>NC_045599.1:142888063-144127349 GCF_009762305.2 Zalophus californianus | reverse complement strand
AGATATATTTATTTGAGAAAGAAAGGGGGGATGGGGCAGAGGGAGAAACAGAATCTCAAGCAGACTCTGTGTTGAGCACAGAGCCTGACAGGAGGCTTGATCTCACGACCTTGACATCATGACCTGAACTGAAACCAAGAGTCTGATGCTTAACTGATTGAGCCACCCAGGTGCCCCACAACCTATTATTTTTCATGTAAATATGTACATATTAACTTGTGCCCTAAATCCCTGCTTTCCCTTAACCTGTCACAGACCTATTCTAATTTTGATAAATACATACACAAATTCCTATATCTAGTAGGTCCATAATCTTTCATTTTTATGGCAATACAATAGTTTTATTAAAAATACTACTTTGTGCAGTTAGGTTGTTTCTAAGTTTCACTACCATACAAGTTCCACAGTGCAGTGTTTAAGGTGTTAAGTTGCCCTGGGATTAAAATTTTGCTGCTGAAGACTTCATTGCCATCATATGACTGTGCTTTGGCATATTAAAGTGGAATTGGGAAAAGTTTCAGAAATCATCAACAAACCAACTCATGCAGCCTAAAGATGTGACAAACCTTTTTATAAAAATTCTTATTATTCTAGGGGCGCCTGGGTGGCTCAGATGGTTAAGCGTCTGCCTTTGGCTCAGGCCATGATCCCAGGGTCCTGGGATCGAGCCCCACATCGGGCTCCCTGCTCAGCGGGGAGCCTGCTTGTCCCTCTCCCGCTGCCTCTCTCCCTGCTCATGCTTTCTCTTCTCTCTCTGTATCTCTGTGTCTCAAATGAATAAATAAAATCCTTAAAAAAAATCTTAAAAAAAAAATTCTTATTAGTCTACATATTATGTAAGGGAGTAACACTACCATGAAAATGAATTTCGTCAAGCACTGTATTTGTTACTGAAGTATCTTAATATTGCTTATTTAATATTAAGGTTATGATTTCTTGTATTTTGTACCATATTATTAATGTTTATTCCTCATTAATTAGTATACTGAAATTCAATACCAACACAATATGTTTCTGCAATTTTTTATTGGAGTTTGTCTTAACAGTTTTTTTTAAAGATTTTATTTGTTTATTTGACAGAGAGTGAAGTATACACTATACATGTATAAAGTATACACCATATATGAATAATTAGTTTCCTTTTATGCTTGCTTGGCTTCTGTTAGCTTCTTGGTGACAACCGAATAGCACATGAGTAAATCAAATACTTGTAGTCTTCAGAGTAGTTCAAGAAGGGGAAGAGAACATAAAACAAGGTTTGTCATAAAAATACCACCATCCCTGTGCTAAAGTGGTTTGTTAATATGTGTGGTTGGGTGTTTGTCCTGCAAAGGGACCTCAGGCTTGTTGGCTGAGCCTCTATGTTCAGTCCAGTTCTAGAGCACTGTGGCCCATTAGGGGGAGTTCAAGGTACTCTTACTCCTCGTTCCTGAGTCAAGGTTGAGATTGGATTTCTCAGCATGTTACACAAGGCTTTTAAAATTTCAGGCTTCTGCCTGGTGGGTGCTGTCTTTGTCTGTCTCTTCTGGAATTCTGCTAGAATGGAGATCCTGTCAACCAACCCCTTCCCTCTCCGCACAGCATGCAGTTCCATCAGGAACTTCCAGGTCCCCCAGAAGAAGCACTTTTTTTTTTTTTTTTTTTAACTCAGACATTAGGTCTCCAACGTGGAGCAGGTACAAAGGAAACATGGGATAAGTAACCTGGACCCGAAGTTCTGAGCCTTAGTAAAACAGGACTGTGTTCAAAGGTAGAAACTTGTACAGGAAAGGTCTGTAGCTTATAGGCTTCGGCTGTGTCTGCTATCAGTGTGGTTTGTGCACCCAGAAGAACAAGATGCCTTCATTATGCTATATATTCTGGAATAAGCTGACCATAGCAGGGGTTTCCAATGGAGAGTTTGGGTCTACAGTCCCCCATTTTCCTGCGTGAATGTGTGTTTACATGGATTCAGGGGTAGGTATACTTTCAGGTGCTTCTGAAGATGACTTACAGCAATAGTAGACAGGTGGTTAAGAATTTAGGAACTTGGGCTACTATTAAAAAATTGCTTCACAAACATTACCTAGGTTATGTTTGTGAAGAAAGCTAGGTTAACACACACCAGGAAGAGGGGAATGAGATGAAAGAAAATCCCCAATTTGAGAGGGTAAATCCTTGGATTAAGAGAATTCTCTAATATCAACGCTGAAAATGCAAATGAAGCTGGATATCCACAGAGCAGCATTCTATAGGGAAATCAGCTCTATCCTGACTGTGCTGATGGGAATTCTCCTGGCCTGAGTAGTGGTCGCCTTAAAATAGGTGAAGTTAAACTGGAAGGTATTTGACTTTCTGGTGTGAGGCTTTGGTGGATCTATGTGTTTCAAACATTAGGTGCTTTTACTCATTGCAGGTTAAAATAGTGGTGAGACACTAAAAAAAATAAATTAATTAATAAATAAATAAATAGAAGCATGCATCGTGGACTAGAACAAGTATGGCTCCATACTATCCTTGCTTGGATATGGAGGAAACTGCCTCCCAAAGCATAACAAATAGTACAATGTTGAGATGCCGAAAAATAAAGATCCAAGAAAGAAGTGGCGAAGGGAAAAAAGAAGGGTTTAGTAGTAAGATGGAGAGTAAATAAAATAATGCAGCTGTGGGAAGAAGTGAGAACTGGTTGGGTTCTGTGGCACAGGTGTAAATGCTATAAGGATCAGGAATAGTGGAGCCCACTCCCAAGAGATGTGGAAGCACTCTCTGTTGCTCACATGGCATAATTTGGGATATGTTGTTCTTATGCTCCGCCTTCAGAGTCAGATAAACCCTCCACCCAAAATTTGGTTTGGGTTATGTCACTAATGATGATATTCACACACACACACGCCCCAAGAAGATATGAAAAAGTGTATTACTTACATAACTGATGACTCTGGGGAGAGCAGGGCAGGCTTCTCAAGTGAGTACAAAATGTCTCGGAAAGGCAACTCGTCTGGGATTTTACTGTGGTTAGCACTGGGGTCAAGGTGAGGGTTCTTGCGGGTGTGTAGTTTGAATCTCCAGCTGATGCCAGAGGAGGGAGCACCCAGGCCTCCCAGTCAACTTGCCAGCTTTCCCCAGTGTGGGATGCAAAGGCGAGAGGCAGGGGTGAGACCTAAAACTACCAGCAGTCACACTAGTTAAAGGCCTCAGAGCCTTCACTGTGGCCACCGTCTGCTGAAACCTGCGTAAGCCTCTCTGATGACCTTGTTCAGACAGAAGAGCTGAGCATGAACTGAAACAGAAAGTAGAACCAGAGAATGCAGCAGAGTTGGCTACAGCCATGCCTTAATTTATTTCTGAAAACACGAAATTTAATGTACTCTCAATCAAGTCCCTAACGATGTTTATGACATGACAAAACGGAAAAGAAAGCCCAAGTGGAAAAAAAAAAAAAAAAAGAAAGCAAGCCCAGGTGACCAGCTCAAATATGGGTGTAAAAGCAAGGCAGCATAACCATGCCATTTAGGGCCAGTTGTAGAAAGACTGCATTGTTTAATAAATGGTGCTAAGACCATATAGATGAACGCTGAGTCCCTGTCTCCTCCCCACACGGCAACAGATTTCAGATGGATTTTAGTTCATATCAGAATTATAAAACTGCTAACATATTTGAGGTAGTCTTTTTTTTTTAATTGTGGGATGTAGACACATTTTATATTTCTAAAACCAGAGGTCAGAAAGTTAAAGAATTAAAAACAACAACAACAACAACAACCACAACAACAAAAAAGAAAAGTTAAAGAATTACCTACTACAGGAAAGGTAGCTGTGACAGCTTCCAGAGGTTTTCCTCTTAGGACAGAGGGGCTGTCCCTTCCATCTCTTCCTCTTGGTCTCTCTCCCACAGATGGTGGGTACAAGGCTCTCAGACTAGAAATATTAACATTGTGTTCCGAAAGGAGAGGAGTTGCTGAATGACTCTGGAAGAGGGATGTCATGCAAGCTTAGTATCTTTCATCTTTACTGGGAGAGAGAAATAAATTCCCATCTTATTTAAGCTTCAGTCTTTTTTTTTTTAGATTTATTTATGTATTTATTTGAGAGAGAGAGAGAGAGAGAGCACAAGAGGGGGTAGGGTCAGAGGGAGAAGCAGACTCCCCAGTGAGCAGGGAGCCCGATGCAGGACTCGATCCCGGGACTCCAGGATCATGGCCTGAGCCAAAGGCAGCCACTCAACCAACTGAGCCACCCAGGCGCACCTAAGCTTCAATCTTATTTAACCACTTCTTAACTGGGAAACGGCAACAAAAGCTCTTGCAAGGTAACTGGACAAAAAATAACATAGGAGGAAAAAGATATGAGGAAAACATTCCCCAGGAATTCACAATAGAAAGAATACAAAGGTACTGTAAACTAGTTTTATTTTTGAATTTTCTAAGAAGCAATTAAATATACATAATAGTGATATGGTAAATCAAATATCAAATATGTAAATATATATTATAAACATGTACATTGCATATTAAATAGTAAGTTTTTGATATTGTATCATATACAATATGCTGTTATAATAAAATACATGTGATAGGTTACAAAAATTAGATTGGCAAGGTTTATAAAAGTTTGGTCAATTTTTTTGTTGGACAGTTTGCTAGGATTTAAGCAGTCCCACACCACCTGCCTTTGGCAAGGAAAATGCAAATAGCCTATATGAAGATCAATTTGGCAATGAAATCAAAGAATTGAAAAGTGACCCATTCAACCATTAAGAAATCATCTCAACAAATTTCAAAAATATGGGTACATAGTCCTGTCTAAATTGAAAAAATTTATTCACAAGTAAAAATTTGGCTAGATAAAAATATACAATCATATTAAGGCATGATATTCATTCATTAGAAATATAGATTAGCTTGGGCATCAAGTAAAAAAAACAAATTTAAAACAAAAGAGTAAAGAGAGGTAGATTTGGATTCATTTGGAGTTGGGGTAGGTAAGTAATTTTGGTGTGAAAATCCAATCCTATGTCTATGTAACAACACATGTACAGAAAACTAATGTATAGAAAGTAAATCCTTTCTGTAGATTATCTCAATCCAGTCAGTTGAGCTGATACTCTTCTGAATGTGCTGATTTAGTTCACTTTAATACTTACTACTGTAAATGAATCTGAATTTCATTCTAATGAAGAACATGATGATTTAGCCTAATCTACCACAAGTTAGGAAATCATTATTGCTAAAAAAAAAAAAAGAGTTTTCGACTTTAGATTTTTTTTTTAAGATTTTATTTATTTAACAGAGAGAGAGAGAGCACAAGCAGGGGAAGCAAGAGAGGGAGAAGCAGCCTCCCCACTGAGCAGGGAGCCGGACAGAGGACTCGATCCCAGGACCCTGGGATCATGACCTGAGTCGAAGGCAGACACTTAACCAACTGAGCCACCCAGTCGCCCTGACTTTGGATTTTTAAAGGGGCTAAAGAATTTTCTTAAATCAATATGAACATTTTTTTTTTTTTTTTTTTACTTCCCAGGATACAAAAGAAACTATCAGTGGATGAAATTTGCTTTTTATGTAAAAATGTACTTTCTTTTTTAGTCAGCACATTTCAAGATAAACACCATATATGTAACTTTATTTAAGTATTTGTTAGCTCACAGAACAGAAATCTGATTTCTGGGTAAATTTGAATTGTGCAACTTTCTATACATATTACATTATTTAGAGATTGAATCTTTTAGTTATCAGATAGTAACAAGCTTCTGACTATGGATAATATTAATGGCATCTCAGCCTTACCCCTCCTTGAAGGTGACACTGCATATGCATATTTACTTTATTTTTTTTTTTACTTCTTTCTCTGTTAGTGACATTACATACAACACCTTAATTATCTGGATAGAACTTCCTTGCATTTTGTAAATGAAGCACCATCACAACATCTTACGTTTTATGACAGAGATAAATTGCATTTCAACAAATGAAGCTTTTATTCCAGTCCAGTTTTCACTGATGGAATTGTTTGAGCCAACAATCCCATTCAATTCCTTCTTTTTAGGAATTTCAAGTCAATACATTAAATATGATTTAGTGTGGCACTTGGCAAACATCTCAGGCAAAAAAGAACTTAGTACGAATTTTACAAAGAAATTTAGGAAATGGAATTGGAGACTTGAAGAATGTGATGGGAAGTAAGATAAATAGAGGTGCTAAAGTAATTTTTATATTATATGTTTATATAATTTATGAGGAAAGTCTTACGTGCTTCACAAAATCATCGTGCACCATGAGGCCTATATCTTACAGCTATTCAAAAGTGTAATAAGACAAAGACGACATTTCATGTATAAAAGCCTAGAAAATTCAAAATGCAGTCTTGTAATAGGCAAATAAATAAGTAATGCAGATTTTTAAAAATCTAAAACAAAGAAGGAATACTTTTGGTTTTGCGCTTATCCATAAATATATGTAATTCTTGTCCCTACAAAATCCAGTGACCATACATATATGTATATAGAATTAAGTGTAGAATATTAAATCTTTTGAAAATATTGAGGGACAAATGCTATAAAAAAAAAGATAACAACTATACACTCTGGAGGGAAAAAAAACAATCTGAACTTACTGTAATGTGAATATAAGCAGGCAGATTCTAAAACGAAGTGGAAATTTGCAAGAACAGAAAGACAGAAGGTGAATATCTTATCTTTAGCAGCTTTTAGCCTGAAGGCACACTGCAGTTGACCTCACATGTAGCAGCTAAAATTCTGATAGGATATTCACGATCACAGGGGCTTAAAAAAGCAGAGGAGAGAGGTGGAGAAAACCACAGATACTGCAAGGGGTCAGGCAGCACCCAGAACAGAGCTGGAGATGGGAGTCATGTATTCTGACCTTAAAGTATAAGATATAATTTAAATTACTAGACCTAAAATAAATAGGAAAACATGTCTTATTCTCAAGAAAAAAGACAACAGATATTGGCAATGCAATAACCCAGATGTTGGAATTATCAGGTTAGGATTTTACACATGTATTTTTAGCTATGCTTAACATTGTAAAGAAAAACAAGTTTTGCCATCAGTGAGAAGGTAAGAAAATATCAGGGGGAAGATAGAACATATAAATACAAGTGAAATCTAGAAGTGGAAACATATCTGAAAACTTTTCAATGTTGAATCCTTCTGAACTTGTTGAATTGAAACATTAATTACTACCCCTACCTCTGCCTTCATCTTCCCTGTGAGTCGGTAAACAAAATTCCCTTTTTTATAAGGACAAGTCATATCGGATTGGGGCCCACCCTAATGATCTCATTTTAATTTAACTAATTGTATTTGCAAAGACCCTATTCCCGAGTAAGGTCACATTCTGATGTGCTAGAGATTCGGATTTAAGCATAGGGATTTTGAGGGGACACAATTCAAGCCATAAGAGGTTTAATGGAGAAAAGAGTTAATACCACAAAGATACATTAATGGAAATTATATGATCTGATAAAAGGAAATGTTGAAAAAAAAAAGAAAACACAAGAGAACAGCTTTCTCATGGAACTTTTGGACAATATCCAAATATCTCAAAAGACTGTAACAGGAAATCCATAAAGAGAGGAGAGAAAGAGATTATGGCAGAAAACTAAGTATTTGAAAAGATAGTGGTTAACGGGTGCCTGGGTGGCTCAGTCGTTAACATCTGCCTTCGGCTCAGGTCGTGATTGCAGGGTCCTGGGATGGAGCCCCTCAACAGGCTTCCTGCTCAGCGGAGCCTGCTTCTCCCTCTCCTGCTCCCCCTGCTTGTGCTTGCTCTCTCTGTCAAATAAATAAATAAAACCTTTGAAAAAGAATAAATAAAGTAGGGAATACCATATAGCTTAGGTAAGCACTGTACTGATGGAGTGAAATTAAAGCACCTCGCCCGGCTTTTTATCACCTTTTCACAGTTGGCTTGTGTTAGTTAACTACTTATCCTTGACTTCATTCCCCTCATAAAATTGGAGGATGTACTCCTTGACTTTGAGAAGTTCCAGTCACTGTTAGTTTCACCTCTCTTCCTACGATCTACCTATCTTTGCCTAATGCAGGAAACGATGAAAATCCTCTTTGGCTGCAGTCAGCATGGGCTATCCACCAAACTTGAAGGGTTTGCTGCGGTCCCATCTGTGTATCTGCAGACCCTTGCCTCCGCGGGATGAGCTCTGGTAAGCTGCTCGTGTTCCAAAGGTCACAGGAAGGTTGTGCCAATTAACTCAATTGTGGTAATCATTTCACAACATATACATAAATTAAGTCATCCCGTTTGTACCTTAAAAATCACACTCTACAGCCTAATGTATGCAATTTTTATGAGTAAATCTACCTTCATAAAACTGGAAAATTTTTTTAAAAAGAAGAAAAGAAAGGTCACAGTTTGGAAAACACTGTTCTAGCAGCCGTATCCTGAATGTTTCTGCAGTGCTGGGGGTGGGTGGGTTGTCCTCTCTTCCCCTTTTCAAAACAGTTTTCGACATAGCCCCTTCCAGTTTGTCCTTGCAATTCCTGTATGTGCTTGTGGCCACCACACCTAATGATTAAATATGTAAATGCTGCTTTTGCTGGATGACACAGTTTAGTTCGCCAAGTTGGACATTGAATGGTTTGACAGCCTGGGAAAGCCTTGAGTTCAGTTGCTGTGACAGTTTACTGTTAAATGTTCAAATCATGCTAAGTTTGCACTAAAATTTTACGGTTTCAGCGGCAATTCCATGCAGTAATCAGTTTTGCATGTTTAATTGCATATCTTATATGAGTCATTTAGATGCAACTTCTTGCAAATATAGCCTTGATTTGGGGGTAAGAGAAAACCTAAAATGTATGTAAAGCTTCATGATAACGCAGGGCCGAGGAAAACGGAGTGGAGGCAGCTGGGTGATGGCACAGCAACATGCTGATTGGTAGGAAAACAAATTAAAATATACTGTACTATAAATACTTGCTTTTTCATTTGAAATCTCTGGTGGTAGATCTATGATGGTATTTGAAGTGATCTTCCTTCACTTGGACATTACAGGAAAAAAAGGAAAAAGTTATGAGTTATGTTCTTCTTGGCAATGCTTTTTGGTAGTAACTTAGGTATTTATTACATCTTTTTTTTATTCCTAGGACTTCCTGATTATTAGCACATTTATTATAGTTTCTTATTTCACTAAGGCAAATTAGATTCATTAGATCAAATGAAATTGTTTGTCTTTATGAATTTAAGTGTGGAAAAATCTAAATAAATTAAAACTAACGTTTCTCTACAGATAAAAATGTGTTGGGAAGCTTTAACCCCATATTATGAAATATGATTAAACAGTTTTCAATTAGCTTTAAACTTAAATGCGTGCATATGGTAAAATTTTAAATGTTAGGAAAAGAAACTATATATAGGGGATAAAGAAAATTTGTCCTCTTCCCTAAATCCTCATGTCTACTCCTCAGAGCTGATAGATTGCTTTTGCAATGTTTACCCTTAAAAAAATCAACACTGGATTCTTTCTGAATAGATGATTATTCAGATAAAATAATGATAGTGAGAGTTATACTGATGTGGTGGTGTCAGAAGCAGCAATGAAATTGAATGGATCCTATACTCATTTCTAGAGAACATATTAAGTAAAGTTTATATATGACAAGCAATATTTAAAATTCACAAAATAACAAATGTAAGATATGAAGAATACTGTTCCTAATTACCAGGACTTGAGGGGCGCCTGTGTGGTTCAGTTGGTTAAGCAGCTGACTCTTGGTTTTGGCTCAGGTCATGATCTCAGGGTCCTGAAATAGAGCCCTGCATCAGGCTCCACGCTCAGCAGGGAGTCTGCTCGTAGATTCTCCCTCCCTCTCCCGCCGCCCCTCCCCCCGCTCATTCTCACTCTCCCTCTCTCTCTCTCAAATAAATAAACCTTCAAATAACCAGGACTTGAAATCATTATTGTTTTATCAAATTACTTGCTCAATTTTATTTTGAATCAATAAAATAAAATAATTCTTATCATGGTGAAGTTCTTTTTCTCTATCCCAGAACAATTCCTGTACACCTTCCCTGAGAAGAAGCATTGCTTGAATTTATAATGTATCACCCCGGGCTGATAGATTTGTATCTTTATAAGTATAGGCTAGATTTTAGGGAAAAAGAAAACTGCTTTTTTGGTCCTGTCATATGTTACATATTTTCTTAATCTGGCTCCCTATTGTTGGATATTATGAATGTCTTAAATTATTTTTTTCTCAAAAGGAATGCACCAGTAAACATTTTGTTGTCTTTCCTTATGAACATGAGCTAGAATTTCACTAGAAATGTGTTCTGCAATATAGTGGCTTCCAGCCACATGTGGCTATTGAGCAATAAAAATGTGGCTGATGTGAATTTAGGTGTGTTGGAGAGTATTAAATACATGCTTTATTTCCAAAACTTCATAAAAAAGGTGGACTGTAAAATATCTCATTAGTGTTTTTATGTTGATTGCATGTTTAAGTAATGATACTTTGGAAGTAGGTTAGATATATTATTAAAATTAATGTCATATTTTTATTTTTACTTTTTAAATATGTGGATACACACATGTATGCATAATATATCTATATACATGTACATGTATGTGTATATGTAGTATGTATATGAGTATGTAATATTATACATAAACATGAATAAGTATAATCAGTTGGAAAAGTGCATACCATATAGGTATATACAGAGATCAATTTGTTTAGCTAGCTTTCTACTGTCACATATTTTTAATGATTATAGCTTTAAAATAAAATTTGAAATCTGGCAGATTAAAACTCTAAATTTATTTTCTTTCTCTATTAATCATGCTATTACATACCTGATGTAACTTTCCCTTTTCCATACATTTAGAATCAGGTTATTTTGTTCTGTGGAAATAGTCTTTTATTAATTTAAATGTGATTACATTGCTTTTATCAATTATTTTGATCAATGTTGACTCTTCCAATCTATTTGTATGGCGTAACTCTCTTCTTTTGATGTTCCCTGAAAATATATATTTTTATATAAGTAACTTATGTATCTTTGGTAAAAAATATTATACAAAACCTTCGGGACAGTTTTTTATAATATTTGCTACTCCTATTAATATATGAAATTTGAATGCTTGAATGGTGAATCATATATACCTACAGCCTAAACTGATGATAACTCGAATTAAGTATTTTTCCCCCAGAGAAAAGACCACTTTGCTCAATGACTTGTCTCATTGTTACAGAACTGACAGAGATTCTGTCCAAACAAAAATTTCAGCGTTAACTTGTCTAACAAGGTCTCTGTTATTTAAGAAAAGAGGAAATGAATCCCATGGGTACACCTGCCTGTTCACACTTTGCTCAATTCTTCCTCTCCAGGTATAAAACGTGATAGCCTACTTTGTTGACTGGACACACAATTAACACTCCGTGTCACAGCTCTGGCACCTGGAAAATCATGATGTCTTCCTTACATGTTTTGAAGAGAAGAGCAGAATAATATAGTTAGATGTTATTCCATGACATTTGTAAATACTGTAATAATTTTGATACATTTGTAAGTCTCAAATATCCAACTGTTTCTACAAATTAAGCTTTGTGCTGGTTCTTTGGATTTAGTGATGCTCTAAACACATGCTTGAGTTCCTATCAGTAAATGGGTCAGCAGGTCTGATGATATGTGACTGGTCTGGGACTGATAATGTCCCTGACACTGGAGATGTTTGGAAAGGACTGGCCTTGAACTAGGTGTCTTATCAGACCTGGATTAAGATTATGGCTATGACACTGCATTTAGAAGAGTCTAGTGAAAGTCACTTAATGTTAGTTTTAGTCATTTAGTGTAGTTGAGTAGTTGAATATTGTCTCATGATTACATGCCTTTTATTTTATGGCTTTCTGATCATATTTCTCATCATGTTTGAAAGAGAAACAAACATGGCTTGGGAACTTTCCTGATGAGTTTTATTATTATGTTCCTGCAAGCGATTTTTAACTTTACTGTGTTTATATCACTTATTTATGGTATATACTTTATCGCATAGGAAATTTTTATAGCATCCACAAATATGAATTGACCACTGATATTTTGTCAACTTTAAAGGAATTGCATTGAAATCTCTGCATAAGAGGTAAGAATTCTCCCCCTCCATGTTCTCTTTCAGTTACCAATAAGTGAGGTTTGAATAGCCCCGGGCAAGATTTACTGTGTCTGATTGGGCAGAATCTCTCTATAGGATTTAAAATTTTTATTTATTTTACAAAGGCCATGACAGGAAGTCCCCAAGATGAGACTTGTCAGAGTAAAGTCTGGCTGTCCCCAGGCAAATATGCCAAGCAAAAATACATGCAGGACAAGTTCCTTGGAATCGACGATTTTTAAAAATTATTTTAGTTCTAATCCAAACACAGATGTGAGGCAGAGAAAAATTACATTGTCCTTAATTTGAACACCAGACATTAAAGAAAAATCACACATAAAGCTTCACTGTACAACCTTCATTCCGGTCTACGCAAGGTTAGCGGCGCGCTCTCCTCACAGAAAAGCAGTAAGCATGCGTCCGTGGAGACATGTGATAAGCACTTGGCTGAATGTCAAAATACTGTAAAAGTGTTATTTTTGGTTTTTGAGGTATCATTTACAACGGCTGAAATGCATAATTCTTAAGGGCACAATTCAGTACATTTGTATACCCATGTAACAGCCCAGAACAAACTGTAAAATAAAAATGTGTAGTTCATATTTGTTTTCTCAACATAAATGTTAGGAGATTCACCCAGGTTCTTGCATAATTCATTTTATGCTGCTGTCAGATAATCAGAAGAATGTTGTTTTATTGTCACACGATAGTCTATTGTAAGAAGATACCACACTTGTTTTCTACTCTTTTCATAGGTATTTAGGTTGTTTCCAACATTTAACTGGTGAAATAAAGTGTATGTGTGCGCTCATTTCTTTTAAGTACATACTTATGCACGAGATTTCTGGGTGATAAGGTAGGCTTAAGTCCAGCACTTCATTAGAAAGAGCAAACCTTTTTTTCCTAAAGTGTTTTAAAAAGTTGACACTTAGACAAGCACTGTGAGCTTTACATTTGCCTCGCATCCTCTGCAAATCAGGTTTGCCATAACATCTTTGTAACTCACATAAAATAAAATATACTTATTTTAATAAACGGTGTAATGAAATTATGACAAACATATGCAACTCTGTCCTTACAAACACGATCAGAAGAATGAATGTTTTCATCACCAAAAAAGGATAGCTCTGTCCTATGATCCAGCAATTTCACTTCTCGCTATATACTTAAAAGAACTGACAGCAGGGTCTTGAAGAGATATTAGGACGCCCATGTTAATGGAAGCATTATTTACAATAGCTAAGAGGTAGAAGCAACCCAAGAGTCCATCAATGGATGAATGGATTAAATAATGTGGTATATACAGACTATTATTCAGCCTCAAGAAGGAATGGAATTCTGATAAATGCTTAAATGTGGATGAACCTCATGGGCATGGCACTAAGTGAAATAAGGTAGGAATAAGTCAATCTTGTCTCAGGTAATATAACCCAAATTCAAGTCTTCATCTTTCCAAGGCCATCTTCTCTCATGTCTGTGTGTCTCTGTGTCTTCACATAGCATTCTTCTCTTTGTGTCTCTGTTTTTTCTTCTTATAAGGACACGAGTCCTACAGGAGTAGGGCTCACCCTAATTGAGTATGACCTCATTTTGGTGACATCTGCAAAGATCCCATTACCAATAAGGTCATATTCACAGCTACTAGGGGTTGGGAATTCAACATACCTTTGAGTGGGTGGGAGGACACAATTCAACTCCAACACGTTTCCTTTGTGAGTTCTCCAAATTTTGTGTCTATGATTTATTGCAGTTTTTTTTTTTCTTATATCAGTATCTAATTGATCCGGCAGTATTTGTTGAAAGTGTTACCCTTTCTCCCTGGAATGGGCTTGGCACCTTTGTCAACATCATGGATCACATAATTGTAGGTCTATTGGTGGAATTTATATGACTCCACTGAGATAGTACATGCAAGTTACACTATTTGACATTGCCTCGCAGTTCTTGGATGTGAACCCTGGAGGATATTCCACGTGTTTTCTCTCTGGTGGTTCTTTCTTCAGCCTCCAGTGGTTTCTCTACATGCACGCACTTATGGGCATTCAAAGGAACACCCAGAGAGAAACCCTGTGAAGATCACTAGATCTTTCTGTGCAGTTCTCTCTCTGTGTGCAGCATTCTCCTTAATACTCAGCCCATGGGTTCTGGCTGCCTTTGTGTCCATGAATACTTAACTGTTTTCTCAACTCAACAGGATTGCTAGCCCTAGTTTGGGTTTCTCTGTCTCCCTAAATTGTGACTTGAAAACTCTCCAATTTGTAATGTGGGGCAATGTCAGTCTCATCTTTTTTGTTTCCTTTGTCTCAAGGATAACCATCTGAGGTGCCAGTTGTCCAAAATCTGAAAACGTGTTGCTTCATGTATTTGACTGTTTTTAATTGTTTAAGGTGAGAGGGTAAATTTGATTCCTGTTACTTCATTCTAACCAGAAGCCAAAATCAACCATTTTTAAAGATCACATCTTTTAAATATGAACTCTGCTCACCAGCTCAAATGGAAACTTACCAGTCAAAATATTGATGTATTCATCTTCTAAAATCATATTCATTACATCTCCTCTTGAAATGAAGTAATTGCTTAATAAATGTTGAATTATGGAATTATTGGAAGAAGGAATGTATGAGTTAATATGTTGACATTAACAATGTCATTGTTTTTAATGACAGAGAATAATTTCATAATAGAAGTAAGAAGCAAGAAAAGAGCATTATGTTGAGATGAAATTGAGAGAAGAGAAACACAGATTTAGATAGAACAGTCCACAAAGTGCTTCAAAAAGAGTCTGCCCAAATAGACATCTGCCCCCTTTCCAGTCACATATGCCAACTCTCATTTGAAAACTGCTGCTTTAAAACCCCAGATGATGGCATTGAGAATATAATCTAAAATTATTTGCAAATGTTTTCTAGTAGGATTTTTCATTCCTAGAAGAGAACCAAAATTATATACAACTTTTGTTGACAACCTTTCCCTATTAGAAGAAATCCACACATTTCAGTTAAAGAGCTTTACATTTGAATTATAAGATGGTTTTAAAAATTATCTCCAATAATACTATTTAGCAACGTCAAATTTTCTTGACTGTTGCTCTAATTAAGGAACATGTCTGGGGTGTAAACATTTGCGATGCTCAAACCTATGGTGTGATTCCCTAGTGAAGTGCTACATTCTACTTTGCCAATAAGAGATGCACCAGCTTAGTCACCTGTCATGAATTCCCGCAAATGTGGCTATTACTTCAAACCTCTGTCTCAACTCTAAGTCAAGCTGTAATTTGCTTCATGATGTGCTGTGATGGGACAAGAGAGAATCAATTTTCATTTTGGAGCAAATGGAATAAATCTGCACCTGCAGTTGACATGGAGGTCAGAACCTCATCCCAGGAAGGCGGACCACGCCACAGATGTTCCTAGCTTTATAATTTCTAGATTTGATGACTATAATTCACTGAGTATACACACCTGAAACTACTCACTCAATGACTTCAGCTGGTATAGAATGAAGTGGATCAATTATTTAAAACAGGCTGCCGCTAATAACACTTCAATATAATTTCATAGTCATTGTATCTGCTTAAATGATACTCCACCATCATTTCAAATGACCCAAGTAGACCCTTGTCATAAAACATGTGAGGCTGTCTGTGAAACTTCAAATAAAACAGAGCAAAAGCAGAGGAGTCTTCCTTTATTGCACACTTACCGTATGTCAGATAGTGATCTATAGGTACATAGAAGCAAGCGCAGCTGTCCATTTCACTTCATGATGACAACAATCCTGTTATTTGGCTTTTCTTATTGTCGTGCTTATATTAGGATTTTGAAACCTAAAGAAAACCATACCAAACAATACTAGTTAGAAAGTGTCATGGTTGAGGTGAGGCCGATTGATTTTAAAATCAAACTCAAGAATTTTCTCAAAAGCATACATACATGAAATTTTTCCATTATTCTGGCTCTAATTTCAGTTCTTGAGGGTGGGTTATTTTAAATATTTATTTTTCTATTAGAGTAAATATCACAGCAATGTAGGCTTTTATTGATCTGTAGTATGTCTTTTTAACTTACAGCATGTGTTATATAATAATTACTACAATATGTTTTAAGTAAACAAAGAACAACCTTTAAATATAAATGGGAACTGGAAAACATTTTTGTTTTCCTTAAAGACATAAATGGAAAGTGGGACAAAAACCATGTTCAAATGGTAATATTTTTATGGAAATTATGAATAAGCTTATTATTATCGTTATGAATAAAATGTTTCACTTTTTTTCTGTGTAAGAGGAACTTTTAAAATACTGGGGAAATAATAAAGAAGGGAAGAAAATGGCAGGGGTACTCATGGTATTCTAGCTCTCTCTCTCTCCTTTTATTCTTATTGCCCTATAGATCTATTCTGAAATGACAGATTATTTGGTGACTACTTAGGCCCATGATGAGAATGTTGGAAGGATTAAAAATAAGTCAGAATGGATCAGAGGAGGAGGGCCTGTGACTTAGATCTATTTCTTTTCCAAATGGTAGTAGAGCATTTGGCGTTAATATTTAAGTCGATTCAGACCAATGGGTGAACACACAGAAGTAAATTTGTAGACATTTATTGCCAGATTGAATGCCTTTAGGGTCATTCTATAGAACAAATCACTTTTGTCGGGGTGGTAGGCCCTGGTCAGGTTTGTGGGAACAGAGACAACTCCTGGGGACAAAGGAAGTATGTGTGAGGCAAACTGTCCTGTGCTGTAGGGCAGGGTACCAGGAGCAAAAGCAGAAACAAAGTTGTTCTGACGGATCAATATGGCGGTCATTAATAGACTCCTACAGGTTGATGGAGAAGGAAGGGCCCAGCATGCCAACTAATCCCAGACTCCTTCTGACTTGCAGATAAAAGGCTGATAATTCTCTGCATATCTTAATTAAAATTGGCCGTTCTGTGGGGGAACTCTTCCTGTAAGTTAAATTATTTTACAGACTATTGATGAGTGGACTTGGAGAAGACTGGACTAGACATTTTTGGTATGAATTACTAGGATTCTGATGAAATTATAGAACCTTAAAGCATGAGCTTCTAAATGTGCCTTTGAAATCTATCTAGAAATGCAAAGAGGGAAAAAAAGAGGGAAAGATTAAGCCATGTTATTTATGGTGCATGCTTGGCATGCTAGAGATTAAATGAGGATGGCTGAAGAGACTTTTTATCATAGCAACAAATTCATGAGGTGGGGTCAACAACTCCCATCTTGCTCTGATAAAACTGAGGCTCAATAAGGTTATATAAGGACGGTGTGACATTTACAGGAAGTGTCAGATTCACTGTATGAACGAAGGTTTGTCTGACAAGCTCTGCCTGAGAAAATTCATGAGCTTTTAGACAGATTAACACTTCTGATGTGCCATTTCTCAATGTCTGCTTCTCTTTCCAGCACTACCGATCCACCCTGGATTGACTTTTAAGAATGCATGTGAAGTGCATTTAGCACGTGAAAATGCATTGCAATTTTCTGCAAAACATGAGCCACAGAATTAGATGTGAATAAAAAGCTTCATGAGACTCATAGGGACCAAGAAATGCTAATAAATGATTTTTCGTTTTTTGCTAGAAAACAACTGTCACGTGCATTGTTGAATTATTCCCTAAAAACTGCAGGAAGTGATCGTTTATGTTGTATATTAACTAATTTTTAATAGCTAAATAATAAATCTTTATCTTTTTCACTCTTATAAATAGATACATGTTCCAATTATTACTCCTTATTTTTAATGTCATTTATTGGTATTTTATTAGAAAACTAGCATATGATTGTAATGGTCAGTTTGGACCTTTGAAAAGTGTAATACATAATTAATAAAAAGAACGTAAGTTTACTACCTAAGCAGGAGTCAATAGACTACGGTCTGCTGGCCAGAATCTAAAATATTTAGTGTCTTGCCTTTATAGAAAGAGTCTGCAATCCCTGACCTAATGGATAATATTTTTAACAATTGATCATGTTATTTTGCTATTTCTCTGTGCATTGTTTCCATTTACCAAGGTAGAATAAACATTTCAATGTCATTATATATTGTATGTTCTAAATATTCTTTATTTCTTTATTTTTCCTGGAATGAACTGAAAGCATGTGTGTATATATACTATATATACTTATATATACATATAACAAATTTATGGGCTACTTTGAAATTCTAATGAAATCCAGTGAAATAAAATTCAGCCCAAACTGTATGAATTAGAAAAAAAACTTTTCCGATCTTTAGACACTCATTGCCTCCCTCCAGGAGATGATGTATCAAATAGGCTTATTTGTGTTCATTAGGAAGGTGAATTGAACCTGCTAAAGTTGCATAATTGCTTATGTCGCACATATGTAGGTCACAAACTGAACTTATTCTTTACAATTATTAACAGTGGCAAAGCGATGCCAAAGACAAGTCTTATGAGCAAACTGTAATTCAGAATTGTTTATATTGAAGAAAGAAGGGATACGTATAGCACCCTCAGCCAGGTGGCCTGGGCTTCAGCTGAAAGTGGGTGTGCAAGGTAAGGGAGGGAGGGAGAAGCAAAGCCCAGATCCAGATTTGCTTCTGAGCTGGCCGGACCTCGGAGCTTGCAAGTCTGGCCTCTCTCTTTGTGGGGAGGGGTGGCGGTTGCAGGTCCCTTATCTGTATTCCTCCCTGTAACCCCAAAAACTCAAGCCATCAAGGAGAAGGCCTTCTGATGCATTTATCACTGTAGCATGAGACCATCCACGTTGCAATCGGATTTATCATAGCCCTGGCACCGTCTAGAAAAGGTCAGGGAGACAAAGAGTCTCTGGTCTCTGTATATGGATTCACTGCTCACCATCATTTGGATGATCTGGAAGAAACCAAAAGGACAATGTCCGAGTGTTGTTCAGTGTCAGGGCAGGTGTCTGGACACCTTGCTGCAAAATTCAGTCATTTAAATCAGGCTTATATTGCAGAGCTGGTCCAGAATTTTGGGGGAGGCCATGAAATTAAGTGTCTATGTACCTAGAGTGCCCATACAAAATTTTCTAGCTCCAAAATGTGCTGGCATAACAAGAAAAAAAAAAAGTGAGAAAAGAAGGAAAGACCAATGCTAAACACTAAAAAGACATACACATACATATAGAGACATACACATTGGTATGGATACACGCATATAGAGACACACACATTGGTATGGAAGAAGGTTATTAAAATGAGAAAATCTAGAATCCTTGTGAAACATCTCATTTGTTTTTAAAGTTAACTTGTGAGAACATGTAGGTAACAGGAGATTCCCCGTTTCACCCGTAGTTGAATTCATGCATCCAATACACACTGTGTGCACACAATGTACCAAGGTCTGTCCTTAGGGCTGGGACTATTGTAGCTCAGTTTCGGAAATTTTGTAATTGGAGACACTTAGCAGACATCCAGATGGAATTACACAGCAGGCAATTAGATAGATGAGTTTTGAGTTGAAACGAGTGGCCTGGACGAGGAGTATTTTGATCACCTCCTATTCACCCTGTTGGTGAGGGAGGGATTCTCACCCTAGGGTTACCACCCAATATGGGGCAGATGAGATCCACAGCAGTTTATTAGTCATTTATACTCATAGCTTCATGGGGGGACACCCATGCGGGGCCAAATGGAGTGAGTAGGGGGAAGGAGATCTACTTTGGGCCAATTAAAGGAAATCTAGAAATTACCTTCATAAACTGGTGATAACTTATTCCATCTTCATCTCTCCAGATATGAACACGACACATGCAATCACTTCAGCTGTTGACAGTGACGTAGCTCCCGAGTCCGCTGAGAAAGGAGCCAACAAACATGGAGGATGGCAGACCACAGACAGCCATAGGGAAACGAATGTAAACTGATTACATTGAGACTCTCCATGTCTTCCGAAAGTCTTACTTGAGGCAAAACATCTCAGTGATAATGATATAAGGGTTGAGTTCCTTTATTGCT
The DNA here is from genome assembly GCF_009762305.2 of Zalophus californianus. Classification (NCBI taxonomy): domain Eukaryota; kingdom Metazoa; phylum Chordata; class Mammalia; order Carnivora; family Otariidae; genus Zalophus; species Zalophus californianus. Next base: position 144,107,280 of record NC_045599.1, on the reverse strand, counting down.
TTAGCCAATTTAATTTGGCTTTCTGTTACAAATTTAATCGTTTTTGAGAAGTTGTACTCTTCCACACACAAACTTTAACTTTCTCACAGAAGGCGGTTTTGAGAATTAAGAGCAAGGGGTAGTTACATAGTTTGAGGAACAACAACAACAAAAATACCGAGGAGGAAATGGCGGCAGTTTCCTTAGACCTTTCTCAACAGCAGCAAACTGGTTACAAATTCAGAGGAATGTTAGCCTCCTACTGCAGTCCTGTGTCATAGAGTACTTGTCCCCACCTCTAACTCATGTCCGTTTCTGCTTTGAGTGTTCTTTGGATAATCCTGTGGATTGTATGTATTTCCCAGTTTTCTAAGTTTCAATATTTTTTGATCGACCACATATGGATTTATAATTTTATGTGGTTTATTAAGCCATTTTTTATTATGACAGGTTCTAGCCTTTTTGTGACAAAAAAAGCCATTTCTTACACAGTTGATACAGTATTTTTCTTGTGTTTGCTGTTTTGTTGCAGATATATATATATATTTAAATATCCCTGTTTTAAAAACTCTAAATTACTTGGAACTTAGTTTTATAAATGCTGTGAAGTAGAGATATAAAATAGTTTTCTTTTGAATTCATCACTTAGAGTCCAAGCCTGTTTTCTGATTTAAAAATATGGTTTTTCATACAGTTAAAACCTATAAATATATCTGACTCTATGTTTTCTATTGTTATATTTATCTAATCAACATTTCTTATGAGGAAATTTGTTACTTTTAACTACTATAGTTTTATAGCATAATCAGTTGTGATACAGTATAATTATGCATCTTTTAAAAATATTTTAGATATTCTCACATATTTATTTTTCACCATGAAATTTAAAATGAATTTGCTAATTTCCCATCCAAAAAGGGGATGTTGATATTTTGCTTTTCAGTTACATTTAATTTATATATTATTTTGGCCTGTCTTATATGGCTTTCATCACCATTTATTTCTATTTTAAAGAGTGAAACTTTTTATGGTTTTCTTAATATGGACTTTCCTAATTTCTTCTAAAATCCATTTCTTTATAATTTAAAGTTTTATAGCTTTTGTGACTGGGATTTGTTTTTCATTATATTTCCTAATTGAGAATTTCTGTTACATAGTCAAGCTATTGATTTCTGTTTCTATTTCAAAACAAATGACCTACCTGAAGTCTAGACACTCCAGTGAATTTCTTAGGGTTTTCAATGTAGATAATATAATATAATGTATTTCTTCCAATATGTATAACGCTAGTCAAAGCATGAAAAATAACTTTTGGTAAACAGCCAGGGATTTGGTTAATTTTTTCTAACATTAACATATATTTTATTTTCATTTTCATTTTTTTAGAGAGAGAGAACACTCATGCATGAGTGGAGGGGAGAGGCAGAGAGGGCTTCTTAGCACGGAGCCCAACTCAGGGCTCGGTCTCACCACCCTGAGATCCTGACCTGAGCAGAAATCAACACTTGGAGTCTTAACCAACTGAGGCACCCAGGCACCCCACTGTGCGTATATTTTAGATATGGATATTTATTTTGAGGTTCATACTTGGAATCATTTTGAAAAATATCCTTTTTTAAAAAGATCTTATTTATTTATTTATTTATTTATTTATTTATTTATTTGTTTGTTTGTTTATTTTAGAGAGATTGAGAGAGAGAGCAAGCAGGGGGAGGAGCAGAAGAAGAGGGACAAGCAGACTCCCCGCTGAGTGCAGAGCCTGAGGAGGAGCTCAACCCCACGACCCCGAGATCATGACCTGAGCCAAAAGCAAGAGTTGTAGCCTCAACTGACTGAGCCCCACAAGTGCCCAATCAATATCCTTTTGATTCATTTATCTGAGCTTTGTTTTTTCAGTTTAATCAAGGGTCTACCAGCATATTTGGTAAAATTAATATGTTTTTAAAATTTTAAGCATTAACATGGTGAAATACTAAAATGCTTTTCAGTAACAAAGCCTCCTAGTGTTCCTGAAACCAACCAATCCTGTTCAGGTTACACTGCCTGTTTCATGTGGTGCTAGAATCTGTTTGTCAATATTGTGCTTACACTTTTTCATCATAATGCATCATATGCATTATAAGGCATAATGATAAATTTTACCCACTATCTGTCCTTCTTCACATAATTTTATTGGAGATTAGCAACAGAATTCTGTACAACACAAACTGTAGAACATAGCTGTTAATACTATGGGCTTTGGATCCATACATTCCAATGTTTGAATCCCAGCTTTGTCATTTTCTAGCTTGACCGTCTTAGGTAATCTGGTTATATCTAAATTTCTGTTTCTTCATATTAAAAATAGGGTACCTGTTGGATTTTGTGAGGATTACATGAGGTGAGAGATAATGCAAGCAACCTACTTATTCCAGTGGCTAGAACTTCAACGTTAGTAAATAAGTATCAATCATAAAATAATGGTAATAACACTCTATATTTTTTATTAATTTATATTTAGAGGGCATGATCTAAGTTGATCCATTGTTAATAATCAAAGTACATTTTGTTTTGGACATTGTGTGGGTCCCTGCTTTCCAGATGTCAAACAAGGAAGAAGGCTACAACATTTCAGATATCCATCAGTTTGTTAGAAAGGAGGTCATCACAATCAACCAAATCAGTGGTTTCTTTCTATATTGAAGAACTTATTTTTCATGGTTTTGTGGCAGATGTAGATTAGCTTGGGTAGATCTGCCATTATCATAATTGCACTAGCCAGACAAATAATGTGAGACACCCCAGCCTTTCAGCCCCAGTTTTGACCACCATGGTTCTCCCCACTTTTTATATAACACTAGTTTACCCACTCCACAGTCTGGATATGCTTCCTGAGGATGCTGCAGGGATCATAATAAGCCACAACTCTGCGCATTGACCTTCAGCCCTTGACATTCTGAGTTAGCTGACTTGGCTGGGGAATCTTCTACTTACTTCCCTTACATTCAGAAAATCACAGTTAGGTTGCTCTGCCTTCATTTTGCAATATTTCTAATTATCTTCTCTGATGACTAACTTCATTTTCTTCTTAAAATTAATATAATTCAGTTTTTCTCCTCACTTACATATCCCATTTACCATCTCAGTATGGAAAAGATGAGGGGATAACTAATAGAGATTTTCCATCCCTGTCTTAGTGAGAGTCACTTCTTATGTTTTGCATCAATAGTATTTGTTGATACTTTTACACCTCATTGTTACAGTTACTAGGTCATGTTGCCAGTTCCTCGGATTTAGCAATAAAGAAAAGCAAGTACAGCGTCTGCTCTATCCAATGTAATTTCTCCATAGTAACTATTTAGGGAAAAGTGTATTACGTTTTAGAATAGTTGGAAAACAGCTGTTCTGACAAAATATATCCCTGTCAATGTTATATCCTGATGTGAAAACAAGTCTCTTACCTAACCGTTCTGCTCTCGTCCTGAAAACCTGTTAAAGCCTATACCCGAAACTCATATTGGAGGAGCTCCTGTTTGCATGTTATAGCATAGGAGGGTCCCTACTGGAGTGAAAGATAACACATGGCATATGTTTTATAAATATATCTAACGGCATTTATGGAGCAGTGGGTAAGAATATGGATTAGTAACACGTATAGGTAGCATAAATATTTATAAATATATAAGGCACATCTTGTATCATGGAAGTGTGCGGAAGATAGGTTTTACAAAAAGCAAGAAAAGACAAGAAAGAGAGAAAAAGACAAAGAAAGCTAGCTGACTGCAGTCTGAACCTTTGTTGTATACATTTTCAGTTTTTCAGACTTTTCAAGAAATACATGATTACTGATACCCAGACAGGTAGATAGCCTGTGATCATTGAGCATTTTTTAAGAGTTTTTATTTGAGAGAGAGAGAGAGAGAGAGGGAGAGAGCACGAGCAGCAGGGAGGGGGAGAAGTAGGCTCCCCACGGAGCAGGGAGCCCGATGCAGGGCTGGATCCCAGACCTTGGGATTAAGACCTGAGCCAAAGGCAGATGCTTAAGCAACTGAGCCACCCAGGTCCCCCAAGCATTTTCCATTACAGAACATGAGGACATACATTTATTTTATAATGGACTAAAGAAATATATATACATATTTTATATGTATGTTTTAAATACATTTTTATGAAATACATATGAGCTTTACCATAATCACTACATTAAATTTACATTAAGAGTAATAAATTCTGCTCTAATTTCATCCAAATTAGTAGAAGTTTTGTATTAGACACATACAGACACTCACTTAGCTCTGCAGACCATTTACTATGTGAGATTCTCTTAGAATGATTTCCATTTCATTGAAATAAAGATTAAATATATTAGAATAGGCCTATAAGCAAATACCCTCACCCCAATTAAGCCAAAATATTGTCTTTAACATTTAGCAAAGAAATCAACATTCTTTTATTTTTTTTTTTTAGTGCTATGCAAGTTCAACATCATAATCTACATTATAGCTAACTACCCTGAATTTGACCAAATACTTCTGTGCTGTTTCACACTAACACTGTAAGTAGCAGTTTGTTAGGGAGAGTTTGGAGCAAAAAATTTCCTCACACCAGGTCTTTCTAATTACCTGAGCAATTTGTTTGGAGACCTACTTCTCTATTTCAGAAGTTCTATGACAATTGCTTGTGGCTGTATGGATTTTTATATATGACAGCCATCAATCAGGAGAGTAGTTATTTCCACAGATTAGTTATATATTGACAAAGAGTACATTACTGAAAAATGTTAAACTAATTTGGGGACTACACTAACACAAGGGAAAAAAATAATTCATGGTTTTGGATAAGAACTGTTTTTTCAAAGAAGAGGGTCCAAAATACATATTATTAATGCTCAGTCTTTTTCTCTCATTAGAACATTTTACCATGGTTTATGGGACCCTGGCCAATCCATATCTCCAATCCTGATTTCATACGAATGATAACATGTTCCATCAGGCTGACTGTTTTTTATGCCAAGTACCTGCCAAAACTTTCTCACATCAGGACCTTTTTAAAAAAAAAATTTAAATTCAATTAGCAAACATATAGGACATCATTAGTTTCAGATGCAGAGTTCAAAGATTCATCAGTTGCATATAACACCCAGTGCTCATCACATCACGTGCCCTCCTTAATGCCCATCCCCCAATTACCCCATCCCCCCACCACCTCCCCTCCAGCAACCCTCAGTCTCTTTCCTAGAGTTAAGAGTCTCTTATGGTTTGGGATGCCTGGGTGGCTCAGTCGTTAAACATCTACCTTTGGCTCAGGTTCTGATCCCGGGCTCCTGGGATCGAGCCCTGAATTGCATCAGGCTCCCTGCTCTGCGGGAGGCCTGCTTCTCCCTCTCCCACTCCCCCTGCTTGTGTTCCTGCTTTCGCTGTGTCTCTCTCTGTCAAATAAATAAATAAAATCTTTAAAAAAAGAGTCTCTCATGGTTTGTCTCCCTCTCTGATGACTTCCCATTCAGTTTTCCCTCCCTTCCCCTAGGATTCTCTGTGCTGTTTCTTACATTCCACATATGAGTGAACCCATATGATAATTGTCTTTCTCTGAGTAACTTATTTCGCTCAGCATAATACCTTCTAGTTCATCCCATATTGATGTAAATGGTAAGTATTCGTCCTTTCTGATGGCTGAGTAATGTTCCTCTGTGTGTGTGTGTGTGTGTGTGTGTGTGTGTGTGTGTGTGTGTGTGTACCACATCTTCTTTATCATTCATCTGTGATGGACATCTGGACTTCAGGACCTTTTAATTCAATCCAAAACTCCTTTTCCTGGCCTTTCACACAGCTGGCTCCTTCTCATGTACCAATATTCATAGGTAAGGCTGCCTCCCTGTAAAATCTGCCCAAACACCTCTGTTAAATGCTTTCATACATTCCTTGGCAGCCAAAGCTTATTTTACTTTGAAGGATTACGCTCATTTATTTTGGTGTTTTGCTCATCTCTGATAGAATGCAAGCTCCAGGCAAGCAGTGAAAACTTTTCTCTTGTTCCAGGCTTTTGACAAATGCCTGAAAGCCATTAGGTACTAAAGAAATATACATTGAATGAATGGATGGATAAACAAGATGAGTGATGGCAAGTCAAAATGTTTGTAAGGAAGAAATGATAGCACAAAATCTCTCAGAAAAGTAAAAAAAAAAAGCTTCCCTTTTAAATAAACTTATTTTTATTCAAACTTAACATGCATGCAAAATGGAACACAAAATAAAGTGGACAGCTGGCCAAAATTTTACAAACTGATCACATCTGTGTAACCAGAACACAAATTAAAAAACTGAATATTATCAGTACCTGAAAGCTCCCATTCATTCTTGTTTAGTTACTATTCTAGACATGCACCTTAAAACCACAAACTGCAGGTTTATTAAGACTTAGCTATTTAAGCAGACTGGATATGTCCTTCTAGGTACGATTTTGTAGATAAGAACTCATCAGTATTATTCTTTTAGCAAATATGATGAGCAAATTTACAAAGAGGTCCATCCTTGTAATGCAGTCATTCCTTTAGAATTCCCTAGGAGGGAGAAAGGGAACTATGATCTGTCACTAGACCTTTCTCAGGATAGGAACATTTATGAAAGAAAATGGCCAAAACCTTAATCGGCATGTTGAAAAACAATCTTACCTCGTTATTTTTTAAAAAAGATTTATTTATTTTAGAGAGAGAGGGAAAGAAAGCAGGAGGGATTGAGGGAGAAGGAGAGAGAATCGCCAGCAGACTCCAGGTGTAACTCAACCAATGTGGGGCTCGATGTCATGACCCTGAGATCACGACCTGAGCTGAAACCGAGAATCAGAGGCTTAACTGACGACCACTCAGGCGCCCCATAAAATCTTACTTCATTATCAAGTCATTGCAAATTATAACAATGGCATCCTAATCTATCAGCTATTAAATTAATATGTATTTGATTTTAATTGTGATTACTTGCCATAATTTAGCCCAATGCTGGAAAACACTTTGACAATTTGTGTAAAGATTCTTAAAAATGTTCATAACACCTAACACAGTAAGTATGCTCCTGGAATATTACTAAAGGGAAGCATCAGTAATATGTGAATAAGGGTAAAATATTCCAACACAATCTTAATATGCAACATCGTGTATCAAAAATGGCAAAATGGTTAAATATACCCTAACTTTCTCTAAAAATCAATTTTACTGCCATTTAAAATGCTATGGAGACTGTGTAACACAGGATCTTCTCATAGTATAATCTCTATTAAGATCCTTAAAAAGACTCATCGCTTTGGGGCACTGGGGTGGCTCTGTCGGTTAAGTGTCTGACTCTCGATTTCAGCTCAGATCATGATCTCAGGGTCACGAGATCGAGCCCTCCAACCAGCTCAGTGCTGAGCATGGAGCCTGCTTGAGATTCTCTCTCTCGCTCTCCCTCTGACCCTCCTCTCTCTCTACCAAAAAAAAAAAAAAAAAAATTCTCATGGCTTTAAACCCATAGTTTAGCTTCCTGAAAGTTATTAACAAAATGTAGACACATTGAAATATATTTAAATACCATAAATTTTGCAAGCAATAAAAATAATATCAAATAATTAGAGAACAAAAATATTAAAATGTTAATTCTGTACATGAAAATGTGCATTATAGTTGTGTTATGAAAAATTCCATTCTTATTCAGAATTACTCCTAATAAGGTTACCTTTAAAAGCATGTAAACGTACATGTGATAAAAATCAGCAAAAATAACGTTAAGGTAAAACTACATGAAATCTTTGTGAAAAATTTGAAAACTAGAGAAAACTAGTGATTTTCTGGTTCAATATAAATTACTAAGAGCTACCCCCCATAATAACAACTATATTATTATTATGATAATTACATTCTAGAATATACTCCTACTTTTCCACTTAACATCTTGGTTTTTCTACTCAATAGCTTTACAATTGCTTTCTTAAGTGATAATTTATTATTACATTATTGTCAAGTGACTTTTATTATCACTGTTGAAGTGTGAAATAAATGAAATCATATGTTGTCTGTAAGTTCCTTGATATTAAACAAAAGACAGTTTATTTCCTTTATAGAAATTCACAAAAGAGTGGAGGTAATTATACTAAGTGGTTATGTAAATTCCAATAGTAAAAGTAAATCAGTTTTCCTAATGAATTTCAATAAGTTTCTAAATTCTTGTGAGACAAGAAATTCATTTCTTGATGTATAAGGTTTATAAAAATTATTCAATTGGCATAATAAAATATTAATTTACATTTCATTAGGAAAATTTTCATTTTTTGGTTTCCTTCATAAACAAACATGTTGTAAATTATGAATACAAAAATGAACAGAGCTTACATAAAAGGTAATAAAAACATTTTTTAAATAAAATTAGAATAAATAATTAACACATGCCAACTTTCCTATCAAATCTTATATATTGCCTTTTAATATAAAAATGTTTAAAGATGTATATAATATGTATTTTGCATTTCTTTATGCTAATCACAAGGACACCAAAATCACAAGGACAGTATCATTTACTGTCACTCACAAAAACAGAAATACTTAGATGTAAATAGAAGATGTAATCGATTTGTACAATGAAAATTACAAAATGCTGATTAAACAGATCAAAGAAGATCTAAAGAAATGGAAAGACAGTGCTCAAGAATGCGACCACTCAGGTGCCTGGGTGGCTCAGTCGTTAAGCGTCTGCCTTTGGCTCAGGTCATGGTCCCAGGGTCCTGGGATGGAGTCCCTCATCGGGCTCCCTGCTCTGCGGGAAGCCTGCTTTTCCCTCTCCCACTCCCCTTGCTTGTGTTCCCTCTCTTGCTGTCTCTGTCTCTATCAAATAAATAAAATCTTTAAAACAAAAAAAGAATTGGACCACTCAGCATGATAGAGATGCTACTTCTCAGTTGATATACAGGAATAACAAATTCCTCTCAGAATCCCAACAAGATCAGTACAGATATGGACAATATTCTAAAATTTATGTGGATAAGCCTAGGAATTAGAAGAACTAAAACAACTCTGAAAAAGAAGAATAAAGTAGGAGAAATTATTCTTTTTTCAAGATATCATATACTTGTAGTAATCAAGACTGTGTGATATTGGAGGTATAGACTCCTAGATCAATGGAACAGAATTGAGAACCCAGAAATAGACCCACACAAATGTGCCAAACTTATTTTGACAAAGGTGAAAAAGCAATTGCATAGAACAAATAAAGCTTTTGCCGCAAATGGTGCCAGAACAATTGGGCATGTCTCACACTTCACACAAAAATTAACTCAGCACGAATTACAGACTTAAATGTAAATGTAAAAAAATAAACTTTTTGAAAGAAATAAGAGGAAAATATTTGATATATAGGTAAAGAATTCTTAGACTGTGCAGATGCCTTTTAGTTTGAATGTAGTCCCACTTGTTTATTTTGCTTTTCTTGTACGTGTTTTTGGTGTCATATCCACAAAAATCATTACCAAGACCAATGTCAAGGAGCATTTTCCGATGTTTTCTTCTATGCGTCTTATGGTTTCATGTCTTACATTTAATAACTACATGATTCTTTTAAGTTGATTTTAAGTTGATTCTTGTGCAGTGTAAGATAAGGGTCCAATTTAATTCTTCTGCATAAGAATATCCAATTTGCCCAATACCGTTTATTGGAGAGACTATTCTTTCCTATTTTGTATTCTTGATGTTCTTGTCAAAGATTAGTTGACTGTACATGCATGGGTTAATTTCTAGTTTCTATAATGTCCATTAGTTTATGTGTCTGTATTTATGTCAGTATCATGCTGTTTTGATTACTGTTTTTGATTACTATAGCTTTGTAATATAACTTGAAATCAGAAAGTATGATGCCCCAACTTTGTCTTCTTGCTCAAGACTGCTCTGGCTACTTGGCATCTTTTGTGGTTCCCTATGGGTTTTAGGACTGATTTTGTCTTTATGTGAAAAATGCCATTGGGTTACTAGTGGGAATCACACTGATATTTCTTCAAAAAGGACCCACAAATGACCAACAGGTATATGAAAAAATGCTTAACCATTCATCATCAGGGAAATTCAAGTCAAAACTACAAGGAGATCACCTCACACTTGTTAAAATGGCCATTATCAAAAAGAAAAGAGATAACAAGTGTTGGCAAGGATGTGGAGGAAAGAGAAACCTTGTGGTGTTGAAAACACCTGCATGGTACATGTGACTGAGGTCACTGAGGTCTCTTTATAAACTTTCAAGATTGAAGGGCAGGTGTGGGGACCCATTTGTCTTGCTGCCTCCCAATACAAGCCTCATATGTAAGTTTCCCCTGCTATTATTAAAATCGTCAGCTACCAAGCTGGAGTGACCTGCCTCTTTCTTTGGTCTTTCTCTGCCCTCTGAGTACAAGGGTCAGTTTTAGATTACACCTGGGAAGCTCCTGAGAGGGTTGCAAACCAATAGTCCCACACACACACACACACACACACACACACACACACACACACACACACACACATTAATTTTGGACATCAGCTTTCTTATTGCTGGGAATTGACATTTAACTGACATATGTGGAGGTAAAGAATAAAGAAATCAGGTATACTCAGATATGAGAGCAACACAATTAAAATAGAAGGCCGGCAAATGTGGAGGACAGAATGGTGATCTAGGGCATATGGATGGTAGCAGTGAACCGAAAGCAGGACAACTGTGTCCTGAGACATTAATATATTACAAAATCATAGAGTGGCTATCCATCTGCCTCTTGCCAAGCATTTCAGTTTGAAAGTATGTATTGAGAAAAGTACTTATTAAAGTGAAGGTAATCAGAAGAAAGGCTTCCCATGCCAGCGTTACGCTAAAACTCATTTTGCTAAGTCACTATGTAAATATTGGAAACTGATAAGATTTTGATAAAGACGCATAGCTCCTTTGAATTGACATTCATGAGAACATACACAACATTTGTACCTTGATAGTTGCTCTTGCTCTGTAGCGGGAGGTAAGGCTTTATCCCTCCCTAAGTTACTGAGGTGAAGTTGAAGCAGAATTTAAGAATATCAAATATAATCTTGTGAGACATTTACTTTATCGGAGGTCATCATGTGCTTCCTAGTCTGCCAGCCTAGCAAAAAGAAGGGGAGTATTTCTTCTATCACAGATAATGACTTCAGGAAACTGGACATGAATGACGATAACGTTAAGGACAAGAGTGGTGAGGGCCAAGGTAAATCTGGAGTTTGGGTAATCTTAAGTGCATTCACCTTCATACAGGCACTCAGGGTTTCAGGGTTCCCCAACTAACCTATCAGACTGCAACTCTAGCCTAAAACATACGGTGGTGCTGGGTATGTCTTCTTTTTTTGTAACTCTGATATTTACACATCTAATCCCGGGGTTCTTATCAGCACAACTTTTGTCTGGCTCAGAGAAATGAGCCCTTGCCACAGGGCCTTCTAGCTTTCCCACCAAGCCATGAGTTCATAGTTCTCTTAACTTAGGCCTGCTTTTTTTGTGGTGGCTCTTTGCAACAACCAACAAACCTTACAATCTTCATAATTACTTTTTATGCCTCTCAAGCACTATGGATACTGCATTGATCAATGAATGCTTCCAATTATATGCCGTCCCAATTCACTATATGTGATATTCTTACAAATTGTAATACTATATGCACCACCCTACTGAAAACCATGAAAGGGACCCTGGCTGGTATCTGGCCGGCATATCAGCCAATGCCAGGATCCCATCCTGAGGATCTGCTTGCTAGGTCTGTTACTAGTTGTCTAAGTTTAAGCTCTCCAAAGCAGATCCCAAAATAAGATTTCAAATACAAGTAGTTTATTTAGAAAGTAATCCTGGGAACCACTGGTATAAAACAGGAAAGTATAATGGAAACCAGAGGGCATATAGTTAATTGTATACTATCAATGAATCACCTTTATGAACAACTGGAGCTTGATCCTACTAAAGAACTCTGAACTGTAGTTTAGAAACCCTTGCTTAAAAGTAATCCCACTTGAGACAGATTTATTTATTCATTAACTCCTGCGAGTCATAATTGGATAGCTACTGGAACAGGGGTGGTGATCATTATTTACAGGCCTAGTGGGCAGGAGGTCTAATCTGGTACCAGTTGACAGAGAAAGTTATCAAGCAAAGATACCCAGATGCTCACTGTTGGAAACTGGACAAGAATCGTTGCAGTGTTAGGACGGATTTGAACGTGGTGTTGACAGCTTCTGCTACAACAATTAATTCAGTAAAGGAAAACTGTATATGTGTTTTACTTTAATCATCTTGGGTCTGTAAGAATACAGAGTGCTTTCAGGTAATACGTATTCTGGAGATCAGCTGCCATGATTTCAAGAGATACAGAGAGATGGTGTTGACATTCGTATTAGCTGAATCTCTTGCATAGCACTGGAGGCAACTTGGTCATTTTAAATCTTTGAATACTAACCTAATTAGTATTGAATCTATTTAAATTTAGAGTAAGATAATAAAGATAGATTGCTGTAATGCTCCAATCATTGTTTGAAATTGCAAAATAAATTAGCACTTTTTATTTAATAAGACACTGTTTTCCAGTTGAGTCATGTGATTTAAAACAGGTAGCAAGCTATTGATTATTCTTTTTAGTCATTACAAGTAATTAAAGCTTAGTAATTCTAACAGGAATCCAATTTGTTATTTCATTATTTCAATTTAAAACCCTCTAAATTATAACAAAAGCAAGCATCATGTGCTTCATTAATTACAGTTTTACTAATGCACAATAATGCCAAATGTAAGATGACTATAGATTTGTTTCATTTTCTTTTCTCCATAATATAATTTCATATTATTGTGGTATATATACTGTGGTTTAGGTTTTTATTGGGGGTTTTTTGGAATGGAGTGTAATCTAAATATTATAGTATTTGCTACATCATTTTTGGTGTTTTCAAATCAAGCACAGTAGACCAAAATATTTATTGCTATGTTCCGTTCAAACCACATGTGTAATACCAAAATGTGAAGGTAGCAACCTGTCATTATATTTCTGTAATTTATCAGTCCAGTAGAATTTTTCTGCTTTAGCAGTCTGCATTTCCTTGGAAACCTGATCAATAGCAAAAGGTCCAAATTTGTTACAAGTGGTGATTTTTTTTTCAACTTTCTTGCTCTGAATTAGTGCTTCAACATTGATTACAGGATCTCCAACTGAAAATAAGAGTGAAATTAACAATGAGAACCCACAGCAGCGTTCTCTACATTATGTTTCAGACTGAACTCACCTCTGAAATACATGTTTCATTTTCAGCTTATTTACGGTCAAATAAAATATAAAATACACCCCCAAATCTTCCCTGAGGTCTGTATATTCAAGGTGACATCAAAATAACCTAAAATATTTTGAAAACAAAAACTTCTAAAATTATATTTAACCATATGCAACTGAAATCATCTCACAAACAGTAAACTAAATTATTTTAGTATCGTTCCTATAGAAGTAGCTATTCATTTTTAAAAAAATAACATTTTACTTACAGCTGTTTGTTACAACTGATAAGGCAATATTAATACTTTATAATTAACTAAAGTTCATAGTTTACATTAGTATTCACTTAGTGTTGTACATTATATTGATTTTGACAAATACATAATAATATATGTTCATAATTACAGTAATATACAGAATAGTTTCACTACCTTAAAAATCCCTGTGCTCCACCTATTCACCCCTCCTTCCAAAATTCTGGCAACCGCTGGTCTTTTTACTATGTCCATAGTTTTTCCTTTTCCAGAAGTCATATGGTTGGAATCATACCATATGTAGCCTTTCCAGATTGGCTCCTTTCACTTAGTAATATGCATTTAAGGCTCCTCCATGTCTTTTTATGGCTTGTTGGCTCTCTTTTTTTAATCACTGAATAATATTCTGTTGTGTGGATATATACCACGGTCTAATCTGCTTATCTATTCACCTACCAAAGGACATCTTGGTTGCTTCCAAATTTGGTCAATTATGAGTGAAGGCGCTATGAACATCCATATGCAGGTTTTTGTGTAGCTGTAAGTTTCAGCTTCTTTGGGAAAATATCGAGGAACATGATTGCTGAATCATATGGTAAGAATATGTTTAGTTTTATGGAAACCTACCAAACTCTCTTCCAAAGTGGCTGTGCCATTTTGCATTCCCACCTTCATTCTCTTCTGCTTCACATCCTTGACAATATTTTGTGCCTTCAGTGCCTTGAATTCTAGCCATTCTAATAGGTGTTTAGTGGTGTCTTATTTGTTTGATGCATTTTTTTTTTTTTTTTTTTTTTTGCTTTTGAGTCTTCTTTTTCATTAAAACTAGTAGGTACTCATTGCTTTCTATTCAAGATCTATGAATTCTATGTTAATTTTACATCCTGAATTTACATAAGTTAACTTTTTGGGGTTTTTTTTGTGGGATATTTTCATTGTTCCCACTGAATATTTGTCATCTACAACTAGATTATTTTACTTCTCCTTTTGAATTATTTAGTCTCTAGCTGTTTTCTCTGGTCTATTTGCATTGACCAATATATTCATCACAATGTTATAATAGAGGAAGCAGAAGATACCATTATCTTGTCAATTACATTAACACAAAGTATATAGTTGTATACACACATGGACTATATTTCATATTAATTTTTATATATGTAGTATTCTGATGTGATATGAATGTAACATTATATATACATGTAAAAATATGTGGAAAATATACATATTTTGTAGGCTTTATAATAAGGAATTAGCCCTGAGTTCTTATTTGTACAGATACATAATAATTGTACAGACATAATAATTAGATTACTCAAGGGCAAAATAAAACAGAAAATTATAAATTAGTTTATTTAACAAATGTAATATTGATCCAAAATCTGAAAAATCTACAATAACAAAAAGAAAATCAGTGAACAATCTACAAAAATAATCAATGAAGAAACATTTACTAAGATATTCACACAAATAATCTCAAGAGAATATTGAGAAATACTGTGTTATAATCACTTGAATTTTATTCCAGGAATTCAAGGGAGTTAAATTTTAGAAAACATAATATGTTACATAACAGTAATAGCTAAGAAGCTATTGTAATAGCTATAAGCTAAGAACATAAGCTTAAAACATGTTTTATTAGATCATACATCCAGTTTGAGTAGAAGTACATTACTCTTCTCCCACCCCCACCAAAAGTCATTTCGCTCTAAAAGAATAACAAAGAAATCCATATAAAGTACTGACCAACTGAAAAGTATATATAAAAAGTTATATTATCTTTATTTCTCCTTGAATCTCCTGTTGTTTCCTCTCACATCAGTGGTTGCTATGTAATTGGGTTCACACATTTCAGGATCTGCTGGCTAGCCATTGAGAACCATAGCCCTTAGCGTTATAAAGTGTCGTCTTTGTCTCTTAGTTCTTTTGGTCAGGATTCTACTTTTTCATATATAAGAATTGTGTCCTCTGCTTTTTTTTTGATCTGTATCTTCCCAGCATCGCTTCATCTATAATTTATTTTTAACCTTTCCAAAATTAATTTGTTTTATTTATGTACTTTGAAATCTTTTTAGGTTTTCTAGTTTAAGAAATTTTCTTTCTATTTATTTGTTTATTTATTTATTTATTTATTTATTTATTTGGCATAATACAGTTGAGCATCGTTCTCTTGTATTCTTTCTAGTTTAATCTTCACATGTAAAATATTATTTTTAATTTTCAATTTTATTTGAATCTGTAAGGCCTTTAAAGGCTTAAAAAATCATACTAATTCTCATTTTTAAAAATTCTTTATTTTATAGCTAAATGGTTAATTTTCTATAGAAACATACATATAACCTCTGTAATATCCAACCATATATAGACTATTTGATTTTTTTTTAAAGAAAATACACACTGAAGAATATTCATCTGAAAACATGGTATCTTAGGTCAGGAGTCAAGTTTCAGGAGCACATTTTTTCCCCTCAAAACAATCCATTATGGAAGAAGAACAAAGGGAAAGAAACCCACAAAAAAATAAGAAGTAATCAGATAGCTTTATAAAACTAACTTGATGGTTTACTCGGGTGTATAAGTGGCACTAATTTCATGCATTTTAATTATTAATCTAATGTTTCAAAAATACTTTTTGTAGGACACATTTATGAATGCTGGGTAACTCTTATGTTTTAGCTTGTGGGTGGCTAAAAGCATTTCTTTTGATTATACATAAACTTGAATTCCTTCCAGTTTTTACCAACAATGCAAAAGTTCAAGGCATTGTTCAACACTAAACTATAACAATGATATCAAACATAGCTTTTATACTAATTATAAATATACCATCAGTTCAATGAAAGCGTTAGGTTACAGCAAGTAAAATATTACAGAGTATATAATTTTCCTTTTTTATGTGCTGGTATACAAATAAATATATAACAATTTTGCATTTGTTCTGCTAGAGACCCAAAAGTTGCAATTTTAATTATCAATTTGTTGAAATAACCGTGTCCTTAGTTACTAACACACAGAAATGACTGAAGTCAAATAGATAAAAGTATGTCTACATTTCTGACACAGTTGTATTGCTTAAGAAATCACAGACCTTGGTTAAAAAGTATTGTGACAATACTTTGGCATATCATCTCCCTAGAAAAGGAAACAGGCTGTGAGAGCTCTAAGAATTCTATGGAGGACTTACTCATTAAAGCTGTTCCTCTGTGACTTAAAAAGGTAATATATAGGAAGAATGTCCTGACCCACATATGGATTCAGATGATTGTGGAGAATAGTGGGGAATGAGGGATAAGACAGTTTATTCCAGAGAATAAAATTCCTGGTGGCTGATGGGTTGCTCGCACCTCCAGGCCCTTGGACCATCTCCAGATCTGATAAAATGATTTTAAAACTACTGTGGCCCTATCTCTTCACTTTTCCTATTTCAAAATTGTTTGTGTGTGTGTGTGTGTGTGTGTGTGTGTGTGTGTGTGTGGCTGGGTGGGTGGGTGGTTGGGTGCATACTGTAGAGGTGAGATAACTTGATAACTAGCTCATAAATCCCAGATTAAGAAAAAAAGTTTAGGATAGGATGTAGATATGTCCGTGCATCAACTAGAAATCCTGGACATTAAGCTGGATGCCATGATAGTAGTCTGTTCAGGCTGCTATAACAGAATACCACAGACCTAGGGGCTTAAACAATAAACATTTATTTCTCACAGTTCTAGAGGCTGGCAAGTCCAAAATCAAGGCACCGGCAAGATTTGTGTCCTGTGAGGACTTGCTTTCTTGTTCGCAAATGGTCTTCTGTGCACTGTGTCCTCATGTGGTGGAAAGGGGAAGGTAATTCTCTTCAGATTTCTTATATCAGGGTACTAATCTCATTCCTATGAGCTCCACCTTCATGGCCTAAGCACTTCTCAAAGACCTCACCTCCAAATGCGATCCCATGGAGCATTAGGTTTCAACCTACGAATTTTGGGGGAGGGAGACAAACTTTCCGTTTACAGCAGATGGGATGCCACTTTGGGGCTGTTTTCCTTGGCAGGGGTTCAGTTAGTTCTATGTGCAGGGAAAAAAGGATGCAAAAGGATATTTAAAGACCAGGAGGGAAGACTGTATCAGAGATTGGTATCGTTGGCTAATGAAACCGTGTGTTTACCAACATTTCTCAGTCCCTTCTAAGAGGGAGACGGTCCTCTAGAATCAGTAACTGGCCAATGGGCTGTGGTGGAATGAAGTGTTTCATCTATTCAGGAATCAGTGCTTTTCTTTCTGTGCTCTATTTTCATGAGCTGGCAGTTTTGAAAAACCTCATGAAATGGTAAAACTGTCAGATTTGGTCTCATTCTTAACCACCATTGGTTCCATGCTTTTAGTAGGAAAGAAATCTTCTTCATTACAAGGGCCCAGGAGTGCGCTGGGTGGCATTTGTTTGTTTGTTTGTTTTGTTTTGTTCATTTCACCATACTCTATTCCGACTAATAGATCAAGGAGTCATAACTGCCAGACATTTTATGATTCATCAGATTTGTATACGGATTTTTATTTAGGCTCTCATTAATTAAAAAAAAAAAGAAAACATAAAAACCAGTCTTTAGTAAACTACTTTCCTTCACAGTTCTTCTTTCATACAGTTGTTTAGATTACAAGCATAGATGATAAGTAAAATATAATGTATGTTTTAAAAAAGAAACCAGGAAGAATCTACTTAATTTTCATCTTAAGTCCTGAGAAAAGGGGAAACATGTAATGATATGTTAACAAGTGGCAAAATAAATTTTGAAGTCCCTTTAAATGAAAATGTAAATTAATAAATACTACTAAAGTATGAAATAATTAAAGGTAAAATACACATGTCCCCTCCTACTATTTTTAGATAACACATTCTCAATTCAAATACATCAGTGCTAAAATGTAACTCTGTGAAATTGAAAATGTAGTATAATGTTATACAATCAGGTGTAACATTGTTACATTATTATTTTTTATTAAGTTCGTCTTCAATTTGACGCTGAATGTTTTCTAATACCATTCTTAAATCCACCACTATCATTAACTCATAAAAATTCACCTTTGCCACAAGACACACTGCAATTACCGCTGTTCCTGGAATTAATCAGTATCATTAATGCCTAGAAAAGTCACCTTTTAAAAAAACATCTGTAATAGCTACTTATTGTCTTTATCTGTCTTCTTGTAGTGACCGGTACTTACAATCTCAAACCTCACTGTCGGAGGCAGTGTTTGGCACTCTGCCACCAATTGTAAACGACAAGACGTATGTTTTCCTGGTTACATCAGTTATCTGAAAATAATTTTTTTAAGATTTTTTTAAATGTATTTGTGAGAGAGAGAATGAGAGACAGAGCACATGAGAGGGGAGAGGGTCAGAGGGAGAAGCAGACTCCCCGCGGAGCAGGGAGCCTGATATGGGACTCGATCCCGGGACTCCAGGACCATGACCTGAGCCAAAGGCAGTTGCTTAACCAACTGAGCCACCCAGGCGCCCTGAAAATAATTTTAAAAACTAAGATCTTTCTCACTGGAAAACTTTCAGTGATTTTCCAACCAATGCTATGGTTTTGTCACTCTACACCTGGCAGAAAATTAATAAAATATACCTTTCCCCCACTGTTAGGGGGAACAACCTTCTCTTAAACAATGAGCACTTTAGGAGCATAGATAATAACATATTTGTAGTGTGCCTCATTTCACACTTCTAGAATTTAGTCATTTTAATGCTGTGAGTGTGCATGGTTGGAGTATATGGATGTGTGTGTGTGTATGTGTGTAAAATCTTGGGAATTGGTCTTACTTGGCTGAATCAATTTAGTGAGTACTAGTTTACAAAAACCAATTGAACAAAATTTTGATCTACCAAAACTTGTAATATGTTAACTATTTATAATAAAGTTATAAATTATTCTTCAAATTTGGTTCAAACAATTTTAAAAATTCTTTTGAAGTTTCAATTTTTTGGTGCCCGTTTTATACGAGCAACTGCATCACACTTGTTCAGTCAAAATTTTCTCTGTCTTGTTAAGTGAAATGATAATTACATGTTTGCTTCAGCTTCTAAATGTCGGAATCTCAAAAGACATCCTAAATAGCGTTTCCATCATAATAGGCTAGCTAGCAAACTGGTAACTAAAGAAATTAGAAACAAAATGAGAGTGGAAATGTATTGGGAGAAAGAAACTTGCCCTGTGTATTGTGCTCAAATTTCAAAATATATAAGAAATTCTCATTTTGCAATGTCTTATATCCCGGAATTAATGATATTTTGGCATGTACTGGGAAAATGATTTTAGCTATGCTATACTAATATTAATTAGGTTGAACTACATGATAACTTTAAAGTATATCACAGGTAGTTAGAAATATCCCATGCCACTGTAAAGACGAAACTAGGTGTTGTGAATGTAATTTTGGTGAATAAATATTTGGCAATGGTTATTTTCTAATGAAAAATAACTCACATTTAATCCTCACATATAGTCCTATGAGTCGATACTACACTACTTCTGTAGAAATGAGTCAAGTGAGGCAGAGGGTGTTAAGTAATTTGCCCAAATGCATTGTGAACAATGTGAACCTAGGCAATATATCTGTAGTATTTTTACTGTACTTGATTTTTATGGAATTGATTTCTGAGACTTTTTCTTTCCATAATTAGTAAATTCACTAACTAATGTTTTGCAAGTTAACATAGTCAGTAAACATAGTCCCCATGATTATGTTATCATTCACATTTTTGGGCCCTATAAGAAAAATAATGCCCTATCATATGTTTAGTAACAGTGGAAAGTAGCAGATAATTTTAAATCTTTTAAATCTTTATCTATCTCTCTATCATCTATCTATTATGATCATCTATCTATTGTGTACTAAAGTTAATAAAAATTGAGACAGAAATTTCCAATGTCAGAGTAAGGTGGGTGGTTCTCCAGAAACATCCAGTGAGGCAGGCAGGGGAATTAAGAGTCCTTGTGATTCATTCAAGTTTGATTCAACTCTTGGTTATAGTCATAGATAATGTGAGTATATTAACAAATAGGCAACATTTGCTCTGTAGCAAATTTTAATTTATTAATTGTCAATGAATAAATATTTTTCCTAAAACCTGCCAATGTGTCTACTGTTCGGGGCACCATTTTTTTTTTTTTTTCATTTTAAGTCAAAACATTCTTTTAATTAGGGCATGGAGAATTGAATGCTTTTTATGTAAGTGTTCACTTCTAGACCTCAGAGCCTTCGAGCCTGGCACAGAGAGAACGTGAGACAGCATTTGCAAATTAATAAGGAGCAGACCACGAGAGGACACAATAAACAAGCCTTCCCCCGTCCTATTTTTCAATTGTCACGTCACAACGCTGACATGCTCAAATATTCCCTATCGTTTCTGGACAGTAATGAATAAACATGGCAAAAGTCTTATACTTTGTGACATTCCCTGCACCCAAAAGTAGAGACTATCTCAGTCTTTCATATTCGATCATGCCTGCATAAGATGATTCTCTGGCCCCCCACTTTAATTTCCAGTGTTTCTTTTTCCTTCTCTTTGTCGGAATTTGCCTGTGTCTCTCTACTTGCCTCTTTATTTTCAACCTATTTTAAGTTTGTTGCAAGTGTTGTTATTTTTAATAACATAAATAAACATTTTCTGGTTGTTGCAATATTCTATTTTCATGGCATTCTGTCATACAGAACACTCTACATGTTAACTCCTATGCTTTGATTTCTGCAAGCTTATTTATGATATTAGTTAATTCTGTGCCACTGTTTCCTCTTTTTTCTCTGGTTGGGTCATTGCTGTTCATTTCCAATTTTCCCATGTAAATTTGCAAATCATTTTCCTTTCTATTTATAGATTCCTTCCCTTTTCCTGGCTTCCTAAGGCAATGCATGAGTCTGAATTATATGCTAAATCTTACAACTTCACTCCAAAAGAGGGAAATATTTCTCTTTTGTTTTATCGTTATATTTTATTCATTAGTTATATTTTCATGTTGTTATGCCCTGTCTCTTTTTTTTTAAGATTTATTTATTTTTATTTGAGAGAGAGGGAAGAGAGAGGGAAGAAGGGCAGAGGGAGAGGGAATCCAGAGCAGATTCCACGTGGAGCAAGGAGCCCCACCTGGGACTCAATCTCAGTACCCTGAGGTCGCGACCTGAGCAGAAACCAAGAGCCCATTGCTTAACTGACTGAGCTACCCAGGCGCCCTATGCCATGTCTTTTTTGTATCTCAAAATCGTTCTACCTTCTGTCCTATTAATTCCATTCTTTCAAGTTTTTGATTTATGCTTAGAATCATGGCCTGGAAGATGAAGGGCAAGCAAGATTTCAAATATTTAGTTGATGGGTGGCAGACACACCCTAGCTTGCTTTGATAAGTCACATCTGCAATCACTCCCTGCCCTTGAGTGCGGGTACAAGCTAATACCTGCTTTTAACTGACAGAATATGACAAAGCATATGGGATGGTCACTCGCATGATTATTGACATCATGTAAAATTCCGTCTTGGAAGGCTGGAGGGGCAAGCTCTCTTCCAGAACAGGAAAACGTGAGCTGCCATGCTGTGAGATCACCTGCGGGAGGGCCAGGTGGCACCGAAGTGCAGGCAGCCTCTGGCAGTTAATATAAGCCCTGGCTGATAGCCAGCAGGAAGTGGGAGCCTTGGTCCTCCCGCCACAAGACACGGAATTCTGCGGACGGCCACTCGATGTCGATTGCGGGAGGGGACACTATGCTCCACAGAGGAACAGCGGGCCCCTGGATTGCAGCCTTATCAGACTCTGAGCAGAGGACCCAGGTAGGCTGTGAGCAGACTCCTGACCCACAGAAACTGTGGATGATAGATGTTATTTCAAGCCAATAACTTTGTAGTCCTTTATTAAGCAGCAATATAAATAAAACAAGACTATTTTCTCTTAGAAAATTTCAAGTATACAGTAGAGTCTTATTAATAATAATCACCATGCTATACATTAGATTTTTAGAACTTATTTATCTTACAACTGAAAGTTTGTGCCATTTGCCTGGCTCCCCGTTTCCCCCCACACTCCCAGCCCCTGGAAACCACTGTTCTATTCTCTGCTTCTATGAATTTGACTTTGTTTTAGATTCTACATATAAGTGAGATCATACAGCATTTGTCTTTCAGTGTCTTCCTTATTTTACTTAGCATTATGTCTTTCAAGTTCATCCATGTTGCCACAAATGGCAGGATTTCCTTCTTTTTTATATCTGAATAATATGCCATTGTGTGTGTATATATTTTCTTTCTCCATTCATTTGGTAGGAATGTAAATTGGTACAGCCACTGTAGAAAACAGGATGGAGGGTTCTCAAAAAGAATTACCATATATGATCAAGCATCCCCACTTCTGGGTATATATCCAAAAGAAATGAAATCAGAATCTTGAAGAGAGTCTGTACTCCCATGTTCATTGCAGTATTATTCACAAAAGCAAAGATGTGATCTAATTTTTCAATTTAAGTTTTCAGACATTCCTCTGGCAGTTTTGTTTCCCTGGGTCTGAATTGTGAATATTCTGCCTGGTCCCTTCAGATGAGTTTTCAATTTCTCATTCTGCTCATTTTTTACTAATGTCTAGTAATAAGAGAGTGTTAAAGAACAAAATGTTCACCGGTGATTGGAGAAATGTGGTATTTACTTATGCAGCCATGATATATGGAGTGTGGCATACTGTGTGACCTGGGTAAAGACCTCTTCTCTCTGGTCAGATGGTTTTCTTCCAACCCCAAAGGCAGAAAGACTCAGTCTAACTTTATCACATTCTTAACCTTTCCTGGGTTGGAAATCCCTAGTACACATGAGTATTTAAAAACTTTTATGGGAATGAGGTTGTTGCTATCCATAAAACCAGGGTCATCGATTTCTTCCCAGAATCCACCCTTTTCTGCCTGTTATTGAAGAATTCCTCCGCCAATGAGGTGAAAATGTTGCCATTCCCCCTTACTAAGATGCAGAGAGAGACCATGGCTTCATTTACATCCAGATGCTTGCGTCTCAGGAGCCTCTTGGCTCAAGAAATCCAACATCATAGAGCTGGCAGGAAAGGAGACTAGAACTAGAACCATGCTTCCTATTCCTAGAACTCTCTCTGCCCCCTTGTCACTTCTGTCTCATCACCATTACTCAATACCCTTATGTACCTTTCTACTTTAACTTGGGATATGTCCTGTATGGATATGGAGACATGTTTTAAGAATAAACTTTAACAGTTGAATGCTACGAATTTCAACTTATCCTCTAATGTAAAAGAAACAAAACAACAACAAAAAAGCAATCCAATAAATATAGACAATACTTATTAAGACAATAATTATTAAGCAAATTAATATAGATTTTTAAAAAATCTTCATGTTTATCACTACATTTTGCAAATTTAATTACAATATGTCTTGGTATTGGTCTGCTTTTATTGATTTTTGATGGGAGTTTATTGTGCCTCCTGGATCTGGATATCTGTTTTCTTCCCCAGATTAGGGAAATTTTCAGCCATAATTTCCTCAAATAAACCTTCTTCCCCCTTTTCTTTCTCTTCTTCTGAGACTCCTATGATACAAATGTTATTACATTTGATGGAGTCACTGAGTTCCCTAAGTCTATTCTCATGTTGCATAATTCTTCTTTCTTCTGTTCAGCTTCATTATTTTCCATTATTTTGTTTTTTTTTAGGTCACTAATTTGTTCTTCTGCTTTTTCCAGCCTGCTGTTCATTATATCAAACCTGCTTCCAATCTTGTTTATTGCATTCTTTATCTTTGGTTAATTCTTTTTTTAACCCTTTTTTCTCTGTGCTAAGGGTCTCCCTGATGTCTTCTATTCTTTTCTCAAGTCCTGTGAGTATCTTTATGATTGTTGCTTTAAGTTCTCCATCAGAAATGTTACTTACATATCTGTTTTGCTTAGATCTCTGGCCATGGCCTTACCTTGTATTTTCATTTGAGAGAAATTCCTCCGTCTTGGCACTTCATCCAAATCTCTGCTTTCTTCTCTGTGTTAGAAAAGCCAGTTGTGTCTTTTGATGCTGAAACTAATGGCTTTTTGAAGAGGTCATGTAGTGCCCACGGCCTGGTGCTTCAGGGAATGTTTCTGGTGTGTGTAGCATGTGCTCGGCTGCTTTGCATTGGCTGCTCTATTCTTCAGGCCAGTCATCTGCAGAGGCAAAATATTGCAAGACAAAACAAGTCTTTAACTTACAAGGGAAAACCCGTAAGGCTTGCTGGAAATTTCTCAAGAGAAACTCGGCAAGATAGAAGAAAGTGGCATGATATATTGAAAATGCTGAATGGGAGAAATCTGCAGCCGAGAATATTCAATCCAGCAAGGCCTCATTCAGAATACAAGGAGAGATCAAGAGTTTCTCAGCTAAACAAAAACTAAAGGAGTTTGTGACCACTAAACTATCCCAGGAAGAAATATTAAAGGGCACTCTGAATGCAAAGGAGAGACTCAAAGTGACAAAGACAAGTTCAGAGAAAATCTCCAGAAACAATAATAAAACAAGTAACAAAATGTCAATAAATACATATCTATCAATAATTACTTTGAATCTAAATGGACTAAATGCTCCAATCAAAAGACATAGGGTGTCAGAATGGAAAAAAGAACAAGAACCACCTACATGCTGCCTACAAGAGACCCATTTTAGACCTAAAGACACCTGCAGAATGAAAGTGAGGGGGTGGAGAAACATTTATCAACAATTGGATATCAAAAAGAAGTGGAGTAGCAATATTTTATATTGGACAAATTAGACTTTTTTGTTCTTGTATTGTTTTTACCTGGCTTTGGTATCAGGGTAGTACTGGCCTCATGGAATGATTTAGAATGTGTTTCCTCTGTTCCATTATTTATAAGATTTTGATAAAGATTGTAATTAATTTTTTTAATGTTTTGTAGAATTTGCCAATGAAACCATGTGGTCTTGGGCTTTTCTGAGCTAGGAAATTTTTGATTCCTAATTTAATTTTCATTCTTGTTATTGGTCTAAGAAAATTTCCTATTTCTTGAATTCAAGATTCATGATTCAATCTTGTTAACGTGTGCGTTTTTAGGAATTATCTGGTTTTTCTTCTGAGTTATCTGATTTGTTAGTATATGATTGTTTATAGTAATCTGTTATCACATTATGTATTCCTGTTGTTAGCTATTGTATTGTTTTCTCTTCCATTTCTCATTTTGGTTTTTGAGCTTTCTATTCTTTTTTTTTCTTAATGTAGTTAAAGCATTGCCAATTTTTTAGAAAAAAAGTGGTCATTACTTTCAATGTTATGTTATTGTTTATTCTGGTCTCTATTTTATTTATTTCTGATTTTCTTTTGCTATTTCCTTCCTCTACGAAATTTCAGCTAAGTTTCTTCTTTTTCTAATTCCTTGTGATATAATGTTGTTTGTTTGAATTTTTTTCTTAGTACAAACATTTTATAGCATAAAAAAATCTTCATGTTAACACTCTTAATTTTTTGGGTACAGAACTTCTAGATAAAAGACAAATACCATATGAAAAGGACTCAATATTTTACAATCTAAAAAGGTCGCTATTATCTTTATTTGAGTAAGAGGGAGAATTCAAATAGTTAATTTTTTTAAGTTCACTATTATTGGCTTTCAACCTGTAGTAGACAAAGATCAATTATCTAATTATAGAATGACAATACAACCTAAACCCTTCTGTGTTTTCCCTTAATATAGAATATTTTAATGTGCCAATCTTTTTTCAAGTGGACTCAGGAGAAAGATAGTCTTTTAAAACTGTGATTCTCATCTCACACAGTGTTGAGACACAAACATGCATGCATTCACACACACATACACACAAACTAAAGTGAGGATAATATTTCAGAAAGCATACTTTTAATCATTTCATGTTGGATACAACCTCATTTTACATACTCACTGATATGTGAAAGATAAAGATCTAAAGTCAATTTATGTTTTTATCACATTTATACTTCTCAAATACAAATGATATTTAAAATTCTGGCTGAATGTATTGACAAATTATTGACTTTAATAATTAATTTAAAACTTCCCCTCCTGGAGTGCCTGGGTGGCTCTGTCAGCTGAGTGTCTGCCTTCAGCTCAGGTCATGACCTTGGGGTCCTGGGATCAAGCCCCACATCAGCCTCCCTGCTCAGTGGGGAGCCTGTTTCTCTCTCTCCCTCTGCTGCTCCCCCTGCTTGTGTTCCCCCCCTCTCTCTCAAATAAATAAAATCTTAAAAACAAACAAACAACAACAAACTTCTCCTCCTCTATCCCCTAGAGTTTTACCACGTATACACATGCTCATCTACCTACTATTTCAAAAGTTAAAAGAAAAAGCTCTGTTGTAAATATATCTGAATCTTTTTTTATAGAAAATGACTAAAAATTCCTATATTTATAAGTGATATACTTTAGTTAGAAAGATAAATTATAATATTAACATGATGATTTGGAAAAAGGTAAACATTATTTATTTATTTTATAAAATTTCATTTTGTTGTGTTCCTCTTCTTTTAACATACTTGGAAAATATATATATATATTTTAATTTTCTTTAGTAAAATTTAAATAAAAATTAATATTGCTCGATCTTAGAGAGTTAAGCAAACATTCAGACAGGTTATTATTAGCACATAGGAGAGCAAAAGGAGTAAAGATTCACTTTATTCCTTTGGGACTAAATCGAACTTAACTAAATTTTTCCTTAGCTAATTTTAAATTTATACTTTAGAAGATAGTCCAAATGGTAGATCAAACAGTAATGCACCCAATCTGTGTTTCTACCAACAAGACATTAAGAGGGACATCATTTGCAAACATAAAAGAATCTGGTGGGTGTTCCCTTGATATAATTATGGAAATGTTATGTATAGATAAATAATAAATAGATAAATATATATGACTTCTAGTCAAAGACTATACCATGTGTGATTACAATAATTTTCTATTCATTGAGACTTGTTCTTTACGCTTAGTGAAATATGTTTTATATTCAGGAATACAGTATGTTTTTCTTCAAAAGCAGGTTTCATTATTTTAAATTTTTCTTAATCAGTTTAATAGTAGTGATTCAAGCTGATTTATTTCTTTTTTGAGATCTGAAGACTGGGGAATTCACTCTTCATTTTAGTAATGCTGCCTACCTGTTCAAAAAGAAAATGCCAGGTACAATTTAGGACATGAAATTTTAAGACTGCAATTAAGTCAGGAAGTGATATTCCCATGAAAGGCCCCAGTGGTAACATAACAGCTGAAAGTAGCAGGAATTTTGGCTCTAGTTAAGCTCTGGATGTATCACCCCATAAGCAAAATTATTTTGTGAAAATCTCCACTCCAAGGGCCCAAGGATAAGCCTGGGTAAAAAAATATATATATATTTTTCAGCGTACAGCTGTTAC
Source organism: Zalophus californianus (assembly GCF_009762305.2). NCBI lineage: Eukaryota > Metazoa > Chordata > Mammalia > Carnivora > Otariidae > Zalophus > Zalophus californianus. Next base: position 144,079,405 of record NC_045599.1, on the reverse strand, counting down.
TACATCAAGATGACCTTTCTGAAAATGAGTTAGACTAGCTTACTCTATGGAAGTCCTAATGATCTATTTCTTTAGAATGTACAAAAATCTTTGATCACTCTATTCAAAAACTTGTAATGGAAAATGCCATACTGTATTGGATAAATATTAATTTTTCAAGTTATGTGAGACTATCTGCTGCCTGGCTTTTCACAAAATTGCTAGATTTCATCTTAAAATATAATCACTTTTTAACCTCTATAGAATAACATCACTTGGAGCTACAGTTGCTCCACTTCATAAATGATACCAAAGCAATATCGGGAAATGTTTCCTAATTAGACAAACTTCTATAAAAATAATTTTCAATGTGCAACATGAGATGTCTGTTCAAGAGTGCATATATGAAATTAATAATGTTCGTGCTTTTGGCTTGTCTAGAGAGCATTCCTCAGGAAGTGAAACAGAACATGGAGGCCTTTCCCTGGGTACCAAGACATCTTTTCATAGACTTGTCTGCACAAACTTACACTGACCTGATATTGAGTAGACTCTTAGAGAAAATTTTCTAGAAGTATGTTACCTATTTTACAGAATCACTTCTATCTTGCCTTTTGTTCATCTTCCTTCTCCGTAAATGACCACACATCTCCAGAAAGTCAGAAAACAGAAGAGAATTATATTTTCCCATAAATATTACGTGGAAGGTAGTGACTATGTCTTTAAAACAAAAATTTGAGCAAAATTAAAATGCTTTGGGGTGTGATGCTAGCTTATTTTCTGCTCTTTATATAATGAGAGGATTTTGTGCAGCAGATATGCTGTATCTTTCTCTCTTCGACTGCTTCTTTCTCTCCCTCTGCAAGATAAGCACATATTTTTATTTTTCTGTTTTAACTAAAATAGAATTACAGACAGATGGATACATAGATTCTTTTTAGAACTTGCTATTATTGCTGAAGGCCATATTGTGTGCATAGTTTCATATCTGCTTATATAGACATATTTATTCTTTTAAATGACTCTGCATTATTAAGCCCTATAGTTTGTTTAACTAGTAGGTAGATGAGGAATAAAATTCAGCCTAACTGTCCTTACTATATAATAAGAAAATATGTATTGTTGGTATGACTGGTAAATGTTATAGTGAGGAAAGATGCATTAGAAATTGTTTGGAATTTGTTAAATACACTTGAATGTTAATTTATGTTGAATTATCAACCATGCATCTGGCCTGAATGGCAGGAATTAAAATTTAGATGATGAGTCACACTGAGTTGAGAATTATATGTAGCTTTAAAAAACTTAGTTAATTAATCAGTCTGAACTTTATCCTGTACTTAAGAAATAGAGAAATGGGCCTTTCAACGTTGGCAAAAAGATACCTTTTGAATTCCATGTTACCTTATTATATGTTAAGTTAAAAATATTTGAAAAATTTTAGATTTTGAATTTTTTGAAAATACAGACTACATATCAATATAGACTATCATATATATTTAGTTAATTAAAGAGAAAGTACATAATTTGCTACAGAAAACAAATAATTATTTATTATCAATGGAAGATTGTAACTAATCATTGAAATCCTCAGAGTTACGGTTTTTTGCCTGAATCACAGGAAAAGAAAAAAAGATTAGGACGTATTTAAAATTCAGAGCAATACCCAATCTTGTGTGAATCAGCTAATATTCTGATTGTGAAGTGAATAGAAAAATAGCTGAATATCTTGCTAATATTATGTCAGTAAAAAAGCGTAAAATAGGGTTTTGATTTAGCCACTTAGCAATAACTTATCTTCCTGAGGAAGAAGAACATGTCTGTGTCGATGGACCTGTCTTGTATCATCTTTCTAAAAATTGTTGGAGACATTAAAGCTACGTTTACTGCACAGGGCCTAAGAAGGGAAGCAGGAGATGAATGGTCAGTAATATGTCATGCAAAGTGTGGCAAGGTAGACTCTCCATACAGATGTGTCTTCACTGTGTGCTCCTAACTGCTAGTGGAGGGAGAAGTTCATCCTGGGGGCCAGCCGTTTTTGTGTATTGGTGACATGACTTTCTCTCTTCCCAATACAAGTTTCTCAAGGTTGTTCTGTCCTCAGCTCTGGTTCAGTCACAGGGCTTCCCTAGAACCACATCAGTAGGTGTCCAGAAGCCATTACTTTGGTTTAGGGAATAGCTTAGGGATGGCATTCACCCTGGATAGTGTATTAATACCAAGTGATATCTTGACATGCCAAAAACCATCTGAGCTATTGCAAAAGGTGTGTAAGATCTTGGCAGATGTTGATGGGATGAGAGGATTAACCAGCATTGGATCTGGGTACGAAACCTAGGAGATTATCCTGCAAGTGGAAACTGTTGGAGGTGGATTAGGACTCCATGTACTCCTTCCTGAAAAACAGTGGTGCTTGCACTGGCCAATTGCTAGGACCACTTATTCTGTCTTCTCTGGGAAAGGACTCTGTATTAGTCCATTGGGGTTGCTATAACAAAATACCATAGACTGGATAACTTATAAGCAACAGAAATTTATTTTTCACAGTTCTGGATGCTGGGAAGCCCAAGGTCAAGTTCTAGTGAAGGTTCTCTTCCCAGTTGCTGACCACCAACTTCTCACTGTGTTCTCACAAGGTGGAAGCAGCTAGCAAGCTTTCACGAGTCTTTTCTATAAAGTCACAAATCTCATTCTCGAGGGCTCTGCCCTCATAACCTCCCAAAGGGCACACCTCCTAATACCATCATCTTGGGGTTAGGATTTGGCATATGAATTTTGAGGGAACATAAACATTCAGACCATAGCCGACTCGCTCCTATTTTGGTACAGATTTCCGGAAAGAGCTCCCATGTCTGGGACTTGTCATCTATTAAATTCCCCTTCTTCTTTGACTCTCTCAGTCCACTCTCCAAATCTGTACCACGTCTACTGCATTCCTCTGTATCTACCCCTCATTTGCTGAAATGATTTTGTTCCTGCTCTTTTCTGATGGAGCTTGATGGGCTGTTATACTCAATGTTCTAATTATTGGTGATTTTGAAACAAATGACTTTTTTTTTCCTCAAAGAGAGAAAGGGCTTAAACTATAAACATACCCGGAAGGAGTAGACACAATATGGGTTTGCTATTCTTCTAATGAAATAAAGAATAAACAAGAAAGGCCAGTTGATTTTCTGTCACATTTAACTGTAAGTGTGAATGACATACAGGGATATTTGCTAGCAACTTCCCAAGTTGCTCTCATTTGATATTCATAAAATGAAATTTGGTGGGGATTAGCACTTTCCCAGTTCAGTTTTGACTGGGAAGGCCATCCACCAAACAAAAATTCCCAAGTTCCATAGTATATGGTCATGGTCAGAAAGTTGTAATTTCTTTGGTTTGAATGAAGGATATTTGTGATGTCTTATCTTGATTATGTATATTAATCACTTGCTTTCATTTTCTTTTACTAGATTATTGGTACCCTTATTATTACAAATGTTTACATGATACCCAATGGATTATCCTACATCAGTGTCACTTGAAGATAGAGTCTTATGCATGGATGCAACTAGAATAGCATACGACTTGCTATCAATGTAGCTATAGTAAAATATTCCGGCCATATTTAGAAATATTAGAAATCGTTTTACACAGGCTATCTATGTATTATTTATTTTAAGTTAATATTAATTGAAATCATTTTATGTTTCATTTAAATTATTATGCATTTTAATATTTTGAATTAAATTGCTAACGTGGGATTTATATAATTTCCTAGCAGGACCTCTATTGAAACTTGTTTATTCTGCCTGTCTCCAGTTCTTTGTTTTTGCTTAATCCTTTTGCTCTGGAAAGCAGAATTTGTTCTCTCTGGAGTTTTTTGCTCTCCAAAAATGTCAAAAAAACTGACAGCTCTCCAATGGAGATGAAATTAGAATAACAGCCCACAAAAGGCAAAACCCAACCATATAAGCACATAATTGTTCATCAGAACCTAGAACTTGTGAGACAATGATTTGTTTCCAAGGCAATTATGTCATTGCCTGGTAAGCTTCAGATGTTGCTGTTCAGCCATCATCAGAGGGCAAATTCGAGGGTCTACACTCTTTCCTGAAATGTGTAATAACAATCAAAGCACGCACCCAGCAGTTTCTGCATTGTTTCTGTGAGGTTCCTGAAATAGCTCCAAACAGCTAAAAATGGCTGCCTCAGACTGGAAATCCAGCAAAAAAGAGATCTCCATGAACTCGCTAGTTCTTTTTGTTGTTGTTTTAACCTAATGAGTTTTAACTCATTGCTGCTAATGAGTTTTAATGGTGAGGTACCAACAAACAACAAACTGAATCAATGAAACAGGCTCCCATTTATCTGGAGGAAATGCAATTATCCCTGATTATTTATAATAGTAATAACTGCAATAATTAATAATAAAATAATCTTAATATTTTAAGCATCGGTATTTGTGTATTACTGGGTTTCTGCCTTCCTTGGCATTTTGATTACCAGGGTAAACATAAGAAGTATTTCAATTATATCCAGTTGAGTCAACAATGAAACTATGATTAGAGTGATTTTCTCCTCATCAATATGGTGCAATAATTTAGATTTAATAGAAAAAGGAAGCTATGTGTATAATATATAAGAGAAAATAATATATACATACATTTTTTTCTTTCAGAATTTCTAAGCATTGAAAAGCATGTTTCATCATGTAGGGCATGCATACATAAATATTTTATGACATCACAATTATTGATACATAGCAGAAGATTAACCAAATGATAATGGCATATTAATGCTCTGTTTTACAAATTCAGAATGATTTCTAATGAATTTTGCTATTCAATAGTCCAGTTTTCTTTCTCAGGTAGATAGCTAATGATTATAGATGAGCTCAAGTATGTTGGCTTCCTTAAGAAATTACCTGGTTTAGATGGAAATTACCTGCTTTAAAACTCATAATTTCTGGATGGCAAAGAAATATTGCCATACAGGTAATGTCAGCTAACAAAGAAATTACATTTTAAATCTATAACTTTTAACACACAGTTTTTTATTAAAGGAATGACGTATTTTGTGAAAGTAGAAGAATTTTTCTGTAATTTACATATTTTCCAGTATAACAGAAGTAAATAACAAATTAAATTTCATGACCTAGTTTACATGCTTGTGATACACTGGATTTTGTATTTTCTCCTGGCAAGACACCGTGCTTACCTCTGTATCTGCGAAGGAAATGACACACTCTTGGAAAAGTTGTGATCATCTCAGCTAAATTGCCAGAATGAAAACAGTCAATGTTCAAAGACAAACACGGTCAATTACATTAATTCATTTGTCATAAAATGCTTTGAAGAATGTTTTCCAGACAGCCTAAACCATCTCCTTCATAATGCTATGTGTTCTCACTATTGTACAAATGCCACGAAAGCAGGTGTCTATTCTGTTACCCTCAGAACTAATAAAAGCAGACTGAGGTCCCCTGTAAAAAACCCCTGATTCTAAGCATCAGTTAAATCCTTACCTGATCTGTCTTCATTGGTTATTGAATATGCTCAGTTTCACTGTGAATTGAAATGGTAACGTAACAAGACAAAAATGAACTTACCTAAACGTGTTTCCCAGACACAAGAGCTCTGGGTCTATGCTTTCAGTATCTTTGTTTAATAAAGTGATGATAAACAAGGGGAACTCCAGTGGCTCCTCAGTGCACAGCCTTGAGCCTCTGTCCCTCTCTTTCCACTGTTCTCTGAACCACTGAAATCACGACTTTGAGTTCCCTTGTACTTTGATGGTGAAACAGATTACGTAAAACACTGTGAAATAGTTACGCTCATGGTCAACTACAATGCATGATAATTAAACATCAAAATACTTAGAGGATTAAGATCATAAGAACAACAAAATTAATGATTCAATTGTTCTTAGTCACTTCGAGAATGGACAAGCCTACACAGAATCATCATCTAAGCTGTCCCGTTTTTCTCTTTGGGCCAAACAGGGTCAGAGAAAAAGATGGGCCTATGGAAGTATAACTTTGAAGTAATGCTTGATTTGAGGTGTTTTAAAGCATATTTTGGGTAAAGGCAGGCTGTTCTGAGATTTTGCTTAAGGAGTTCCCACTTTATTAACTTGATCCTACTTCATTCACCTTGCAGAGTGAATAGAAAGAGAGAATTATGATACAAATTTTTATTGACAGGTCCTCACTGGTATGAGCTAGGGTGCTCATGCCTTTCATTACATTATCCCCTGCAGCTTCTTTCCCATATTATTAGGTTGAAACTTCTCAAATTTCCTCTGTCCTCAGTGCCACCTAATGGATTTTTCCATATTTGGCCCTGATATTTCACATCCTAGCTAAAAACTAGTGAAAGGAATCTGAGAAAGATAGAGAGAAAAATATTCCCCTTTCCCCTGCAGAAAATTCAGAACTTTCTGCATCCTAATATGAGTTCTGATAAACATGTGAAATGAGAACATTCACCAAAGTCAGGGCAGAATTTTGGAAAGAATGTCGAACGTTCTTGCTGTTGTTAAATTGTCCCAGAGAAGTTATTTGTACAAAGATGTCCTTTACGGAACTTGAACTGCAGTGAAGTTAAAGTTACTATGGTTTGTAACCTATAACTCCTAAACATTTACACTTCAGTGTTTTATTTAATAACTTGTTGCTCTTCCAATAATGATTAAATTAATATATTGATTTTAAAAGTTTGAATGAATCTGTGGTCTATTTTTAATGACAAAAAAAGGGCTTTATAATGCCCATCTTTTTCGGGTGTCCAGAGGTATGAATAAATCCCAAAATCTCTTAAATTCCTGGTTCATACACACAGTGGAGATTTTTGGCCTCAGATAAATTAATAATGAGTTCTTTGAGTATTGACTTAAATAAACTTGTTGAGTTTCCCAATACCGCTAATTAAACCCTTGTAATAGTATCAAATGTATTTTTACTTGGTCTACTATAATATAGGCATAGTAATTGTATATATAACACAGGATATATGCTATATATGTGTGTGTATTCAGATACATATTTAATTTCAGAATATTGAATTGCCATCTACCCAATCCACACCTGTCAATATCAGGCTCAGCTGTTGGTATTAATCTTCTCCATTTTTGGTTAATGTATACAAGGGGGTCTCTACTAGTGGCAGTTTTGTCCCCCGGAACACATTTATCAATATCTGGAGACATTTTTTGCTTGTTAGATTTGGAAGTGGGGGGGCTGTTACTGGCACTTATTGAGTAGAAGCTGGGGATGCTGCTACACATCCTACAATGCACAGGATGGCCCCCACAACCAAGAATTATATGGCCCCAAATTTCAACAACCCTGAGGTTGAAAAACCCTCATATAATTGATAAATGAATAATAAATATTTTAAGATATAAAAAATTAAGAACATAATATATTAATTTATTGAACCAAAATCTAACAAACTACCATTATGGTGCATGTAGTCCTGAAGTCCCAATTGTTATATGTTACCAATTTTGTTTTTGATGATACTTTCACCTTCTTGTCTCACATTTTAAACAATTCTTATAAGTGAAAAGAATTAAAATTCACTCTCTCGCAAGCAAGGAGAGCTTCCAAATCATTGTACCAAATGAATACTTTCAATCCATCAAAGAAGGGTCAAAAACATTTTTTATGTTACTTATATTCAATAACCAATTATATTCCGCAGGATAGAGCTAGCTGTTGACCTCAATTTTGATTGTCTTTTGAGATAAATGATGAAAGAAATGAGTAAAGTATTCTGTAAGGAAAAAGCACAAGGGCATTTACTAATGTGAGATATGAATAAATTTTAAAGGAGAGAATTGTTTCTATGTTTATGATTTTTAATCTTACTAGTCATTAGACATACAAAGCTAATATATAGTTTCTATATATAAATGTACTTACGGAATTTGAGCAATATATAATGTATGTTAGAAATACACCAGCTAAGGCATATATTGGATTTTCTCCTGCTCCTTCCTCAGACATTTTACCTAATGTTTCTATACTCTGTATACACTTGTGATTATGTGACCCATCTTCATGCCTTTGAGTTCCATATACATTCTGAAAAAAATCCCAAAATGTTATCTGCACCCCAGAGCTCTACTCCATCTACACTCCAATCATTAGACAATTTCCTAACTAAATTTACATCTAGGTTTGGCAAGATCATCTTTAAAACTACTCTTGAAAATCTAAATGAAAAAATCAAAAAATATATTTAATAGAAATAAACACCTGCATTTCTTGTTCTGCATGATACCTAGTGTGAACTGCATCCGGTGTATATTACTTCTGAGACCTTGATTCACAAGTTTCTTTGATAACTGAAGTTCAACACTGGTCTCCATAAAGTCATGCAAAGTGAGACTGCCCAGGACTTGTGATGAATCCTCAGGAGTAACGTCCCCTCTGCTCTCACGGTAGAGGCTTGTGGAACTCATTTTCCAGCTGAGGAAACGTTTTAGTGAGTTTTGATAGAGGTTTCCTCCCTATCCTTCCAAATAAAAATTTAAAAAAATATTTATACATAAAGCTTCCCTACAACAATGCGTAAACTCAGGTTCAATAATGACTAAATTATCTTTTAATTTGGTATTTATTTTTAGACCTTCAATGCTTAAATTTAAAAGTGTCTTAAAATCCTGAGTGAAATTGTTCTGCCATATGGACAAATATTCTTGTTTTACTAACACTCTTCATTTTGAAAACTGTTATTTTAATGAATTTTATCAATGTCCACTCCTCGGATACACTTAAAGTGTGGGTGTGTTAAAGTTGAGAAGAACAAGAGGTATAGATTACACTCTTCAATTTTCATAATACTCGACTGAATTAAAAAAAATGGCATTCATTTGATGACTAGAACTTTCTCTCTTTGGTCTTCCTCCCAGAAAACATTAAGCCTAGTCAAACCATGAGATAAACATCAGAAACCCAAATCGAGTCGGATCAGTGTCTCTCAAAACTGTCAAGAACATCAAGAAAAAGGAAAGTCTAGAAAAAGTTACAGAGCAGAGGAGGCTAAGGACACATGATGCCTCAACGTAAGGTGTTATCCTGGATTGGATCCTGAAACACAAAAAGGACACGAGGGAAGATGGGATGAAATCTGAATAAACTGTGGAATTTAGCGAATAAGAATGTGCCAGTTGCTTCCTTAGTTCTGACAAATGCACTGTATCGATATTGATCTAAGAAGTTAACAACAGCGGGATCCAGGAGTGGTGCATGTGGGCTCTCTCTGTACTGCATTTACAACTTCTCTGTAAATCTAAATTTATTTTTATTTATTTCTTCTTTATTTTATTATGTTATGTTAATCACCATACATTACATCATTAGTTTTTGGCGTAGTGTTCCATGGTTCATTGTTTGCGTATAACACCCAGTGCTCCACGCAGAACGTGCCCTCTTTAATACCCATCACCGGGCTAACCCATCCCCCTACCCCCACCCCTCTAGAACCCTCAGTTTGTTTCTCAGAGTCCATCGTCTCTCCTGGTTCATCTCCTCCTCCGATTTCCCCCCCTTCATTTTTCCCTTCCTGCTATCTTCTTCTTCTTCTTTTTTTTTTTTAACGTATAATGTATTATTTGTTTCAGAGGTACAGGTCTGTGATTCAACAGTCTCACACAATTCACAGTGCTCACCACAGCACATACCCTCCCCAATGTCCGTCACCCAGCCACCCCATCCCTCCCACCCCCCACCACTAAATTTATTTTAAAATAGAGCTTATTTGTGTAAGATATATCATTCAGCGAAAGGTCAACAAATTATACAAATGAAGTCATAAGCAAAACTTGCCATTTCAAATAATTGATTTCTTTATATCTTTAATCATTTGGTAGGATAGAAATTTAGAGCATGGTGACATTTATGAGAAAAGCCAAAAAATGATACTTTTCTCTATGTGGAATTAAGAGAGGGCCATAGGGAAACACAAAATTTACAATTAAATTTAGAACTTGGGAAAGTACAACTGTATCTACAATGGCAAAAGAGCCTTCCATCTTTCCTTTTGAAGATGTTTAGAAATTAAATGAAACTAAGGAAGAGAAGACAATATATCTATTCTAAATTTTACTTTCAGTAATTTATTGTCCAGTTTCCTAGAAAAATTTTATCACTCCAACTAGATTTTAATTACATGCTTAAGTCAGTAAAACAGCGGTTTCTAAAAAGAAAACCATCCTGAACAGTTTCCTGAATCCCCCCCCAATTCTGTCTCCACTCTTGTTGAGTAATTAATCACATGGTCACATGGTATCAGTCAGGCTGCCACCATTTAGGGAAACAGACAATGTGGCATACAACTAAAGCAAACTAATCTGTGTTTTAAAGGATAATGTAACACAGATGCATGTATATATTCTAGCTTCACCAGACAAATAAGGATTTTATTTGGAGCACTCTGATACAATAGTACAGTTGCATTTGTAGCAAGAGAAAAGGTATTTCCCACCCAGGAGAAATCACAATCTAACCTTTAAAAGATGGGTGAAAAATAGTGGCAGCTCTCTAATATTTGGAAAAAGCAACAAATACATGACAATAGCAGGGCTTGCACTCAATTTGTCTTCACTGGGCAGCCATGGCAACCACCCTTGATGACAAAATTCAGGGAGGATGGAGAGGAAGATAAAGGTCTTTGACTGGTGGCCCAGATTTATTTTTGCCCAGCCCTTTAGTTCTAGAGAAGGTAGGAATACTCTGACATTTCTTTCCTCCCACCAATTTGTAAAAAACGAACTCCAATGTTACATAGAGATTTCATCAGTTCCCTGCAGGGATCACTCAGGCCTCTCAGGAACGACTTCGGCATTAATGTAGACACTGGTTCAAAATGACTCTTCCCCTGTGTACCAGGAAGACGTTAGAGCAAGTGAATGATTTCTCACTCAGTCGGAAGTCCCTCCTAAAGGCTATGGATTAAACCTACTGGGGACCAGAAAACACAACTGAGATAAATGGCGCTCCTCAAAGGCCTACAGTAATAGTCCCGGGCAACTGGCAGGCGCCCCGAGAGGAACCCCCCTTGACCTAGGCATTGGATTACCTGATGGTGCCGCTATAGTCTTTAATGTGGGAGACTATGCCCAGGAGGGGATGGATCCAGGAATGTCTTTTGAATGAGAGGAAGGACTCTCTACACAGCGTGCCACCGAGAGGTGCCACGCACAAAGTGCTTACTGCATTTCAAAAGTAATGAAAGATGCTCTGCGATTTATAACGTCTTCGCTCAGCTTCAGGTTCCTGAAGAGTCGACCCAGGGAAGTGATCATAGTTCAGTGAGCCTTTTCTTCTTGAATGTTCTAAATTCAGTATCTGCCTTTTAGAAAAACATTAGGAGGGCGGCTGGGTGGCCCAGTCTTTAAGCGTCTGCCTTCGGCTCAGGTCATGATCCCACGGTCCTGGGATCGAGCCCCGCATCGGGCTCCCTGCTCCGCGGGAAGATGGCTTCTCCCTCTCACACTCCCTCTGCTTGTGTTCCCTCTCTCGCTGTGTCTCTCTCTGTCAAATAAATAAAATCTTAAAAAAAAAAAAAAAAGAAAAACATTGGGGCCATCGTGGCACCACGCACAGGCTTCAAACTCACTCAAGCGGTCTGCGGCAAGAAACAGCCGTGAAACATGCTCTACACCCCGTGCACGCTTGGCCTGAGTGGGGCAGACGTGGCCAAATTCACCTGCTTTTTCCTCCCAGGACTGACTGGGAGAAGTTTCCGTTCCAAGAATTTCACACCATGCCTGTCTGTAAGTTTTGAAAACCGTTCTGGAACAGATGGCTATCAAAAACCTGAAAAAGCGAAAATCACTTGGAAGTTTAAATTCAGTAAAATAAGAAACAGGCTCTTAAGGCTATAATTCTCATAGTAGTGAAATAATCTAATATTACACTATGAAAAAAAAAGGAGTGTGAATTTAGAAAATTATTGGGTTTGGTAAGTAAATGTAACTTTTTGAAACCATTATTCTAAGTAAAAGGAAGAGAAGGAAATAAAAGAAAAAAAAATAAGGGAGAAGAAAATTGAATACAAACCAGTATGACACATCTGGTTTTACTGCTACAAACCATGGTATTTTAACAGTCCCAAACCTGGTCATTATGGGATTATCAATTTAACAGAAAGAGTTACTTACATTGAGTAAATCAAAGTACTTAATTGATTATCAAATTTTTGAGCATTATAATTACGCACAGACGAGAATGTTGTTCAACTTTTCCATTTCAGTACTAGTGATCATTTAACACTGATATCTTTAATATCCTGGATTAGGGGATCTTGAAAGCACAAAGACCTGTGTCTGGAATTGTAAGCATCTTTCTGTCAAAACAAGTAACTGCTGCTTATTTAATATTTTATATTTAATTAAAAATTCCCTCTAGGTAGATTTTCTGGAAATAAGATGTATAGGACACTTCTGTTCTGCCTACAGTCTGTTTGAAAACATGCCACTTACTGGGCTTGTGGATCACAACATTTTGCACACTATGATTTGAATGAAATATTTAAAAATCATATTGCACTATTGTCATAAAGAAAAGCAACTGAGAGAATAAGCTTTCTACAATTTGTAGAATGAATTTACAATAGCTGATTTTATTATTAGTAGAGGAAACGTTCGTTTGCATTATAAATTAATAGAACATGTACGGAAAAGAATAGAAAAGCTTTCCAGTCGCATTGAGGTTTGTACTGTACTAGATTACTACGTAGTATTGTAAGTCCTAATCCTTTTGATGGCATTTTTCCTTTCGGAAGCTATATTACACTCTTGATATATTTAGTTTGAAGAACTCTCCACACTCGCAACCAGAACTTTTCTATAATCTGCCAGCTCAAGCTATTTTTAAACTTTTTAGTTTGCTTGGAATTTTATCCAGTGTATTGGACATCTTCCCCAAAGTTTATTTTTTCATAAGCATGACCATCATTTTTTTTATTGTGATGTGTGAGCCAAATACCAAAATGCTCATAAAATTTAAAAAGATGCAGGTGAGTGATTATTATAAAGTGAAAACTGATGGGACCACCAACCAAAGAAAGAATAAAAAATTGCCAGAAACTTTCTCGAGGCTTGCTGCTTTTTGGCTCTTTTCTTTTCCCTAAATTTTAAGATAGTCATTCACTGTATCATTTTCCATTTATTTGTATTACCACCTAAATGTGTATCCCTTAACATCCTCAAACCTTTTGGTTTGGTTTGCATACTTAAGAAATCTCTGATTAGTAAACCAGAAAACAGATGGTACTCTCTTACTAATATAGCTGAAAGTCTGACCTATTTTGTCATAAAATAGAAGAAATGTTCACATTACAATTATCAGAAATGGTTGGATTTCTGTTATTACATAATACTTGTCTGTTTCAATGGAAGAATTAGCCAATCTATGTAAAGAGCAAGACATGACTAATGATATGTAAATTGGGAAGAAAGAAACACTATCAATTGTAATTATTCGTCATTAATGACTTACCTGTACGAAACCCAAGAGAATGAACTAATAAAGCTTGAAAAATAATAGGAAATAAATGATAAGTCTTCAGAGAGCTCTTTGACTTTACTAGACTCAAACTATCTTCTTTTATTATAACATTCATAAACAATCAAAAATAGTTAACTCAAAATAATATTTCAAAAGTAAAGCTACAGAGCAATATGTAAAAACTGTATATTACTTACATTTTAAAAATCTATTTAGCAACATAAAAAAGACCGGATCAGATTGAGATACATAAATGTTTTGTCCTAATCTGGTTTTTAATCTGATATTGAGAATTATCTCTAAATTAATTTATAAAGTCCATATAATGACAATTACAAAGCTAGCAGAATTTATTTTTAAATCTATTTAAAAGATCATCTAAAAAAATACATGAAGTCACGGAAATAAGCATTTTGATAAAATAAGGGAATGAACATTTTGGTAAAACATGTGTCTTTAAAAAAAAAAACCTTTAAATCACCCATATTTTCTTTAGATCTGAGATTTGCATTTAAAAGTTTAATCAATTTGAAATTTATTTTCCATGATGTGAGATGAGAAAGGCAAGTGACCTGACCATGAAGTAACTAGCCAAGGACCTTATTGGCATTTACTTCACTCTTCCCTCGATTGCTTTAGAATGCCTCGAACTGAATTCCTTTTCATAACTCAAATTTCATATGAACACTTTTCTTTTAATTTTGTGACACCAAACAGAATTTACAATTTTATATGATTACAAAGCTATTTTAAAGGGTTGCATGTATGTACGATTATATGCATAAGAAGGATGAATTGCAACAAGTGTAGAGCATTGAGTGTCGCCTTGCTACATGGGGATGTGGAGATCTGCAGGGAGTCTTTAAAGCATTATATTGGGTGGGGGGATCAAAGTAAAAATTAAAAAAATAAAATATCTCTGTTCACTTTTTATGCTTTAGACTTCATCAGCAGACACCATTCTCTTCCTCTTCTTCCTGCTGCTCTTTCTCCTCCTTCCTCTTTATAGATCACTTGTATGGAGGGGCAATTTTTTTTTTTTTTGCCATTGCAAAAGTTGTACGCCCATCTCAGACTTTATATATAAATATTTTTCTACTTGCAGTTATGTTAAGGAATCATGATAATGTTATTTTTAAGTGTTTAAAATGATTTTTTAAAAATTCAACAAGACAACTTCAATATATGCAGGGAGATAAACAGTTAAAATTGTCAAAAAAGAGACATTTAAGCTTATAGATAGATTTTTTTATTGTCATGAACCAGATAATAATTTTTGCTCCTTTCTGTCTGACAAGATGAATAACTGAATATCATATAGTATTTCCTGACATCCTGCCCAAGACCCAAACCTTTCCCAACCCTGACATCCTTCCCAAGACCCAAACCTTTCCCAAGACCATCCCTCCCAAGACCCAAGACCCAAATGGCTTTCTGTCTGAAAACATGCCACTTACTGGACCTGTGGGTCACAACATTTTGCACACTTTGATTTGAATGAAATATTTAAAAATCATATTGCACTATTGTCATAAAGAAAAGCAACTGAGAGAATAAGCTTTCTATAATTTGTAGAATGAATTTACAATAGTTGATTTTATTATTAATAGAGGAAACATTCTTTTGCATTATACATTTTGCAAAACGTTCTTTTGCATTATATAATGCAAATGTTCTTATGCATTATATTAATAGAGGAAACATTCTTTACAAAGGCCAGTCCCAAGCGTTGGCAATGCGAGGCCAGTAGTAGATGAGGGAAGGCAAGAAAGTGCCCAGTGGAGGGAAGCACTTGATGTGTGCTTCCATGTTGTTCTGGACCAACCTTGCCTTCTCACACTTTGTATTATCAAAAGGAAATTTGGGTTTGGTTCAGCAATCCTGGGACAGGGGTGAGTGAAAAGATGAGGTCAGGGTTGTTATGAGAGAGAGTCTGTTATCTTTAGGCAGGCAGCCTGGAGGGCCAGGGAAGAGCTGGTGTTGCACTTTTGGTCCAAAGGCAATCTGAAGACAGAATTCCTTCTTCCTCAGATGCCTCTTGTTTTTTTTTTTTTTTTTCCCTGAAGACTTTCACAACTGACTGCATGAGGTCCACCCACATTATGGATGGTCATATGCTTTACTCAAATCTACTTATATAAATGCTAATCACATCTAAAAAAATACTTTCACATCAAAACCCAGACTAGCATTTGAGCTGAAGGTGGATATCATGGCCTAGCCTAAATGACACACAAAATTAACCATCACAGTGTGGCTGAAGTTGGAGGAGACTGACCTGGAGGATTTCTCACCTATGCATCCCCAGCAAGGGTGGTGCAAATGAGGGCTGAGACTTGACCCTTCCTTCTTGCGTATTTCACCTTCCAATTTACCTGATAACCCCAAGGGAATCTGAGCTCACACGAAAACCATGCTGGTATTCTGGCTACTATAATGGTGTTAAAGAGAAATAAATTCACTAAGAAACTAATAATAGACAAAATAGAAAAGAAAATGTAGCAGAGATAAAAAAAAATCTCTGCTACACATAAACACCCTCAAAAAGTCATGAAATAATATTGTAAATGAAAAGCAGGAATAACCTGATAAAATCCTGAATCAAAGGGAAATTCGAGGTATGAACAATATCAGGAGTGAAATAAAAACTCTGTAGATGAACTGAGTATCATTTGTAGTTGAGGAGATTTAATTAAGCTGGAAGATGCCATTGGGGAACTCTCTCAGATGTCATAAAGAAGTGATAATGATAGAAAATCTATGCAAGTAACGTTATATGCATGGGGGAGGGGTGAAGAAATAGAAGAGACAACACTTACATGCTGGACAAGAGCACTCACTTATCATAAAATTGGAGTCCCAAAAGGAAAGAAAGAAATCATAAGTATCTGAAGGAAAATTTATCAAGAATTACTAAGAAAGAACAATGGAAGAATTCAAACCTAACAGCTGCTGGAATACTAAAGAGGATAGATAACCAAATCCTACATGGGACAATAGATAGTAAACTCCAAGAATACTAAAACATATAAATTTCTAGAACCTTCCAGAGACTAATTATGATCTAATAGTCAGTTTTAATTTAGACTTTATAATAGTGATACCAAATGGAGACAAACATCATTTAATATTTAAAGCAAATGAAGGCAGAAAATCATGTGTTTGAATATATTTGACAATGTGTGTTCAAAGGGATTTTCTGTTTATTCCTTCTTACAGAGAGAGTTATGCTGATGTAGTGTTTGATGAAAAAGAGAGACAAAGAGGCAGAGACAGAGAAACCCAAGGGGCAGCAGTACATTCAAGCAGAGAGAATTATAAAAGTTTCCACATAAATATCAAAGAGTATATCTCTTGCAGTTTTCTCGAAGCAGCCATTCGAAAAGGGAGCATCTAGCATAATTTTAGAGAGAAGCAAGGCTACTTAAATGTAAGTTAATTTATAGAATAGTCCTTTTTTAATAGTGTATAATTTAATACTCCCCGAACAAATCACTTTAAATTCAAAAGATAGAAAGTAGACAAAATGAAGCAATTTGATGATAAACTTTAGAAAACATTTCACAACAAGGAAAATAATTTATAAAAGTTTTCGCAAATGTGGTTGTTGGTAAAATTAATGTACTTTTGCCGAGAGCTAGCAAATCACGTGAGCGAATGACAACAGCTGCTGAAGGCAATTTTAGCCATGTTCTGGATTGTTTTCATTGAGGTTTCCAGTTCATTTCACTCTTATGCTCCCTTTCTTGAGCTCATCAAAATGTCTTAACACATGTGACCTGAAGGGACTTCCCATATTCACTCTGCATTTATAAAAATTGAATTTCTAAACTATGTGTACATGACATTCCTTCCTGTCTCCTGTGTTTACTATCCCGCTACTTGTATTCTGTTGCTTTCTCATCAACTGCATTATTTTGCTTTCACACATTCATGAATTGTATTGGCCAGCAAGATAAAAGATGATCTACTGGTTAGGATGAGGAAATCTCACAACTTTTCCTGAACAATTACTTTACATTGCGCTTGGACCCCTTTACTAAGAACAAATCTTTGCTTATCTATCGATATTTAGCTAATTGAAAATACAGATCATCCCAGGTGCCCAGCATCGTGACTTCTATAGGCGGTTCAATAAATTCTTGTGTTTGGCAACAAAATCCCTTCCCACAACCCTTTCTAGGAACTGTTTCTATAACCCTGGAAATTTGAGGAAGAAATGATAGCTTTTAGCCAAAAAGAAGGTAAAGTGTATACTCCTTAGAGTCATTCACTTCCTATATTTTCCATTCCCTGAATGGCAAAAAAAAAAGAAAATAATAATAATAATAAAAGAAGCTTTGATACTTTATATATGTAAGTTACAATCAAGTTTCAGACATTTTTGCTCTAGGAAAAAAAGAACTTTCAGTAACATTAATCCTTAAATTTCATTCCCATTGGGACGCCTGGGTGGCTCAGTCGGTTAAGCGTCTGCCTTCGGCTCAGGTCATGGTCCTGGGATCAGCCCAGCTCTAGCTCCCGGCTCATCAGGGAGCTGCTTCTCCCTCTCCCACTCTCCCAATCTCCCTGCTTGTGCTCTCTTTCTCTGTCAAATAAATAAATAAAATCTTTAAAAAAAATTTCATTCCCATTATATTTGTCAATGCATTAGCACATAGACTAGTGACATAGAGAGTTTGTCCTTAGGAAAATCAGTGGCAAACACTAAAACATACTGTTAAGTATAAAATTATTTTTTTACAATGAAGCCACAGAAAAGACGGGATAAATTAATTAAAATGATTACATAAATCCAGCCTTATGTGAAAAGTTAGGCTACCAGTTGTCCAGAGGCAAAAGAGGAAATTATTCTTTGTTTATGGTTATATAATTCATCTCATAAATATATTTACTCTATTTCTCTGGATCCATTAGGATTTTCTCTGTTGTCATGGAGAATTCTAATACCACATATCTTTACTTCTCGGTGGGAAAGGACTTAGATATGAAAGGAATATGCTTCAGGGATAAATGGCAGATTTTTTACCCTATCCTGGTAAAGATTATGTTCGGCAGCTGATATTTATGGAACTTTTAAGAAGTGTCTATGCATGATGTACTTGCGTTAAAATACAATTATTATGCTACTTTGGGGTGGTAGTTTCAGAGAAAAAACTATAGGTATTCCCTGCTTTTCAAAAGTTTGAAGAAGCCACGTCACTTTTCCCAAAGACCCACCTGTTGTCACTTACTGAAAGAAATCCAGAGAGGATTTTTGCTTTTGTCTAAAAAGGTGAAAAGCAAAAATAATGGCCAGTGTTAGTTCTGCAGCGGGTGGGTGAGGGGCAGGGCTCACCCTAGCAGCCAGCATGGTACCACCCAGCTCCTTCCCCTGAAACCACGCTCAGCATCCCGGTCCAGCCCCCAGAGCTTTGAATTGCGAGTGAGCATCTGGGCTTAATCTCTATTTTGTATATCTGTTAACAAGTTGTGTCTAAAGGTATCAGAAAAGCCTGAAAGAGGTGATTTTGGCTGTCTGGGAAGGTTCACAAATTTTTCTATATAAATTAATGGTAATCACTTCTTTGCTTTATGTCATTTCAGCTTGTGAAAGATTTCATAAGAACACTCCTTTTGGATCGTGGGGGTAACGGGTCATTAAACACAGAATCAAAAACAGAAAAGAAGGGGCGCCTGGCTGGCTCAGTCATTAAGTGTCTGCCTTCGGCTCAGGTCATGATCTCAGGGTCCTGGGATCGAGCCCTACATCGGGCTCCCTGCTCAGTGGGAAGCCTGCTTCTCCCTCTCCCACTCCCCCCCCAACCCTGCTTGTGTTCCCTCTCTCACTGTCTCCCTCTGTCAAATAAATAAAATCTTAAAAAAAAAAAAAAAAACTTCTTTAAAAAAAAAAACAACACAGAAAAGAAGCTTTGAGTTGTCAGGCAGAAAAGTCACCAAAATTGGTTGGGAAGGGAGCAGAGAAACAGACTGATTTTTTCTTTAGAATTCCCCAGATTCATGGAGTACCTGGGTGGCTCAGTTGTTAAGTGTCTGCCTTCCCCTCAAGTCATGGTCCCAGGGTCCTGGGATTGAGCACCGCATCTTGCTCCGCAGGAAGCTTGCTTCTCCCTCTCCCATTTCCCCTGCTTGTGTTCCTTCTCTTGCTGTGTCTCTCTCTGTCAGATAAAAAAATAAAATCTTTAAGAAAAGAAAAAGAATTCCCCAGATTCAAATTTAGTGGCCCAAGGCATTTCAGAAAAGGGTGTTGAAGGGAGTGGCTAAAACAAGGAGGGATTTTCAAATCAATCAATCCCCAGGTTCCATGACTGTCTCTGCCGTGCCCCTTCCCCAGTACAGTGAAAGACAGAAGGTTTAACTTATTAGAGGGTAAACCAAATCTCTCTGGACTCAGGGATACAGGTGAAGTTGAGTATGAGGGTACAAACAAGGTACACGGATGGAGTCCATTTTTTTTTAAGATTTATTTATTTATTTATTTGAGAGAGAGAGAGAGAGAGAGAGAGAGACAGAGAGTGGGGGGGGTTGGGGGAGATAGAAGGGGAGGGAGACAAGCAGACTCCCTGCTGAGCAGGGAGCCCCATGCGGGGCTCCATTCCAGGACCCTGAAATCATGACCTGAGCCGAAGTCAGATCCTTAATCCACTGAGCCAGCCAGGCGCCCCTGGAGTCAATTCTTAAATACAGTTGGAACTTTCAGTGCACTTCATGCAAACTCCTGGAATGCTGGCTGCCAGACCTGTAAAAATTGCCACGAGGAGTTCCATAATCAAATGATCCAGCTGATCACTAAACTATGGAACTAATGTCACCCATCAGTTGAGATACTCAAATGAAATTTCTAAAACCCCAATCTTATATATGAATAACACATCAAGTGTCAGTACATATCTGAGAACACCCGATCATTTAAAGAGAACCAAAGACAGAAAGAAAATAAATATATTGACAAAACACACAAGATTTATATTTTCAGATATAGGAGATAGAACATGAAATAGATTCAGCTTTTGAAAAATACAAAAACACACATGATATATATTCATAGACTATGCTATATAACCATATTTTAAAAAACAAAAAATAGTATATCATTTTTAAAAATTTTTGCAAATATCTTGAAGTCTAGTTGAATAGGAGATAGCTGGCTGGCGTCTTATGAGGGCTTCAGCATCCAATAGGTTAGGATACGTTTTTTTAAGTACATGAAAAACATAGGACCTCACACAGATACCTAGCTGGAAAGAGAGTAGTTTTGAAGTGGACTTTTCAGATAATAAGGGGTATTTTCCATCCTGTACAGAAAAGTGGGATTTTTGTGGGACTCGTGTTGTGTGTATTTGAGAGATGGTGACAAATCAGCGAGGAGAGAAACAAAGAGAAACAGAACAGGGGAAGAAGGAGAAAAGAGCAAACGTGGAGAGAAGAGACAGGAGGCTGGTGAGGAGGATGAAGAGAGGAGGAAAAGCCACGGGAAGAGACAGCATCAGAGAAAGAACAGGAAGGAGAAGAGAGGAAGGAAAGCACAAGGCAGAAAAGAACCAGCAGAAGTTATCAATTCACAGAGAAAAAAATTAAAAATCTTAGCATGATCTCGCCTTCCAGCAAGCCTTAGAATATTTTTAATTTTTAGATAGCATATTTGGTTCTTTTCCCATGGTAAGCTTCATTTTTATTGACTTAGTGATACCAAGCTTCATTTCAAATAGTTTGTTTGGAGCAACCCTAATGTATGCCATTAGAGAATTCTGTAAAACGAAAAGAGGTTCAACATACTCACACAGTTTATACGATTTCCTGACCTTTCTTGCTGGGGGATGGGTAATTCTCTGGCCGCAGGTCTTCAGGTGGCATCTACACCAGAGTTGCTTTCTTGGCTCATCTCCCTGCCTTTAGCTTTTCTCAGGGGAGAGAGCCTGATTCAAATTGGCGAGTTTTATTGATGGAATGAAAATTACATAGCAGAGTACCTTCTGAGTCCTCAGCTAAGCATGTGTGATTCCTATAGGGAGGGTGTATTCTTTCATCCCTGCAGTGAAAGAGGGACGACCGCTCCGGGAGAAGTTGCCTCAGTAGCGGATATTTTGAAAGCTCTTTTGGCTCGGGATTTTTCACCTGCTCGGATTGCTCCATCCTCCTCTTGCTTGATACATAGATTTTTGTCGATTTCTTGCGACTTATTTCTTAATGGATTTCAACCTGGGAAGTTTTATGTTGTCATTCATTTTTTGTTTTAATGTTGTCATCCAAGATGGAGAGTCTAAGATATTAGACACCTAACATTTCCACCCCCAAATCCAATAGCGCTGAATATCTATTTAATATAGTGTTTTATTGATGGCTTTACCAAATCCACACTGTAGCAAAAATTTACTTCTTAAACTGAATTTTCTCTCTTAAAACAATTCATCACTTTATTTTGCAATATATAATGACTAAAAATGACTTTATTAAAAATAATTGTATACTTATACTTTTATGTTTTAATTAAGACATTTTTGTTGGTCTAAGTTTAATGAATGTAACTGAAAGGCATATAGCAGATTTTGTGTGACCCAGAGCATTGTACAAATCTTACTAAACCCCTACATTGAGATCCTTCTATTGAGAAGCTGAAATGTCCTTCTGAATATTAAAAGGAAAACTCTTTTTCTGGCATTCAATCAATAAAGTCTTTTTTCTGTCTTATTTATTTTATAATAATTTTTGGTTCATTTTTTTTCTATGACCTTCATTTTTAATGCCTTATTTGCAGTTTCATAGTTATCAATTTTTTTAATTTTTTATTGTTATGTTAATCACCATACATTACATCATTAGTTTTTTTAATTTTTTATTGTTATGTTAATCACCATACATTACATCATTAGTTTTTGATGTAGAGTTCCATGATTCATTGTTTGTTCATAACACCCAGTGCTCCATGCAGAACGTGCCCTCTTTAATACCCATCACCAGGCTAATCCATCCCCCCACCCCCCTCCCCTCTAGAACCCTCAGTTTGTTTTTCAGAGTCCATTGTCTCTCATGGTTCGTCTCCCCCTCCGACTTACTCCCCTTCATTCTTCCCCTCCTGCTATCTTCTTCTTCTTTTTTTTCCTTAACATATATTGCATTATTTGTTTCAGAAGTACAGATCTGTGATTCAACAGTCTTGCACAATTCACAGCGCTCACCATAGCACATACCTTCCCCAATGTCTATCACCCAGCCACCCCATCCCTCCCACCCCCCACCACTCCAGCAACCCTCAGTTTTATATAGCTATGAATACTTAAATTTAAAATTAATTAAAATAATATGATTTTTAAAAACTAATTTCCTAGTTGACCTAACCATAGTTCTGATATTTAATAGCCTCAGGTGGCTACTATTACTCTATTGGAAAGCACTGAGTTATAAGCATTTATAAACATTTTCAAAACTGCAGAAAGTCCTCTAGGAAAATGTCGTTCTAGAAAATACCTTTATTCTACATATGGAATTTTTTTTTTCCTGATAGAGAAGTCTGGAGTCTTAGGCATGGCAGGCACACTACAGCATATCTAATGCTTTTGCATTATTTTAACATGTATTAATAAAATAATTTAAATAGTCTTTTATCAAATGATAGATATATCATTAAGAGCAATAGCTAAATTACAATATTCTGATATAATTGTTTTAAAAATTCTAATCGATTTAAAATTATTTGGAATTTTTATTAGGTAAAAAAATTTGAAATGTTTATGTGTGTGTGTGTGTGTGTGTGTGTGTGTGTGTGTGTATCTAGAAAGGGAGAGAGTGAGAGAGAGAGACCCCCAATTAAAAGCTGACTCCTACTTATATCATTATTTGTGATCCAATTAATTATTTTTACCAACATTTATTTAGTGATGTCCAAGTGCCAGGTACAGGGAGTATGAAGGTAAATAAACAAGTGCACCATGTTTTTTGGTGGGTATCATGAGATGATACTGAGACAATATGAGTTTGCCATGAGTTGGGGGCAAGAGAGGGTAGGACTAGTTGTCAATTGATTCCTTTGCCCTAGGCATGGAGGCCCAGTTGCACATGGTAGAGCATAAGGGAACCCAGCACAGAGCTCTATAAATAGCTTTTATATATTTATTTATTTTTAAATGCATTTCAAATATGTGCCTGAATGACAAGGCTAAGGGCCAGAAGCATGTTCCTGAATAGCAAACTCAAACCAGTGATGACCTCAGATATCTTGGAAAAACTGTGGCTCTAGATCAATATCACAGTTTTTGTCCACTGTGGTGGATGGGAAGTGGACACTTTACATATTTCTTATTGCAGAAGAACTTAATGTCATATTTTCACAATAGTCGGCATTGCCAGAAGCTCTTAGCTTTTATGTTCCATTTTAAGGTTGGATGAGCAATGCTATCTTTATGCGTGCAGGTTTATCAACCATGAATAATACCTGCAATTGACTAGTAATGACTCTTTAAAGAAAGGGTGCAGGTAACAGTAAAGCAGTTGACATATATGGACTACAGTGGCAGATATACTAAGAGGAAGAGAGGATGATACTCTGCGTTGAGAAGTTTAGAGTAAAACAGCAGTAATGTATCCATATCAGTGTATTGTTTTGAATTCAAAGACAGTAATTATGAATATTTTGTGCTACTTCTATTTCACATATCCAGTATAAATCCATAGGAAAATTTATTTCTTCCAGTTAACTGGAAATTATTCTGTCAAGTTCATCTATCAATGCCCATCACAAGGATAGAAACAAAATGTTTTATTCAGAAAATTCTTATTCAATGAACTGGTTGGTGTTTGATAGCCTTTCTTTAACATGTCTGCTAGTTAAAGTCATGCTGAATTTATACTCTCTACTTAGAAGCTGAGACTAAGTCCTTTTCCTAAGTAGAGTATAAAAAATTAATTAGGAAAGTTTTGAGAAATAGTAGATCAGACCTTAGCATTATAATTGCATAACATCATATACTATTTATACAATAAAAAGCAATGGCTTGGATATTAAAATAACCATGTTTTATTTTTTTTGAGATTTTATTTACTTATTTGCCACAGAAAGAGAGAGAGAGAGAGAGAGTGCTCACTAGAAGGGGGAGAGGCAGGCAGAGGGAGATGCAGGCTCCCCACTAAGCAAGGAGCCCAATGCGGGACTTGATCCCAGGACTCTAGGATCATGACCTGAGCCAAAGGCAGATGCTTAACCAACCGAGCCACCCAGGCATCCCTAAAATAGCCATGTTTTAAAACTCCAATAATACTTATGAGTGTAGCACAATGGATCCTTTTGATGTAATAGGATGAAGTCTCTTACTGAAATGAATCCAGGCCACTATATAATTATCAAATCATATTTTATGCTTAAACATAGTAATTTTTACTCGAAATGCTAATGATATACATTTTATTTTTTAGACCTTTGGCTAACAGTTTCCAATTCTATGTGATAAATTCTGCAGATATTTGCTAAAACAAGGATTCTAAAACATTACTAAAATATATATATATATATACATACCACTTTATGATTGCATTAGTCTTTAATATATGGAATAAATGAGCCAGCAACCCATTGTACATTTCTTGAAAAGAAAAAGAAACACAATTTGGTGAGTTTCTTGCGGTTAAAAAAAATTCAGTTGTAAAAGTGCTTTTCACATTCATAAAAGCATAGACTGGTAAATCTTTTAAAACTCCTTTTGGTGTCACTGTCAACAGGGCACCAAGTCCAAAATTCACTATATTTTTAGAGCAATGCTACGCCCTATAATACCCTTAAATTTTATCACTTCAGACTTCAATATTCACCAATGGATTGAAATAAGATTCTTTGTGAAATAAGGTTGTGACTCCTGATTCTGAAATCTAACTGCATAGACCCTGAAAAAGCCATGAATATAGATGAGAAAGTACTGCTGACTGAAGCAAGACATCTACAAACCTTCTTTTACTTTGAAGAAGCTATTTAACACAAACATGTGGCTGAAAATAACAGCTACATTTGTGTAACGGAAATATTTAACTTATTATTATTTGTTACTTTCAACAGTATTTCTCAGTATTAATTAGCAAGCAGCTTTGAAAATATGGATCAATAAATTCTAGTGCTAAGTGACACCCTGACATAATAATGCTAATGTCATTCTTTGATACAAGAACTGGACTCAACACACAAGAAGTTAGGAAAAGTATTTTGACATCTTAGTGCAAATGAAATAATGTTTTATAATACATGGCTATCTTGTATCCACAATAAGTTTTACATTATGTCAAACACCTACATTCTGTGGATGTAGACATTATATATAGGATCTAGGGTCCTATATTAAAGATATTTGAACAATTATATAAGGGTGCCCTTCCTCACACAAAGTCAATACAAATTTCACTGGTTTTTGGCAAGATTGGTTATCTCAATGGGAGGGAAGTTCCGCAGGCTCTGCATGTACAAAAATAACATGAAGGTAACGTGTAAAGGACACTGTCACAGGTTGAATTCCTCAAGAAGCAGACTCTAAAACAGAGTAATGTGCAGAATGTTTATTAGCGCAGCCTCTCAGGATCAACACTTGAGGGAAAAGGGAGAGAAACAACACTGGGCAGAGTGAGGAGCTGGTCTCTCCAAAGACCTCCACCACCATAGGTCTGAGCTCTAAAGACCAAGTAATCCTTCAGAATGTTCCAAGGTGGGGCTAGGACGCTGGAATTTGGGACCCAGGATGGCTAGTAATTGGTTGCAGTTTGCATAGGGATAGGGTATGACGTTGAGCAAAGCAACTCTCTTTAGACAACTCCTGAAGAGTCTGAAAATGAGAACGGTCACCTGCCACCTTTCGGGGGGCTGGGATTAACAAGAGAAAAAACACAACTGCCATCACCAGTCCTAAGAGATTATATTTACACAGTTCTACAGTTTAGGACATGCAGTCTCCTAGCAGTATGGCTTGGGCCATGCAGCCTCATTGGCAGGAAATCTAAAGATAATGGATGGTTTAGATGTTAATTTAAAGCATTTAAAACAAAGATCTAAAAAAAAAAGGAAAGATCTAAAAACTAATTTTAAGTTGATTACATATATACATATTTATTTATATTATATGTACATATATAATAGTGAATTTTAGTTGCTATTCATAAAAGTTATGTGAGTTTTTAAAACTTCAGCTTACCATTATCAAATAAAGTATTATACAAAGTGAATCACAGTTGTCTGTTCAACATCTATAAACTGTATGTTAGACAATTGAATTATACATATTGTAGAATTCAGCGTCTGTTTTTTCATGTGTTGTTATCAATAATTAACATCACTTATTGATGGTTATCTGAGCTTCCAATAGTTGTACATTTATATAGTTGTTTTATGTGATATTAATGACTGTTTGACATTTATGGTGAAAATCTACAAGAAATTGAGGTAAATCAATAATTGAAAAGGTGTTTATGAAGAATTTCAATGTATGCAATATTATGCTAAATTCTTTTAAATGACACAACCAAATATATTTTTGTATCTTTTGAATAAATTATAATCTAACTGGGACTATAAGACAAAAACAGGGGGATACTGAGAATGCTGTACTGGAGGGAAAATACTTTTATATCACTTGGACTACACGGATTGCATTATATCACTATATCATACAGTGATATAATGCAATTATATCATTATATCACTTGGACTACATGGATTGCATTATATCACTATATCATTACAGTGATATAAGGCAATTATATCATTATATCACTTGGACTACATGGATTGCAATACTATTGAATCAAAAAGTTGGCTTAGTTCTCTGAAAAAGAAATAATAGTTTAAGAGCTATTATATATGTTAATTATATATATGTGTGTCTATACAGACATACACATGCACATAATATATATTAAAATAAACACCAAGTAGATACCATTCTTCTAACTATACCACCTGATCTTTATTTTAATTAATTTAGAGTATGTTTTGATTTATACTACAGAGAGTTATATCTCAGTGTTTTTTACTATTTCTAGTTCTTGTATATAGTCTTTTAAAATAATTTAAATTTTTGCTTTTCAAATTTTATAAAATTTGCTATCATGTATTTAATTGGAACTGTATTAAGATAATTTTGGAAAATTGGCTATTCTCAATAATTATCTTCTCATTGAGGATAATGAAACTCCTTTCCAATTATTTATTTTTGTTACATCATTTTACCCCATGTTGATCCTTCTTTGTTCTCCATAGCATTTATATGCCCTGTTTTTTGTTTTGTTTTGTTTTGTTTTTCCTGCTGGACAGTTAGTTTTCTTTGATTCATGATCTTGTTTTATTCTATTGGTGTTATATTCTCACACTGTCTTTGTTTAATTAAATTCAAGTAACAATTAATTGACTAAAAATGTGAGAAAGTTGCAAGGAATTTATTTCTCACATGTGAGCTATTGTTATGTCATACAGATATGTGTGGAAGATACTGTGTAGAGATTCTTTCTTCATATTTTCCATATATGAGTAGCTTGGGATAGAATTTATAAGGTGTGTGCACGTTATTATTCCTTCCCTTGCAAATTTAAGTTTAGTGATTTATCCTATGAGAAGTGAGAGCCGGATGTTAATGTTTATCAACTTTTCTATAACTTGAAGTCATGGGGGAGAAGAGGAAGAAGGAATTTTTACCATTTACTACAGTAAGCACTGAGCATTGTTCTCACTATTTGAGATTATTAGATAGATAATCCATAATTTTCAACAGTGTTCAATATATCTCTGATATTTTAGGGAGGCGAGGAGAAATCCATTCCCATGGAGCGATAGGCTTAGCTTTCAGAAAGATTTTTAATACAGGTGATAGCATAGGGGATTTTTCTTCAATCAGAAAGAATTTATCCAAATGTACATACCTCCAGATTAGACCTTTACTCCAAGCAGTTATTTTCAGTATTCAGAAGTTGAAATTAAGAAAGAATAAAATTGCCTCTTAATTTTTGTCTTTCCCAATTTGAAGTATCAGCAAGAAATTTCAATGGTTTTTAATTTGTCATACTGATTCTGGGCACTAGAAAAAAGAATAAAGTATCATTTTGTACAGAACATCTGAACTACAGTGAATTGAGATACATTTTTTAAATTATTAAATTATTGGATTAATTGAGATTTTTTTAATTTTTGGATTTAAACAATTTAAATTAAATTATTTTTGAAATTAATTACCAGACATACAAATTACTCTATTATGTCTTGAATAAAAGGAAGGTTTCAAACGTGGGCGAGTCTTAGTAAATGGTTGAGTGTGTGTGTGTCTATATGTGTGGTGTGTGGGAGCTGGGCACATCTGTGCATTTTAAGACATATTATATATCTAATACTTAATATAGAATATTTAATATGCCATTAAATATATTTCTTATATTACATGTTCGATGTATTATTAAATAACATATTTATTATACAGTTTTATATATTTAACATTTAACTTGTATTAAAAGATATATTGTATCATAATATTTCTACATAAACTCACTTAAATCTGAAATCCTGATCTTTCCTCCTTAATATTTTCATATGTTAATGTGGTGAAATACATCAATATATTTTCTAATGTGAGTCATCTTTCATTTCTATTGCCAAATCCATGTACTTATATTTGGTAATATGTTTGTGTGGATTATTTTAGTATCTTTCAGGATTAAATTTGACAACATATGTTTAATAAGTTTGCACAATGGTTATGAATGTTCTTGGTGTAGAAGTTTCTTTGTTTGTTTATATTTTCAAGGAGCTATTGACCATCTGTATGTCTTCTTTGGAAAAATGTCAGTTTCGGTCCTCCACCTAGTTTTTAATCAGATTACTTTTTTGCTATTGAGTTGTATGAGTTCTTTATATATTTTGGATATTAGCCCCTTATCAGATATACAATTTGCTAGGCTTTTCTTCTGTTTAGTAGGTTGCCTTTCCGTTTTTAACAATGGTTTCCTTTGTTGTGCAAAAGCATTTTTGCTTGATTGTTTATTTTTGCTTTTGTGGCTTCTGCTTGTGGATTCAAAAATCATCATCTTCGAGGAGCTTACCTTATGTCAAGGGAACTGGCCTCCTATGTTTTCTTCTAAAAGTTTTATGGTTTCAGCCCTTATATTCAGTTCTTTAGCCAATTTTCAGTTAATTTTTGTGTATGGTGTAAGATAGTGGTCCATTTCATTCTTTTGCATGTGGCTGTCTAGCTTTCCCAAAACTATTTATTAAAGAGACTGTCCTTTCCCGTTGTCTATTCTTGACTCCTTTGTCATAAATGAGTTAAAGCTCATAGTGGTCTGCTTGCTTGTGCTTAGTTAGGACAGTATACTAACAAGAAGGAGAGAACAATTCTGTGTATGTTTAAGAATAGAGAAACTTATACACAAAAGCAATTCTTTACTTTTATTTTTATTTCTTTTTTAGTTTGCAGCATAAAGGTAATTCTGAAAGATTTTCTGCAGCACAAGTGGATGACCACATCTAGCTGGGAACACAGGAGATATGGCTATTTATAATGATTTTTCCTGGAAATTTCAGACTTTATAGAATAACTCTAGGCATCTTCTATTTCTTCAGGCTTCTTAATATTTTTTTTTCTAATTTATGGGTCTTAGAATACAGAAGCGGCTCTGGCTGTGGGGGAAAGAGGTCCAGTGGGATAGGTAAGCCAGAGGTAGCTTTTGCTCTCAGTCAAAACTAAATCTTGATGTTAGTAATTTTAAACCAAGGACATTCGTGCCTCCTTCCAGTCATCTAAGACCTGCACAGGATTTTGCCTGAGCTCGACCTGACCTACGGGCCCTGGGTACTAGAGGAAACTCAGCTGCAATGAAACAGACCTGGTACAATTAAACAGGCTCCCTGATGGCAGGGTGAGCAAAGTCGCTATGCATCCAACCCTATAGGACACAGTCAGAAAGCAATAGTTGCAAATGCGAAGTTCAGAGTACTGCTCTCACCTCCTTCTGGGAGAAATGAAGGTGTGGTTGAGCAACTGAGTGAGAAGAAATAAGTACAGCCAGCAACCTGAAATGTGGAATTCAATGTCCCTTAATTTAACTATGGTTCTTCTCAGCCAGAACACCCGGAGCAGAATATGAGGAACTAGATCCAAACTCATAGAAAAAAATTAAGATTAGTGATGAGAAAGACACTATCTCTAAGGCGTGCTAATGGCAGAAATTCTAGATGAAGAGAATAAGTAATTCATTACACACTGGGTTTATTTATATTGCGTCTGAGATGCAAAAGAAGAAAGCTGCCAACATAATTAAGGACTATTCAGCATGTGGTGTTACTACACTCAGAAGACAGCCTGGAGAAAGTACCTGATGTTTGAAATACATTTTTCATATGATGTTGTACTCTGTAAGGCACATGGAGGAAGGATTTGGAGGACAGATGTTACTTTCAGGAATTGCAAATACTTCCCTGGAGAAAAAGTGAAATAGGTGGGAAAATAATTATAACAATATCTGGCCCATAAGTCCTGTTAAGGAGTGGAGAATCTCTGTTTAGCAAAGTATTCTGGAAGTCCCTCAGTAAAAGGTTGACAGTTTTCTGTAGGGCCAGAGTACATATTTTAGTCTTGTCATACATACAGTCTCAGTTGCAACCGCTTAACTCTACATTTTTAGAACAGAAGTAGTTATAAGCTGTACGTAAATGATTGGGTATGGCTATTTTCCAATAATCTTTATTTTAAAAACAGGCAAACAAACAGGTCCCAAGATGTTATGTTGTTCACAGCCTATAGTTTACTCCTCTGATTTCCAAATGAGGTCATAAGGGCATGTATTGAAAGGAGACCATGAGGGGCGCCTGGGTGGCTCACTCAGTGAAGCGTCTGACTCTTAGTTTCAGCTCAGGTCACGATATCAGGATCGTGAGACTGAGCCCCTTGTTGGGGAGCCTGCTAGAGATACTGTCTCTCCCTCTGCCCCTCCCCTCTGCTCTCTGTCTCTCTCTAAAAATAAAAGTTAAAAAGTACAACTCATTAAATAAAAGAACACTATGAAGTAAAAATGCATTAGTACATAAGTAGCTTCAGAATTTTGTGGGTATGATAGGGAGGGTACAAGGTAGAGAGGGACAGAGGTAGCCATATTGGGCAGGGAGGCCACTGAGGCCTCGGGCAAGAGATGGTGGAAAGGGATTCTGCTGATAGTTGACCATAGCATGATCTATCATCCAATCTGATGCTATTTATACAACTGCACTGTAAGGCCCTCCAGCTCCTGAACTTTCAGTAAAATTTTTTACAGACCAACACACCATAAAATAAAAATTTTATTAACCTATGTTTGTTTATTTGCCTACACAGAGACTATTAAGGAATATAGGTTGATTTCATGTGTGGCTGGTGTGAATCAGAGATAAAAACTGTACTTGCATATGGTGAGAATGATATTCTGAGTCCTGCACTGTAACTGGGAGCAAGCAACCTTGAGATCTTAAACACTTAACCATGTGCAAAAAATCCAGGGGAAGATAGCAGATGGTTGGTGTGAGCTAAAATCAGGGTATAAGAGAATCTCAAGCCTCATTAGACCTTTGCAATAATTATGGGTATATTAATTCATCCTATAAAATGGTCATATGGGTGCCTGCTAGGTCTCAAGAAAATGTGTATTTTATTTCATTCTTTGTTGGAAATTACTATGTTGTGCATGGCTGAAATCAATGTTTGCTGAATCTGGTGCAAAAACCGGTTGAAACAGAGTTTATTGGTGTGGTGCTTTTTCTTGTTATAATGTTACTAGGTGCCACTATTGAGATTCTGATTTAGTAGGGTCTAAGGTGGTCTTTGGACTATTATTTTTAAAAATCAGCTCAGATATTTTTCATATGTCACCAAGTTTGGAAATCACTAAATGAGTTTGAACATAATTTGAATAAAGAAGAAATTACCTACTACTGCCAAGAGAAACATTTGACCTTTAAGGATTCTATTCACAGGAAATGGATGAATCTTTGTCCAGCTGGATGACATGTAGGAAGTAACCTTTCTCTTGTCAAGAAGGTTTGAATGGGGCACCTGGGTGGCTTAGTCAGTTAAGCATTCTACTCTCAGTTTCGCCTCAGGTCATGATCTCATGGGTCCTGCAATGGAGCCCCACATTGGACTCTGTGCTCAGCAGGATGTCTGCTGGAGATCCTCTCCCTCTGCCCCTTCTTCCACCCATTCTCTCTCTCTAAAATCAATCAATCAATCAATCAATCAATCAATCAATCCTAAAAGAGAAAGAAGGTTTTGAATGATGTATGTTTTACCCAAGCACGGAACACTGGGACAGACAGAGTGCAGCTGGCTATCAAAGAGAATACCAATCTGTATTAGAAAGACCAAGAACTGCAGAATCACTAATTAGAAGGCCAGAGTTTTCTATAATACTGGAAGGCTTTTAGGATAATTGAATTAAGTAATTTTTATGTCCTATCACACCCGCATACACAGTTCATAGCAAAAGACCATTAGAAGGGACTTGAGTGAGCTACTACAGTCCTAAAATGACTAAATAAATGCAGTGCAAAGTCAAGAGCATACTTTATTTTTATTGTTGGAGAAAGTACCTATGGAAAGGCCCATTCTGTCTACTATGCCTGATAATTGTAAAGCTCTGTAGAGCAAAACTAAGCTTTTAGAGGACACTCTATGGGATCCTGTGGTTGTAATTTTCTGGAATTGGAGGGACGTGTTTCACTGAAATCTTCTTCAGGATAAGCATCCATCATGTGTTTCAGTCTCTGTAATACTGCCATGAGTATTGGACATCATAATGCATTCAGCAAGTATTTATTGAACACTCCCTATGTTTGAAAAACCTACCTACAGCATTGAGAATATGCCAGGGACCAGAATAGACAAAGACACATTTATCTCAAACTTATATTTTAGAGGGGATGACTAGACAATAAATACTAAGTTATTTCTCAAATAAATACCCAATAGTCCCCTTTATCCATGGGGGATATGTTCCAAGACCCCCAGTTAATGCCTGAAACCACAGACAGTACCAAACTGCAAATATACTGTTTTTTTCCTATACATACATTCTTATGATAAAGTTTAATTTATAAATTAGGGAAAGTAAGAGAGTAACAAAAATAACTAATAATATCATAGGACAATTATAACAATACATTGTAATAAAATGCTTGTGAATATGATCTCTCTCTCACTCTCTCTCAAAATATCTTACTGTACTGTGCTCACCCTTCCTCTTCTTCTAATGATGTGAGCTGTTAAAATGCCTATGTGATGAGATGAAATGAGGTGAATGACATAGGCATTGTGACCTAGCGTGAGGCTACCATTCATGTCTTGATGACACATCAGAGGGAGAATCATCCGCTCCCAAACTGTGGTTGACCCTGGGTAACTGAAACTGTAGAAAGTTAAACTGCAGGTAAGGTGGCCCTACTGTGTTCTACAATTTCAGATATTGCAAAGTCCTATAAGGAAAAATGTAACATGATGATAAGATACAAAGTAGTGGAGCTGGACGATGTTACTTACCCATGGGGAGGATGGAAGGAAGACAGAGATGTCTCAATGATGAGGCCACAGCACAGCACAAATCTGAATGGAGTGAAGGGAAGTTCCACGTGGATATCTCCAGGCAGGTGAAACAGCATGTTCAAGGTCCTGAGGCAAGGATGTGCTCGGTGAGTATGAGTAGTAGTAAGGAAACTAGGAGGCTAGATAATTCCACATATTATTACTAAATAAATGAGTGAAGATTGAGGGTGGTTTGTAAAAGTAAATAGAATGGGAGAAATATCAAAGAGCAGGAAATGTAGGAACAAATGTTCGGTGCGTGCAAAGCTTGTCCAGGGTCTTCTAGAACTTTTACAACAAACACATGACCCGGGCCCTGTAGTGTTATGACCTGAGCTGAGCAGACACTTAACCAACTGAGCCACCCAGGCACCCCGAGAAATGGGTATTTAAGGAAGAGTCTCTCTGCCGTGCTATGAAGTGTAAACTGGAATGCAGACAGAGCAAATGAAGAATGAAGAATTAGTAATTAATGGAGTACTTCGATATGATAGATAAGGACAAGGCGTGGGACTAGAGGTAACAATAATAGACATTAGAACGGAAAACATAAAAGTACACGGTAAGCGATTCAAATCTGGGGCAAGGAAGAAGTTATCAAGATTTTGGGAATCAATAACTGATGATACCATGGTCCTGGGGGAGGCAGAAGGTGAAATTAGTATTAGGTAACTGTTTTAAGGGTAGGTTGATTTCGAGGTTATGGCTTAGGTTTTTAAATTAACATATTACCAGGTAACTATAATTCCAGTGGTCAGGATTACAAAATTGTTAGGATGTCGTGCTCTTGGGTCTATTAGTTGAAGTTCTGAAAGTAGTGGTCACCAAAATAAGAGTATCTGAGTTCATAATTTCAGAATGTAAAAGATGATATATTGAATAAATCTCAACTTCAGGAAATAGGAAATTAGTTTTAAATATTAGATCCTTTGAAATATTTAAACTAGAATATTTAGATAGTTTCAATACATACAAATGTATTCATGTATCGACAAAATACTCAAGCTGTTCTAAGTGAAGTTTATTTTACTTGTGAGCATGCTATCATAAGGACTCTTAAATTTCTAAACAAATTATTTAAAATCAGAAAATGACTTTTGTTTCTTGTGCATCATTTCTAAAATACATTTGTTTCTTAAATTTATGGTTAAATAAATCTACTTTAACATGTGATATATATACAAAGCACTTTGCAACATGTTAACAATAAAAATGAGTAATATTATATTTAGACTTTATGATCTAAATAATAATGATGTTAATAATAACTTTGATCATAAAGTAACTAACCTCAGGATATCTACTAAGTGCCACGCACTTTTCAAAACAGGTTACCTGTATGAAATCATTTAAATATCACAACTCTATATTAATATGTACTATTATTTTTAATAGTTTATAGATGGGAAAATAGAGGTATATGGATGGTTAGTAATTTGCTCAAGGTCACACTATTAGCAACTGACAGAGTCAGCAGCAAACACCATTTAAATATAAAAAAAAAGATGGTAGGGATCATCCATATTCAATAATACATTACAATCTATGTTAAGAATACATTTCACTTGATGAGACAACCTGATATGGGGTTTTGGAAATATTTATCTTTGGACAGGTCTCATGAGCGTAGAGGTGGTGAAACTTGCTCTTGAGTTGAAGTCATTCAAGTGCATGGCAACTCACTTGGATGAAGTAAATCACCTGCTTTATTGTGAGAAGCTAACGTCTCTTGATTTTTACATAATTTTATCCAGCACCCTTCAAAACAATGGTTTATTTTACCCTAACCACGGAAATTATTATATCACAAACTTATGTATGCTTTTGAGGTTTTTATCAGCAAAACACACGTAATAATCAAGCCCAAATTATACCATAATCAAGGGCAAAATTTCAGCCATATTCAAAGAACTTAGAGGAGGCTCTCTACATACTTAAATGTCTACATATGCTCCCACCCATAACTTAGCAACCACATTTTCCATTCCTGGTTCATTAAGATTACTAAACATTTTAGTTTGTGTATATACAAATAGAACCATATTGTACATGGTGTTCTGTGTCTAGAAAAGAAACTATTAAAATAAGGGTCAGAATTAATTCCATTTGAAAAGCAGATTGTTAATATCAGATAACAAAATCTTAATTGGAAATGCCTTCTTAAAGCATGAAACTTAAATTTTGTAATCCAACTCCTGATAATATTAAGGAAAGCACATGAAGTAATATCCCTTGGGAATCCAGAAAATTTACAGCTGACGTTGTAAAGTATCTCTCTCAGTTATAGCCCCCATAATTTCTTCAGTTATAGAATAATACATTTAATTTGCATAACTACAACTCAAGTATCATTATTTCTCTTTAATTAAAATGTAGCCTGTATAGAGCATGTACGTGAATAAAGAGATCAGGATGTATTACTGAAGCTTTTCTTAACAGCCACAGATAAAATTCCTTTTTTCGGAATGTTTCATAATTTACAAAAGATAATAAAGCAGTACTGGGAAAGAATTCATCCAAACATTATAATTTTAGAAATGTGCAAAGAAAATCGGTGGTTTGCCATGATAGTAATTTCGGCTTGATAAATTAGTAGTAATTTCCTTACAGTTAAAGTTAACATTATTCTTTTTAGAAACATTACATATTTTATCATATACTTCCTAAAATTACATGACATTTTTGTATTTGTGAATGCATGTGTTTAAAGTATAATATATGCAAAAATAACTTGGAAATATGTGGGAGAATCTGTACTCTCCATGTGATACATATTTAATCTGCAAACCAGATTTAAATTCTGCTGTAAGTTTTTAAGTTGTCTTATATTTTCTTTATCTTTTCAGCTACACAAAATCTCTTTTATTCAGTTTTTAAATTTCCTAATCGGTTGTTTTCTTTTTATATCTTCAGGATAAAATTCCATTTTTCCAATATTTATTTATTTATGTTTTTATAGTTCATGAATTTAGACCATTGTCTTTCTGTTATTCGCCATGTCTTCAGAAAGTGCTTGAATTTTCCTTGGTCCGATCTTCTTCATAGTTCCCGTATTTGTTTCATTATTTACTCCCATTAACTCAGATTGGCTAATTTCCAGCAGATTAGTTAGAAGAGGTTCATTCACCCTCACTTCTGCTTGGGTTTTACCTACCCCCTCTTTTCAGATCAGTATCTGAAAGTCAGGTTGATCTAGGCAAATCTGAGGAATGTCTGCATTGTTTGTCTAAATTCCATCTACTACAGGAATGTGGATCTGAGAACAGTTTTTTCTCTCCCCAACATGCTTACCTTCCTGACATTTCAAAAATTCATCAACAAGAGAACAGGCATTCTTCGGGTAAATTTCTAGTAAGACCTTTCTTCCTTCTCTGTTCCTGCAAATAAAGTTTTAATTTATGGACATTACATTTCCAAA
This sequence comes from Zalophus californianus, assembly GCF_009762305.2. NCBI lineage: Eukaryota > Metazoa > Chordata > Mammalia > Carnivora > Otariidae > Zalophus > Zalophus californianus. The sequence goes on along the minus strand of NC_045599.1, from coordinate 144,041,952 downwards.
GTTCAATGGAAGTATGTCAATGATTTGTCACAATGGTAGGTGAAATAATGCCCACCCAACCTGTGGGTGTGTAATCCTGAATCCTCGGAGCCCTTGAATATGTTCCCTCGCATGGTTTAGGGAACTTTGCAGATGTGATTAAGTATATAGGCTTTAAGAATGTGAGATTATTCTGGATTATCCATGTGGACTCAATGTAATCACATAATTCCTTAAGAGGAGAAAACGTTTTTTGGCTAGTTCAGAGAAATATGATATGAGAAGAACACAAATTGCCTTTGCTGGTAAAGACGGAGGAAGATGCCCTTGAGTCAAGAAATACAGCAAATCATAGAGGCTGGATACAATCCTCAGCTGACAGCCAGAAATGACACAGGGACCCAGTGCTATAGCTCCAAAGAACTAAGTTCTACCAGCAATCCAAAGAAGCAGGAAACTGGTCCTGCTTTTAAGCTTCCAGAAAAAGAACACAGATTTGATTTTAGTTCAGTGAGATTCTTACTAAACATCAGACTTGAAGAATTCTAAGAAATTTGTGTTGTATGATTTTGTGTTTTGTTACAGAAAAAAATAGAAAACGAATACAATATCTTCAACCTTCCTGTCTCTCCTTCCAACCTTCTTGTTAAATTGTTTTTTTGGGGAGCAAGTTACTGTGAATACAGAGAAAGAGAAAGAGAGACAGAGAGACTATTACACCCCATATTACCTCCTAAGAAACACATACACACGTATGTGAAATAAATAAAGCTAGTTTATCTGATAAGTATAAACTTTGAACAAGCAAGGGCCACGGGACATGCTGGGTGGTCAACACAGAATGGAGATCACCCTATCAGTCTTGTGTCTTAGGGAGAAAACTCCCATATTTTATAAGTTGTCCGAGGAAATACATTTATAAAAGGCTGTTTGGGACTTACTTCCTAGTCAAAACCCTTAGTTTAAAAAACAAGCCATTAGCTATTACTACATTCTTCTTTGCATTTAAGAAAGATATACTCAGTCTTTCGAGGATATGATGTTAATTAATTTGGTATAGAATTGGTAAGGTTAAAAATTTAATACTGAGCCTAAATTCAAAGCAAAGAATAATTGGTTATACATTATTTTCAGTGAGATAATATCGAGCCATTTCTCTCTTTTCATATTTATTAACCAGTACAGAGGTTTTACAGTTAAGCTTCACTTGAGTAGTTTTAAGATTTGGTTCTACTTGATACCTAAATATTCTCTTATTAATAATTCCTTTATTTTATATATATTTAATTTACATTTAACTTTCTTTAATTTATAGTGAGATGCTATTGCTGGGAATGGTGGAATACAGAACTCCAAAACTCTGCTCCTCCATAAATGCTCCGAGAACATGGCAAAAATTGTCAAAATTGGTATTTTTCAGAACTCTTGAAATTAACCAAATGTTTGCAACAATCTAAAAAAGTGTTTATTCAACAAAAACCATTCACTCTTGTTAAAAACAGTGAAATTTATAGTATTTTATCTTGTTCCATTTCCTTTCCCCTCTCCACAAATCTGGAGTAAGTTTAAAATCCAATTGCTCCACAATCATGGTGATCCAAAGTAGCTTCGCAGTTGCTGGAGGGGGTAGAAGTTTGGAACTCACCAAAAGTATTATTCTGAGGGAACTGTGATTATTTGACTTTTCTGGCAGTTTTCTGGAAATACCTACTGACAGGGTTTGTCTTTATTTATTCTGAGTCAGAGTTTACTCAGTACAAATAGCCTTTCTTGCCTGTCTGATCGTTGAAGGTGTAACCCAACATGCACACAGAATTATCAGTTCTAGGCATTTAAGAAATCTCTGTACAATCATATGTTGACCAATAAGCTACCTGAGAAGAGACTTTAGTTTCCACATGCAAAAAAAAAAAAAAAGAAGAAGAAGAAGAATACAGTCTTTACAGAATTACTTCAGGAAAGTCGCCAAAAACAACAAAAAAAAGCAGCAGAGCAACAATAAGCACCATGACCAAAAACCCTAAGGAGAGAAGGAGAATCTGATCTTCAGAGTTGTTAAGTTATATTAATTAAAGTGTCCAGTTTTTAACCCAAACTTATGAAACATGCAATAAAACATGAAATTGTGTGTCATTCATGAACAAAACCAAACCAAACAAAAACCAGTAAATAGAAAGTGTCCATAAAGGGGTAAAGATGTTGGACTTATTAAAAAAAAAAAAAGACTTTAAATTGAGTGTCTTAAATATGTTAAAAGAAATAAAGGAAACAATATGTAATAGTTTTCTAGGGATGCCATAACAAAATACCATCATCTGGGTGGCATGAACAACACGAATTTATTTTCTTACAGTTCTGGAGGCTGAATGTCCAAGATCAAGGTCAGTAGGGTTGGCTTCAGGTGACATCTTTCCCCTCAGCTCGAAGACGGCACCTTCTCAGTATGTCTTCACATGGCCTTGTCTCTGTGGAGCAAGAGGGTGAGGGGAAAGGGAGCTTTGGTATCTATCACTTTTTATATAAGGATGTCAATCTTATCACTTTAGGACCCCACCTTTATGAGGTCATTTGACCTTAACTACCTCCCTGAAGGTTCTATCTCTAAATAAAATCCCTCTGGGAGTTAGGGTTCCAATGTAAATTTTGAGGTAAAAAAAATTCAGTGTATGACATTATGCTTAGCGAACTAAAGGAAAATATGAGAATAATGTCTCATTGAATAGAACATATTAATAAAGTTATGAAAATTATGAAACCCAAATTAAAATTCAAAACTTGAAAATTATAACCGCTAGTGAAAATTTCACTGGAATGACTATAAAGGCATATCTGAGCTGGCAAGAGAAAAGAAAAACTGAATTTTTAAAAAGGTCAATTGAAGTTATCCAATCTGAAAAGCAGGGAAAAAAAATGAAGAAAAAGAAAGAAACCCTAGAGACCTGGAGGAAACCATCAAGCACACCAATATACATGTAATGGGAATCCTAGGAGGAGAGGAAACAGGTGTAGATATAGTATTTTAAGAAAGTGGCCTGAAATTTCCCAACTTTGAGGAGCAACATTAATCTACACAGCCAAGGATTTCAATAATGCCAATTCTGATAAACACAAAGAAACTCACACCTCAGCACATCAAAATAAATCTGTTAAAATATAAAGGAAAAGAGATTAAAAAAAAAAAAAACACCAGAGAAATGATTTATCACATTTGTGATGAATTGAATTGGGTGTGCCCAAACCAAATTCCTCTGTTGAAGCCCTAACTCTCACTATGACTGATTTTGGAGATAGGTCCTTTAAGAAAGTGATTCAGGTTAGTTGAGGTGTAAGGGTAGAACCCTCACATAATAGAACTGATGTCGTTGTAATCAGAAGAAGAGACACCAGAGTGCATAAACACAGACCAGTGAGGCCAGTGAGAACTTAAGGAGAAAGGCTCTATATGCAAACAAGGGAGAAGGACTTCAAAAGAAATCCATCCTGCTGACACCTCAATCTTGAACTCCTAGCTTCCAGAATTGTGAAAAAGATAAATTTCTGTTCTCTCAGCCACACAGTCGTGGTATTTTGTTATGGCAGCCCTAATAAGCTAGCAGGACATAGAATTCTCAATATGACAAACAGCTGAATTTTCATCAGAAACCGTGGATGTCAGAAATCAGTGGGGATGCCTTATCAAAGACAGTATAAAGATGGTCAATAAGTATATGAAGACATGCTCTATGCCACTGACCTTTGAGGAATAGCAAATTAAATATGAGATAACATTATATTCTGTTAGAATGGCTAATTTTATTTTTTTAAAAAGCTGACAATACCAAATACTGGTGAGGATGTAGAGAAGGAAGAACTTTCTTTATGCTGGTAGAAATGGAAATGCTAGAGCAAATTTGCAAGGCCGTTTGACAGTTTCTTACAAAGCTATATATAGGCTTACCAGACGATCCAGCAATCACACTCCTAGATATTTATCCTACACATTGGAAAACTTTTGCTCACACAAAAATCTGCATGCAAATGCTAGTAGAAGCTCTATTCATAATCTCCAAAAACTAGAAGCAATTACACTGTCCTTCATAAGTGAACAGTTAAATAGATGGTGGTAAATCCATACAATGGTATCCTACTGAACAATAAAAAGAATGAGTTCTCAAGCCATGCAAAAACATGTGTGAATCTTAAATTCTTATGTCTACATAATGACGGCCAATCTGAAAAGGCCATATACGGTATGAATCTCTTAGATGACCTTCTTCAAAAGGTAAAACTCCATAGATTATAAAATAGTTCAGTGGTTGTCTGGAAGTTGAGTGTTATGGGAAGAGAGTTAACCAGGGGAAGGATGAGGGACATTTTATGGTTGTAAAACTGTTCTGTGTGATAGTTTAGTGGTGGTACATGACAATTGACTATACATTTGACATAGACGTTTATAGCACAAAGTGCTCATATATAAATATATGTGTGTTTTGATATTTCTAAATACATTATATATGCAGGAGGTTATGGATTATAGGATACAATGCAGAATGTATACTGCAAATGAACAGTAAGGTAAAGGAATAGTAAATGATGAGATTATGGATGTCAATTTTCTCATTGCTGGATTGGGAAGTTATAGATCAACAAGAAAAAAAGGGTAGGGTAGGATTACCAAGTAAGGATTATAGGTGGAGACGTAAGTATAAACTATTGTTTAGCTTAATATTGGCACATATGGGTACCTATAGAAATATTTGTAGATATGTGCCTACACACAGGTCAGTATACACATACGTGCCCTTGCTCTGTCAGCTGAGAGGATCTATAATCAACAATAGTACCTCAGTGGCGACAAACACATCTAGTCCCTAAACCTTGATTTTATACTATTCTCTGATAAAAAGAGCATTAGACTCCTTAATAAAATGGCAGATTCTAGGATTAAGCAGGAAACATAGAAGATGAGCTTTGGAGTATTTTGTGGTATCGAAAAGTAAACACACACACACAAACACACACACACACACACCGGTATGTCAATAAGAGCCATCAGAAAGTACAAAGTACTTCCAATGGTCCAAACTGGAACAATTTGAGTGACAAAGATGTATTAGATTATTATCCAAAGTATAAAATATCTATAAATCTACACTGATATAAATAAATGATTAAATATATAAATAAGACAAAGAGAATGGACAAATCTTAAGTGCAGAATAACACCAAATATTCAGGTTCTCTGTAGATAACATGGAGATTTTATAACTCTGCCCAGCTCTTTAACTGTGGACTATGCATAGCTACTTCCTTTTAAACAGTAAAGTATAGAAATATGGAGAGAAAATTTTTGCCGCCTAGCAACAGTAGCCTGGCAAATAACATCACGCTACCACACAGAGTTGATGATAGTTAGTAGCCTTGACATAATATAATGAGAATGACATTTTACCTCTTTCTTCTCAAAACCTCATAACACTGTCTAATCATGAGGAAAACATCAGAGAAGTCCCAAAATACCTGATAATCCACAAAATTATCAAGGTCACAAAAAATAAGGAAATTCTGGGAGACTACCATAGCCAGGAGCAGGCTAAGGGAAATATCTAAATGTCGTGTGGTGTCCTGAATGGAACACAAGAAAAGAAAAAGGACATTTAGTACAAGCTAAGGAAATATGAAAGAAATATAGATTTTAGTTAAAAAATGTGTCAATATTGACTCAATTTGACAAATATACTATACTAATTTTAAGATATTAGCAAGGAAAACTGGGTATATGGCATAAAGGAATTCTTGGGACTATCTTCAATTTTTCTGTAAATTTAAGCTGTTCTTTTAAAAAGTTAAAGAAAACTCTTTTGTAGGCTGGAGTTTTCCTTCACCAAAAGAACAACCACCTTTCATACTGTGGCAACAGGTCGACTATCTAAACCAATTGTTATTATTTAAGTGGATTTCTCCCTTTGATGAGTTACTCATTAAAATCTTAGGAGGATATTGTTAGTAAGCCTACTTACAATCCACACTTATTTTGTTGTTATTTCCTAGTAAAAACAATTTTATTGGGAATAGAGCACAACCTCAAAAATTTTATTCTGCCTTTTTTTTTTGCCCTTGTTTTAAATAGTGAAATATTTGTAATTTTCTAACTATTCCATTTATCCTGTTACTTTTTTACTCTAAATGTTAATGCTCACTTTTATTATGTCTTTTATTTATGCCTTATTTTGAATATTTCCTTCAAGAGCCATTAAGTGTGGATGTTGTATGGTCATTTATAATTTACAGCAGTATCCAAAAGTACATTATAGTGCCATGATTAAATATAACATACACAACATATAAAAACAGAAATCTAAGTAATGAAAACTAGGATGTCAGGACTCTACTAGCCCAAGCTGTACAGATATGCTGCTTTTAATTTCAACTTATTGCTTTCAACATTGTCCACAGGGACATTCCAATAACTTAAAATTAGTAAGAATTCTTTATTTTTGGAGAAAGGGGTACTCTATCAGAAGATAGAATACCATTTACCAAGGACATTTTAAACGAGAATTTAGATGGAACAAAGATTGAAAATCTACAGTATGTTTCATTAAAAGGGTAGCAAATTTTCATTACAATGAGCATCCTCCAAGATTATATATATTATCTTCTATGGTAAAATGACAAGCACGGTCTTCAAAATAATCCCTAAGGCACAGTAAGAAAAGGAGCATGAAAGTAAAATTAAATAACCTGCTAATTTGGTATTGCTTTTATAAATGGCCTTATAGTCTCTACTTTTAATTAAAATACCAGGCTATGTACAGCTCAGAGCTAATCTCAAATTCTCTTTTTAAAATGTTAAACAAAGTACAGAATATGCTTATTCCCCACTGCAGTTTTAATGACAAACACTTAAAATTGTGATTTCATGCCATCAGGGTGCAACAGCATTCTATTCCTGTCAGCACACTGTGAATTATTTGTGTTTTTTGTAGGTGCAAGACAAAGAAAAAGGTTTCATAAAAGCACTTAATACAGTTTTAGGTACTAGAATGAAGCATGGTTTGAAAGGTCGGAAAACTGAGATAAAACACATTTGTGGTATTGAGTCTTTCTAGTGTCTTCAAGCACGGTACAAATAGACAACATTCCATTCCAAGTCACTTCTGCAAATTTCTGGCAAATGTTTGAATATACTAAAAGGTATATATGTGAATATTGGGAAATAGGTTTGAAAAAGTTCATCCAATGTATATGTCTTTTAATTAAAAAAAAAAGATTTTACTTATTTTGAGAGAGAGAGTGAACATGGCGGGGGGGAGGGCCAGAAAAGGAAGGAGAAGCAGACTTCCCATGGTGAGCAGGGCTCCATCCCAAGACCCTGGGATCATGACCTGAGCCGAAGGCAGACGCTTAAGCAACTGAACCACCCAAACACCCCTGGAATATTTATTGATTGTCATTGTTCCTGTACAACTGATGAAAAAGATACAGCCAAATTAAGAAGGCACTGTTGCCATTTCAGAATTGCAATCCTAGGATGTTAGATACAAATATAGAGTGAAGATTATTTTTTTTAACCATCCTATTTAGGGCATGATGGCAAAAGAAAAAGTTCAGTGGAGCCAAGGGTTTAGGGTGAAAATACCTTACCTCTTACCCTTATGGGAAACACTCTGGAATTTGAATGCAAGGTTTAACATTATGGTTCTAGAATCTACATCTTTTTAGCCTCATATGGTTTGGCATCTTGAGGGTTACTATCGCCTGTGTAGATTATGTTCACCTTGTGTCTCAAACCTGCTAATGTGTTATTAAAGAATGTCAGGGCTATAAGGGTTAGTAGACATAGTCTAGGAAAAAAAAAAAACTATTGTAAAATCATAATTACATCCAGATAAAATAAATGAATTTCTGAATAACGGAGTGGTATTTGGTTCCAAAGGAGAGGACTTCTGATCTCTTGACTCTGAGACGATACTTGATTCATTATGTCATATCATACAATTCAAAGCATTGTGGTTTTTAGCTGTTTATTTTATTTTATTTTACTTTATTATGTTTTTCTTTATATTAAGGTGATTCACAAGAATTCAAGACATCACAGTGTTTGTCTACAGAGAAACATAGAAGAGAATCCTCTCTGAAGATAATATGCACTCAGCATAGTAGTTCCCAACTTGAATTTAGTACCAATCACTTAAACTAAGAAAAAGTCAAATTTTAAGCTTTAATGAATACCCCTGGGGATACTTTCGAAGAGGGTATGTATATATAATTAGAAGATTGAACAGATAAAAGACACCTGTAGAAAACATCTAAAGAATAACCCAATGGAACAAGCTATCATTTGCAAAGATGTCAGAATAGTTCAACTGGGTCTTTCAACGTTCCCTTAAATCATCAAAAAGAGCCTCCTGTGTTACACAAACCAATTTTTAAAATGACATTTTGCCTGAAATGTTAGGCCTCAAAATAAAATCTTTAGAAAGTTTGAACAAGAAGATTAAAATGCATTACACGGTCTTTTAACTACTTGTATATACAACCAAAACTAATTGAGAGACGACTTTAAAACACACTACACCATGTTATAGACTCCTGGTGGATCTCTATGATTAGAGTATTTTCACAAACAAAAAAGAACCAACTCTATTCCATTTTCCTTCCTCTCTCTCTCCCTTTGTTCCTTTTCCCTTTTTATTTTCTTTCTTGTATTAAAAAATATATAAATATTTATTAATACGTTCTTGTCTGATTGTTTCCATCCTTTTGGGTGTTGCAATACAGAGATAAACATATTTAAAGTTTGACTTTCAAGTCTTTGTTTTTTTAAACTTTTTCCTGTAGGTAAAGCTCGCTGACACTGCACTCTGCTACATTACTGGTCTCCTAGGAACAGCCCCTCAGAAAGGAGAATATAGACCCCAGTCAGAGCCCTGGGTCTAGGACAGGAGCCCCCTCTTGCTCTTTTGGACCTTTCTTCACCAATGGTCATGATCCCGACAAAGCATCCTCTCACAGCCTGTTCCATAACCCAGCAGTGGGCAGTGACATTTCTACACTGCCTCCTTTGTTTCTGGTATTGAAGGATATGGCTAAGCAAAATCCTTTGTAGTAGACCTTTCATATCCTTAAACCCAACGGATACAATGAGGACGTTTTCACCAACGCTCTTCATACACAACTACAAGGCAGAAAAGGCTTGAATGCGAAAATCTCAATAACCGGAAGTTAATAGAAAAAAGTGCTAGTACTAATTCATGTGTGGACAAGGAGTACTATCATTAAATATTTCCTCACTCTTGTTAATGTACTACTTCCCTTTCAACTCTCACTGAATGCCTGGCATAGACACCAAGTACCTATCCGTTACCTAATACATATATTCATTGATGTGACTAATAGATCAGTTACAAAAAACAACATCTAAATTAATTCATGCTCGATATCAAATGAATACAGTTAATAGACTGATTTTGAAATTGACTTGCAAATTAATAGACAATAGCATACAATGTATGCCTAAGAGTGATATGAATATACTGATGAATATAAATGTAGATATGAGCTACAATCCAATAGAGAAAATAATAAAATATTTTAAAGACAAAGGTACATGCTGATTTTCATTATATTTCTATATTTAAAGCAATATAGCACAGTGTGAAACATGATGTTGAATTAGAGAACATAACTAATTCTCTCACCAGTCTTCATGCTAAATTTTTAGCAGGCTGATTTCTTATGGAATACAAATGTGTTTGAAAGCACTGCTTCAACCTTTACTTGTGATAACAACCAGGAACATTTTCAGTTTATATACTCCAACTCTGATGGCCTTGTGCTTTCAAGAATTCAGGATGCTCAGCCAGGTTTTTGAACTTCATACATTGGGATCTTGTTGATGTCTTTCCAGCCACAGCGTCTCTATGACTCTTGACACTATTACTGTTTTGGCTAACGGGGTTGTAGAGAAGGGATTCTTGCTGTTCGCCCACCAGAGAAATGACAGGCTGATGATAAGAATGGTCTCATATTTTTGTCCATTGTCAGTTTCTCAGATTTTGTCTTTTAATATAATTTAGTACTTTCATATGAAATAAGTTTTGGTGTAAAAAAATCATATCTAATTTATATCTGAATTAAAATTGTAAAGAATTTACTAGAAGGTAAGTAGAATATATACAGTTTGTGAAATAAATATCATTTATAAAGTGTGATAGTAGGTGAAAAGTTCTGATTTAAACGGTATATCTCACGAAATGCTGTAGAAATTGTTGAAGGCTTACAGAAAAAAAGTGATTTGAATAAGGTTTCAAATTAAAATTAAGCTTGACCACAAAGATGTGGGGGGATAAAATAAAATGCGTAAGAATAACTGTGATTCAGGTATAAATTATTGTTACAGAAGTAAGTTATTATAAAAGAAAGGGATTTGAAACAATGAAGTCAATAGTAATATATTTTCATGTGCAACTAATTACTGATCTTAGATACATGCATTTTCAAGAGACCTCATAATTTAAAAGACATATGGAAATAGAATAGAATGATTACTTTAAAAGAAAAGATACTGTGTTTAAACAATTAAAAAGTTATAATCAGGATCAATTTTAGGGAATTGTGCCATATCTGGTAACATGATATGGATCCGATTTATAGCTCCATTTGGAATAAAATGTCTGATGCCTGAGAACATTCTTGAAGTGACACATAGAATAATTGTGTTATATTATTGTAGTAGCAAAACCTTTTCTTAACTCTGAAATATGACACTGAAAATCCATGTTTTTTCTATTTGATATGAAGCATAACTTTATTGTTGATATACAGTTGTTAAGTAATAAATAAGTCCTCAGTGCTTACTACACTGCAGACACACTAGTCTCAGAACACATAAAGTATTAAAAATAAAAAGTGTAATATGACTTTTAGGAAGCTTAACAACTCCTATATGGAGAGAGATGGCTTGAATAAAACAAGTTACAATTAATACTGTAAAAAAAAAAAAAGGATTTAAAAAAATGTGTTGAGAATGAAAAATGCTACTTTCGAATACTGCCCGACAGTTTCTTACAAAAATCAAACATACATTTCTCATATGATCCAGCATTCACACCCCTTTGGTGTTTACACTAAGGAGTTAAAAACTTATGTCCACACAAACACTTGCACACAAATGTTTATAGCAGCTTTATTCAAAATTGCCAAAACTCGGAAGCGACTAAGATGCCCTTTAGTAGATGAATGGATATAAATAAAGCCTGGTACATCCAGACAATGGGATACTATTCAGCACTAAAAAGAAATGAGCTATCGAACCATAAAAAGGCATAGAGTGACTTAAATGCATACTAGTAAGTGAAAGAAGTCTGAAACAGCCACGCACTGTATGACTTAAGCCAAATGACAGTCTGGAAAAGGCAAAATTATGGAGATAGAAGTATCATTGGTTACCAGGAGTTGGGGAGAGGGAGCGATAAATAGGGGGAACACAGGATTTTTAAGGCAGTGAAACTACTCTATATGATACTATGGTAGTGGATACATGCCATTATGCATTTGTCCAAACCTTTAAAATGTACAACACCAAGAGTGAACTCTAATATGAACTATGGGCTTCGTTTGTATTGTATGAGCTTCGGATTGTATATGTCAATATATGATCATTGATTGTAGCAAAGGTATCAGTCTGGGGCAGGAATTTAATATCGGGGAAGGCTGTGCATATGTGGGGGCAAGGGATATATGAGGCATCTCTGCACCTTCTGTTAAATTTTGCTGTGAACCAAAACGGACCTAAAAAATAAAGTCTATTTTTTTTAAAAAAAAGCAATATGGAAACACATATTAGGATTTATTCTCCTTGGTAGCTGCTGAAAAGCAGGGAGACAACGTGAAAATCGAACAACCTTGTTAAGCATTTAAGATTTCATCCGACAGGAGCAAGGGAAAGATCCTCTCTGGAGAATATATCAAGTGCCAAAAGTTTTAAAAGCAGGGTGTCCCCAGCTGCAAAGCTCCCACCACTCCTCTCCCTGTGGAAGGGGCTTGACAGACAGCACAGTGAAGCCTTGATAACTCTGGGTGAGGTTTTTTGTTTGTTTTAAAATTTCACATAGAAAGTGGTAGGCCTGGAACCAATCACTCAGAAGAAAACCATGAATCATATGGGAAAGAAGGATCTGGAGAAAGTATGAACACCTCTGAGAGTTGAAGAGGAAAGAAAAAAAATCAATAGTGCAATCAGGATGATAAGAGTGATATTTGCTCTAAGGTGTTGTGAGATGGGGAAGGCAGGGCTTCCCAACTCTGTCACTGCAAGCAAGACAGGAGGATTCTGGCAGGAAAGAAGGCTTCTTCTGTTCTCCACCAGCAGTGGCCGCATGGGAGAGCAGGGAGTTCGCCTTGTAATATACTTACTGCCCACACATCACTGACATCATGAATAAACCCTATCTCCCTCTTCTCCCATAATTCTTCCCTAGGAACTTTTCCAGCTTGAAAGTAGGAAAAAATGATATTTCCAATTTTTCTAAACATGATAGAGGTGACACAGTCTTAAAAATACTGGCCTGGGGGCACCTGGGTGGCTCAGTCGGTTAAGCAACTCACCCTCAGCTTCTGCTCAGGTCATGGTCTCAAGGTCCTGGAATGGAGCCCCACGTCAGGCTCCCCACTGAATGAGGAGTCTGCTTGTCTCTCTCTTCTTGTCCGTCCCCCTGCTCATGCTCGCTCCCTCTCTCTCTCTCAAATAAATAAATAAAATCTTTAAAAGAAATACTGGCCTGAATCTTAACAAATCTTAACAGTGATGACCTCTTTGCCACAGGTTTTCTAGATCAGTTTTCAAAAAAAAAAAAAGTATGGCAAACCACTTTTATCGTGACATGAGCCTCACATGAACAGTTTCAAAAATATATAAGGTAAACTACTATTAGTTTCTCTTACAATATACTAATTGCCCTAGAAAGTGAAAGATAGTTGTTCTTGATACTTGTTATCTTAAGGTATTTGAACAAGCCAAGTCTTTCAGGTCTTGGGAACGTTGCACATTAGTTTTGTTTAAAGCGGGTGAAGAGCCAATTCTGTAATACGATTGGTATGTACATTTTCCTTTTCAATTCTATTAATACTAATTTACAACTGCTGATAGTGCATTATCTTTCAGAAATTCATGCAAATGACTTCCTGAAGTGGATCATTAAATATTTGCCTTTTATCAGAATACATTTAATTTACCCACTTACAATGTTCAGCTAGAGAAAAACTTAAAAGCGAGAAATCAGTTTTTTATGTGACAGAAATAGCCAGGAACCTCTTCCCATTTTATACACCAAATAGCATTTGGTAGTATACAAAAACTATTATTTAAAACAAGGAAATATTGGGGTGCCTGGTGGCTCATTTGCTTGAGCCTCCAACTCTTGATTCCAGCTCAGGTGATGATCTCAGGATCTTGGGATCCAGCCTCACATCAGTCTCCACACTCAGCGCTCGCACTTGCTCTCACTCTCCCTCTCAAGTAAATAAATAAATAAATAATTTTTTAAAGGGTCTTTTTTTTTTTTTTCATTTGAGAGGGAGAGACAGAGAGAGCACAAGCAGGGGGGAGAGGCAGAGGGAGAGGGAGAAGCAGTCTCCCCACTGAGCTGGGAGCCCAATGGGGGAGGATCAATCCCAGGAGCTGGAGATCATGACCTGAGCTGAAGGCAGACGCCCCACTATCTGAGCCACCAAGGAACCCTTAAATAAATAAAATCTTAAAAAAATAAATAAAAATAAAACAAGGAAATATCCCTGTCCTTTCACTGTTTCTGCTTCATTTACTTAGCCTGACAAGAATGAGTAGCTTTTTCCTTCCAGAGGCCTGTTTTCATGATTCATCTTTTCATACCTGTCTTTACTACCTCAAATGTTCTTATTTCTTTTATGCCTCTATAATGAATTGTTGCATATGTCCATAAAAGGGCTCAAACTGAAGAGTACATCTTGATGAATTCTCACCAAGCGATGACTAAGTGTGACCAGGAGCAGGAGAACATTGCCAATACCCAGGGGCCTCCCTGGGGCCGACTCATTACAGCCCCAGTCTCAAACAATATTGAGTTCCAACCCCACAGATTAGTTTTGCCTGTTGAACTTTATAATAAATGGAAATTTACAGTCTATTTATATTCTCTGTTCACCTTTTTTCTTAAAAAATTTAGTTGTGAGATTCATCCATATTCCTGTGTGTTATTACAACCCACACAGCTGTGTTGCTTTTTTGGATTCATTGTGTGAGCACACTCAAATTTCTTGACTCATTTCACTGTTGATTGGTTGTTAGATATTTTTACTTGGGACAATTTCGTATCATGCTGCCACGAACATCCTTGTATGTGATTCTTTTCAACATGTGCTTTGTGCTTCTCTTGAGAATTTCAGGCAGAGGATAGCTGGGTCCTAGATTATGAATAATTCAGTTTCAGTTGATACTGATTAACAGTTTTCAAAAGAGATTGTAGCAATTTGTATCCTCACTAGCTGACCATATGAGTTCTGGTGGCTCGACTTCCATTGTTAACACTTGGTGTTATATACTGTGATATTGCAATACAAATAAGAAAGATATATTTGGTCTTTGCCCCCATTTCTGCCACAGAGCTGTAAAACCCTTGGAATTTCATAACTGATAATTGTGATAAAAGTGTTTTCCTAATAAAGTGGCTTTTGGAGTACCCCTAGATCACTTAAGGATGGAGCTCATCACCAGAGGAACCAACCAAGTAATTAGAGGGTTAGATCTTTCAGTCTCACCCTTGATGTCTGGGGAGGGGAGAGGGGCAGAATGTTGAATCAGTCACCAATGACCAATAATTTAATCTATCATGCCTATGTAATGAAACCTCCATGAAAACCCTAAAGTACAGGGTCTGGAGAGTTTCTGGGTTGGTAAACACGTGGAAATCTAGAGGAGAGTGGAGTGCTCAGAGAGAGCAGAGAAACTCTGTGCCCCTTCCCCATACCTTGCTTTATACATCTCTTTCATCTGGCTGTTCCTGAGTTATAACCTTTTATAATAACCTGATGATCTAGTAAGTAAAATGTTTCTCTGAGTTCTGCTAGCAGCTCTAGCAAATTAATCAAACCCAGGAGAGGTTTGTGGGAAACTCTAATTTACAGCCCAGTGGGTCAGAAGTCCAGGTGACAACCTGGGCGTTCCACTGGTGGTTGAAGGTGGGGAGGGGTGGACAGTCTTGTAGGACTGCACCCTTAACCTGCGGGATCTGATACTATTCCTGAGTAGATAGTTGTGTTGAATTCTCAAACGTCCTACTGGTGTCCAAGAACTGCTTGGTGGTGTTGGTGGGGGATCCCACCCCCCCACCCCATGCTCAGCATTGGAATTGGTCTCAGAACACCAAAGATAGACACTCTTCATTTTGTTATTTTGATGTCTATGTAGCTATTTTGCATTGTGTTTTAATTTGAATTTCCAGGATGAATAAGAAAGTTGAGTAACTTTTCATACAATTATTGGTTATTTGAATATATTCTTGTGATTTGCTTCAAGACCTTTTTCTATTTTTTTAACATTTTCTCACTGATCTGTAGTTGTGTTTTTATTATCTGAATATAAGTCCTTGGTTAGGTATTTGTGCTAGAAACATCTTATCTCACTCAGATTTTATTTTCTCTTAATGACATCTTTAGAAAACAAATAATTCCTTACCTTAATACAAGAATTAAAGATTGAAGCTTTTTTTTCCCGTTCTAGAAATTATGTGGTTTTTTTACCCCCAAGACAATGGAAAATACATAGAATATGGGGAAATATAACAATATACTCTCCAATATACTCTCCCAGAATCTTTTTTATTTTTGTATTTAGACAAGCAATTCATTTAGGATTGATTATTTTGTATAGTGAGAAGTAAGGGTTGATACATTTTGGATACCTAAACAATTGATCAGAAAGACAACAAGTCTTATACATTTGAAATTTGCTAACAGAGTCGATCTTAGTGTTTTTACCACACAAATGAGGTATATGAGGTGATGGACATGTTGATTAACTTGATTGCAGCAATCATTTCACCATGTATAAATATTTAAAAACATTATGTTGTACCTTAAATACATATAATACTTTTTATCAATTTTACTTCATCATTTTTGCCAATCATACTTCAATGTATCAATTATATCTTTATCAATTTATCAATTGATTCAGTTATACTTCAATATCAACTTATCAATTACACTTCAATAAAGTTGAAGGAAAATAGAAAAGAGAATATGTTACCATTTTTTTAAAGATTACTTATTTATTTATTTGAGAAAGCAAGCAAATGGGGGCCAAGGCAGAGGGAGATAGAGAATTCTGAAGCAGACTCTCCACTGAGCATGGAGCCTGACCCGGGGCTTTATTCCAGGATTCTAAGATCATGACCTGAGCCTAAATCAAGAGTCAGCTGCTTAACTGACTGAGCCACCCAGGTGCCCCTATATGTTACCATTTTAAACTTATTTATTATTTAAAGGAGAGACTGAGGATCGCAGAAGTTTAGGTAATACAATTCATAATTAGTAGAGCCCTACCCTAGGTCATTGCGCTCCTACTCTAGTTTGGAAACATTTAAGGAAGGCTTAATAGAAGAACAGACTGAGTCTCAAAAGATGAATAGATGCTCATCGCTTTTGAGATGTTCAGGGTTGGTCCTGAGGAGTGGTCTTTGCAGGAAGTTGTCCCTGGGATGAAAGCCATGAGCATGGGAAGCAGTATGGTCTGGTGGCTGGGGGTAGAGGTGGGGTAAGCCTGGGGAGAGGAAAGGCAGGAAAGATGAGCACAAGACACATCCTGGACAGCCTGAACTGAAAAGAACAGAGGACACAGAAGGATTTGAAAAATTGCCAAAAGATAGGATAAATTTGTAGATTTATAATTCAGGCCATATGTAAATCAGTATATGACGAACATTCTTGTTTCCAAACTACTGAGTGTTTTAAAAACTCTTTTGAAATTTTTAAGAGTTTATTAATGAATTGAATATAATATAAAGCTAATGATATCAAACATTCTACAGGAAACCTACATGTGTCTGCTAGAAGATGTTAGATCCCCATCCTTCAATTTGTTATAAACAAAAACAAAACAAGAAAAACTGTCATGTTTTTGAAAGATCTCCAAAGGACTATTAGGTCTCACACTTGATGTAGCTATGGAAAGATATTGGATAAATAGTTCCATGTTTATTGTGGTACAAGAGTAGGAACAGTATTTCATTTCCTGAATTTCTGGTAGAAAACAAGAAAAACCAAAATGTTGATTCCAAAATTGAGAGGAATAACCTGTTGAATTATCGTCAGAGATATATGCCTGTTTCCTCTAATAGAAGATTTAATAAGCCAAGATATTTTACTTTTGCCCTTGTGATCTTCTTTTCTTTGATATGAGTTCAAATTCTTCTATTAAATGCTATTATAATTTTATTTTAATTATATTTATAATTTTATTTATAATTTTATTTATAATTAAATTTTAAAATTAATTAAAGTAAGTATATAACTGATTCATGCATTTATTTACTCAATTCAAACTTAAGAATTTGCATCACTATATCTTCCGCATTTTATTTTCGTCTTTTAACAATATTTTATGAACCACAATTTATAATGGTCACTTGGTTTATTAGCCAGAAAATGGCAGTTAAAACTGATTTTATCTTTTATCTATTCTGATACCAGATCATTAACCATCCAGACTCTCCCTAAAGATAGTCCAAGTGAACGGCTGTAAATTCCATAGAACTTAGAAGTTGAATGATGTAGACAGAGAGAGAATTACTTAGACTTAATCTTGTTAATCTCATAATCGCATTCTTCTCTTTATGGCTAAGGTCAAAATCAGGGAGCGAGAAACAGAAATGGTCAGAGCACTCTGCCTAAAATATCTCTAATATATGGAGATAAAGATTGAATGCATGAAAGAACTTATGTTGACCCTATTCTTTCTGTAAAATAAGGCCCCTGCCATGGAAAAACGTGGCAATGAATAAAACATTCTTGTAGTTCCTGAAAAGGAGGGTTGGCAGAAGAACTGAAAGGAAGAAAGACAAATCCATACCCAGAGCAACAATGCCTATCCACATTAAATTAAAACAAATTGCTGTTCTTCAGTATGAAGGGGTCCGATGTAATTAATCTGCCACCAGGAGGCTGCTAGTTCTCTCAGTCATGAGTCCCTGTTAGGGGCTCAGCGTCGGTCTGCAATGGCTGGAGACATCACATGTTTCTGAGATCATGCATTACATTTGTATGTACCTTTGTATATACTTTGTATGTACCTTTGCCCTCACGACACCTCACTCACGTGGTCATCAGGCAAGAACAGAAAAGACTGTTATCTGTGGTACCCAAGCTGCCTTATATCCATAGAATAGAATAGGTCATATTGAACTCTGAGTGTTTATTGAAATAAATGCCTTAATGAGATACACACAGGACAAATATCCCCTTTTACCCTCACTCATTCTGAGGGGGTCCATCTACAGTCTTTATTCCTAGGCTTCAGTGTTACCAGTTTTCTTATGTTGTACTTTCTAGATCACTGATTATTCAGCCAAGTATCTAGTGACTGCCAGATATTTTAAGGCAAAGTGAGTAGTCAGATGCACCACTCGTATTATGCTTGTTGGGGTCCTTTCCCTTTCTCACTGTCCTTCAGGGAAACACTGGTGTGAAGCTGGCATGCTGCAGCCTTCCAATTTGGGGTGATATTTGTATCGTGTGTGCATCATTGGTAAACCACATTGTTTTCTTTTATTTCTTCAATGCACTGACAATAGAGAGAGCTCTCACAAGGCCATGAGTGAGGGCCAAGGGAGAGGGGTCAATACAGCAGCACGCAATGTCATAAGAGTCAAATTTCCTGCTCTTTCTACTTCCTTTTGCATTCAGAACCTTCTCAAGTCCTACGTCATACATGCCAATTCCACTTAAGAATGAAATTCTTTTGTGATCCCCCAACCTGGTGACATGGTTGGTCAAATAACACCCCACAAATAACAACAAGCTTAGGTCTCATGGTTTCTCATGGTCATGTTTCAGATACATATGACAGGATAGAAAATATCTTTGCTTTTCCCAAAAAAATATGAATAATTAGCTGCACAAGTACTTATGTTTTTGTTCCAGAATTTTAAGTATCTCTATTATGATTGCCAGTGCATTGCTTACTC
The DNA here is from genome assembly GCF_009762305.2 of Zalophus californianus. Lineage (NCBI taxonomy): Eukaryota > Metazoa > Chordata > Mammalia > Carnivora > Otariidae > Zalophus > Zalophus californianus. Next base: position 144,022,771 of record NC_045599.1, on the reverse strand, counting down.
CTCATAGCTATCCACAGGGCACAACTCAAGTGCTGTGTCTAACCTCCCTTATTTGACTTTTTTTTTTATTATGTTATGTTAATCACCATACATTACATCATTAGTTTTTGATGTAGTGTTCCATGATTCATTGTTTGCGTATAACACCCAGTGCTCCACACAGAACGTGCCCTCTTTAATACCCATCACCAGGCTAACCCGTCCCCCCACCTCCTCCCCTCTAAAACCCTCAGTTTGTTTTTCAGAGTCCATGGTCTCTCATGGTTTTATGTTACTCAAGGCTTTCTTGCAAAATCTCTACGTTCTTTTGCCACATTTCCCGTCTACTTTTTAAAAATTTTCTTCCATTCTCACTTTTTCTACTTACCCCCAACAGCTCCATGAGATCTGTGGCTCACGCATATGGGCACCACATTTCTTATGGAATATGATAAAATAAACAGAAATAAATACATGAAAAAAATCTGTGAGGAGGAACCTTTGTTTGCCAAGGATTCTTGCGCAGTTTTTTCCAAATGAAATGATTTTTTAATTAGGGTAAAAATTTAAACGTCTAATGATGCAAGGCAAGAATAGAATGCAAAGAAGATTGAGTGATGAAATAGTTAAAATGTGAGAATATCATCAAGCTGGGGATTTCCAAGAGTAGACTGAGATGGGAAAAATAGTTAATTCAGGGTAGACTGAGGTATAACATGAGGACTGTTTTGAATTTCTTGAAAAACTATTACCTTAGAATAAGAATTAGCAACTAAATCAAGAAAAGGAGAGATGGGACACTAACCTCTTAAGATAGTTAGGAGTCACCCTAAATGCAAGTTACATTCTCTGTGAAAGTATATCAAGGTTTGGTTGCAGCGGACCAGAGAGAATTACAGCTGGTTAGTTTTCTTTAATTGGTATATACGAGCCTCAATTTAAATTTTCTGGCTGTAATGTGGTTTGGAATTATTAAGTGAAATGGAACAGTGCTATTTGACAATGTAACTTTATAATGGTGGATCTTACCATCAATATCAGTGCATGTAAATCATATTACATCCTGTAGTGAAACAATAACCTTCAGTTTTCATTGACCAAGACATCACATCGCCTACAGAGTTGCCTCAAATATTTTTTTATGAAAAACTATGTCAAAACATTTACCAAATACCGCAAAACATGTTGCATATTTCCCTTCAAATTCAACATCAGTGGGTTCATAAGATTAGTCATATATCACATGTGGCATGAACACACTGCTTTTCCGTGATACATTCTACATCCTAATTTATATTTCCTTATCCTTTTTGAAGGAAAATAACCCTTGCATATGCAAAAATCCATTAGGTTGGTTCCCCAAAGATAATACAGATATTTAAGAATTTTTTTTGTCTCTGCTGTGCCTAGGTTAATGTACTTGCTCTGAAACTACAAGGTATTTCTTTTAACTTTAACATAATTTATCTTTGTATTGATAAACATGATCTGATGCCTCATTTCTGATTCTTCAGCTAAAAAGATATTTTTATCTTTAAAATCCTGGACCATCCTCACCTTATTCGTGATTCTTCTGTTTAAACTAGAAATATTAAAGTATGATATTTTAAGTTTAAAAAAACATTAGAATTTGCAAAACATTGTCTTTGATTTTTATGAATATTGATATATAATATTGAATGTTTTCATTAAGATTTAAAATTTAAGTGTTTTCTTTACTTTCTGTGGCATAATTAGCATCAATTGCCAAGTCTATAATATGAAATTGTCAAAATTATTTTATTTTATCTTTCTTTTCCTATAAATTTCCTTCTTTTCTTTGTATTATTACTAGAATGAAGTAGCATAAAATCTATAACCAACTGTCATGGTAAGATCACGACATTCAGCATTTAACTGATTTTTAGAAAGTATCAGACATAAAATCACTGGGAAAAAAATCTATGAATCAAAACAGTAATCTAAAACTGACATAGGCTTAATATTGTCACAAAATAACTGCAATAAAAATAAAATAATCTCTTTCCTGACTTTTCCCTATTCTAGCTTTCACTAATAACACATCACAGAGGAACTTCTAAAACAAAAAATTAATCTTTATTTTCCTCTAATTGAAAATTTTAAATGAACCTTACTTAGCTGCTCTCATGGCAAGAAGCCAAGATTCTCATGAGAGCACATCTCATCACAGAGGATTTGAATCATGCTTCCCTTATGAACTTATCGCTCACCACTAAACTCGTGTATTTATGCCCATCTTTCTCATGCTACACATACATTTTCCTATTTGATTATCACAACAACTTCGGATTAGATCACTAAGGCATGAACTGCAGAAGCCAAGTTCAATTCAGGTGGCAATGTGTGGGAATTTTAATTTCTTGTCCCCATAATACTTTCTAGCCAACTGTATTGGTAATAAAGATAATATTTTATCCAATATCTTCCTTATGTACTCTGCATCTCAATTGATTTAAAATCTAGATGGGAAAAAGAGTATGATGCAGTTGCTTCATTAAGTCACAACAAATCTCAACATAAGACCTAATCTTTTTGTAAACCAAGAGCTTTTCCAGAGGATTTAATTTTTAAGAAATTCTCCTTAAATTCCTTAAAAGAGTACCAATTCCCTAAATAAGCCATGAGTTATTAAAACGCCTTTCTAAAGCCAGAGTGGTTCTTTCAGTGTCTTGTTCACAGTAAATGGTCAAAGCATATTGTGAAATAATTAAATTAAGAGAAATAACAGAAAGCCTCTTGATATAATGTATTCTGTAATTTACTTGGCAAAAGAAAGCTAATAGCTGTTGTTTCTCTTTCTGATGTGTCCTAAAATCTTAATATTCCAGGTTAGTATGAGATTATGGTTTCAGTTTAGAACACGTGTTGTGTTGTAACTGGCTTGGTATCACCCAGCACATAGCAGAGTACATCGAGCACAGAGTAACTTAATCAATAATTGCTGAAATACAAACATTTCTGTTTAAAAGGGAACTCTGTGAACTCTGCATTGAATATACATTAATTTTCTTCAGTAGTTCATTAAAAAAACATAGGTGGAATATAGGCCTCATTTAAACTTTAAGGATTCTGGCTAGAAGCAAAGCGTATATGTCTCAGTCAACAAAACTCCAAACTCCGCTACGGAACAGTTATTCAATATTTAGATAACTTTCTTGTGTTCCAGTTACACAAACAAAGGGCCAACAGCTGTTTATGTATCTCTTTAGCATTACATTCTGGCTTAGGAAAACCAAATTTCTAACATAGAGAATGTACTCCAGCCCTAGGAAATCATTTAATCCAATAGGAATTTGGCAACTGCAATTGGCTTCAAGATTTAGGCCTCAATATGTGTTCCTTGATCCTAGAAAATGTTATAAGTACATGGGTTAGGATACATACACTAAATGGGAATTTATTCGGTTAGCAATTAGTACAGAATACTTAGAATCTCGATTTGACTCCCCATCTATTATATAAAATAGGATGGCCACATCCTTTGGAAACGGTTGGGTAGTAGGTTTTTATTTTTATGTATTTCAAATGTCATTTACTTCCATGTAAAACAATCATCAGGACTGATTATCATCAGGGGCTCCATAGGACACTTACATCAACTCTTCACTCCCATCTCTGTACAGCTCATAGTTCATATTTACCCAGGTTCTGTATCACATTTATATTTGCTCTTTGGGTATTTACGTGTTCAGTGAGATTTCAGTCATTTAACTGACAGCTATGACTTCACCCAGATAGCAGGTGCCCATGGCATCAAGGCCCCCTGATTGTAAGAGAAATTAAATGAACATAGGGAAATTGATCCCTGAATAGTTTCCTAGCCCTGCACTCCTAGCTTTAGTATTTATTCTCGTTTTATAGAACACCTCAAGGGGGGAAATAATAACATGTCTGAAAAACAATTTCATTTTTTAAAAAATTATATTGCTTTCAGTAATTTTAATAACTCAATAGATTTATTCCATCCACATTTACTTTTTTCAAAAGAACATTTACAAGAAGACTATACCAGAAAAAATACATAAAAAGAAGTCTGTGTTTATGATAATTTGAAGACACTTATTTACTTGTCTTTTTGTTATTTGGAGAAAAGGGAAAAAATGTGTTAAGACAACAAAATGAATAACGTAACATGTTTCTATGACTACAAGAACAGGCATATCGAACAGGTCTTGTTGTTAGGACATTTGACAAAGTAATAAGCAAAGAAGGAAAATTCACATCTTAGGTATAAAAAAGTTTATATAAACCATGTAAAAAGCTTAGTGCATATTCTGAGTACCTATGATTCCATTTTGAATATGGTAATATTCTAATGTAAGCACTGGTAGTAGCTGCTTATAAAAATTTTCTGTTTCATTTTATTTTATACAATCTTTAAAAAGGTGTTTGAATGTTACAGAAAAAATCCTCCTTGTATGATCACGAGGAGTGCTGTAAGTCTTGTATTTCCTTAGGATGAAAAGAAATGAAAGATGTTTTTCCTTTGTTGTGATTAATTTAAGAAACTAAAACACTTTGGAAAATTGGAAGTATTTTTCTCCTTGAGATAATCAGAAATGTGAAGGCAGGATCATGAAGTTGGAAAAAGCAATGTGTTGTTTTGAAATGCAAACATCTATGTTTGAGTCCTGTCTTCCATTTTTGATCTTGATCCATTTTCTCATCTGTGAAATGAAATGAGTTGGTCTGAAAGGATCAGTTCTCTTCAAACACTGAATGATATATATTCCAGACACCAACCTAAGTCTTCTGTCTTAGAAGTTGCTCAGACCCCACGGAGACAAAAACCTTGCTTCTCTGACTTCCAAGGACCTAGTAGGCCCACATTTGTCAGCCCCTATTTTATCATGCTCCAACAGAATGTTAGGATAGAGTAGAAGGTAGCTAGTCTTTGTGTTCAGAGAGCCTTTTTAGTCTTGGGGATATGACACATCACATAGTCTTCTTAATCTGTTGTGCTAAGCCCCTCTTCTCATGATTGTCCCTAACAGAGAGCCCAGCATACTACTGATCTATGATTATACATTTACTATTCTCTTTCCTCCCTAGACTGCAAACATCATAAAAACATCATGAAAAAGAGAAACGGTTTCAATTTTTTAAAAGATTCTATTTATTTGATGGAAACAGGGAGAGAGAGAGAGAGAGAGAGAGGGAGAGCACAGAGGGAGAAGCAGACTCCCCACTGAGCAGAGACCCCAATGTGGGGCTAGATCCTAGGATGCTGAGATCATGACCTGAGCCTAAGGCAGATGCTTAGCCAACTGAGACACTCAGGCGCCCTGATATCTATTTTTGACATTGAATCCCTAATGTCCTGTGCAAGAAATGGTGTTTAAAGTATCTGCAATGAGGTATTGGGTAGAACAGGGCTCAAAGTGCAAGGAAATAATAAAGGTTTAATCAGTCTAATGAATAATGAGTCAACGGTTGGTTTTGTTCCTTCATTGTTCCACTAAGTATATTATGCACTTTGTTTTGTTTTTCTTAGTATTGCCACTATTGAAATTTTCATGAATTTATACAAAATATAAATTCACTTAAAATCAACTATTTTTATCACTAAAATAATCTCTCTACAATGTCTTGAGATTCTCAATACCATGAAAATTGCTCAGCCAAGAGTAAAGGGTCAAATAATCTTTTTTCTATTAGAACACAACCATGGCCAGTCAACAAGTCTCCTATTTCAGGCCCTCTTTAGAAACAGAATGATTAAGATTAGCTTATTTAGAATACAACTTCCGCACATAATTTCACCACATAGTTGTTCTTTTCAAGGTAACACAAAAGAAACTTGAAATAGAAGCACCTTTAATTTAACACAATGAAGTTATTACATACAAATTAGAAATATATTTGCATTTGATTGAACAGTTATTTATTATTTGCTATGTTTTCTTCACAATATTCTTCCATTGGCAAATAAAAATATATCGTCCGTGTTAATATTTAAGAACTGTAAACTAATAAAATGTCATTTAATTAGGAAATAACTTATTAAATTGGCAGGCTTATCCTATGGCGTGATTTGATAGCTTGGGTAATTTATATATCTCTTACTTTGCTTATTGATTTCTACATAAATGGTGTAAGGTTTAGATGCTTTTACTCCTAAATTATATAATCTTTATGCACCTGGGCCAAACAAATCCCAGTGTCTCTAGGATAATTAGACAAAGTTAGCAAAACACCTGAATCTGTAACAGCTGGTAGCAGTAAAACGTAAGTGCAGATTGGACTCTTAAAAATTAGTGAAGTCTTTAGCATCTTGAGGATTTGGGCAAAAGTGAAAGTAACTACGAAGTAACACAAAGAAACCAAGTTATACTTAATTCTCCTTCAATAGAGCCACTGAAAATGTACATACAAATATAAATATAACTTAGACCTACTTCTTTCCAGTCTCCCTGTCACTCTTCTCAATTTCAGTTAAGTAAGCTAAAGGAGGGTAAGCAATTTGCCATAATCAAATGTAGGAAATATGTCTCTTTTTTTCTTAACTTTTAAGATAAGCAAAGCCATCTTGATGTATCAGCTTGCAGGAGGTAGGGTAGAAATGTAAAAAACATTATCAAAATTCATTATAGCCTAACTCCAGAAGAATCTCAAAGCAAAAAGAAAACCAATTTACTTCTAACTTAATTGGATGAAATCTAAGAGTAATCTATTGCAGACTGTTTTGAAATTACCCTGGTGTTTGGCTTTTATAACATATGTACTCAAGTTTCTCAGAAGATGGATTGTTTCAAGTATTTTGCATGCAAATTCACCATAAATAGAGAAGTGTGTTCAATACCAAATGCAGAATGTTAAACCTGATCCTCAGTATGCTCCTGTTAACGGGAGCTCTTTGAACAATTACCACAGCCTGTATTTATACTTTTACAATACAGAGAGAGCACCTAATGTTTTCCAGAATCACTTTACTTATTTATTTATCTATCTATTTATTTATTTATTTTTGGAGAATAGCTCTGTCCTGTTTTCTGCTTTCATTAAGAGCTATAGCCCTTACTAGTAGATTCTATACACACTGTCTCCTTTTTTCTTCTGAATTCTGATTTCTGCCCTTTCTTCCTCAGAAATTGTTCCAGCAATTTCAGCAATGACCACCATATTGCTACATTTGGAAACACTCACTCCATTTTGGAGGCTTTTACTCGCTTGGCTTCTGTGACATTCATTCATTTTCTAACCTTCTCTGTCTCCCTCAAGTTTCCTTCCATTGTAACTCTTTAAACATCTTCCCCTTCCCTCTCCCCAACCCCCACTTCCCTTTGGTCATTATTAACTACTCCCAAATGTATAATTCTCTCCCGTAATGTCCTTGAACTTTAAATTTCAGTATCCAACTGTCTGAAGGACATGTGTATCAGGAATAACTTCACACATTGCTATATCAATACATACACCATATACATTTGAACTCACCATCTCTGAAACTTGTTCCTCTGTCCTTATTGAAATTTTTCATCCACAGGTAGAATTCAGAAGCTTTGAAATTATCCTGGATTTCTTTCTCATCATTTCCAATCAATTAAAATTCCTTTCTTTTACATCTTCTGTTTATCAATGCATCTTATTACCTCTGTATCTATGGACCCTGCTCAGGCTCTTTTCCCATTTCTTTAGAACAGTTGTGATTGAGTTTGCCACCCTGTCTCCAACTTCTGCTTCAAATCCATATTTTAAAGAACTGTCAGATTGAATTAAATGAAATAAAAAAAATTGAACAGCAATGGTTTTCACGGTGAAGTCCACAGAACAGCAGGACCAGAATTAACTGGGAAACTGAAATGAAAATCTCAAGCTTCATCCTCAAACCACCAAATCAGGAACTCTAGATATGGGGCCCAGAATCTTTGTTTTACAAGCTGCCCATGTGATTCTGTTGTACTTTCAAGTTTGAGAACTGTTATTCTACAGCATAAAATCTAGGATACCTACATATACCGTGTAGACTCTTGTTTTCTGCACCTTGACTACTTGTTTTTTCTACTTGAAATAGCCTTGCCATCTTTACTCATCTAAATTCTTCAAGGCAGTCATTTAGACTGATCAGATATCCTCACTTCCACAATTTCATTCCTGATTCACACACTCTGGTTTTTGGTGCATAGCCCTATAATTTCTTGGCTCACAAATTCCATTAGCCACCGTTCTCCACCCTAAAGTGCATGCTCTCTGAGCTGAATGATGGTTTGTTATTTATTTCAGCATTCCCTCAAGTTCAAGCACTTCACATAGGGAAAATCCAAGTTGCTTACGAACTACTGAAAAAGCACCAAGCCTCAATACAAGTAGGGAAATGTAAATTAAAACATCAGTGAAATACTACTACACACAGCACATGAACAAAAACTAAAAAGTCTGTTACTTCCTAGAGCTGGTGAGGGTACAGAGCAACTAAAACTCTCACCGATTGTGGGGGAAAGTGGGGCAGAGTGGAAATTATTATAACCAGTATGGAAAGGAACTTGGCACTTCCTGATACGACTGAAAATCTGAAAGCTAATAACAATACCTCAGCACTTGCTCCTTTTCATACGTACCTAGAAAACTTCCACGCATGCCCACAATAAATATTCACAGCAGCTTTATTTATGGTAGCCAGAAGTGGGAAAAACAATGGCTCATCAATGACATGCTTTCCTTTCCAAAATGAAAAACCAAAAAATGAAAGACATTGTGAGGACCTCCCTGCACAATCACCTTTAAATTAATTAGTTAGTTAAAGTGTAAAGAAAGGTGAAGAGAAGGGATAGGTTTATGACCACTGCAATTTTTTTACCTCTTCAGATGGCGGTATAATTAGTTAAACCATAGGATGAAACTTCTCCAGTACTAATGAAAGTGAATGACAGGCTTGTGACACAGGATGAAGAGGAAGATACTAACTTATCAAGACTTTAAGCGGAATGTGGTGTTTTTTCTCCCTCTAATACACCCAAAGGATAACATAATATTTAGTTTTTGCCCCCTACCTCCAGTCTACCAAATAACTGGAATGCAAAAGAAAACTATATTAATAAAAATTAATTTTCCTTATCTTAGAAAAATCTATTGGATATTTATGTTGTTGTTAGTAAAAACAAGAGCAACAAAAACCAAATATAAATGCAAGCCTGAAGAATGCATTCTGTAAGAGCGGGCAAGATTTTCTGATCAGAAGTTGAATAGAACTAGTTCTTTATCTGATCCTGGATCCTGGTTTTGTGCTTGAGCTAGTCATATTGCGTGGTTCTTATATTAGCAGGAAAGTAATCTGTATTGACAAAATGCCACAATTTTTAATACATAGTGTATTTTAGAATTGCTCTTCCTTCTGGTATGGGATTGTTATTCAGGACTGATACAGGGCAGGAAAACATGGAAGAAAGGGAAAAGCAATTTCTCCTCAGTTGTTCTTAAGAGGAAGCAATTAAAGATTTTTAAATCAATACACATAAGAACCACAGAGTAAAACCTCATTAATTGTGTAACGATGGGGCAGTAATCATTACAAAAGAAGAACAAGAAGGAAAAAAGCATTTCCTTCTAGGAAAAAAACCATGATGGTTCTGAAGTTCAATGATCTGAAAATGAGTTTCCTTGTTTCATATACTATAGCACAAGTTTGGAAAAGAAAAGCTATGCTGTTGTTGTGGTTTTTAAGATTTTACTTATTTATTTGAGAGAGAGAGAGAGAGCACAAGCCAGGGGTTGTGGGGTTAGGCAGAGGGAGAAGCAGACTCGAGCTGAGCAGGGAGCCTGACATTGGGCTCAATCCCAAGACCGTGGGATCATGACCTGAGCCGAAGGCAGACACTTAATTTACAGAGCCACCCAGGCGCCAAAAGCTTTGTTTTTTAAATACTGTTTTTGGTTGGTTTCAAAAGTTGCTGAGCTGGGCGCCTGGGTGGCTCAGTTGGTTAAGCGACTGCCTTCGGCTCAGGTCATGATCCTGGAGTCCCGGGATCGAGCCCCACATTGGACTCCCTGCTCAGCAGGGGGTCTGCTTCTCCCTCTGACCCTGCCCCCTCTTGTGCTCTCTCTCTTTCATTCTCTCTCATAAATAAATAAAATCTTTTTAAAAAAGTTGATGAGCTCGATCAGAGATTTAACAGCTTGAAATGTTAGTAGAAAAAGGGAATGCAATCGAAGTAAATAATATTTATTTGTACATCACAGATTTCACAGGAAAAGATGCTTCAAAAACCATTATGGTCACAACATTCAAATAACAATAATGTAAGGTGGCAGACAGAACACCTGTTAAAACTGTAAAGTCAGGGTAAACTTTGACACCATAAAAACACTGGCCTGGGAGATTAACAATAACAGAAAGATGGCAACGACTAGAACAGGTCATATGCATACTGTGTTTTTGTGTGTGTGTTTTTGTACATGGGTAGGAGAATTTTTTCCTCTTAAATATTATAGACACGCAAACTAGCATCCTAGTCATCTTAAATTATGCATTTCTGCATTTCTACTCTAAATAAAGAGACATCAACTAGCATCCCTTTTCTTTGGAATAAAAACATTTCATATCCAGAATTAGTTATGGAACAACAGACTATTTATTTGCCAGTGCTTCCTCAGACCAGCGGGAGTGTTTCTGACAAGAGAAATAGCACTAAGTAGCATGTGCTGAGGTCTTTGGTGCATGAAACACATACGGTGCAGGGATTTGCCCACGTATTACATTGTTAGAATTTAATGTGCACTGTTTCTCCACTTTCCTCCATGTGGCTCGGAAGGAGTGGCTTGATTCCTCAAAGATCCATAGTAAAGAAGGCAAGACTTGCCGAGGGATCTCCTGTATCATGTTTTCCATATTTTCAAATATTTAAACCCGGATAATTTTTTAAAAGATTTATTTATTCATTTGAGGGAGAGAGCGAAATCAGAGGGCGAGGAGCATAGGGAAAGGTAGAGAGAGAAAAATCTCAAGCAAACTCCCCACTGAGCAAGGAGATGGATGCCTGGCTCTATCCCATGACTTGAGATCATGACCTGAGCCGAAACCGAGAGTCAGCCGTTCAACCGACTGAACTACTGAGGCGCCCCTAAACCCACATAATTTTAAAACAAAATGCACAAAGTAAGGCTTAATGGTATGTCTATATATCTACTAGAGATGAGGCTCTCATGAATTAAAATATTTTGTTTCAAATGAGAAATTGAGCAAAAATGATGAGAATAATTTCAAGTATTAAATTCATATAGATTGAATATGGCTTTTATTGTTAATAAAAAGCATAGATCTTTTGTACAGTACTGTGTAAATGCCACAATAAATAAAGCAAAATACATTTTTATGCAAATTACACATATACACATATGTATATTTATGTGTCCATGTGTTTGTATTTGAATACTTCTGTGTGTGTTTATTATTTTGACATTCTTTGTTTTGAAATGACCGTTTCAGTCTTTACACTCTTCTTTCCTCACTGCCTTTTTCTTGCTTTACCGTAGAAATTTAAATAATATATTCAGGAAGCTATAGTCAGAAGTTAGGCATGGGTTTATAGGACATCAGTAATAAGAATGGAGTTTAATGCTATATGAATGGCCTTACGAGGCTGATTGAGGAGGAAAGTGGAGAGCTCCCCCTGTGGGAGAAGGTACACATGATGGTAAGTTGTGATGATTAAGCTAAAATGCTGATAGTATGATCTGCCCTCCATTTGTCAACTGTCCTCTACATTCAAGTGTTTTCTGAGCCTTAGTGCTGTCTCTCCCTTGGCAACCTATGTCATGGTTACATTGTGGATTGAGTTATGTCCCTCAAAAACATCCGTTAAAATCCTTACCCCTGGTACCTGTGGGTATGAAAACTTACTTGAAAATAGGGTCTTTGCAGATCTCATTATGATGTCAATTGAGATGGGGTCATACTGAAGTAAGGTGGGCCCCTAATCCAATGTGTCAAGTGTCCTTATAAGAAGAGAAAAAGAGATATAAAGAGACACGCACCAGGATGCCTGGGTGGTGCAGGTGGTTAAGTGTCCAACTCATAGTTTTGGCTCAGGTCATGATCTCAGGGTTGTGAGATGGAGCCCTGTGTCCAGCTTCAAGCTCAGCATGGAGTCTGCTTGAGTTTCTCTCTCTCCTTTTGCCTCTGCCCCTCCCCCCTCAAATAAATAAGTAAATCTTAAAAAAAAAAAAAAAAGACACACAGGGGCGCCTGGGTGGCTCAGTGGGTTAAGCATCTGCCTTCAGCTCAGGTCATGATCCCAGGGTCCTGGGATTGAGTCCCACATCAGGCTCTCTGCTCAGTGGAGAGTCTGCTTCTCCCTCTCCCTCTGTGATCTCCCTCTCTTTCTCTCTCTCTCAAATAAATAAATAAAATCTTAAAAAAAAATGACACACACGCCAAGACAATGTACACATCCAGAGAGAATGTCATTGGGCAATAGAGGCAGAGATTGGAGTGATGCATCTACAAGTCGAAGGTTGCCAATGACATCAGGATCTGAAAGAAAGACCTTGAAGGAGAGTGTCTTCCGGGGACTTCAGAGAGAGAGAGAGAGAGGGAGAGAGCAAGCCTCTGCTATCTCCTAGCATCAAAAATGTGAGAAAATGAATTTCTTTTGTTTTAAGCCATCCAGTTTGTGGTCATTTGTTACAACTGCTATAGGAAACAAATGTGATAAGAACAAACTGTGATATGTTAATTCAACTCAACTACTCTTTAAATACTCGAAAACCATATCTGTTGAAACCACTGAGATGATATATGTGCCCTGTGTGTTATTAATCACTCATTTTTTGAATAGATAATTGAAATAAGCCTGATGAGACTTTGCTTGATGAACAAATATATTTCTGGGGTAGTGACACTGCAAACAAGTTTGCTTTGACCATAGAAATTGTGAAGGTAGCCTCCTGGATCCCCTGCAGAGGGGGAGTGATGAGATTGTGTCAGAAACGGGAGGAAGAAACCTGCTCTCACTTTGGTATAGCAAATCCACAGGACCTCCTTATCTTACAGAGACTGGCACTGTGCACAAAGCAATCAGAAGACACTTGGCAGTTAATGGAACTGAGGTAAGGAACTCAGTGCCTTCTCATAAAATTGCAGAAGATATTTTCAAGAATTTCTATGGCAAATATATAGAGAAATACGTAGATAAATATGTGACTTGCGTCTTCTCTTGTCTTAACCTTTTTGGTATATTTCCCTGAATCAGCCTGAATCTTACAGTAATGCTCCGAGTTATCCCTTTTCCCTTAGTGTTGTAGATTCTGGTGAATGACCTATGTTCTATTTTTCTCAATGGAAGAAAGGTCGAACAGAAGCCAACTGTTCTTTTCACTTTTGCTGCCTAACAAATTACTCCCCCATTCTGTCTTCGACTACTGGTCCCAACAGATTATAAGAGTTTAAGCATCCTAAAACAACTGGCTTACCTTTTTCATAATTTTTGTGGGCCAGTGTATTCATTTTTTCTTACTGTCCAGTTACCAGAAACTTAGGAGTTTAAAACAACCATTATCACAAAGTTCTTGTGGGTTAGGAATCTGGCCATGAAATTGCTGGGCTTTCCGCTCAGGGGTTACACAGGCAGCTTCCATGTTCCAAGCCAGCAGAAGAGACGTCTCTCTGTTATGCTACCACAGAATCTTATAAAATGTAATCACATGAGTGACTATCCCATTATCTTTGTCTCCTAGAACATGGCATGATTAAGGGAGTGAATGTCTGTTGTATTCACAACTCTTGCCCGCACTCAAAGGGAGGGGAATACACAGGGTGTGTGCTCCAGGCTGGGGGTACCTGGGAACCATCTTAGAATTCCGCCTACACCAGTCAGGAATAAGGAAAAATCTTTTCTGGGTGGTTCTCGTTTGTCTGGGTCTCTCGTGTGGTGCAGTCAGCTATCAGCTGTCTGAAAGCATCAGCAAGTTAGGCTGGGCTGGATACCCAAATGACTTACACGTTGGCATTGATGTGGGCTGTCATCTGGGAGATGTGATCAGAATAGTTACACATGGACCATAAGCATGGAGGGTCAGGATTTGACATGGCAATTGTCTTCTTCTGGATCAAATAAATCAGGCTGAAGCAGCATGGTCTATTCTGATCTGGCCTTGGAAATCTCATTGTGTTAGTTTTCCTATACCCTACTGGTTATGTTGGTTTCAAATCCTTCAAGATTCAAGAGTAGGAGAATCCTTGGTGGGAGGAGTGTCAAATAATTTGCAGGCATATTTTAAAACTACCATAGGACATTCAAATATAAGGACAGTCAGTGAAGTTACTTACCTCTATGGGGCTCTGTGTAAAAATGATAGTAATACCTACTTAGATCTCTCACAGTAAGAAAACATGAAATATGGCAAAGACAGATGTAACTGGGGCACAAGAGCATCTGGTATGTTTTGTTGTAATTTCCCCCAACATTTATCACTTTATACCTCACCTGTCATTTCACTAAGGGTCTTTTCCTGGTTCTATATCAAAAGAAGCCATATCTTTTGCTTTCTCTGAGAAATGGTTTGGGTAATGTGATAGTTTTCATTGACTAAAGAGTCTGGGTTTTCAGATAATTCATATGCTTGTAGGTTCACAGGCATTTTAGCTTGGTCAAATTAGATCAGTCTACAGCCAAAAAACATACCCCAATCCTGCAATCTCTGGAGATAAATTTTCCCATTTTCCTTATTATTACCTATAGCTTAAGCAGGAAAAGACTCCAGCATCACCATCTTCCACACAATTTTAAACTCTACTCTTTCAATGTGACCTCATATAAAGTAACAATTCTCAACACTCTTCAATATTCGTAATATTATCACAAAGTACAATATCTCTCAGTCTGTATTTGGTATAACTCATATATTTAATTGAATGCCCATAGGAGTTTCAAGTTTGAATAGTTACCTCTGTTTCTATACCATTTTTAAAAATTTAAATATATACTTGCTATTTTTTTATTCTAATGATTTGAACAATATTTATCTAATTAATGTCTTTTAAATGAATGACTACTGGTCGGTTAGCTAAAAGATTCTTTAACTTCTTCAATTTAAAGTCATCTTTTTCCTCCTAACATAGGAGGAACTTTGCCGATTAGTATGGATGATGGCACTTACAAAGAGAGAAATGCAGTAACAAGTGGTTAGTAATTAATGCATATATAACTAAAATGTCCATATAAAATATAGTTTTAATGTTATAGTTCTCAACATTTATGACTAAGGTACATTAATAAAATAGTTTATATATGTGGTTATATGAAGTTGGAATTTATTATCCATTTGTAGTCTCTGAGAGGGTGATATTTAATTATAAAATGTGCCTAAATTAAAAATCTTTACCTGTAAAAATATTTGCCTGCTTTTATGTGGCAAATGAGCAAATATACAAAGTCAATGCTTTGTACACATCATGACACTTTAAAAATTGTATAATTTAACACTTCATGCACAAGTGATTTTGATACTGTGAGTAGCTTGGACTTCATGTTGGGACTGAAAGTGCTGTTTTTCTTTGTTTTTTTTTTAATTTTTTTTTTTTTTTATTTTACAGCTCTGTGGTTTCCCCTTGATGCTTTGCAGGTTCTACAAAGCTGTGACTGATATGCTCCTGGGATGGGTCACCGGAGGAGAGTCATTTAACCTTCCCACAGTTCTCGGGATGTTTATTTTAAATGTTTTTCCCATAAGCACTTTATGTGTTAGAACAGATCCCTGGGCTCTAATAACTCAGAAAAGCTTGCATTTGACTTTCAGCCAAACCCCTTTACAAGCATATGTTCTCCCAAAATGCCAAGTTTGAAATTGTCACTACACAAATTCATTGTGAAACTTCAATTTATTATGCAGAATGGGAAATAGGAATAGACCTATTAATCTATCAAGAGAGCAAAGGCAGTTTTAGTTACAATGTTTTCCCGGTACAGACCCAGCTTATTACTTACTGTAAATCTCCCTCTGCTGCCCAAGATTATTTAAACTCTTGATTCTGAATGCTGATAACAAGAACAACACAAAATGCGCCGCTTCCATTTATTTTCAGATAACTGCTGGGAAGATGAGGAAACACTTAGGAATAATATTCCAAACCAGTTAAATGAAATGGCTTGATGGAAATAAGTCATAGAGAATTGAAAATGTTACTGTCATATGTCTTATGTATACCCATGTGTATTTTTCTTAATAGTCGAGCACCAAATATATGAAAGGACCTCTAATTTGGTTTATTAAGTCATTTAGAACAACTTTACCTGTTGTGTGTTGGAAGTCTATAAGACAGAGCTATTGTTTCCTGGTCTAACTGTACTGGACATTGATTGCAATGGTGAAAGGTTGCAATTAAATGCAGAAAAAAATGCTCATCATGTACCTCAAAGAAAAAAAAAAACTTTGTCACCACTACTCGCAGATAAAAATCCTAATTTATTCATGTTGCACAAACCTTCTAATCCTGCCCGTATCTCTCTAAACTGTACTATATAACTTGCTTCCTTGTCTCAGTGAGCATCTTATTTTTTAAGATTTTATTTATTTATTTATTTATTTATTTATTTATTTATGAGAGAGAGAGAGAGAGAGAGAGAGAGAGTGAGTAGGGAGAAGGGCAAAGGAGAAGGGGGGAGGGAGGGAGTGGGAGAGAGAATCTCAAGCAGACTCCGTGCTGAGCACAGACCGATGCAGGCTTAGATTCCACCACCCCAAGATCACGACCTGAGCCAAAATCGAAAGTTTGGTGCCCAACTGACTGAACCACCCAGGCACCGCCTCCCCATTGAGCCTCTTATCTCATTATATACAAACCTGCTAAAATTTTTGTCCTTGCACAGATCCTTCAGTTTGGACCTATGGATGGCACATGCCTACTCAATCAACAAACACGTAGATCAATGAGGAGATAGTTTTTCTAGATCTCTTTACTCTATTTTCAATGTTCTTATCGTAAATTAAATTTCTTTGAGATCGGGACTGTTTGTTTTTTAAAATTTGTACTTTCTTGGCTTGACAAATAACAGGCTCAATGAAACTAGCTAAGTATCTTCTCAGCTGGATTGCCAGGGGTTTAAGTTCAGGGTCCACTGTTAACTATGTACTGTAGATCAATGGTAGACCAGCAGTCCGTAAGCTATTTGGTATTTCTGTTCCCATGCAGTTCACAAATTTCAAATGAAGATTGAGGTTTTCATATGGAAATCTCATAATACCCATACTAAACATTACCTTCCTCAAGTTTACAAAAGCTCAAGGAACTATGTTTTTTCAGTTAATTTCCATAGATTTATTTAATGAGACTTCTTTATTTCAAGTTACTGGAATTTTTTAAATTTTGTTAAATTTACATTTGTTATTATTTATCGTGTTGTTAGAAAAATGGATCAACGTTTTGAATGGGGCGCCTGGGTGGCTCAGTCGTTGAGCGTGTGCCTTCGCCTCAGGTCATGATCCCAGCGTCCTGGGATCAGAGCCCCGCATCAGGCTCCCTCCTCCGCAGGAAGCCTGCTTCTCCCTCTCCCACTCCCCCTGCTTGTGTTCCCTCTCTCGCTGTGTCTCTGTCAAATAAATAAATAAAATGTTTAAAAACAAAAAGAAAAATGGATCAACGTTTTGAAATTTAAGTGTAAGTATGCCATAGTTTAAGAGCTGCATAACCCATTATACTTATTAACATCTCTGATATCAGATTGTATATAAGTTTAATTGAAAGCATTTTTTTAGGGAGCGATGAATTTTACATTATATGGCATCTTAAAGTCAATAAAATAAAGCATTATTCATCACTAATTTTTACTTAAATAATGTATCATAAAAATAAACAGGATTAAAAGATGACAAATGCAAATTTATAGTTGTTAGGCAACTAACTTTGATAGTAAAGGGATACTGAAGAAACAGGAAAAATATGAAAATACTATGACTATGTGAAAAATGAATTTTATTGGAAAAGTGACCCTAGGACTGCAGTCTAGTCTGTCATAAGTCTGAAATGAACATAAATCTTATAGAAGGAACCTAGGATTTTAGCATAACATTCAAAGTTTCCTTCTCATTAATTTAATGAATTTTCCTAAGAGATGGTTTAAATAATGATTTTCACTGTAAGCATTTAATTTAGCAGCTAAAGAAGAGGAAGAAAAGAAAATTATGGGGCCATTATTCAAAGTTGTTCTTTCCTTTGTAAAAACTGGAAAAAGACACAGTTACCCTGAGAGGCTCATAAAATGTGATGGAAAGTTATGACAAATATTCTCAGACAAAAAGGAAAAGCAAGTTTTGTAAAAAAATCTTTTGTCTGATGACATGATTATTGTTCTATGTTATTATCGTCAGACCTATGGCGGAAAAAATTATACTCTTTATCAAAAAAGTTAGAACTTCATGAAACCCTCAGCGTGCAATGCTTGGTATGGTGGTAGAAAGTACTTGAATAAAACTATTTGTGACATTTTCCCTTCAGAGAGAAAATTAGGAGATAAAGGACTTTGTTTTCTTATCTTTTGTGAGCTGTGAGGTAGAGTGATTCATTTATGTATTGACATACCAGAAATAAATAAAGTAATAAAAATCACTGTTTGAAGAATCTATGTATTTATGTTTATGTGTCAAACCATGCACTATTTTATGTAAATTCAGTAGCCAATTATCAATAATTTACTCCCTGATTTGGGTTTCTTTTTGGAAAAATGTAAATCATAATCTCTGATTATATATGATTTCAATGTGCTATAAAAAGTAAGACAGAGCAAGGGGGAAAATAAGTACACAACTTTGTTTTTCTCGCTCAAAAATCCACTAGTCATCAAAAAATACATTCATATATGAGTTTTTAAGTGATGGCTGAAATAAAATTTGAGTGACTTCCTTTGTGTCAATAGCTATTAATTATAGGATTTCAAGTATATTTCAAGAGCTTCAAATCTGGTATGCATCAGAGTTATAAATTACCATCTTGAAAGATCTAAATATATTACTTTAGTGTAAAAATATAGCAGTTTAAAATTTTGAGAGAATATTTCAGGATAAACTAAGAACAAAATTGTGATCCACATGATTTGATTTCCAGGATTTAGACTCTTTCTAAAAACTTGCTGATTCCTTATGCACATCAAATTTTTTGAAATGATTAGATATTATTAGCATAACTAAAATTTCTTAAAATAATTAATAATTTTATGAATACTTTGTAGAATCAAATTGTGAGTTAGAAATTCAGTCCTTGGTTTCCTGTTTTGTCCCAGTTTGAAAGATTCTCCCAGATTTTGAAAGTTTTTTGATTTTTCCCATAATATCTAATGATGTATTTTTAAGAAGAAAAATCCCTGTGGTTTTTTTGTGTTCATGTTACCTTCGTCTTTTTAGTCAATAGCTCTGTAATTTTTAGGTCTCTATAACTCATTTTTTAATGGTTGACATTCTCCTTGGTAACTACGATGTTTTGGGTTTCAAAGTTATGGCAATCTTAACAGCATTTTATTTTTCCAAGAGCAATTAACAACTCTTAGAAGGGGTTGAGAAAGGAAAAAAAGTGAACGTTTTAGAAAGCGGGATAGTAAGTTGATTAGAAAAATGTGAACAGAAGCTGGATGGCCTGTCATTTTATGCTGCTTAGGAGAGGCACAGAGATAGATATTTGCATTTAAATAGGAGTCAGGTTATGACAGGCACTTAAGGCAAAAGGAAAGGGTTGTGGATGTTTCAAGGGAGTGTGGCTGCGGTAAGAGAAGGTCCTCTCTAGAGCCGTGTTTCTCAAAATGCAGTCTATGAACTAGCAGCACATACCATCTGTGAACTTTTAGAAAAACAAATTCTAAGGTCCCACCCTGAACATGCTGAATCAGAGCCCTGGCGGCAGGGACCAGCAGTCTCTGTTTTAACAAGCACTCTGAGTAATCCTGATGCAAGCTGACATTTGGGTGAATTTGTTTGTAAAGAGAGGGGATAATGTTAAGAGAGTAGAACTTTGATATCAAGATTTTGGAGGTGGTATATTAGTCCCAGACAAGTGAATGCTCAGTATGGAATGATGGGAAATCACCAGAAAATGAGGAAAGAGGCCAAGGAATAGAAAGAGGTGTTGAACAGATTATACCCGTTGCCTCATCCACCAGTTCATCCAACATGATCCTGAAAGTCCTATTGGAGAGAAATTCATGAGTCGATAGCAAATATTTTCAATAAACCTGGAGTAATTGGGACTAAAACGGTACTTTAAAAGAGCTACTTTTTTTCTCTAAAAGAAAAGGTATAACATTTTTAAGTAACAAAGATGAGCCATGGACGCATGTATTCCAACCCCAGGCAGCATGATACATTGGGTAGGACAAAAACTCATTTAAAAATTTTAAATAAAAAGTAAAAATAAAATAAAATAAAAACACCAGCGAAGAATGAGCAGATCACAGGAGACACGTGACTCGTGCTGTAGACTGAAATACACTTCATGAAATACATAGATTTTTTTTTCTATTGGAGGTTTTCATTTTAGAAAACAAAATACATGCCATCTTGAGCAAAACGTCAGATTATGCCATGTCCACGGGTCAAAATAGGAATTTTTCTTTTCGTGATGGTGCTGTACATAGAAAGAAAAAAAACTCAAAAGCATGAATTAAAATATTTACAAATTTACACATTGACACAGATCAATTGCTTCATGTAGGTCTTCACTCAATTTTCACATATTACAGATTCCTTTTTTGACTAAATTCTTTAAAAAAATCCTCCATCACTCTCAATCTCTTATTATTTTCTCAATCACTTGGCATCCAGATTTATTTTGTATTCATACTACTTGGCAGAGCCCTGCATTACAATATGCTTTTATCTATTGACTTGTATTGTCTTCCACCGCATAGAATGTTTCATGAGGTTATGGACCTCACTTTGTCTGTCACTATCATTACTTCTGAGCATAGTTTCTGATCCAAATCCAGCCCGCGGTTACTCTTGTTGAATAAATAAATGAACACATTAATGATTCTGGTGTTGCTACTGTAGTGATAGAGGTGGTCCATTAGATAGCATGACATATTTATTTTTACAACAGAAATCATTGCTGCTGGCAATTAATGCTAATTTCTTAGCCACTGGAATAGTTTAAAGCATTCTCTAGGGAAAAAGATATGCCACTTCCCTTAGATCTTAAAAGAGATCTCTGAGGGGAAAAAAATAAGAAACTTTGTTTAGCGAAAATAAATTTAAAAACAGAATGAAGCTTTAATTGTATTTTTTAAAGATTTTATTTATTAGCGAGAGAGAGAGAGAGAGAAGGCGCACAAGCAGGGGAGTGGCAGACAGAGGGAGAAGCAGGTTCCCGCTGAGCAAGGAGCCCAATGAGGGACTGGATCCAAAGACCTTGGGATCATAACCTGAGCCGAAGTCAGATGCTTAACTGACTAAACCACCCAAGCATCCCCAGAATGAAGCTTTTAAGATCATTCTTATATATAAAGAAATTATAGAGGTCAAATAAAAACCAAATAATATCTCATCATCTGAGGTAAACACCTTTAACAATAGTCTATGCATTTGTATGTATGGTAATAAAATACCTTTATATTATAATACAAATATTATACATATATTTACATATTTTATTATTACATTGTTTATTAACATGACTTGCATTTTTATGCAACAATATGACATAGGATTCCCTGACAATAAATATGGATTAAATTTATTCTATTTAATGACTACATTATTTTGCAATTCAAGTTTGTATCATAATACAGTTAACTATTACTGTTAGATCCTTAATTTGTCTCCAAAACCAAACAATAAACAGGACAAAAATTTATACAGCTGAATAATTTTCTATTTATGATAAATTCTATCATGACCAAAAAGCCTCTTTTTAAAAAATTTTTTTAAACATTTTATTTATTTATTTGGGGAGGGGGAGAACACAGAGGGAGAAGCAGACTCCCCGCCGAGCAGAGAGCCCAATGTAGGACTTGATCCCAGGACCCTGGGATCATGACCCAAGCCGAAGGCAGACGCTTAACTGACTGAGCCACCCAGGTGCCCCAAAAAGGCTCTTAAATAGTGTACAAAATCGCATTTCCTGTTTTTTACATCATAACTATTTCTGAATTTATTACATTGGTAACTTTTACTAAGAGAAACATTTAAAGTTAAAACAAAGCTGAGATGATAAAATGGAGATATTGAACCTGTGTGAGGTTTAATGAAAATTTAACAATAGCTATTCATTTGCAAACAACCCTGAAATATAAGAACCATAGAACACAGAACACAAATCCAGAATACTTTTCCACTGTTGGTGGCAGATGAGAGTAGATCATGGGCGGGGTCACTGAGATGAAAACTATTTTGTGCAAATATACTCTGCATCTATATTGACACTCCTGACTTTAGAAATGTCTTGAGAAAATTTCTTTTTCTCATTGGTAAGTCAGAGTTGATAACAGGACCTGCAAAGTACAGGACACTGCAAAGTAAAAATATCCAATAGATTTTCACTTCCTTTCCCACCGCACCTCCAATTCTTTAATACAAAGAAAAATATAACCATTTTTTTAGGTAAGACAATCTGTTTTTCTAGTACAAAAGAACATTTGGAGAAAAATACAGGGGACTTTATGAGAAGGTGTTGGAAATATATTGTCAGTCTGGGCAGAATTTGAACTAAGTTGAGTCAGTTTTTCTAGGTGAGTGGTTGTTAAACTCACTATGAGAATTAGCCTTCAGAGTTTTACCTTTACCAATAGCTCCAGGATGTCAGAACTTACTCAGGATGTATGACTATTTCTATCTATTCATCATCAGAATTATTGGCCACATTGCAAGTTTCATTGTAAGGTAAATTCACCCAGTGCTTGTAGGACAGCCACCATGGCGATCAAGACATACAGCCTTGCCATCTCATTCAGCAAGCAATGAATGTCTGCTTCCCAAATGTCTTTCCTGAGAGTAAAAAAGACTTTCCTCCAAATGTCTAAAAAACATTGCCTATCTATGGCCAGATTTGTGGTGTATGCTTATTCATGACCAAGTTCACAACAGTGAAAATCATAACATTTCCTGAGAAATGAAGTTTTTCTTATTGTTCTTAATTCCTTGAAAGTTCTCCAAACATATGCCAATAAATAGTTAGCTAATTGCTTTATTTCCAAGAATTATCAGAATTTAACATCTGAGAAAGATGATCTCAGATGCTATTTTTTTAATTGAAGTATAGCTGATGTATGATGTTATATTAATTGCAGGTGTACAAATTAGCAAATCCAGAATTGTGTACATTCCATAGTGCTCACCATGGTAAGTGTAGTTACCATCTGTCACCATACAGAATTATTACAAATTATTGACTATATTCCCTTCAGATGCTAGTTTAAGCAAAGCAACATTGATTCCAGAGTATAGCTCTGAAAATAAAACTGTCTTTTCTGCATACACTTAAATGACAGAGTCACAGGAAATGTGAATAGTGGTTTTAACGACTCCATTCACCATTTAAATTTTCCCATAACCAGGAAATACGCTGTTATTACATTCCTCTCTCCACATCATCTTAGGAAATTAAACTAAAAATATATAATTGAAAGAAAAAATTGTGACAGGGTAAAAATTAAATAGAAGATATCACTGAGGTGCAACAGATGCTTCAAATGTTGCTAAATACACATGGGAAATGAAATCTGCGATTGCCTGAGTTAATTTCATGTAACTATCAGTGAATTAACTATTCTTTGATCTACTCCTGGGAAATGATCAAGGCAGAATTTTCTAAGATTTGGGCTGCTGAACACACACATACACAACCACAGTTGAATTTGTTTTATTCCTTTTGTAAATAAATCTGAGAATGATGTATTTGATTATAACAACTTCAGAGGAAACATGCTAAAGTGAAATTCATGGCAATTGTGTGATTTATGTGATCCCTGACTGCATGGGCACACGTGAAACATAAAGCATTAGAATGACTCCGAATTTTAAATCAGAATTCCACAGAATTATTCTAAACTGTATCTTAAGCTTCTTCAATTCACCTTTAAACTCTTCTAAGAATAATAACTTATTGTTTAGTGACTAATTACTCAGAAAAAAAGCCCAGAAATCTATTCATTTTCAAATTACTGTAAAAAGCATTAATTTTAATTTAAAAATAGGCTCGGGGAAACGATGCAGTTGTTAAGAGACTTTTTAACTTAAAAGAAAATAGCGACAAATAGTAACACAATACATTTTTAAAGGCCTTAGATCATTTTGTAAATAAGTTCAATAACTCTGGTAAAATGACAGTTTTATTTTTAAATATTTTAATAGGACTTTTAATGCATTTTGATCCACTAAGTTTCTTCTCAGCTCTAGCTGAGGGTTGTTTTTTTTTGTTTTTTTTTTTTGGTTTGGTTTATTTTTTTTTGCATTTTGCCTGAATTCATGGGTTCAAAAAGAAACAGCAAATGGAAACCACTCTTGCATTCCATCATTTAGTTAATCTTATACAAATCCTGGAGAGTGAAGCATGGTAGAAAAGTGGGGGCCACCCCTCACTCCAACCATTTTTTCTTCCAAAGACTTGATACCATGCCAAGGTGTTTCAACAAATAAGGAGTGCTGACCCAATTCTAATTTCCAGGATTTCCTGCTATAATCCCAACCAATAAACATCTTAGGTGCATCAGAACCAGCTAATCCGCCATTTGGAGACTTCATGAAGACTGTGTTTCTAGAGGCTATGCAAACTTGTTGGAGAAATTAAAGGAAAGAATAAAGGCACAGTCTTAGTGAACTGTGAAATGCCCACAGTTTGCCACCCCTCGTGTGGGAGTATGGATAGTACAATTACTTGCTAAAATTAAAACCAAATATCAGTTGGAAATCTTCAAAAATGTGACAAGTGGAGGCCGGGAAACATATGATTGAACTATAGAGGAGAGTTTTGAATCTGAAATTTGGAGTCCAGCAGGAAAAGAATCATTTCTAAGTGTTAGGAAGTTTATACTACGGTTCAAATGTTGTGTACAGAAAGAACTAGAGAACAAGTGAACATCTTTCCTTCTTTTCTATATTTTCTTCATACCTTGTAGCAATTTCGCCAACCTCTCATCAAAAATCCTTGAAAGATTTTCCTGCACTCCTGTTCAGTACACACTTATCATACTAACGGCGACTTATGTCTCCATTTTTTTTCAAATCACAAAAGCCTCCCAAATTGTTCCGAGACAAGTAGATATGTGTTTGTGGACTGCAAAAGAAAAAGAAATGTGTGACCAACACCACATATTATTTGTGAGGACGGGGGACACAGACAGTGGAAAAACCTTTTCATTGATCATATTTGTCACAAACATATGAATGAAAGCTTACACACTTAAAATGTTTTACCTTTGTCCATATTATAGATATTTGAATTTTAACGTTGAGCAATGATAATGACAATATAATGTCTTAACAAGGCAGCTAACAACACGGTTCTTTGCTTGAACTGCCACCTTTTTCACATTAGCTAGAAAAATGCACTTCTTACTAATCATAGGAAGGAACAAAATAGATTAAAAAAATAAGTGAAACATCCCCTGTGGCATTCTGGACAAAAATGTCTGGATTGCACATTTATTAGGCATTCGAGTAGAAACATTGTTAATTATTATTCCCAAAGCTCAATAAGGTTAATTAAAGTTCATAAGAATATACATAAAATATTCACATGAATAACATAATAAGTCATAAGCACATTGTTCCAATGGAGAGAAGCTGATTTACAGACTTAAAATATAGTTTTTACATACATATTGGGGCCTGGCCAATGAACCAAATCAAATAGTGTAATGAATTGAGTAATCTTAAAATGGATTAATTAGGTTGGTAATTATGAATTGAGAAATTAAAAAGTGATGAATTATTTTGGTAGCTGGTAATGGTGGTTGACATTTTTTACAAATTCTCATAGTATCTGTTATAATAACATTAATCATGCACAGCTGTTCTGCCATTAAGGTAGTTAAGGTAATTCCATAGAATTTCATTCAAAAGCAATACCTTCTGTTCAGAGAAGGGGAGCTAAGGGTGTAAAGATACGTTAAATAATAAGAAATACAAGATTAACTTTTCATGTGCTCATAAATTAATTTTAAAAGGAGGAGGCATCTTTCTAGGTGACAACTTAGATAAATCTCTAATAGATTATAACACTAATTTGAGTAGTTCTCAGGCCTCTTGAGCTTCCAGTTTCCTTCCATGATGCTGAAAGGCTGGACCTGTAAGGTGAGAAAACCCTTCCCAATGTTCAGTTATTATTGGTAAAATGGGGGGTATAGAATTTATGTCTTTATGGCCTCAGCTTAAACCAAATTATTTACCATACTTTAATACTAAGCTAGTGCTATAAAACTGAATGGGGAGGTTTCCAACTTGGCTATCATCTGGAGAATGTGCAGTTACTTTGGGATTGCTTATGCTCTGGTCCAGGTGCATTTTAGCATGCTAAGTCACTTTTTTTTTCAAATGATATGGTTTAGAGGAACATTTCCAAACTACGTCCCTGTTATTTCCAAGTTTCCAATAGGTTGCCGGGGAATTGGATAATGACAGTGAGTAGTAGTACTTATGTGTTGGTGGTATATTTAACATCCTTAATTTTTCATATTTTTGCACTCTCCACATCAGGCTTATCAGTGATTTATCTAAAAAATAATTGATATTTTCAAAATAACAAATTAGTGGGTTTATTTATCCATTGGGCATTTTTTTGCATAGTTCAATAATTTCATTATTTATCCTTTATTACTTTCCCCATTTCAGTTTCTTTTGGTTTATATCATTCTGCTTTTTCTAGTTTCCTAATATAAGTTATCTCTTAGTTCTCATAGTTGAGTATTTCTTATATAGTGAAATAAGACTGGTACACTTGAATTAGTAGGTCTATTTTTCTGTAATCTTCTGTTAAGACTGGGAATTAGACTAAATGAACTATGTGGTTCCTTTAGGAAGAAGGAGGAGAGGAAGAGGGAGGATGTGACACCATGAAGCATCCGACGGAACACAAAAGTCAGAGGAACATTTCACAAAAATGCAGCTTTCAAAAAAATGCAAACAAAAGGCGGAAGAATTAGGCTTTTGAAGCTTTCCAACCTGAGATCACTGGCCAAACTTCTTTTCTAAAACTGTGCAAGACAGCAGTGGAAACCACAGCTTTGGAGCTCAGGTGCCAGAAATAGAGGTTTACAGTTGGGGATTTAAGGAGGGAAATTCTGGTAGCAAGGATGTCACAGAGCAACACATATCTTGAGCATAGGCTCTTCACAAATCTCTGGCTGTTATATAAATATGCATGCGTTAGGGAGACCCCAGGGCCCAAGAGAATCAGTAGGGAGAGAGAGAGAGAGAGAGAGAGCTTGAAAGATAGAGCTGCATGGGGTGAGATGTGTGAGGTTTTGCTTTTTTTAACAGTGCACTCCTAAAACTCTGCAGCTCAGGAAGCAGAAAGCTGAAGCCCTCTGGTTTTAAAATGTCAGATGACAGAATGTGAGACTGGCAGAAAGCTGTAAATTGCACAGGAATCAGAGAGACACCGCCAGGAGGATGGGATAAAACAGCAATGCTCAGAAACCACACTAATGCATAGACATTAGTCTTTGTGAAATGCAGGGAAGAAAAATTTTGTTGTTTGAGTCCAAGGAAATTAACTGCCATCTAGAACAGCAGATGCAATGGTATATTTTCTTTTTTTTTTAAAGACTTTTTATTTATTTATTTGAGACAGAGAGAATGAGAGAGAGAGAGAGAGAGCACATGAGGGGGGGAGGGTCAGAGGGAGAAGCAGACTCCCCGCCGAGCAGGGAGCCTGATGCGGGACTCGATCTTGGCACTCCAGGATCATGACCTGAGCCGAAGGCAGTCGCTTTACCAACTGAGCCACCCAGGCGCCCTCAATGGTATATTTTCAACAATGTCCAATTTCTAAACCCATATTATTAGAAATAACAAGAAATAGGAAAATAAGACACACTGAGGAAAAGAGGCAGTCAATGAAAACAGACTTTGAGTACATCAGAAATTACACTTTTCAGACAAAGATTACAGAACAGCTCTTGCACATATAGCTAAAGAATTTTTTAAAATGTATATTTTAAATAAAGGAAAATACATAACCAGTTAAGGACTATCAAAAGGGAAATTGAAATAATGATTTAAAAATAAAATTTTCAAAGCTGAAAATCGGAATCATTAAATTTTTTTAAAGATGCTTGTTTAGACTCATAGCAGACTGGAGACAAAAAAAAAAATTATGTATTGAACGTAGATCAAAAGAAACTACCCTTTCTGAAGAACAAAAAGAAAAACGTTGAAGAAATCTGGACAGATTTTCACTTCCATCAATAATATAATAGCAAGAACCAGGATTACCCTTGCTATAATAGCTTATGAGTTCCAGAAGTTTTCCTGCTGATTCTATCAATTTTCTGCGTAGACAATCATGTCATCTGCGAACAAAGACAGTTCCATGTCTTCATTTCCCATCTGTATACTTTTTATATACTTTTCATGTCTGATTGCACTAGCTAGGACTTCCAGTACAATGTTGAAAGGAGTGCTGGGAGGGGACATCCTTGCCTTGTCCATAATCTTAGTTGGAAAAGCATTGAGGTTTTCACCATTAAGTATGATGTAGCTGTATTTTGTAGGTATTACTTACCAGGCTGGGGAAGTTCCTCCTCTATTCCTAGTTTAGCGAGAGTTTTTTTTAATCATGAATGGGTGTTGAATTTTATGAAATACTTTTTCTTCATTTATTGATATGTGATTTCTAAATCACAGAAGTTGATATGTGATTTGTAAATTTGTAAATGTCGGGTAAATCTCACAATATTGTGGGGTCTGTCTTATGACTGGTTCCCACTGAAGTTTTTAACTCTCAGACTTCTCCATGCTGGACCTCCAGCATATCATCGGTTATGGTGCAGGTTTTCTTACCCTGACACTGCTTCCCATGGTGGAAACCCCTTTGAGTCTCTGCTCTGGTAAACTTCAATTCCCCGCATTCACCTATCTGTCTCTCCAAACTTGAGGGCAGTAATTTTCCCTGGGTCCTCTCCAAGAAGAGCTGTTGATTTTTTAGTCTACTCAGCATTTTACTTCCTGGTAGAAGAGAGTAGTAACTCCCAAGCTCCCTCTATACAGAACCCCAAATCCCACTAATCTACTTTTGGTCATGTAAATCTGCCTATTGTGAATATTTTATATAAATAGAGTCATACATCTGTGGGTTTTGTGACATTTCTCTGAAGCTCTTTCATTTTTCTTCATTCTTCAGATTGCCCCTACTCCTGACCTACTTTCAAGTTTGTGGATTTTTTCTTTCACCAACTCAAATCTATTATTGAGTCTCTTCTATTTAAATTTTAATTTCAGGAGTTGTACTTTTGTATATCATAATTTCCACTTTTTAAAATAATTTCTTTTTATACATATCTGCTTATTTGATGAGACACTGTTATCTTACATTCTTGTAATTATGCATGATTTCCTTTAGATTTTTGAGCATCTTTATAAACGATACTGAGAAGTCTTTGGCTGCAGACCCTGTCAATTGTCCACCTCTGTGACAGTTTTTATTGTTTGTTCTTTTTAATGTGTATGGTTCAAATTTTCCTTTCTATTGCATGTGTCTATTTCCTTTCTATTTGCATGTGTCATGTTTTGTAGAAAATAATTTAAATAATATATTTTAACAACTCTGGATCATGATCCATTCTTGATATTTATAGTCTTTATTTACTTCTTTATTTATTTCTTTATTTAGAGACACGATGGGCTAATTCTGCAGTCTATTTTCCCACTTTTTGCAGCATCTGATGTCCCCACACAGATCTTTCCCTTTGTTTTTATTGGCCTAGCCACCTAAGAGTCACCCCTGGATCAGCATTTGCCACTTTTTGTTCAGAGTTTGTGCTTTATCTAACTTGGTCAGTTAGATTTCTATCCTCTGCTATTGCATTTATATTTGTATGCCTGGGAGGCCACTATTATAGTTCAAGGAGTTCACAGATTTTAACTCTTTGTAATTGTTTGCCAGGGATGCTGCAACAAAATACTATAGACAAGGTGGTTTGAACAACAAAAAATCATTATCTCACAGTTCTGGAAGCTAAAAGTCCAATCTGAAGGTATTGGTTGGGTTAGTCCCTTCCAGACTCTAAGGGAAGAGTCTTTTCCAGTCCTTTCTGGTTGGCTTGTATACGGCTGTCTTTTCTGTAAGTTTTTTCACATCATCTTATTTTTATTCATGACTGTATCCAAGTTTCCCTTTCTAATAAGGATACCAGTCGTCTTGGATTGGGACCCAGCCAATAACTTCACTTTAACCTGATTACCTCTCCGAAGACCCCATCTCCAAGTACGATCCCACTCTGAGATACTGGGATTAGGTCTCCAACATAGGAACTGGGAACACAACTCGGTCCTTGGCAGCCACATTCAACCAAGGACCAGTAGCTTGGAAGTTGTCTCGCCATTCGTCCTGACAAAGGCACAGACGTGGTCCAGCACACAGTATTTCAGAGTGCCAGGGGAGAGTGTGATGTTATTTTAAGGCTATCTTCCTAGGAATTGACGCTGGATAAGTGTAACTTATCTTTCCGTGTCTGGTCAGACGTTCCCTTTCATCCTGTTTTGCCCTATGCTGGTGAGTCTGTGCAGAGCTTGGGGAATGTTACCAAGTGTGCTCCTATTTTTCTCTGATTGTTCCTGCACTGTTTTCTTGATCCACACATTTGAGTTCATTCCTAGGAGGGCCCTTTGAGATTTTCTCTTTCTAGGTTCTCTCTCTTAAACTTCTGGCTGCCCTGCCATCTTGTTTGTTTCCCTGTAAATTATATGTACTTATGATGTTTCTGAATTTGCCTTAACCCAAGGATGTTACACAGAGGTCAATTAAAGCAGGCAAACAAATGTCTAATGTCTTCATGACGGTCTTAAAGAAACATAGCATTTCAATCCCACTGCCCTTCTTCCCTAGACCTATCAAAACATTTTTAAATTCACACCACCTCCTCAGATAGACTACCCATAAGGTAGAAGCCATATCTTTCACACAGAAGGGCTTCCCTTGGCTTCACAGAACTGAAGCTCTGATTTTTATCTCAAAGTCCAAGCATTTGCTATCATTTTACTACACGACGTTTGCACCTTTATGGATTTTATTATTGGTCTATATCATTGAATTCCAGGCATTGCATTTCAGCTTCTGAGAGAACTAAAAGATCCATTAGTTGAGAAATTGTGACTTTTCGAGTATTTGATTTCTTATTCTAGTGATACACCTGTGTGAGACATAGCCATATAGTCAGGTCTCCAGAGACTGGAAGGCAGGGTAAGTCTCACAGAAGTATTTCTGTGGAGAAGTGTTGTTTGGTGACTATACTTTATGACTACAAAGTTGAATGAAGCGGTTCTCATTCCATGCATGTAAATTTTAATGTGATCTCTGGTCATGGAACAATGAATATGCCAGTTGCTGAGGCTTCTTATCACTGACCCATTAGTGCCCTCAACTCTGATTACAAAATATAAAACTTTCCAAAAGTATATTATAGCTGAGACTTTATATTAGCTGAAACTGGTGCTCAGACAGGCTTGCCAAATTACTTGTAGGCATTAATGTAAAATTATTGCTGATTTTAAGTGTGAGGGTCACCCAATGATTTCATGTTCTTATTCCTTGGACTTAGAAGCAACTCAGTTTAATGCAGCCCTTCTGTGGAAGTCAAATTCTGTGAAAGAACACCATATAATTCCCTTTTTCTTATTAGACATTATGATCAATAATTGTAGAGAGCTCTGTTTATCTTATTTATTTTACATTTGCAGACCAAATGAGTATCCTGAACACATGATTAATTTTTATAGCAACTAGCCATACTTGTTTTTGGCCAGCTTAATTCTTTTAATCAAATTTGGATTTATTTACCTATTAAGAGGACAAAATTTATTGAATGTATTTGAACACAAGGCCTGCATGAGTCTCAGTGATGTTTCTTTGCCATGAGAAATGGGGGGTTTACATATATACCCATTAATTTGATTGCCAAATGCAAAATGATCAACTATTTATCATTTAGAAAGTTGATATGTGTGTTTTACCTCTAAGAACACCATTTTCATGAGGAATAACACATATTAATTTAAAGTTGATATCTTAACCAATACAGTTTCCTTTTCTAGGTACTGCTGCCTGGTTGTCTATGGTCTAGCAATGACCAGCAGAGTATCATCAAGAAAGCTAACTCACTGATGTGATGAAGTGGTGACAAATAGACTGATGTTTATTGGCCCTAGTGACTCCATTTATTTTTGACGTTTTGTTTAGTATTGTTGGGGTTAGCTGTATAGATTGCAAGGAAAGGAAGGACCAGCCCTCTAAAATCTCTCCTGGTCACTTATTCTCTGGTCAGTATAGACATTTCATTAATTTGGTACTACAAACTTGACTACAGGAAGAGCTTGTAATGGGCTTATGCCATTGCTACTTCCGCTAGCATCACAAACAAACATAGACTGTAGTGAACTGGGATTCTTGAGAGCAATGGGGCATGCTGTAAGTTTAGTGATCCTTAAAGAACCATGACATTGAAATTGAAAGCCTGAACTTCTCCCTCCCACATGGATTCTGACTTTGGTCTTGTGACTGGCTTTAGTCAATGGAAGGTAAGCAAATATGACGTAAGTAAAAGCTTGGTAAACGTTTCAGCATGTGTACACTGAAGCTTGTTTTCCTTTGCAATGTGCTTGGGATCTAACTATTTTGAAAAGAAGTCCAGTATACCGTAGGGAGAGACAAACAGAGATTGAGAGAAAGAGGTCCTAGACGTCTAGCTATTCCCACTAAGATACACACTCATGAATGAAACCATTTTGAATGTTCCAACATAAGCTACTGTCTGGCTGCAGCAGCATAGAATACTCCAAAGGAGGGACTCCTGAGTGGCTCAGTCAATTAAGCGTCTGCCTTCAGTTCAGGTCATGATCCCAGGGTCCTGGGATTGAGCCCCACATTAGGCTCCCTGCTCAGTGGCGAGCCTGCTTCTCCCTCTGCCTACCGCTCCTCCCGCTTTTGCTCTCTCTCTTTCTGATAAATAAATGGATAAAATCTTAAAAAAAAAAAAAGAATACTCCAAAGGAGTCCAGCAGAAGGACCAATCCACTCAAAAACACATGAGCAATAATACAATATTTTTTTAAGCCATTAACTTTGGAGTAGTTTGTTACACAACAAGTAACTGAAATTAGTGGTGCTTTTGGATGTGCATTTGAGTCACCTTGATACCTTGATAAATTTCAGGTTATGATTCATTGGTCTGGGGTCAGGGCTGGAAGTTTTACATGTTCTACAATTTCCATATTGATGCCACTGAAGCTTTTGTGCAGACCACATTTTACAAATAAAGGACCAATAATTCATTGTTCTTCACCTATCTTAGAACCATTTCTGGACATATCATTGTATTAAAAACTCAAATAAATCTTTTTTTTAAGTTCTTTTTACTAGGGGAGTGAGTATGGTAGATATGCCATTCTAGTAACTTACATGGACAAATATACCATTTTGTATGTGTGCCTTCAAGTAACTCAAATTTTGGGGGGCACCTGGGTAGCTCAGTCACTTAAATGGCCAACTCTTTATTTCAGCTCAGGTCATGATCTCAGGGTCCTGGGATGGAGCCTTGCATCAGGCTCTGCACTCAGTGGGGAGCCTGCTTGAGGGCCCTGTCTCTCCCTCTCCCTCTACCCTTCCCTCCCCTCTCTAAAATAAATAAATCTTTTTTTTTTTTTAAGTAACTCAAGTTTTTGGTGCTTGGAGAAATTTGTTTTGAGAGGATCATTGCCTTTAATGTTCAAATACAATAGTTCCATCACCAGTAATTAACCATCTAGAAGACTCCTCAGAACAATTGCACCCTCTTTATTATAAACTCCTACACCATTGAATTCTGCTACATGATTGGCCCCATTGAATCTGGAATCTTTTTATACCACTTTTATCTACACTAAGCAATGCTTCTATTGTTTTCCTTCCCTCCGCACTGTTTTGTGAATACACGACTTCTTATTGAAGTTTTAGAGTAACAGAGAATTCAAGGTACATGGTAATACAGTCAACAACCTAAGGCTGAATGTTAAAACATTTTACTCACAGAGTTGATTTTGTTTGTTCATTTGTTTTTGCTTTCCCTTCCCTCTGTTACACCCTCAATGAATACCATCTTCTCTATTCTTGCTTTTCTTGCTCTATGCATCCATCAGCCTTAGCCTCTAATATTGCTCTCACTTTTTCCAACAGTTGGAGTTTCCTTACCATCATTTATCCAAATTAGACTCCTGATCTAAATGTATTGATCCTAACTTATTAAGGTGTCCTGCTGAAATGGCCATGGCCCATCGTGGAGCCATTGGAAGTTTAAGGCAGGACAATAGTCAAAGGATAAGATACTTGCATCTAAACTTACTCATTTCTTTTGTTCCTAGAATCTGAACGTGATCCCGGTCTCTGACTTTTTTCCATATTCAGAATCCCTGCCTCTCACAATAACTGATCCCCTGATCATTTTTTGCAAATTCGTTTCTGTCCCATTCATTCATTTCTGCCCTATTCTTTCAAATCATGATTCTGCAGTAATTGAAAGGAAAAATTTAATAAGTTATTATAGGAACCCAGGATCATTTCATTCTAACTAATACAGTATGTAATATTCAGGTTTTTTATTCTGGAAAGCCACATCCAAATATTTAAGATTGTTTTAATGGCAGATTCCATTACCTGTAGCTGAGGGGTTGCCTGATACATTGACAGGACATTTTTGACAGCTCTCCTTCCGGGTTAAAGTTGGAAAAGTCATGCTGTTGTCATGATAACTGTTGTCAATTAGCCTCATTTCTACACTTTTAGTATGCCTGTTAAAATTACATAACCAAGTGCTAGTATAGATACATGTGTAAAAACAGTGAAAACTATAAATTTTGATCTTATTCAGAATGTGAATCAATTTATCTATAAGATACATTGATAGAATATATAATCAAAAATTAGTTAAATATTTAGACATACTTATAATTAAATTCTGTCCATATTCAAAATGATTTGAGAAATTACAACCCTATGCCATAATGTGTAATAATCATATATAATAATTAATCATATATAATCTTCATAAGAGTGGTCATCTCATGGTAAAAATGTAAAACCAGAGACTATGAAAGGCAGGCTCTTTGTGTCAAATAAACGTTTTAACCTTTCCTGAATATAAATTGGGGTTCTTAGGCCCTACCCGAGGGTGTATTTTTCCAACCAAAATTTCAGAGTTCAAATTACTTATTCTTTCACTGAAGCCAGAGGAGAAAAACAAATGGAACTTGTCATAAAAGACAGATCTTCTCAAATTAGAGATGAGTAGAGCTCATTCATAGGCAATATTAATATAAAAAGTAAGTTCCAAGATGATTTACAGCATACCTTTATAACAGCATATTGATTAGACACAAAACCATTCTTTTTTAAAAAATTCATTTATTTTAGAGAGAGTTGGGGGGGCAGAGAGAGAGAAAGAGAATCTCAAGCAGACTCCCTACTGAGTGTGGAGCCGAATCAAGAGTTGTCCATTTAACCAACTGAGTCACCCAGGGACCCTGATACAAAACGATTCGGGCAAAAGAATCGGTACATGGTTTCATGACCATCTTCCACCATTTTCCCATAGTAGTCCCATACTAGGCTTCTTTTCCTAGTATTAGTGGTAGCACCTCCTTTCTTTCTCAAAGATGTCAAGATTAGATGATAAAATATTTGGCCACTCTATAAATATTAAA
Organism: Zalophus californianus; assembly: GCF_009762305.2. NCBI lineage: Eukaryota > Metazoa > Chordata > Mammalia > Carnivora > Otariidae > Zalophus > Zalophus californianus. The sequence goes on along the minus strand of NC_045599.1, from coordinate 143,986,969 downwards.
TAGTTTGCATCAACTTTGGTCAAGTTTATAAACACATAGAATATTAAACTTTGGTAGAAGAAAAAAACCATCCTAGATCTTTATAGACTGGTCAAATGATTATATGGGACTCAGAGAAAAAAATTATCAGAGCCAGAATAAGGCAAGAAAAATAACTCTAAACTAAATAATAAAAAAGAGTAGCCTGTAAATATGCATTTTTCGATAAAGGTATTAAAATCTTTCCATGTGCAATTTACTATTCTAAGCACACTTCTTGGGTTATTTAATTATTCCAACAAATCTGATTTGTGTTCTATTATTATTTCCATTTTCTGGAAGAGTAAATTGAGGCACAAAGATTTTAAGTAATTTTCTCAGGCTGACATAATTTGAATGATATATATACACACACACACACACTCACACACACACATATATATAAAGAATGGTATATATACACCTACATACATATATATGTATATTATATATACATACATTATATAAATTTAGACATATGCATATATGGTACACATATTATACCCATATTATAAACATGTGTATCCATATTTAAAACTGAATACTGTGGCTTAACTTAAAAACTTAAAAAAGAGTTAGGGATTTGAGGTTGGGTAAACATGAGCCTTTGGCTTTGCCTCTCTCTAACAACATGATACAAAACATATTTTGTATTTTGCTTAAATCTCAGTACTTAGAATTGGTACCTGACATATAGCAACCATTTAACAAATTTCAATTCATTTTTATGCAGTTTTCAGTGTCTAATACAAAACTGAAGATAATCATTCAGACTCCAGTTTAATGGTTTAAAAAACACATTATAATTTCAAATGTTTTTAGTAATGAACTTTATTTAGATGTTTCATTGAGAACCTCATCTACTGTCTTCTTCCTAGAAAGCATTCAGCCATGGGCAGTGGTGTGGAAAAATAAGCTTCACTAATTAGGGAGGCCGAGAGCTGGAGAAAGGAGCAAGGAGCACTACAAGGAGTACAGGGGCACGAGCAGAATCCTAAAAGGGAACTCTGGGGCCTCAAACATACAGGGTGTTAATTCTATCACTGGACTTCATATGTTGATCCCCACAAAGAGCACTCAGTTAATTACAAGCTTAGCTAATTATACTTGAACTTTAAAACCATTACTGCATCCTTATTTTTTTGCCTTGGTCTATTTACAAATGTGTGTTCATGATTTTGATTGGTTGCAATTCAAATCGATATAATACACAAAGTAAATGCTCCATTCCTTCATTTCAAAACAATTCCCTTATATTATTTAATTTTTAAGATTTTTATTTATTTATTTGAGAGAGAGGGAGCAAGAAAGAGAGCATGAGCAGGGGGAGGGGCAGGGGAAGAGAGAGATGCAGACTTCCTGCTGAGAATGGAGCCCAGCTAGGCTGGATCCCAGGACCCCAAGACCCTAGGATCATGACCTGAGCCGAAGACAGATGTTTAAAGGACTGAGCCACCCAGGTGCCCCCAAAACAAAACTTTTAAGTAATCAGAAGTCTTAGTTTATTATCCTATAGAAGCAATACTTTTAGAGATACACATGCATTTTCTTTAAATATAGCTAAACTTTATATGGAAGTATTTATCTTATCAACATTGAATTCAATGTATTCTAATGCATTATGCTTTAATGAAATTCACTTCCATGTTTAAATCCACAGAGGAGATGAAAATAAAAGTTATAACTTAGTTTATATATATATATATTTTTTTTAAGATTTTATTTATTTGACAGAGAGAGCTAGTGAGGTCAGGAGTGGAGGGAGGGGCAGAGGGAGAGGGAGAAGCAGGGTCCCACTGAGCAGGGATCCCAATGCCAGCCTTCATCCCAGGATCTTGGGATCAGAAGCTGAGCCAAAGGCAGACAGATGCTGAACAGACTGAGCCACCCAGGTGCCCCATAACTTAGTTTATATTTTTATATGAAATTATATCTTTAATATTTTATGTTAAAGTATCCGGAAATTCTAAAGCTATAAGGTATATGCTGAAGTTTGTATTTCAGAACTACAGTTTAAACAAAGGGATGAAACAATTAAGAATAAACCAATAAAAGGGTACAGCTGACATCGCTGTATGCCAATGTACAAAATACAAAGGGTCATTATAATTCTAGTCATTGGAAACCAGCTATATAACTTCAAATGGATTATATAAATCAAATATTACAACTTATGATTTTATCAGTGAAAGGCAAATTAAATTTATTGTTATTATAATTTACTTACTTTCTAAGATCAGACTGCATAAAGGGAAAATATTTTAATAATGCATTTTCTAACTTGTTAGTTGGTGCTTTCTGATCACAAAAGGCACTTCGCTTCCTTCATCAGTTAGAAAAAGCAGATAGCAAACAGCATGTAATGAGAGAGGTGTTTTAGCTTTGTTCTCAAACTACTTAAGTAACCTATTAGCTGTTTGGCTATGTTTGGTTGTAGTTTTTACCCAATTAGATTTCATGGTAGACAAAAATAGACATTAGATGTGTACTGAAAGATATATAGGACAATAAAATGAAGTAATTCTACTGGCTTGTTCAACCATTGTGAATCAGTTTAAATAGTTTAAGCTTAAAATAGAAAACAGTAACAAATTAGAAATGTGTTTCATGGATCTTTTAATAAAATAAGTGTTTTTAAAATAAAATATAGCATTCATACAGGAAATACACAAATTATATGTATAATTTGATATATTTTCTCAAAATGAACTCATCTGTGTAACAGATCAAAGATAGACAACTTTCATATCTGAAGAAACGCCTGTGACTAACCTCCAACTTCCCTGACAAGAATTACTATCCTGCTTTCCAATGGCCTAATTTAGTTTCGTTTAATTTTTATTTTATAATACCATTTTGTGTCTAGCTTTGTTTTTCACTCTCAGTATTATGTTTGAGAGACTTGCACATTTTTTTTTTTTGTGAAGCAATAATTGTTCATCTTAATTCTTGTGTAGTACTCGATTGAAATAATTTAGTTTATTTACTTATTTTAATGGTTGTTTCCAGTTAGAGATTTTAATTTACGATGATGCTATAAACTTGTCTTTTGTACAAAGGTATACTCATTTCTTTTACATATATGCCAGGGATTACAATTTCTGGATCATAGAGTGTGAATATATATTACCTCAGTGCACAACCCAAAATATTTTCTAATATATCAGTCCTAATTTATACTCCCCACAGCAAGGTATAAAATGTCTAGTCACTCCACATCTTCACCAACATTTGATTTTTGTCAGTGTTTCTCAAAATCAACTCACTGACGTATGATTTACTTAAAATAAAATGTATGCTTTTATCCCACCTCAGTCAGTAGGTAGAGCATTTCTACTTCTACCACCGACCCTAGTTCCCTCAAGAGCTTTGCAATTATTCCCATCTGCAACCCCAAGTAATCAAAAATTTGATTTCTATAATCATTTGTTTAATTTGTCCATTATCAATCTTCATATACATGGAATAATATTGGATGTATTCTTTTGCCACTGCCTTATTTACCTCTGCAGAAAAAATTTTAAGATTTTATTTATTTGAGAGAAAGAGAGAGCACGAGCAGGGGAGGAGCAGAGGGAGAAAGAGTCCCCGTTGAGCACAGAGCCCCGTGTGGGGCTTAATCCCAGGACCCTGAGATCGTGACCTAAGCTGAATCAGACACTTAACTGATTGAGCCACCCCGGCACCACAGGAAAGCGTTTTTAAGATTAATCTGTGCTGTTATGCACATGTTCATTCATTCATTTTTACTCATGAGTAAGATCTCACTGTGTGGGTATACCAATATTTACTTTATTCACCTATAAACACAAATTTGAGCTGTTTTGAGTTCTGGAATATTATGGAGGAGAAAGTTCTAACGTTCTATAAAGAGTTGCGTATGTGATTTAAGTGAAGTTATGGTTTGATTTTTCTTGAATTTAGATAAGAGTAGAATTAATTTCTGAGTCATATGGTAAGTGTATGCTTAACTATCTAAGAAACTGCCAACCCTTTTGAAAAGTGGTTGTATCATTTACATTTTCACCAGGAATGTGTGAATTTTGGTTGCAGGAATTCTTCATCAACATGATATAGAATCAGACTTTATAATTTTAGCTACTTAGTGAATGTAAAATGGTATTTCTACCATGATTTTAATTTGTACTTGACTAAACATAGTGAGCATATTGAGCATATTTCATGTCCATATTAGTTATTCAAATCTTCTTTAGTATTTGTTTAAATTTTTTGTCCACTAAAAACATATATGTTCTGGATACAAGCCCTTTGTTAGAAATGTGTTTTACAGTATTTTTCCTATTCTCTGGTTTGTGTTTTCATTTTCTTATGGGTATTTTTAAAGAGCAGAAGTGTTTAACTTTTGTCAAAGTCCAATTTGTTATGCTTTCTTCGTTGTGCTCTAGTGCCCTTTTTTGGTATGAGTAAAATTTGCCTACATGACAGGAAGATTTAGCTACTGTTTTTCATGAAAGTCTTAATGTTTTCATTTTAACTTTAGGTCTATAATTCATTTCAAATTACCTTTTGTGTATAATTTGTGTAAGAAGACAAGGTTCACTTTTTATACCAAAAAAAACCCCTGTTTTTTCAGCAATTTGTTGAAAAGAAAACTTTTCCTCCATTGAATTGCACTGGTCTATGTATGTTTGAGGACAATTCACATAACAATAAGCCTTCACATATGTTATCATGATATATCTCTCTGTTTATTTAAATATCTTTAATTTCTCTCCACATATTTTTTCAATATATATAATCTGCACATATTTTATTAAGTATATTTCTAAGCAATTTATGTGTTGAGGTTATTTAAAATGTTAAGTTTTAATTCAGATTCTAATTGAAAATTGCTACCATGTAGAAATAGAGTTGTTTTTTTTTTTTTTTTAAAGATTTTATTTATTTATTTGAGAGAGAGAGAATGAGAGATAGAAAGCACGAGAGGGAAGAGGGTCAGAGGGAGAAGCAGACTCCCCGCTGAGCAGGAAGCCCGATGTGGGACTCGATCCCGGGACTCCAGGATCATGACCTGAGCCGAAGGCAGTCGCTTAACCAACTGAGCCACCCAGGCGCCCGAAATAGAGTTGGTTTTGTGCTGGTTTTTGATCTTTGTTAATTCTAGTTGGGTTTGGGGCAAGACTCCTTAAGATTTTCTACCCAGATGATTATTTTGACTATAAGAAAGAAAATTTTACTTCTTCCTTTCAAATATGTATGCTTTATTCTATATTGTTTCTTTACCTTACTCAATAGCTGGTATCTTTAGTATAACAATCATTATTCTATTAGTGACAGAGGACATTCTTCTTTGTTCTCGGTGCCCCTAGTTCACAAGTGTTGCACAACCTGTTGGATTCTTATAGATGCCCATTATCAGACTGAAGAAATAACTATTACTAATATGCTGCAAGGTTATATCATGTGTGATTATGAAATTTAGTCAAATGTTTTTCTGCATCTGTTGAGAATATTCTATGATTTTCTCCTTTATTCTGATAAGTATAAAATACATTCATTTTCAAATGTTAGACCAATTTTATATTCTTTGGTAAAATCCATTTAGTCACAGTGTACTATCTTGTTTATATGTTTTTGGAATCACATTGCTAATATTTTGTTGAGACAGTTTGTGTCAATATTCATGAAGGATATTCATCTGTGTCTTTCATTCTTAAAATATTTATGTATGGTTTTGGTACTGAGCTACATTAAGCCTCAGTTGAGTTTAAAACTGTTTCTTCATGATTCTCTGGAAACATTTGGGGGGAGATTGGCTTTATTTCCTTCTGAAATGTTTGATAGAACTCACCAGAAAAGCTTTATGGGCCTGGAATGTATTTGAAAGAAGGATTTAAGTTTGAATAGAATGTCATTAATACATAGAAAACTATTCAAAATTTTCATTTCTTCTGTTTCAGTTTTGGCAAGTTGTGTTTTTTAAGAAATTTACCCATTTCATCTACGTTGTCAATTTTTTGTCACAATGTCATATTACCTTTATTATCCTATTAATAGCTGAAGGATCTGTAGTGATGGCCCACCTTTCTTTCCTGATCATAGTAATTTATACCCTTTCTCTCTTTCTCTGCTTTACAGGTAAAAATCTAAATTATTGGATAAGTACTACCTTCCTTCCAACTAATAAACCTAAAAGAAAGCCTCCATTTTCATCATTTTTATTCATTTTTTTATCCCTCCTCTAACATTTTAAAAGCATTCTATGCTAATCTATGACCAATCTTTCACTTTAGACAGCATATCTTTCCTTCTCAAGGATACTAGGACTCCAGTTATATCATGACTTCTGCATGTTTACAACTCTTTTTTAACTAGATCATTCTCAACACTCAAGTACACTGAACATGCTTTAATCTCACGAGACCTTAATACCACAGACACTTCTCTCTTCTTGACCCCCACATACCAGTTTTACAACCACCTTATAACTCACCTACCCTGAACAAACTTCTTGCATTTCTACTGAGTTGAGGAGAAAATATTAACGGCATTATAAATAGCCAAATGTTACAAGCAAAATAAAAATGTTTGTACTTGGACATATTTTTACTAGGAATCAATTTCACAGAGAGAAATGGAAAGGCATCAACTCGGTGTTACAGTGTTGTAGCCCTGTAGTCAGAAAAAAAAAATGAGAACAATGCTAAAGAAAAAAATGAATATGAATGAATGAAAAAAATTAATGAAATGAATGAAATGAAGGAAGAAGCATTTTTCTAACATAATGGCTGAGTTTATGGAAGCCAGGTTAGACAGATGATAAAGGGAAAAACAAATGTAGTCTTTCCAAAATGATAACAAATATAAGACTAAGAATTAATATAATTAATTTTAGCATATCTGGAAGGATGAGGAGGGCCTATGAAATTCTAATAAAAGAATTAAAAGAAAATCTTTCAAAGAAAGCTGAAACAACCCCCCCGCCGTGGCACCAAAAACCTTTCAGAAAGGTTTGAGAGATTGAATGGGAAGTTCAGCATTGAACATTTAGGCATCATTATGTCATTAGTATTAAATTAAACATAAAAAATAAGCACATTTGGGCACCTGGGTGGCTCAGTCGTTAAGCGTCTGCCTTTGGCTCAGGGCATAGTCCCAGAGTCCTGGGATCGAGCCCCGCATCGGGCTCCCTGTTCAGTGAGAAGCCTGCTTCTCCCTCTCCCGCTCCCCCTGCTTGTATTCCCTCTCTCGCTGTGTCTCTCTCTGTTAAATAAAATAAATAAAATCTTTAAAAAAATAAAATAAAATAAAGTAATAAAATAAACACATTGGATATGTGGACCCTAAAACAGAGTTGCCACATATTCTGAGGGAGCATTCCAATAAATATATGGGGTTAGGTATATGAGGGAAAGAATTAGAGGATATACCATTATCAAGACTTGGGGTAGGTGTTGAAATTATAGGAGCATACATCCTGAATAGAACTGTCCAATACAGAAACAAGTTGGTAATGTCGCTGGAAAGTAGATGATTTTTAGTAGACCCCCTGGGGTGGCTCTATAATATATACTCATAAATGTATGGCACCATATCACACAAGCAATTGGAAGATGTGTCACTGGGTAAATTTGCATTCAGTTTAGCTCTGAAATGACAGAAGCTCAAATACCAAATCTTCAATGGAAATTAGGATATTTAATCAGATAGTCACTGAGGGAAACACAAATACTGAAGTAAGGTCTGAACACTGGCACATTCATCATTCATCTAACTCATTTGTCTTCAACGCCCCTGGAAGAAGGAGAGTACACAAGTGAAGGGAGACTCCTCCCACCTCATTTATGTTGCCAATTTGTGCATTCCTGACTTGCATATTACTTTAGTGAAAATTTTTACAAGGAGATTTTTAAATCTTCTCTCCTGTTTTTTTTTTTGTTTGTCCACCTTCCTTCAAATATATATAAGCCATTTTAATAGACTTGACAATTTCCAGAAATAGGTATTTGGATTGAACTCTTTCCTAGTTTCTAGAAACATAATTTTGATTCAGAAAATTACTTCAGAGATTTGTGATTCACTTGTGGTTTTAAAAAATGTGTTGATTTGTGTCCACTGTCACAGTGATCATTCTGATGAAGATCATGTTTTTTTTAAAAAAAATAATAGGACACATAGTTGACTATAGAGTGTATTTTTTTAAGTTCTACTTATTTATTTTAGTCAGGGGAAGAGCAGAGGAAGATGGAGAGAATCCTCAAACCGGCTCCCGCTGAGTGCGGAGTCCCACTCAGGGCTGGATCCCAGGACCCTAAGATCACGACCTGAGCCAAAACCAAGAGCTGGAGGCTCAACCGACTGAGCCATCCAGACAGCCCCCCACTACAGAGTGTATTAATTAACTTTGCAAATCCTGAAAGAAGTATACAGTTGCCAGTAAGAGAAGATCAAGACATGGCTGATAAAGAAATATGGCTCCATCTAGTTATGTAAATAAAAATTCATGGTTGATTTTGCAGGAGAACAGATGTTAAAGGGTGGAATATCAGAATTGAATTATTTTGGCAATTATTATCAGTTACAATTTTTCCTAGAAATTTTAATTTTAGAAGGAAGTTCATTTGATGACATAATTTGCATATTTAATGCTGTCATTTGAATTTTTGTATAAATATAGTTTAAAAGTTAGGTAATATGGCCAAAGTTTTAACTAAGAAATAGGATAAAGATTGAATTGTTGGCCTATGTTAAAAAGTTTAATATTTACTTAATTAATGTTCTATTTTCATTCATTTGTTTGTCTTTGAGCAAGAAGTGTTTGATAGTCCCAGGAAGAGGTGGTAGTTGCTAGTGGATTAGTCACCTGAGAAAGGGAGACACAGGGCTGCCCCAATAAAACTTTGGTCTCTCTCTTGACACCACCACACATGTAGTTGATGATAGGCTTAGTTACTAATTGCAATGGATTTAGGACAAAAAAAAAAATGTATGGAGAGATATCATCTCAGCGTTACTAATATTTCAAAGAAGGAAGGGTATAACAATAAAATGAATCATTAATAAAACTCTTTCCATCCTAACTCTCCATTATATTTTTCCCATGAGAAAGACTTGATTGATTTTATTGGCAAAATTGGAAGGAATCTGAAATCCTTTTGGCCACACTGTGCAGGGAGAAAGTTTTCTTCCTGCTGTGGATCCATTTGTTTCTTGGCTTCTTGAACTATCTAAGCGTTGCCTCATTTAGCACCCATGCCATCGTATTGCAAATGTTTATTTATATGGCCATCCCCATCAGCTTGGAGGACTAAGTTATGATTATTCACATATATCAAAATATATGATAAAGTGATATAATACATACTTAATGAAAGATGAGAATAAGGATGCATATCTTGTGGCTTTTGTAAAAATATTTAGAAATAAGTAAGAATATTTCCTCCTTTTCCTGAAGAAACACAAAGAGATTTTATGATTTCCCTATAAATAAAAATATATTAATGGTGAAACTGATCCAGGTTTTAAATATCCTGATGGTTAATATGGCTTGAGGTTAATTTAAAGAATGTTGCCTTTACTTTTCCTAGTCTCCTGTCAGGATTTCATTAATTACAAATCATAGTGCTGAAAGTCTGAAATTGTCTTAGTGATTGGAAATCTTCTCAGGATGCTTTGGACATATTGTAAAGTACTTGTCTCAATCCTGCCTTGCCTTCCTAGCCTTTTTTATCCCAGCAATAATATGAACGCAAGCCTGAACTATAATTAGCAGGAAGGTAATGTGATTTAAAATACAATTTAAATAGCTCACTCTCTTGGTTATCCTTAAAGACGGCCTCACAAAAAGACTCAGCAAAGTTAGTGTATTATTTTTAATTTCATTTTTACTTTTTGTAATACATGATGTTTGACAATGTAAAAAAGTAGTCTTAACTAGATCTGAACATTTCAAATTGGACTAGTTTCACTTTCAGGTCTAGGAAGGGTACAAAACTGACATCACTTACAATAATTACAAGGTTAATATTCTCTTAGAGATTCAGTAATAATGAGTTATTACACTAGGTGTGATTTATCATAATGTGGAAAGCTGGATTAATTCATTTCATGTTTAAAAAGACTTAATATGCTGGTTATAAGCAGAAACTTCATTTTTCATTAAGTGATACTACCTTTGGGGAATCCCCCACCTTATATATTGGGATTGGGAGGGTGGCAGGTGCCGTAAGGTTTTCTGAAGGCTAAAGTGGTCACTGTGTCAGGGGCTGTGTCCAGTGTGTAATTCTGCCTGGGATTCTGGCTATGGGGCGGGGGGGGAATCACCTCCTCCCTGGAGAATTCCGACTGTGTGATTCGATCTGTGGACCCAGCTTCTCAGCCTCGCTTGATACATGCTTGTTTTCTAACCTGGTTCTCCAGCCACCCTAGGTATTCAATGAGCTGCTTTACATCATTTTCAATACTTCCTGTTCTTATTTAATCCAAGCAGAGTTGGCTTTAAATGGTGTATTATTTCCTATGCTGCCACAAAAAAATTGTCACACACTGGATAGCTTAAAACTACAGCAGTTTATTTTCTCACAGTTCTGGAGGCCAGAAGTTCACACTCACACTGTCAGCGGGGCTGTAACCTCCCTGGAGTCTCCAGGGGAGGATCCCCCCTTATCCCCTTCCAGCTTCTGGTGACCCCAGTCTTTCCATGGCTTCCCCTTGGCTGCATGAGTTTGAATTCTGCCTCTGGGGTCACATTGCCTCCTCCCCTCTACGTGTCTTTGTCCTTCTTCTTTCTCTGCTCTGTCTCTCTCTTTCTTACTCTCTATTTTTTTTTTTAATTTTTAATTGTGATAATAAAACACATAACGCAAAATTTACAATCTTAACTATTGCTAAGTGTACCGTAGTGTTAAGCATAATCCTATAGTTGTGTAACCAATCTCATTAGCTGTGTTCTAACATTGCCCCAATTGGCCTTTTAAATTTCTATTAGTATGTACATATTATGCAACAATGTTACTTAAGAAATAATCCAAATTGTGTCATATACTCATACAGCATTTCATATCGAATCAAAAATGAACTCTGTGTTCAGAAATTTATTTTTGGATATTTGCAAAAGTCACAATGCGTTGTTTGTGGATGATGTTTATTAATGTCACTTTGGCCTGTGAAAGGATATTTATTTCACTTACAAATTAAATCTGGACATTGTACTCTATTAACATGACTTTATCTTAGATTTTGCAATGTTTGAAAATGCACAGGTATAGTTTGCATAATGTGAATTGTCTTTACAACGACAATATGAAATTAAAAATAGTTTAATGTCATCTTAATAATTCCCCTTGATAGACAGACAGATGTTTATATCTATATAAAACACCTGTCTTCAAGATAGCTGCCTTCTTCTGCCTATTATCCACCAGCATACCCTAGCATTACCTGGTAGATATAAGTGGGCTCATGTTACCTCATGGTCTTACAAAGACATACAAAAACACCTTGCACTAAAAATGGGCTCATCGGCCAACTCCTGCATGGCAGGTCAGACAGGCGCGAGTATTTCCTTTGAATTATGATGTTGTAAAAATGAGACTTGATAATTGAAAAGCTGGTCACCGTGACATGCAATTCTGGAAGACTGTTTAACATTTTTGAGACAGCATAATTTGTAAATAAGGGGCATTTGTTATTGCAGACAGCCTTAACGTACACATTCATTTTCCCCTGACAAGTAGTATACGGATGCAAAATCTTAATTCATTAGCCTTGTTCACAAAATGTTATGTTATGTTTAAAAGTAAGATAAATGTAAGCACATCATAAAGATAAAATGATTTAATTACTTCAATTGCTTCCTAACTTAGAAAGTGATTTTAGACAGAAAAGTCTGCAGATTTGTAACTTTTTTTATAACCAAAGATTTTATTTTATTTTTATTTTTTTATTTATTTATTTAGATTTATTTATTTATTTATTTGACAGAGAGAGAGACAGTGAGAGGGAACACAAGCAGAGGGAGTAGGAGAGGGAGAAGCAGGCTCCCCCGTCAAGCAGGGAACCCAGTGCGGGACTCAATCCCAGGACCCCGGGACCATGACCTGAGCCAAAGGTGGACACTTAAGGACTGAGCCACCCAGGTGCCCCATATAACCAAAGATTTTAAATAGTTTGGATGACTTCTAAAGAAACATCTGTTGATCAGTACTTATTTGGATTAAAGTATATGTATGCATTTATAGTTTAATAAATAAAGGTTCAGACTTGGCTAAAATGAATTACTACTAACATGAAAAAAATCTAAATATTGTAGTAAGTCCAACTTGTGCTCAATAATTAGTGCTGTTTCCTTCCTCCTCATTTAGTACCACGTTGCCTGACATTACAACTCCTGAAAGATTTATGTGTTTTAAAGACTCGTTAATGTCTTTACTTTTCAATTCAGTTTTCATACATTCAGTATTTTTTTTTAAAGATTTTATTTATTTGACAGAGAGAGACACAGCGAGAGAGGGAACACAAGCAGGGGAAGTGGGAGAGGGAGAAGCAGCCTTCCCGTGGAGCAAGGAGCCGGATGCGGGGCTCGATTCCAGGACCCTGGGATCATGACCTGAGCCGAAGGCAAACGCTTAACGACTGAGCCACCCAGGTGCCCCCATCCAGTATTTATTTTTAAGTGACTTAGAAATTTAAAAAATTAAGAAGAAAGAAAATATTCATAAATACAGAAATATACTATATAATTATAATTTTAACTATCCATTTATCTTTATTCAATCAAAGAATCAATCAAGTATTTCTTATAATTAAACTAGGGATAACCATTCTCCCAAGTACTGTGGCAACTTCATCAAATTAATAAAAAAACATTCCCTGCTTTCTAGCTTATATTCAAAGGTGGAGAGACAGGTGATAAACTCAAAAGTGTAACATATATACTGTGTTAGATGACAATCAGTACTATGGGGGGAATGAAATGGGCAATAAGAAGGGCTCCAGGTGGGGGAGCGTGATTTCAAATTTAAATGTCCTGGACTTCATTGGTCCAATTGAGGAGGTGTAACTGAGCAAAGATTTGAAAAGGTAAAGATACTCATGATACATGAACAGCTGGGAAAGGATGATCCAGGTAAAAGGTGCAAAGGCCCTGAAGAAAAAACATTGCTTGGCATGTCAGAAGAAAGATACTACGAGACTACAGTGATTACAATTTGATGAGGGAGTGATAGTAGAGATAAAGGTGGAGGAGAATGAAGGAAAGGCAAGAAGTCTTGCAAGATGGAGATTTGACTTGGTAAATCAGACAGCCACTGCAGTATTTTGAGCTGACAGGACTGATGTGTTTTCTCTTTTACAGAAGTCTTCTGGCTGCTGTGTAGGTAGTAGACGGGGAAGGTGGGGGTGGGGGGAGCTGACACAGAAAGACCCGTGAAAAGGTCATTTCAATTTGTCAAGGGAAGAATGATGGCGACATTGACTTGGGTAATAATGGTTGGGTGGGTAGAAGGGGCTGAATTCTGAATATATTTTGAAAGTATTTTATTGCCAAGAATTTTTGCTGATAGACTGTGGGGTGTGTGGGGAATAAGTGAGTCCAAGATGACTCTAATATATCTGGTCAAAGCAGCTCAAAAGTTGTGACCATTTAATGATAATAGAAAGGATCTAAGAGGAGCAGGTCTGAGGGGTAAGTTCATGAGTGGAGTTTAGAAATCAATGTATATAGAGATATATCTATACCTGTCTTTATACGTACCTCTACCTCCACTTCTACGTATATGTGTATCTCTAATTTTGTCTCTGCTATTTGCATCTATATGTCCAACTCTTATCACAATGTCTGGAACTAATGGACGACCTATAATTATTTGTTAAACAAATATAGAATGCATGTAATTTGGTTGATATCACAATTAGAGGATGGCAACAGCAATCTCAATGTAACATTATATATGGGATGGTTTCTTATATTCTTTCAGAAACATAATTTGAATAGCTATTAAATGTAGTCATGGAAATTTTCTATGTCTTTATCAAACTATTGTATTGAGAGAATTTTATTGCTATGCACTGAGCAGGGATATCTGAGTCCAGGTTATATTTCTTACTAATGGAGTACATTAAATTACTTAATTTTTCTGAGATAATTTCCTCATTTCTAAAAGGAGCGTAGTGATAGTACCATGTTTTTCTAAGATTAGATTGATGATATGATAAACATCTGGCACAGAGCAGGCAACCAATAGATTATAACTAAAATGTGCATCATTTGAAGTATGTTAGAATTGCACTAATTCAGCAGAAGTTGTGGTATCAGTGGGTCAGTAGTATATGTGTTTATCTGGAGAAAAAGATAAAAACGTGATAATAAAATGTAATGAATTGGGGCACCTGGGTGGCTCAGTCATTAGGCATCTGCCTTCGGCTCAGGTCATGGTCCCAGGGTCCTGGGATCGAGCCCCACATTGGGCTCCCTGCTCCATGAGAAGCCTGCTTCTCCCTCTCCTACTCCCCCTGCTTGTATTCCCTCTCTCTCTCTGTCAAAATAAATAAATAAAATAATTTTTAAAAAATGTAATGAATTAGTAAAATACTCCTTACATTAGTACCCAAATCCCTAAAAATAACATAAAATGGTGCAAATAATTCATAAGCTATTATAGCTCAAGTCTCAAATTCCAATTATATAAAATGGAAAGCTACCTCAAAATTTTTCCTGTTTGTGAGGAGTATGAATTGTAAATGAACCAAAATACTATTGAAACAGGATGCCAGCAATGTAGCATTTGAATAGAATAGAATATGTTTAGTTTATCTAGGAACTTAAAGATGAAAATACTTTATGTTTAAATTAGTCTATATATCATATCATTAAATCACTAACAGTACTTACTTGCACTAGTTGGTCAAAAGTTGTTCAATTTTTTATTGCAGCAGATGTTGCAAAATAAAATTCAAGTGCTTGCCTTGCAAACAATTTCTGCAGGTAGATTTTTAACTAAGTTATTTCTTGTAATAATTTTTAACCAAATTATTATTAAGTTTCGTGGTTACCTATCTAGGCAGCTACCTCTAATGGAAGGACATCAAGATGAAAAGATAAATGTTTTTAGTACATTAAATTATAAGCAACAGAAAGCCAACACTAAAAGGTCACCCTTTATAGCTATATATTTTTTTCTGGCTACTGAATGTACTGGACCATTTATGAATGATATACCTTTATTCATATAATTCAGATACTTGAACTTATTTAAAAAATATATTTAAAAACCCATACTTCACACTCATAAAACTTCACCCTAAAGGACAATTTATCTCAGTTCCTAACATGTCCAGCCTCAACAAAAATAAATCATGGCAAAATGTAAGAAAAACAATCTGAAGACATGAAACCATCATCAAAACGTAAATCAGCTATGACAAAGATGTTGGAATGATCGGGTATAGTATTTAAAATATCAATAATTAATGTGTTCAAGGCTCTAAATGAAAAGGTAGACAACATGGAAGCGCAGATGGACAATGTAAACAAACAGTTGGAAACTAAGAATCAAAAGAAATCCTAGAAATCAAAAAGAGTAA
Organism: Zalophus californianus; assembly: GCF_009762305.2. NCBI lineage: Eukaryota > Metazoa > Chordata > Mammalia > Carnivora > Otariidae > Zalophus > Zalophus californianus. The sequence goes on along the minus strand of NC_045599.1, from coordinate 143,971,408 downwards.
AAAAAACAATGGGTTCCTGGCTGGCTCAGCTGGTGGAGCATGCGGCTCTTGATCTTGGGGTTGTGAGTTTGTGCCCCATGTAGGGTACAGAGATTACTTAAATAAATAAATCTTAAAAAAAGAGAAAGAGAGAGAGTAAGAAAAATGAAGAAGGCCTTCCATGAGCTCATCACTAGACTTAACATAGCTAAGAACCAGTGATCTTAAAGAAACTTTGAGTTGTTATTTTAAATATTTCATCTCCATTGCCTTATGTTCTTTTTATACCAAATATAAAGTGAAGAAGCATTATAATAAGTTTCTTCATAATAAAGCATGTTGTGATTTACAATTAACATATATTTGGTGCTTTAGATAAACATAAGTAGTCAGATCCTCCCATTTGTGACTTTCTTTGCATGCAATGCTCTACAGGGTTTTGGATTCTTGCATTATATTGTGGCAAAGGTGGAGAAAAACTCATTATTATTTTGAGATATAAGATTACGAATTCTTCAAAAAATGTGTTGAGAACCAGGCAGTGATTAAGAAGCACTTAGAGCCAGGCTGTTTTTGCCCACTAAATCTTACAACAGATGTTTTATTAATCCCCATTGATCTTCCATGTAGAAGTCAAACAAATTAGAGAAGAAAAACAAAACAAAAAGGAAAGCATTAACATATATACACAGGTTTATGATAATATTGTTGAAAATTAATATCCATTATATATTTTGTGTTTACTATTTAATAGCAAAAGAACAATGTGTGAGAAACAGCTAAACAGCTAACACCATGACTGGCCTCCGGTATTACATTTGAGTGAGATTGCAAAGTAAGACTATTTAAAGATAATGAGGGTTATATCAGCAATACTCATAGGGATTTATAAACACATTATTCATTGAATTGGGTAATTTTAATAATACTGCATTGCCTTTCAGTCTTTATAGGTAATAATTTAGCAAACTGGAAAGTGAAAAGCTACAGTCACTCTCTAGAACACAGTATAGGAATAACAAAGGCAGGCTCTTGAAATGCAAATCTACTTCGATAATGGAGACTGGTTTCTTTAGATTCAATGTTTAATTAAAATTTTTGAAATTCTGGGAAATATGCAGAAGGAAGAAATAGAGATCATGGAGACAAATTACCAATTTCAGAAAATATATTACGTGGGGCGCCTGGGTGGCTCAGTCAGTTAAGCGACTGCCTTCGGCTCAGGTCATGATCCTGGAGCTCTGGGATCGAGTCCCACATCGGGCTCCTGGCTGAGCAGGGAGCCTGCTTCTCCCTCTCACCCTCACCCCTCTCATGCCCTTTCTCTCTCTCTCTCTCTCTCTCAAATAAATAAATAAATAAAATCTTTAAAAAAAAGAAAATATATTACGTGAATAACAAAGAAAAGAAAACACAAAGCCAAGTCACATCAAAATTCTTTGAGTGTTTGTATGATTTTGGAGATGCACTTAATCCTCACAATCTAGGTACATCCTGTCCTTTTCCTGAGATTATCTCTAGTTTAGTAAAATCTTTAAGTTTCTGAGCTACAGTATCTACACTAGTGCATTTAATATGAGATGTGTTTTGTCTGATTGTTTTCTTTGCTCCTGGAAATAAACACAAACACATGGAAAATGTTCACAGGAGATGTCATGGTTTATTTGTCAACTTGACTGGGCAAAAAGAGTTGGTCAAATATTATTCTGGTGTTTCTTTCAGGGTGTTTTTTGATGAGTTAACATTTAAATCAATAGATGGACTAAAGCCCACTTCCCTCCCTCGCATGGGTGGGCCTCCACCAGTCAGTTAAAGTTCTGAATGAAATCAAAAGGTTGACTCCCCCCCGAATAAAAAGCAGTTTCTCCTGCCCAACAACAACCTTCCAGCTGGGACACTGATTTTCTTGCCTTCAGACTTGGACCGAAACATTGACTTTTCCTGGATCTTGATCCTGAGGGACTCTGGACTGTAGCTATACCATCAGCTCTCTTGTTCTCAGGCCCTTAGACTCTTTCTGGAACTACACCATTAGCTTTCCTGGGTCTTTAGCTAGGCATGTAAAGACCTTGGGACTTTGTAGTCTCCATAATCATGTAAACCAATTTCTTATAATAGATTATAAGCGGTATTGGTTCTGTGTATTTGGGGAACTCTGACTAATACAGAGATCCATAAATCAACTTTGTTTCATATAGCTTTTAATATATATTAGGCTCCAACTACTCATGTCTTATGTTAATAGTTTAAGGTATATTTTTAATTTTAATTCACATTTTCACAATAGTATATCATACCTGGATTTTAAATTTCATCAAGAAACGCCTGTGGTGTTTCTCATAAACTTATTTTTAATGTACCTATTAAAGAATTATTCTAAAAGTATTCATAAATTTCAAAGCCTATAACTTATCTGAAGCCTCCACTCCGTAGTAATCAGTTATTTATTGATCATTTATATTGAACATCTGTTATATTTAATTAGCCATAGTCATCTATTAACAAACCATATTTTTCCCTTTTGGTGGTTTTATTATGGATTTTAAAAAAGATTTTAAAGGCTTTTTTTTTTAGATATTTTAATTCTATTGTTCCTTGGGCACCTGGGTGGCTCAGTTGGTTAAGCGACGGCTTTCAGCTTGGGTCATGATCCTGGAGTCCCGGGATCGAGTCCCGCATCGGGATCCCTGCTCAGCAGGGAGTCTGCTTCTCCCTCTGACCCTCCTCCCTCTCATGCTCTCTGTCTCTCATTCTCTCTCTCGCAAATAAATAAAATCTTAAAAAAAAATTCTATTGTTCCTTGTTGTGGACACATATTGAAAACTTCAAGTTTATTATTCAGAATCCACCATTGTCAAGTCTATATTTGATTAGTATTCTTTTCTAAGGAAATATTACTTGATATTTATTATCACCTTCTCCTAATTCTTAATAATTCACTAAAAGCAGCAAAAGCAGCATCACTATCATTACCAACACTAACACCAATGACAACTTTTAGTTCAGCATACATACATAAATGTTTATATATATACATGTGTGTGCATAACATATCTTATATGCACATATGCATGGATGTGTATAAGAAATGTGCATACATAAATATATACATGTATGCATGTGTGTATATATTTCCTGAGATATACAAATATTTGGATACATCAATATGTTTTATGTTTGTAAATATCTCATATATTTGTATCAGATCACCTTGTTTGCCCCCTAAGAGGCAATTGACAATATTTGGGGATATTTTTTATCATCTAGACCAAGAGGGTACATCCATCATCGAGTGGGTGGAGGCTAGAAATGTTGCTAAACATCCCGTAATGCACAGACAATCTTCCTTCCACAAAAAAAATCATGAGTCTAAACTGTCAGTAATGCCAAGGTTGAAAAACTGCTCCAGGATGATCTTAAGCAGCCCCAAATTCTGGTGAAGCAATATTGTAAATAGACATTACATTTAAAAAGATAATGAAAGGCAAACTACAGACAAAGACTACTGTTCATTTTTTTTATTTGAAATCACTAGTTTCTTCAACTTTAACTCTGCTTCTTGAATCTATTTTGCTTCTCATACCCATATTTTATGAGACTGTAATCTTTTGTTTTTCTTACAAACATTTTTAAGACTGGAATCCAATTGGGCGCCTGGGTGGCTCAGATGGTTAAGTGTCTGCCTTCGGCTCAGGTCATGATCCCAGGGTCCTGGGATCGAGTCCCGCATCGGGCTCCCTGCTCCTTGGGAGCCTGCTTCTCCCTCTGCTTCTCTCTCTCTCTCTCTCTCTCTCTCCCCACCTCTGTCGCTCATGAATAAATAAATAAAATCATTAAAAAAAAAAAAAGACGGCAACATCCTTTAAAAAAAAAAAAAAAAGACTGGAATCCAATTTCCTATATGCCCTGAAGCATGCGGATATTACTCTGTGTTGCAATAACCCAATTCTCCTGTAAAAATTCAAAATTTTCAACCTAATGCCCAGAATTATGGCGGCGTACTGAATCACTAATTGCCATTGTCTATGTCTTCCCTGCCTCGGAATTAAATAGGCATGCCCTTTTCAATGTGACTTTACGGTTCTTCCCACCAGAGGTGAACTATGTAGTTTTATTCTATTGATCAAGGCATTGCCAGTGTGGTTTGTTTGGTTAATAGACTATGGGAAGAAGTGACACATGACCATTCCCAGCCAAGCCCTCAAGAAGCATCATGGGTTTCCACTTGCCTTGTTGTGCTCATGCCATTTCTCCATTAGAAAAACATAGCGTTATAATTAATTGCTGGCCCAGGAAGGACAAAGGACATGTGCAGCAAGACCTGAACTCAGAGCCCAGAACCAGGAGCCCAGATCCTGAAATCTAGCCTACCCAAGCCAAGAAACCCACAGCCGACGATTAAAGATGGAATACATACTGCTTTTAGATACTGAGCACTGAAGTGGTTTGTTTCACAGAAGTCATGGTTGAATAATAGAAAGCTGTTAAGAGTGGAGTATTTCTTTCTTATGAAAACTTAAAATATGAAGTATTAGCTTAGGAACAAGTGGCATGTGTCAAAGGAAACTCTTGCAGCAGAGTATAAAATGGCAGCTGTGTTAAGGCAGCAAACCCATTAGGCAAATGTCACTTCAGGAAACTCGGAAGACAAAAACAGTGCCTACAAATTATTCCAACAAGCCAACCACAACCTTTTGTCAGAGCCAGGAGCACCTCATCCCCTTGCTACAGATCCTTCCAATCTGCTGGGTTCCTGAGTGCAACAGCATATGTTCTACATGGTAAGCAGTTTCCTGCTGCCCTGGGCTGTGAGTATATGAGATTAATAACCTGCTACCATTCTCATCTGTCCAGTGTCAGGCGCCAGGAGTTAGGACACCTTGTACTACCCGGTATGGTAGGGAATCCCTCCTTCACTTAAGGGGCAGGGCAGTAAGGAGAGTGACCTGACACAGCAGAAGCTGTGCAAGACAATTAGGTGGATTCTTATGCCAATCATGTGTATAGCTCTCCTGCTCCTGGAATAATGCTTTTTATGGGTTGGAGCTAAGGACTTCTTTGCTCACAAACTTTGTTCTCATCTTGCAGCTCCTAATTTAGCTAAGTTAACCACTATCCCTTTGCTCTCACTACCAAGGAGAAAAGCAAGCTGAGCGTTGTCTGCTAGAATTCAGTAAGCATTCCTGTCTTTCTGGTCTTACTCTCATTCTCTCCAAGTTCTTGGCCAAATCCTGCAGAAGAATTCTTTAATCCCAATATTATAGGTCGTGAGCTTTTTTCCCCCGACTCCTGACAAGTCTCTTGTACTACCTTTGAGACATTTACTTCTACCCTGAGGGACATTTACACATTAAGGCCCAGAAGTCAAGCCTCAATTCCTGAAGTCTGTCCTATAATAAATCTAGCATATCCTAACCTAATAGAAGTCCAGACAGGGACTGTTCATTTTGAGTGTACATTTCATTCTGCCAGTATCTCTCCTTGATACCATTCCAGACCTACTTCCTCCTTCCCTGAGCAGGTGTGTTGAACAACGTGCCTAGGTTATCTGCAAAACCCAGCTCAAACAGTGTGCATTTAATGTGTCTCTTGTAATTCCTTTTCTCCATGGGTCCCAATTTCCAGGTCATGACAAGGACACCGATAGTCAGCCAAACCACAGACCAAGCCTAGACTGTTAAATTCTACGGAAATCTCTAGCAAGACCTTATGATGAGAGCTAGTGTCTTTTCTCATCACATGCTTTCTCTCTTAGCACAGCTGACCAGATAGCAGAATATGTATGAACAAGTGCTCTTCTTATTAAGTACATTGACCTAGGTCAGCTAGAGAGACAACAGGCTTGAGTCCTCCAGAAATTCTCAAATTTATATGACTTGGATGAGCATATTTACACAAATTCAAAAACACTTCCTTTATTACTAGCATATTTGACAGAATTCAGTTACTCTGCTCCTCTTTCTGCATGGTCCCTCAACTTTCTATGTATATATTTGTTAAAATTATGCATCTGCATTCACAACTCCTGTGTGACAGACAGCTAGTTTTGCACTCATATTTATTTCTCTCCTTATTTCATTGTAAGGGAATTTTTAATTTTTAAGTAGGCACGTGGGCAGTTGTAATAATGCCAACCTAAGTCCTTTATATATTAAATCTTCCATGCTTAAATTATTTGATTGGTTTGGTGCTTGGATATGTATTGCAATAAAACAATAGCAAAAACTTGCTTTGAGGTTATTCCTCAAAGTGCAAGGGAGATGATCATGAAAATAAATAGACATATGTGACAGCAGGCAATTGGGTTAATCTCATTCATTTAAGTTTAGGTTACTTAACTAGAAAATGGTAACAAAACAATTCTAATTCACATATTTGTAGTGACTATTATATCAAGATCCTAACACAAATCCTGGTACATGGTGTGCATTCAGTAACATCTATCTTGTTTTCTGTTTTCAGCAAATAATTTGTATGGTCTGAATATATAATTATACTACTGATGATACTTTGGAACTGCAAAGTAAATGGTTGTGTCACCTTGAGCAATGGGTAGGAATAATGTGTAGAGGTGATCAGAACTCAGAAAAAATGGTCATGGGATAGTAGGGAATAGTAAAAATTTGGTCTAGACCCATACATTAAACAAATGTCGGAAATCAAAATATGATATTATATTAACATTCAGGGTTGAATGGTCATTACAGGAATTAGTAGTACAAGGCATATAATTACAGGTAAAAAAATAAAGTAAGGAACACCTTTAAGCCCTTTGTTGACATGTTTCACACACATACAAATATACACATACACACACATACGAACACAATTTGGGGGCTGGTTTCTCGGTTTCAGCAGGGAGCAGAGCAATTTGGACATCTGCAGCAGGAGATATCTCCACCTATCCTATAGGTAGACCTCCGCATCTATGCCCACTTCAACAGATGCTAAATGCTAGAGAGCTGCCTATGGAGCATAAGGTAAGAAAGGGACATACGGATTGCAAAACCAAGGAACTAAATTAACTGTGAAGAACACTGTTGTTAGAGACCCCAGCCAAAATAAATTCATGTGAAAAGCAAGGATATTGAGTCTGAACTGTCTAGCATTTAAGAGTATGCAAAATTTCGAGCTAAATGCCTCCAGAAAAGAAAAAGTTACTAGAAAGTGGACATAATTTTGCAAAATAGTCAAATCCACAAAGTTAAAAAAGATGAACGTGATGGATCAAAGATAGCCACAGATTGTTTTACATGACCCTTACTGAGAAATTGGTCTACTTCCTCTGTCTTTGACCCCAAGTAGAATAAACAGAATCAGCAATCCTGTGTTGGTCTCTTGAATCCGAGCCCTCATTTATGAAAAACAGCTGCTCGGCCGCAGAGACTATGTAGAGACAACTTAAGATGACATGGACAGACAGAAAGATCGAGAGGACCCAAGTTTCCAGCTGTCCTCACTAAGATGCCAGGCATGTGAGTACAGCCATCTTTGACCCTCCAGCATAGTTTAGCTGCCAACTAACTACTGTGGGGTGATCCCAGTCAACACCCCACAGAGCTGAAAAATCATCTGGTCAATGTGTCATAAAACCATAAGATATAATAAAATGATTATATGTAAAGCTAGTAAGTTTTAAGACAGTTTGATTCAAAGCTACGTATAATAAGTAGACCAAGTAAGGCATTACATAAAATTTAGAAATCAAAATGATGGAAGGAGTGATGGGCATATATATTTCTTAAAATAAGAGTGTATTTATGGGATAAAAAAGTAGATTCATAATTGAAATGTTTCCTGCTTAAGACCCCAAAATACCCCTACTGTGGTAAAATATATTATCTGATGTTCCAGGATATAGTATGGCATTGTGTAGTAGAAATAAGAATGGATCATTCAATTCAATGATTAATCATGTACCCGTTCTGGTCCAGAATGCAATAAGAAAGACTAAGAGATGTGGACCATATAAATGAACTTACCATCTTGTTCTTCCATTTCGTTTTATTTATTTTTGTCTATGTGGGAGTATCTGAGGTGAGTTAGGAGACCATCTTTGGGTCACACAGTAATGGATGGCGCTGGATCATCTCAGAGCTTCGGACTCAGAGGCACCGCTACGGATGGTTTTGCTGCTTTAGTAAAAATTGCCTCAGGAATTGGTGCATCATTTAGCACAAAATTGGTGATGGAAGGTGGCTGAGGCCTGTGTGAAATCAGATGAGGGAGACTGGGAAAATGGGAGGACAGAGGCTGCCAAAATATATGAAAAGAATGAAACAGCTTGTCAATTCCCAGAACTACTAGCAATGGTGAAGGGTCAGGAAGAGTCTGAATTAAATGATCAGATCAGGAGCAAGAGGACTTGACATGACCGGTAGTCAAAAGTAAGGCAGATGTTCATTCCCAGGATCTCTCCCGGCAGCAATGGGAAATTCCTGTCCGGAGATATGCTAACGTTACCCAAGACATCCAAGTCTCGGAAATTGTGTCCTTGCCTCAGATGTCTTCATATTTAAGAGAGGCAGCTGTCACGCCTTTCAATATTTGCTACAATCACACAGCACAGAATCTGAGATGTCCACAGAGCATGAAATTGAAGAAAGAGATAACCAATCCATTAGCATCATTCCTGGAAAATCCAAATGATTCTAAAAGCATTAATGATCACAGAGGTTCCCACATTCATTTTATGACATGGTTAATTCATTTTTAGTGATATTTGCAATAAGAGAATGATTTTCAATAACAGATATAATAGATACTGTTCTACAGTTTTGTACTTTTATGCAATCAGATCATGTGGGAACATACAGTAATGTTCATGCTGATATTTGCTCTTTGAAACATTTTTAAACTATGATTGTTTTTCCCCCCTAAAAAGATTACATTCATTAAGTAAAAAAATATGTCCTGATGAGTAGGCATATTCATTCATATGGTCTAGAGTATGGAAATACTTGAGCGACATTTTCTCTTAATATATTTCAACGAGTTTTGGTTTTGGAGTTGTTTTTGGTTTTTGGTTTTGTTTGTTTGTTTGTTTGTTTTTTGGTTTGTTTCTTTGTCCTTGGGTCTTTCTCAATAATCAGCAAATATGTGCATTTACTAAACTTAGCATTATTAATGGAATTTTAAAATATGTTTTAGGAGTCTGAAATCATATATTATTGCTACTTCTTGGGCTGATTATAACCAGGAGTTCTGAGAAAAGTCCTTTTTTTGAAAGATTTTATTTATTTATTTATTTGAGAGAAAGAGAGTGAATGTGAGAGAGAGAGCACAAGCAGGGGGTGGGGGCAGAGGGAGAAGCAGACTCTCCACTGAGCAGGGAGACCAATGCGAGACTAGATCCCAGGACCCTGGAAACATGACCTGAGCTGAAGGCAGACGCTTAACTGACTGAGCCACCCAGGCACCCCAGAAAAGTCTTAATAACTCAAAATATGCCACACATTTTTAGTGTAACTTTGTAGGTCTCAAGTTTTAACTTCTCAGCCCCATCAATGACAGTGAAGTTTTGTTTGAAATTCTTTCCCAAAGATATACTAGTTTAGCAAATAGCATTCTTGTAAAATTAAGCCAAATTTTTAATTTTATATTATTATTTTGGTGGTTTGTTGTTCATCAAGCATTTATTTTGTACCTCTTCTATATAGGTACAAGGGATACAGAAATGAATCATGAAGAATCTATACCCTACTGAGCCTGCAGCATTGGAGTCAGATGCTACATAATGCAGTACCATGTTACAGTTCATAGAACAGATATCTGAAAAGAGTAAAAGGGACGCTCAAAGAAGAGAGTGGTCAATTGTTGCCAAGAGGCAGAAGTATCAAAGGAGTCAGAGAAGGGATAAATGATGAGAAATACATATCTTTTTAAAGGGGATGGGTTGCTAAGAGAGTACAAATGCTTTCCTTCCACATGGGCACAGTGGGGTGAGCCAAGAACTGATAAACTAGGGCCATCACAAAGCTTTTCACTACAATTGAGGCACAAAGTTCAAATGTTCAAACTTTTTAGGTGGTGGGAAAACCCCAGATGGCACCTAACACACTTGGACATTCCAGTGAAAATAATGAGGACCTACTGAAAAGTTGTAAGGAGAGAAATTACGTGAGAATGCATGTTTGGGGGAGATTGAGGGGACATGGGAGTGAAGGCATTTGGGGAGTTAGGATACTATGTATTGTTGAACAGATGTTTGCTTTCCGTGATCTAAGATACCACTTTTTAGTGGCTTTCTAAATTATATAAGCAAAACCTCACAACACCTTTAACCAACAAACATAATTATTAAAAAATTTCATCAGGAAATTTCAAAGTGAATTGATGATATTAAGAATAATGCAGGGGCACCAGGGTGGCTCAGTCGTTAAACGTCTGCCTTCGGCTCAGGTCATGATCCCAGGGTCCTGGGATCGAGCCCCGCATCGGGCTCCCTGCTTCTCCCTCTCCCACTCCCCCTGCTTGTGTTCCTCTCTCGCTGTGTCTCTCTCTGTCAAATAAATAAATAAAATCTTAAAAAAAAAGAATAATGCAATTTTGAAAAGTGTTTCCATCAGAATCTCTCTCCCACCATACCTACCAGATTTAAAAACTCTTGTTTAATTCATTTTTCTCTATATAATTAGCATTCAACATAATTTCTGCAGTTAATTCAATTAAATGTATTACTGGATGAGTGGCCTAGCTCTCCTGTTGCCCATGAAAAATCATAGCTCCCAACAAGGAATCTAAACTGTGGCAGTTTAATTATATTAACTAGAATCTTGAGGAAAAATACACACTGTATAATAAGATTTATTATTAAAATTTTTAAAAATACAGTTCTATTATACTACACTAATATCTGTTCATTCCCACCTTTGTAAAATATCACACACAAACTGCAGTGTGTATTTTTAATACAAATTGTTAATATAAATAACTATATCATATATTATTGAATACAATACATACTTTTGGACCTTAAAATCATTTGAATTATTATGCGATGTGATCTTTTTAAAAGATATATATTTTTTGAGAAAGTTTTAATCTGCCACTGAGAACTGTACATATTGTCAAAGAAACAGCTTCAAAGAGAAGACTTGAGTACCAGTTGGAATTGGAATCTGCCTGACATTCATATGTGGAAAAATGTTCTTTGACATTTATTATCATTTCTGTAATCTAAGATTAAATTGTTATACCATTAAATATCAAGTATTATGTCTAGTAATAACTCCATATTTCTGTTTTACAAAGATTTCAATTACTTGTGAACTAGAATTTGTAGTTTTTTAAACATTGCTGATTGAAAAAATATTTCTCATTTTCTTTGTTAAAAGCACTAAAAACCACTTCTATTAAGAATACATTTTCCGGGGGCGCCTGGGTGGCTCAGTTGGTTAAGCGGCTGCCTTCGTCTCAGGTCATGATCCCGTGGTCCTGGGATCGAGCCCCGCGTCCGGCTCCTTGCTCAGCGGGGAGCCTGCTTCTCCCTCTCTCTCTGCCTACTTATGCTCTCTCTCTATCTCTCTGTTAAATAAATAAATAAAATCTTTAAAAAAAAAATACATTTTCCGGTGGCGGGTGGCTCAGTCGGTTAAGCAGCTGCCTTTAGCTCCTGGGATCCAGCACCCATCAGGTTCCCTGCTCCACGAGGAGCCTGCTTCTCCCTGTCCCTCTGCTTGCTGCTCCCCCTTCTTGTGTGCGCACACATTCCCTCTCTGTCAAATAAATAAATACATAAAACCTTTAAAAAAAGAAAAAAGAATAGATTTTCCGGGGCCCCTGGGTGGCTCAGTCAGTTAAGCTTCCAACTCTTGATTTTGGCTCAGTTCATGATCTCAGGGTTGTGAGGTTGGGCTCCCTGCTGAGCATGGAGCCTGCCTCAGATTCTGTGTCCCTCGCCCTCTTCCCCTCCCCCCATGTGTGTGCATGCGCGCACTCTCATTCTCTCTCCCGAAAAAAAAAATTGAATAAAGAAAAGACTAGAAAAAATATTTTTTAAAAAAGAATACATTTCCCTTTCATCTTATCATTCAGTTAAAAAAAAGAGCTCCAATATATATGCACAAGGTTAAAACCATTAATTTTAGAAATACTGGCTCAAAAAATATCAGGCTTCTGTTCTACCTTTCTCTCTCTTCATGATTTCTCTCTCCCCATAGGCAGTTAAATTCATCTATTTTTGCTTATTACATTAGTATTTTTTCCCATTAGCCTCAAATACATTCTTGTATTGGTAATTTTTTTTTATTTTTTAGTATTAGGTTACTAGTAAACTTGTAACATCTCCATTCATATTTTTACAACGATTGTTGCTTTCAAATTTAAAATAGTAAAGTTCTAAATTGCATATAATTAAAATTGTCAGTATATGTGACCAAAAGTTTTTTTAATCATGAATGAATACAAGGGAAAAATTATTTTTGACTAAAAATTATTTAAAAATTTTACTGCAGGGATAATTTTTAATTAAAATAGGGAAAGAATATTTTGAACCAAATTGAATCTACTTTCTTAAAATTATAGCATAAATGAAATATTTCTTTTATTGTACATAAATAATTTGTGAGTGTCAGCTTTTGAATGTGTGTCTTCAGGCCTCTCTGCACTTAGGGGATATGATTTTAGGGATGGATACAAACTGATATATTGGGATTATTGTCACATAGTTCAAATTATTCAAAATATTAAAATAGAACATGCTCAGATAGTCATAAATTATGAAAAACATTGACTTCCTATCTTACCATCACAGAACAATAAGAATGGCTGCATTTGAAGGTAAAATTATTTACTTAAGACTAGTGGAAATATGTGAGCTTTGTGTTCATGAAAATATTATTTAAAAAAACAAATTAAGAGGGGCTCCTGAGTGGGTCAGCCGTTAAGTGTCTGTCTTCGGCTCAGGTCATGATACCAGGGTCTTGGGATGGAGCCCCGCATCAGGCTCCCTGCTCCACTGGAAGCCTGCTTCTCCCTCTCCCACTCCCCCTGCTTGTGTTCCCTCTCTCGCTGTGTCTCTCTCTGTCAAATAAATAAAATAAAATAAAATAAAAAACAAATTAAGAGAATGTGCTGATGTTTTCATTTTGCTGAGCTTCTTTATCCTGTGCAGATGGAAGGGGCTATGAATCAGGCAAATTCTCTCTAGCAATATTTCATCATTCCTCAAACATTGATCTACCTTGGAAAAGGACTTTAACCCAACTTAACCAAAAAGCAAGCTTTGAAATACTGTTATCAAATTGTTCTCATCCTGAAATAAAATGTTCGCATTTGGTGATCTTTGATGAATAATATATTATTCATCAATTTTTATGAACATTCCATTTTTCATGCCACTGCAGAGGGTTCTAAAATCACTGGAGAAATATGTGGCTCTAAATAGGCTGAAATATGATTTCATGTTTCCTTATTTAGAAGTTTACTAAGGTAGGGGCGCCCGGGTGGCTCAGTTGGTTAAGCGACTGCCTTCGGCTCAGGTCATGATCCTGGAGTCCCGGGATCGAGTCCCACATCGGGCTCCCTGCTCAGCGGGGAGTCTGCTTCTCCCTCTGACCCTCCCTCCTCTCATGCTCTCTCTCTATCTCATTCTCTCTCTCAAATAAATAAATAAATAAAATCTTTAAAAAAAATAAAAAAAAAAGAAGTTTACTAAGGTAAGTGGCTACTGGAAGCAAAGCCAGTAACTAGTTAATTCTCCCTCTTGGCATCATGCAATGTATTTTTTTCTAAAATGTCATATTCCCATGTCTGAACACATATAAACATCCTGTGTCAACCATGCCCTGGCAGCCAATGTATATACAAAATGTATTATCCTGTCTTTTCAAGTTTTCTTTCTCTTCTGCTTTCTTTAGCAAGGTCCTTTTTAATTTACCCCCGATAGATGCCCTGGCAAGTGAAAGTGAGTTTCAGTGCATATAGATTCAGTAATGGACAAAACAGCCTCACCCTTTGGGATTTGTTTTGATATCGCTATGCTCTTGACAATTTTTAGATATTTTAGATCAGGAATTTCCACAATTGCTTCGTAAATGTCATACAACATTGACTAGTAGACTCTGTCATTCATTTGCCTTGCCATAGCTCTCTTGCCAAAGCTGCCACATTTTTGCAGCACAGGGTTGGAATAAAGCATATATGTTTAAATGGTTACTTCATTGCCTATTGATTGTGAAATTTTGAGCAGTAAAACAAAGCTGTAGCGTTTTCTGATTTTACAAAATAATAGCTTATCTTCTGGCTGACATTTCAAGGTTAATTCATGAGTGTCTTAGAAAAAGCATTCCATCTTATTTCATGGTTCCCAGCTATAAGCCTTAATCTCAAAGAAATTTCAGATCGGAGCTAAAGTTTCTTATCCTCATATACATATATTACAAAATATTATTTGTAAGTATAACAATAAAAAACCTGGCATATAATAACATTTCTTCTTTATTTCCATAAAAGAAAAATGAGTTGAGTATTTTTTTCTTCTTTGATTTTTATTAAAATGTATGTTGTATTATTTTTTGGTTCATTGGGCATCCTAGTTAACTGTTAGCCTTCTCTGGGCCTCCCTCTATTCCTAATAAACATGCTTGGATATTCCATGTCTACAACACTTTAGCTGGAACTGGAAATTAACTTGTCCTCTCTTTTTTTGTTACACAAGTCTACAGAATCTGAGCTTTGGGGGCTCCGTTGGTTAAGTGTCTGCCTTTGGCTCAGGTCATGATCCCAGGGCCCTGGGATCGAGCCCCATGTCGGGCTCTCTGCTCAGTGGGGAGCCTGCTTCTCCCTCTCCCTCTGCCTGCCACTCACCCTGCTTGTGCTTTCTCCTCTCTTTCTCTCTGTCAAATAAATAAATAAAATCTTTAAAAAAAAATGAGCTTTGGATGAACTCAATGATTTGGCTTTGGGCATACATTCTTATATACTTATATTTGAATAGCCATGCCCAATCGAGAAATGTAAATTGATGACTGTCACCTATGAATCATAGGTAATTCTTTGTTCTTCCATGGGAAAGAGTAAAATAAGATTGGTTAAGAAGCCTGTAGTGCAGCTTTGGTCACATCTCTCCACACAGAAATATGAAGCATAGACTGGTCATCAATGTTCAACCGCACAAGCCAAGCATGATGCCATCTCCACCTACATCTTTGACTTATCAGGATATCTATGTCCTTTGCTCTCTCCCAAAACAATCTGCAGACATTGAGTTTTACCACGCTTCTCCCCATCTTGTTGATTTGCTCCTCTCTTTATCTTTGCTTTAGACATTATTTAAAGAATCTTCACTTAGTTTTCTTTTAATAACAGTTGTTTAGATTTAAGTCTAAATATCATGTCCTCAGGAGAACCTTCTCTGAATTCCTAGACAAGGTCTGTCTCTCTTGTTACAAACTACAATTCAGGTGGCATCTTTAAAAAAAATGAACTATTTTTTAGAGTAGTTTTAGATGTACAGAAATATTAAGAAGATAGCACAGAGAGTTTCCATATAGACTGAAGCAGTTCTCTTATAATTAATGTTTCATATTAGTATGTTACATTTGTTATAATCCATGAACCAACATTGATACAGTATTAATTAAATTCCATACATTATACAGATGTTCTTATGTTTTATCTCATGTCTTTTTTCTGTTCCAAGATATCATCCAAGATACCACAGTACATTTAGCCATGATGTTTTTTCAGGCTTGTCTTGATTGTTACAGTTTTTCAAGGCTTCCTTGGTTTTGATACCTTGACAATCTTGAAGAATACTGGTTTGATATCTTGCAGTATGTCTCTCTATTGGGTTGGCAGTGTTTCTTCATGAGCAAACTGGGGTTCTGTGCTCTTGGAAGAAAGACAGGGTTAAGTGCCATTCTCACGACAACTTATCAAAGGCACATGCAATCAACATCTGATCATAATGACTTACCATTGTTGATGTTGACCTTTATCAGCAGACTGAGGTGGTATTTGCCAGGTTTTGACACTGTGCACTGCGAAGTGACTCACTCCTTACCCACCTCCAAAATTTCTTTTCCCTTTATAGCACTTTTTGAGAGGAAGTTGCCATGTATAGCCCACACAAAAGAAGGGGGAGTTGTATTCCACCTCATTGAGGGCAGAATATCTACAAAATTGAATTATCTCTCACTTTTTACTTAATTAATAATTTATTTGTATCAGTATGGACTCATGGATGTTTATTTTATACTTTAGGTTATGATTCAATACTATTTTCTTTATTTTGTTCCTCAAATTGTTTTAGCTTTGGCTACTGGGTGTTCTTACAGGTGGCTCTTATGTCCCTTTGATATGCCTCCATTAATGTGAGTTTTTGGTTTTTGTTTGATTATTTTTAATCATTTCCTTCCTTGCTGGTATTATGAGATGTTTATTTTGTATATTTCCTTCCCAGTTCTAGAATCAACCATTTCTCTAAGGAGCCCTCTTTCCATTTATTGGAGAATGTTGTTAGAAAATAAGCTCTGGGCACAAAGTGTTATGTAGTTTTTCATAGTAGTTTTCATGGATTATAGATATTTATACAATTAATTATTTAGCTTAATTATTAAGTGTTCTCTTTAATCCTCTAGAGACTAAGTTTTGTATTATCAAGGACCTCTAGTAGAGTCCATAGCATAGAGTTTAATAAGTGTTCATCTTAAAATCATATATTAATTTAACTTATCATTATGCAGTCATGCATTGATGCTTAGTTTGGGATGAATTCAGTGCTATATGTAATCCTAACTATATATCAATTATATATTTAATTGAATCAAAGATAAAACAATTCATAATATTATAATATGGAAACTCCTGAATTTCTAGAAATCATGCTATGCCATCTGTATTCCCATTTTTAATTATGTCTTTTATATTGTGACTCAAATTAGAGAAAGAATCTGGAAATATATATCTATAAAATATATATTTCAAATTCAGCATAATTCGGTTACTATAGATGATCAGCACTCTTCAGCCGGCCATTAATTACTAGAAAATATACACTGTTTTGAAGGGTCTAAATATCCTCTCCATGAAACCATCTGAAATAATTAATCATTATATCTGGATATAGTTTCCATGGCTTAGACATGTATTTTACAATCTTGTACAATGGCAATCCATCAAATAATGTATCTCTGAAAACTGGATGAGGAGGGTAAAATTCTCTCTAGTAAAGTGACATATTTTCAAAACACAGTACCCATGAATAAAATGAGGAAGATAAAATAATCTTACAGTCATATCAATAAAAGTGCATTAGAATTGATTTACAAAACTATAACTTTTCCTTCTCATTCCTGGTTTGGGTTTTCCAGACTCCAACCACTTTTTCACTAGTTTTGGATTTTGAATCCCTCAATTCTCTTCTAACGTAATGTTACATGGTCAGGTCAAATGGTACAAAAGGCAAGATAGATCAAAAGGCAATTTTAATTATTGACTTACTAAGATGCATCCTGTTCTAAAGAGAGCTCAAAGGAATGGTAAGAAAGAAAGACAGAGGAGCAAAAGAGGGGGTGGGGAAAGGAGATGTCAACTTACAGAAAACAGATTATTTATAGTTATTCGCTAGTCTCAGATCGAGCTCTAGAGCATATGTTTCATATGCTCAGCTCATTGTCGTGGATTAAATGTCATATAACTTATTGTATAAAATGTTATTATTTAAAAAATTAAATTTATTATATGTTATGGAACCAGAGACTTTCAGGATTGAAAATATATATATTTCCCCCCTTGGCTAACATAAAATACATTTTAATTGAGATGCAAACCTGGTATTTATGGCTCTTGGCCATTCATAAATGTAAATATATTCTAATATGTAATTTGTTTGTTTTAATAGGTTTCCTATTTAACATGCTGATTTTGTGTCTAGAAATTAACACAATTTATGATACCTCAATTGTTACACCATCTTGGATTTTTAACTACTTTTACTTCAATTTGATTAACTTAGGTCTTTTCAATCACAGTTATAAACAGATAAATCTTACATGCTGTATTAGTCAGGTTGGTAATAAAATATGAGTATTGTTTTATTTTTGTAAACAGTACTAATAAAAAAATGTATCTCACTACTTTCTAAAGATTTCTTTCAATTCCTATTATTTGCTTTGACTTCCTATTTTATTTAAAGACTTATGAGCAAGAACCATGTTACCCTATAACACAATGATACTCATGTGTTTAATATAATTATACCTGTTCTTTTGGGTTAATTACTATTCTTGTATTAGAGTAAGAATATTTAATAAAAAAAATTATATATTCAGGGCATTTAGTAAGCTTATTGCCTCTTAAGTAACAGATTAAATTTATTTATTTGAGAACATAAAACAAGACTAGAGTTAGCTAGCTAGCTAATTAGATAGAAATATTTAGATATAATGAAACAATGTTTTTCATTATTAGCTTGTGGTATCAGAATATCAGATGCTCATTTAACCAATGAACAAATTAATTTAAAATATTATTTTTAAGTTCTAACCAGTATAATCATAGAGCAGATAGGAAAGTTTCTAGCTTGTATAAAAATCTTTTGACACATAATTAGCATAAGTTAAACATGGGCTAGTGTTTTCGGGAAAAGGCCACATAATAAATATTTTTGGCTTTGCGGGCCATACAATTTCTGCCACAACTATTCACCATTTATAGTAAAAAAGTAGCCACAGACAATAAATAAATGAATGAAAAAATGATGAGGGCTTGGTAGGTTCAATGCTGCAGGCTGTAGTTTTCTGACTTCTAGTATAAATAATATTTTATTAAAGATAAACTTATGTTTTCAATTGAAATTATATTGCACAGCTAAAATCCAATACTACTAAAGCTAAAAAATCAAGAGTAATACATTGTTATTTATTTCATATTTACTTTTCTTTGATTTCTTCTGATATTATTGTCTCCCAGTGTGGTATTTCTGTTAATGAATGTTAACATTCTTCAATGTAATTCTTCATTTGTAATGCTCTTTACATAATATTTCTCTTTCTCCATATGGCATATTGATAAGCATACCATACTGCTGCTTTTAAAAAAAAAAGATTTTATTTATTTATTTATTTATTTATTTATTTATTTATTTGAGAGAGAAGAGATGGGCAGAGGGAGAAGGAGAGAATCTCAAGCAGACTCCACACTGAGCATGGAGCCCAACATGGAGCTTGGATCTCACAACCCTGAGATCATAACCTGAGGCAAAATCAAGAATCAGATGCTTAGCCAACGGAGCCACCCAGGCACCCCCATACTGCTGCTTTTTACTGTAATGTCTTAGGAGATAGAACTAAACTTTACAGATGCTTGTAAAAAGGGATCAACCTGTTTCTTCCATTTCTCTATTCTGTCTTTACAATTAAAGACCATTTTAACATGAGTCCATATTAACTTATTAATTCTTATACGTTTTATTTATAAAATTAAAAACAAATAAAATTATATCATATTTGGAACATTGAAAATTATTAAGCTGTACTTTTTGATGCCATATGGATTGAGATGCAACTTTATATTCCTATGATCAATATACTCTTCGATATATTTTGTACCTGTGAGAGTGTCTGCCTTAAGCATTAAAGAAGGGGTAAAAGTCTCAATGATGGTTTGTTTATTCTCTTTTAACTACTCTCAGATAGTTGGAAATAAAAGAAATCTCAAAAATTGTCTAGTCCAAAGAAATTTATTTTTCTTTAGCAATGTCACAAGCTCTGTTTTCAATTAAATGCATATTTATGTAACAGAATGTGAATTTTTATTATTTTGAATGCTTTGTGAGTATAAATTAATTTTTTATTTAAATGTCGACAAGTAAAGATCATAAAATATTTTAACTTCAGGTTCCAAATTTGGAGGTATTTTGGAGGTGTATTCCAAATTTGGAGATGTAAAAGACATGATTAAGGGAAGATCATGTAAGTCCTCATTGGACATAGTAAAACATTTGACTGTGACTCTGATTGCAGTGGGAAACCATAGTGGACAGACTTGAAGACTGTCCTCAATTATCCCTGCTTCTTAATGTCCTTGAGTATGGGTAGGGATTATTTGGGTTATGACTTGCTCCTAAATCATAGAATACAGCATAGGATGACTGTCATTAGGACTGTGTTACATGAAATTGTAACATCTGTCTTTCTAGTAGGCTTTCCCCCTTGCTGACTTGGATCATGGTGGGGAGGCCCAGATGGCAAGGAAGTGAGGGTGGTCTCCAGCCATCAAAGAGTTAGGAACTGTGGGAGACATCTGGTGGACAGCCAACCAGAGACTGTGATCTTAGTCATACAGCACTCAAAGAACTTAATGCTGCCAAGAAACACATGAAATTGGCAGCAGATGTTTCCCCAGTGGAGTCTTGAGATGGAAACTGCAGCTATGACCAACTCCATTATTACAGCCTCATGAGATCTTGAAGTAGGGGACCCAGTGCCTAGACTGCTGTTTCACACCAATAATAAATGCAAGATAAGAAATATGTGTTGTTTATAGCCACCACATTTGTAAAGATTTGTTACCCAGCAATATACAACTAATACAGATGTGTTGAAGGTTTTGGGAAGACAACTGTTCACTTATGTAGTGAATGAATCACTGATTGCTATTAGATGGTAACCTCTATGGTAGAGGGAGTTACAAAAAGATCAATTAGAACACTGATGCAATAATTCAAGAGTGCATTATAATAATGGCTCAGACAAGAGTGATAGCCATAGAAATGTCCAGAAGTGGTTATATTCTAGATATATTGTAGGGAAAGCTGGCAGGATTTAGGGATATATTAAATTATAGGTGCAAGAAAGTGAGTCAAAGCTTTGGACTTAGGTAACTAGAAAGATGGCAGTTTTCATTGACAGAGATGGAGAAACCACAGAGACAGCACACTCAAAGAAGAATAGGGTTGATTAGGACTTTGGTTTTGGATGTATTAAATTCCAGGTGTTTATAGTCAACCATTGGAGATGTCAAGGAGTCAAATGGATATACACTCCTGGAATTCAGAAAATAAGTTCAGGTTGGAGATATAAATTTGTGGGTTATCAATATGTAGATGATATTTAAAAACTTAGGACTGGATAAGATATGATCAATGAAGTGAGTTAGATAATAAAAAGAAAACATCTAAGAACTGAAGCTGGACTCTTTGAAGTTCATAATCATGAGGAAAAGAAATGCCAGTAAAGGAGGCTAAAGAGGAAGGTCTATGATATAGATTGAAAACCGGGTATGTGCTAACTTATAAGCCAAGTGAAGGATTAATTTCAGTTGGATGGAAAAATCACCTGTTTCAAAAATGCTGGTAGTAAAGTAAGACCAAAAGATCGAGAATTAACCATTGGCTTTTAACCAAGAGGTCATAGGAGTACTTGTGATTACATAGTGGGGGAAAAGCTTAATTGGGTTTATATGAATAAATGAGCAATGGAGAATTGCATACTAAGATTATAGATTATTATTATGAGGAAAATTGGTAAAATGAGAGTAGAAAAAAAGGAGTGGTAACTAAAAAGGGAAATTAGAGTTAAGAATGTTTTGTTTTGTTTTTAAAGAAGGGATAAATAATAGAATGTTTGTATGTTTGTGTAGAAATTTAAATATGCAAGAGATAGAGAGAGAATATAATTCCTGAAAAGAATTCAACATGTCATCACATTTCCCAACGCTGGTCTCCCTGATGCATTTCCAGTCTTTTTGAAATGCATCACCAATATAGTTTTTGTCTCCTTTTTTTTTTAAGATTTTTATTTATTTATTTGTCAGAGAGAGAGAGAGCACAAGCAGGGGGAGCAGTAGAGGGAGAGGGAGAAGCAGAATCCTCACTGAGCAAGGAGCCCAATGTGGGACTCAATCCCAGGACCCCGGGATCATGACCTGAGCCGAAGCCAGACGCTTAACAACTGAGCCACCCAGGCGTCCCTTTTTGTCTCCTTCTTATTGGTTGTTTCCTAAACGTAAACCTCACTCTTCCTTGTATGGACAATTGATGAAAACTAACACAATATTTAAGAAAATGCTTCCAACAGTCTATTTGTCACTGGAATTTCTGAATCATAAGAAGTTACTGATTTCTTTATCTGGGAAGGCTGTCATTTAGAAAGGATGGAGAAATGTAGAGTTTCCAAGACCGGCAGAAACTGAAAGAATATGTGACCACTAAGCCGGCCCTGCAAGAAACATTAAGGGGGGTTCTATAAAAGAAGACCCGAAGAGTGATATAGAAAAGAAATTTACAGGGACAATCTATAAAAACAAGGTCTTCACAGGCAACATGATGACAATTAATTCATATCTTTCAATAATCACTCCCAATGTGAATGGCCTAAATGCTCCCATAAAAAGGCACAGGGTTGCAGATTGGATAAAAAGACAGGACCCATCCATATGCTGTCTACAAGAGACTCATTCTGAACCTAAAGATACATCCAGACTGAAAGTGAAGGGATGGAGATCCATCTTCCATGACAATGGACCTCAAAAGAAAGCTGGGGTAGCAATTCTTATATCAGACAAATTAGATTTTAAACTAAAGACTGTAGTTAGAGACACAGAAGGACACAATATCATTCTTCAAGGGTCTATCCAACAAGAAGATCTAACAATTTTAAATATCTATGCCCCCAACACGGGAGCAGCCATCTACATAAGCCAACTGTTTACCAAAATAAAGAGTCATATTGATAACAATACATTAATTGTAGGAGACCTCAATACTCCACTCCCAGCAATGGACAGATCATCTGAGCAGAAAATCTACAAGGAAACAAGAGCTTTGAATGATACACTGGATCAGATAGACCTCATTCCACCCTAAAACAACAGAATATTCATTCTTATTGAGTGCACATGGAACTTTCTCCAGAATAGACCACATACTGGGTCACAAATCAGGTCTCAACAGATACTAAAAGATTGAGATTGTTCTCTGCATATTCTCAGACCATAATGCTTTAAAACTGGAACTCAATCACAAGAAAAAATTTGGAAGAAATTCAAACACTTGGAAGATAAAGACCACCCTGCTCAAGAATGTTTGGGTCAACCAGGAAATCAAAGAACTTAAACAATTCATGGAAATCAATGAGAACAAAAACACATTGGTCCAAAACCTATGGGACACTGCAAAGGCGGTCCTAAGGGGGAAATACATAGCCATCCAAGCCTCACTCAAAAAAATAGAAAAATCCCAAATTCACAAACTAACTTTATACCTTAAAGGACTAGAGAAAAAAGCAACAAATGATGCCTAGGCCACGCATTAGAAGAGAAATAATTAAGATCAGAGCAGAGATCAATGAATTAGAAACCAGAAACACAGTAGATCAGATCAACGAATCTAGAAGCTGGTTCTTTGAAAGAATTAATGAGATCAATAAACCACTGGCCAGACTTATCCAAAAGAAAAGAGAAAGGACACAAGTAAATAAAATTATGAATGAAAGGGGAGAGATCACGACTAACACCAAGGAAACAGAAAAATTATTAGAAATTATTATCAATAAATATATGCCAATAAGTTGAGCAACCTGGATGAAATGGATGCCTTCCTAGAAACCTATAAATTGCCAAGACTGAAACAGGAAGAAATTGACAACCCGAATAGGCCAATAACCAGGAACGAGTTTGAAGCAGTGATCAAAAACCTCCCAAAAAGCAAGAGTCCAGGGCCTAATGGATTCCCTGGGGAATTCTACCAAACATTCAAAGAAGAAACACCTATTCTCCTGAAGCTGTTTCAAAAAATAGAAAGAGAAGGAAAGCTTCCAGACTCATTCTATGCGGCCAGCATTACCTTAATGCCCAAACAAGGCAAAGACTTCATCAAAAAGGAGAATTTCAGACCGATATCCCTGATGAATATGGATTCCAAAATTCTCAACAAAATCCTAGCTAATAGGAACCAATAATACATTAAAAGGATCATCCACCACAACCAAGTGGGATTTATCTCTGGGATGCAAAGGTGGTTCAACATTCGCAAATCAGTCAGTGTGATAGAACACATTAATAAGAGGAGAGAGAACCATATGGTCCTCTCAATTGATGCATAAAAAGCATTTGACAAAATACAGCGCCCTTTCCTCATTAAAACTCTTCAGAGTATAAGGAATAGAGGCAACATTCCTCAAGTTCATAAAATCCATTTATGAAAAACCCATGGTGAATATCATCCTCAATGGGGAAAAGCTGAGAGAATTTCCCTTAAGATCAGGAACATGTCAAGGATGCCCACTCTCGCCACTATTGTTCAACATAGTACTAGAAGTCCTAGCAACAGCAATCAGACAATGAAAAGAAATAAAATGTATTGAAATTGGCAAAGAAGTCAAACTCTCTCTTTTTGCAGATGACATGATACTTTATGTGGAAAACCCAAAAGACTCCACCCCCAAATTACTAGAATTCATACAGCAATTCCGTAATGTAGCAGGATACAAAATCAATGCACAGAAATCAGTTGCTTTCTTATACATTAATGATGCAATTATAGAAAGAGAAATTAGAGAAACGATTCCATTTACGATAGCACCAAAAACCATAAGATACCTCGGAATAAACCTAACAAAAGAGGTGAAGGATCTATATTCTAGGAACTACAGAACACTCATGAAAGAAATTAAGAAGACACAAAAAGATGGAAAAGCATTCCATGCTCATGGATCGGAAGAATAAACATTGTTAAAATGTCCATGCTACCCAGAGCAATCTATACCTTCAACGCCATCCTGATCAAAATTCCAATGACATTTTTCAAAGTGCTGGAACAAATAATCCTAAAATTTGTATGGAATCAGAAAAGACCCCAAATCTCCAAGGAGTTGAAAAAGAAAAACAAAGCTGGAGGCATCACGTTGTCCAATTTCAAGCTATTTTACAAAGGAGTGATCACCAAGACAGCATGGTACTGGCACAAAAACAGACATGTAGACCAATGGAACAGAATAGAGAACCCAGATATGGACCCTCAACTCTATGGTCAACTAATCTTTGACAAAGCAGGAAAAAATATGCAATGGAAAAAGGACAGTCTCTTCAATAAATGGTGCTGGGAAAATTGGACAGCCACATGCAGAAGAATGAAACTTGACCATTCTCTAACACCATACACAAAGATAAACTCAAAATGGATGAAAGACCTCAATGTGAGACAGGAATCCATCAAAATCCTAGAGAAGAACATAGGCAGTAACCTCTTTGACATCAGCCACAGCAACTTCTTTCAAGATAAATCTCCAAAGACTAGTGAAAAAAAAGCAAAAATGAATTTTTGGGACTTCATCAAGATAAAAAGCTTCTGCACAGCAAAGGAAACAGTCAACAAAACAAAGAGACAACCCACAGAATGGGGAGAAGATATTTGCAAATGACACTACAGATAAAGGGCTGGTATCCAAGATCTACGAAGAACTTATCAGGCTCAACACCCAAAAAACAAATAATCAAGTCAAAAAATGGGCAGAAGACATGAACAGACACTTCTCCAAAAAAGACATAAAAATGGTTAACAGACACATGAAAAAATATTCATCATCATTAGTCATCAGGGAAATTCAAATCAAAACCACATTGAGATACCACCTTACACCAGTTAGAATGGCAAGAATTGACAAGGCAAGAAACAACAAATGTTGGAGAGGTTGTGAAGAAAGGGGAACCCTCTTATACTGTTGGTGGGAATGCAAGTTGGTACAGCCACTTTGGAAAACAGTGTGGAGGTGCCTCAAAATATAAAAAATAGAGCTACCTTATGACCCAGCAATTGCACTACTGGGTATTTACCCCAAAGACACAGATGTAGTGAAAAGAAGGGCCATATGCACCCCAATGTTCATAGCAGCAATGTCCGCAATAGCCAAACTGTGGAAAGAGCCGAGATGCCCTTCATCAGATGAATGGATAAAGAAGATGTGGTCCATATATACAATGGAATATTACTCAGCCATCAGAAAGGATGAATACCGAACTTTTACATCAACATGGATGGGACTGGAAGAGATTAGAAATAAGTCAAGCAGAGAAAGTCAATTATCATATGGTTTCACTTATTTGTGGAACATAAGCAATAGCATGGAGGACATTAGGGGAAGGAAGGGAAAAATGAAGGGGGGGTGAATCGGAGGGGGAGATGAACCATGAGAGACTATGGACTCTGAGAAACAAACTGAGGGTTTTAGAGGGGAGGGGGGTGGGGGATGGGTTAGCCCGGTGATGGGTATTAAGGAGGGCACGTACTGCATGGAGCACTGGGTGTTATACGAAAACAGTGAATTGTGGAACACTACATCAAAAACTAATGATGTACTGTATGGTGACTAACATAACATAATAAAATAAAATTTAAAAAGAAATAAAAATTTAAAAAAAGTTACTGATTTATGTGTGATTTTAATCATCCATCTATACTGCTTATGACCATCATGTTTTATTTTCCTATGAAAGCTGTTCTTGACTTTTTTTTCTTTGCACAATTTTAATGCAGTAGCATACTATTTGGAAAATTCCTATCATCTAACACCTTGTTGGTGTAAATCAATTAAAAAAGGAATTGGCAATGAACCATCTTACACAGAACATCAATGCAATATTTTCTTTTGTATAATTGTGCTGACCAAATTAGGCTTTGATTTAGTGGATATTGTCCTGTGATTGTCCTATAGTGCATGAAATCTTATTAGATGGATAATTCTCAGAATTTTTTTGCCCCAGGATAAGGAATTTTTATCAAGTATATTCTGAGAAAATGACTTATTCGAGGGAAATTTTATTTAGTTTGGATATTACTAAATATTTTTGTTTTTTAATTGTATGTCTGAGTGTGTGCCCACATGTGCATTTAACTGTAATTGAAATAGCATTTAGATGCCTTCATTAATGAAGAATCTTACCTTTGAGGAAGCCTGGATTCTGAAATAGAAAAAAGAATAATCACAACTTTGGTTTGTACAGGTTAATTTATAGGCTTTTTACGAAATTCAGTGGAATGAATTGGTAATACCATCAGAGATATAATTTTGCTTAGGTCTATAACATCTGACTGGGCACTTTTACTTACACGAGAACAATGGCAACCAATATATGCAATGTTTTCATTTGCACATGACACTGGCAGCCATTACGCTATGCATGTTACAAACTAAATTACTCTAATGCTTATAGCAAAACTATATACATCCATCATTGGTCCAGAGCCAATGCCTGAAATCACACAGGGAAAATGTTGCCAAGTTTCTTAAAACAGAACTAGAATGCTCCTTGATTAGGATCCAGCCCTGCTCTCTGAAACTAGCTTCCCGGAATAGCTGTAATTCTTCCTGGGAGTGGCTCCCTAATTCATTGTTCATCATGGATTTCTCCATGGTTCTTGAGTAGCCTGCTTTTTGTTTACATAAGATGCAGGTCCCAAAAGCCTTTTGCAATTTGATCTATCTCAGACAATTTTAGCTAACTCAGTAGTGTTTTTAGCCATAGGTTACTCAAAAAATTTTGGAAATTTGTGTGCACTGAGCCACGTTCACTTTATTTACCAAAAATCACACTAACCTTTCCTTTGTAGACAGTTACCATTTATTTCAAAGAGACATACCACCATGCTCTTGGTTTTCTCTTTGTCCATGGCCTTGTTTCATTTCAAATTCTTTTATTGGCTGGAAAACTAGACTTTAAAAACACTATTTTCCAATCCAACACAACTGGCCCCATATACTCCCTTTAAATTCTGCTTAAAAACCCCAATTCTTTCTTTAGCTCATCTTTCTCTTGCAATACCTTATCAGGCTCAGCTAGATGCACCCGGTTGACACTTCAAACAATCTGCTTCAATCTAGCCTTAGCCAAATCCAAATTTCTTTAGCACATTTAATATCTGCTAAGTTAATGCAAGAAATAGTTTGGGCACTTGTTTTACTCTATAGATGTCATTTTTCCAGACACAAATTACATACACTATTTTCAACAATTGTTCAGTCTTTGCTAATAATTTATTCATCATTGTTCAAGACCCACATGCCACTTGGTGTCAAAACGAATTTCACATTTAAAAAGTTTGTGATGGCAATGCCACATTTTTAGTAGTCAATTTATAGTGCGAGAGAGCCTATAGTGTGGAGAAGACAAAGGATTACTAGCAGGATAACACAGAAATAACAGGTTTGTACCTGCTTATATCAAACGATGAAAGGGCTGCCTGTTAACTCCTTCCTGTCAAACTGCAATAAACATTTTTAGTGATATGCTGAAGTTTGGTTTATGGTCCTAATGGATTAGACATTTACTATCAGTAACATAAAGTGAGGAATATCAAACAAAA
This sequence comes from Zalophus californianus, assembly GCF_009762305.2. NCBI lineage: Eukaryota > Metazoa > Chordata > Mammalia > Carnivora > Otariidae > Zalophus > Zalophus californianus. The sequence continues at coordinate 143,943,126 of NC_045599.1, read as the reverse complement.
TGTATGGATACTTTGATGTTAAGATGGAAATATTACAAGTAATAGCCTGAGTGTTTAAAATGTTCCTAAGTCTTTGTTCCAAATAAAATGGATTTGAAAGGATCCGCATACTTAACTCTGAACTTGAGGCAAACTACAACCGCAACGAGAAGAAACACAAACTCACAGCAAAGCAAAACCAAAATTAAAAATGAAAGATGTAAGTCATACAGACACACAGAAAAACAAAACTGAACGCACACCATTCACTTAATAATTTAGAAGAACCAATATTAGGGAAAGAAAGAACAACAGGCTAGAAGTCCAACATATGTTTATGGAAAACAAATATTATTGAATTTTGAGGTCCTCAACATCCGTTAGCTTACTAAAGACACTTAAGGTTTTTTGTTTTTGTTTTTAACTAAGGTTTCCCCAAACATTTGTAAAATTACAGCAGTTCCTTTTTGCCTAGGACATACCTATTGTTGAGTGTTTTTCCCATCATGTAATGGAGGAGCTCTTGTTTCTTAGCTACCTATTGACTATTCTGCATCAGCTCATCTTTGTGTATGTTTTGACATATTGGTTTTTATTGAGTTTTCACAAACAGATCTACTTATTTTCAGATCACATGAGTAAATAGGAGGCCATGAATTTTACACAGAGGTAGAGAAACAATTGTTTGGACACAACGTTTAATGCCAGAAGATTGATGATTTGACTATAACCTTCAAGTGCTCTTTGAAAGAGTTGTTGAAATGTCCTTGAAAGAGTGTTTTGCCCACTATTGTTTACTGCTGGGTCTGTCATAATATCAAATAAATAATAGGATCTTGGTAAATATTTTAAATGAATTTAATGAGTTTAAATATCAGCGTTTTCCAAATTGACCTCATCGTTTTATTTCAATAACATTTAGAAGAGCTTTCTAAAGCAGTTCAAGGGTATTTTAAACACCAGTTACTCTAACGAATGACTCCCCAGATTACACGCCTAGCTTGATATAAGGTATCAGAAAACAATTTTCTCCTCTATATCTATATGTATTCATCATTACTTCTGGCTCCTTAAAAGCTATTATAATCATAGTTCTATCACCATTTGTTTCACTTAAAATGTGCCTTGAGCTCAAAAATTGGGGAAAAAAAAGGTCTATTCAAATGTGGATTACAAATCTTTCTGAATGTGAGAAGTTTGAATATTCTTTCAATAATGTATCATTGGAGGTCCACAAGTATATATGTAGGAATATATATGAGTGTGTGGATAAGATATCTGTCTTGGAATGTAGATTATGATAATTTTATGTATCAACTTAAAAGAAAACTTAGAATCACAAGATAAAATATATAATAAGTGAGACATGAGCCATTATAAGCTCCTTGCTGACTTTTTAACCTTTTCTGTATTTTTATACAACCCACAAGAGTTACTATGAATGAGATTCGTTCTTAAATGGATTGCTCAGTTAAAAATCAGGTTTTAATTCACATGGGATTTACAGTATTTATTGTAGTGATTTTTGAAAGAGCTGTTTCATAATACATTCAGTTTCAAGGAAAGCAGGTAATGTTCCAATTCATCAGACTTTATTTACCAAGGAAAACTATTGAATAGGAGAATCCATGGAATACACATTTAAGATTCTCAATTTAACAAGTCAGCAAACTAGAGAACACCAAGCCACCATGATTTCTTCTAGCAAGGTAACCCCAGGATACACAACTAAACACAAAGATGAACTTTGTTATTTTCAATATTGCACATATGGCCTTTACTAATTGAATATAAATGCTATAAACTTGTATGTCAACAATGCCTATAAAATGATATCTTTATCATCACTATGTATATTTAGTTGCAAAATATATAGAATATGGAACATATGTAAATATGTGTATGTGTATATATATATATATATATAAAACTTTCTTCTTTAATGATTTTTATATTCTTGACTTTTTGATAGGGGAAACAAAAACTATGCCACACTTTGCTTTCTTTTCTCATTAGAAATAGACATCTGCTTTAGAGATACTTAAAAATACAGGAAACTGCAAAGAATAACATGAGAAACAACTACATACTATATTACATTTATCTTTAAAGTTTTTTTGTTAATTATCAGGAAAACAATGACAAACGTATCTGAACTTTCCCAAATCTCTGCCACCAAATCTCCTCTTTCTTTTTCTGGAGAAAACATTATTGTGAAGTTGTTGGTTTTCCTTACATGTTTTTGTTTGTTTTGTTGTTGCATTACAATATTTCTGTAATGTATCTATCCATAAATAAGCTCAAGTGCCGTGTTGTTTGTTTTAAAATGCATGAAACGGGCCCTGCCTTTTTAGTCAACATTTTTATCAACCTACTTTTTGTAACTAATATCACATATTTTCAAACCTATTCATACTTTTCCCTAACTCCATAGTATCCTTCAATGCACAGAAGTTAATTCAGATGAAGTTCAAATTATTTATTCTTTCCTTTGTTACCCATGCATTCAACATTGCATCTAAGAAACTGTTGCCACTTCCAAAGTCATGATATTTACCCTGAGGTTTTCTAAGAGTTATGCGGTTTTAACTCTTATATGTGGGTCTCTGATCTAGTTTGAGTTGATTGCTGTATTTAGTGAAATATGGGTCTAACTGCATTCTTTTGCATGTTGATATCCAATTTTTCCAGCACTGAAGGGAGGATTCTTTTCCAATTGAATTGTCTTGGCACCCTTGTAAAAACCTTTTGACCATGATGTGTGGTGGTTTTCTGCACTCCCAATTCTATTCTATTGATTTATATGTCTATCTTTATACTAGTGCCACTGTTTGGATTACTGTAGATTTTTTAGTAAATTTAGAAATCAGGATGTATCAGTCCCCCAATCATGTTTTTTCAGAATGATTTCAGCTACTCGGGGTAGCTTGCAATTTTATATGAATTTTAGGATAGGTTTTCTATTTCTGAAGAAACGGCCACTGGGACTTTCATAGGAATTGCACTGAATATGTAGATTGCTTTGGGGAGCATTGCCATCTTAACAATATTAAATATTTGAATACGTACACAGGGGATATCTTTCACATCATTTAGGTTTTTAATTTATTTCAGCAGTGTTTTGTAGTGGTCATTGTACCTGTCTTTCACTTTCTTGATTACATTTATTCCTAAGTGTAGTATTCTTTTTGATGCTATTTTCTTAACGCTATTTTAAACAGAACTTTCTTACTCTCCTTTTTGGATGTGTGTGTGTGTGTGTGTGTGTGTGTGTGTGTGTGTGTCCTTTGGTTTTTCTATATATAACATCATGTTAATTGTGACCACAGATAGATTTATTACTTCCTTTCCAACTGGATAGCTTTTATTTGTCTCTCTTCCTAATTGATCTGGTTTTACTATCTAGTACAATGTCAAATGGAAATGAGTAAAATGGGTAACTTTATCTTATTCCTTATCTTGGCAAGGGAAGCTTTCAATCTTTCACCGCTGAGTATGATGTGACTTATCGGTTTTGTTATAAAAGCCCTTTATCATGTTGAGGAAATGTCTTTCTAGTCCTAGTTTCTTAATTGTTTTTATTATAAAAAGGAAATAACTTTTACCTAATTCTTTTATTGCATGAATGGAGATGAACTCGTGCTTGTGTTTGCTTTCCATTGAGGTAGTATATTACACTCAGTATATTTATGTTGAACCACCTTTGCATTCCTTGAACAAACCCCTTGGTCATGGTGTTTTATTCTCTTACTATGCTGCTGAAGGTATTTGTATCTATACAAATAGATATGTCATATCTATTATGATGATAGATATCATCATAATATATGTTTATCTATTTGTATAGATACATTTATCTATACATTTATCTATGTAAATAGATAAATTTACAATGATATATTTACAATGTAAATACATAAATTTACATTTATCTACAGAAATAAGGGATATGTCATGTTCTTTTCTTGTGGTGTCTTTTTCTGTCACTGGTATCAAGGTAATTCTAGCTTCACAGAACGAGTTAGAAAGTGTTCCACCCAATTCTATGTGCTCGAAGAGTTTGAAAAGAACTGATGTTACTGCTTCTTTTAAATATTTGGTAGACTTCACCTTTGAAGCCATCTGTGAAAAATTGTCACAGCCAAAAGGAGCATAAAGAGGGACGCCTGGGTGGCTCAGTTGTTAAGCATCTGCCTTCGGCTCAGGTCATGATCCTGGGGTCCTGGGATCGAGCCCCACATCGGGCTCCTTGCTCAGTGAGGAGCCTGCTTCTCCCTCTCCCTCTACTGCTCCCCCTGCTTGTGCTCTCTCTCTCTCTCTCTCTGACAAATAAATAAAAAAAATCTTAAAAAAAAAGGAGCATAAAGAGACATAACAAGTAAATATAATGTGGTATTTTGTATAGAATCCTAGAACTGAGAAAAATGCACTAGGTAAAATCTAGGGAAATCTGAAGAAAATACGGATTTATTTAATAATGATGTGACAATATTGTTTCACCAGTTGTAACAAATGCACCATAGCAATATAAGTTAGTCATAAAGCAGGAACTGAATGAGAGGATATACGGAAACCCTACATTATCTTTTCAGTATTTCCTCTAAAGCCAAATTTGTCCTAAAAATACAGTATTTTTTGAAAGCTAGGTATCAGATATGAGAAAGTACCCTTGTTATTTATACATATACATAATTATTAAGGATACTTTTATTTTAATCTTATATACCCAACATTGGTAACATCTTAGTCTCAAATATCTCCAAAATACTGGGCAAGTATAGATTTATACATTTGCTATAAATATATTTGATGTGAAGAAACAATTATTTGTTTGGCTTCTTGTGCTAATTATATGATCACAATGCAAAGTAGTTGGAAACTACATCTTTTTATCAAAGAAATCTGCAAGTATAATTTTGTGATAAACAAAAAGCAACATATGAAATCACACAATGGTAGAACCCATTTTATTTCTTTTTAGTTTGTGAATATCTCTTCCATAATAAGTTGACTCATAGTTGCCATAATTGCCATAAAAAATTAGAAGCAAGATGTTCATTGTCACAATAATGATTGAATGTTATTGTCAGACACTGAGGACAATAATGTTTAAAAACAGTGTTCTTTATAGGAAGTTCTTAAATATACACACAGAATTAAAAATAAGTTGCTTTTAAACCACATATTCTCTACAGGAAAACAAATGAAACATTTTTGATTAACAACTAAGATGAAGTGGCAGTGTATACTGATTTCTATTGTATTTGTTTATATATTCATTTTGCATGATTATGTTTTGTCCCACAGTGAACCTAACATAATACACTCTCACATCCCCTACCTCACACCTTCAGGACTTTCTTTTCCTTTATTAACATTCCCCAGAACTACCACACATACCTGATTCTCAAAATCCATCTGGCATCTTAAGATTTTGCCTTCCTCCTTCATTATTAGCCTGGTACCAATCACCACTATCTGATTCTTATTTTTACTAGTAATTCTGAGCTCACCTCAACAGAAACGTAGTTTTATGTAGAAATATACACTTGACTGGTGGAGGATCTTGCCTCCATGTTGTTGACCACTGACTGATTTAAGGTGGTGGTTGCTGAAGGGTGGGCTGATTTCCCAATTTCTTAAAGTAAGACAACAGTGAAGTTTGCCTCATCAACTCTCTTGCACTTGAACTCTTAGAAGCCACTGTAGGGTTATCAATTGGCCTATTTTCAGTATTTGTTGTGTCTCAGGGAATAAAAAGGCCCGAGGAGAGGAAGAGAGACAAGGGAATGGCCCATCAGTGGAGCAGTTAGAATACAGACAACATTTATCCATTAAGTTACCCCTCTTATTTGGGCGCTGTACCCAGCACCCCAAAAGAATGACAACAATAACATCAAAGATCACCATAACAAATATAATAAAAGTGAAAAAGTTTGAAATACTGTGGGAATTACTAAAATGTGACACAAAATGAACAAATACTGTTGGAAAAATGGCACCAATGGACTCAATCAATATAGGGATTACCATGAACGTTCAATTTGTAAAAAAAAAAAAAATGCAGTATGTGCAAAGTGCAATTAAATGAAGTGCACCTGCATTCAAGTGCTGTGATCTGTATTTTGTCTTCCTACCCTACCAAAACTTTCTTCTTATAGTATCCTAAGTAGTGAATACTAACGGATTTTCATAGATCTCTATACATCAACCTCAGCAGTTACCAAAATTTTAAAGCAGGACTGTTGTAAAAATTAAAAATCCTTAGAGCAGAATCATTGATGTAATGAAATTCATCGTGTTTCCCTATATAGTTCTATCTTTTAATGTATGAAAAATGGTATTCTCTTTTTTATGTTTATAGTCAAGTATTAGATTCACTAGGAATTCCTTTGAGTATTGTGTAAGATACAAATCTGATTTCACATGATCTGACTCGTTTAACTGGTTGGTTTTAGAATTAATATTTTACAAAAAAGAGATTCAAACATTTGTATTAATTAATCATAATACATAGTCTTTATAACTTGCAAAACCATTAGAAAATAATTACGTTTATAATTCAGGAACTATTTTATATTAATTCAGATCTATTACCAAGATAGAATATCTTATTTTTTGGCTCCAAAAAACCATAAATGGAAAACAAGATTTCATTTCTTCTATAAAAATAGCTACTTATTTTCAATACAAATTGACAATGACAAAAACCCTCCCGACAAAATTTAGTTTTTGACATTATCAAAAACAAACAAACAAACAAACTTCTTTGTTGGGATAGCTGTGTGACTCATGCCCTGTTAGAATTCTTGAACTGATTCCCATACTTTCCAAATTGGTGTTATTAATTATAAATAAAGATGTAATTGAAAATTGTCAGGCTCATGGCAGGAGAAAAGATAATTTTCTCAAAACACAATATTATTAAACATCAACTGAAACACATTTAAAAGTTTAGGTATTTAACAACACTTGTTCTATTTATTTACAAATTAATTTTTTTGCTTCTCGTTTGAAAAAAATTTCCATGTTTTGCTATTAAAAATCCTTGTCCAAAAATCAGTAAGTAAACTGATTTTTCTTTTTGTTTCTTCTCAATTGGACTAGAAAATTGAGTCAAACCTTTTTTTCTTTAGACTTTACTGTATCTTTTGAAAGATGAAATTTTTAGGAATATTTAAATGTAATTGTGATTAAAAATTAAATGTTTATAGTTTTATTTACAGATGAATAACACAAAGTTATAAATTAATAATATTAAAAACATTAAACAATTATCAACTGCATCTATCTTATTATTAAAAACCCATAATGCATAAAATATATACTTAAATACATAGGTACATACACAAAATCGATTTAATTACATTAAACAATTGAAGTTTTCTTATATATTTTTTATTTTAAAAGGCTTTATTTATTTATTTGTCAGAGAGAGAGAGAGCACAGCATGGGGAGTGTCAAGGCAGAGGGAGAAATAGACTCCCCACTGAGCAGGAGCCTGATGCAGGACTCATCCCTGGATCCTGGGATCATGACCTGAGCCAAAAGCAGACACTTAACCAACTGAGCCACCCAGGCGTTCCATGAAGTTTTCTTATATTTTTTAATTAAATGGATACATTTTAAACTATTTTCCCTTTTTTAAATTAAAATGAATAAATACATACATATACAAATAGCATTTAACACCCAGAAATGAACACATTCTTATTTTTTTTCCTTATTTCAAATCATGTATATTTAAAATCACAGTGGCATAGGAATAGAACACAGAATTTTAAATTCTGAAACTTGTACAACTTAACTCTGTACTATTTTTAGTGCCTTTTTTTTTTACAGGACATGCCTGATTTATTGCACAAACTCCATTAATTTATTCTACTAGACACTGATGTAGTATATAGATTCTTGTCTCATCTACACGTGTCAGATTCTTCAGAATGGAGATGTGGCTAAGGTTACAAGCTAGTACTCTATAAAATACACATATAGAGGGAAAAAAAGGATATTAATACAACTTCATGTACCTTTTCTTTATTTAGGATTTGATATTTTAATTGCTTAATTAGTGAAAGGGAATTTTCAGGAAACCCATGAGGCCTAATATTTAAGCACATGAAGGTTCGCTATGAAATACAACCTTATTTCAAAATCATCTCAAATGGGCAAGAAAGCTGGTATCAGGGCTCTTCAGTTGGGCGGTTTGGAAATACAGGTCCCCACACAGTGGTCCGTGCAGTGTTCCAAGGGTGATGCATGAATATTTGAATGCTCATTGAATATGCAGAGTCCTTATCTCTGCTCAAAGATTCTGCATCAAAACTTGGGGAATGATCAAAATGCGTATATTTGGGGACTATTTCTCTATTAGACATTCTGCCAACATAGGGAGGGCATCCCAGAGAATATGTGCTACAGTAATCAAGTATAACTGTTTCATAAATGCTTAGGTATATTATGTCTTAACAATTATGTATCCCAATATTTTTAATGAAGTAATTAATGGTGAAACCTTTTGTTGCTATAATAATCCAGCTGCTTATTTGACATTATTTCTGAATTTCACTAGTTATAATTTAAATCAAGGTGTATGTAATAATATTCAATTCATTCAGATTATCAACAGATCATTTTCTGAGTGAAAAAATAAAAGATGGATATTTATTTGAAACGATTTAGTGCAATAGATACTTTGAACATTTTCAATACCTCTGAGATTACTTGGATTATTATAAATTAGCTACTTAGTATCAATATCAAGATGTAGATTGGCAATACCTATTAACCAATATTTCTTTTTGATATATTATTTTGGAATGTGTTTACCTTCTTCATGTATACTGCATGGTGCTTAATATTATTTTGGAAGGGGCGCCTGGGTGGCTCAGTCGTTAGACGTCTGCCTTCGGCTGGGGTCATGATCCCAGAGTCCTGGGATCGAGTCCCACGTCGGGCTCCCCGCTCAGCGGGGAGCCTGCTTCTCCCTCTCCCACTCCCCCTGCTTGTGTTCCCTCTCTCGCTATGACTCTCTCTGTCAAATAAATAAATAAAATCTTTAAAAAATATATTATTTTGGAAGGCAAATGTAAACATTCAAAGCCCTTCGGAGCACCATTATGGTAAGACACACATATCAGCATCGTTCAGTTTGCCATTTCGTAATTTGAAGAAATAATGAGACAGTCACAGGGGGCCAAGAGACAAGCAACCCTCAATAGTCTGTCCCACTCTAACTTGTGACATGAAAATGCTACACTCATATGTCACTATTTGTACAATAAGTAGGAAATAATCATGAAAATTTGAAAAGAAAAAACAATAGTAGTTTCAGGTGAAGTAATAAACAATAAAGTTAGTTTAGCCAAGTTGAACAGGGAGAAATTGATCAAGAGCAACTCAAGGCAAAAGCCAGAATGAAGTTAAGTTCATGAGGCTGAAGCTGAAAGTGTGCAGTCATTATAAGTCAATACTGCCTGTAGGTCATATTGGCAAAAAATAAAATCTCTATCTCAGGTTTTATATGATGGTGATGAATGGTTAACATAAAATGAAGGCATTGGGAGACCAGATAAAATTAGTTCCGTTGGAACATAATCCCTCATAACATTTAAAAGAATCACTGTCTCTAACAATGCCCTCAAGGTGCCTAACTTCCATAATGTATTTTAGTAACTATGAGAAAAACAACTAGGTAAAATCAATAGATTAGGGAATTGATAGAGCCAAATGTTAAGCCTAGCTTCATCTTCTAAATTGTGGGGAGGATAACTGGATAACTTACACCCATTGTCTTCCTTTGACAAGGATCTATACCTGCTTTGAATTATTATATCATACACCTAATACATTTTTGTGAGTTGATACACATCATTTAATCCCATTTCATTCTACTTGTTGAATTGTTTTAACTTAAGCAGTGTCTTCAGTGTCATTATGAATCATATATGTGCCACTGAATTGAATCCCAAACCAGTATGTTCAAGGCTAGCTCTAACTGACCATCTTCCTCTGACAATGTCAATAAGCACTGTCTCTTGGGTACATGGACAAAAATATGGCTATTAGGGAATTTTATGTTGTCTGCTAGTCCTCTGCATGTATTTCTCATCCCTAATTCCCTGATACTTCCTTTATTTAAACAAATATTGCAGGTAGTTTTTTTATTATTATTATTTCCCAAAAAAATACAGGTGGATTTTTTTGTTTGATTGGGTGGTTTTTTTATTGTTTTTGGTTTTTTTTAGTGTTCTAGATGCTATTACAAATTGACAGGTTAAGTGGTCCAAAACATCATGATCATCTTTGTAGACATATTCATAACAGGGCATGCTAATTTAATTTGATATTAATTTAACTAATATTACAATGGACTCAGAGCAAAACAATTTCAGTTTTTTGGAATATAGTGAACAGAAGCATCGCCACTAGAAAAGGGGTGTGCAAAGACACATATACCTGATCCTCCTTTAAAATTACTGTAAGTAATCATTTGCAAATTGGTTTCAGTTTCCTGTGGGAACTAAAGAAATTACATTCCCCCATTTTTTGTACAAAATAATATCTATACCCTTAATCTGCTATTTTAGGATGTCTTATCGTCTCTAAAAACACCTTTCCAGTGCAATTTCTCTGCTATTTTCTTGCATATACTTTTTTTGTACAACCAACACCGGACCACTCTTCTCTACATTCTTTCAACAAAACACCCACTCCTTATGCTAACACATTTCTAAATGAAGTTCATCACATTGGATCTGTTACAAATGGTAACTTTTCTTGGAATCTTTTCCTAATACCACCAATTGCTGCCAAAATTCTTCTGCTAAATTTAGATATGCTTCTTTCTTGACACTTGTCACATGCTGGGTTAATTACAAGTTCTGTTTATATTTTTAATATGACATGAAGCAAGTTACTTAAATATAACAATAATAATAGTAATGGCATCAACCATAAGAACAATATCACCTAATATTTTTTATCAAAATAATTTGACATATAACAATGAGTAAATGTAAGGTGTAAACATGTTAATTTGACACATTCATATATTGTAATATGATTGCCATTGTAGCAATAATTAGCTCTTCTATCATGTTCTATAATTATTTCCTCTTTTTAGTGGTTGGAATCATTAAGTTTGAGTCTCTTAGCAAGTTTTTATGATTATAATAAAATATTCATTATATATTCACCATAAAAAGCATTAGATCTCTGAGGCTTTAATGGGAATGTAAATTGGTTCAACCACTATGGAAAACAATATGGAGATTCCTCAAAAAATTAAAGGTAGATCAATTGGTTATCAATTCTACTTCTGGGTATATACCCAAAGGAAATGAAAATAAGTTATCAAAGATAACTGTACTCCCATGGTTACTGCAGCATTATTCATAGTAGCCAAGATATGAAAACAACCTAAGTCCCCATCAACAGATGAATAGACAAATAAGAGGTGATATATATTTTTTCAGCTCCGAGAAAGAAGGGCATCCTGACACTTGTGACGACATGGATAGACCTTGAGCATATTATGCTAAGTGAGATAAGTCAGAAAGAGAAAGCCAGGTACTGTGTGCTATCATTTATATGTGGAATCTAAAAAACCCAAACTCATGAAAACAGAGAGTAAACTGTGTTTTACTACCCCCATTCCAGGGGATGAGGGGGGTGGGGGTACAGACTATTAATCTGTACTGAGTACTTATCATGTATGTGAAAATATCATCCTCAGAATGTGTAGGAATTTTACTTATGAAGTTCTTATATTAGCATGTATTTACTCATTCACAATCAGCAAATAAGGAAAGTGAGGGGTGGAGAGATTAAATAGCTTCGAAGTGACATCTCAGCACTTCTGTTATTTTCTATTAGAAACTATTTGCAGGTTCTTCCCCGACTTAAAGGGACAGGATTATAGGGGTATATGAAGACCCAGAGTGGGGCTAATATGGGCCATGCTACAGTCTCCCTATCACAGTCCCTCCTATCGGCCCAATGATCTCATCTTTTTGAATTTTTAGGGTAAGGTTGTACAATCACACTCTTCATTTTCTGCTTTTGTTCTTTCCTCCCAAAAATCATGCTTTCCTGACAGTTCTTAAAAACAATTTCTAATTTTAGCATCTTTTTCATCTAGAAAAGCTCAGAATTTTCCAAATGATCAAATTTCTTTTTACAGCTCTTTCCTCAAATTATCTTTCTACTTGCACTTTTTTACTATAGACAAAAAGAAGAAACCATGTGGCATCCCCAACACTTCACTTGGAGATCTTTCTTGCTCAATAACAAAGCTCACCACATGTATGTTCTACTTTCCACAAAGCTGCTGAAGAGAATGTCTACAAGCTCTCCACTGGTACATATCAAGAATCTTCCTTACTCTATTTTCTTGTAAAATACTTCTCCCTTCCTTTTGAGCCATCACTGGCAATGTTCTCAAACTTCTGCTATATAATTACTGTTCCAGGAAATAAATAAATTAATTAATTCTATTTTTATTTATTTTTATTTTGGGAGATTTATGTTCTTTTCTTTCCAAATTTTTATTTAAATTCTAGTTAGTTAACATATAGGGTAATATTGGTTTCAGGAGTAGAATTTAGTGATTCATCGCTTCCAGGAAATTTAGTGTTTTGTATGCTTTTGAAAAATTTCCCAGCCTCTGTCCACTGCCCAGTTCCAAATCTGCTCTCTCATTTTTAGTTATTTGTTAGAGCAGCATCTCATTTCCAGGTTACCAAAATCTGTATCAATTGCTGCATATCAAATTGTCACAAGATTAGCTGCATAAAATAACACACATTTTTAAATCTCAGAGTTTGTGAGGGTAAGAAGCCTGAGAATAGCTTAGCCGAATTCCCAGCTTCAGGATCTTTCACAAGAATCCAGACGAGATGTTGGCAAGAGCTGGGGTTTAATTGAGGCTTGACTGGGGGAAAATTTTTTCATCAAACTCCTGTAGTTGTTATTTGCAGAAGAATGAAGTTGGACCCCTATTTTCCACCAGTCACAAAAATGAACTCAAAATGGGTAACATACACATAACATTACACATAAGACCTGAAACTGTAAAAATGCTAGAAGAAGACAAAGGGGAAAAGCTCCTTGACATTGGCTAGGGAGCAGTCTCCAGAATATAACACCAAAAGCACAAGTGACAAAAGCAAAAATAAATTACTGGAATGACATCTAACTAACAAGCTTCTGTAGAGCAAAACAAACAATCAACAAAATTAAAAGGCAACCTATAGAATGAGAGACTATATTTGCAAAAGGGTATATTGTATATTTGATAAGGGGTTCATATCCAACATATATAAAGAACTCATATAATTCAAGAAAACAAACAAACAAACAATCTGATCGGAAAATGGGCGAGGAACTGAACAGACGTTTTCCAAAAAAGACATACAGATAGCCAACAGGTATATGAAAAGGTGCTCAACATCACTAATTATTAGGGAAATGTAAACCAAAACCACAATAACACATATCACATCGATTAGAACAGTTGTCATCAAAAAGACAAGAGATAATAAGGGTTGGCAGGGATGTAGAGGAAAAGAAACCCCTGTTCACTTTTGGTGGGAATGTAAATGGTTACAGCCACAACAGAAAAAAATGGAAGTTCCTTAAAAATAAAAATAGAACTGCCTTTCTCTGTACTTCTCCAAGAGCAGAAACCAGACCAAAATTCTTCATCTAGTCACTCAATGTGTGGTGTTTGGAGCATGGGTCTTGGTTAGTAACATCCTACATTCTCTGAATTACCTAACAGTATCATGTATAGCTTTAAAAAATTAAAAAAGAAAAAAAGAAGATAAAGAATATAAAGTGAGTCCCTTCCAGTGATTCATTGGTCTTAAAGGAAAAATGAGAGAGAGAAAAGAGAGGCAGACAGAAATATTCAAATCTAATATACCACCATCAGGCTTCCCAGAACTTAGAAGTAAAATTGAATCGTTCCTAATGATGAAATAAAATGCAATTATCTTAAAAATTAGACTACCCCTGGGCCAAGCTAAATTTTAGTGTTTTAAATAGGCAGCTGAACTGTATGAATCACCCACTATCCCCTACATTCCTGCATATTCTTATCTTCCATACGTTCATATTTTCTGTCACTTTACCTGATTTTTTTTTTCCTTTTTATTTCTGGACCAGCTTCACAGCTCATTTGCTTGCAATACAGCATAATTGGTTTTCTCCTTGACATGTTCTGAATACATGGTTTTATGTTAGAGTTTGAACAATGGGGCACATATCTCTGTCAGCCCAATAAACCGAATTTATGGCAGAAAAGCTTGATTTTTAAGCTCTCATAGACAAGGAGGGCAATTTATCTTTTGCTTCCATTGAATTCATTTCACATATTGGGAAAATCTGTTTTGGATAAAATAAAACATTTTTCCATCCATTTTCTCTGGACCTTGCTCCATCAATTATCCCTTGTTTCTCCTTTGGCAACTCAAGGACTCCTTTTTGAAGATTTTGGCCCCTCTGAGTCAGTGCATAAGATTAAAAAAAAATTATTTTCAATTACAATCCCTCATTCATTTCCCTTTTATTGCCAATTATCTTTTCAAAGTAGTAGACAACAAAGGCTTCTCCTTCCATTCAATAGACCCTTATAATGAAGGAGAGTCTAAGTTGACACGATCAACTCCTGGTCATCCTTGACTCCTGTAGCATTTGACATTCATGACCACAACCTCTAACCTTGAAATATCCTCTCAAATGAGATTTTTTTTTTTCTAGCCTCTATATCATGGCTCATTTATGTCAAATCAAGTCCCCAGTTGTAAATCTATCTTTAGTCCGTATCTCCTACATGTCAATCTCTCTCCACTTTCCCCATATGTTTGCCTCAAAGTATTGCCTCTCTTGTTAATAGATCACATGGGTAATTCTCTCTGAGCTTAGTCCAGAATTTTCAGTGGCCCACTGGTTATTTCACATAAGGTCCAGTTATCTCTGGATTACTATAAGGAAAAAAGAACAGGTTCTCAAGTTCATCCTCTCTAGTTTCTCACTGTGGTAAATAGCACAGTTATCACTCTCTACTGATGGCCACACATATCAGATACAAGTACTACCTACATAATATCTCCTACATCTGTGCCATTTTGACATCCTTCCAACACATCCTTGCTCAGTCACCTAGTCACTTATTAATTCATTCTAGTAGTTATTTATGAAGTACCAACTATAAGCAGGCATTGCCCTAGGTTCTAGAATATAAAGATGAATGAGAGTGATAAAATATGGTTTAAATTTTTGAGGTCACCTATCTGGAAATCATAATATGTTATTACATATATTTAGTGGATTTATTCCATTATTTAAAGTAAAAATGCTACAACAAAAATAACAACATAAAAAATACCTCCTCATCACTTTTCATGGTTCTGATCATTGAGTACGCTGTGTTTTATGCTATATTTGAGCCAACATTTTGTTTTGACCAATATATATAACTAGCATACATGTTTTCCTCAAACTGCATGTCCATAGTCAGTACCCCCATGTATAGCCATATATAGCACATTATTTAATGTAATGATAAATGCTAAAATATTAATCAGTTATTATTACTATCATTTTCATAATTATGTAGGAAATGGTTATCAAACGGTGAATTTATAAATTATATAACTTGGTATATTCATATATATCATATGAAAACATGTTATATTTTCTTTGTGTGTGTACATAATGCATATAACACATACATGCATATGTATATCTATCCTTATGAATAGGAATGTGTGTGTATGTGTATATCCATGTGTAAAATACACAGATAGTACCTAAAGTGGGATGTAGGACAAAATAAATGATTGAGGTCTGGACTCTTATCTTTTGTGAAGTTCCTTTCTAGATTATACTATTTAGTGTATCACTAGGAACATATGAGTAATTTGATTCTTCTGTTACCAGCATTGGATTTTTATGTCCTATACACACATTTTATTAAATAAATAACTGATTACTTTCTCATCTCATGGTTTTGTTGTTATTTTATAATGTATGTGCCTGTAAATAGTCTTTTATTTTGCAATGGCTTCATCATCCAACTTAATTATCACAGGTACACTCAAGTAGTCAGTGACTATTTTATTTCCTGAAAAGTATCTATTTTTTATGCAAAAAAAAAGAACAGAGTTAAAATTCCAAAAGCTTCGTTTAAGGCTCTTCATTCTCTACCTTAAATCTGCTTGTCTAATTTCATATCATACCACTAACCTACAGAAGACAAAGGCAGTACCCATTCCTCTCCTACAAGCATTGATTGAACCCTATGCCTTTCACTTTGGTTTTTCTGTACTTCCATGCCATTCACTCCTCTCAGCAGATTACAAATACACTCATCTTTTTTAATGCATCTTCTCAGGAGAAAACTGCATTTTATTCTTTCTTAATTAGGTTATATTGCCCTTGTCAGTGACTAGACTTTGCTCATTTTGTCTAAAGTGCAACATCATGGCTAAAACCTGGTTCAAGAAAAAAACGTTAATAATTATTTACCTCTTCTACCATTCTAGTCACAAAATATCTTCTCGCCATTGGAAGTCTTTTTCCTTTTTTTATTGTAAAATTCATGTGACAAACTTTAAACACTTAGAGGTGGGATAAATTGTGATGGTCCACTGCTGTAAGTATTGAATGCAACTTTAACTACTGAATTCACGTAAAATTGTGTTCAATCTTGTGAAACTATATTATGGGCCCAGTTCTAATGAAATTACCTATTTAAAATTCTTTAATAACCTAGTATGTCAGCTAGTTGCTATTAACTGCATTATAGAGGTAGCCCAGAGAGGTTAAGTAACTTATTCCAGGTCACACAGATGGTAAGAGGAGTAGCAGGTTTCAAACATTAGCAGTCTAACTAACTCCAAAACCCTTGTTTTAGTCATTTTGTCCAAGTTGTCTGATCCAGCACAATCTGAATTTCTTTTCATTATTTATTTTTTAATTATTAGATAAAATTCAATTCTAAAAGACTGTATTCATACTTTAATCACATGTATAAAACTAATCAAAAATATTATTGTGATACAATACATTAATAAAAGAAAGAACAAGAACAACATGATCCTCTCAATAGATGCAGAAAAAGCATTTGACAAAATACAGCATCCTTTCTTAACATTCTTCATAGTGTAGGGATAGTGAGTATATACCTGAATATCATAAAAGCCATCTATGAAAAACCCACAGTGAATACTATACTCAATGGGGAAAAACTGAGAACATTTCCCCTAAGGTCAGGAACATGGCAGAGATGTCCACTATCACTACTGCTGTTCAACATAGTACTAGCAGTCCTAGCCTCAGCAATCAGACAACAAAAAGAAATAACAGGCATCCGAATCGGCAAAGAAGAAGTCAAATTCTCACACTTTGTAGATGATATGATATTTTATGTGGAAAACACAAAAGACCACCCCAAAACTGCTAGAACTCATACAGGAATTCAGTAAAGTGGCAGGATATAAAATCAATGCACAGAAATCAGTTGCATTTCTATACACCAACAACAAGACAAAGAAAGAGAAATTAAGGAGTCGATCCCATTTACAACTGCACCCAAAACCATAAGATACCTAGGAATAAATCTAACCAAAGAGTCAAAGGATCTGTACTCAGAAAACTATAGAATACTCATGAAAGAAATTGAGGAAGACACAAAGAAATGGAAGAACACTCCATGCTCATGGACTGGAAGAACAAATATTGTGAAAATGTCTATGCTACCTAGAGCCATCTACACATTTAATGCAATCCCTATCAAAATACCAACAACACAACGAATCATGGAAAACTGCATCAAAAACTAATGATGTAATGTATGGTAACTAACAAGACATAATAAAATAAAATTTTAAAAAATTTTAAAAATTTTAAAAAATACCGTCAACTTTTCTCAGAGAAATGGAACAAATAATCCTAAAATTTGTATGGAACCAGAAAAGACCCCAAACAGTCAGAGGACTGTTGAAAAAGAAAAGCAAAGCTAGTGGAATCACAATTCTGGACTTCAAGCTCTATTTCAAAGCTGTAATCATCAAGACAGTATGGTACTGGCACAAAAACAGACACATCGATCAATGGAACAGAATAGAGAGCCCAGAAATGGACCTTCAACTCTATGGTCAATTAATCTTTGACAAAGCGGAAAAGAATGTTCAATGGAAAAATTCTCTTCAACAAATGGTGCTGGGAAAATTGGACAGCCACATGCAGAAGAATGAAATTGGACCATTTCCTTACACCACACACAAAAATAGACACAAAATGGATGAAAGACCTCAATGTGAGACAGGAATCCATCCAAATCCTTGAGAACACAGGCGGCAACCTCTTTGACCTCAGCCACAGCAACTTCTTCCTAGAAAAATTGCCAAAGGCAAGGGAAGCAAAGGCAAAAATGAACTATTGGGACTTCATCGAGATAAAAAGCTTTTGTCCAGCAAAGGAAACAGTCAACAAAACCAAAAGACAACCACAGAATGGGAGAAAATATTTGCAAATGACATATCAGATAAAGGGCTAGTATCCAAAATCTATAAAGAGCTTATCAAACTCAACACCCAAAGAACAAATGATCCAATCAAGAAATGGGTAGAAGACATGAACAGACATTTTTCCAAAGAAGACATCCAAATGGCCAACAGACACATGAAAAAGTGCTCAACGTCACTCGGCATCAGGGAAATCCAAATCAAAACCTCAATGAGATACCACCTCACACCCGTCAGAATGGCTAAAATTAACAAGTCAGGAAACGACAGATGTTGGTGGGGATGCGGAGAAAGGGGAACCCACCTGCACTGTTGGTGGGAATGCAAGCTGTTGTAGCCACTCTGGAAAAACGTATGGAGGTTCCTCAAAAAGTTGAAAATAGAGCTACCATACGATCCAGTGATTGCACTACTGGGTATTTACTCCAAAGACACAATTTAGTGATCCGAAGGGGCACATGCACCCCAAGGTTTATAGCAGCAATGTCCACAATAGCCAAACTGTGGAAAGAGCCTAGATGTCCATCAACAGATGAATGGATAAAGAAGATATAGTGTGTATATATATAGAGAGAGATAGAGAGAGAGAAATATATATATATATTCACACAATGGAATATTATGCAGCCATCAAAAAAAGAAATCTTGCCTTTTGCAATGACGTGGATAGAACTAGAGGGTATTATGCTAAGCAAAATAAGTCAATCAGAGAAAGACAAGTATCATATGATCTCACTGACATGAGGAATTTGAGAAACAAGACAGAGGATCATAAGGGAAGGGAGGGAAAAATGAAACAAGAGGAAACCAGAGAGGGTGATAAACCATAAGAGACTCTTAATATGAGAAATTCCTAATCTCAGGAAACAAACTGAGGGTTGCTGGAGTGGAGGGGGGTGGGAGGGATGGGTGGCTGGGTGATGGACATTGGGGAGGGTAAGTAGTATGGTGAGCGCTGTGAATTGTGTAAAACTGATGAATCACAGACCTGTACCCTTGAAATAAATAATACATTATATGTTAATAAAAAATTAAAAAAAATAAAAACAGCTATATCATCAACAGCATGAAAACCCTAAAATTAGAAAGAAGCAAGACAAAAATGTGAAACGGTAATTTTACAAATGTAATATTCACCAATTCAACAAGTACAAGAGTCTGTACAGATCCATCATTTTCAGAATTGAGAGAAGCATACTTAAGAAAAATATAAAATAAAAGAAATAAAAATAAACATTATTGTTTAAATGACAGGCCAGTCTCTTAGAACCTTACCAACACATAGGATAGTTCAATGGTTAAATGTTTGTGTTAACATTGACCATCAGAAAAACAGGCTATTTATTTTCAAATTACACATAAAGTGCGTGTTTGAATTGCTCTTAAGTACCAAAAGTATTAAGACTAGAAGAAGAAATTTACCCATAGTCCATAGCTCAGAGCAATTTAAAAATACACATTAACCAATTTGTAAAACACCATTCAGAAAAGAGATTATATTTTAATCAAAGACATATAGATTGAATGTGAAATCATCATTAATTTTTTTATATTTTTTATTGTTATGTTAATCACCATACATTACATCATTAGTTTTTGATGTAGTGTTCCATGATTCATTGTTTGTGCATAACACCCAGTGCTCCATGCAGAACGTGCCCTCTTTAATACCCATCACCAGGCCAACACAACCCCCCCCCCTCCCTCTAGAACCCTCAGTTTGTTTTTCAGAGTCAATCATTTCTCATGGTTCGTCTCCCCCTCCGACTTACTCCCCTTCATTCTTCCCCTCCTGCTATCTTCTTCTTCTTTTTTTTTTCTTAACATATCTTGCATTATTTGTTTCAGAAATACAGATCTGTGATTCAACAGTCTTGCACAATTCACAGCGCTCACCATAGCACATACCCTCCCCAATGTCTATCACCCAGCCACCCCATCCCTCCCACCCCCACCACTCCAGCTACACTCAGTTTGTTTCCTGAGATTAAGAATTCCTCATATCAGTGAGGTCATATGATACATGTCTTTCTCTGATTGACTTATTTCACTGAGCATAACACCCTCCAGTTCCATCCACGTCGTTGCAAATGGCAAGATCTCATTCCTTTTGATGGCTGCATAATATTCCATTGTGTATATATACCACTTCTTCTTTATCCATTCATCTGTTGATGGACATCTTGGCTCTTTCCACACTTTGGCTATTGGGGACATTGCTGCTATAAACATTGGGGTGCACGTACCCCTTCGGATCCCTACATTTGTATCTTTGGGGTAAATACCCAGTAGTGCAATCGCTGGATCGTATGGTAGCTCTATTTTCAACTGTTTGAGGAACCTCCATACTGTTTTCCAGAGGGGTTGCACGAGCTTGGATTCCCACCAACAGTGTAGGATGGTTCCCCTTTCTCCACAACCCCGCCAACATCTGTCGTTTCCTGACTTGTTAATTCTAGCCATTCTGACGGGTGTGAGGTGGTATCTCATTGAGGTTTTGATTTGGATTTCCCTGATGCCAAGCCATGTGGAGCACTTTTTCATGTGTCTGTTGGCCATTTGGATGTCTTCTTTGGAAAAATGTCTGTTCGTGTCTTCTGCCCATTTCTTGATTGGATTATTTGTTCTTTGGGTGTTGAGTTTGATAAGTTCTTTATAGATTTTGGATACTAGCCCTTTATCTGATATGTCATTTGCAAATATTTTCTCCCATTCTGTCGGTTGTCTTTTGGTTTTGTGGACTGTTTCTCTTGCTGTGCAAAAGCTTTTTATCTTGATGAAATCCCAATAGTTCATTTTTGCCCTTGCTTCCCTTGCCTTTGGCGATGTTTCTAGGAAGACGGTGCTGCGGCTGAGGTCACAGAGGTTGCTACCTGTGTTCTCCTTTAGGATTTTGATGGACTCCTGTCTCACGTTTAGGTCTTTCAACCATTTGGAGTCTATTTTTGTGTGTGGTGTAAGGAAATGGTCCAGTTTCATTCTTCTGCATGTGGCTGTCCAATTTTCCTAACACCATTTGTTGAAGAGACTGTCTCTTTGCCATTGGACATTCTTTCCTGCTTTGTCAAAGATGAGTTGACTATAGAGTTGAGGGTCCATTTCTGGGCTCTCTATTCTGTTCCATTGATCGATGTGTCTGTTTTTGTGCCAGTACCATACTGTCTTGATGATGACAGCTTTGTAATTGAGCTGGAAGTCCGGAATTGTGATGCCGCCAGCTTTGCTTTTCTTTTTCAATATTCCTCTGGCTATTCGGAGTCTCTTCTGGTTCCATACAAATTTTAGGATTATTTGTTCCATTTCTTTGAAAAAAGTGGATGGTATTTTGATGGGAATTGCTTTGAATGTGTAGATTGCTCTAGGTAGCATTGACATCTTCCCAAAGTTTGTTCTTCCAATCCATGAGCATGGAAAGTTTTTCCATTTCTTTGTGTCTTCTTCAATTTCTTTCCTGAGCATTTTATAGTTTTCTGAGTACAGATCCTTTGCCTCTTTGGTTAAATTTATTCTTAGGTATCTTATGGTTTTGGGTGCAATTGTAAATGGGATCGACTCCTGAATTTGTCTCTCTTCTGTCTTGTTGTTGGTGTATAGGAATGCCACTGATTTCTGTGCATTGATTTTATATCCTGCTACTTTACTGGATTCCTGTATGAGTTCTAGCAGTTTTGGGGTGGAGTCTTTTGGGTTTTCCACATACAGTATCATGACATCTGCAAAGAGTGAGAGTTTGACTTCCTCCTTACCGAT
Source organism: Zalophus californianus (assembly GCF_009762305.2). Lineage (NCBI taxonomy): Eukaryota > Metazoa > Chordata > Mammalia > Carnivora > Otariidae > Zalophus > Zalophus californianus. The sequence goes on along the minus strand of NC_045599.1, from coordinate 143,920,864 downwards.
GTGGATGCCTTTGATTTCTTTTTGTTGTCTGATTGCTGTGGCTAGGACTTCTAATACTATGTCGAATAGCAGTGGTGAGAGTGGACATCCCTGCCGCGTTCCCGACCTTAGGGGGAAAGCTCTCAGCTTTTCCCCATTGAGAATGATATTCGCTGTAGGTTTTTCATAGATGGCTTTTGTGATATTGAGGTATGTACCCTGTATCCCTATACTCTGAAGAGTTTTGATCAAGAAAGGATGCTGTACTTTGTCAAATGCTTTTTCTGCATCTATTGAGAGGATCATATGATTCTTGTTCTTTCTTTTGTTCATGTATTGTATCACGTTGATTGATTTGCGGATGTTGAACCACCCTTGCAGCCCAGGGATAAATCCCACTTGGTCGTGGTGAATAATCCTTTTAATGTACTGTTGGATCCTATTGGCTAGTATTTTGGTGAGAATTTTTGCATCCATGTTCATCAAGGATATTGGTCTGTAATTCTCCTTTTTGATGGGATCTTTGGTTTTGGGATCAAGGTAATGGTGGCCTCATAAAACGAGTTTGGAAGTTTTCCTTCCATTTCTATTCTTTGAACAGATTCAGGAGAAAAGGTATTAATTTTTCTTTAAATGTTTGATAGAATTCCCTTGGGAAGCCATCTGGCCCTGGGCCTTTGTTTGTTGGGAGATTTTTGATGACTGCTTCAATTTCCTGAGTGGTTATAGGTCTGTTCGGGTTTTCTATTTCTTCCTGGTTCAATTTTGACAGTTGATACATCTCTAGGAATGCACCCATTTCTTCCAGGTTATCTAATTTGCTGGCATAGTGTTGCTCATAATATGTTCTTATACTTGTTTGTATTTCTTTGGTGTTGGTTGTGATCTCTCCTCTTTCATTCATGATTTTGTTGATTTGGGTCATTTCTCTTTTCTTTTTGATCAGTCTGGCCAGGGGTTTACCAATCTTGTAAATTCTTTCAAAGAACCAGCTCCTAGTTTCGTTGATCTGTTCTACTGTTCTTTTGGTTTCTATTTCATTGATTTCTGCTCTGATCTTTATTATTTCTCTTCTCCTGCTGGGTTTAGGCTTTATTTGCTGTTTTTTTCTCTAGCTCCTTTAGGTGTAGGGTTAGGTTGTGTATTTGAGACCTTTCTTGTTTCTTGAGTAAGGCTTGTATTGCTATATACTTTCCTCTTAGGACTGCCTTTGCTGTATCTCAAAGATTTTGAACAGTTATGTTTTCATTTTCATTGGTTTCCATGAAATTTTTTAATTCTTCTTTAATTTCCTGGTTGACCCGTTCATTCTTTAGTAGGATGCTCTTTAGCCTCCATGTATTTGAGTTCTCTCCAACTTTCCTCTTGTGATTGAGTTCTAGTTTCAAAGCACTGTGGTCTTAAAATATGCAGGGAATAATCCCAATCTTTTGGTACAGGTTAAAACCTGATTTGTGACCTAGGATGTGATCTATTCTGGAGAATGTTCCATGGGCACTAGAAGAGAATGTGTATTCCGTTGCTTTGGGATGGAATGTTCTGAATATGGCTGTGAAGTCCATTTGGTCCAGTGTGTCATTTAAAGTCTTTATTTCCTTGTTGATCTTTTGCTTAGATGATCTGTCCATATCAGTCAGGGGGTGTTAAAGTCCCCCACTATTATTGTATTGTTGTCAATGTGTTTCTTTGCTTTTGTTATTAATTGCCTTATATAATTGGCTGCTCCCATGTTAGGGGCATAGATATTTACAATTGTTAGATCTTCTTGTTGGATGGACCCTTTAAGTAGGATATAGTGTCCTTCTTCATCTCTTATTACAGTTTTGTTTTAAAATCTAATTTGTCTGATATAAGGATTGCCACCCCAGGTTTCTTTTGGTGTCCATTAGCATGGTAAATGGTTTTCCACCCCCTCACTTTCAATGTGGGGGTGTCTTTGGCTCTAAAATGAGTCTCTTGCAGACAGCATATTGATGGGTCTTGTTTTTTAATCCAATCTGATAGCCTGTGTCTTTTGATTGGGGCATTTAGCCATTTACATTCATGGTAACTATTGAAAGGTATGAATTTAGTGCCATTGTATTGCCTGTAAGGTGACTGTTACTGTTTATTGTCTCTGTTCCTTTCTGATCTATGCTGCTTTTAGGCTCTCTCTTTGCTTAGAGGACCCCTTTCAAGATTTCTTGGAGGGCTGGTTTCGTGTTTGCAAATTCCTTTAGTTTTTGTTTGTCCTGGAAGCTTTTTATCTCTCTCTCTATTTTCAATGACAGCCTAGCTGGATATAGTATTCTTTGCTGCATATTTTTCTTGTTTAGTGCTCTGATGATATCATGCCAGTCCTTTCTGGCCTGCCAGGTCTCTGTGGATAGGTCTGTTGCCAATCTAATGTTTCTACAATTGTAGGTTACATATCTCTTCTCTCGAGCTGCTTTCAGGATTTTCTCTTTGTCTCTGAGACTCATAAGTTTTACTATTAGATGTCAGGGTGTTGACCTATTTTTATTGATTTTGAGAGGGGTTCTCTGTGCCTCCTGGATTTTGATACTTGTTTCCTTCCCCACATGAGGGAAGTTCTCTGCTATAATTTGCTCCAATATACCTTCTGCCCCTCTCTCTCTTTCTTCTTCTTCTGGGATCCCAATTATTCTAATGTTGTTTCATCTTATTGTATCGCTTATCTCTCGAATTCTGCCCCCGTGATCCTGTAGTTGTTTATCTCTCTTTTTCTCAGCCCTTTCATTTTCCATCATTTGTTCTTCTACATCGCTGATTCTCTCTCTGCCTCATTTATCCTAGCAGTTAGTGCCCCCAGTTTTGATTGTACCTCATTAATAGCCTTTTTGATTTCGACTTGGTTAGATTTTAGTTCTTTTATTTCTATAACTCTAATAACTTCCACGCTTTTTTCAAGCCCACTTAGTATCTTTAAAGTCATGATTCTGAACTCTATGTCCGACATCGTACTAATGTCCGTATTGAGTAGGTCCCTGGCAGACGGTACTACCTCTTTTTCTTTTTGCTGAGGTGATTTCTTTCATCTTGTCATTTTGTGCAGAGGAGAATAGATGAATGAGAGAACAAAATGCTAACAGGTTAACAACGTCCCCAGCAAATATCCTCTATACAAATCAGAAAAGACCTGAAACCAAGGCAAAGAAAGGGAAAGAAAAAAGAAAGAGAAAAAAAAAGAAAAAGAAAAAGATAAAGATAAAAACAAACAAAAACAGAACAAAACAAAAAAATAAAACAGAATATGATCAAATATGATCAGGCTGGTGCATAGATCAGTGCCACACACTAGATTTTGGGTGTATTTTCATCTGTTAGAAGAAAGTGCCTCCTAAAATTTTAAAGGAAGAAAGACTTATATATGTACCAAATAAGGGTTGATACAATGAAGGGATGGAAGATGACTGTAAAAATGAAAATTATAAAAGGTTTTATAAACGGAATTGAGAAGATAAGAAGTTGTTTGAAATAAGAATGAAGAAGATTTAAAAAAAAAAAGAAAAGAAAGAAAAAAATGGGAGAGACTGTGATCAGGCAGGAGACTAAAACAAAGCCATACACTAGTGATTTAGGGTATATTTTGATCTGTTAGAAGAAACTGTATATAAAAATTTTAAAGAGAGAAGAACTTATATATATATGCCAAAAATAAGGTAACTACTATGAAGGGATAAAATATGATTCTAAAAATGAAAAGTAAAAAATGTTTTTTTAAAAAAGGGTTTGATAAGATTGGTTGAAAAAGGGAAAAAGAAAAATTCAAAAAAAAAACCCCAAAAAAACAGTTAAAAAGAATTAACTTTGAAAAACTAATGAATCATGGTAAAAAAGCCATGAATTCTATGTGCAGTATTCCCCTAGCGCTGGAGTTCTCCCGTTCTCCTTGATCGGTAAACTTGGTCTTGGCTTGCTGGCTGTTCGTGCTGATCTGGGTGAGGGGCCTGTTGCCGTGGTTCCCAAATGTCTTTGCCGGAGGCAGATTTGCCCCGCCCCTGTCGGTCCGGGCTCAGGAAGCTGCTCGGGTTTGCTCTCAGGAGCTTTTGTTCCCTGCAAGCTCTCGGTGCAGCTTTGGAGGACCAGGGCGAAAATGGTGGCCTCTCACTCTCTGCCCGGAAAGGCTGAGACCTAGGGGCCCTACTCTTCAGTGCACCCCCAGAGAAAAGCAGTCACTCCCATCTCCCCGGTCTCCGGCCGCACTCCGTGCTCACCCGGCCTGTGACCGAGCGTTTCTATCTCTGGCACCGGACCCCGTGTGGAGTCTCCAAACCCAGCAGATCCCTGCGGTGCGCTCCCACGCCGCTCCTCCTGGGGGGAGGAAGGGGAGTCTCCCGGGCTCTGCCGCTTGTTGGGTCCCTGCTGGAGGAGCAGGGACCCAACTGGGCCGCGGATCACAGTTTATGGCCACCCCGAGCTGAGAGCCCGCGCCTCAGCTCCGTCTCTGCAGCCGGCTTCCCTGCTCCGATACCTGGGAGCTCTGCCGCACTCAGGCACCCCCGGTCTTTCTGTGACCCCGAGGGTCCTGAGTCTACACTGTCCTGCAAGGTTTCCACCCCCTGCTTAACCACTGGAGTGACGTCCCTCCGCGGAGCCGACTTCTAAAATGTCCGATTTTGTGCTCCGCGGCTCTAGCACTTAACAGAAGTGGCGGACGGAGGCCCCCTCCCCCGCCGTCTCTCCTCCCGAATATCGCCTCGGATTCACTTCTCCGCACGTCCTACCTTCCAGTAAGTGGTCGCTTCTCTGTTCAGAGAGTTGTTGCTACTCTCTTCTTCGATCTCCTGTTGAGTTCGTAGGTGTTCAGAATGGTTTGATCCCTATTCAGCTGAATTCCTGAGACCAGACGAAATCCAGGTCTCCTACTCCTCCGCCGTCTTGCTCCGCCCCTGAAATCATCATTAATTTTAATGAATATATCACAAAATTATAGAGGATATAGAGACTTTCTAACATCAATTTTTCTTTATATCCAACCAACCATGTTAAATCTATACAAATAACTTTAGACTACAATGACCTGAAGCAAAAACATAAATCAATAATGAACGTAAAAGGAAAAATAAAACACAATTGATTTAAAACTATGATCATATTTAAGGGTTGTGTTCAACCTGTAATTAAGCCTGTCTTATTTTTCCAAAGACAATTCCTGCATAATAAAAAAATACATAAAATATTTTTATAAGAGAATGGTGTTAAACTTGTTTTGGAGAATCATTTTAAATTTAAATTTAATAAATCATATGGTTTCTGTAAACAATGAATACATAAGTTAGGTCTATATGAAGCCACAAAATCAAAAAGTTGTTCTCTGTATTTGGGCATTGCATTGCTGAGAAAGGCTACACACATGAAATATTTAGCACAAAATTGTAATAAACTTTTGCTATACTTTCAGTGATTTAATATTGTCAGTTCCCTAGGTTTTAAATAATTTTTAGGAAAATGGACAATACTCATTTATTCATGTATTCCTTTATTCAGTAAATAACTATTTCTTTAGAAACTCTGATATGAAGCACCTGTTAGCACAACTTGAAACACTTCCAAATTGAAGTTAGCACAATTTGAAACACTGAAACAGGAATATTCATTATTAAAGTTCTATTCTCAAAAGAGGACTATGTACCCACCTAATCTGCCCATTCTACACATTAGTAATCTCCCCAACATTAACAGCATTACATGTGGTGTGTGTGAATGTGTGTGTGTGTATATGCACGCATGTGCACGTGCCTTACTGATATATACTCAATGTCAAAAGATCAAGGCGATGCAAAGGGTACCACACTGGTTATCATGAAATTTTTTCCTACTTATATACGAATCAACATGGATATAAATTTTATTTATTTTTGGTAAAAAAAGTGATCATACTACATGAACTTTATTATGTTAAAAATAAAAAAAAAAATCATATGCCCTTACTTCTGTGAAATATCTCTGTGGTTCTTGGCAGTCCAAAGAGTGTTATAGTGAATGATTATATAGTAAAGACAGAAAAGCGTTTCTTGATAGACATCGAGAAGATTTACCAACTGACCGGTTTGGGACCATTCCCTGACTCTACCCAGCTTGAGTGAGACTGGATAGTCTGCACAAACTTCCCATACTTCGTGCCAAGAATTTGAACATCAAGACCATGACTCCTTTTGCCTCATATCAGTTGGTGGCATGATTACTGTATGGACTTCGAATCATCCCGGAGATACTTGATAAGACATGACTCTGCTCTCTGCTCAATTCCCCACAAATAGCTCTTGGATTACAACAACTGAATGTGTATCTTCGTGAAAGCTATCTGGAAGAGAGGCACCTGGGTGGCTCAGACCTTCAGCGTCTGCCTTTGGTTCAGGTCATGATCCTAGGGTCCTGGGATCGAGCCCTGCATTGGGTTCCCTGTTCAGTGGGAAGCCTGCTTCTCCCTCTCCCACTCCCCTTGCTTGTGTTCCTTCTCTCGCTGTCTCTCTCTCTGTGTGTCAAATAAATAAATAAAATCTAAAAAAAATTATCTGGAAGAGAATGTAGGTTTATGCTGTTTCACCTACCAATGGACTATCTAACCTATGAATCTGGATACACCAGGTTAGGGAAGAAATTAAAAGTCCACCTATAAGAGCACTATATTTCCACTGCCCTGAGTCATAACTAGGTTTGGAACCACATACCTTCAAAAATAATTAATATCGACTGATAGTTAGTGTGATCACAGATTTGAAAAACGCTATCTTTTATACATTCATATGTATAAATTGTATGACAGATAAACTCATGACTTGTTTTGTAGTGTAAATAGTTTCAACTGTATTGAGTGCTATCCACTTCAACAAGAGAAAAAGAAAAAATAGTGTAAAGTATTGTAGGAGAAGAAGAGGGAGCAATATGCTATCACAGCTCATCAATCCATCCATATATTCATGATAGATACACAAGGAGCTCCCGCCATGGATGGAAATCTTGTTAAATTTGTGAATTCATAAATGAATAATACAGGCCCTGTCACTCAAGGAATTCACTGTCCACAAATGTCTACAAAGCATACATCACATGAGCACAAGTTTCTACAAGCTATTCACAAAGAAAATGAATGTGGAGAACAGAACTGCAATTTACCAAAATATGAATTTTTAATTTGAAAATAAGCCTATCTCTTTTAGCTAGAATGGCTTTCCTAGAGAATTCTTAGAGGGTATCTATTAATTAAGAAATTCTGCAGAAATCAGTCTTATTGGCAGATGCAAGCTGCTTGAGGAACATCAGCTGTTGGGCATTTGCTAATGAATGATCCTTCTAGAAAGAGAAGGACTCCTTCAGGGCTCATGTAATTCATCTACATCAGACTCCTTCAGAGTCCGTCTTTACTGGGGAATATGAAAGCATTTCAGAGGAGTCCTAGGGTGAAGGTTCTCCCTCTTCTCAAAAACATACATCCAAAATCACATTGGAAATTACTTTTTAAATGTCTTAATCTCCATATTTTGTACATAGTGGGTATAGTATGTTGATTAATGCCCCCCTCCAAACAAATTCATGTCTATCCAGAAGTTAGAATATGACCTTATTTGGAAAAAGCATCCTTACAGATATAATTAGTCAAGATGAGGTCATATTGCATTAGGGTGGGTCCTAAGTTCAATGACTGGTATCCTTATAAAAGGAAAGCACACACAGTCACAGAGACATGGAAGGAAGAAGGTCATGGAGGCAGAGATTAGAGTTAATGCAGTTTTAAGCCAGGGAAGGTCAAGGATTGCCAGCAATCATCAACTACTAGGATGAGACAAGGAAGGATTCTTCTTTAGAGAGAGGAAAGATGGTCATGTTAACATCTTGATTTTGAACCTCTGGTCTCCAGAACTATGAGAGAATAAGTGTCTGTTGTCTTAAGCAAACCAGTGTATGATACTTTATGACAGCACTAAGAAACTAATATGGCAGGATCAGTAACTTTCATTAACACTGAAATTAAAAGTTGAATATTTTAGCTAATTATCTAAAACAGAAAACTTTTGAGATGCTGGGTGGCTCAGTTGGTTAAGTGGCTCCCTTCAGCTCGGGTCGTGATCCCAGGATCCTGGGATCAAGTCCCACATCTGGCTCCTTGCTTGGTGGGGAGCCTGCTTTTCCCTCTGCCTTCCATTCACCCCTGCTTGTACTCTCACTCTCTCTCTAGCAAAAAAATAAATAAAGTCTTTAAAAAAGTAAAATAGAAAACTTTCATCACAAAAAAATGAAAATAAAATGGAATCCAGAAAATAGTAGCTTTTAATGTATTGCTGCTTGCTATAAAAACCTAAAGAGTGAAGATATGCATTATAAATATATTTAAAACATTCCTGACAAAATCCTCCACTCTTTCATCTATTTCCTTGAGGGTTAAGGGTTTAGCTACAGTTTGAAATACTTCATAAAGATAAGCTTATGGACTCGGTGCTTAATGAGACTATTTCAGGAAGCAATATATAATTAGAAGTATAAATCAAGACTTAAACCCAGCTAAAAAGATTTCTACTAAAATCACAGTTGAAGGTTAAAAAAAAGAAGACAGAGAGAAAACCTAGAGAACACGCTTCTGCTCAAACTGTAATACTAAGGAGGAAAGGAGATGGACTTTTTATCCTACGAGAGAGGCTTTTGTGTATTTCCCTTTTGTTGTTGTTGTTTATTTTAACACAGAAAGATTGGGGATTTCCAAAACTCTGAGGCAATAAAAGATCCTTAAGTTTCTGAAATGGAAGCCTCTCTCTCTGACATGAATGGGGCCCTCATGCTAGGACTATAGCATGGGGTCCTTGTCAGATAAACCAGCTGCCACACCTGAAGGGCAAGAGAGCCGTCTGGGCCCACTTGCCCCTCTCTGCCCTGAGGATGTGGGCTGTCAGGTGCAGTTCAGCCTGTCCGGGAAGACTGGCTAAGGTTTGTACATGTGCCTGCCCTCTATGTGTCGTTTTGTTTTCCTTCCTTCCTTCCTACTTTCCTTCTTTCCTTTCTTTTTTTTTCTTTTAAAAAAGGATTTTCTGGTCTTCAAAACAAATGAATAAACAAATAAGCAAAGAGCAGAAACAGACCAATAAATACAGAGAACAAACTGATGGTGGGGGATGGGGCAAAATGAGTGAAGGGGATGTGAGATCCAGGCTCCAGTTATGAAATGAGTAAGTCACAGGAATAAAAGGCACAGCAGAGACACTATGGTAGGTGGTATTGTAATAGTGTTGCATGCTGACAACGGCAGCTACATTAAGTGGAATCACTATGCTGTGTACCTGAAACTAACCTAACATCGTGTGTTAACTATACTTCAATAATAAAAAACTTCCGTTCTTACAACACTGCTCCAGTTTTCATTTACATTATAAAGATATTCTGCTTTACAATTCAGCATCTTTTGCACTATGTGGCTCTATGTGCTTTTCTTTATTTTTTAAAATTTTTTTATTCCAATACAGTTGATACACAATGTTACATTAGTTTCGGGTGGACTCCTTAGTGATCAACAAGTACCACATTATGCTGTGCTCACCACGAGTAGCTACCTCCCATCCTGTTACTTTGCTATTACAGTATCATTGACCTTTCTACTGTGATTGGACCCCTATAGCTTTAATACTTAAGATTTTGCTTAAGTATTTTTTTCAATTTTACAGCTAATTCACCATTTTGAACTAGTAGAATGCTTTCTACATTTGTACTCCTTTAATAATGAGTTTAAAAATATTTGATGTGGTAATATACTTCTACAATTTATCACTCATGAAGTTATACTCCGAGAAGTCTCAGTGCCCCCTCTGTGTCTTTCTTCCATTTTCTTCCACGCTTTTTCCTCTGTGTGAGGAGGAAAACACACACAGCTTGTTTGACAAAACCAAACAAATATGCTATATCATAGATCATCTCAATATCTTACTTGGGCAGTCCTTGCTTTAGTATAATTTTTATTTTTATTTTATTTTTTTAAAGATTTTATTTATTTATTTGACAGAGAGAAACACAGCGAGAGAGGGAACACAAGCAGGGGGAGTGGGAGAGGGAGAAGGCGCCTGGTTAACCCTCGCCTCCTTCAGATTTTCAATGAGGTCTTGTCATCTTAGTTAATACTTTTGCTTCTACTCCCTTTTTGGCTCTACTTTTATTTTTTTCTTTCTTAGCACTTGATCACTTTCTCACATACGATGTAACTTCTAATTTATTCTACTTATTGTTTATTCTCTGGTTTCCCGGAGAATAAACTTGAAGAGATTAGGGGTGTTGGTCCATTTGGCTCATAGGTGTAATCTAAGTATTTGAATAGTGTTTGTACTATGTTAAGTCCACTTATATATTTTTGAATAAATGAATGAATGCATAATTTTCCCCAAAATTTAACCCATATGTTATGTGTTAGTTGAGGAAAACCCATATCTATTAATTAGTCTATATAAGCTTCAATTTTATTTCATAATCTGCAGACCTCTCCCTGACTTCCTCAAATATAGAATTCTATAAGGTATTTGATAGCCGTTTTTCTCAAAGGTGTGTAAAGAGTGATAATTTACATCCCCTTCCTTATGATTTTATATTTTCTATAGTCATAATAATTAGTACATGCTACTTTTCTTTTATTTTTATTAATATAAAAATACAGTTTTGTGTTAATAAGGGACAGATAATTCCTCTATATGTAAGGGAAAATTATCCTTTAGTTATTTATTAAAACACTTAGATGCTTATAGCTTTAACTTTGTCCCTGTAAATGTCACTTTTTAAAAGTTTTTATGATCTTGGATTTATAAAGTCCTTACTTATTATAATTGAATTGGAGAATTCATTTTCTTATAGCTGAAACATCACTTGAACATGTTACAGCCACACCCATGTCATCAAGATACAGTCAGTATCTTCCATTTACTGGACAAATGCCTTAGATGAAAGAAAGGGAAGTGTGAAAGTTAAACCTGACTGAAAGTATGAATGTGTGAATTGCTAGGACCTCATACATGATAGAGTAGATAAGTATCAAATGGTACAGTGGTTATAAGAATCTTAAAAGACTATTATTTGCTTATTAAGGCGTGGGAATGCTCTTTCTATTAGAAAATAGATTACAAGATCCTTGATGTTAATTAAATATTTAGCAAATATTATATTTTAATTTAATGACAAAAAAATTATCCAAAAAAAGCAACAAACAATATAGGACTCTTAAATTAGTGAAGAGTTATTCCACTGTCAACATTAAGATACAGCAATCAAAGGATAAACATTTCAAAGGTTCAAAGATGATGTGGTAATTGTGAATTTTTGTTTTTAATGTCTAGTTAGTCTTACGTTACTCCAATAAAACAATAAAATAAGTCACTTTAGGTCATTTTGCTAATGCTACATGACATCCATGTCAGAAGGAAAATTGTTCATCCTGCCACCTCAAGGCAGATCCACAAGAATAGTATTTTACTTCTCATGGTAATTTTATGGTTTTTTCCCAGCTTGTAATTGCATAAAACATTAAGAAAGAAAATGCCTTTAAGTAAAATACAATACATATCAACTGAAAGATTTACATCAAAAATGCTAACTTGCTGTTTTCCCTACAATGGATAATAGCTTTGCTTTAGGGTACTGAAAGCAGAAATGGTATTACACATTGTCAAGAGGGCAGAGATTGTTGAAACATGTTGCTTCATAAAAGAGAAACAGAACTGTTTCTTATAAAAATAGCTATATGAAAAGGGAAAATAGAAATCTGTAAACTCAAATATCATAGCATCTTTTACCTTTGTAGTTGTATTTTCAGATGCCATAAGAAAATTATTATTATAGGCTCAGATCATATAGGTAATAGTTTAATTTTACGTTTACATTAGAATAGTTTTACTTATTAATTTTCTTATTGCCATAAAGAATAGTAATTAATCAATGTTCTAGTTTCTGGGACAAGGAAGTAAATAGGAATCCTTTATATTGTGGATCCAAAGTTCATCAAAGTAAAATATATATATATATTTCTTTTTAAATATTTGAATAACTTATTTAGATTGGGATTCATAATTATGATAAAGTAGCTTATAAGAAATTTCTTCCAAAGGATTGATCAATTTGATTGTTTTTTCTGACATGATTGTCTATGTTTATATAATTTTTACATCATGAGAATGGAATTCCATGTTATTTTATTTACCAATAATTAGTCCTGCTTCTTAATGGATATTTGTTATGTACTTAATCTGAACCCTACATACTAGATGCTGGGAAGAATTGATGAATGCAGACACAATATTTGTGCTGAAGGAACCAGTGACCTAGCTAGGAAAAGATTTAAATAATGACTCTACCACAGCACTCTATGTAGTATCAGACCAATATAAAAAAGATACCTGTGTTAGACAGAATCCTAGCACCACCCCTCACCCACTTACCCCAAAGATTTCCTACCCTGATCTAGGGTTGTAAACATGATGAGATAAAACTTCCTCATTATGTTGCGTTACATGGCAGGGGATTTTTCAGATGTAATTAAGGTTACTAATGAGTTGATTTTAAGTTAATCAAATGGGAGATTATGTGGTTGTTTACATGGATACTGGTTTACATGGAGTACGTGGAGATTATCTAATCTCCAATTACATGAGCACTTTGAAAGCAGAGAGTATTCTCTGGCTGGTGGCAGAAAATAAATTCAGAGAGATTTGAAATGTGGAAAGGATCTGATGTAACATTCCTGGGTTGTAGATGGAGGGGAGCATGTAATGAGGAATGCACGTAGCTCTAGAAAGATGAGTTGTCCTTGACTGACAGCCAGCAAGGAAAGAGACTTCTGTCCTATGACCACAAAGAATGAATTTGACCAAAAACCTAAATGAGCATGAAAGTGGATTGACCTTGATTTGAGTGAGACCATTCCAGAGAATCCAGTTGTAATCTGTCTTAACTTCTGATCTACATAATTATGAAATAATCAGTAGGTGCTAGGTTGTGATGATTTTTCATGAAGCAATTAAAAATGACTCAGGTTCTGGGAGTACAAAATAGAAGGCAATTGAATTGTCCTTGGAACCAAGTACAGCTTTAAAGCAGAGGGGAATTTTTAGCTGTGTCATAGAGATAACCCATCTTTCCTCATTTGGAAAAGTCTTATCAGTAAGACCAGTAGCATGACTGAAGTTGTGAAGAAAAACAAGTACAGTGTATTTTTTTAAAGATTTTATTTATTTATTTATTTATTTATTCATTTATTTATTTATTTATTTATTTGAGTGAGAGAGAGTGGGGGAGGAGGAGGGACAAGTAGACTCTGTGCTGAGCACTGAGCCCTACACAGGGCTCGATCCCAAAAGTCTGAGATCATGACTTGACCCTAAACCAAGCCTAACTGACTGAGCCACCCAGAAGCCCCAGGTTCAGTGCATTTGAGAGTTAGGCCCTTATGTTCTGTAATGAAGATGCCTAGAATTTAGTGGCTGGTGAAATCTCTAAGGTTGGTTTAGAATACTTTGTGAAGAGTCTCAAATGGTTTGAGGGGTTTTATAGAGCTCTGTATGTATTTGATTTAGTTTTGCTGGATTCTGATGTCTTTGTGTACAATCGTAATGAAGCCTTCAGATAATTAAAAGTTAAGTTTCTGTACATATAAGGGGTTTTTGCTGTTGTTATTACTACCAGAAGTCCATATATCAAAACTGAATGGTATAAACAAGAAGCATGCATTAATGTTTAATAGTCTGAATCAACTGGAGAAATGTTATTCTCAACTGGGCTCACTCATGTGTCTGTGTGCAGCTGTGGATGAACATCTAATCTAACTAGTTGCACTCTCTCTCATGTCTGGCTGGAGGCTATTAGACAGCCTCAGCTAGGAAAACTGAATTCTCTTTCAAGTTGTCTCTTCTTCTCCTACAAGCTCCTTCATTATGAAGGTTAGCCTCATAAATGACAGAACGTTACTATAGCCATGTTCTATTGGAAGAAATAAGTCAAAAGTTTAGCCCATGTTAAAGCCTTTAGGAAACTAATTTCACTGCTTGATGAGAGGTAAGCAAAATCATATTGCAAAAATATGATACAGAAAAGCATAACAGTTTGGGTCACAACCAGGCTGTTAGAGTATGTTTGTGCTTTTTCAAGAAAACCCCAACCCAGTGGTCATTAAGTCAGAAAACCAAATGCTTGTAGGATCAAGGGAATAACATAAGGTATGAAAGGATCTGAACAATAGAAACATGTAATGTCTATGGCAAACGGTGAGTGGATGGTCCATGCAAAGGTATTTTCAAATACAACTTCCAAACCAATATTCTAGGTAAATAAACAAACACCCTTGAAGGAAAATACAACCTTTGTTTATAATATCCCATACTAAAGACAGAGCAATTTTATAATAGAATCTTACTTTGAACCATATAAGTTTCTGATCTCAATACTTAATAGTTTACTGTGTAATATTTCACTCTACAAACACAATAAATTATTCAGTGTCATAAATAATTTTATTTTTCTGCTAGTGCAAACCCAGCCCCTATCCTTGACCTGCTCGCCATTGTTTAGTTTCATGATGCATTGGGAAACAAGTTCTTCAGGTATAAAAATTATAGTTCATTTCTTCTGAGGAATAATCTTAACCAGAGATATCCACATATTTCAAGATGTTTATCCATTATTGTCTTTTACAATTTTATCTATCTGTTTCTTGATATAATCTTTTTGTTATTCTAGCATTGGCCAGATCTAATCAGAATTGTAAAACAAAATGCTCAGGACACTTAGTAATATTAAAGTTGAGCAAATTTCATCTGAAAGCAGTCCCATAATCGTTGATAATTCCACAAACTTTAATAGAGTGTTTTGGTGTCAATGATGGGCTCTGGGCAAATTCCCTTTCAATATGTACCTAGGTGAGTTTGATGTAATCCCACTAGATTTTTGTTTTTGTTGTTTGTGCTTTTCATGTCATAACCAAAAAAATTATTGCCAAGACCGATGTCAAAGAGTCTCTGCTCTACGTTCTCTTCCAGGATTTTTATAGAATCAGGTCTTAAGTTTAAGTTTTTGATCCATTTTCAGTTAGTTTTTGTGAGTGGCCCAATTTCATTTTTCTGCATTGTTTATCCAGTTTTCCCAACACTATCTGTTGAATAGACTATTTTCTCTCCATTGAGTGTTCTTGGTACCCTTGTTAAAGAACAGCTGACCATATATGTGGGAGTTTAATTCTGGACTCTCTATTCTGTGCCATTGGCCAGTTACCAATTTTAATGCCAAAACCATCCATTTTAATTATTATAGCTTTGAAGTATAGTTTGAAATCAAGAGGTGTGATACTTACAGCTTTGTGTTTCTTTTTCAGGATGGCTTTGGTTATTTAGAATCTTTTGTGGCTCCATAAGTCTTTAGGAATGTAGTATATGCAATAATACTGTATTATAATCATCAGACTTGGTTAGAGACTAGATCTTAATTATTCCTCACCACAAAAAATAAATGAAAA
Source organism: Zalophus californianus (assembly GCF_009762305.2). NCBI lineage: Eukaryota > Metazoa > Chordata > Mammalia > Carnivora > Otariidae > Zalophus > Zalophus californianus. The sequence continues at coordinate 143,905,419 of NC_045599.1, read as the reverse complement.
TTATGTGACATGGTAGAGTAACTATTGCTATAATATCAATCATATTTCAACATGATCTAATATATATCAAATCAAAATGTATGCCATAAATTGGAACAATGCTATATATCAAATATATTTCAATAAAAATTAAAATAACATGTACCTAGGTGAAATGAACATCACTATGACTTTTACTACATCGAAAGTTGTATAATCTCATATTAACAGATGGCCTACCAGGGGTATAGCCAACAAAAAATGTAGCCACTCGTCATAAAGCAATATGGACCATATGACACATGGAAAAACATTAGCTCTATATTTACATGTCCCAAAACCATTTGATTTATCTTTAAAACTCATCTTTAAGGACTCTTTGAAACTGAAATCAAATTGTGCTAATAACAGGCAGGAAATTAGAGTAAGACCTGTAGCAAAGCATTTCCCTCATTGGGAACTTGCATGTGCCTTATTAATCAATTCTTCCTTCTCACTATGCACACTATTCTATGTATTAATTAATGCTAAAAGCAACACCCGTTTAATTAAGAATTTTCTTCCTTTTTTTAAAGACTTTATTTATTTCAGACAGAGATAGAGAACACGAGTGGTAGGGGAGGGGCAGCGAGAGAAGCAAGCTCCTCGCTGAGCAGGGAGCCCTACGGGAGTCTCGATCCCCAGCCGCCCTGGGATCATGACCTGACCTGAAGGTAGATGTTCAATGGCCTGAGCCACCCAGGCGCCCCAACTGAGAATTTTCTTATTGCAAGTCAAGCTTTAGCTACTGCAAAGCTGTAAAGATGACTTTCACAACTGAAGATTTTTAAGAATGCCTAAATATTCCAATTTGAAAGTTCTTGACTTGGCATTATTATCATTTCAAATATCACTATGAGCACTTTAAAACAACTTTCTTTAATGCTTCATATAATTTTGACTAGAAAGTATGTCGAGTATTGTTACCTAAACCCCTTGAAATTGAAAAAAAAATTACCACTTTTTTCATATTTTTAAGACCTCAGTTTATTTTGAGGGGACAGAGGAAGAATCCTATGTTTTATAGTTTCACCTTGCAGTTTTTCCAATGGTTGGGAAAAACTATATTGAACATTGAAAAAAAAGGACATTTTTTTTTTCTAATTTCCTTTCCTAAATCAGGCTAAGGATTGCTTCCCACTTGTACAACTCAAATGATTTTGGATGCAAAGCAAATGTCCTATCATAAAAAATTTATTTTTCATTACTAAACCACTTATTTAAAATACCACTTAAATTCATCTTCTCTACAGCATATGCTTTGATTTATCTGCACCTGTACCAAGTTGTTAATAAATTGTCAATGTATATGCTGTTCCAGTGTCTTTCCTCCCACTTGCAAACTTTGACATCTCATTTATTAACACACTAAAAGTGTAATGCTCTGTTTGGACTTCTGTAGTGCTAAATGGGGCCATGTTCAGTGTCTTTTCCACTCCTCTCAGTGTAGCACCTTACGTTAAGGCTGTATACTTCAATAATGTCCAAACACTAAGAGCTGTAACTTTAGCATAGGAAAGTTCTTGCTAGGATATACTAATATAAGTCAAACACCATACCTCTTAGCACAGCTGCTAAGAACTATCCTTATTACATTAACCATACATCACATTGCTATAGAATCACAAAATCATAGAATTTAAGAGAGAGAGACATTTGTGAGATCATCTATGCCAATTCAGTAATTTTTTAAAAGATTTTTAATTATTTATTTGAAAGAAAGAGAGAGACAGAAAGAATGGCAGAGAGCACAGGTGAGGAGGAGGAGAAGCAGGTTCCCTGCTGAGCAGGGAGTCCAATGTGGGGCTCGATCCCACGACCCTGAGATCATGACCTGACCCAAAGGCAGACACGTAACCAACTGAGCCAACCAGGCACCCCACCAATTCAGTGATTTTATGGCAACTGAGGACCAGCGATGACAAAAGATTAGCTAAAGGGGACAAAAGTTAGAACATGAATATCAGCTAAGTCTAAGCCTCTATGTTTTACAAAACCAATTATGAGATCTGATGATTACATTTATTCTGTTAACCTGGAGACAAAATCATGTCCTAAGACTATTGGATTGGAAATTTCAACAGTAATTTTATAATGTTCTCTGTGATATATAAGCTCAATGATATTGTTGGTAATGTGTAGCATAAACAAGGTGGCTTATATTAATTTTTCTATTTATTGGCATTTAATACTTCATTCTGAGATACACAGATCTAAACACTTTCTTGTCTTCCAGCATATGCAAACTGCTGCTGACATATGAATTCTGTCCCAAGCAAGGATATGACTAATTGATCCCCATCATCAATTGTTTGGTAGTTTCATAGTATATAACACACAAATACTATTGACAGAATTTGAAAATCTTTTCTAGCTTTTATTGTATGACATGCATGAAAATTGCTTGATTTATTATTTGGCACACGGTAAAATCATATTTTTCAGCATTATATTCTCCCCTGTGATGCCCATTTTATACACATTTATCTTTAATATATTGGGGACAATGTTTTTTGCAAAAGCATACCCTGTGATAAACGCTGGTTTGTGTTCATGCCGACAAGCAAATATTTCTTATTTATTTTCTATTCTGTGGAACCAAAAATTTTTTAAATATTTTATTTTTTAAAGTGCCTTTCTGATTAGCAAAGCTGAGTCTACAATAACTATTTTGACCTCCATTGAGAATGCCATCAAGTTAAAATATTTAAATAATTCATAGAGCAGTTACTGTTTGAATGTAGTTTCTACTTCTGTTTTCTTATAGCTTATTGCCTAAGGAAAGCAAATATTTCACCAGTTTGACATTACACAAACCCAAGACGCAAAAATAACACTGACCATAGGACATATATAGCAAAGGGATATAGGGACCACCATTCTTTTTTTTTTAATTTTTTTATTGTTCTGTTAATCACCATACATTACATCATTAGTTTTTGATGCTGTGTTCCATGATTAATGGTTGTGCATAACACCCAGTTCTCCATGCAGAACGTGCCCATCCCCCCACCCCCCTCCCCTCAAGAACCCTCAGTTTGTTTTTCAGGGACCATCGTCTCTCATGGTTCCTCTCCCCCTCCGACTTACTCCCCTTCATTCTTCCCCTCCTGCTATCTTTTTCTTCTTTTTTTTTTCTTAACATATGTTGCATTATTTGTTTCAGAAGTACAGATCTGTGATTCAGCAGTATTGCACAATTCACAGTGCTCACCATAGCACATACCCTCCCCAATGTCTATCACCCAGCCACCCCATCCCTCCCACCCCCCCCCCACTCCAGCAACCCGCAGTTTGTTTCCCGAGATTAAGAATTCCTCATATCAGTGAGGTCATATGATACATGTCTTTCTCTGATTGACGTATTTCACTCAGCATAACACTGTCCAGTTCCATCCACGTCGTTGCAAATAGCAAGATCTCATTCCTTTTTATGGCTGCATAATATTCCATTGTGTATATATACCACTTCTTCTTTATCCATTCCTCTGTCGATGGACATCTTGGCTCTTTCCACAGTTTGGCTATTGTGGCCATTGCTGCTATAAACATTAGGGTGCACGTACCCCTTCGGATCCCTACATTTGTATCTTTGGGGTAAATACCCAGTAGTGCAATCACTGGATCGTATGGTAGTTCTATTTTCAACTGTTTGAGGAACCTCCATACTGTTTTCCAGAGGGGTTGCACCAGCTTGCATTCCCACCAACAGTGTAGGACGGTTCCCCTTTCTCCACAACCCCACCAACATCTGTCGTTTCCTGACTTGTTAATTCTAGCCATTCTGACTGGTGTGAGGTGATATCTCATTGAGGTTTTGATTTGGATTTCCCTGATGCCAAGCGATGTTGAGCACTTTTTCATGTGTCTGTTGGCCATTTGGATGTCTTCTTTGGAAAAATGTCTGTTCATGTCTTCTGCCCATTACTTGATTGGATTATTTGTTCTTTGCGTGTTGAGTTTGATAAGTTCTTTATAGATTTTGGATACTAGCCCTTTATCTGATATGTCATTTGCAAATATTTTCTCCCATTCTGTCGGTTGTCTTTTGGTTTTGTGGACTGTTTCTTTTGCTGTGCAAAAGCTTTTTATCTTGATGAAATCCCAATAGTTCATTTTTGCCCTTGCTTCCCTTGCCTTTGGCGATGTTTCTAGGAAGACGTTGCTGCAGCTGAGGTCACAGAGGTTGCTACCTGTGTTCTCCTTTAGGATTTTGATGGACTCCTGTCTCACGTTTAGGTCTTTCAACCATTTGGAGTCTATTTTTGTGTGTGGTGTAAGGAAATGGTCCAGTTTCATTCTTCTGCATGTGGCTGTCCAATTTTCCTAACACCATTTGTTGAAGAGACTGTCTTTTTGCCATTGGACATTCTTTCCTGCTTTGTCAAAGATGAGTTGACTATAGAGTTGAGGGTCCATTTCTGGGCTCTCCATTCTGTTCCATTGATCGATGTGTCTGTTTTTGTGCCAGTACCATACTGTCTTGATGATGACAGCTTTGTAATTGAGCTGGAAGTCCGGAATTGTGATGCCGCCAGCTTTGCTTTTTTTTTTTCAATATTCCTCTGGCTATTCGGGGTCTCTTCTGGTTCCATACAAATTTTAGGATTATTTGTTCCATTTCTTTGAAAAAAGTGGATGGTATTTTGATGGGAATTGCATTTAATGTGTAGATTGCTCTAGGTAGCATTGACATCTTCCCAAAGTTTGTTCTTCCAATCCATGAGCATGGAACGTTTTTCCATTTCTTTGTGTCTTATTGAATTTCTTTCCTGAGTATTTTATAGTTTTCTGAGTACAGATCCTTTGCCTCTTTGGTTAAATTTATTCCTAGGTATCTTATGGTTTTGGGTGCAGTTGTAAATGGGATCGACTCCTGAATTTGTCTCTCTTCTGTCTTGTTGTTGGTGTATAGGAATGCCCCTGATTTCTGTGCATTGATTTTATATCCTGCTACTTTACTGGATTCCTGTATGAGTTCTAGCAGTTTTGGGGTGGAGTCTTTTGGGTTTTCCACATACAGTATCATGACATCTGCAAAGAGTGAGAGTTTGACTTCCTCCTTACCGATGTGGATGCCTTTGATTTCTTTTTGTTGTCTGATTGCTGTGGCTAGGACTTCTAATACTATGTCGAATAGCAGTGGTGAGAGTGGACATCCCTGCCGCGTTCCCGACCTTAGGGGGAAAGCTCTCAGCTTTTCCCCATTGAGAATGATATTCGCTGTAGGTTTTTCATAGATGGCTTTTGTGATATTGAGGTATGTACCCTGTATCCCTATACTCTGAAGAGTTTTGATCAAGAAAGGATGCTGTACTTTGTCAAATGCTTTTTCTGCATCTATTGAGAGGATCATATGATTCTTGTTCTTTCTTTTGTTCATGTATTGTATCACGTTGATTGATTTGCGGATGTTGAACCACCCTTGCAGCCCAGGGATAAATCCCACTTGGTCGTGGTGAATAATCCTTTTAATGTACTGTTGGATCCTATTGGCTAGTATTTTGGTGAGAATTTTTGCATCCATGTTCCTCAAGGATATTGGTCTGTAATTCTCCTTTTTGATGGGGTCTTTGTCTGGTTTTGGGATCAAGGTAATGGTGGCCTCATAAAATGAGTTTGGAAGTTTTCCTTCCATTTCTATTCTTTGAAACAGTTTCAGGAGAATAGGAATTAATTCTTCTTTAAATGTTTGATAGAATTCCCCTGGGAAGCCATCTGGCCCTGGGCTTTTGTTTGTTGGGAGATTTTTGATGACTGCTTCAATTTCCTGAGTGGTTATAGGTCTGTTCGGGTTTTCTATTTCTTCCTGGTTCAGTTTTGGTAGTTGATACATCTCTAGGAATGCACCCATTTCTTCTAGGTTATCAAATTTGCTGGCATAGAGTTGCTCATAATATGTTCTTATACTTGTTTGTATTTCTTTGGTGTTGGTTGTGATCTCTCCTCTTTCATTCATGACGTTGTTGATTTGGGTCATTTCTCTTTTCTTTTTGATCAGTCTGGCCAGGGGTTTATCAATCTTGTAAATTCTTTCAAAGAACCAGCTCCTAGTTTCGTTGATCTGTTCTACTGTTCTTTTGGTTTCTATTTCATTGATTTCTGCTCTGATCTTTATTATTTCTTTTCTCCTGCTGGGTTTAGGCTTTATTTGCTTTTTTTTTTTCTCTAGCTCCTTTAGGTGTAGGGTTAGGTTGTGTATTTGAGACCTTTCTTGTTTCTTGAGAAAGGCTTGTATTGCTATATACATTCCTCTCAGGACTGCCTTTGCTGTATCCCAAAGATTTTGAACACTTGTGTTTTTATTTTCATTGGTTTCCATGATTTTTTTTAATTCTTCTTTAATTTCCTGGTTGACCCGTTCATTCTTTAGTAGGATGCTCTTTAGCCTCCATGTATTTGAGTTCTTTCTGACTTTCCTCTTGTGATTGAGTTCTAGTTTCAAAGCACTGTGGTCTTAAAATATGCAAAGAATAATCCCAATCTTTTGGTACAGGTTGAAACCTGATTTGTGACCTAGGATGTGATCTATTCTGGAGAATGTTCCATGGGCACTAGAGAAGAATGTGTATTCCGTTGCTTTGGGATGGAATGTTCTGAATATGGCTGTGTAGTCCATTTGGTCTAGTGTTTCATTTAAAGTCTTTACTTCCTTGCCGATCTTTTGCTTAGATGATCTGTCCATTTCAGTCAGGGGGGTGTTAAAGTCCCCCACTATTATTGTATTGTTGTCAATGTGTTTCTTTGCTTTTGTTATTAATTGCCTTATATAATTGGCTGCTCCCATGTTTGGGGCATAGATATTTACAACTGTTAGATCTTCTTGTTGGATGGACCCTTTAAGTAGGATATAATGTCCTTCTTCACCTCTTATTACAGTCTTTGTTTTAAAATCTAATTTGTCTGATATAAGGATTGCCACCCCAGGTTTCTTTTGGTGTCCATTAGCATGGTAAATGGTTTTCCACCCCCTCACTTTCAATCTGGGGGTGTCTTTGGCTCTAAAATGAGTCTCTTGCAGACAGCATATCGATGGGTCTTGTTTTTAATCAATCTGAGCCTGTGTCTTTTGATTGGGGCATTTAGCCCATTTACATTCATGGTAACTATTGAAAGGTATGAATTTAGTGCCATTGTATTGCCTGTAAGGTGACTGTTACTGTTTATTGTCTCTGTTCCTTTCTGATCTATGCTGCTTTTAGGCTCTCTCTTTGCTTAGAGGACCCCTTTCAAGATTTCTTGGAGGGCTGGTTTCGTGTTTGCAAATTCCTTTAGTTTTTGTTTGTCCTGGAAGCTTTTTATCTCTCTTTCTATTTTCAATGACAGTCTAGCTGGATATAGTATTCTTTGCTGCATATTTTTCTCGTTTAGTGCTCTGAAGATATCATGCCAGTCCTTTCTGGCCTGCCAGGTCTCTGTGGATAGGTCTTTTGCCAATCTAATGTTTCTACCATTTTAGGTTACATATCTCTTCTCTCGAGCTGCTTTCAGGATTTTCTCTTTGTCTCTGAGACTCGTAAGTTTTACTCTTAGATGTCGGGGTGTTGACCTATTTTTATTGATTTTGAGAGGGGTTCTCTGTGCCTCCTGGATTTGAGGCTTGTTTCCTTCCCCACATGAGGGAAGTTCTCTGCTATTATTTGCTCCAATATACCTTCTGCCCCTCTCTCTCTTTCTTCTTCTTCTGGGATCCCAATTATTCTAATGTTGTTTCATCTTATTTTATCACTTATCTCTCTAATTCTGCCCTCGTGATCCTCTAGTTGTTTATCTCTCTTTTTCTCAGCCTCTTCATTTTCCATCATTTGGTCTTCTATATCGCTGATTCTCTCTTCTGCCTCATTTATCCTAGCAGTTAGTGCCCCCATTTTTGATTGCACCTCTTTAATAGCCGTTTTGATTTCGACTTGGTTAGATTTTAGTTCTTTTATTTCTCCAGAAAGGGTTTCTCTAATAACTTCCATGCTTTTTTCAAACCCAGCTAGTACCTGTAAAGTCATGATTCTGAACTCTAGGTCCGACGTCGTACTAATGTCGGTATTGAGTATGTCCCTGGCAGACGGTACTACCTCTTGTTCTTTTTGCTGAGGTGATTTCTTTCATCTTGTCATTTTGTCCAAAGGAGAATAGATGAATGAGAGAACAAAATGCTACCAGGTTAACAACGTCCCCAGCAAATATACTGTATACAAATCAGAAAAGACCTGAAACCAGGGCAAAAGAAAGGGAAAGAGAGAAAAAAGAAAGAGAAAAAAAAAGAAAAAGAAAAAGATAAAAACAAAGAAAAACTGAACAAAACAAAACAAAAAAACAGAATATGATCAAATATGATCAGGCTGGTGCATAGATCAGTGCCACACACTAGATTTTGGGTGTATTTTGGTCTGTTAGAAGAAAGTGCCTCCTAAAATTTTAAAGGATGAAAGACTTATATATGTACAAAACAAGGGTTAATACAATGAAGGGATGGAAGATGACTGTAAAGATGAAAATTATAAAAGATTTTATAAAAGGAATTGATAAGATAAGAAGTTGTTTGAAAAAAGAAAGAAGATTTAAAAAAAAGGGAGAGAATGTTATCAGGCAGGAGACTAGAACAAAGCCATACACTAGTGATTTAGGGTATATTTTGATCTGTTAGAAGAAACTGTATCTCAATATTTTAAAAGAAGAACAACTTATATTTATATATATATATATGCCAAAAATAAGGGTAACTACTATGAAGGGATAAAATATGATTCTAAAAATGAAAATAAAAATTATTTTTAAAAAAGGGATTGATAAGATGGTTGAAAAAGGGAAAAAGAAAAATCAAAAACAAAAACAGTTAAAAAAATTAACTTTGAAAAACTAATGAATCATGGTAAAAAAGCCATGAATTCTATGTGCAGTATTCCCCTAGCGCTGGAGTTCTCCTGTTCTCCTTGATCGGTAAACTTGGTCTTGGCTTGCTGGCTGTTCGTGCTGATCTTCTGGGGGAGGGGCCTGTTGCCGTGGTTCCCAAATGTCTTTGCCGGAGGCGGAATTGCACCGCCCTTGTCGTCCGGGCTAAGCAATCTGCTCGGGTTTGCTCTCAGGAGCTTTTGTTCCCTGCAAGCTCTCGGTACAGCTTTGGATGATGAGAGTGAAAGTGGTGGCCTCCCAATCTCCATCCAGAGGAGCTGAGAACTCGGGGCCCCGCTCCTCAGTGCGCCCACAGAGAAAAGCAGTCACTCCCGTGTCCCCGGTCTCCAGCCGCACTCCGCGCTCACCCGGCCTGTGACCGAGCGTTTCTATCTCTGGCACCCGACCCCGCGTGGAGTCTCCAACCCAGCAGATCCCTGCGGTGCGCTCCCGCGCCGCTCCTCCCGGGGGAGGAAGGGGAGTCTCCCCGGCTCTGCCGCTTGTTGGGTCCCTGCCGCTTGTTGGGTCCCTGCTGGAGGAGCAGTGGCCCGACTGGGCCGCGGATCACAGTCTATGGCCACCCCGAGCTGAGAGCCCGCGCCTCGGCTCCGTCTCTGCAGCCGGCTTCCCCGCTCCGATCCCTGGGAGCTCTGCCGCACTCAGGCACCCCCGGTCTTTCTGTGACCCCGAGGGTCCTGAGACCACACTGTCCCGTGAGGGTTCCACCTCCCGCTTAGCCACTGGAGCGACGTCCCTCCGCGGAGCCGGCCTCTAAAAGGTCCGATTTTGTGCTCCGCGGCTCTAGCACTTGCCAGAAGCGGCCGACAGAGGCCCCCTCCCCCGCCGTCTATCCTCCTGAATATCGCCTCGGATTCACTTCTCCGCACGTCCTACCTTCCAGTAAGTGGTCGCTTTTCTGTTCAGAGAGTTGTTGCTACTCTCCTCTTTGATCTCCTGTTGAGTTCGTAGGTGTTCAGAATGGTTTGATCCCTATTCAGCTGAATTCCTGAGACCAGATGAAATCCGGGTCTCCTATTCCTCCACCATCTTGCTCTGCCTCTGGGTCCACCATTCTTGTTTTCAAGAGTATAACATATTTGATTCATTGTGGAAGTTACCACATCACTAGTGTTACAGGTAGCCATCGATGCTCATGAAGAAAAATACTAGAATTTCTAGACAGACATTAAGCAGCCACACTTCCCTTTAATCCATTATCACTAATCATTATAACTCCTTTCTCTATATTCCACCCAGGAATTTAAAAGCTCTTAGTAAAATACTGGGACCCGAAAGACAATCATAGCAGAAACATGAGGAAAATCTAGAACCCTCCATGGGACCAGGTGGAAAGGAAAACCAAGGAGAGTTCTTTCTATGAAGGTGTCACAGGAATTTAATCCAAACCCAGAGGAAATCTTTACTACACGACAGTTGCAGGAACTCCCTGCCCATTGCCTGTTCTAGGACCTCACACCCTAGAGAGAGCTGGGCCATGGGGCTCACTTCACTCTCTGAGATGAGAGTCTATTCATCACTTTGATGTATTAAAACAACCTATTAGCAAAGGGGATTAAGCAACCTTGCTGAGGTTTAGATGAAATCTGTAGCAGCAATTTATAATGTTCAACATAGTCCTTTTTTTTTAAGATTTTATTTATTTATTTGAGAGAGCGAGAGACAGAGCGAGAGAGGGAACACAAGCAGGGGGAGTGGGAGAGGGAGAAGCTCCAGGATCATGGTGCACCAACAAATGCTTAATCAGGCAAGACACAAACACACACACACACACACACACAGACACACACACACACACACACACACACACTAACTGATATCACCAGATTCCAGAAAATGTACACCTTAAGAAACAGACAAGGAGGGGCACCTGTGGGTCTCAGTCCGTTAAGTGTCTGACTCCTGGATTCAGAGCACAGGTCCTGATCTCACGGCTTGTGAGAGGGAGACCCAAGTCGGGGTCTGCACTCAGCGAGAGGCTACTTGGACATTCTCTCCCCCTGCCCCTTCTCCAACACTCTCTCTCTCTCTCTCTCTCAAATAAATAAACAAATTTTTAAAAAAAGAAACAAAAACATCTTGTATAAAAATTAAGGAAAAATGAAAGAAGTTGTAATATGAAAAGCAATATTTTACCACATTTGCAATGCAACAGCAGTTTTAAATGAAGAGAACAAAATAAATGGTGAAGAGGAATTCCATTTAAAAATGGAATAAAATGTTTTCAATCTGGAGAAAGGAAATTGTCTTAAGTTCTAAAGGTCTGGTGTTACTGACCCTTATGTGCTCAATTCTGTCCCTTCTTTTGATCCAGTATAAATTTAAAAAAAAAGATATAACTAGATACATTCTGGTGAAACTTGAATTGTAATAGTAAAGAGGAAATCCTAAAAGCTTCCAGGATACAGACCACAACTGTGAGATATAAATTTCAGAACCACTTATTTTTTAGATGGCATTTAAAGCCATAAGACTAGATAAGACCATCTAGAGATCTTGTAGAGAAAAAACAGACTGTATTTGAGCTCTGGGGAACTCTAAAATTCAGAGGTTGAAAATATAAAATATATCAGGGCACCTCGGTGGTTCAGTCGTTAAGCGTCTGCCTTCGGCTCAGGTCATGATCCCAGGGTCCTGGGATCGAGCCCCCATCAGGCTCCCTGCTCAGCCGGAAGCCTGCTTCTCCCTCCCCCACTCCCCCTGCTTGTGTTCCCTCTCTTGATATATCTCTCCCTATCAAATAAATACATAAAAAAATCTTATAAAAGAAAATATAAAATATAAATTATATAAAACAAGCCATCCAAGAACATTGACCAATAATATAGAAAATAAAACTAAGATTTATATTCAGTTTGTATGTGTAGTGAATACATAATTAAAGTGATATATACACATAAATATTTAAAGGGCTACATATATATGTGTGTATCTATACACATGGTAAATGTACCATGTACATATGAAAATAATGTGTATTCTGCAATACTTGAAGTAGTATCTACAAATACCAATTAGATCAAGATGGTTGAGTTTCATTTTGTATATATACACACATATATACATATATATACACATATATATTACTACTGAGAAGTCAATTGATATTGAGACAAAGAATGGACAACTGGACAAGATGAGTTTCATTGGACTAATGGGGATTACACTGCATCCTGATTTGACTGGATTTAAAAAAAAAAAGAATTGAGCGCATATTCATTGTGAGGGATTGATTTCCTTCTGCTTTCCTATTATATGAACCTCTAATTTTCAGATACTTTAAGGGTTGTTTCATTACTTCATTTCCAATAATTATAGTTTTTTCTCCATTGGCTTACTTATATTCACCAGAACTTCCAGAAATGCACAGTAACATTTGTGAAAGTGATAATCCTAATACTATTTCCAGTGGTTCCTCGTTAGGCATTTTGGCATAGATAAAACATTTTATATATTCTCTGTGTTCCTCTGCAATCCCCAGCTTCTGCTGGGGATAGTTTGGGGCCATGTGACCACTTCTGGCTAATGGACTATACAGGTTTGAAACAAGCCATTTCTGAGCAGAAGCAGTTAAAAGTCAATTCTTTTTCTCTGCTACTGAACCCTTAGAACCCGTGTTTTGAAATAACTGTATCACAACTTAGAAGGAGCATAGATTGGAGGAGTGCTTCATAATAGATAACAAGGCAAACTCCAACTCTTTGCTGTCTCCAAAGATATACTGAAACTATGAAGACACAAATAGTTTCAACCTAAATGAATGGGATAATGCTGCATTCATTTTCAATTGCTGCATAACAAATTCCCACAAACACAGACGTGCACTGCAACACATTTATTATCTCACAGTTTTCGTGGGCCAGGAGTTCAGCACAGCTTAGCTGGGGTTTCTGTTTCGTGTCTCGCACTGCTGCACTCATCCTCAGGAATGCGCTCTCAAGTGAAGGCCCACCTGGGGAAGAATCTGCTTCCCCAGAGCATGGTTGGTTGCTGGTACCATTCTGTCCTTGCGGTTGCAAGGTACATTTACCAAGATAGAGCACATGTCTATCAAGCCAAAAAATAACTTTTAATAAAGTTCAAAGAAAGGAGATTATACAGAGTATTCTGTACTCTGACCAAAATTAAATTTATTTTAAAATAAGTACTCACAATAAAATACTTACAAAGACCTCAAATATATTTTAAAAAACAAAAGCTTTTTAAATAATATGTATTAAAGAAGAAATCACAATTTGAAAAGATTATGAATTGAGTGATTATAAAAAAAATCAGCATAGCAAATATCATGTGATTTAGTTTAAAGTAGCACTTAGTATAAAATTTGTAGCTTGAAGTGCCTGTGAAGCAAGAAGAAATGTTCAAAATCCCAAAGATCCAAAACCATCAAGGAGCTGGAAAGTAAACACAAAATATCCCCAAAATGAGTATAAGGAAAGAGATAGTAAAGATCAGGGAAATAAAAATTTGAATATGAATAAGGAAAATTAATAAAGCTAAAAAATGATTTTTGAGAAAGTTGGTAAAATTGATAAACCTTGAATAGACTAATAAAAAAGGCACGTATTATCAGTATTAGGAACAAAAGAGAGCTTTTCACCACCAATCATATGGACAGTGAACAGATAATAAGAGAATTGCATAAGCAACACTATACCAAAAAATTGGACAACTTGATTTATATGAAATATACATATTCCTTGAAAAAAATGAAACTTAACACACATGACACGGATGGAACATAAAATGTGAGTAGCCCCATATCTATTAAAAACATTGATTAATTATCAACAAACTTCCTTCAAGAAAACCCAACCCCAGATGGCTTCAGTGCTGAATTCTATTAAACACCAAAGAGATGTGGCCCTAGTCTTCCACAAAGACTTCCAGAAAATAAAAAGGGAAAGAACAGTTCCTAACTTGTTTCATAAGGCCACCATAACCATAAAAACAAAATCTGTGGGGTGCCTGGGTGGCTCAGTTCATTAAGCATCTTCCTTGGCCTTAGGTCATGATCCCAGGGTCCTGGGATTGAGCCCCAAGTTGGGCTCCCTGCTCAGCAAGGAGTCTGTTTCTCCCTCTGCCCCTCCCTCTGCTTATGTTCTCTCTCTCTCAAATAAATAAAATCTTAAAAAAAAACTAAACAAAAATAAAACAAAATATGTAAAAGATATTGAAAACAAGCAAGCAAGCAAATCCCAAAGACCAATATCACTCATGAGTATAGATGAAAAAGTCTTAACAAAATATTAACAAGTTGAATTAAATGATATAGAAATACAATACTGTACAATGGCCAAGAAGAGTTTGTCCTAATGAACAAGGTTAGTTTACATTTGAAAAATTAAACAGTGCAGTTCGCCCTATTAATAAAGGACAAAAACTGTGTGATGATTTTGGAAGATACCATTTTTTTTAAATTAATCTTGAAACTAGGAATATAATGAAATTTTCTCAACCTGATAAAGAGCAAAAATGAAATTAACAGTAACAGCAGCTAACATCATACTTAATCATGAAAAACTGAATGCTTTCCTAATAAAACAGAGGAAATTTTCTCAAGTTTGGATATTTTAAGAGACTCAAAAGACCTCACAGAACTTACTCACATAAGACTTTTATTTATTTATTTGTTTGTTTGTTTGTTTGTTTGTTTTTAAAGATTTTATTTATTTGAGAGAGAGTACATGAGCAAGAGAGCACAAGCGGGGGAGCAGGGAGCCCGATGCAGGGTTTGATCCCAAGACCCTGGGATAATGACCTGAGCCAAAAGCAGATGCTCAACCTACTGAGCCACCCAGGTGCCCCAAGATATTCATTTAAAGGCAAGAAAACAAGAATGTAGGCAGCATTGTAGGTCTGAGAGATACCCAGGCAGAAGCTCCTCAAGGTCTTTCTTATATGAACATTGACACAGAAAGCTCTGTCTGCGGGTTGAACCAAAACTTTGGTGTTAACCTGGCTCATGTTCCTTTGGTTATGTAACCAAACCAGGCTGTTTAACCAGTAATGTCGAGTGAAAGCCATCAAAAATAAAACCGGCTCTGGTGTTATAAGGAGAATTTTGAAATTTAACTACATATCACAAATCCCATAGCCTTCAACTTGGTCAACAGTCAAAAGCGGACATAAAGCGGCCCCCCACCCCCGCCAGAGATAAGTTTACAAGACTCCCAAGTCCAGCTGTAAAATAATTGCCCCCTCCATAATTAGGAAACAGGGCAAAGGTGCCCATTCTCCCCACATCTGTGCCACATTACACTGCAGATCTTAGTCATTTTAATGAGAAAATGGGGAAAAAATTAAAGGCATAAAATTTGTAAATAAAGAAAACTCTCTTTTCTTACAGACAGCATTACTGTATACATAGGAATCCACCATAAAACTAGTAGAAGAGGCAAATGAATTAAGCAAAGTACACAGATACAAGCTAATATACAAAAATTAATTTTATTTTTATATGCTAGGAGCAAAGAACTACAGTATTATATTAAAACAAAAACAGCTCCTCTTCAATAATATCAAAGGAAACTCAATGGGAGGCGAGAGAAAGGTGATAGCTGCTGGTAGATTTGAGATCAGATGTTGTAGTCTAGCGGAGGAAGCTGAGTATTTAAATGGTGGTGGGAACAAGTCAGTAGAAATGAAGAGATTTTTTCATTTTGTTTTGTTTTTAGAAATGAAGAGTTTGAAAACATTGGACATTGTTTGACACGTAATGTTATGAGACACTTAAAAAAAACAGATTTTGAATCCAGAGTGGAAGAGAAATGTTGACTTGCATATGTTTCATTTTGGGGAGGCAACTTAATGCTCAGAGACGGAAATGGTCTTGGCCAATACTTTATTTAACACAGGTTCATTTTGGGAATTTCATAAGCCAGTAGCATAAAGGATAATGTTTATTAACAAGCCAATAAAGAAATAACATAGTCCAAACCAATAATAGGTTAATCACATGATCATTCTAGGCAAGGGGAAATAGAAGGAGTAGAGTCCAAATCTTGAGTTAGGAGTTGGACAACTTAGCCAACCAAGAGCACACGTTCAGAGCCCTTTGCTAGAGCACATTGCAAGGGTCAAGGACGAGGGCAATGATGGGCAAGATGATTTTCTGGGGTTACTGAATGGCTGGGTTTTGCCACTGTTGGTAAAGGAGTCACCTTTACTGGAATAGGAGTTAATTGTCCCAAGATCTTCAGAAAGCTATTTTAAGATCAGCAGAGCCACCTCTCGGAGAGTTTTCACAAACTCTAGGTATTTATCTAAAAGTGCCCTTGCCATAGTTGTTTCTATGTATGTTTTTATTGATAAGCCTCCAGCAGGGTCCCTCAGGAGCTGAGCTACTGAGTTCTTATTGGTGAGAACACATTTGATGGTGTCCATGCTGACTCAACTTACTTCATTCTTATATCAAAACAACTTTACTTTTAAACACATTTTTTTTTCATCAACAGGTGGATTTGAAATCATATCAAATCAATATACAGCAAGTAGCAGAAAGGACAAGTTTTACATTTTAATTAGATAAGAAGGTGAAAGTATGTGTATATCTGCTATTTGGTGTTTAGGCTAATGATAGAAAATTCAAGAAAACTCTTATTTATGGTTTTTATATTTGCTGTGATACAGAATGTAAAGTTAATTGCTGAGAACAGAGGAGAGATAGCAAAGGCAAATACCGAGATATTTGTTTTTGAAAATGGGAATGAGCACCGAAGAGGAAAACTGAGTCAGACTGTTGGGTGAAATTGGAGGTCTTATTGATGTTACAGATCAGAGTAAATCTGGTCCATTCACTGGCAATTTTTTTGCTAAAATTGGTCAGTAATGCAGTTGCCAGATTTACTTGGCTGGAAGATACTAGAAAATTGAGATAAGGATATTGTTTAAGAATGCTTTGATATTAGATAATAAAATCTAAACATAGAAGCAAGGAGAAAAACATAGCATTCCTATAAACATAAGAGAAATAAGAA
Source organism: Zalophus californianus (assembly GCF_009762305.2). Classification (NCBI taxonomy): domain Eukaryota; kingdom Metazoa; phylum Chordata; class Mammalia; order Carnivora; family Otariidae; genus Zalophus; species Zalophus californianus. The sequence continues at coordinate 143,888,518 of NC_045599.1, read as the reverse complement.
AGAAAGTTAATGAACTGAATGTCCTGATTTGTTCCAGAATAGGTGTACTGGTAATATGACCCTGAAACAGAAAAACTGCCAGTATTTCTCCATTTTCACTCTGCAAAAAAGTGATTCCTTTGTATTGTCTGAATTTATCTCAAAGAGATGAAAGTCCAAGGATATGGCCCTGGGATCTGATGAATGAAGAATAGAGAACATAATTGTTAAGGAGAAAGAACACGTGGTAGAATGTGTCACAGGGATGTGTAATCACTCAGGACATTAGTACAATTAGAGAATACAAGAGAAATCAGTAAAATATGTGACATGTTTTCACTGAAGGAAATATTATGGTTTGGGATCAAAGTAAAAGGAAGAGACTTGGAGGATCTGATTTGGCAAAAGGTTAGTAAACCAGAACAAAGCATACCTGGAATAAAGTTTGCTGTGATAGTGAATTTAATGTGTCAGTTGGACTGGGCTATGGGGTGTCAAGATATTTGGTTAAACAGTAGGTATGGTTATGAGGCAGCGAGGGATGAGATTAATTTTTGAATCAGTAGGATGAATAAAGTACCTGGTTCTTTCTAATGTAGGTGGACCTCATTCAATCCCTTGGAGGCACTAATATAACAAAAAAGGAAGAGTTGGGAGAGACTTTGCTCTCTCTGCCTGACTGTCTTGGAGCGGGGGCATCCATCTCCTCCTGACCTTCAAAGAATCCAGATTAATACACCTGGTAACTTCTGGTGAAGTCCTTTGATATTGCAGGTGCAAGCACTGTGCCAAGAAAGGTCTTGCTTCTCTAAGGCCACAGACCTAATGAAAGCTAGGTCTATTTTTCTGAGCTTTGGGTGTAGCTTCAGTCCAATCATGGTTGAAGTCTTCCCAGTAGTGACAGGTGCCATTAGTTTGCTGATTCCTGTCAGTAATTTCCACCCAGAGATCAAAAAAATATATTTTGCACGTATGTTGTACAAAGATCTGTACTAGAGCACCTAACTGATCCAAATAAGAAGAAATGATGATCGGTTATTTTGTTATTTAGAGCTGACACAAGTCTGTAGCCTAGAACAATAAATACCTACACAAGGACAGATGCATAAGTAACAGATCCTCTATATTAAAACATTGATTTTCCTAAATTTAATTTTTCCTATTCATTTTAATAAAAGTTGTGTCTATTTTTTAACACCGTAATAGTTAATTAATACACTATCTAGGACATAAATGTATAAATACATCAAAATATCAAATGGAACCTAGGTCCTTGTGATAAAATGTATTTTCTGATTGTGTTTCCGTAGTCTAGGTATATTAGTACGATGAGGGAGCAGAAGGCTAGCTAAGGACAAAGCATAAGCTCACCCTGCAACCACACCCATCACACCCCCATTCTTGGGTGGGGTACATGTGACATTCTTCCAGGAATCTCCCAACTATCTTAATGTTAACGCCTTGCTAGAGGGAAAAACAACCTTAACTTGCCAATGGCAAGGCCTCCAGTATCCTGTGAGTCTTTAACATATGAAAATCCTTTTGAAACCTCCCTTTTCCTTACCTCCCCCAACCCCATAGTATATAATCAGCCCCCCCTCACAACCCTAGGGCAGCAGCTCTTCCTGCCCACAGGCCCTGTCCCCATGCTTTAATAAACCACCAGCTTGCCCCAAAGACATCTTAAGAATTCTTTCTTGGATGTCGGTTCCAGACTCCACCCCACCGAACCTCCCCTATATTCCAAAACCCCATCAATTAGAATAATCTCCAATTCTGAACAAAATGTGCCATATTTACAGTGTGTTCAAATGATACAGTGGAATCATGAATAAAACAAGTTATTTACATTAATTCAGTCTTTGAATATTATCCTTTTAATTAAACTGTTTAACATGAGACAATTTTAGTTAGGGAAAAATGCCAAGAACATATTTATAAGTCAAGGAGCTCTAAGCAGAGGGGAAACAACAACCAAAGTTTGATTCAGAACCTTTGTCTACCCTCAAAAAAGCTGTTAAACTGGTTTGATTCTTTTTTGACAACCACGTAATAACAAGTGGTATTCCAGTCTTTCATTAGCTTGACAACCACAGAATCCTTATTTAACCATGAAGGGGAACAGAATTTGCCACCCCAAAATATGTCTCTTTGGCAGAAGGCTTATACTGAGCTAAAGGCAATCAAAACCCAGCAGATTCAGGAAAAGCTCTTTACCTCCTCCTCAACTGCATAAATTTACATTGGAAAGGGGGCTAGTACAAGAAATAACGCTATCACTGGAGATAACTTTTTACCTAAGAAACATACTGCATAACAAGGCAAACTTTGTTTCCCAAACATCTCTGCCTTCCTAGGAATCCTGCTCCTCCCCTTTGTATCCTCAGACTGCTACCCCTTTCCTTAGTTCAAGATGTTACCTGGCTGTCCTTTGGGTCTCATGTTTTTATGGGGCTCCCATATGTATGAAATTGGTTTTTCTTCCATTATTCTGTTTTATATCACTTGAATTATTAGACCAGCCAGAGAACCTAGGAGAGAAGAAGGGAAAAAAATGTCTGCTCCTACAGTAGGCATGTTCCAAGAAAAACATATAGCATTGAAAATATTTAAATTCATCAGTCACTGGGTATCCAAGGAAAAAGCTACAAAAAAATTGCTCAACAAACTGAGACTATGTTAGAGATAAAATTTGACTTTTATAAAATTACCAGAGAAAATAAAGGTTTATGGTAGAAAAGTATATCTTGGTTTGATGACTCTTTTAAAGGTTAAATGACAAAGAGCTGCCAGAAGTGAGTGGTACTAGAAATAACCCCTGGGACCTAGGGTTACATATTATAAAGCAATTTCTTTAACTATTAAACTTTGTGGATTTTCAACTCTTAAATCCCCACGCATTTAAAGTAAAATCGAGTATAGGACTTTGTAAAAACTTTTCTGAACCAAACACAGAAGTCCCGAATTTTAGTTCCTTAACTCTGAGACAGCCTCCCTGAAAAAAAATGTTTCTGTGAAAATTAAATGAAGGAATCAGCATAAACCGTGTAAAAAGGCAAATGAGGCTTAATTGCTGTTAGCTTCCATTGGTATTACAGGTATAATCAACCTCGCCAGTCTTCAGCTTCTGCAGCCCAGTGATTTCCTCCCGGGACCCCCAACAGACCTTGGTAATTTATGCCAGTTCATGCAGCAGGAGAAATTGTATACTGCCTCCTTCACAAGGTTTTACAGAATCAAGAAGGATGATGCATAGGAAAGCACACTGAATCTATAAAAAATTATATGAATACAAGGTGCTAGGATTATAAGTATTTGTTTTCATATGCCTCCAGAGAATACATGAGACCGAAATCTTGGCTAAATGTGAAAAATTGTAACCTAGCTGTAGAAAATGCAAAACCTCAAAATGAGAAAGGAACTCCCAAAACATATATGATGGGTCTGCAGATTCTAATTTGTGCTAACATTCTCATGTGCCAAGAAAATAAGGTTTTGATTGGTCTGCAACTAGCCTGAGTCCTACCACCATCCTCCGTGTGCTGGTTAACAGTAGAAAAAAATAATAATAATAACTTTTATGTAATTTTTAGCGGAAGCCGACTTTACTCTGTCAGGTCCAAAAATTTAACTAATTGTATTTCTTCTTAAAAAAAAAAAACAGTAAGAACATTTGAGGCTGCCTTGATCTTCATAATTAGCATGGTGATCTTTCATAAATGTTCTTAAATTGATATGATTGATTTACTAACCCTCCTTGTGTATCTATAAATCTTGCATTCCTTCCTAGGAGGAGAATAGAGGGTTCTTCCAAGTCACAGAACTGGAATTAGACCTTGACACAATCCTGAAGCCCTGAAAGCTGTAAATATTTACCACTAAATCTATATGGAATCAAGAAATGTTTCAGGCTGCTGGCCACCCCTGCCCCCCAATCACTGATCCCTTTAAAACCCTCTTGGATATGCAAAAGTTGCTTTTGGACAAGAGTCTACCTTCTCCCCCAAGTAGCTGGCCACCTGAATAAAGCTCCTATTCCCTTCCAATCAACACTCATCTCTTGAGTATTGGCATTCTGAGTGAAAGGCAGTGAACTTGGGATTCGGTAGCATCTTCAGTCTCAGACTTTCCTGCCTTCCACCCCCCCTTTCCTGCCCTGTCCATAGATATGTCTGAGTGTACAAATGGAAGCATGTGGCCTCCTTGTGAGCTGGGAGGGTGGAACTTACTGAAAGTATATTTATGACTTTCCCTGGCTTCCAGGGCAATGTCCCATTTCTCCATTTTAGCTGTTAAATGCAGTCTGTTTGGGGGGGGATCAAGTAGGATTCTTGGAGATCATTGACCTATACCCTTGAAGACTCAGCTATTCGTCAAGAATTTCTCTAGCTTCAGACCCCCTCTATTCCTGGAGAGCTTGACCCAGGAAAAGGTAGAAAACTACCTAAAATTTGCTGTGATAATCTTGCCCATGTTTGTGCCATGCCTCATGGGTCTAAGCCATCCCAGGAGCCCGGCTCACTCTTCCTCCATGTACCCCTCTGCACCTTCTCCACTAAGCTGGATGATGCATGCCTACGAGCTATTTCTGCACAGAAGTGGTTCCCTCTAAGAGCACCAAACAGAAATCCCAAACAAGATTCTGTGTCTGCTTCTCTCATCTAATAAAATGTCCCAATTCTAGACCAAGGTATGAAAGGGGCAAATCTGAACAACAATGTGACAGGTAAGCTTCACCACTTCTCTGTACTTAGTTTTTCACCTTTATCTGTGAGTGAGTCCTGTTTCCTTCTCTTCTCACACATACTCATGAGCAAATCTCCAGGCTCTGATGATTCAGGTGAAGGGGGATCTTCTCCACAGAAGGAGTTAACTCTGTGAGCCGAATCCTCTAGGTCAGTCCTTCGATGTCTTTAAGTGGAGGAAAACAATTCTAGAAAGTCTTTTCTCAAAGCAAAAGTCGTCCTATTTTTAAACTCAAAACCCTTTATATTATTCTGTATTTTTTCGCATCTCCAACCTTATAAAGTCCTTGTGCTCTTCCTTCTCTTTACGAAAATTTGGTAATACCCTAATCTTCAACTCATTCCCGCCTCAGTCCAAGAGGCAGTAAACAAAAAACAGCCATCCAGGGCCCACCAGAATGAAACATTTGTCATCACAAAGGAAAAAAAGAAAAGCATAATAGTTTTAAAAACATTTTCTCTTACTGAGAACTTACTACATTATTAAGCATACTACTGACTAAAAATATGCATACAATTTTGGTGAAAAAAGCTGAAATAATATGGAATCTGAGGGAAATTGATGAAAATCAAATTCCGTATCTGTACATGTGGCAGTTTTTGCAAAATCACTTAGGAAATTAAATAGTAAGAAACTAAAACCTAAATAACACGATTAAATTGTGCCTCTGAGCCACCCAGGTGCCCCTGTTTCCCTTATTTTAAATACTAATAGCCCTTTATTTGTATTATGTAAGTAGATACTCAAAGTATTTGGGATTTTTTTTAAGATTTAATTATTTGAGAGAGAATGAGAACTAGAGGACAGGGAGAGGGGCAGAGAGGGAGAGGGAGAGAAAGAATCTCAAGCAGACTTCTTGCTTGGTATGGGGCCCTATGTGGGGCTCGATCCCACGACCCTGAGATCATGACCTAAGCCGAAATCAAGAGTCCAACACTTAAATGCCCGAGCCACACAGGTGCCCCTGTATTTTTTGTTTTTTAAAGAGAGCTTTTGTTTACGCAGGTAAATAAAAATTGGGCATTGGAAGTGGAGAAAGAATATATTCTCTAGATAAAGGGATTATTGCCTCTTAGGCAATCTAATTTTTCAAAATAACTGGAAAAAAACTGCATTTTCTTAAAAAAAAAATAGTAAACGATCAATTCAAAAAGGGAAAAATAATTCCGGAGGACCTCTACTACGGTAGGTATGTGAATATAAATCCTAAATTAAGGGTAGTAGGAGATAGTGAGTCTGTTATAACTGTGGTAACCTTAATTCTCCACACTGATCAGTCACTGGGTTGTTTGCTGTTATGCAAATAATTAATGATAAAAAAAGGTTTATCCTGTTAGCAAGATGGCAAGATAAATGGAATTAAGCTCCATGAGAGCAGAGGCTTTTTCCTGTTCGCCATTGTGTTTTTAGCCCATAGAAGAGCACCCAGGGTAATGAGCCTTAACTGGAACACTGAATGAACAAGGTCTTTTTTTTTTTTTTCCTGAAGAGAGAATACAAGTCATTGTTTCCATATTCTTTCTCTACCATTACTATGAGCTACCAGTTTTATCTATTATCTCACAGTTCAGGAAGTCAGAACCCTGGCAAGGATTTTTTTCAAAGCTGAAGTCATGGCGTCAGCAAGGCTGCGTTCCTTTCTGATTTTCTGAGATGAATGAGCTCCCAGGCTTATTTATTCAAGTTGTTGGCAGAATTCCGTTCTAGGAGGTTGTAGCACTCGGGTATCTGTTTTCTTGCTCCTTGTCAGTCAAAGGTCATCTGCAGCTTCTAGAAGCCACCCACACTTCTTGGCTTACAGCACTCTTCCTTCATCTCCCAAAGCCATTAATAGCAAGTCCTTTTCATGCTCCAAATGCCTCTCATCTTCCTGTCTGCCTCCTCTTCTTCCATCTCCATGAGCAACATGGCTCCCCTTGGCCCCTTTGCATTCTGCTGCTTTTAAGGGTTCACATGATTACCTCGATCCAACTAGATAATTCAGGATAATCTCCTTAATTTAGGGTCAGCTGACCAGTAAACTTAGTTCCATCAGCAACATTCCTCGCAGCAGTACCTGGATTCATGTTTGACTGAATAACCATAGTATAGGAGTCTTGGAAGGAGGGCATTTTGAGAATTTTGTGTAACGCAATCTGCTTAGTCATTTTTTATTCTGTAATTAACAATTAACAATTGGTAAATTACAAAGTGCCAGAAAATAGGATTCGTGTCACAATAAAAGGATGAATAAGTCCTAATTCTCAATTTCAAATAATGGCACACAGATTGAGGGACACACATAAACAATCTTTAAAATAATGTGTATCATAAAAACACTTGTGTGTGAGTGCCAATGATAGAGGTACAAAGTTCTATGGAACTGGTGAGATGTGGCTTAATCCTTAAAAACTCCTTAATCCTTGAAAGGGTCAGAGAGGAAAAAAAAAACTTTACAGAGGAAATATGACCTGATTTTTCTAAAGGAAGAATAGTTAAAGGGCAGAGAAAAGAGGAAGTAAGATACCAGGAAGAAGTTAAGTACAGAGCTGTGAGTTGTGAAAACACAGAATGTTCAGAAACCGGTGGGAGACAGTGGGCTGTGAATGTGGCTAAAGGAAAGGGTAGAGAAACTGGGAGAGGAAAAAAAATGGGATTATAAACGTAGATTGAAACACATCTGTAAATGCCTGGAGTATCATTGCTAAAATACCATGAGAAAGCAATAGGAGTCGAATCTATAAATCCAGATGTGCGTGTGTGTGCATTTACAGTAGCAGTAGTAGTTTTGTTCTGTGAAGACTGGATAAATGAGTAGTTTTGTGCTGTGTAGACTGGATAAAGCTGAGAGATTAAGGACAGTATGTTTAAAATTTTAGGCATTTTATCAACAGAATGCTCCAAGTTTAAGTTCACATGTTAAGATGGCTCAATTTATTTTTACTTGTGAGTGACAGAAATAAAAAAGAGATTAAAATGGATCCAAGTACACCTGAAACTAATTTAACACTGTATGTTAACGATACTGGAATTAAAATAAAAACTTAATAAAACAGTAAAATAAAATAAAATAAAATAAAATAGGATACAATTGACTCTTTGGAGAGAGAGTTTAATATGGAATCAGACTGGCTTCTTTTTCTCCATACTGCCACTCTCCTTTCTCTTGCTCATATCTGCTGGGCAAATTTACTGCTTTCATATTTTAGTCCTTTTTCTGTTTATTTATTTATGTTAATGGTACCAGATTTTGGAATATAATCCAGTTATGCACAGACTTTTCTCTCTTTCACTGCAGTATCAAAAATTTATTCAAATGCTGAATGGCACTGATTCAATTCATTATGACTGAAGCAAGCAGAAGATTGCCATCAAGTCAATTTTGGTTTGTAATTCATGGTCATGGGAAGAAAAAAATAATAATGCAGTTCAGAAAAATGGATGCCCGTGAAGTAGCACATTTTAAATATATGTTGTGTGTTCACAATTGAAACAGTTCTCCAAGGAAATTATTTTGTATGGATTCATGACAATAATCACCTGCTATAAATTTATGTAGTGAGTACTTGGATGATAGGACTTCCCCGATCGGTGCTAACATTGTGCACCTTTCACAGAAATGCACCAATAAACATAGTCACAGCTCACGGCCCCATTCCACACGCTGTTCATAAAACTGCATATAGTCTCACTAATGAGCAGCAAGAGAATGAGACAATTTTTTATAAAATATTAAATAATTTTTTATGTTTATCTGACTTAAACTTATTTTGAGTTATTATACTTTAATTTAAACGAACAGGTACAGTTTTGTCCTATTCTAATTTCTACATGATATGGAAACAAACTTACTGATTGTAAGATATTTCTTATTTTATTGTAAAAAGATAATAACAATTTAAAAAGCTAGAGAAAAAGTACAATAGGATCTTGGCATGTTCTTAATAAATACTACCATAAAAACAAAAAAATTTAAAAGCTTATTTATCATATTTAAAGATGTCAATAGTACTGTTACTTTATTCATTCAACAAGCAATTATTGAGCAATTATTCTGGGAAAGTATTCTGGGAACTGTGCATTCAGCATTGTTCGAAACAGTGTAAACACATATTAGGTGAGTTAGAGCAAGCAATAAACAGATTAATAAAAAATCATAGCATACTAGACAATTACAAGTACTACGGAGATATGGAAAGAAAAAGTAGGAGATTAGGATATGCTTTGTGTGTGTGTGTGTGTGTGTGTGTTTGACAGTGGGGAGAGGGCAAAGGGCGTTACCACTATAAGTAGGAAGGTTTTACCACGGTAGTGACCTATGGCTAAGACCTAACAGCATGAATTGAGCCTGTGAAATTCTGGAAAAGGGCATTCCAGGAAGAGGCATAGTAAATGCTATGGAGATTCTTCAAAAAATTAAAAATAAAACTACTATATGATCCAGCAATCCCTTTTCTGGGTATATATCCAAAGGAAATGAAATCAATACTTTAAAGAGATATCTGCACTCCCATGTTCACTGCAGCATTATTCACAATATCCAAGATACGGAAATAACCTAAGTGTCTGCAGATGGAAGAATGGATAAAGAAATTGTGGTATAGAGAGAGATCCAATGCACAGTATAGTGAATATAAACAACACTATTGTATTACAATTATCAAACTTGCTAAGAAACTAGAACTTCATTATTCCAACCTCTAAGAAGAAACGATAATTATGTAACATGGTCGAGGTACTAATTGCTACAATGGCAATCATATCAAATAAGTATGTCGAATACTCTAAATTTGCACAATTTTATATGTCCAATATATTTCAGTAATAAATACATATAAATAAAGTATATAAAATAAATAATTTTGCTCAGGATACACTGTCCTTTGTGATGTGTACCCAATCTCTTTTGTATCAGCTAATGTCCCTCTCCCACACACCTTCATTCTTAGGAAATGGAACTGCCTGTAATTCTGAAAGGCACTCTTTTATTGCTATTTTTATTTGCTCTTCCCTTTATCTAGAGAATATATTCTTTCTCCACTTCCAATGCCCAATTTTTATTTACCTGCGTAAACAAAAGCTCTCTTTAAAAAACAAAAAATACAGGGGCACCTGTGTGGCTCGGGCATTTAAGTGTTGGCCTCTTGATTTCGGCTTAGGTCATGATCTCAGGGTCGTGGGATCGAGCCCCACATAGGGCCCCATACCAAGCAAGAAGTCTGCTTGAGATTCTTTCTCTCCCTCTCCCTCTCTGCCCCTCTCCCTGTCCTCTAGTTCTCATTCTCTCTCAAATAATTAAATCTTAAAAAAAATCCCAAATACTTTGAGTATCTACTTACATAATACAAATAAAGGGCTATTAGTATTTAAAATAAGGGAAACAGGGGCACCTGGGTGGCTCAGTCGTTAAGCGTCTGCCTTTGGCTCAGGTCGTGATCCCGGGGTCCTGGGATCGAGCCCTGCATCAAGCTCCCTGCTCAGCGGGAAGCCTGCTTCTCCCTCTCCTATGCGCCCTGCTGTGTTCCCTCTCTCTGTCAAATAAATAAATAAAATCTTTAAAAATAAATAAATAAAATAAAATAAGGGAAACAGAGTCAGTACCTCAATCATTACTTCTGGGAAATGCTAGAAACTTGTGTCTAATATGGAAAGGCACAGTGGGACCCAGATACTATAATAACTAATTCCTTAAATATTGTTATTGAAAGCTTGAACTTTAAAAACATAAAAATATGAGCACCGAGACAAGATAAAAACAAATGAGTTTATCCATACAGAAAAATAAAAATAGGCTGCTTTAGACTTGTTCTCAACATATAAAGAAAAAATGTGTACATGCACTCTTAAATATATGGTTGCATTTAATATGGTACCAGAAAGTGGCATGTTATTCATTAAATTTTGCTGCAACAATTATTTAAACATGTAGAAACTATAAACAAAACTCTTTACTTATATCAAACAGAAAAGGAATAACTGCATTAAATTTTAAGTTTTTGTAAGATTAATAAAATAAATAAAATCTTACAAAAAGGCAAAACATAAGTGAATGTCAGCCTATATTTAGTGGAATCAATTCTTTCAATACTCCATGCAAAAGAGAAGGGGTTGATGAGTTTGACCAAATAAAAATTGATGACATTTACATGATAAAAATAAACAGAATTAAAAGACAAATGACAAATTAAAGAAATAAATCCCAATAGGTGAAAGAACATGTTGATGTACTTAATATCTAAAGAATCATTTACAAATAATTTTTAAAAACCAGTATCTTGAGGCACCTGGGTCGTTCAGGTCCTGATCCCAGGGTCCTAGGATCAAGCCCCATATTGGGCTCCCTGCTCAGTGAGCCTGCTTCTCCCTCTCTCTCTGCTTGCTGTTCCCCTTGCTTGTGCTCTCTCTCTCTCTCTGTCAAATAAATAAATAAAATCTTTAAAAAAATAAAAATAAAAACCAGTATCTTCCAATGTAAAAGTGGGCACAGTTCACATAAAAAGATATTTCGCAAAAGAAAAAAAATTTGATTTCAGGCAGAATAAGAATTACATCAGGTTTTATCTCCCACAACACCCACTTTAGTATTGTAACCAGTATAGCAAGCTCAGAGCAACCATGGCAATGTTGATAAGGAATTTTTAGTAGTTCCCAGGGCATCTGGGTGGCTTAGTTGGTTGAACATCTTGGTTTGGTATAGGTCATGATCTCACTGGTCCTGAGATCAAACACCTCATGGGGCTCCTTGCTCAGCAGGGAGTCTGCTTGAGGATTCTCTCCCTCTGGCCCTACCCCCACTCATGTGCACTCTCTCTTTCTCAAATAAATAAATTAATTAAAAAAAAAAAAGAATTTCTAGTGGTTCCCCATGCCAGTGGTTTATTTGATGCTCTTCAACGTTCTGATATTCACCTTTGTTTCCACTTGCTGAACAAAACTAATGGTTGGAGAACTAAGATATATACATCAAAATAACAATATATACAAAATAGTACACCCAAATTTAATTTGGAATTCTTTATCAGCAACTTCATCCTTTATAACAAGGTGAATATAAAGCTACACAATTTTCAAATTCCTGACAGAAGCAAAAAGGTGAAATAAAGTTGCTACAGACATAAAAGTAGTTAATAGCAACAATAAGAAACATGTATCTTATTTGAAAATGTATTTGCACTTAGCCATTATGGTACACTGAATAATGGCCCCCAAAAGATGTTCATGTCTAAATCTAGAACTTACGAATATGTTACTTTAGGAGACAGAGGGACCCTGAAGATGTGATATTAAGGATCTAGAGATTAGGAGGTCCTCCCGGATTATCCCAGCGGGTTTCATAAAATCACAAAGCGTCCTCATAGGATAGATGAGGGAGGACCACAATCAAGAACACCTGAGGATGGAGGCAACAGTCATAAAGGAGAGAGGATGCCGCACTGTTGGCTTTGAACGTGGAGAAAGGGACGAAGTGGCCTCTAAAAACTAGAAAGGCAAGGATATAAGTCTCACCTTAGAACCTCCAAAGAACTAATCTTGCCAACACATTGACCTTAGCCTAGTGAGGATGATTTTGGACTTTTGATCGGAAGGGTTCAGGACAGACCACCCCCAGAAAGTGTCACTTTGGCATGTGGATTATTTTGAGCTGAAGTTACCTGAGAACCACGGGCTCAAGAAATACCTTTTTTTCCCTCCCTGAACCACACAGAAGAATCTAAATTGGGGGCCTTTTCCGGAATAAGAGTTATTAGCAACGATAAATTTTATCTGAGTGACCCATCTGTATGGCAGGGCAAACATCTAATTACCAAACATCTGCTCTTCTGATCGGCCTGTCAAGTGCATTCCTTTCCTCTGAAGTCCCAGACCCTACCCCCTTCTCCTTCATTCCATTTGATATATATATGATATATATATATATATATATATATATCATATACATATATATATATACACATACATACCTCATTTTCCCTGTCTTTGGACTTTCCACGCCAGTGTGGATTACCTTACATATACCTATTAAATTTGATTTTCTCTTGTTAATTTGCCTCAGGTCAATTTGATTCTTAGTCCAGCTAGAAGGACCTTTGAGGGGATAGGAATTCTTGCTCTCTGACAACTTCAGAACTATAATAATAAAATTTGTATTTTCTTAAGTCACGAAAATTTGGTAATTTGTTAGAGCAGCATTAGAAACCAATACAATTTGATCTTTTAACAGAAATCAGAGAGCCTAATTTCAAAATTAGAGAGACATAATTTTAAGTACAAGTTGTCTTGGATGTGGGAAACTCCTATATAATGATATGTTCTTGGACTTCCAGCTTCAGATCTGACATGAAAAATGCTTAGAACTCATCACTTTTATCCTCACAATAAGAACAAAGATGAATAAATTTTGATGAATTGTTGGAGGCTGGGGTAGGTTAATCTGAGTTAAAAGCTCCTGGGTTTCTTGTCCTAGGAGGCTCCTATGTGATCTTGGATTATACCTACAAGAGCCCCACTGAGTTCCCGCAGTAAAGATTACAGAAAAGTCCTCTCTAGTTTCAAGCAGTGGAGGGTAAAACAAAAATTTTGAAGTATGCTCAGAGCATTGTTCGTAACAGTGGTCTGGCCCTGAAAGAGAAACTATTTTACCAGAGCCTTATCAGACCAAATAGAGGGCCAATTAAACAACCCTGGTCACCTCCCCAACCCCAGACTTTCTGTCCCAAGTAAGGGAACACAAAGATCAAAGAAACACTTTGGTAGGTCACATCCCCAGCACTTAGTGCAGAAAAAAAAAAAAAAAGATTATCTAAAGTCAATAATATATGCTTCCACCTTAGGAAACTACAAAATGAAAAGCCGCACAAAATAAAGCAAGTAGAAGAAAAAAATGTTAAAAATAAGAGCATAAATCAGTATAATTGAAAACATGAACAATTGAGAAAAATCAATAAATCCATAATCTACTTCTTTGAAAGATCAAGAACATTTATAAATCCATAGCTAGGATAACTCCTCCCCCGCCCCAAAATGAGGGAGGGAAGGAAAGAGAGAGAGAGAGAAGATATAAATTACTAATTCCAGAAATCAAAGAGATCCTCATTACCGATACCACAGACATTAAAGCGGTAATAAAAGAGTATTATGAAAGACTCTATGGCGGGCGGAGCAAGATGACGGAGGAGTAGGAGACCTAGATTTCGTCTGGTCTCAGGAATTCAGCTGAATAGGGATCAAACCATTCTGAACACCTACGAACTCAACAGGAGATCGAACAGGAGAGTAGCAACAACTCTCTGAACAGAGAAGCGACCACTTACTGGAAGGTAGGACGTGCGGAGAAGTGAATCCGAGGCGATATTCGGGAGGAGAGACGGCGGGGGAGGGGGCCTCCGTCGGCCGCTTCTGGCAAGTGCTAGAGCCGCGGAGCACAAAATCGGAACTTTTAGAAGTCGGCTCCGCGGAGGGACGTCGCTCCAGTGGCTAAGCGGGGGGGTGGAACCCTCGCGGGACAGTGGGGTCTCAGGACCCTTGGAGTCACAGAAAGACCGGGGGAGCCTGAGTGTGGCAGAGCTCCCAGGTATCGGAGCGGGGAAGCCGGCTGCAGAGACGGAGCCGAGGCGCGGGCTCTCAGCTCGGGGTGGCCATAAACTGTGATCCGCGGCCCAGTCGGGCCACTGCTCCTGCAGCAGGGACCCAACAAGCGGCAGATCCAGGGAGACTCCCCTTCCTCCCCCGGGAGGAGTGGCGCGGGAGCGCACCGCAGGGATCTGCTGGGTTTGGAGACTCCACATGGGGTCGGGTGCCAGAGATAGAAACGCTCGGTCACAGGCCGGGTGAGCACGGAGTGCGGCCGGAGACCAGGGACAAGGGAGTGACTGCTTTTCTCTGGGGGCGCACTGAGGAGCAGGGCCCCGAGTTCTCAGCTCCCCTGGGTGGAGATTGGGAGGCCACCATTTTTGCCCTGGTCCTCCAAAGCTGTACGGAGAGCTTGCAGGGAACAAAACCTCCTGAGATCAAACCCGAGCAGCTTGCTTAGCCCGGACCGACAAGGGCGGGGCAATTCAGCCTCCGGCAAAGACATTTGGGAACCACAGCGACAGGCGCCTCCCCCAGAAGATCAGCACGAACAGCCAGCAAGCCAAGACCAAGTTTACCGATCAAGGAGAACGGGAGAACTCCAGCGCTAGGGGAATACTGCACATAGAATTCATGGCTTTTTTTTACCATGATTCATTAGTTCATCAAAGTTAATTTTTGTTAACTGTTTTTTTTTCTTTTTCTTTTTCCCTTTTTCAACCAACATCTTATCAATCTTTTTTAAAAAAAAAACATTTTTTTATTTTTCATTTTTAGAGTCATATTTTATCCCTTCATAGCAGTTAGCCTTATTTTTGGCATATATATATAAGTTGTTCTCTCTTTAAAATTTTGAGATACAGTTTCTTCTAACAGATAAAAATATACCCTAAATCACTAGTGTATGGTTCTGTTCTAGTCTCCTGCCTGATCACATTCTCTCCCTTTTTTTTTTTTAAATCTTCTTTCTTTTTTCAAACAACTTCTTATCTTATCAAGTCTTTTATAAAATCTTTTATAATTTTCATCTTTACAGTCATCTTCTATCCCTTCATTGTATCAACCCTTATTTTGTACATATATGTCTTTCTTCCTTTAAGATTTTAGGAGGCACTTTTTTCTAACAGACCAAAATACGCCCAAAATCTAGTGTGTGGCACTGATCTATGCACTAGCCTGATCATATTTGATCACATTCTGCTTTTTTTGTATTGTTCTGTTTTTGTTTTTATCTTTGTTTTCTTTTTTTTTCTTTTTCTTTTTTCTTTCTTTCCCTTTCTTTTCCCCTGGTTTCAGGTCTTTTCTGATTTCTATACAGTATATTTGCTGGGGACGTTGTAAACCTGTTAGCATTTTGTTCTCTCATTCATCTATTCTCCTCTGGACAAAATGACAAGACGAAAAAATCACCTCAGCAAAAAGAACAAGAGGTAGTACCATCAGCCAGGGACCTACTCAATACGGACATTAGTACGATGTCGGACCTAGAGTTCAGAATCATGACTTTAAAGATACTAGCTGGGCTTGAAAAAAGCGTGGAAGTTATTAGAGAAACCCTTTCTGGAGAAATAAAAGAACTAAAATCTAACCAAGTCGAAATCAAAAAGGCTATTAAAGAGGTGCAATCAAAAATGGGGGCACTAACTGCTAGGATAAATGAGGCAGAAGAGAGAATCAGCGATATAGAAGACCAAATGATGGAAAATGAAGAGGCTGAGAAAAAGAGGGAGAAACAACTACAGGATCACGAGGGCAGAATTCGAGAGATAAGCGATACGATAAGACGAAACAACATTAGAATAATTGGGATCCCAGAAGAAGAAGAAAGAGAGGGGCAGAAGGTATATTGGAACAAATAATAGCAGAGAACTTCCCTAATGTGAGGAAGGAAACAGGCATCAAAATCCAGGAGGCACAGAGAACCCCTCAAAAAAACAATAAAAATAGGTCAACACCCCGACATCTAATAGTAAAACTTACGAGTCTCAGAGACAAAGAGAAAATCCTGAAAGCAGCTCGGGAGAAGAGATATGTAACCTACAATGGTAAAAATATTAGATTGGCAACAGACCTATCCACAGAGACCTGGCAGGCCAGAAAGGACAGGCAAGATATCTTCAGAGCACTAAACGAGAAAAATATGCAGCCAAGAATACTATATCCAGCTAGGCTGTCATTGAAAATAGAAGGAGAGATAAAAAGCTTCCAGAACAAACAACAACTAAAGGAATTTGCAAACACGAAACCAGCCCTCCAAGAAATATTGAAAGGGGTCCTCTAAGCAAAGAGAGAGCCTAAAAGCAGCATAGATCAGAAAGGAACACAGACAACATACAGTAACAGTCACCTTACAGGCAATACAATGGCACTAAATTCATACCTTTCAATAGTTACCCTGAATGTAAATGGGCTAAATGCCCCAATCAAAAGACACAGGCTATCAGATTGGATTAAAAAACAAGACCCATCAATATGTTGTCTGCAAGAGACTCATTTTAGACCCAAAGACACCCCCAGATTGAAAGTGAGGGGGCAGAAAACCATTTACCATGCTAATGGACACCAAAAGAAACCTGGGGTGGCAATCCTTATATCAGACAAACTAGATTTTAAAACAAAGACTGTAATAAGAGATGAGGAAGGACACTATATCCTACTTAAAGGGTCTATCCAACAAGAAGATCTAACAATTGTAAATATCTATGCCCCGAACATGGGAGCAGCCAATTATATAAGGCAATTAATAACAAAAGCAAAGAAACACATTGACAACAATACAATAATAGTGGGGGACTTTAACACCCCCCTGACTGAAATGGACAGATCATCTAAGCAAAAGATCAACAGGGAAATAAAGACTTTAAATGACACACTGGACCAAATGGACTTCACAGACATATTCAGAACATTCCATCCCAAAGCAACGGAATACACATTCTTCTCTAGTGCCCATGGAACATTCTCCAGAATAGATCACATCCTAGGTCACAAATCAGGTCTCAACCTGTACCAAAAGATGGGGATCATTCCCTGCATACTTTCAGACCACAATGCTTTGAAACTAGAACTCAATCACAAGAGGAAAGTCGGAAAGAACTCAAATACATGGAGGCTAAAGAGCATCCTACTCTAGAATGAATGGGTCAACCAGGAAATTAAAGAAGAATTAAAAAAATTCATGGAAACCAATGAAAATGAAAACACAACTGTCCAAAATCTTTGGGATACAGCAAAGTCAGTCCTGAGAGGAAAGTATATAGCAATACAAGCCTTTCTCAAGAAACAAGAAAGGTCTCAAATACACAACCTAACCCTACAGCTAAAGGAGCTGGAGAAAGAACAGCAAATAAAGCCTAAACCCAGCAGGAGAAGAGAAATAATGAAGATCGGAGCAGAAATCAATGAACTAGAAACCAAAAGAACAGTAGAACAGATCAACGAAACCAGGAGCTGGTTCTTTGAAAGAATTTACAAGATTGATAAACCCCTGGCCAGACTGATCAAAAAGAAAAGAGAAATGACCCAAATCAACAAAATCATGAATGAAAGAGGAGAGATCACAACCAACACCAAAGAAATACAAACAAGAATAAGAACATATTATGAGCAACTCTATGCCAGCAAATTAGATAACCTGGAAGAAATGGGTGCATTCCTAGAGATGTATCAACTACCAAAACTGAACCAGGAAGAAATAGAAAACCCGAACAGACCTATAACCACTCAGGAAATTGAAGCAGTCATCAAAAATCTCCCAACAAACAAAAGCCCAGGGCCAGATGGCTTCCCAGGGGAATTCTATCAGACATTTAAAGAAGAATTAATACCTATTCTCCTGAAACTGTTCCAAAAAATAGAAATGAAAGGAAAACTTCCAAATTCATTTTATGAGGCCACCATTACCTTGATCCCAAAACCAGACAAAGACCCCATCAAAAAGGAGAATTACAGACCAATATCCTTGATGAACAGGGATGCAAAAATTCTCACCAAAATACTAGCCAATAGGATCCAACAGTACATTAAAAGGATTATTCACCACGACCAAGTGGGATTTATCCCTGGGCTGCAAGGCTGGTTCAACATCCGCAAATCAATCAATGTGATACAATACATTAACAAAAGAAAGAACAAGAATCATATGATCCTCTCAATAGATGCAGAAAAAGCATTTGACAAAGTACAGCATCCTTTCTTGATCAAAACTCTTCAGAGTATAGGGATAGAGGGTACATACCTCAATATCATAAAAGCCATCTACGAAAAACCTACAGCGAATATCACTCTCAATGGGGAAAAGCTGAGAGCTTTTCCCCTAAGGTCAGGAATGCGGCAGGGATGTCCACTCTCACCACTGCTATTCAACATAGTATTAGAAGTCCTAGCCACAGCAATCAGACAACAAAAAGAAATCAAAGGCATCCAAATCGGCAAAGAGGAAGTCAAACTCTCACTCTTTGCAGATGATATGCTACTTTATGTGGAAAACCCAAAAGACTCCACCCCAAAACTGCTAGAACTCATACAAGAATTCAGTCAAGTAGCAGGCTATAAAATCAATGCACAGAAATCAGTGGCATTCCTATACACCAACAACAAGACAGAAGAGAGACAAATCAAGGAGTCGATCCCATTTATAACTGCACCCAAAACCATAAGATACCTAGGAATAAATTTAACCAAAGAGGCAAAGGATCTGTACTCAGAAAACTATAAAATACTCATGAAAGAAATTGAAGAAGACACAAAGAAATGGAAAAACGTTCCATGCTCATGGATTGGAAGAACAAACTTTGGGAAGATGTCAATGCTACCTAGAGCAATCTACACATTCAATGCAATCCCCATCAAAATACCATCCACTTTTTTCAAAGAAATGGAACAAATAATCCTAAAATTTGTATGGAACCAGAAGAGACCCCGAATAGCCAGAGGAATATTGAAAAAAAAAAGCAAAGCTGGCGGCATCACAATTCCGGACTTCCAGCTCTATTACAAAGCTGTCATCATCAAGACAGTATGGTACTGGCACAAAAACAGACACATCGATCAATGGAACAGAATAGAGAGCCCAGAAATGGACCCTCAACTCTATGGTCAACTTATCTTTGACAAAGCAGGAAAGAATGTCCAGTGGAAAAAAGACAGTCTCTTCAACAAATGGTGTTGGGAAATTTGGACAGCCACATGCAGAAGAATGAAACTGGACCATTTCCTTACACCACACACAAAAATAGACTCCAAATGGTTGAAAGACCTAAACGTGAGACAGGAGTCCATCCAAATCCTAAAGGAGAACACAGGCAGCAACCTCTTCGACCTCAGCCGCAGCAACTTCTTCCTAGAAACATCGCCAAAGGCACAGGAAGCCAGGGCAAAAATGAACTATTGGGATTTCATCAAGATAAAAAGCTTTTGCACAGCAAAAGAAACAGTCCACAAAACCAAAAGACAACCGACAGAATGGGAGAAAATATTTGCAAATGACATATCAGATAAAGGGCTAGTATCCAAAATCTATAAAGAACTTATCAAACTCAACACACAAAGAACAAATAATCCAATCAAGAAATGGGCAGAAGACATGAACAGACATTTTTCCAAAGAAGACATCCAAATGGCCAACAGGCACATGAAAAAGTGTTCAACATCGCTCGGCATCAGGGAAATCCAAATCAAAACCTCAATGAGATACCACCTCACACCAGTCAGAATGGCTAAAATTAACAAGTCAGGGAACGACAGATGTTGGCGGGGATGTGGAGAAAGGGGAACCCTCCTACACTGTTGGTGGGAATGCAAGCTGGTGCAACCCCTCTGGAAAACAATATGGAGGTTCCTCAAACAGTTGAAATTAGAGCTACCATTTGATCCAGCAATTGCACTACTGGGTATTTACCCCAAAGATACAAATGTAGGGATCCGAAGGGGTACGTGCACCCCAATGTTTATAGCAGCAATGGCCACAATAGCCAAACTGTGGAAAGAGCCAAGATGTCCATCGACAGATGAATGGATAAAGAAGAGGTGGTATATATACAAAATGGAATATTATGCAGCCATCAAAAGGAATGAGATCTTGCCATTTGCAACGACGTGGATGGAACTGGAGGGTGTTATGCTGAATGAAATAAGTCAATCAGAGAAAGACATGTATCATATGACCTCACTGATATGAGGAATTCTTAGTCTCAGGAACAAACGAAGGGTTGCTGGAGTGGTCGGGGGTGGGAGGGATGGGGTGGCTGGGTTTTAGACATTGGGGAAGATATGTGCTACGGTGAACGCTGTGAATTGTGTAAGACTGTTGAATCACAGATCTGTACTTCTGAAACAAATAACGCAACATATTTTAAGAAAAAAGAAAAAGAAGAAGATAGCAGGAGCGGAAGAATGAAGGGGAGTAAGTCAGAGGGGGAGACGAACCAGGAGAGATGATGGACTCTGAAAAACAAACTGAGGTTTCTAGAGGGGAGGAGGTAGGGGGATGGGTTAGACTGGTGATGGGTATTAAAGAGGGCACATTCTGCATGGAGCACTGGGTGTTATGAACAAACAATGAATCATGGAACACTACACCAAAAAAAATTATGTAATATATGGTGATTAACATAACAATAAAAAATTAAAAGATTAAAAAAACAAAAGAACCAAAAAAAAGAAAGACTCTATGGCTACCAATTTGATAACTGAGATGAAATGGATTGATTCCTTAAAAGACACAAGCTATCAAAATTCATACAAGGAGAAAGATTTAAACTATTCCATATGATACTATAATGATGGGTACATGATGTTATGCATTTGTCAAAACTCATAGCTGTACAACACAAAAAACTGGGTTTAGTTAAGAATAATTTTTTTTATTTAGAAAAAAGATACTTTTAGATCTCCTTAAATTTGTCTTTTATTTATTTATTTTTTAAAAGATTTTATTTATTTATTTGACAGAGAGAGACACAGTGAGAGAGGGAACACAAGCAAGGGGAGTGAGAGAGGGAGAAGCAGACTTCCCACAGAGCAGGGGGCCAGATGCGGGGCTCGATCCCAGGACCCTGGAATCATGACCTGAGCCAAAGGCAGACGCTTAATGACAGAGCCACTTGGGTGCCCTAATTTGTCTTTTATTTTAAATGAAATTTCTACTAAGCAATTATTTGGGGGTGTCACTGCCAGAATTTTAGTGGCAGAAAACATTCTCCTGTTTTAAGGCATATGTGAACCCCATTCCATTTACATTAAAAATCTTACTAGATATTACAATTCTGGAGTACTTCTGATGTTCTCTATTGGCTGTTTTTCGATTTTTTTTATTCTAGTAATGTAAGATTTTAAACTTTTTGCAAAAGAACACTTTTGTTCAGTGGATTATACTAATGTGATTCTGGCTACTATTTACTAAGAAAAAAAAATCAAAGGAAATGAGCCTAAGTACTAATTCTAGAAATGTATTTGGTGAGTGTGATTGGCTTGTTTTGTGACAAGTACCTTGCTTAAGCTCACTGAACTTAATTCAAGCCATATCTACAGATGGTGGTTTTTCAATCTATTGTGCTGGACTGAAGCATCTGACCAGATTTCTAAACAAGGCATTGTCTTTTAGAGAAGCAGGCCGTCTCCTTGGTCCTCCAGGGAATTATCTTTTGAAATGGATGTAGCAGCAGTACTGAGGTAAAGAATTTAATGGAGGAAATGAGGCCAGGTTAAGAAAAGTGGAAATGGGAAAATGTTCCAGCAAGAGCCATACCCTAGTTTGAATTAAACAGAATGCAGGCACTAAGTTCCTTTGAACCCATCTTTGTTTACCTTCTTTAGATATAGATGGCAATAGGAAAATCAATCTTAATGAAAGGACTCTTGTAATGACCAAACATTATACACCAAAATGGGGAAATCTAAGTATTGTTTAAAACTGCAAAAGCAAGAATTCATTGTCAAATGAACGTACACTGAATGCAAATGTGCAGTTCACAATGCTGTGTCAGCTAAACGCTCTCCTAAAGCGTGCTGGATTCTAGGATGCCCAAGGGTAATGAGCTATAAATATGTAGACATTATTTATTTTTAATGTAAACACAAACTTAAAACTTTTAACAACACATTTATGCAATTCAGTTTTGTTTGAAAAAAAAAAATCCCATCTGGGAGTCCTTCAAACAAACATCCATACACCTTGACACAGCTGTCATTTTCTTCATCTTATACATGGAAAGGAAAGCAGGACCTTGTTTATCAACCACAATGCTAAGAATGGCAACTAAAAAACTGAACTTTGGATGCAGGAATTGAGTGATTTAACTGACGATTTCTAATTAGACTGGCTCCAGAGACTAAAGGTAAGCATTGCAATAGACTCTAGAGAGATTAAAAATTAAAAATCAGAATGACAGTATTTTTCTTTTCTGTAGCATAGACATTTAGAATAAGTTCAATATTTCTTTTAATTTTCAGAGGAAATGATTTTGAGGAGAAATCACCTCACGGTTGGAGGGAGGTACTGAGAAGAACATGTGAAGTTCATAGTCTCAATAAAGGCACAGGCTGGCTGAAAGACTGAGATCTAATCATAAGATCATGCAACAATTTCTCTTTCCCCACATCTTACCAACACATCACCAAAGGCCCATGTACCAGCATTTCTTTACTTAGGCCATCTTGTCCAGTTTTTAACAAATCATCACAAGGCATACAGAAAGGCAACAAGTAAGATTCGAAGAGACAGAACAAGCATCATTACCAGACTTAGACATGGCAGGGATGCTGAAATTATCAGGTCAGGAATTTTAAACAACTATGATTGATGTGCTAAGAACCATCATGGAAAAAGTCCATAGTATGCAAGAACAGATGAGTAATGTAAGCAGAGAGAAAAGAAATGCTACATAGGGAATATAGTCAATGGTCTTGTAAGAGCATTGTATGGTGACCGCTGGTAGTGACACTTGTGGTGAGCATGGCATGGCAAATAGAGGAGTTGAATCATTATGTTGTACACCTGAAACTAGTTTAACATTGGGTGTTAACTATACTCAAGAAAAGGAGGAAAGGAAAAGAAGAGAAGAGAAGAGAAGAAACGAGATGAGACGAGACGAGATGAGACGAGATGAGACGAGACAAGAGAAAAGCTAGAGACTGAAAACACTGTAACACATATGAAAAAGGCTTTTGATCAGCTTTCCACAGCTGAGAAAAGAATCTCTGAGCCTCAGGACATGTTAATAAAAACTTTCAAAACTGAAAAACAAAGAGAAAAAGTTTGAAAAAGAAAAAAAACAGAACAGAATATTCAAGCTCTGTGGACAGCTACAAAAGATGAAACATATAAACATGAAAATACCAGAAAGAGAAGAAAGAGAGAAAGGACAGAAGCAGTATTTGAATCAAGAGTGACTGAGACTTCCCCAACTTAATGTCAGACACCAAACTATAGGAAGCTCAGAGAACATGAGGCAGAATAAATTGTACTAAATACAATTATACAATGTGTATACAGATACACACACATAAACTGGGCATACCACACTCAAAATGCAGAAAATCAAAAATAAGGAACAAATTTTTCAAAGAAGCCAGAGGAAAAAGCACCTTGCTTATAGAGTATCAAAGATAAAGAATTCGGGGCGCCTGGGTGGCTCAGTCGTTAAGCGTCTGCCTTCGGCTCGGGTCATGATCCCAGGGTCCTGGGATCGAGCCCCGCATCGGGCTCCCTGCTCGGCGGGAAGCCTGCTTCTCCCTCTCCCACTCCCTCTGCTTGTGTTGCCTCTCTCGCGGTCTCTCTCTCTCTGTCAAATAAATAAATAAAATCTTTAAAAAAAAAAAAGATAAAAAATTCCATCTGACTTCTCAGAAACCAAACAAGCAAACAGAGTGAGGAGAAAGATTTCAAGTGTAGAAAGAAAAACCTCACCAACATAGAATTCTATCTTGTGAAATTATACTTTCAACATGAAAAAGAAATAAAACTTCCCCAAACAAAAATTAAGAGATGCCAGTAAACCTGCCTTGCAAGAAATGTTAATAAGGCTCTTAAAAGATGGAAAATAATGTACATTAGAAACAGGGATCTACTTGAAGGAAGGAAGATCATTGGAGACAAGTTAGGGGAGGGTAAAATAAAACTTTTATTTTGTTATTCTTAATTGATTTCATAGGTAAAATTTCAAAATAACTAGCAAAAATGTATTTGATTATGTATGTGGCTGTGCATATAAATGTGTGTGTGCATGCTTATAATGATCATGCATAAGTTGAATGACCATGACACAAGAGACAGGAGGGAAGAATTAGAAATATTTTATTATATTATTATAAGGTACTTGCACTACCCATGAAGCGCTACAGTATTATGTAAAGGTGGGCTTGGATTAAGTGTAGACATATATTGCAAATGCTAGGGCAACCACTAATAAAAGGAAAAAAATAAATAGGTAAAATATATTTTAAAAATGATTTTTGTTCATTTGGAATTCAAACTTAACTAGGCATCCTTTTTGTTCATTTACTTATCCTGCTAATGTGAAATAACTTGCAGAGAAGTTGCATGGAAATTTCTTGCTTTGCAATAGTTTGTAGGGATGAGGAAAGAAAAAACTACTTGGTCGGCTCCCTCTCATCTCCTGTCTCTTGTCAAAGTATCTTCCATGGAACATATATGTTCCCATACTTCTGAACAAGCACCAGGCTCTTCTGGGCAGCAGTTGAAAAAGCCAGCTGGTATCAGTCGTGTACCTCTGAGTCCTGATGTGGTGGAAGTGGCCACAGCCTTCCAGAGTCTGGTCAAGAGGGGCCTGAGTGATACAGCTGTTCAGTTTTGTGCTTAGGTGTGCACGGTGGAGGCCAGGCCAGAGCCCAACTTGAGGAGGCTGACATTTTGTCAGTGTTAGGACAAGAGAGTATACGGTGGCCTTACTTTCCTTTGTGCAAATGTCTGATGGCTCAGAGGGAGTTAGAGCCAAATAAACATGGGAAGTGTGTAACCTTGATTGGATATAATTAATTGCATGGGGGTTATCATAAAGATTAGGTGGGTAAATCAGGGAAAGCACAATGCACAACATTTAGCACATAGAAACATATGTAGCATGGGCAGTGTTATTACACCATCATAGGATCATAAATGTACTTCATGCCTTTATATTTTTCCAGAATAAACCAATGTGAGAGCTGTGAATATTTGGTCATAGTTGAACTAACAATATAAAGATAATAGTACAACACCATTGGACAGAAGTCAAGAGGTGAGGATATTGGGAGTGGGTTGTAGAAAGTAATACAGTACCACCAAATCCCTCATCTTATGTAATGAAGACGCAGATTTATTAAGATAATATCATTGTAACTTAAATCCTAAAGTAAAATGTAAACTTTAAGAGTAAAAAGTAAAGTAGCCAAATGCAGTGAATTACACAGGGTTTGGAGGTATGATTGCAGGCAGTATAGAGGTCATAAATTCCTCATCATTTCTGGTGAGGAGTCCTAGCATACTGTTCAAAATGGAAATGTAGTGGTAAAGAAGCAGATGTATCAGAAACAGGGGGCTAAGTGGGGGGAGGGAACCTGGGAAGAAAACGTGGCTTTGGAAAGAAAAATGGCTTTGAAAATTTTTACTTTTTATTCATAACTCTTCCGTTCTAATGGATCATTATTTTGGGGCCATGTGATTAAAGACAAAATCTCCTGCCAACTCAGGAAGTCGCACCACAAAAGTAGAAGAGAAAAAACGGTTTTATTATTGAGAGATCACTCACCCAGAACACAATGCACATCCTATGCAGTTCGCTACAGATCACAAAGACAGAAGGAAAGCTCAATCTTATACAGCTAGCCAGGGCAACCCATGACATGCATGCTCTCACTCTAAACAATAATGAGTCTGCCAAGTAGGAGTGAACTTGACAGCATCATCTGTCACATGAAGTTTATCCTAAATTCACCCAGTAATCAGATGACCATTTGTGTTTGCTAATTGCCTTTACCCAAAGGAAAAAATATGCTTCCATTATTTGTGAAAATATGTAGGTTTGCATGTGGAGTCAGGCACGCAGAAGTTAGCTTCCTACCCTCATCTGGAAATTAGAAAATAAGGGTGTTATCTTCCTCTCATTTCAAAGAGATGGCTTCCAAGTCCTTAAAAAATAACATTCTAGGGTTATAAAAGTGGCAATTTTTTTTTTAGCTTTTAAAAGGTTTATATATATCATAAAGGGGCAGGAAAATAATTCACAGTTAAAGGTTTTCTAAAGTAAATGCCCTAAAAGTATGGAGGGGATATCCCTTTCCTGCCTTGGGTATAATTACTTTTTCTTACTTGTGATTTGTGTTCACCCTTATATTATCTACATTGTCTTTCCTATAGTAAAATATAATCTAATAAAATTTAATTTAAATTCAGATTTAGGGGCCCCTGGGTGTCTCAGTCAGTTAAGCATCTGCCTTTGGCTCGAGTCATGATCCCAGGGTCCGGGGATCGAGCCTCCCTCCCTCGGGCTCCCTGCTCAGTGGGGACCCTGCTTCTCCCTCTCCCTCTGCCTGCCTGTCTGCCTACTTGTGATTTCTCTCTCACTCACTCTTTTCCTCAAATAAATAAATAAAATCCTTTAAAAAATTCAGATTTAAATGGCATTTAGAAAGGGGTATAAATTTATTTGTAACTGTCACCATCACTGCACAGAATCAATAGATACATTTTTATATAGATGTAAAAATTCTGTTTACAATCAACAAATCCAACCCTTGTAATTGGGTTTATTTTTTTATATTTGCTCTTGTGACATATTTTTCAGAAAGTGACTACAACCAGCATTACAGTATGTTTGCCCATAATATTTGTGAATTATAAAATAAACAATTGTCCTTCCAAGTGCAGTAGTGGTGGGGTTATTTAGGTAGAAGCTTAGTGAACAGAGAGAAAAAGAAGGAAGCATTCAGAAAGATAAATATCCCAAACTCACTTTTGCTTGTTTTCTATTTCTTGTTGTAAAACTCCTACACAACTGAATGTATGAATTAGCCTACAGATGTTCAAGTCAACAATATCTAAGCATCTTTCAGTTTATTCACTTTTTTTATTATGTCTATATATCTGAAGTATTCTTTATAGAGATATCCTTGGAAGGGGCAGCTCTATTGCAAATAAATATTTGGCCAAATTTTGGCCAAAAACTTCAAATTTCTGACACTTAAGGGACTGTATTCTTTCTATGTGGCATCTTAATATTTATGTCAATTTTTCCCAATTAATTATTACGTGGACCGGGTGATCTGAGAGTTGGTTACCTCCATCTTAGAGGCACATCCTTGTCTCCCTCCTCATTAGTGAATATCATTGATATAAATTGCAAATCATAATTAAATGTATCTACTAAATGTGGTCAAAAGTCCAAAAGTCTTTTAGTCATTTTCACATGCTATCACAGCTAACAAATAGAATGTTTTTCCCTTTTCTCCCTTTTTTGTAGAGCCTATATTTTAAGAGGTTAATAAATAACCTGCAACAAATCCACCGAATATTTGTAAGAATGGAGTACTGCATTAATATCTAAATGGATATCATGGTGTGTCTTCTTTTTCTGGGACTTCAGATCTTAGAGAGCTATGTTGAAACTATATCTGATTATTTTTAAGGAAAGTAGAAGGTGTAGATAGAGTTTGGACATTTTTCTATTGTACATTTGTCATCTGGAGATTTTTAGTAAAAAGTGCTTCCAAGAGGGAAAGAATAATTTTAATTGTGGATATTTAATCTAAGCCTTTCATAATAATATGTTTCCTTACTACCAAAGTTACGTTTGTGTTTAGCATTTACATCTCTTAGTTGAAAACAGGATGGTGTGTGAGATGTGTGCAAGTTTGTCATTTCTTTAAAAATGTGCATGGTTCTTCCTCTTCTCACATACTGACAGGGTAATTATCCATATACATTCACTCTATCAGGCACTTGTACTCTTCAATGAGCCAGAGGAAAATATATTGTTTTCATCTTCATGTTCTTTCAAAAGTTTACTTATAAAAGTCAATCCTAAATATACTACTTGTGATAAAGCTTTGCTTTTATTAATCTATGTGACATTTATATTTCAATTATATGGAATCCTATTTACCTTTGGAATGAAGAAAATTGGAAAAAAAGCTTTGTTACTGCTGTGATAACAAGAAAAATTCAGATAATCTAAATAATCATAATTTTTGTTAAGCCATCGAAGAGTCAATTTCAAATGGTATAAAATCTAAGGAAAGAAAGGGTTTTTGCAAGGAGAGACCCATGCAGAAAATACCGAGCAACAAACAATAGTTTGCCATTAAAGGAGGAATAAAAGCCTGGATAGAGATTCCTTTTGATCTATAGGTGTGTAGTGAAGGTCAATAGCTGCAGGGAGAACAGGAGTACTGAGAAATTTCCTCTGGTACTTCAGGTTGCCACACTAAATGCAAGATAAGGCTGGAGAACTGTGACCCTGGTGGAACGTTCATGATAACTAGAGCAACTACAAAACCCAAATCCAGCTCTGCTCCTGACTAGATGGAGTCAACCTCCCATACTAAAGGCCTACCACCCAGTACAAGAAAAACGATGAATGAAAATAAATACTATTCAGGGCATAAATACCATTTACATCAATCTCTACTCTTTTATACATGATGTCTAGTCGCCAATAAAAAATTAAGTGATACACAAAAAGCATGGTAAAACAACAACAATGAAGCCATTGTGAAGGGACAAAAAAATCAATAGAAGTAGACTCAGAGATGGCTCAGATGTAAAATTTTTCACACAGAGAATTTAAAATAATTATACATGTTAAAGACTCTAGTAATAAGGGGAAAATATGTATGAACATGTGGAGGATTTCACCAAAGTGATCAAAATTATAAGGAATAATTAATTGTACATGCTATTAAAAAACAAAATGAAGCCCCAAACTGTGTAGAGATGAATGATGCTTTGGTGGGCTCATCAGTTGACCTGATATATCTGAGGAAAGAATCAGTGGATATGAAGAAAGTTCAAGGAAATTACCTAAAATGAATCGCTTAAAAAGAAAGAGTTAAAAATTATATTATATGAAAGTTAAAAATAAACACTATAATACACCTAAAACGATGCCAAACATTCTAACAAACACAAAACTACTTCCAGAAAAAGAAGAAATAAAGAAGTTCAAAGAAATAAGGTGAAGAGGTAATTGCTGATAATTCTCAAAATATTGGAAAATAAGAGTATACAAGATAATAATAACAATATGCAAACCACATACACAAGACTCTCAGAGAACCCAAATAGGATAAATTAAAAACAAACAAATGATCAAAAATCAGAGAAAAAACCTGTGCACATAATTTTTATTCTGCTGAAAACCAAAGATGAAAAAAAAAATCTTGAATGTAGCCAAAAAATGATGACATTCTACATGCAGAGGAATAAAGATGAACTTGGAGCAGACGTTCCGACACCATGTAATCTAGAAGACAAGGGGTTAAGGTCTTTAAAATACTGAAAGATAAACACTGCCCACCTAAAATTCTGTGTACAGTAAAGCTACCTTTCAAAAATAAAGGAGTATCAAAAACTAATGATGTATGGTGATTAACATAACATAATAAAAGAAAAGAAAAGAAAAGAATCAAGTTCAAAAAAGGAGAAATAATATATTTTTATAAAACAATCTGAGATAATTCACTGCTAGCTGAGCTTCCCTATAAAAAATTTTTAAAAAGCTTTCTTCATGAAGAATGAATATGATATATGATGGAAGCAAGCATCTACATAAACAACAAAAAAGATATACTGAAATGGTTAAAATAAAAGTAAATATAAGAGATACTTTATCTGACTTTAATTACCCTAAAATATATTTATCTGCCCATGTAAAACTAGTAGCAATTTTGGTTTATGGTGCTGTGGACTGAGCATGTTTCCCCCGATTTCATACACTGAAATCCTAAGCTCCATTGTAATGGTATTAGGAGTTGGAGCTTTTGCGAAGTAATTAGGACGTGAGTGGAGCTCTCATGCACGGAATTAGTGCCCTTATAAGACAAGGCATGAGAGCTTGCTTCCTCTCTCTGCTCTTTGCCCATGAGGCTACAAGAAGACAGATATCTGCAAGCCAGAAAGTGAGTTCTCACCAAACACCAAATCTGCTGACACCTTGATCTTGGACTTCCAAGCCTCCCAAACCATGAAAAATGAATGTTTTATTGTTTAAGCCATCCAATTTATGGTAATCTGTTATAGCAGCCTGGACTAAGACATATGGTGTGTATAAAAATAAAGTATTTGATAACAACGGTATGAAAGATGGGAAGGAAAAGTGATAAATAGACTTTTTTAGAAGTTTTAAGCCATGCATGAAATGATATAATGTTATTTGAAATTAGACTGTGATTTATTAAACACATATATTGTAAATTCTAGAGCAGCCACCCAAAAGCATAGAAAAAGTAAGTATCAATTATGAGCCAACAGTGGAGATAAAATGGAACCACAGACATAATTAATAATAACGGGCAGAATAACAAGAGAACAAGCAATAAGAACAGATATAAGGAAGGTGAAACAATTCCCAAGACAGTAAATTTTTGTCCAACCCTATAAAATTACATTAAATGAAAATGATCTGAACAAATCACTTTAAAAAACAAACTTCTTAATTTCATTTAAAAAAGACATAATTAGAAGGTGTCTACAAGAAACACACCTTACATTCAAAGGAAAAGATAGATTAAAAGTGAAAGGAAGGCAAACTATATACTGTGCAAACACTTATCCAAAAGAAGTTGAACCAATCATAGTAATACTAAAAAATGTAGACTTCAGAACAAGTAATATCATCAAGGGCAAAGAGGAACATGGCATAATCATGAAGACAATTCAACAACAAGGCATAATGGTCACATATGTGTGTGCACTGAAAAGCAATCTTCAGAATATCTGAGGCAAATATGCAGAGAACCTAAAGAAGAAACAAACCCACAATTTTACATCTACATACTTTTTGGTACCTGATATCATTTTATTGATATTAGAATTGCTAAATTCAAAACTGATGATGATTTGAAATGTGCTCCAGGGAGCACCTGGAGATGGGTCATACGTCCAATGAAATTTACAATATGGCCAACACTTTGTAGAATGATCTGACAGGTAATAGTAAAGCTAACAATACAATTACTCTATGGAAAGCAATCCCAGTCATTGGTATTTTATCGAGATAAGTGAAAACATCTTCTAACACAAAAGACTTACAGGAGCAGCATTTTTCATAATGCTAAAATCCAATGTTCACCAATAGGTGAAAGTTATACAAGCCATTGTGTGTCTACACTACTCAGCATGGGAAGAAATGAAGCACTTATAGACATAAAACATGGGTGATTCTCAAAACATGCTGGGGATCAAAACTAGACCCAAATGAATGTATACTTCATAGTCTATCTGTATAAAATCCAAGAGGAGGTAAAGCTAATCTTGGGTGATGAAAATAAGACATTATTTGACTTTGAGGGAGCAGATTCACTGGTATTAATCATTAGGCAACTTACCAGTACTAAAGCAATTAGTATAGTGATACAAACAGCTAGGGGCTATTTAAATTTATTGATCAGGGGCACCTGGGTGGCTTAGTTGGTTAAGCAGCCAACTCTTGATTTTTGGCTCAGGTCATGATCTCAGGGTCCTGGGAGCAAGTCCATATCAAGCCCCACATCAAGCTCCACATCAGGCTCTGCACCCAGCCAGGAGCCAGCTTGAGGATTCATTTTCTCTCTCCCTCTCTCTCTGCCCCTCACCTTCCCCTCCCACCCCGCTCACATGCTTTCTCTATAAAAAAAAATAAATAAAATCTTTAAAATAAATAAATAAATTTATTTTATCAGATAATATATATTAAAATTAAATCTGAAATTACTTATTGAAAAATAATGCCAATTGTGAAATTCTCAAATAATGTCTATTGATATAGATATTAAAATATATATGCTGTTATTGCTTTTATTAAAAATGCTTTTACATAAAATATACAAATATAACATTTAAACAGAATAGTATGACCATAATGGACTCAGGAAGATGTGAATATTTTATATTTGACACAAATAGAATTATCAAATCTATAGGGAAAATATGGATAATATGATGAGCATTGTCAATTTGTTATCCTTTTGCAAAAAATTAATTAGATCCTTACCTCCTCTCATGTGCAACATAAATTTCCAGAATCAAAGCCATAAAAAGCAATAGAAAAACTGAAATCCTTACAATAAATCATGCATATGTAGGTTAACATTCTGTGAATTGGAGAATATTTCTCATTAAGTTTGACTATGTACACATTAAACAACAGCATTTAATGACAAGTGTGTCATAAAAAGTGAAGTAATAAATCCAGAATTGGAAAATGGTTTTCAATACACATTTGGGTTAACATCTAACCCCTACTAGAAATCCTTCAATCCAATACTTCAGTTCATAAGAAAGAAATACAATATAAATTAGCAAGATACACAAATAGGGAAATTTTAAAAGCACAAAGCAAAGTAGGATAGTTCCAATAATCAAAGAAATGAAGAGACTACCTCACAGCACAATATTAGCAAAAATTTAAAAATCCATAAGCATTAAAAATTGGAAAGAAAATGGAATGTCTACCAAAACTTCAAAGGGAAATATCTGATATGTAAAAATCTGACTATGAGCACTTTGAATCCATTGTGTTCCAGGTGATGCTCTGATTTTCAAAAAAGGGGAAATAAAGAAATTTGCGGGAATATTTTCATTGTAACATCACCAAAATCTTGAAAACAAAATGTAAATCCGTTTTGTTATAATCAAATAATGGAAATTACAAAGCATTAAAGTGAAATTAACAAAGATCAAAATAGATTTTCAAAGTATTATTTTAAGATATCTGATAATTAAATGCAACTCAGGCATCTAGATTGATAATAGAATAAAGAATATTGCTGTAAAGGATATTAGTGAGAACACAGGAAAAATTGGACTATGTATTGTGGATGAGATAATCAACTTGCATCAATATTGAATTTCCTAATTTTGACAACTGAACGGTGGTATGAAAGAAATATCCTTGTTCTTAGGATACATATACTGAATTATTTAGAGAAAATTGTCACAGTATCTTTAACTATATACCAAGTTATTCAGAAAATAAATTATATATGTGTTTGTGTATATGTAGAAAAGAATAAATGAAAAAGGAAATGTAACAAAATTGTAAAAATTGGTCCATCAGTGGGTGCCTTTTTGCAACCTATAAATTTTAAATAATAAAATATAAAATATTGAATAAAATGCAAATTGCAAAATACATATTTCATTAAATATTTATTCAGTATTTCAATATATATCTTGTACCTATATATTACATATGAATACATGGACAATTAAAAAACATGAATATGATTTTAAAAATCAAGTTTATGATGGTTTTGCTCTAAAAGAGGAGCATGTAACTTTATGTTGTACGTTATTTTTCGAAAATTCTTTCTTTGATGCTGTAACCTAGAAAATGTGTCTCCCCTTCAGTCGGCTCTCTAAACCAATATGAAAGACAAGGAAAATAAAGCAAATGAAGAACAGAAGTTTTTAATGATTTTAAAAACTCCTTTATTCTCTAAACACAGTATAAATGAAGATGGGCTGCCAAGTTCAATGAATATTAGATCAGACTCAGAATGGCGGCAACAAGAGCACTCACAACCCAGGTAGAGCTTGCAGAACACAGGATTTTCCAAATTAAGAAGCACACACTGGGGAGTAAAATCTATGCCAGAAATACAATTGTACTGACTCTAGGAGCCTCCCTGAGTGACATTTGAAATCATGGAACCACAAATGGACCATTCCTGGAGATGACCAACAGGAAGGATTGTTTTACAAGTTCCAGTCTACTAAGGACAGAGACTTATATGAAAACATAATGTACAAACTTGTGGAACACTGTTGCACACCTGAAACTAATGGCAACATTGTGCATCAACTATACTGAAAGAGAAAAGAAGAACAAAAAACAGCTGCCAGTGAATTGCTGCAGGATACCCACAAGCATACACACACATACATACACATGCATGGGCACAAACACATGCACACACATGCACATATGCACTCACGTACATGCACTCTTTGTCAAAAGGACTTCCGAGTAAATCAATATGATGCCTAAATAACCTGAGTCACTCACTAGCTCCTTTCTAAATTGCTTTGCTGCAAATAGATGATTCAGGAAGACATGTAGGCATGCAGAAATGAGGACAATTGGATCAGCATTCAAAATATTGAAAAAATAAAGAGGTAAGGAATACTGAAAACAAAGCACACTAGAGACATATTTTGTCTATAAGTAGGTGAAATTGTGACTAGAAAAGATTCAAAACATGCATTAAAATGTTCAAATAGTGTGTTCTAATGAATGTAAATATCAAATAAAAATTATAAGGATTAATGAAGAAATATCAACTCAACAATACACAAAAATTAAGTTGCTGATGATAAAGTTAATAAAGCCATAGCCAAAATTAATGCCACAGAGGAAGTAGCAAAGCAGAATGATAAAAAACAACTAAACAGAATGGAGAGAGTATTGTAACTCTAAAGAAAAGGAATAGGCCTTCTACATGTTCAAAAAAAAAAAACAAAAAACAGGTTAAAATATAAACTTGAGGCAAAGGAAAAAATACGAGGTTGTAAAGTAATTATCTGTATAAGATAGCTCATATAATAAAACATATTTAAACAATAAGCATTAAATAAATTATTCAATTTTAAAAACTGTAATATTTTAAAATTCATTCTGAAACTGAATGTATTTCTCATACCAATCCTAGCACATCTATTATTAGGAAAACAGTCTCACATTTTGGTTCATAGAGCAGAACCCAAATATATGCTGCATTCCCAAGTCATATTTAATATAAATGTTTTCGAAATGGTTGAAAGTAAACAAATGGATATATCAATACCAGATAAATGTAATAATAAAAGGAAAAAATGAATGATATTAACAACAGTGACCTTAAAG
This sequence comes from Zalophus californianus, assembly GCF_009762305.2. Lineage (NCBI taxonomy): Eukaryota > Metazoa > Chordata > Mammalia > Carnivora > Otariidae > Zalophus > Zalophus californianus. The sequence continues at coordinate 143,853,206 of NC_045599.1, read as the reverse complement.
TCTATCAAAGTTGTTAAATGTGAAAGAGAAGGGCCCCATTGTTGAAACCCACAACAAATAGCTTGTAGTCATGAATATACATGTACCAAATATCATAACATCAACATTCATAAAGCAAAAGACCAAAAAGTTAGAGGGAAAAATATCCTTCTGATGTTTCAGTTCATGAAAGACAATACTGAGAAAATATTAGTAGTAATACAGAGAACCTAGATGAAGTATGATATAGATGTAATTGATATATAGCAAAGAATTTACAGAAGAAATACCTCCTGTCCAAATGTTCAGGAAACAATCACAAAATCTCAGCATATATATTACTAATAGCCATGAAGAAAAAATATGATAAGCACAAATAAAGAAAAAATTCTGTAAATAGCATGCTAATATTTTCTTACTATTTAAAAAGCACACACATACACTCATCCCTCATAAATGTTAAAGTACAAAAACCAGTTGCTTCATAAAATATCTTCAAGCAAGAACAAAATAAAAAATGAAATGCAGAGGATTTTGAAAATAATCATTAAATGACTATATATCAGCTTATACAAGAACAAATTATGTGATACATATGCAGACATAAATACTCATTAATGACAACATAAAACTGAAGGAAATAAGATCTTAAAACTACATGTGGCACAAGTACAAATAAAGATATCAAAGTATAAAAAGAATAAATTGATAAATGTTAAATCAAAAATCGATAAATTACAAAAAAGAAAAAATGACGACAAAAAACTAAATGTAATAAGTAATATTTGGAAATCAACAAAACAACACTCAAACAAATCTGATTAGATTAACAAAATCTAGAATACAAGGGAAGAAGCAAAACAAAACAAAATATTAAAAACGGTAACGGGGATGGTGGGAAAAAAGTTGAAATAAATCCCCCCATTCTATGGAAATAAATATGCCAGCCTAGAAAAAGAACAATTTTAAAGAAATGGAAATAACCTGAATATGACATCAGAAAAATATATAATCTAAATGGAACATTTACCGCAGTATAAAGTAAGAAAGGTAGAGATAACATGAATGAAAACAGCCAATACATTTCTGGAAAAAATCTGAACCGAAAACGAAACTATAAGCTGACATACCATGTTCATTTTCAATCTCCTACATGACAAATTATCAGAAATTACCAAAATTACCAAACATTTAGCAACTTGAAAGAAACTCTTCATTATCTCATGGTTGTCAGAATTTCAGCATGATACATCTTGTTTCTGTGCACAGGATACCCCAAGGCTGAAATCAATGTATCAGCCAAGCCAAGTTCTCATTGGGGATTTTAGAAAAGAATTCACTTCCAGGCTCATTCTTATATTGGCAAAATCCCTTTCCTTGTGATTGTAGGACTGAGGTAGCCATTTCCTTGCTAGCTCTTAGCTGGAAGTGGTTCTCAGTCTTGGGAGAGTTTCACAAGACTCCCTACCCCCACCCTCTTTCCAATCCAACAGCTGCAGGTTGAATCTACTGTGGTTAGAATCTCTGATTCTCCCTCTATCGCACCCCCAGATTCAGATTTAAAGAGGCCATGTAGTTAGGACAGATCCACCAAGATAATTCCCTGATCTTAAGGTAAAATGATTTAGGACCATAATTGCCAGGTAAAATATCTTCACAATTGTGTTTGATTGAATCTCTAGGAGAAGGTATGTGTAACCAGTAGCAGGCAATCTGGAGATGCCTAAATACCTCCCACACTATCTACCAGATGTCAGTACACATCCTAAAGTTAGAGTGTTTTAAAAATATTTTATTGGTGGTGGGAAAGATGCAAAATCAATTAAAAAATAGACTCTAGAGTGAGAGTTTGACTTCCTCTTTGCCGATTCAGATGCCTTTTATTTCTTTTGTTGTCTGATTGCTGAGGCAAGGACTTCTAGTACTATGTTAAACAGCAGTAGTGATAGTGGACATCCCTGCCTTGTTCCTGACCTTAGGGGAAAAGATCTCAGTTTTTCCCCATTGAGAATGATATTCGCTGTGGGCTTCTCATATATGGCTTTTATGATATTGAGGTATGTTTCTTCTATCACTATGTTGTGAAAAGTTTTAATCAAGAAAGTATGCTGTACTTTGTCAAATGCTTTTTCTGCATCTATTGAGAGGATCATATAGCTCTTGTCCTTTTATTTATGTAGTGTATCACATTGATTGATATGCAGATGTTCAACCAACCTTGCAGACCAGGAATAAATCCCACTTGGGTGTTGTGAATAATCCTTTTAATGTACTGTTGGATCATTGGCTAGTATTTTGGTGAGAATTTTTGCATCCATGTTCATCAGGGATTTTGGTCTGTAATTCTCCTTTTTGGTAGGGTCCTTGACTGGTTTTGGGATCAAAGTAACTCTCACTGTTTGCAGACGACATGATACTTTATGCGGAAAACCCAAAAGACTCCACTTTTTTGCTAGAACTCATACAGGAATTCAGCAAAGTGGCAGGATATAAAAATCAATGCACAGAAATCAGTTGCATTCCTATACACTAACAATGAGACAGAAGAAAGAGAAATTAAGGAGTCGATCCCATTTACAATTGCACCCAAAACCATAAGATACCTAGGAATAAATCTAACCAAAGAGGCAAAGATGTGTACCTAGAAAACTATAGAACACTCATGAAAGAAATTGAGAAAGACACAAAGAAATGGAAAAATGTTCCATTCTCATGGATTGGAAGAATAAATATTGTTAAAATGTCTATGCTACCTAGAGCAATCTACACATTTAATGCAATCCCTATTAAAATACCATCAACTTTTTCCACAGAGCTGGAACAAATGATCTCAAAATTTATATGGAACCAGAAAAAAACCTGAATAGCCAGAGGAATGTTGACAAAGAAAACCAAAACTGGGGGCATCACAATTCCAGACTTCAAATTCTATTACAAAGCTGTAATCATCAAGATGGTATGGTACTGGCACAAAAACAGACACATAGATCAATGGAACAGAATAGAGAGCCCAGAAATGGACCCTCAACTCTATGGTCGACTAATCTTCAACAAAGCGAAAAAGAATATCCAATGAAAAAAGATAATCTCTTCAACAAATGGTGCTGGGAAAATTGGACAGCCACATGTGGAAGAATGAAACTGGACCATTTCCTTACACCACACACAAAAATAAACTCAAAATTTATGAAAGACCTAAATGTGAGACAGGAATCCATCCAAATCCTAGAGGAGAACACAGGCAGCAACCTCTTTGACCTCAGCCACAGCAACTTCTTCCTAGAAACATCGCTAAAGGCAAGGGAAGCAAGGACAAAAATGAACTATGGGACTTCATCAAGATAAAAAGTTTTGTACAGCAAAGGAAACAGTTGACAAAACCAAAAGACAACTGACAGAATGGGAGAAGATATTTGCAAATGACATATCAGATAAAGGACTAGTATCCAAAATCTATAAAGAATTTATCAAACTCAACACCCAAAGAACAAATAATCCAATAAAGAAATGGGCAGCAGACATAAACAGACATTTCTGCAAAGAAGACATCCAAATGGCCAACAGACACACGAAAAAATGCTCAACATCACTCGGCATCAGGAAAATCCAAATCAAAACCTCAATGAGATACCACCTCACACCAGTCAGAATGGCTAAAATTAACAAGTCAGGAAATGACAAATGTTGGCGAGGATGCAGAGAAAGGGGAATCCTCCCACACTGTTGTTGGGAATGCAAGCTGTTGCAGCCACTCTGGAAAACCGTATGGAGGTTCCTGAAAAAGTTAAGAATAGAGCTCCCCTATGACCCAACAATTACACTACTGGGTACTTACCCCAAAGAGACAAATGTAGTGATCCAAAGGGGCACGTGCACCCCAATGTTTATAGCAGCAATGGCCACAATAGCCAAACTATGGAAAGAGTCCAGATGCCCACTGACAGATGAATGGATAAAGATATGTGGTATATATATACAATGGAAATTATGCAGCCATCAAAAAAACGAAATCTTGCCTTTTGCAATAATGTAGATTGAACTAGAGGGTATGATGCGAAGTGAAAAAGTCAATCAGAGAAAAACGATTATCATATGATCTCACTGATATGTGGAATTTAAGAAATAAAACAGAGGATCATAGGGGAAGAGAGGAAAAAATAAAATGAGATGAAACCAGAGAGGGAGATAAACCATAAGAGATCTTAATCATAGGAAACAAACAGGGCTGCTGGAGGGGAAGGGGGTAGGTGGAGGGATGGGATAATTGAGTGATGGACATTAAGGAGGGTATGTGATATAATGACCACTGGGTATTATATAAGACTGATGAGTCACAGGCCTGTACCTCTGAAACCAATAATATATTATTATTATTTATTATAATAATAATAATATATTATTATATATTATTATATATCACATATAATAATATATAATATATTAATATATTAATAAAAATAATAATATAATAATATAATAAAATTATATTATAATAAAAATAATAAAATAAAATATAATAAAAATAAAAAATAAATAATAAAAATAATAAAACCAATAATATATTATTATTTTTTATAATAATATATTATTATATTATATATTATAATTATTATTAATTAACATATAACATATGTTAAATAAATGAATTTAAATTAAAAATGTTTTCAAAAATAGAATCTAAAAAGTAAGATCTAGGACATATGCAGAACATATGGAAAACATAATATTAATAGGTACTACTGTCTATATAAGATTCCTACATTTTGCTTTTTATCAAATAAATATCAGAGTGATTAAAATCAAAATAAGAGTAGTAATATATAATATTTAGTAGCAGGAACAAAAGTAAAGAAAACACTGTATATTGAACTATATCAACATCAACACCTCAGAAAGATTAAGTTTTTTTAAAAAATTAAAAAAAACATTGATACATGAATGAAAATATTTGCAATGCATATAAAATTACTGTCATAAGAACGAAGAAACATCCAAGAAATGAACAATAAAAGGAAACCAGGTAAATCATTCAATACAGCAAAATAGGCAGTGAATTCAAGGTTCAACTTAGAATAGAAATAAGTCATTCATATATATAGTTCAACTTCACTAGTAATCAGGTAAATGCAAATGTAAAGAATATTGGAAAGTTTTCAGTTACTCGGATTACTAGAGTTTGGCAAAGTTTTGGGGAATTCAATATTCTTATATACTCCCATGGAGAGGCAGTTTGAATTAAGTTATGGAGAAAACAAAATTTCAACATATATTACCACCTATCTAATGATTCAACTTCTAGCTAACTACCTTACAGAAATATTTACACAGATTACATATATAGAGAGATGATCATTTCTGCATTTTTTATAATTGTAACAGAAATAAGAAAAATGTAAATAGTCATGAAGAAATGTTAAAGGAATCATTTTATTTCTGTATGCTGAAATACTAAGAAGCAAAGAAGGAATAAAGGTGTCTGTATAATAGACATAAAGTTGTGTTTACTCTGGTTAACAGAAAAAAGGAGCAGAAAACATTTAGAGTTCAATCTGCTTATGTATGCTTGGTAAGGATGCAAAGTAGGGGTTCCTACAGCAGAGCAGAAGTAGAAAAACTGAAAACTTACACTTTGACCTTTTATTCCCTTTATATAGTTTATTCTTTTATTTAAAAAAAGGACAGGGCGCCTGGGTGGCTCAGTCGTTTAGCGTCTGCGTCGCTCAGTTCATGATCCCATGGTCCTGGGATCGAGCCCCGCATTGAGCTCCCTGCTCAGCCGGAAGCCTGCTTCTCCCTCTCCCACTCCCTCTGCTTGTGTTCCCTCTCTCGCTGTGTCTCTCTCTGTCAAATAAATAAATCTTTTAAAAAATAAAATAAAGGACAAAAGAGAAAATAATATAAATCAACATTAATGCGCAAGCTAGTATAGAAATTTGCAAAATAAAGAAAAAAATTTTATCATGAAACCCAGAAAAGGTATCCTAATAAAAATCTTATTTTAACTGCAGCCTGAAGGAACAATTTGCATGTGTTTAGAAAAGACTAGGGAAGTTCATGTTAGATGTTCTGGGGAAAAGAAATAACTATGATGTTGAAATCAGTATCATATATTTTATATTTTACCAACACAATTTAATAATATTTCCCTCCACCAAAAACACTTTTGTAGGTCCATTCCAACATTTTAGAATGTGATCTCTTTTAAAGCAACCTATGACTTGTGTGGTATATATTTTTATAAAATAAACTGATTAATATCGACTTCTGGGATTAATATCCAACATTACAATTCCTTATTATTTCTTATTAATTTGATTATTTTAAAAATTGTTTTATTGCTTGTTAGACAAAGTGGAGGTTAACTAATGAGACTTTAATCATTTATCAGTTGAATTAAAGAAGGAATTTTGCTGTTACGTAAAATCATTTCAATTCAGCTTCAAAAAAAGTTTAGAAAGCTTTACCTTGTAAAGAGGTCAATTGTAACCAAATTTTGATTCAACATTTGAGGTTAAATATGCATTTTAATTAAAGTATATTTTGAAATTTGGATTGAGGGCGCCTGGGTGGCTCAGTCAGTTAAGCGTCTGCCTTTGGCTCAGGTCATGATCCTAGGATCCTGGGATTGAGTACCACGTCAAGATTCCTGGTCTGTGGGAAGTTTGCTTCTCCCTCTCTCCCTCTACCCCTCCTCCCACTTGTTCTTTCTCTCCCTCACTCTCAAATAAATAAATAAAATCTTAAAAAAAAAGAAATGTGGATTGATTTCATTTTATTAATTTTAACCATTATGCATCGATGAAAACAGGAAGAAACTAAACTTTGCAGATAAATTTTACATGGAATATAAGGAAAATTGTTATGTCTAAGTTTATTTACCCTTAAATATCAATTAAGTTTTCACTTATGCAATTGTATTACTTTCAATGACCTGATAAAGACATTTTTCTATTGATACGCTATGAACACTTCTATGCAAAATATTGAGATCCATCAGAAAAGAAACCATAAAAATATACACATAATAAAAATCATGAAATCACATAAATAATGTTGTAGACCAAATATATTTTAGACATGGTCATATAAGTTGATAGAATAGTCTCTTTAAGACCTACTCCATGACTATGGAAAACACTGCAGTGTAAATTAGTTTTTTATGATTGACAAAAATGTGTGCACTTTTTGAAATTTTAAGATCTCATACATAGAGAAATGTGCTTCATATCTATTTAAAAATCTATTAAACTTATCAACTTATTTAAACAAATCCGAAAAAATAGAATTTTTACGATCATTACTATGTCTTACAAGACATGCTTTGTAAAAATGTAATATTGTGTTCTTTCAGGTGCTATATATTGGTTTTCTATTCTTTGTATCTTTGTGTCAGACTGTGCTAATATTAAAAGTAAACCTTAATGAGTAAATATGATGGTAGTATTAATAGTTATAATGACTGTATGATGCTGTAAAGCTTTGTAAAAAACTCAGACTGTCCATATGTAAGGAAATGGCAGATTCTAGTTCATTTTTTTAATGAAAGCTAATAAATCTACTGTTTAGAATGACTAATTGTCATGTACTATATTGAAATTAAACAGCTATGTCTAGGATTCAGTAGGATGCCAGAGAAGGTAGCTGAATTTCTTCCTCTTTTAATATAAAAACTCCTGTGGCCCAACGGGCACCATGTTTATTATTTGAATTAACTAGGTGGAGAATATATCATGTTACAGATACAAGTTTCCCCCTGCTAACCTGAAAGTAGAGTTTCCTATGAAAACTTTCCTAAGCCAAAATGGCATAAAGTGAAGAAGCAATTACCATTAATTTATACGGAAATTTTTTTAGCATTCCCAGAACCAAAAACTCACCTGTCTTAGGCTTTTCTGATAGTTAGGATACATCCTGCCAAGGGATGTACAAAATACATCAAGATAAAGCCCAGATGCTCACAGACGCAGTTCAAAGCCATGGCAGCTTAATGCTAAGATACTGAGTATGGCTCCCAAGGAAGAAGCTAGGAGGTACGTTGCCTCCACAATGGCTTACTGCCAAACAATCAACACGGCTTTGGCTTTTTGCCTTTTTTCACAAAAGCAAAAATCTTTGGGTTTCTTTCAGTTAATGAAAACAGGTACTAATGTAAGTCTCTGATAAAGTGAATGGAGAAATGCAAACTCAGAAAGTGGGGGCTCCCTGTACTTGGACATACTCTGCATCCAAAGGCAAGATAAATAAGTCATGGAAAACATTTGCTGGTCACAACTGCACAATTACAAATCATAAAATCTTCGACTCCACTTTGCAGGTATTTTATTTGAAACATTTCAATATTAAGTTATTTATATGGAGGGTGCTGAATTTTCCAGTTTTTAAAATACTCACAATATCAAGTGAATGGATAAACCTTTCTTTTTTAACCCTGTTCAAGTCATTTCAATCTTAAATATATTGGAAGGAAAAATGATAATAAGAGGAATATGCATAGATGAATCATATTTTCTTTTCCTTGAGAGGGGGCAAATCTAGGGTACTTTTACCTTTATTTATGCATGTGTTATGTATTTCCCCAATGATTGTATTTTCTGTAATAAGGATGCATTTTTTTTTATTTTGAAAAAGCCAATAAAATTATGAATATAATATTAACTAATTTCTAAAAAAGAAAAAATGCGAAAGATTTTTGTTTGCTTTGAAATCAATAATTAAAAGTCATCATATACAAAGTTTGGCATAACATTTTACATAATCTAATTTAAACTTGCAAACATGGAGAACTGTTTTTATTGCATACTTGCTGCTCACCCATCTGCCATTTGAGTAGCTTTATAGAAACAGAGTTGATTTTCTATGATGGTGGTCCATTCCATTATTAAATAAATCTCCTTGTTTTAATCTTGTTTCCTGCGCTTTGCCTAAATATGCCTCCCAGAGTTTCAATTTATGTTATCTTCTTTTCATTGACTAAACTTCAAGTTTATAAAGAAATATGTCAAATTCATAAACATCTTTTTTTTGGAATAAATGTTTTCATTTCCATGATCAATTTCTTTTTTTTTTTTTAAGATTTACTTATTTATTTTTTTGACAGAGAGAGAGACAGTGAGAGAGTGAACACAAGCAGAGGGAGTGGGAATCGGAGAAACAGGCTTCCAGCGGAGCAGAAAGCCCGATGCAGGGCCAGATCCCAGGACCCTGGGATCATGATCTGAGCAGAAGGCAGACGCTTAACAACTGAGCCACCCAAGCACCCCACCATGATCAATTTCTTAAATGAGTTTGATTATGGACCCTTATTATCATTCTGGAGTTCCTCCCAAATAATTTATAACCATCTATCATAAGATATACTACTCAGAATTTAATATACTATGATAGGCATGATCTGATGAAGTAATTCTTCACTTTTCTTTGCATTTCTATAAGGTAATTATGAGACTTTAATAAAAATTATGTGTCGGTGCTTTGAGATAAGTCAAAATTCTGATAAATCTATAATAATGTATCCCCAAGCCCATTGGTTTTTTAGGACACAACCATTGAAAAGAGGATGCATCTGTTACCTTAAATTTTGCTCAGTATCTGACTTCGGACAATACCTTAATAAATTTTTGTTTTTAAAAGAGGGAAAGCTTTCATTAGCAGATATGGATATTTTACAACAGGAGGAAGTCAGTATATGATACTTGTAGTCAAGAATATTTGATAAGAAAAGAGAGTCTCATTATTTTTACCCAATAAATTTTCCCATGTTTATCTATTATAAATGAAACCAGTGAATTATCACTAATGGAAGAAATAGCTCTGTAAGGTAAATGTCACCAGTCATATTTTGTAAAGTATTCAGTACAAAGTCCAGAACGTAGTAAGTGCAGGAGATTTAATTATGAAGCCAGAGTTCTGAGCCTGGGGTCCCAGGACTCCCCCAAGGTGTTCATGGATAGAATTCAGGGGACTCTTAAACTCCAAAGAGAAAAAAATACAATTTTATTTCCATTTATCTCTTTTTTTCTTTAGTATTTTTTTCATTTTTTAGCAGCTTTATTGAGATATAATTGAGATACAAAGAACTGTATGCATTCATTGTATACAAATTGTTGAGCTTGGACATATGCAAATACCCGTGATACCATCACCATAATCAAGATAATAGACATATCCAACATTTCCCACAGTTTTCTTGTGTCCCTTTATGTTTTCTTATTTTTATCTGGGGGTAGGTAAGAACACTTAATATGAGATTTACTCTCTTAATAAAGCATTGGTTAAGAAGTGCATAATACTGTATTGTTAACTATAGGTACTGTGTTTTAGAGCAGATCTCTAGAACTTATTTCAGGTAGTATAACTTAAACTTCATATCCATTGAACAATAATGCTCCATTTCCCTGTACCCTAGCCCCTGGTAGCCACTATTTTATTCTCTGATTCTATGAGTTAGATTATTTTAGATACCTCATATAAATGGAATCACGTGGCATTTGTCCTTCCCACTTAACAAAATGAAATTGTTCACCTATCTTACATCATACATAAAAATCAACCAAAATGGATTAAAGACTTAAATGTAAGACCTGAAACTGTGAAACCTCTAGAAGAAAACAGAGAAAAGTTTTCTTGACATTGATCTTGGCAATGATTTCATGGATATGATACCAAAACACAGGCGACAAAAACAAAAATAGGTAAGTGGGACTACATCAACCTAAAAAGCATTCGCACAGCAAGGGAAAAGATCAACTGAGTGAGGGTGCCTGGGTGGCTCAGTTGGTTAAGCGACTGCCTTCGGCTCAGGTCATGATCCTGGAGTCCCAGGATCAAGTCCCACATCGGGCTCCCTGCTGAGCAGGGAGTCTGCTTCTCCCTCTGACCCTCCCCCGCCTCATGCTCTCTCTATCTCATTCTGTCTCTCAAATAAATAAATAAAATATTAAAAAAAGAAGATCAACTGAGTGAAAAGGCATCCCATGGAATGAGAAAATATTTGCAACCACGTATCTAATAAAAGTTTCATTTCCAAAATACATAAGGAACTCCAACAACTCAATAACAACAACAACAAAAAAACAAAAACAAAAGCAAAACCCCAAATAATCTAATTAAAAATGGGCAAAGGACTTGAATAGATATTTCCCGAAAGAAGACATATAAATGGCACCAGATATATGAAAAGACACTCAACATTATTAATTACCAGAACACTATAAATCAATACTACAATGAGATATCACCTTACACCTGCTAGCATGGCTATTAACAAAAAGCAAAACAAAACAAAATAACAACAACAAAAAAGGTAAGTGTTAGCAGGGATGTAGAGAAATTAGACCCTTTGTACACTATTGGTAAGAATGCAAAATAGTGCTACAGCAAAGGAAAAAAGCATGGAGGGTCCTCAAAAAATTAAAAATAGATCTTTCATATAGCCCAAGAATCCATTTCTGGGTATATATCCAAAAGAATTGAATTCAGGATCTCAAAGAAATATCTCTGCCCCCATGATGCAGCCTATTCACAATAGCCAAAATATGGAAACAACCCAATGTTCATCAAGAGATGAATGGATTAAAAAATGTGGTATATCTATGTATTTCCAACTGAAATTTAGCATCTACTTTTACCTTGAATGCAAGCAGCAAATCATAGTTATAGCAGTAGTAATTATCTGTTAGCACCAATGGAATCACAAAATTTTGTATCGCATATGGTTTATTTTGTATATCCAAAAATATTGTGCATGCACATCAATCCTTTCAAAACGTAGGAGTACATTGTTTAACCATAATAATAAAGAGTGAATACAAATAGTTATATATCACAACAGAGAGCGACAGTGTGTGTATTTATCTACTCTCAGCCATTTTTTTTATTATTTTGAAAATAGACATGTTTAGAGCATTTCACAGCAATATTGAGCAGAAAATAAGAGAGTTCTGGTATATCTCCTGTTCCCACACATGCACAATTTCCCCCTCTATCAATATCCCCCAACAAAGTGCTACGTTTATTTCAATCTATAAACCTAAACTGAAATATCATTATCACCCAAAATCCATAGTTTACTTAAGGATTCACTCTTGGAGTTGTATACACCATTGATTTTAATGAACATATAATGACAGGTATCCACTATTATAATATCATATAGAATAGTTTCACTGTCCTAAAACCTCTCTGTGCTCTTGTTTACTTATCCCTTTATGCCCCATAGCCCCTGGCTACCACTGACTTTCTTATTGCCTCCATAGTTTTGCCATTTTGAATGTCTATCATTGGAATCATGCAGTATGTAGCCTTTTCAGACTGGCTTGTCTCACTTAGTAATATGTATTTAAGATTCCTCTATGTCTTATTATGGGTTGGTAACTCGTTTCTTTTTAGTGCTGAATAATGTCTCCTTGTCTGGATGTACTATAGTTTATTCACCCCTTCACTTACTGAAGGACATCCTGGTTGCTTCCAAGCTCAGGGAATGATAAAGAAAGCTGTTAAAAACATTTTGCCTAGAAACGTTTCTACTCATTTTGGTAAACACCAAGAAGTGCAACTGCAGATCTCACAGTAATGCTGTTTGTAGTTTTATAAGAAACTGCCAGACATTTTCAAATTAGCCAATTTCTGCATTCCCATGGACAGTTAATGAGAAATCCTTTGCTCCACATTCTCAGTAGGATTTGGTGTTGCCAGTGCTTTGGATTTTTGCCGTACCAAGAGGCATGTAGTGGTTTCTCCTTGTTTTAATTTGCAATGTTCTAATGACATATGGTGTAGAACTTCTTTTCATATTCTTATTTGTCATTTGTATGTCTTTTTTAATTTTTAAAATTTGTTATGTCTTTTTTAGTAAAGTGTGTTTTCAAATCTTTTGCCAATTTTTAAGTGAGATTGGTTTTTTTTATTGCTGAGTGTTAGCAAGGTTGCTCTTTTTTATTTTTTGCGTTTTTTGGTAACAGCCCTTTGTCAGATATGTAGTTTGCAAATATTTTTTCTCCCAGCTTATAGCCTGTCTTCTTAGTCTCTTGAGAATAATTTTAATTTTAATTAAGTTCACTTATCAATTCTTTCATGGCTTTTGCCTTTGGCGATGTATCTAAAAATTCATTGCCAATGTCATCTAGATTTTTCCCTATGTTATTTTCTATGAGTTTTAAAGTTTTGTGTTTTACATTTAGGTCTTTCATCCATTTTGAGTTAATTTTTCTAATGCTCGCAGCCTTTTTGAATACAGGTAAAACACATTTTCCTTTCCATCAAGCATATTTATCAGCTGTTTTCTATAACTTAGTAAATGTTCTACTTAATAAATGAAAACATGTCATTATTGTGAATCTCTGTTTTCATCCTCCCTTTTGCTTAGGTTTCCCACTATTGAAATCCATCTTCACTGTGATATGGGATGTGGCTGGATGATAACAGAATCTCACTGAGGGTAGTTTCATGTCATTTCTGTGAGGTTCCTAGAAATATCCAGGAAAGACTGTCAAACTGAAACAGGAAGTTTATTGTGTGAATATGGACAAATCTAACTGATCAAAATTAACTTTTTTTCTTTCCATTGGGCTTTTTAATGGCAAGCCAAAGAAGGTATCAGTGCTTCTAGAATACTGTCATGTGTGACAATTTAAAAGAAAGCAGGCTAGAAAGAGGTGTATTAAGTATTTTCCTTGCTAAATTAGGTTGAAGTGGCAGAAATTCATTGATAGAAATGGTGTTAATTTATCATGAGTGATTCTCCTCCTTGGCATGTACATACACACACGGAGTCTTCTAAAATGTTCTCTGAATAACCCAGAAGACAGTTCCTTCACACAGGCATCAAGATGATAGAGAAAGAAAAAAAAAGTTGACAGCACAAGGAATTTCTCTCTCTCTCACACACACACATGTGTGTGTATTTAAATCACAAGTGTGTCTCTAAGCCTATCATCAGGTTAGACTATATTGTTGCAGCCTTTTCAATGTTCACAATTTTGTTTATTCATATGGTGTGTTTGAACTTAAAGAATTTCTTAATTTTCTTGTTAATGTTTATATGTCCTTTCCAATTTTTCTGGTATCTTTTTAGTAATTTCTATTAGAGTAAGGTAAGATATAATCTTTATTTAAAAACAAAAATATATGCACAACATTTCTATTATCTTGAATATCAAATTGAATATATCATTATTGGAAATAATTTTATTATACAATATTTTAATAGCATGCATTTAAATCAAGAGTTTATCCTCAAGCATGTGATCAAACGACAATACAGTAGTAGATTCCTGTTTTATAGGTTCCTGTCTCCGGAATTGGTAACAAAATCTGAGAGGAAAGGAATACTGAATCTGGTTGCAGCTTAAAATATTCTAGACCTGGTTTGCATGATGGAAAGAAGAAAGTATGTGAGGAACGAGGGAATCCCACTGACCTATAATCAGATTCATATGTCAGCACTTCCCAAAGACATAATCATAAAGTCGTAATGCTTCCACAAGAAAAAAAAACCATAAGGTTTTGTTAATTTATTTTAGAAAAATAAAAGCAGACAATTTTCAATAAATGGCTTCTGTGCATAGTAGAATAGGAAGAAAGAAAATTGGGATTCTGTTGAATTTATCAACATTAGTCCACTCACTAGAGATTCCAAATTCAATGCACTTGCTTGATAAGCTCGATACGCAGGATATACGGTAGTTCTATTCCTTAGGTAAGTTGTCTAAAACCTAGAAATAAGGGGTAGCTCACTAAACCAAGGTAAAATGATAAAAATTCCTTGGAATAATGTAGAGAAACGTATTGAAATAATATGATGGAGTGATATCCAGCTAGAAAGGTGAGAATTTTGCACATAACTTATTGCATAACTTACTTGCCCACTACACATATCATTTCAATTATGGGGTCCCAAAGTTATTTTTCTCAATGAAAAATTGAGAAATACATTGGTGACAGTAGAACCAGTACAATGTAAAGTTATTGGGATGGTTATTCTGTTTTCAAGCAAGAATATGGTTTGGAGTTTCTGGCTTTGAAATGGGCTCCCTTATTTCAGTGAAAATAATTGTACTGCTGGGTGGAAGAGGTCAAATTTTAAGAGGATCTGCCAGAGGCAAAGTGAAAGTGATCACTATAATAGGCAGGAGGTCCAGACTGCTAATTAGAACAGTCTCACCCAGAGTGAATTTGACAGCAAATAAATTGTCAGGTCCTTGGAAGAAAAAAGAAATGATCTGCTATCAAGAGTCCTCCATGCATACTAAACAATGGTAAAAATCAAGTTTGGCAAATGGAAATCTGACTTCAGACTTGACTCCAAAATGGAGATTCATTGTCCCTAAACAAACTCTTAGACTTGAATTCGTTGGGAGTTCCAGAGCCCACTGAATTCAAGTGAGGACAAATATGCTGAGGGTGAATCTTTTACTACCTCACAAAAATGTCCTCCCTACCCTAAACTTCTCTAAAATTGCCAGCAGCTATATATTAAGGTGACTATTGAGAGGAAAGGGAAATGCACAATCTTCATGGCATTGTTGGAAATTAGACCTGAGCTAATGCTTTTTCCTGAAAATCAGAATACTTCCTCCACCAAAGTAATGGCTTCTAAACATCAAGTGATAAATGAAGTTTTGAATTTCTTCAATTTTTTTTAATTTTATTTATTTGAGAGAGAGAGAGTGTGAGAGAGAGAGAGCATGAGCAGGGGAAGGGTCAGAGGGAGAGGGAGAAGCAGACTCCCCACTGAGCAGGGAGCCCAACATGGGGCTCAATCCCAGGACCCTGGAATCATCACCTGAGCCAAAGGCAGACGCTTAACTGACTGAGCCACCCAGGTGCCCCAGAACTTCTTCAATCTTATTGTGTCCCCAGTTAGTTGATAAATACAGTCAGTGATCAGTTCCTCAGTTATGGGATGTCTAGCTGCCGTGGAGAGACACTGCCATGGAGAGACACGAAAAAGCCGCTGTGATTTTTATCAGGATTGCCATGGATCTCTAGATCAATTTGAGTAAAATGAAGATCTTAGCAACACTGAATATTCCAATCCATGTCATGATTTTTTGCTTCATTTATTTTGATTTTTAGTTTCTCTCGGTATGATTTTGTAGTTTTCCATGTATGGCTTTTGCACAATTGTGTTAAACTTATTTCTACATATTGCAATGGTGTTTTTTTCTTTAATAAATATATTATCATTTATTTGCATTTATTCTCCAGTTGTTTATTGCTGTTGTATAGAAATGTATCTGATTTTTGTGTATTGACCCTCTGCCTGCATTAGCGTGGATCATTAGTACAATGTTGAATAAAAGATCTATAATTAGACATGCTTTTCTTTCTCAGGTCCTATGGGGGAAAACATGTAGTCTTATACCATTAAATATTTGGTTAGGAGTAATGGGGGGGAGGGCATAGATTCCTTTCATTTTGAACGAATATGAGTAAGTTCTATTCTATTCCTAATTTTCTGAGGTTTCTTTTCATAAATCTGCATTGAATTATGTATAGTACTTTTTTTCTGAATCAATTAAGATATTTATATGTCCTTTCTTTATTCTGCTAATACAATGAACTACACCGATTGATATGAATATTAAACCAAACTTTCATTTCTAGGATAAATTTCTCCTTGCTAAGTTTTTTTTTATTATTATTATTTTAAATGAACATACCAACCATGTAACTTGGGATTCATATTGATAAGGCAACATGTTTTTTGTAGTCCTGAATTAACAAATGTGATAAAGCATAATAAATAAATTAGGTGTTGGTACATATAAAAAAATAAGGCTGTTTATTCCTCCAGACTGCTAATTAATTCATTAATTCTTATGTAATATGAGGTAATTAATGATATGAATCTAGATTGATCCTTGCTCTCACTCATTCAAAAAACAAACAAAACTTTCCTCTGTGACTAGGTCGAAACAAAGGTCATGAGCCTCAAGATTAAGAGAAAATGAGACAGCTATTGATATTTTAATCATACTGAATAGCTTATAATCTGAAACAATAGAATACATATAAGAAGAGAAAATTTAAGTGTTAATTAATAGAGTTCTAAAAGGTATATATACTATCTATCACCTGTGAGATATTTCACTGGATGCACACATGGAAAAAATATGAAAGTTTCAAACTCAAAAAAAATTCCTTTATTTCCTCATATTACATAGAACATTTGGACTATAAATTCACTAAATATAAAACATATTTGAATGATATGACTTAAAATATAGTATTATTGGTGTACCAAGAAATCACCTTCCAGGTCACTAGGAGTACTAGTATATCTTCTTTCATATAAGAAAATGTGACACATTGATTTAAATATTCCTTGGTATCAGTTCAAATTATTTTAATAAAATAAGTTTATTAATGAGAATAATAGTTTGGGTATGAATGTTCATTATTTTTTCCATATCATTTAATTTTATTTTTATAGACATGTGCATAAGAAATTATACCAGAAAAAAAGGGTCAACCTGGAAAAAATTACTTCAGTGTTAGCAAGATCTAACATATAAAAGAATTCTGAGAGAATCTAAATGTCAATCTGAAAAATATAGCCACATAATGGCCAATTAAGGGGGGGGCGCCTGGGTGGCTCAGTCATTAGGCGTCTGCCTTCGGCTCAGGTCATGACCCCAGGGTCCTGGGATCCAGCCCCAGCGTCGTCGGGCTCCCTGCTCGGCGGGAAGCCTGCTTCTCCCTCTCCCACTCCCCCTGCTGTGTTCCCTCTCTTGCTGTGTCTCTGTCAAATAAATAAATAAAATCTTAAAAAAAAAGAGAGAGAGAGAGAGAGAAACTTCCAAGATAAGATAAAAATAATGTCCACCAAGCAAAATCTCTGAGGGCCATTGACATACGTCATCACCTTCCAGAACAGCTAAATAAACCCTGAGGCTTAGGTTAATGCAGAGAGGGAAATAGGTATTAATATACAACACAGAAATTAGATTCACTTACACCTGGTTCACAATATTTTACAGTGTTGAACCCTGACGTTATGGGCTGAATTGTCGCACTACAGAAGATGTTGAAGTCCTAAGCTCCAGATGTGATCTTATTTGAAAATAGGACATTTGCAAATAACCATGGTAAGATGACATCACTAGGGTGGACCTTAATCTATATAGTCCGTGTCCTCATAAAAAAAAGGGGGGGGCACTTGGACAAAGAGACAGACACACTGGAAGACACAAGGGGAACACTATCTATAAATCAAGAAATGCCCAAGGCTACCAGAAGCTAAGAGGGAAGTATGGAACAGATTTCTCCTTCCTAGCCCTTAGAAGAAACCAATCCTTTTGACAGCTCTGTCTCAGACTTCTAGACTTCACAACTGCAAGACCATACATTTCTGTTTCTAAACCACCCACTCTGTGGTACTGTGTTACATGAATCAGGAAACTCATGTCTCTGAGGGGAACAAATTGTGAAGAAGCAGTTTAAAATGCTTTTTGGCTTCAAGTAACAGAGTATCTAATCCTAGGGGCTTAAAACCTAGTTTACTCACTTAAAAAATGCTGGGAGGACAACAGCCACTAATTTCTGGGTGGTAACTCACTGAAGGAATCAGAGGTCAAACTATTTCTATTTGTGTACTCTACCCACTTTAGAGTTGAGACAGTCAGACTGCTGGTGCTATAGATCTGGCCCTCAGGGCAGACGGAGTGGATATTGACCCAAATCATATTTATTTCTTTCTTCTAGGAATTTAGTGTTTTCTCAGAAAATTTCAGTAAAATGTGTATTATGAGCTCTTGTCTATAACTTTGTTGTATGCACCCCCCGTATACTAAGAAGGATGAGGAAGCATATATTTAGGTAATTAAGTCTCTAAGGTGGAACCAGGCCAAAGAGAAGGAGCTTGAGAATAAAGTTGGGATATCCAACCATAATGTCTTGCAAAGGGGCTGCTATAGTGGTTATGTCATTTTGGACCATTCAGAGCACCCAGAGCTTCGGACGTCGGTATTTGCACAGTAACACCCAGAATCCAGTCATAAAGGAAAAAACATTGAGTCTGGGTGAATATGCCCAATGCAGTGGATAAGATAAGAAGAACAAAACAACCATGGGCCCCTTGATTTTTTTCAAAATCCTCCTTTGCTTTCACGTATCTAGGTGTTCCTGGGAAATTTTGTTTTATATGGTTATTCATAAATGGCACAGGAAATGTATCTAATTAGCAGGCACTAATTTGTTCTTCAGATGCTTCTTACTTGGGCAACTAACTCTGTTCTATCTGCAGGGTGAAAAAGAAGAAGGATGTATTGGTATTCCACATGTGGTAGAAATACAAATGTCATCCACCGAGACGTATTCTTAAAGGAAACCATATCGTAGCAGTTATTCATTGATATAATATTAAAATATATTATCACTTCAACACTGTATCTTAAATTTTATGCTTAAAAGAAGTTTTTCCCTGAACAATTCTCTAGGGTTGTATTTTGTTAAAATATATGCAATACTATTTTTTATTAATGATGAGCTAATTCTTCCACTTGTGTATTAAAATAATGGCATTCCCAAATTATTACTCTATAAAGATCTAAGTAAATGCTTAAAATATACATAATCAATAACATGAGATGGAACGGAATGATCATAAAACTTATTCCCTTTACGGTATTTTGCAAATAAGCAGAGGCAGAGAGGATAAACTAAAATGTAGCCTCCATTGAAGAAATGAAAGACTGGGCTTTTTTCATTGGTAGAATTTTTAAATAAACTTGGATGAACAAGAAAATATGCATTGAAAATATACTCAATGTCATTACATAATGAGACGTTTCAGACATAACAATCCGATGACTCTAACTAAGTGACTATAACCTGCATTGACTGGCATGCTATCTATAAAACCAAGTATTCCCAGAGCTCCTCACGCTTGTCCCTCCTGATGCTAATTAAAATGCTGTGGCATTGTATCATTTAAGAACTGCATTTTGCTGCTAATCAAAGAATTGTAAAATAGAAGTGAGTTAAGCATATGCAAGTGTTTCTTCTGCTCTCACATCAAATCAGTGTTGACCCCAGTGTAGGGCAGCCAGGTGGCTCCATGGCCATCTGCTCATGGCTGGTGGCAGGTGGCTCCCATTCTCATATTCCTGGTGGCAGTGGGGGAGGCATGGTCCAGAAAAAAGGTGCATCTCCTAACTGATGAGCCCCCTTTCAAGAGATTTCTCTCAAACTCCCAGGCAAAGCCTTGCAAGTACATGTCACCGGGCACTGCTAGTTGAAGATATCTTAGAAAATCGTCTTTAAGTTGTATATCATGCTGTTCCAAATAAAATGAGGGTTCTGTTGCTATAAAGAAAGGGGAACAGGGATACTGGGATGACACATTTAGGGAAAGCAAGCAAAGTACTGTGATGTGTGTTCATGGAATGGTAGTTTGGGTGAAGAAATTCAGGTGTTTACCAAAGAGGAGAGAAATTTACCATGCTCTGATATATGCTTGGAAGTGTAGTGTATAAAACCATCAGACCTGTCTGTTCAGATATGGGACACAAGGAAAACAGGCAACCTTCAGTTCACAATGTGGAACCTTGTAATGAAGAGTCCAGAAAATAGGGACACTACTGTAGAAACACGTCAGACACATGTCAGTGTATTCAACTGTGAGGGGGAAGATTAAATTAGAAGTCTCTTCTGATCTCTTGTATGTATCATTTTTTTATTTACTATAGAAGTGTAAGATTAGTGCCTGGCTTGAGAATAGTGGACGTGCAATTTTCCTAATGGTTGATTCTTCTTCTAGACACATCTCACTAAGATTTGTACTGAGTCATTTCTAATGATCTCTTATCAATAGTCTAAGGCTATACAGAAGAACTCTATTTTCTATGGAAATATGGAGGATAAATGTACTACTAGTGTCCACTGAAAATCTAATGAACATGAAAGAGATTATTCCAGTGACTTTAATTTCTGCTATACAAATCCCTTCACCTGTTATTTAAAGATCATTATTAAAGGGACACCTGGCTGGCTCAGTTGGTAGAGCATGTGACTCTGGATCTCAGGGTTGTAAGTTCGATCCCTACATTGGGTGTAGAGACTACTTTAAAAAAGTATATATATATGTGTGTATATATATATATATATATATACACACACATACATATATATGATTTTTATTAAAATACCCTATTTCTATAAAGTGAAAATTATCTCCATTTTATATTGATGTTTATTTATATTGCTTTGATATTAATTTTTCAGAAAAGAGAAAGCAATCAAAGCTTCCTGAATATTCTACAATTTATTGATACATGAATTCAGTCACTAACCATATTTTATGCATTTAAATATTTCAAGGCCCTACATTAGTCCTGTATCATCTTTACTAGAACATTCATGATTATTCAAAAGTGTGTGCTATCTATGCCTAATAGCAAATGTACCAAACTTCTCAGTATACTTTCTAGAAGAACAAATATCTCAATAATTTCAAAATACATACTTATTTTTCAGAAATAAGAACACATCATTATGAACAACTTAAACAACTTTAAAAATCAACAGTATTTTGAAACATAAAATGCACCTTAAAATGCAAAAAACAAAGACAAAGACAAACTGTATGATATCACCTGTATGTGGAAACTAAAAAAGCCAAACTCATAGAAACGGAGAGCAAAGTGGTGGTTACCAGGGAGTGGGGGGTGCAATGGGGGAAAAGGAAAGAGATCTCTTTCTGGAAGAATTCTGGAAGAATACAAACTTCCAGTTTTAAGATGAGTAAGTTCTGGGCATCTAATGTCCAGCTGGTGTTTATACTTAATAATCCTGTATTATATACTTTAGAGTCGCTGAGAAAGTAGATCTCAAACATTCTCACCACAAAACAGAAATGGAAATTATGTGAGGAGAGGCAGGTGTTAGCTAAAGCTATGGTGGTAACAATTTTATAACATATAAGTGTATCGAATCAACACATGGTTCACCTTAAGCTTGTATAATGTTAAATGTCAATTATATATCAGTAAAGCTTGGAGGGGGGAAGCAAAACCAAGTTGAATCAATACTTCTTACAGACTTTGCGGAACATGTCAAATCTTTAATTTCATAAGCATATATGACCATGGTCTAAAATATTTTATTTCAACTCTGTTTACATTAGGAAATTGTAGTTGATATCTCCACTAGTCATCACATTATTCCCCCACAGAAACTGAATTATAAAGAAAATGTTAACAATGCCTTCTTTTCCATACAATTGAAATTGTTTTTGATTTTCATCTCTTCAGCAGTTTCTTTTTTCACAACCAGCCTCCTATGAACTATATTTCATATTTATCCCTTTTACTTCTACTTGCTTCTTCCATTGGAATTTTATTGTCTGTTTGTTTTTTAACCTAAGGATGACCACATAAAGAGAGATGTATTTTATTGAATTTATGTTTGGAGTGGCTAAGAGACTGCCAGAAATTCTGGAGGAATGATAATTTGGAATATGCAATGATATACTGCTTTTGCATAATAAAGAAGGAAATTCAACCCACCCTACACTTTTCGACATAATGCATATTAAAGAAAATTTTGTTTTATAAGTTTTCAAAAACAGCGACTACATACAGAAGACGCAAAATCTAGGAGAAAGAAATACTGGTCCCAAGTCAAAACCAAATCAACAATATAACATAGAAAGCTACTTTTACACAAAATTCACAGTAAGAGACTTTAAAAATATTCCTCTATCTCCAGAATTTTGTTTCATCGTGTCCCCTGTGGACCCAGTGATGTATACTGCGATTCCTTCACAATGACATGGAAAAAACACAAGGTTGTCTCTCTTATTCTCTGCCATAAATATTAAAATTGGAAGGGTACCTGGGTTCTAAGGCATTACCATTTTTTTGAAAGATGTAATTTAAAAGTGTTGAACACACTGCTTAATCTTCCTTTAACCAAGCCTAATCGTATTGTCTGTCTTTTCCTTACCCTAAATTATGGTTTTTGTAAAATTCCATCAAAAATTAAAAGCTATCTTGTACTAAAACAACTGAATTATAATAATGCTTTAGGATATAATAAGAATCCCAAAAAGCACTGAACAATAAGTTAAGTTAAAATATTTCCCTGAAATCAAAAGGGATTTTTTAAACATCACAAACTTCTGGCCAACTGTGTATCTTACAATAGGGGTCTTAATAAGAAAATGCTTCACTACAGCCTAAGAATCCTACAAAACAGCTCAGATTAGAACTTTGAGTTATTCTTACTGCAAAACACAGATTTAACAAACTATGACTTCAGAAACATCTGACTACAATAAAATTTAATGTCAAAAGAGTAGATGTTATACGCCACTTGAAAATTTCTTATTATGTTCGAAAACAAAATATACACTTAAGTGTTCCTAGAAATGATGCAAGTACAATTGTTCCTTCACTATTTGGAGTTTGCTTTTTTCCCACCTTAATCTGAATCAATCTGAATCAATCTGGAAAGAAAAAGTTAAAATTCATGGTGATTGGTATAGTGCTAATGTAACATTTGGACTGATAAACAGAATGTAGACTTTCCTGAGGTCCTCTTCTATAGGGGTTTAGTTTATCTTCTTTTCAATCTCTGTGTAAATATCCTTTGGTTCCAATTACATAAGCGTCCTCATTAGGACAGTTATTATGGGCTCAACTGTGTTCTTCCCAGATTCATATATTGAAGCCCTAAACCCCAGCACCACAGAATGTCACTAAGATAGGGTTTTAAAGAGGTAGTTAAGGTTAAATAAGGTCATTGGAGTGGGACCTAATGCAATTTGACAGATGTCCTTATAAGAGGAAATTGGGATACAGATACATACAGAGGGAAGAGAATTTGAAAATATAGGGAAAAGACAGCAAAGAGAGAAGCCTCAGAAGAAACAACTCTGTGGATGCTTTAACCTTACATTTCCAGCCTCCAGAACCATGAGAAAATGAACCTCTGTTGTTGAAGCTACCCACTCTGTGATATTTTGTTGCCGCAGCCCTAGAGAACTAATACAACATTGTTTAAGTGGATCTGATAAAAATAATCTTTTAATCATAATAGGGAATTGATAGTGTTATTCTTATATATTTTGTTAATAGATTTGCTTATATAGGACATCCATATATTCATGAAACACACTGCAATTTGTCTTTTATTGTATGATACATTCAAGGTTCTGCTGAGTTCTTTTAAGGAATATATTACTATGGATTTTTCATAATGATAGTCTGACTGAAAAAATATTAGGCTATTCCAAATATTAGGCCTCCTTCCCTGTCTTGATGAGAAAATCTAAAAATTATATTTAGCTCACTTGTAAATATGAATTAAAGATCTGTTTATGATATATAATTAATTGATATATGTACACATTGAAATTAAGGTATACAAAATAATGCATTCATTTAGAAATATTTTCTACCCTCACAGTTTGTATTTAGTTAGACAGTTAATACCTATTAATCAGTATTCAAACTTGCCAAATGCATCCTTACCCTGACATGCTGATAGCACTCTGCTAGAGCCTACTTTTTAGATAACTGTTAAAATCCAAATATGATGCTGTCACTAGAAGTTGCATACAAAACCATGAGGTTTGGGCGCCTGGGTGGCTCAGTTGGTTAAGCAACTGCCTTCAGCTCAGGTCATGATCCTGGAGTCCTGGGATCGAGTCCCACATCAGGTTCCCGGCTCAGCGGGGAGCCTGCTTCTCCCTCTGACCCTCTCCGCTCTCATGCTGTTTCTCTCTCTCTGTCTTTCAAATAAATAAATAAAATCTTTAAAAAACAAAACCATGAGGTTAGAGTTGATTGTGCTGCTCAGATCTTCCATATCTTTAGTGGTGTTTTTTCTTATTTTCTTATCATTTCCTGAGAGGCACTTCTCTCTTAAAAAGCTACTACAATCGTTGTGGAATTATCTATTTTTTTTAATGTTACTCCTTAATATTTATTATATAGATATATACTTAGATTTAATATAATATAGCTCTAGCTATATTTATGTATAGACATATAAGATTAAATATGATATATAGAGAGATACATATAATATATGGATATAACCCTTGAATTCCATCAGTTTTTACTTATTTGAAGCTTTAATATTAGGCACATACTCATTTAGAAGATCTGCTTTAGTTCTCTATTGTTGTGTAAGACGTTACCATGAAATTATGAACTTGAAACTGTTTACCAGTTTATAGTTCTGTATCAGAAGCTCAGCATTGTGTGGCTTAGTTTCTCTAGTAAGAATATTTCAAGGCTGAAACCAAGGTGTCAGCCAGACTGCGTTTTTATCTGCGGGCTCTAGGGAAACATCCTTCCCAGATTATTCTGGGTTTTGACAGAATTCATTTCCTTGAAGCTGAGGTCCTTGTTTGCATGCTTACCGCCAGGTGGGGCTGCCATCAGACTTTAGAGGCCACCCACATGACTCGACGTATAGCAGGTACACACAGTTTAGGACCCATTATTGCACATTCCTGCGCAAATCTATAAGGGAGGCAGTGTTGCTTGTAATAGCAGTAGATCTGGGAAAACAGGTGCCTGGACAACTGGATAAGAAGTGTGGCAGGAGACATGCACTGGACAGAAGAAACAATGACACCAGTGGTCTACAGCAATATTGTTCAATCTGAAAGTCATACTGTTGAACAGAAAATACAAGACACAGACAGGGATTCACAGCATAAAACTACAGAGAAATGAAAAATAGCTATATATTTAAATTAACTTCATGTTGGGAAAGCAGTTAGCTTACAAAGAAAAATAAAATGCGGGCACCTGCGTGGCACAGTTGGTTAAGCAACAGCCTTCGGCTCAGGTCATGATCCTGGAGTCCCGCGATGGAGTCCCGCATCAGGTTCCCTGCTCACCAGGGAGTCTGCTTCTCCCTCTGATCTTTCCCCCTCTCATGCTCTCTCTCTCTCTTCATTGTCTCTCTCAAATAAATAAATAAAATCTTTAAAAAGAAAAAGAAAATGCAACTTTCACTTAACACCATAGAAAAATAAGAACTTCCTAATTTTTGTCAAGCATTGAGTGTATTTGCCAATGGGGAAAATATTTGAATTTTATATTGCAAATAATTAATTTCTCTAATAAACAAAGGGAACCTACAAGCTGAAGAGAAAAATATCCAAAAACCAATGGAAAAAGTAAGCAAAAGATACTGAGAGCGTTCACAGAAAAGGAAAAATAAAAGGCTCAAAATCCTATAAAATATTTTGAACTTTGCCTATAAAAAGATAAATCAAATTCAAAAGAAAAAGAAAAAGAAAAACATGATACCTTTCTCTTTTTAAGATAACCTAGAAGGAGCTGTTTAAAAAAATCAACAGTCTTTTGAAAAGAAACCCAGTGAACTTTTGCCCATTTCGGTCTCTCACAATTTATCTTGGCACAAAGAATGATTTATAAGTAGAATTGGCACTTTTTTGTAAAGGGGCTGATAGTATTTTATTCGTGTTGCGGCTCTACAACTGTGCTGTGGTAATGTGAAAGGAGCCAGAGACGATACATAAACAACTAAGCGTGACTGTTTGCCAATAAAACTTTATTCACAAAAAGCAGGTAGCAGGTGGGATTTAGCCTATAGGCCATACTTTGCAGACCCCTATTCTATGGCATGTTCCTAGAGCCTATTACTAAACAGTGTCTTAAAGTTATGGCTGCACTGGGTCACCAAGCTGTTGTATATGATAAATTAACTATTTAGAACATTCTTACTGGCATCACTCACCATAATTTGGTACATCTCTGCTCAAAACACTAGAGTAACTCCAGTGACCATATTGGATGCAAAAAAGTCAATCACTTCAGTCATATAACAAGAATCATGTTATCCCTGGAATTACTTTACATGAAAATAGATATAATTAGGTTTCAATTAAATGAATGAATCTTGTGCAATTCTTAGATATTTTATTCAATTATTTATTTAGTTAATTGTGACTAAGTCTTTCTCATTTATTGTTATTCCTCAACCTTTTGTAAAACCTCTCTTCAATCTATAGCCCAACTTTTTTTTTTTTTTTTTTTGAGAGAGAGAGCGAGAGCATGAGCCGGGTGAGGGGCAGAGGGAGAGGGAGAGGGACAAGCAGACTCCCCAATGAGCAGGGAAGGAAAGGAAAACATGAGTAGGGAAACAATGATATATAATTACCAAAAATCAAAACACTGTAGAGTGGTGATGAAAGGTAGCTTTATTTATTTGTCTTATGAATTTCTACATGACTGATATTTTCAATAATTATTTTACATTTAAAATTTAAATTGTTTCAACTCTCAAAATCCTGTGATGATATTTTTCTAATTAAAAGCTAATTCATGGGGCACCTGAGTGGATCAGTTGGTTAAACATCTGCCTTTGGCTCAGGTCATGATCTCAGGATCCTGGGATTGAGCCCCACCTAGGGCTCTCAGTGGGGAATCTGCTTCTTCTTCATCCTCTGCCGTTCCCCCCATCCCTGACTTGTGCACATGCTCTCTCTCTCTCTCTCAAATAAATAAATTAAATCTTTTTGTTTGTTTGTTTTAAGCCAACTCAGTGCTGTAAGGAGAATAATAAATAACTCAGGACGTGAGCCAATAATACAGCTGATAAGATTGGCATGCCCTGGTTCTCCTCACAGTGATTTCTAATTGATCCCTGAGTCCTGCAGATCTGGTTGACCTTCTGCCTTACCTGAATGAGATTGAGAGCAACCAACAGGACTCCTGGTGAATAAACTGTACTCCATCCAGTTCAAGATAACAAAGTTCTGAATATAATTTCTTTGAAGAAAAGTTTTGATTGAAAAAAAAAATGCTTGACATTCTTGTCATCTAAATATCTGGCCTGGCCAGTGTCAAAGAGAATCAGTCCCTGCCTCTGTGACTGTGTAAGAAAACGCCATTTTTTGTTCCATTCTGCTGGCTGGTTTTCCATAAAGTTAAAGGAGCATAATCGCAGCTTGCTTGTTTTATTGATTTTACAACCTTGAAGGTGTTTTTAATCTGGGAAAAAGTAAACCTTTATTAACAGATTGTCACTTTCACAGCAGATAATTCTAAGTTACAAGGTTTCACTGGGAAAGGAAAACATCTTTTTCCAATAATTTGGAGTGGTTAAGTGTTATTTATTTAGCCTGCTGAGTTTTAATTTTCTAAAAGTATACATTTAGGAATTTCATTTATTTACATTATGTAATATTTTAGAAGTTATTTATTTGAAATTAGTGCTCATTGAAGAAAAAAAGAACAAAAGATGCCTTTCACCTTAATGCAACAAGACAAGGAGCAACTAAAATAGAAAATTTTTTTACAAGGCAGGGTTACGTAAATAAAGGATGCATTAAAAGTGTAATTTCAAAGGTCTGAGTCAATTAATCCTTTCTGATTTCAGTATGTTATAAAACACTAGGGATCTAAATAAGAAAGACTTCTCTGATTCTACCTTTGTTTTCTACTACCTTAACCAGGTGCCTGTCTGATTTAGAGCAGACATTTCTTGGTTCCCAGGTAACATGACTCATTGACGGTCTGCTCCTACATTTGAATGTGACTGGATGGAAAAGTAATAAAAATCAGCTGGGCTTTAGCGAGATTGATTCAGGAAAAAATGAAGTATTTTCTTCTTCTTCTTGGAAAGAGAATACCTCCTAAAGAGGCTGAAATTCACACCTGTGGTCATACCTAGTTTAAGATAGCTAAACAGTTGTTTTTAATAATTCTCTGTAACCTAGAAATTTGGAAAATAAGATCAGAATTATAGAATTTGATCCTGAACAGCTGTCTAGGTATCCCAAATCATAGTTGGTAATAGGAGGAGAGAATTTCAGGCTCACTCCATCGTGTAAATGAAATTTAATCTAAAACTGTGTTTGGAAGGCAACTTTTTGAAAATGTAAAACCGATATATTTATTTCTATTCATTGAGAACCAGGTACTTGGGCAGCCATTCCACATTATACACCAGGGAGAGGAGTAGAGAAAATGTCTCTTTGCAGATGTGGAAGATACAACACGACAAAGCAAGAGAGAACATGGTACCAGGGACATAATCACAGTGGCACAAAAGCAGGTGTACATGCCAGCAAAGCTCTTCAAGCTGTGGTCTGAGACGGTGTAGGTGATCAGGTTGGAAGGAAAACAAAAAATGGAGATGAGAGCCTGAGAGTCCCCCATTCTCTTTCTCTCACTCCCTGGTGCACTTTTCTGTTTTCTGTCCACCCAAAACAACTATAGGAAGTCAAAGTGGCCAGTACCCTGGACTAGTTTAACAGAAGGTGGTCCTGACTTGGACTTCTAGGAATTTTCCTTGGGTTCCATGTGAATAGGAAGACATTCAGGAGCCGCCCTCCCCCACCGCCTGTTAAAGGAACCTAAAGGTTGCTGATGATGCTGACTGCCCAGCTTACCAGGGAGACCACCATGCTGTATTTGAGTGGTCCCATAGCTCAGGCAGCAAGACCAGAACTTAGGAACATGTCCATGTCCAGTAATGCTAACTGTTACCTTGACGAGCCACAGATGGGGAGAAGAAATCCAAAATGGAGCCATCCGAACAAGACTGAGTAAATTAGTGGAACGGGCCGAGTTTACTGAACTAGATATTTGCTGTTCCACATCTAGCAGAATGGGAATGTGAGATGCCGGAGAGATAAGTAATTGGACATTGAAAGTGACATCTCTTTGTGTGAGTAGAGTGTGTATATTGGTCATCACAATTGCTACAATTGCTTTTAAAGGAAATGCTGTTTTGTAATGTTCCTGGGAATAAAATTACAAATTCTAGACAATCTGTGTGCCATTTGAGGACACGATACAGTTAATGAAGTTCAGACAAATTTAAATAATTTTAATTACTAATTCAAAATAAAATACGTGGATGAGAACTTTAATATTCTGTCTGACAAATCTTTGTTGTGCATCAGCTCAAAGAGCCTACAAGGCCACTAACATTTTTACTAACAGAAAAAGGTCAGTTCTTTGAGATATTTTAAAATAAGATTGAAAGAAAAAGTTCTTTGTTGTGTCTTAATGTTCTTGGACTGTATTTTCTTTTAACCAGTCTCTGGAAGAACATAATGGGATAATTATTTTGTCAAAAAGAGGACGTGATTATTTGGATAAAAAAAAAAAAAAACCAAAAAGAATGAAAGGAAAAAACATTCAAGAGGTGGTTTTTGTTCTTTTATGAAGATAAACACTGTGTTTTCTGTATTCATGTTAGAAGTATAATTCCATGCCCATTGTGGATACAGGAGTGAATTATTTTCTAGGCTTTCAATTCTTTACAAGATTTAAATAACATTTTTTTAAATAGTTTTGACCATGTTAAGATCCCAGAATCTAGATATAGGCTTTACATATGTTGTCTCTTGTGAAAACTGTTTTAATTCATTAACCAATTTTTCCCTTCTAGAATACTTTATATCTAACAATTCATGTTGATAAGTTGTCACTTATCTAGCATAAGTGAAAGGAACATAAAATAAAAAATAAAATACATAAGGACACGGGCCCTACTTTCAGTGTGCGGGTGTGTGTGTGTGTGTGTGTGTGTGTGGTGAGGGAGGGGTGTTGTGAAAATTTTGCAGTCATAAATAAAGGTCAAATGGTAAATGCCATAAATTCTAGCTTTTCACCCCCAATAAGTGTTGACCTACCCAAACTCTTGCATGATACACGAAGATTAAATGCCCCCAAGAATAATATATTTTGCCACAAGTATGGCAGTATACAAAAGGGAAAGAAAAATCAGGAAATTGAACCATAATCCATTAAGCTATGTCTATTTGTAAAGAAAGAATTTGCCAGTGTAACTTAACAAAGTTTAGCATGTTGAATTAAAGAGCAGTTTTACAAATAAAGATGTGTGCAAAGGCATATTGCTAAGGATTGCAGAGGATACAATGCTACTTTTGTATGTTGCCCCAACTTCTCTCTGGTGTTCAGTAGTTTCTGGAAGTTTGTCATATTTGTTTCCTTTCATATCTGTTACAAAAAAATTGGAAGGGGCCCAAAAATCACCACAAATGAATAAAGGCAGAGTGGATGAAGATAAAAAGAATGTATTATTGTTCTGAAGGGTTTATAACATACTCTTCAATTCTTAGGTCAAAAAGGAAGCTGATTGAACATTGGTCCATTTTCAAACACGAAGCCTGAAGAGAAGCAAACAAATTTTTGCAATTCCAAACTTCATGTTTTGTTTCATTGTTTACTGCTGGTTTTAAATATAAAGTTATCAGGCGGTGATGGTATGAAAAGAAAAAAAAATCTAGCCTAAGATGGCATTGAATTTCAAATCTAACATTGGCAATCACTAGCTATTGAACCTTGAGACAAGTCCTTAATACAATCAATGCTTCAGGTTTCTCATTATTAATAGGAGCAACAAAGTATGTCTTTTTGGGCTGAATTGAGTGCTAAAAGTAATCATGGATATAAAGCACATGGACAACACCCTCAAATAGTAGCTACTCAAGATAAAAATACACAGTTGTTTTTTCTCATTAATCTCCACCCAGAATAGAGAAGTGATTCTTGCCTTTTCTCTGCATTATGAATCTTGGAGAGTTTTAAGATAATTCAGATGTCTGGAGTTAAATGTGAAGATGTGATATACTGATTCAGTTGGTGGTGGCTTAGCCTGGGTTGCACACATACACACACGCACACACACACACACACACACACACATTTTTGAAGTATATTATAGGGAACATACCTATGTAACCAGCATCCACAGTTAGAGAGAGTACATTACCAGCGCTGCAGAAATTCCACCACCTATGCAACCTTTCAAGGCACATCCCCCAAGGACCACCACTCTACACATGTCTAGCAATAGATATGTCTAGCAGTAGAAAGTTTTGCCCACTTTCTGTGTGTGGAAACCACCACTCAACATTCTGTTTGTGAAAGTCATCCATATGGTTGTGTATAAATGTAGATATTTGTATCTAATTATATGAATGGTATCCAATCTCATTGCAGAATAATAATCCATTCTTTAAATATATCACCATGACTACATCGTTCTCCTCTTGAGGGGTATATGGGTAATTTCTAGACTTTCGCTAATAAGAACACAGCTGCTATTACATTAAGGCATATGGCTTTTTGTAGGCATAGATCTGTTAGATGTTTTCTTAGGAATGGAATTGCCAATATATGGTATTCATAAGGTCAGATTTAGAAGAAACATTATTTTCCAAATTGACTGTCCCAATTCCCCTTCTTACCAGCACTGCATGAGAGGGCCAAGGACTCTACATTTTTTTTGCTAACACTTGCATTTTCCATAGTTTTGCATTTTAGCCACTGT
The DNA here is from genome assembly GCF_009762305.2 of Zalophus californianus. NCBI lineage: Eukaryota > Metazoa > Chordata > Mammalia > Carnivora > Otariidae > Zalophus > Zalophus californianus. Next base: position 143,820,929 of record NC_045599.1, on the reverse strand, counting down.
GGTGGAAGTATAAGGGTATGACATTGTAGTTTCAATCTGCATTCCTTGATGATTTATAAAATTGAGCAAGATTTCATGGTTTATTGTTCATTTGGATGCCTTTTTTACAATGTTTATTCATGTCTGTTTGCCCTATTTTCTATTGTTTGGGCATAAGGAGCCCAAAGTGACAAGGTAGTGATCTGAACTTTATGAAGAACACTTACTGTATTCCCCTGATATACATGCTCCCACAAAAACCCCAGGAACTGGAGCAAGAGTCAGAGCTAGAAACAAGTATTATGCAAGTGGGTAACTGAGTGATGGTGAACAGGTATAACCCCCTCGCCACACCTTAGGTAAGAAAGCTGCTTATTCTAGCTATTGGCAACACAGCACCCCATATTGTGTGGTGTCAGCACCCCAAAGAGTAAAGCTTCAACCATTGCAGTGCATTGCCCCCAACTGTCCTTTCAGTGAGCCTTAACTAGACCTTTCCATTATTCTATCTGCTAGGTTCCTTCCAATGAACACTTATCCACTGACACCTGCACCTCACTGATTCAGAGCTAGAATTGGAAGCCTAACATCCCTGTACTTCTGACTTGTGCATATGTGTGGCTATCCAGCTACTTATGGTTTTGGAAATAGGTCTAGAACAATAAAACAAGGTTGTCCATGCTTGATGTAGAAAACTAGCAAAGGAAACAGGATTTTCCAATGGAGCTGCCCTGAAAACTTGTTGGCCAACCATAACGGCATGGTTCATCAAAAGTATTTTTTAGAGTATATACTTCTTTTGTCTCCTGCCTTGACTACAAGCCTCACGAACAGAGACTGTCTTTATCACGTTCAACGTTACACCCAGCAAGTACTATAAGGCATGGCAAATGATAGGTCGTCAATTAAGGCGTAGTGAATTATGACTGAATGAATTTATTCATTTTGTGAATAAGTATATGACTTCCCTTGGTCCATTACATGAAATGTAACATTATTGAGATTATTAAATGATCAAATGTAACCTCCCCTTAAGGTCAATACCAATGCTTTATTAATTGAAGTGTTGTAATGACGTGATAAATTTTACTAGCTTATCCCAGAGGACACTTTTCATTCTACCAGTACACTGGAGAGTACAGATGTGGGAGTCTGATGAACTGAAGCTTAAACACTAGCCTTGTTGTTTATTTACTCAAAATTCATTTCTCTTCCCACAAATTACATTTCATGGTGCTGATCAAAAAGTGAAGTATTTAACATGATACAGTCACCAAAATGGTACCTATTATTCATAGTAAAATTTGGATGTCTTCTACATAATCAAGCAGTAGAGCTTGAAAATAAATTACTTTATATCTGTAACTATGGATATATGAGTGTACAATATTGACTTTATCTAGAGGATTAGAGATAATTCTACAAAGAGACTTGGTATCTCATGTAAACTATACTTTAAACCACAAGAGAAGTTATCAAGCGATCATCTAGTGTTTATATTTAAAAATTCATATCTAAATCGGTAACAGAATTAAAGAAGAAAAGAAAGATGTCATGAAATAAGCAATTTTAACTTTATGCCCCACCCTCCACACACAAAATTTTGAAGAATTATTATGGTAGATACAGTTCAATCAGGCAAATTTACTGAAACAGGCAAGTCACAATCCTGCTTGATTTCACATCACTAGCTAAAATACTAAATATTCTTATTCATTACTCTTAATTTAGGCCCATACAGAATTATTTTTTTAATTCTTACTAATAATCTCTATTTTCAGCTCATTGATTTTCCAGTTCAATGTGTGTGTGTGTATGTGTGTGTGTGTATATAAACACACACACATATATATATAATTTTTTGATGTCACACAAAGACCCTAATTCATTCATCTTTAATTCAGAAATGGAAAGTTCAGCAATAGTAGCAGGCAACTGAAATTTATGATGTGAAGATAGATTCGTTGTGTCTCATCTTGAAATGGCATTGAACTTTACTCACCCTTACAAAAAACTCTACTTGCTCACAAATATGAACAGCCACATATTTCTTCTTTGACATCAAGGGAGAACGAAATACAGCAATAATTGTAATGTGCACGCAGCATCTGTTGCTTCTGAGCCAAGAAACACGTATGTAAAGGGAATCTTCTCTCAAAGGCTTCTAGAATTTCAGAGGCTGACTAGCCCTGTATATTTTCTCTTCTTTTTTCATCTTTTATTAATGGCTACTTGTTCTTAAATAATATGCTTTCATTACAATTTTAACTTACCTGAGTATGTACAATAAGTGATTTCCAGTAATATTGCCCATCCTTGAGCATATAGTTTAATACATATATAAATATTTGGAAAGATGGATTTCTAGAATTGGAATTTCTGGCCACAAATGTTTATGCATTTATAATTTTAATAGATATATCCAAGTTTTCTTAGAAAAAGACTTTGTTCATGTATACACTCAAATACTCTGAAATTTTTATTTCCCTGTAAACTTCCCAGCACTGGGCCTTATTGAGTTTATTTAAAATATTTTTTAATATTACAGGTTAGAAATATAATTTAAAGGCTTTTAATTTAGTTGATTAATGCTGAACTTTAGTACATTTTCACGTTTGCATTCATGATCATTTTGACTTTTCAGTGAAAAACCCCATTTTTTTTCTCATTAAGGCATTTTTACATATTGAAAATCATACTGTATTTGCTTTTCCTCTACCTGAAATGAATCTCCTTCTCTTTTATAACTCAATGGCCTATTCTTCATAGTGACTGCTTCACTTACTCTCCAATCACACAATCACAGCACCACATCCCAGCCACATCAAAAACACTGGAACAACGTTGCAAGAAAAACCAAAGACACACCTCTATTTTAATGTCTCTTCTTTCCTTGCTGGCTCTTACTTCAGATTCTTCTCATCATTGCCTGTGTATACCTGTCACCCCTGCCTTCTCTATGGTGTCCTCAATGCTATTACCCCAAATCAGGAATTATGGCAAGATAACCATATAAGATTTTATCTCTAAAAACTCCTCTCTCTTCCTGATTTCCAATTAAATGATCAAAAGTTGGTTTTGACATATCAGGGATTTCAACATGTATCCACATACAATACAGGAATATTATATTAATGAAAGAGCAATCATACAGTTCTTTTGTGTTTCTCTGAAATTTCAACATGACCCAGACACATCTAAAGAAAATTGCTATAGAATCCCTGAGGGATCCAGTTAGGAAGTAAGACGAGGTGCTAGACCAGTTGGAGGTCACTTTTATATACTCTAATGCCACTCGCTGTCCCCACTCACCACAGCTTCCTCCATTATCAAGATCCCCCACAAGAATGGTACATTTGTTGCAACTGACAAACCTATATTGACACAAATTATCACCCTACATCCATAGTCGACATTGATGTTCACTCTTGGAATTGTGCATACTCTGAGCATGGACACATGTAAAGTAATATGCATTCACCAGTATAATATCACACAGAGTCCTTCCACTTCCCTACATATCCTCTGTGCCCCACCTGTTCATCCGTTCCTCCCCAACCCCTGGCAACTACTTATCTTTTTGCTGTCTCCATAGTTTTGCCTTTTCCAGAATGTCATGTAGTTGGAATCATAGCCTTCTCAGGGTGGTTTCATTCACTTAGTAATATGCATTTAAAGATCCTTAATGTCTTTTCATGGCTTGATAGCTCATGTCTTTTTAGCTCTGAATAATATATTGTCGGGATGTACTGCAGTTCCTCCATTCAAGTACTGAAGGGCAGCTTAGTTGCTTCCAAATTTGGACAATTATGAATAAAGCTGCTAGAAATATCCATGTGGAGTTTTTACATGGACATAAGTTTTCAATTCCTTTAAGTAAATATGAAAATGCTGAATCATAGGGTAAGAGTATATTTAATTTTATAAGAAACTGCCAGAATGTCTTCTGACCTGGCTGTATCATTTTGCAATCACAACAGCAATGAATGAGAGTTCCTCTTCTCCCACAACCTCATCACCCTTTGGTGTTGTCCCTGTTCCAGATTTGGTCAGGGGGTGTGTAGTGGTACCTCATTGTTGTTGTAATTCACATTTCCCTGATGACATATGATGTAGGGCATCTTTTCATATGTTTATTTGCCATCATTATAGTTTCTTTGTGAGCTGCATGTGAAAGTCTTTGGCCCATTTTTCAATCAGCCTGTTTGTTTTCTTACTGTTGAGTTTTAAGTGTTATTTGTCTATTTTGGATAACAGTTTTTTTTAGCAGATGTCTCTTTTGCAAATATTTTCTCCATGTCAGTGGCTTGTCTTTCATTCTCTTGATTATTATTTTTTATTATTTATTTGACGGAGAGATAGCAAGAGCAGAAACACAAGCAAGGGGAGTGGGAGAGGGAGAAGCAGGCTTCCCGCTGAGCAGGAAGCCCGATGTGGGGCTCAATTCCAGGACCCTGGGATCATGACCTGAGCCGAAGGCAGACGCTTAAGGACTGAGCCACCCAGGCGCCCCTCTTGATTATTTTTTAATATAAGTAACAAAGGAGATTAGAATCACTCCCCCAGGCCATTGCTATCATTGCATAACATGTTGCAGAATTTCTAGGCAATGAAGTAACAGGAAAAATATTAGGCAGAATGTCTATTATAAAAGAACAACAAAATGATGTCTTGAATCAATGAATGCATATAACTGGGGAAAATAAAATAAACCACAGCAGCAATGGTTTGCATTTCAGTGTCCTCTCCATATGAAGAAGTTTATTCTTTATCATTAGAGTGTGGGTTAGCAAGAACCTTAAGAGTGACATGAATTCTTTTTTTTTAAAGATCTATTTATTTATTTGAGAGAGTGTGTGTGTGTGTGTGTGTGAACTAGAAGGGGGAGGAGCAGAGGGAGAAGGAGATAAGCAGACTTCCTGCTCAGTGGGGAGTGTGATGTGATCCCAGGACCCCGAGATCATGATCTTTGCCGAAATCAAGAGTTGGACACTTAATGGAGCCATCCAGGTGCCCCAAAAGAAACATGAATTCTCTTACATCTGAGAAAAATCATTCCGTTTTGGATACTAGATGGAAACAGGGAAAAAAAACGGAGGGAGATGAGAAAGAAGAGCTTTTCACAAAATTAAGTTGAGTTTTAATGATGGCCTACATGAAGGCTAATAGCTGTAGGGATGATTTAAAAATAGAGAACTTAAGGGACGCCTGGGTGGCTCAGTTGGTTAAGCGCCTGCCTTTGGCTCAGGTCATGATCTCAGGATCCTGGGATCGAGCCCCGCATCGGGCTCCCTGCTCCGCGGGAAGCCTGCTTCTCCCTCTCCCTCTCCCCCTGCTTGTGTTCCCTCTCTCGCTGTGTCTTTCTCTGTCAAATAAAATCTTTTAAAAAAATTAAATTAAAAAAATAAAAATAGAGAACTTAAGAAGTAGTAAGACATTGTATCAAAAGATATTGATTCTTTGGTAATTAGAAATGATTATATATATTTGGTAATATAGACATGATTATATATATATATATAATACAATATATATATATATAATCACATTTTACACCCTAAACATAACACAATGTCACATGTAAATTACATTTAATGGGGTGGGGAAAATATTATCAGAGAAAGAGGAGACTGGGAAGGGAACAGAAATGGAGAGAAATGGACCGACCTGAAAGACAGAAGGATAACCATGGAGTCGAGGGCCAGAATATCCAAGAGAAATGAATTTCTCAAGAACAAGAGAATGGTGGGCTGGTAGTGCAATAGCCACCCCAAGTGACATGTAATATAGGAATAAAGACTACTGACCATGCTTAGCAATTCAGTTCCCTGTTGATCTTGCTGTTAGAGCTGTAGCAGGGTGTGTTGTTGAACAGTTTAAAGGTGTAGGAAAGAAATGCTACGAAAAAACCCTCAAGTGGTGGCTTGTCTATGAATTTGAGGTGCAATCTTAAATCAACCTTTTCAAATTCCGAAAATAAACATTTTATTGTAAAATGGGCATGATCCCCAGTGTTCTAACAATCCCTATAATTCTATTCTAAAAAGGAATCTACTTCATTATTGCTACTATGAGTCAAAATATCTCTTCACTAAAACATACTAGGGAGTAGAGGACAGTGTTTGAAGGAAGCTATTTTCTATCCTGGCTCATTAGGAATCACGAACCAGTTGGTGCTCCAAGGGAAAAAAAATGACCAATTTATTTTGTTCTCTCTGAATTTCATGGCGGATGGCCTGTGCAGAAACAACAGATGCCCCTGTTAACTTGATGTCTTCTCTGAAACACCAAAACTAAGAAAATTATAACTTATACTTTTAAAGGAGAAATAAAAATAAAAAATAGCACACTAATGTAAATGAAATTTATGAGTGATCAGAAACACACATTGGAACTTAACATTTCATAAAACATTTCTGCAGTGGTAGTCTTGCATTTTAAAAGTAAATGAGCCTAGATATATTAAAAATACTCTGATACCATTAAAACATTATAAAAGGTTTTTGAATGTCTGTGGCTTTTATTGCTTCTGCCTCAAAATAATATGTTTATAGGCTGACATTTTGTAACCATGTTGCAGTAACTTTGGGACCAAGAGGTGTGAACTTCACACAGCATTCTAAATGAATTTCATAAACACAAATCCTGGGGGCATAGAGGATCCAAAGCAGCCCTTTATTTATAAATCAATTTTGATGCTCCAATAAATATATGCTTCTCATGGAAACAATAGTGGTCCAAAAAGTATCCTTTCTAAAAGAATTCTACACTAAAAGCCTTTGAAATTGAATGTTGAAAAAAACTCAGAATTGCATTAAAAATAAATGTGATCACATTTAACAAACATCTATTGCACAAGTGCCACTTGGAAATGCTGTTCCAGATTCCTGCCTTTAGTTCTGAACCAAGAGGAGGAACCAGACAGGAAGCAATTACATACAAAATAACATGACAATAAAACACAACAGGGGTGTCTATAATTTGCTGTGGAGTGCAAATCCATTTACTTTGAAAATTTCTCCAAAAATTGTATAATTTTACAGCATACGAAATAATGTCATATATATTTTCTGCCTTTGAGGACAACTTTCCTGGCTCAACAGTTGATAATAAAAATTTGCTGCACTGATTTGGAGTTTGGGGCCCACAGTCATTTTAAAAGCACTTGAAGATTATTTCCCATCTTCCAGAAGAGCCTTCATGGTCAGCTGCTGCAACAGCCAATGCTCCTAACTCTGGAAGTAAGGATAGATGAATTAGACTCAGGTTTTCTCAAGTGCGTCAAGGTAGGTAATGTTACGCTCTCTGCAACTGTTGGCATCATCCCTGAGTGACTTAACTCTCAACATAATCCTGTAAGATTGTTGGTTTTCCTAATTTACTCGTTACACAGTGTCCATGTCTAAACTCTTACATAAGCCTAGTTAGGAACATTAGAATCTGCATCCTATCCCATCATAGCCTATGCTATGATATCCAAAGATCTTTCTGTAGATAAACTTCAGAAAAGTTGGTATGAATTTTACCTTCAAGCAGCAGTTAAAGGAAACCATATAATAAACTTGCCATTTCCTATATATTCTATGTATAAATTCCTGAGTAGGGTGGAGGGAGGTGGAAGACTGACAATAATCAGTGGACCCTAAATGTAGCTTTAAAATACTTAATTACGGGAGTGCCTGTGTGGTTCTGTCGGTTAAACCACTGATTCTTGGTTTTGGCTCAGGTCATGATCTCATGGGATGGAGCCCCTCCTGGAGGCAGGTGTGGGGGTCCAGACTCTGCACTGAGGGCAGGGTCTGTTTAAGATTCTCTCCCTCTCTCTGTGCCCCTTGCCCTGCTCACGAGTGCGTGCACATGCTTGCTCGCTCGCTCTCTCTCTCTAATAAATAAAATCTTAAAAAAATAAAAACAAAATGCTTAATTATCCTGATGGTATTATTGTGCAGCTTGAACATATCTTACCATTTTCTGAGTTAATTTTTGTGGGGGAATCCATTCTACAAGACTAACCATTATGGACAAATATACTCAGGACCTAATCAATTGCTTAACCAGGACCCTTGGTAATTTTCATTATTTGACAATAGGATGTCAACATGGACTCTGTCCCTAGATTAGGCGAAACTCTTCTTTGACCCAATGTGAAGCTAATGAGAAGAAATATTAATACAGTACTTGTGACAGCACAAGGCAAACTGTCATGTTTTTGAGTGAGACTTGAAAGCAGCTCATGCAAAGTGTGATGCAGCTTGTCATTCCTGGATCTTATATTCTGTGAGCAGAGTTGATAACAATGCTACTGACAGGTTGCAAAAAAACAAAACCAAAGAATTGAGTAATGGGGTATTGGCAAGAAGAGAAAGATTTTAAAGAAGAGAAAGAGTAAATGCATTTACAGTTTGACAAACACGACTTGCTAAAAATGAGTGCTGTCTTCCACGAACCCAGGTATATAGACACACAGAGTGAGAGCTAAGTAGATCAAATTAAAGAATGAAAAATTAAGAAACCATATATGCGCATAGAAGACACAGCCAGAAAGGATTATATGGTCGGTGAAAAGGTGGGGTGGGAGAATTTTCATCTTTGAAATTAAAATGAATGAGAAGGTTTACTTTTAAAACTTCTAAATAAATTAAACCATTATCTGCACATAAAGTAAATAAGTCATGAACTTAATTATTTATGAAGATACTTGTTATAAATTTATATTTCATTGTAGCTCCCTGTAATCTTTGGAGCATCTCTGTGTCTTCTGAGTTTCTGTTCTGGAAAATTGGACAATGAATTGTAGTGAGCACGGAAAATGCTTTACTAAGAAACATAAAATGCTGAGTCCCTGGAGAATGCAGAATGGAACTTCTGTGCAGGCTGAGCAGAGGACGGAGCGGTGTGTTTTCTGGGAAAGGAAGCTTTTTGCTTCTTATTCCCAATAGTCTGTGGACTTCTAGAATCACTAGGTAGACGGTGAGGCTGTCTTGCCTGGCTAAGTCCTACCACGTTCTCGGAAAAAGTTATACATAGGTGTGTATTGAGAATAAATCTTCCGACCGGAACTTCAACAAAGGTCCCAAGTACGTCCCACAGAGTTAAGAAAGGGTTCTAACTGAAGAAATCTGAGAGAGAACACAAGAATAAGGAAGCCACCGGAAAAATGGTGGGTCTTAGAAACTGAGAAATACACCCCTTCTCCTCCACTTTTACTTCATTTTTTCAAGTATAATGATAAATAGGCTATATTTTTTCTGTATGTTTTGAGTATCTCAGTAACATTGTACATGTTGAAGATTTACTAATTAAATATTATGTTTTCTCAGAAGCCTGGGTGGCTCAGTTGGTGAGGCATCTGATTTTGGCTCAGGTCATGATCTCAGGGTCCTGAGATCCAGGCCTCAGGCTCCCTGCTTAGCAAGGAGTCTACTTGTCCATCTCCCTCTCCCTCTGCCCTTCCTCCGGCTCGTACTCTCTCTGTCTCTCTTTCAAATAAATAAATCCAATCTTTAAAAAAAAAATAAACAAATACTGTGCTTTCTACAATATTATACTAAGAAAACTTGCCCGTGACTAGGTTGCTTATTCAGGCTATTGACATTTTTAGACCAAAATCCAGGAAGAAGAGGCTACTTAGTCCGTATGATACCGTAATTACATATATGTTACCAAGATTTTTTCAAAGAAATAAAAGTGGCTAGTTTTATATTACGTATCCTCAATTTACACAGAGAGAATAAATAAACTAACAGTCATTCAAATAGCACATAAGTAAACATCAAAACTTGTGTGACTTTTTTTAAAGATTTTATTTATTGATTGATTTGAGAGAGAGAGAGAGTGCATGTGCTCAAATTTGGGGGAGGGGCAGAGGGAGAAGCAGACTCCCCGCTGAGCAGGGATCCCAATGCAGGGACTCAATCCCAGGACCTGAGATCATGACCCGAGCGGAAGGCAGCTGCTGAACCGACTGAGCCACCCAGGTGCCCCCAAATTTGTGTAACTGTTATGAGCTAGTGTAGAGCAACAGAAACAAATGTGCCGTGTAAATGTTACTAAAATTGCTGTTGTTTTAGCTGTTGTCCATGGTGGTAGTGTTAGGGTCTTCATATCATATTACTGTTTATTCCTCCTTATGATTTGTGTTAAGCCTCTTCCAATATATGGTCCTGTAGAAAATCAAGAACAACACCTTGCATACAATTATCTGGCTTACCTTCTTGAGACCACAGCATCTACGGTAATCCCCACAGCTTAATGCTGTAGAGGTAGCTGGGTATGAATCTCCTTCCTCTTCCTCTCCCAGGGATCAATGGTGTCTCATGGCAGATTTATCGGCTTCTCTTGACATTTCTTGCAGTTTGCTAGTATATTAAATTATCCTTTATTCCTTCACTCACTGTTTATTGAGCACCCACTACTAAATTTACTTACAATGCAGAGATAAACCAAACACAATTCCTATCAAGAATAGGTGGGTGGTGGTAACTTCCCCTATTGAGAGAGCATCCTTTAGGCAGCATGTTGTGTACCGCGTGATTATAAGTAGCCATCTGTCATGAGCTGGTGACAGCAGCTAACCCACGGGTTTTCAATTCATGGCTTGGCCAATAACTTGAATCTGACCTGTTGTGGAGGGCTGATCTGGACCTTTAGTGGACTGGTATCTTGGGGGTGGGGGTGACCTTCCTTCTTAAGTATTTTCCAGTGTTATAGTTCTTTCTTCTACCCTCTATTTCTCTCCCTGGTATCAGCAGTCCCACCCTATCTCTTTGAAGCTCTAACACCTATTATATTTGTTTGATTTTTCTCATTGGTGGTGGTGGTGGTGGTGTGTGTGTGTGTTTTTCCTTTAGGTGAGACAAAAATGCTAGATGGGGCTGGAGTAAAAGGAATGCCTTCCCTACAAGTACAATAAAACCCTATCAAATCTTTCCCCTCCAAATTCAGACCTTGGTTATGGAGGAGTCCCCGAAGCTATTTCACAATTTTTCTCTTCTCCCCTCACCCCACCCCTTCTAGATACACGAGGGTATCTTCTCAAATATTGACAGGGTGGAATTTATGATGTCCCTGCAGATACAGTTCATAGAGGTATAAGGGCACCCCTTAAGAATGCAGTTGCCACTGGGTGGCTCAGTCGGTTATGCCTGCGACTCTTGATTTGGGCTCAGGTCACCATCTCAGGGTCATGAGATCAAGCCCCACATCAGCTCCATGTGCTTGGGATTCTCTCTCTCCCCCTCTCCCTCTTCCCCTTCCTGACTCCCACTCACATGTGTGTGCTCTCTCTCTCTCTCAGAAAAAATTTACCAAAAAAAGAAGAAAAAGAATGCAGTTCCCAGGAATTTCTCACATTCACGTTATTCCATGCTCTGTCTCAAGCTGCTTATCCAAGTTACCATTTCAGTGTTTCTTCAGTTATGGATTCAAAAGTTTCTCTTCCAGGCAAACAGATCTCATGATATCTCCCTGTGTGAGCCTGTCTCTCCAGAGTAACAGGTGGTGGTTTCTCCCAAACTGAGTTTTCTGATGGGTCCAAGATAAGTCATTGCTTTCGCATTTGCCCAGCCTTTGCTTACTGTAATGACAGGAGTGAGGACTTGTAAGCTGTTTACAGCTGGAGCTGAAATAGGAAATCTAAAGATTAATATTCTTAGCCTAGCTATGCCAATGCATTATTCCATTCCAGACTGTATAGAACAATGGGCATGACATTAGGGGATGAATATATTTTAACTATAGCCATAATGTGCAAAACCATGCATATAAAACCTGCCTCAAGGGGTATAATGTAAGGATAGGAATAAAGTATCTGGATCTTGCTTCTGATGGAAGTGGTCTAGACACAGGCACCTGGGTGGCTCAGTCGGTTAAGCGTCTGCCTTCAGCCCGGGTCATGATCCCAGGGTCCTGGGATCCAGCCCCGTGTTGGGCTCCCTGCTCAGCTGGGAGCCTGCTTCTCCCTCTCCCTCTACCCCTCCCCTGATTCATACTCTCTCTCTCAAATAAATAAATAAATAAATAAATAAATAAATAAATAAATAATCTTTAAAAAAAAAAGTGATCTAGACAAAGAACAAAAATCAAGAATGAAGCCAAATAGCAGAGGATTAAAACCAAAGAGGTGACAATTAAAAAGTGTGAGACTGGATGTCAAGATGTGAGGAATCACAGACTTGAAGCCCAGAGTTCACAGACATTTTTTTTTCCTGAGTGTTTTTATAGGTGTGGGACATACATGGAAAATGTCATAATAGAGGAAAGACCAGCTCCTCTGGGGTGACTTCTGTCACACAAGACTTATGAAGCTCATTCTTATTTTTTTCGAGTATTTGCCAAGAGTGCAGTGTATTCAGTACAAACCAAAAGTACGTTTGATTGTACACCTTATCACTGAAGTCTGAATTCTCATCTGGTCAAAAGTGCCTAGAGTCCTAAATATAAAAGCAAAGAAAATTTTCATTCTCCAGGTATAAGGAAGTCAGTTCTCAAAAGTTGTCATATGTAAATCATGTGCCATATTATGAAGCAAAGTTTAATGTGCTGTCAGATTTAAATTTGGGTGAGGGGAAGTTCTTGGCTGGGGCTTTTAACTTAGACAGCTTTTGAGAAATCAGTGTCACCTGGAAGTATTTTATTGACAATTTAATGATTGAGTTTTCTTCTGCTAAGGGCAGGAATTTAAGGTGAAAGCAATGTCACTAATATTAAAAACAACTTTATCATCCAGAAAGGCAAGTTATTTCGAATCTGAGTCTCTTTGGAAACCTTTGAAAAAATCGTTTTGCTTCTGGAGCATAAAATCTGGTTTTATGCCAGGTTTTGCCAAAGGTTGCCAGCTCTGTTGATCTAGAAATTACATTGTGTAATTGTGGTTTCATAAGAAATCATGTTCCCAAGTATCCTTCTTTAATGTTCCATCATGAGGTGCTCCCTGTGTTCAATTTTTTGTTTCGGTTATACTAATAGCGAATATACCCAAAGTATGACATCAATATGAATTAGACTCAATTTATCACAGCAATTAGGAATAGTAACATCACATTTAAATTTACCTAGAATAATCTGGCAGTTCTATGTCTGCATTAAAAATCCAGTAACTAAACTTGATCCCCATATCCCTCTCTAAGTTATCAAATGGGACAATTAATCTAATTTTCCTCTCCAAACAAGCTCAAAGCTGCGTTTATAAGGCAAAACTCATGAGCTCCGGCTTTGCTAGCAGTAGCCTCTACAGCTTATCGCAGTGATGTCTGTCCCGCTCGAATCTGCAGAAAAGCAAACAGACAAGTTGTGGTGACTCTGAAAAGCAAACAGAAGTAGGAAAAATTTAGAAGATGATCAACACGGGGAGGAAAGACTCACGAGGAGATGAGGGTCCCCTTTTATTCCTCCTTTGTATCTTTTTTTAAAAAGACTTTATTTCTTTATTTGAGAGGGAGAGAGAGCAAGAGCATGGAAGAGGAGCCGGGGGAGACAGAGAAGCAGACTCCCCACCGAGCAGGGAGCCTGACAGGGGGTTGGGGGGTGGCTTGATCCCACGGCCCCAGGATCTTCACCTGAGCCAAAGGCGGGCTCTTGACTGACTGAGCCACCCAGGCGCCCCTCTCCTTTGTGTCGTTTTTGTTCTCCTGACTTTGCCCCCAAGAATGGACTCCAGTTAGGGCACAGTATAGCAGATGCGCTGGTGAAACCCTGGTTGAAACTTGCCTTCTTTCTGGCCACAGAAACCAGGGAAAGAAGCCACAGTGAACAGATAGATGAGGAGGGAATTTTGGAACAGAGAGAGCCAAAGAAGTAAATCCTGTATTTCTGATGTGAACAGACACAGTTCTCAACTTGACTTTTGAATTGTACGTAGGAAAGCAGACCCAGACCCAACCCTGCACCACAGACGCTGAATCCCTGAACTGAGTCATGACCTACATGCATGGGTCTGGGTCTAAAATCAGTCCCTTCGATCATTATAAACCATCCCTCTTTCTAACGATACTCTTTTCTTTTAAGTCCTATTTAACTAAATGCATACTGTTTTCATGTTTTATCTTTTTTTATTCATTAACTTTCATATCTATTTTTATATTAAAATTGTACCTTCTTTAGGCGCCATATGGTTGGTCTCTCTTTTTGAATCACTTATGTCAATAGGTGCCTTTTAAACAGAGTGCTTATAGTAGTAACCTTTAATACATTATGGAAAAGTTTGATTAAATCTTTTAATTTTACTATATTATGTTCTCTCTAACTTTTATCCCATTGTTTTTCCTTCCTTCCTTATGTTGTCACTATTTTAATATTTTAATAGACTATCTTAAATCATCTACTACTAGTTTTTTGGCCAAAATTCTTTCTATTAGTTTTCAGTAATTGTTCCCGAGATTATAATGTACATATTTAACTTTTCCCAGCCTACTTAGAGTTAATACATTTTTTAAGATTTTATTTATTTATTTGACAGAGAGAGAGACAGTGAGAGCAGGAACACAAGCAGGGGGAGTGGGAGAAGGAGAAGCAGTCTTCCGCAGAGCAGGGAGCCCGATGCAGGGCTCGATCCCAGGACCCTGGGATCATGACCTGAGACGCAGGCAGACACTTAATGACTGAGCCACCCAGGCGCCCCAAGAGTTAATACTTTTAAATCTCACATCCGGTCACTCTCATGGACAGTTTGTATCTCTTGCACTTTTTCCTGGTGTGTGGACATACTTCCCTATTTCTGTGCATGCCTCGTAATAGTACTTTGTTTGTTTTTAATGGGAACCTAACATTTTAGGTGATGCTTTATGGCAACTCTGGGTACGGTACCCCTTCGTCCAGAGAGCTTTTTTTATTTTTTAGTGACTGGTTGGATTATCCCTGTGAAGAATATACTCCACCCTACATGTGAAGCCTTGGATGTTGCTCCTCAGGGAGGCACAATTTTGAACATCAGCACAGTTACCCTGGCGTGACAGTGGTACGCAGACTCGCTTCTTGACTCCACACAGCAGCTACACTCCACTAATGACCAGCTGATTGTTCTTTTGTTTTGAGCTAGGTCCTAAACTGCTAAGTCATCTAATCGTGACTTCTTTGAAGGAATAGAATCTGAGGTCTGTGTTTGATGGGTTTGGGCTCTAGAAGGGCTCCTCCCAATTCTCCTGTTCCCCTAACCCTTCTTACTGAATTTTCATAGATTTCCTTGAGTAGGTGTTTCTTCGTTGTTCTTCGCCCTTACCGTCTAAAATCATATAATTCACCAGGAAGTAGATTGGTGGAGGTTCTTTTATTGCCAAAAATCTACCCTCAGGAATGTAACGTCTTTAATGTTCAAAAATCAATAGATGCATTTATGATATTAACAGAATCATAAAAAATATAATTTAATACCCATTCGTGATTTTTAAATGCTAAGCAAACTAGAATAATAAGAAATATATACAAGCTAATAAAAAACATTCATCAAATTTCAACAACATAATATATAATGATAAAACATTAAAGTGTTTCCTTCTAATATATCTAAAAAAAAGGCATATATGCCAAATTTAACCATTTGTATACAGCATGTTACTGGTCATTCTAGCCATTATAATAAAATAAGAAATTAAAATAAAATCCATAATATTCATAATGAAATAAAACTTTTTCTATTTTGATACGTATTTTTACATAGAATACTCCAGAAATCAACAAATCAGTTCTAAAAGTAAGATATAAATTTAGCAAGGGTAAAAAATTGATATACAAAAGTCAATTGTGTTCTTATATAAGTACCAGATCATTGAAGAAAAATAAATTTTAAAAATTCCATTTGTAATATTGCTCAAAAATCTATGAGAGACCATGGAATGAATCTAACATACCATATCCAAGATCTCTACACTGAGATTTGCAAAACAATACAAGGAGAAGTGACAGAAGACATGGATAATTAAGAGATATACTATGTTCATATCAGAAGAATCCATTTTTTTAAGATACCAATTATCCACAAATTAATCTATAAGTTAAACACAATCTAAATCAAATTCCAGCTGGATTTTTTTTTCCTAAAAATTACAAGTCTTTCCTAAGCTTCAAAAGACATAAAGAGCTCTAGAGTAACCAAATGTATGGGCCACTTGATTTTCAACAAGTGTCAACACCATTCAGGAAATGAATGTTGTTTCAACAATCCTGTATATTCAACTGTATATTCATATGGAAAACAGTAATCATCAAACATTAACTCACACACACACACACACACACACACACACACACACACACACACACACACACGCAAGTCAGAATGAATCATACACCTAAATGTAAAACCTGAAAATTGAAAATTGTAAAAAACAGAAGTGAAAATATTTGAACATGGAAAGATTTCTTCACTAGAACCCCAGGTGTGCAAATCATAAGAGTAAAAATAGATAAATTGGACTTATCATAATTAAAATTCAAGAAATTAAAAGACAAACCTCAGAGAGCAACTTTCTTGAAATATAAAGACTCTTAAAACCCAGTAATAGTAATAAAAACAACCCGATATAGATGGTTAGAAAGATCTGAGCAGACATGTCACGTCAGAAGATGCATGAATTGCCAATAAATA
This sequence comes from Zalophus californianus, assembly GCF_009762305.2. Classification (NCBI taxonomy): domain Eukaryota; kingdom Metazoa; phylum Chordata; class Mammalia; order Carnivora; family Otariidae; genus Zalophus; species Zalophus californianus. Next base: position 143,804,371 of record NC_045599.1, on the reverse strand, counting down.
CACTGAAATGTTCTACATATTTCAGGTAAATGAAAATTAAAATCACAACTGAAAACCACCTTATATCCATTAAAATGGTTAAAATATAAAACATAGACAATACCTTGTGTTAATAAACATGTGTGGCAACTAGAAGCATCCTACACTGCTGTTAGAAATGTAAAATAATAATACATGGGGCACCTAGGTGGCTCAGTCAGTTAACTGTCAGACTCTTGATTTCAACTCAGATCATGGCCTCAGGGTCGTGGTGGAATAGAGCCCCACATAGGGCTCCACACTCAGCAGAGAGTCTGCTTGAGATTCTCTCTAACCCTCTCCCTCAGCCCCTCTCCCCTGCTCGCTCTCTTTCTCAAATAAATAAATAAATCTTTAAAGAAAAAAGAAATGTAAAATAATACATTGAAAAATAGTTTGGCTTTAGAAAAATAAGAAATATATACAAGCTGATAAAAAACATTTATGAAAATTCTATGTTCTAAAAATTTTAAACATACATCTGCCATAAGTCCCTGCAATGTAGTTCCTAGGGACATACATAAGAGGAATGAAAGCATAGCCATGTAAAGATTTTTATGCAGATGTTCATAACTATTTGTAGAAACAAATAGAAATAACCAAATGATTCTGAACAGGAGAATAATGAATAAACAATTTGTGCTGTGTCCACACAATGGAATACTGGGGAGCAATAGAAAGGAATGACCTACTGCAATGTTCAACAGTACAGAGATCTCCAAATAATTGCGCAGAGTGAAAGAAGTGAGACCATACTGAGTACATACTGTGTAAATTCATTTAGAAAAATTTCTGGAAAAAAAAAATCTAATCTATAGTGAAAGAAAACAGATCAGTGGTTTCTTAGGAAGAACGATGGAAGGAAAGACAAAGTACAGATGGGGACAAGGAAACTGTTCGGGGTGAGCAAAATGTGCCTTATTTTGGCCATATTGATGGTTTTCCAGGATATCCATAGGTCAAAACTCAGCAAATAGTATACAATAAATAAGTGCAGTTTATTATACATCAATTATCACTCTATAAAGTGGTGGAAACAACATGTTTTCAAACATATTTTCATTGGCTATAATACGTAATTTTAATTCTAATGCATTTTCTGGCATCTAATTAGAATCCAAGTAGAAGATACGGCTTCAGAAGTGAATAGGATACAACGCTTTCTTTTTCCATCTATTAATATGTAGGGTAAAATAGAATGGAACAAAAAGTTTAACAGATACAAATATACAAAAGGAAAAGCACCATGTTCTGGATCAAATCTGAATAGAATTTCAGCAGTAAAAGTAGCCTGTTAGCCTCAGGTGAGATTGGAGGATTTTTGTAGAGGGAAGTGTAAGAAATAGAACATTTTCTTTCCTTACTTGTGCTATTTTTTCTTCCTTCAATCATGTTTCTTTCCTTTATCTCTTCCTTTCTCCTCTACTCTTTTTTATTTTTTTCTTATCTTCTTTCTGATCTGCATTCTTTTCTTTTTCAATATTGTTTTTGTCTTGTATCTCATCTCTCTTTTTTTATTTGTATCCATACAAGGGCCTATTTTTCATATTTTCATTATTTTCCATTTATTTCCTCTTTCCCCTTATTGCTCCTATCCTAAAATTTGTCTTTAGTTTTTTACTTTTTACCTCATCATCTTAATTATATACTTTGGAAACATAATTAAAGCAATTAGTATACCACTATTTCTTGCATTTTTATGATATTTACAATTTTCAGAGCAATTACGAGGACCTTACTGTTATCATTATCATGTCACATATGGGGACAATGACACCTGCAGGAGTTCATTTTCATAATTTGCCATCACTAGAGCTGGTTGAGGTACCATTTACATCCAGGTGTTTTCAACCTTCATTTACTATAACTCATGGTTAGCGAATCCTCCTGCATGATACTCTACCTGAAAACGATATTATAACATTGTGTCTAAACTATCTACTAGTTTAAAATCCTAGCAAGAGTCCCCCATTTGATTAGCTAGAGTGATATTTCTTTTGGTTGACATCAGAGGGAGGAAAAATTCTTATACATTTTTTAAAATAAATACTAGAAAGCACAATTTGCATTATCAATGTCAGCATTACACTAATAAAGAGACAAGATAGGAATTTTTACTTGGTCATATTAAACACTTTGGAAAACATTATATATGTAAAATTCAGCGTTCCCAGATTAAGACCTTAAAATAAGTTTTTTTTTCTTTTCTTGAAGATTTATGAACAGAAATATAACAATACATCCCATGGGGGATTTGTAAATAATATCAGAAACATGCTTTTTGTATATAATATAAGGCCATTTGGGTATGATTTTTTTTTATTCAGAAGATAAAGAGGGGAATGCATATTTTCAAAGTTTTTCACATAATAAATGCATTTATGATAAAGGTGAAATACTGGCAAAAAAAATATTTAAGAGGTAAAATCAAGGTATGGCCTCAAATGTTCACAGTCATAACCTTAAAAACCGGTCTTCAATATATCTATTTTATTGATTGTTATACTTTTAATAATTTGACTCTGGTAACATACGGCAGTCTTTAAATTCTTATGTAAATATTCTATAAATACTACTTACCTACCTATAAGTAGATAGGCAAACTTGGTTGTCTAACTTTTAATTTAACTTAATAATATTTATGTGACCAAACAACTTTTATTCAAAAAATTATGAAAATATAAAAACTAAGCAAAGCCTCTATTAACTTTGGTTCCAGGCTCTGGCCAGAAGAAGCAGCATATAAAAAATTTCTGTCACAGGCGTGAGACCCTAAAGATGAAGTAATTACAATAATGGTTGCAATCTTTAGCAATTATCACCTTAACATTTGAGATCTGGCACATGATTATGAAACACCAACAATCATTATTTGCAACCTCAATAAGTTAGTGGAAAAGCAACGTTTTCAAGTTTCCTTATAAATATTTATATGCTGCTGCTTTGACCAGATCAATCATTGATTTTTACATAAAATTTTCATTTTTACCTCATTTATAGCTCATTTATAGGAACGATGGCACGATATTATTTCATTCAGCTTAATTTTCATGTGTATATTCTCTGTGTTGATTGAATTCACTTTTCATGAAGTGCTACTTTTAGCTCAATATTGTTTTCTTTTCCGTGTCATTCATCTCTCTTTTGAGCCCCTCTCTATTTCTATAGTCACTATGAACTCAGCAATATATATTTCTTTCTGTGAAGAAATGAGAACAGTGAAATAATTTAGTTCAGGTCACTTTTTTTGATATTCTCCATTAAAAGGCAATAATCTTAATTCTAATGAAGCATTTGTTGTGACCTATATTTAATTATGGCACACAGGGCATGACAGATAATTTAATAAACTCAAAACCATCGGCGTGCTGAGGAGAAGCATCCTGGAGGAACAGTGTGTAAGACTGAGGTTCAAACTATTACTCAATGGACAGAGTTTTGACAAAAGCTGCAGTTTCCTACTGGAATTCTTTTCCAAGCCTGAAACATGAACTTGAGAATGTAGGAGTCTATTAGTCTATTAACATAGACTCCCCTCAATTGACCAGGAGCAAAATGCAACCTCCAGGGAGGCAAGAGGGTAGGAGGGCCCAGACAAGATATAAGTGGATAGCCAAGTTCATGGGCAGTGAGATGAAAGCACAGAAAATGGAGTAGACCAGGTCAGCCCATGGTCAGGTACACTAGCCTAACTCTAGCAGAACCTACATGAGTGGTGGTTGCTTCTATCAAGAGGCAGGAACTGATAATGACTGAAATGCATAATTATCTTGAAGCTCTAAAGACAGTTGGACAGAATGTAAATGTTTGAAGAATAACCAGATATAGTTTCCTACATAAAAAAAAAAAGCAAGTTTCTGCCTTTATACTATGAACCCTATGAAAGGACTTTACCAAAATGAGTATAGTCTACAGGTCAACTAACACAACATCAGTATTTAATGTAAAACAGAGTGTTTGCTGTTGAGGTGATGATATGTGGGAATAAGATGGAAACAGGCTGTTGAGTTTTTAGACTTTTTTCTGGAATGACCTGTTTCTCCATAAACTTGTTTCTTTGTTTCTTTTTTTTTTTTTAAGAAATTTTAAGTGGGTGGGGGGTAGGTGAAATAGGTGAGGAGGATTTAGGAATGATGAGCATCAGGTGGTTAAAATAAAAACTTAAAAAAAAAAAGAAATGTGGCACGTGAGTGGCTTAGTTGGTTAGACATCTGATTCTTGATTTTGGCTCAGGTCATGATCACAGGGTTAGATCTAACCCTGTGTCTGGCTCCATGCTCAGACTAGAGCCTGCTTGAGATTCTCTCTCTCTCTCTCTCTCTCTCTCCCCCTCTGCCCCTCCCCCTGCTCACTCTCAATAAATAAATAAGTAAAATCGCTAAAAAATAAATTTTAAATTATTTAAATTTTTAAATTACCTTTATAAAATATCAGTGTTAATTTAAAACATTGTCAAACATTATTGATTTGGACGGGCTTCCTTCTGTTTATTTGTTTATATTTATATAGCAACTAGGAGGTAATGTTGCCTCCATAATGGTCATTGTATGTACTGCAGTTAAGAAGCCCAAGCAAGGTAAGAAAGGGTCCATTCTTCTAAGGTAATTATGATTAGTACCACCTATTGTCTTGGAATAAGATAAATCAGTCAGGAAGACTAGAAAAGTAGTATTTTTTCAACTCCAAATGTAAGAAAATTTGAGCAAGGATATACATCTCCCATCTCCAGAACTAATACTCAGCTGTGGGGTCCACACCCACTCACACTATGGAGTAGACCTCAGGAGAACACTCCACTGTGTGGGCTTGCCACTACTGCTTATAGCTTCAACTCCCACAGTTGCTCTTGTTCTTATCATCTTGTTCTCAAAGCATGTATCTAAATTTGATTTGGATGCTGACTTCCTGTCTCTTCAGTGCTGGCAATTGGTCACATTTCCTTTGTATATTGATGGATTCTTACATCTTCCTCAAATCTTCTTACTCTCTCTTCTAGTGTAATGTCCTCCTACTCTTGGGAAATGATCTGATAATAGCCATCTACGTCATATGTGGGTCATAGCCGTTTCACTGAGGGCCACTTCATCCTGGAATATTTATACTTGAATACATCTGCATAATTACAGAATACAAAGGTTTATTCTCTCTTAAGTTGAGTCATATATACTACTTGAGCAAGTCAGTCTGTAAGATAGGAAGTCTTTATTGGTGCGTAAATAATAGGTGAATTTTAATACTGGAAAAAGTCATTGTGAAAATATTTGTTACCAGTATTATTTCAAAGATTCAAAGATTTTTAGGATTCTTAATTTCAAATATCCATTTTGGCTCAGAAACCAGTTAAATTAATTAAAAGTATAAACTATCTTTTAAAATTACACCAGATGTGCCAAGATTTATTTACTAAACTATGTTGATTTAGATCTGAAATGTTTGCTTGTATTCACATCAAATCATTGAAGATTTATAAACAGATTTTAATCAGGTTGTTTGAAACAACTCAGTAAGTCAGCAGATATTCACGTATTACTACCATGTACTAGTAAAAGCACAGAGATGATTTTTTTCTGGAATTTGGAGATGGATACATCTCCACAAACACAAACAACTCTCCTGACCTCACCTACAGAAATCAGAAGTTCCTGGTGTTTGTATTATCGAGTTTTTGATTTTTCAACATCATTTAAAATGTGATACAATGAAAATCATCACGTCCAAAGTGAATGTGGGCTTGTCATCTTCTATCTTACAATGCATTTTCAAATGGAGAAATGCTCACTACTCCTGGGGGGGGAAGCTAACTTTTTTTATTGTTTATTATATCTTTTAATAATTTATCGCCAAAGAAACCAAACTGTCAAAAATCACTGAGGCAGAACTGGCAGCTTGTCAGTTCTCACTGCTCAGTGAGAAAAGAGCAAACAGACACAATCCATCAGAGACCACACAGCTCTAGTTATCAATTATCATAATGCTTTATTTCAAAATATTTTCTAGGATCATCCAAATACACACTTACAGACTATAAGTTAAAAGAAGAAAAAAACTCTTCAACAGCTATTAATTTATTCTGTGAACATGTCATTCTGATGTCTGTAAGGAAGAGAGAACAGATCTAAAACCATGATTGCTTTCCCTTAGCCTCTCAGTAGAAAAGATACATGTTGTAAGCATTTAGAATAAAAGCTTTCTTCTGTAACTTTTAACAAAATTTTACCTTTGTATTGTGTTTCCATATTGTTCTGTCTTAAGCTCTCCTTAAGAATTTCAGACAGACTCCAGATAGCTCTGACAATACTTACACTGAGAAGTAGACAAATCTTTACACTTCAATGACAACAATCTTTTTAACTGGTAAACACCAGTAACCGAAGTCTAACAACGTATTTCAATTTAAAGAGAAACAAATATCCCTTTCTCTCCAATCACAATTCTCCCCAAACATTACTGCTTTTACACTAAAATTAATAGCTGTCCTTCACAGGCAGAGCACTGACACAGGTGGTTTTGATTATTTAGATAAAAAGTACAAGCACATATAGAGTGCAATGTAGTGAAGTTATGACATTCATTCTAATAATTATTTCCTAAATCGCCTATCAGAAAGCAGTCAATTATTAATGGATTTTTCACTCTATTTACCTTATACATTTTTTTACATAATGAGCTAGTTTTTTAAAAAATTCAACTCAATATACAACATTTTCTCAATCAATTGATAGCAACTCAACCTGAGATCTTAATAAATCAATGGAGACTGATGGTCATCAGTGCCTTATAGTACATTTTCATGATGAATGGACATTAAAACCAAAATGAACAAGTGATTAGATGATTTTCCAAGATACATATGTGTGTTCACATATGTGTTTTCACACAGAATCCAGTTTCTTTCAATGGTATATTGGAAAATTCATTTAGTATCTTAATACAAATGCCCAGTAAAGTCTATAAACCCAATGGCTGCTTAAGGGAAGGCATGGTATAGATTATTTCTACATTTTTTCTTTAGTCAAGGAATTTTACTCAAGGAAAACATGTGAATTTTATATATATATACATATATATATAATTCACATGTTTTCATATAATTATATATGAATATACATGTCTATATGAATATATATGTATATATAAAGAGCAAACAAATTTTATGTATAATTATATAAATATGTATATAATTATACAAATTATATAAATATGTATATAATTATACAAATTATATATAATTATACAAATTATATATAATTATATATATAATTCACATGTTTATATAATTATATATAAATATATATGTATATATAAAGAAAGAGCAAACAAATTTTGTAAATATTTTGATAGCTAGTAGTAGGTCTTCAGGAAACAGGTTTTATTTGAGTGATATATACAAGATCATAATCATTAATGAATTTTAATGAGTCAAACAGTTTAATTCATTTTATTACACATTTCCAAAAGATTGTCACTACCATTTTATTGTGTGAGGATTTATTTTGATTCAGATTATAGGCATTACTTTAAATAAATTACATTTTTTCAAAAGTTCAATGTGCTACAATGTATAGAATTGTTGAATCATTATAGTGTACGCCTGAAATGAATATAACACTATATGTTAATTATACTTCAATTAAAAAAGAAGCTCAATGTGCGGGGTATCTGGGTGGCTCAGTTGGTTAAGCATCTGCCTTTGGCTCTGGTCATGATCTCAAGGTCCTGGGATCGAGCCCCATGTCAGGCTCTCTGCTCAGCAGGGAGTTTGCTTCTCCCTCTGTGCTCTCCCTCTCTTTCTCTCTCTCTCCAATAAATAAATAAAATCTTAAAAAAAGAAAAGTTCAGTGGACCAAAACACAGGTCACTGACACCACCAAATGCTAGCAAGGATAGGGAACAACAAGAATTCACATTCATTTCTGGTGGGAATGCAAAATAGTAAAGCCACTTTGGAAGACAGTTTGGCAATTTCTTACAAAGGTAAACATACTCTTATTATACAACTCAGCAATTCAATATTTACCTAAAGGATTTGAAAACTTCTGTTCACACAAAAACTTGACCACAGATGTTTATTGTGGCTTTATTCATAATTGCTAAAATTTGGAAGTAACTAAGATGTCCTTTGGTAGATGAATGGGCAAATAACTATAGAACATCCAAGCAATGGAATATTCTTCAGCACTAAAAAGACATGAGCTAAGAAGCCATGAAAAGACATAGAATAAACTTAAAAGCATATTAATAAGTGAAAGAAGCCAATCTGAGAAAGCTACATAGTATATCATTTTAACTATATGACATTCTGGAAAAGGCCAAACTGGAGACAGTAAAAAGATCAATGGTTGCCAAAGGTTAGGTGGGGAAAGGTAAGGGAAAGATGAACAGGTGGAGCAGAGAAGATTTTTAGGGCAGGGAGGGAAACAACTCCGTAAGATGCTATAATGGTGAATACACGTTCTTTTTTTCTTTCCTGGACCCAATTCCAATGAGGGGGTGGATTCCTTCCCATACAATATCAGGTTATTCTCAGACACCAGCAGGGTGTCTGGAAGTTCAACTCAATTCCCACACTACCTGGAGATAGCATTGGATTCCATGGGTCAGTCCAGTGAGATTGCTCTCCACCCCTCACTTTAGATGCCAGTGGCAAGCCCCAGGCTGTTTGTTACCAGTGCTTCTGACCAATTGGCTATAGATTGAAGGATCTGACAACCTCCTCCTTAGGTTCTTTTAATTTACTAGAGCAGCTCACCGAATTCACTTACTTAGGGGCGCCTGGGTGGCTCAGTCGTTAAGCGTCTGCCTTCAGCTCAGGTCATGATCTCAGGGTCCTGGGATTGGCCCCCGATCAGGCTCCCTGCTCAGCGGGGAGTCTGCTTCTCCATCTCCCCCTATCCCCACCCCCACCCCCACTCATACGCTCTCTCTCAAATAAATAAAATCTTAAAAAAAAAAGAATTCACTTAGTTATCTTTACCAGTTTAGTAAAAGGATATGATTAAGGATATGAATCAACAGCCAGATGAAGAGATACATAGGGCGAGGTACTATGGGGAAAGGGCTGGAGCTTCCATGTTCTTTCCAAGGCACCACTCTCCTCACACCTCCCATGTTCACCAATCTAGAAGCTCTCTGAACCCATTCTTGTTGGGTTTTTATGGAGGTTTTATTGCACTGTCGTAATCGATGAAGCCACTGGCCATTGACTGATTCAACCTCCAGCCCTTCTCCCCTCCACAGAGGTCTCAGGTAGGGGTGGGGGGCTGAAAGTTCCAAATCTCTAATCACATCGTTGGTCCTCCTGGAAACCAGCCCCTGCCCTTTGGTGGGGTACAAACATCACCGTTATTAATATAACAAAAGACACCTTCATCATTCTCAACACATAAGAATTTTCAAGGGTTCTGAGAGCTGCGAGCCAAGAGCTGTGAACAAAGACCAAATATATAGGAGGAATATATTTTGGTCGTCTGAATGAACAAATACGTATTTCTTATATCACACATGTCATTACACATTTATCCAAACCCATGGAATGTACAATACCAAGAGTGAACCCTAGTGTAAACCATAGACTTTGGGTGACAGTGATGTGTTAATGTAGGTTCATCAATTGTAAAAAAAATGTACCACTCCAGTGGAAAATGTTGATAATGGGAGAGGCTATGCATGGGTAGGGGCAGGTGGTAGATGGGAAATCTCTATTTTCTGTTCAATTTTGCTATAAATCTGAAATTTCTATAAAAAATAACTATTTTTTTAAAGTTCAAGTTATAGTAGTTCATAATATTTATTTCAGGGTGCATATTATTTAACATGTTAAATATTATATTTGTTTCAGTAGAGAATTATATATGAAAAAAATTTTGCCTTTTAAATATACTAACAATGATATTTTTTTATTTGTATATCTGCTTATAACTGACTTCTGTATCTGAAATTATTTCCCATCCATGCCGATCTTTTTAATTGGAAATCTCACATACATAGGCCAATGAATTATTTATTACATTTCATCTGCTTTGAAATTAGAGTTTTCTTACTCTACCAAACTAATTGTTTTATCATTCCCAGGGATTATGGCTGGCACCTCCACTGTCCCACCATACAGATTCCCATAGTAAAATCATCTTATTATTCCCCTTCCCCTAAAATCTTTTATAAACTCACCCAAAAGATTATTTTTAATTTTTTTTAGTTCACCCTTCCTTTTTATTCTTAATACCAAAAATTATTCAAAATCAAAGCCATTTTGGATGGATTCAAGGCAAACTCATGTGGTATAAACTCCACAGATTTTAAGGAAACAAGAGGATTAATAATTTTTCAATACTGAGGAAATACATAATTATAAAAAGTAAGATTTGAGAAGAATTTAGATGGAGAAAGGAAAGGACAACATAAATTAGGGGAAATGTACTTTTCTCATTCTCTTAGAGACAACACAGATGGCTATAAACATCCATTCAGAAACTAAAGCCCAGGAGAAAAATTAGCCTGAACATTTTGACTGGAGTGCAATGGTTCACCAGTGACATTGCACTATCACTCTTGGTCTTAATGCATTTTTCCACCATTCTTTGTCAAGAATTCATTATCTGCTGCTAGCATTACCCAGCTCCATGCAGAAAAATAGACAAAATGTCAACAGTATCTGCAATAGCTCCCCAAATCACCACACACCTTTCTATGCCATGGAATTGGTCTGATTCATGAAAAATGTGAGTGCAAAATTTAATGAAACACCTGAAGAATGAGAAGCCGTATTTTCTTCTAAAGCAAATTGGCTATAGCTCAAGACATTCCAAGGTTTCAATATTAGTGAATGTACTTTGTAGTTTCAAAATGTTTCTAAAACTCTCAGAAAGCAGTAAGGTTAAGAGCATTATTCTATGAATAAATCTTTGTTGGAGACAACAGAATGATGTTTTCAAAATAAGCTTTCTACAGTAAATGAGAAACATGACTTTTACTCACCAGTGAAATGGTAACAATGTATCCATCCTTGAAAACTGACTCCACATTAAAAACAACTCTTTTAGGAAATCATAAGAATCAAAAATTTTTTAGTAATGACTAGGAAAAGTGTAATCATTTTTATTGTTTACTTTTAACTGTATTAATATAAAAATACTTCACCACACTTGCGATGTTTAATAAAAAATGAGAATTATTTCTCTGACAATCATTGAGGTGACCAACCAAGATGTATTAGAAATAGCATGGTCAGAAAAGCATCAGAATAAATCTGGTATCATGGAAGACCCTTCTGTCTTGGCAAAAGAATACTAGAGTTTGTGTTCTCCATTAATTCCTTTTTCACCTTAGTCAGTTTATGAAATCCATCTATACAATTGCATAAAATTATCTACAAATATGATAAAAATAAAACCTTCATCCCTAGAATATTCTATTGCAGAAGTAAGGGAGATTATACATGGGAATGCTAGATAAACTGCGGCAAGCTTATGCAGAATTTAGTTACAATAAGTCTGCTTCTAACACTAATTATTCTGTTGATATGTGGCAGTCATTAAATTTCTTTTTCATAGTGAAACATAGCATACAAGAAAATGTATATCAGATAGATGTATATATTAAAGGATGATAAAAATTTTCAAAACATGTTACCTATACTTTTGACATCTCCTTTGCCCTTCCTAATAACAATTCTTCACACACTCCAAAATCCAAAAATGCAGCACTTTTCTATAATTTTTAATCATCATCCTCTTGTTTGTCTTTATAGATTTATTATACTATATGTATCCCTAAATATATATGTTTCAGGTTGGCTTGTTTACAGAGTTCAGGGACTCAAAGTGGCTGGCTTGGGCTTCCTTACAACATAGCAGTGGGATTTCAGAAAGGAACATTCCAAAAGAAAAATCCCTAACGTGTAAGCATTTATCAAGCTTTGTTTGCATCATGGTTGCAAATGTTCTATTGGCCAAGCCCAGAGTCAGCACAGGAGGGCACATTACAAGGTTACAGATTCTAGGAAATAAGATTAACCGGTGTCAAAAAGGTAATAGTCTACCACAGAGATCTAAGCAGATAGGTTGATGGTACCACAGAAATAGTTATCCAGATTTTGTCTGCCACATGTCAAACTGGAATTTAATATCAAATCTTTATAACTTAGTTGCTAAGAAAATAGGAAGAACTCCAGTCTTCGATGGATAGGACAAACTGAGAAATAGAATCTAAAATCTGAGCAACACTAACAAAATTGATTCATAATCATTAGAGTCTTGAACTAAAGCTTCTTACATTTCTCCAAACACCCTCCAAGAAAAAGTAGAGTTAAAAGTATATTTGAAAAAGAGATTTTAGGGGCGCCTGGGTGGCTCAGTCGTTAAGCTTCTGCCTTTAGCTCAGGTCATGATCCCAGGGTCCTGGGATCGAGCCTCGCATCGGGCTCCCCGCTCCGCGGGAAGCCTGCTTCTCCCTCTCCCTCTCCCCCTGCTTGTGCTCCCTCTCTCGCTATCTCTCTCTCTCTCTCAAATAAATAAATAAAAATCTTAAAAAAAAAGAAAAAAGAGATTTAATTATTCAATTATGCTACTTGCCCCGTGGAGAAAAAGGAATACAGAGGTTAGGAACCAGCAAGTTCCATGTTTCACTTCTTAGTTGTGGTCTAAGTTAAAAAGGTAACTTATATGCTCTCTAAATAGAAGTATACCTAGTAGCATGGAATTTCCTGGTGACTATTCTGAAGAAACACTTGAAATTTTGGATTTTGTTTGCAATCGTTTCCTTCCTTTGGAATCAGCAGTAATGACATACTCACCCCCAATATCAGGGCTGTTTTCAAATAATAAACTTATATTGACAATAACTCTAATGCATAATGAGAAGAACTGAAGTGTTGTCTCTGGAAACAAAGAAACTGGGTGAGTACCCATGGCAACAGTGGAATGACCATGAAATCAAGGGCTAAGCGAGCAGCTGTTGGATCCAGGACATTTAGCACTAGTCAAACCAAAGTCAGCAGCTGGAGTAATCTGTGAAGTGAAGAGATAGAATTCAATGACAGGCTTTGAAAATGTGGTCCACAAACAAGTAGAAATTATTGTATTTGTGTTTAGGTATTGCAGAAAGGGCAATGTTCAGCTCAGTAATTTTTGCAACAATGGACACCCAAACTATCTTAATGAGCATCTTCAAAAATGAAATATAAAAGACAGAAAAGATGTATTGTCTGACAAATAAGTATGGCTTAAATGTAAATTCCTTGCTGACTGTAGACTCAGTTATGTTCTCATTCATCCCTTGGATAGATTTACTGAACCACATTTTGTCACATTTCATACCAAAAATTATATAAGTTATTTAGATCACTTTCTGGGAGAACACTGTTTCCTAAACTCTGGCTTTAAATATATTACATATATAATTTAAATTTTATAAATTATAAAAGGCAACTCACCTTACCTACCTATTATGACTTTCTTATTTTAAAATGAAAGATTGGTCACCCCAAAAACCCAGAAAATAATGTCTGGCTCTAATATTTTTTTGGCTTCTGTTATTGATCAGTCACTAGATAAACTGTAACTTAGAGCTTAGAGTGGCATAAAGCACTAACTTCAAACAATGAATTAGTTATTTGGAGGTCTGAAATAAATACATACAAATGTAAATGATAGTATATACTAACAAAATCTAGCCATAATATTAAAAACAAACATTCAGAGCAAGTCCCTCAAGAATTGAGAGGAAGTAAGAAATATCCTTAACTAAGCATGTTTAAACATTTTTCAAAAAGCAGGTAAAAGTGAGGTGCGGGAGAAATAGTTGAGCACACATCAGGAGGAGGAGCTCAAGTAAGCATGGGTGTGAAAGGAGATATTTAACTGTTGGCTTAAAATGAGCTGTTTTGAGATCATCTGCAAGTCTCCATACATAGTTTGCCAAATGGTCAAATATTCAGTCCAGATGTGTGCATGCTCTTTATGTCAGTTACTCTTTTTCTCTGGTCCAGTCTCACTGTGGGAAAAAGCCTAGACTGGCACTTCATATTAAAAGAGATAGAAGACATAGCAATATACCGTGTCTCACACAGTAAATTTTTTTTCTATTTGACCATTTTTCTACTTAGTATATGTCTCATTTTTTTTCGTCAAAAATAATCCCTGCTAAAAACAGAAGTAAACTGATCACACCTCCAATCATGCAAATGGGTCTGAAGTGGTTAATCTGTATACGTAATGCCTCATGCCAAAACTCACTGGCTACATAAGAATCACCTCAAATTAAATAATTTGGACAATCAAAGAATGGTTTGCTTTCTTATATAACCAAAGTACAAAATATAGGATAACTCAAGGTGAGAAAAGAGTATATATTCTCTTATCTAAGTCACTGTAGAAAGAAGACATGCAAGTAACTTTTAACGTGTGTGTGGGGTGTGTGTGTGTGTGTGTGTGTGTGTGTGTGTGTGTGTGTGTGTGTAACCCAAGGCAGATACTCCTGGAGCCCTTCTTAATCCTCTTAGCCCACCTTTGCAATGGTGGCCCACCTGCAGCTGTGGAGGGCAATCTTGTGTGAGATCAGTCTCACTGCAAAGGTCCCATCTCAACCACAAGTGTGATTCTACACTTCTTGACCTCAAGGACTTTGCCAAGGCTTTGAAAATCTTTGTTATAATCCTCAAACATAGTCGTATTAGAAATGTAAATATATAGCATTCCACTGTTTTGACATTGTGGAAAAACTCCAATTGGTCACATCAATTTATTATTTTATTTAAAGTATCTTATCTCAATCATTATTTTTTTAAAGATTCACCTATCTATCCCAGAGAGAGAGAGAGAGAGAGAGAGCATTCAGAGAGGGACAGATGGGGAGGGGGGGAGAGAGTTTCAACAGACTCCCCGCTGAGTGTGGAGTCTGCCATGGGGCTCAATCTCACGACCCTGAGATCACGACCATATCCAAAACCAAAAGTTCAATGCTCAGGAGTCCCTGTCTCAATTATTTTTTATAATATGAAATGTACTTACTTCCTGAATATATTTTTTTGCCAATTTTATAATGATTAGCAACGTATCAGTTTGGCACAGTAGCCAAACTCAAAATTTGTTGCTGTCTACACTTTATTTTCTTTTTTTAGATCAGTATTAAGTATCTGTTCAACATTTTTAAATTGTATATTTTTAAGGCATACAATTTGAGTGTTTTGTATACAAATACATTGTGAAATAATCACCATGATCAAGCTAATCAATATCTGTATCACTTCAGATAGTTGACATTTTCTTTTCCTCTTTTTTTTATTGTGGTGATCATACTTAGGATCTACCCTCATAGTAAATTCTAAGAACACAACAAAATAGTGTTAACTATAATCACTGTTGTATATTATCTCTCCAGAACTTATTCACCTTGCATAACTGAAACATGCCCCCTGACCAACATTTCCCCATTATCTCCTCCCATCAACGACAGGTGACCAGCATTCTACTCTGCTTCTATGAACTTGACTATTTCAGGTTCTCATGTACCTTACTTTCTTAGTAAGAGAAACATAGTATTGAGGAGAAAACTGTTTTGTCCTCGAGGACTTATCCTCTGAGACAGACCCTTCAGGACATATGATGTTGTTGACAATGCCCACAGGGATGCTGACACAGATGTTCATCCCTGGAGACTCTCATTGTGAAGCACAAGTCATCATAAATCAGCCACTATAAGTGTTAAGGATGGAAAGTAAAAGTGACAGCAGGAATAGTACTGAAGTGGTCAGAATCATAGAACAAAGAAAAATGAAATCTACTGAACAATATTGTATTATAAACTTTAAAGTTGCTGAAAGACTAGGCTTTAAATGTTCTCACCACCAAAAAAGAGATAATTCCATGACCATGATAGAGGTGTTAGGTAATGCTCAGGCTTTAATCATATTGCAATATTAAAATGTGCCAGATTAACACATTGTACACCTTGCTGATGGATACAGAGTATGTCCACATATGGTATTCCCATTGTCCAGAGGTTTGCTTTACACCACTTTGCTTTTACAAAAGACCTACATCAGTGCAAAAGGGTACTAGTGGAGGTCTTTCGTAAAAGGAAAGTGGCATAAGGTGAACTTTTGTAAAGCAAGGGATACCTGCATTATTTCGCTATAAAATAGTGATAATAGTTTTTTCTTATCACAATTAAGGGACTAGAAAAAAATCGAAAGAAAGGTAAATCCTATATTTCTTTTTTTTTCCAGAGAAATCAACTCCACATCTTGATAAAAATGCAGTGTGTCACATTTTGAAATGTAGACATTGGATTTAAATAGAGAATGTGTGGCACACACATTCTTGTTTCAATCTCTTTATCCTTTATTTGCATCCGATATGTCAAATTATCAAGGAACTCTTCAGATGAAGAATGGGACTTGTGAATCGAATAAGTGCTCATAAGTTTCATCTTTCATAAATTGTCATAAAGCATGAAGAAAGATCTAGGAAAGGCTGGTATTTAAAAGTTTCTGCTTAGAGAATGACTTCTCTGATCTTGCCATTGTTCTTTTGCATTTTCTCTCTTCAAAATCTGGCAGGTATGTGATATCCCACACAGCAGCTTTTGTGAACAGAACTTGAATAATAAAACTTGGCCAGTTGTTACAAAAACTGAAAAGGGCTTATTTCTTAACTACAGACACAGTCAAAATTAAGCTGGCTGTTGTTAGAGGTCTCAATAAATTGAAGTTTTATTAATATGATTATGGGAAATATTAAAATATAACTCTTAATTGATGTATTGATACAAATGAAAGAAAACATAAACTTAACAAAAATATTCAAAAATTTTTGTTTCTTTCTAAATTAAAATTGTAAAATTATTGGTGCTTTAACAAATTTCTTTTTCTTCACTAGAAGTTATTTTACAAATATATTACAAATAAATAATTATCTAAAGATCATTTAAGATTAAGGAAGATGAACATTGATTTAAAGAAACATTTATAACAATAAATTGATATAAATTTAACTATGAATATTATATAAATATTTAATTTTTCTCGGTAAACCATAATGAAAAATCAGGGGGAAAGCAAGAATATATATTTTGATTCAAGGAAAAGAGGAAATTTTAATGGAACATATTTTTTATGGATAAAACAATTAATATATGGATTTTAGCTCTTTTAATTTACAGAGGACATGTTGTAAAAATCCCTACCCCAAAAGAATACTGAAATATTAAGAGAATATAACAAGGTTACAGTTTAAGGGTTTTTTTTCCCAAAGATTTATTTATTTTATTTTAGAGAGAGAAAGAGAGAGCATGCTCACAAGCATGCAAGAGAGCAGAACGAGGGACTGCAGGGGGTGGGGGCGTGAAGAGAAACAGACTCCCTGCTGAGTAGAGAGCCCCTATTGGGGGGGGTTGCATCTCAGGAACCTGAGGTCATGACCTGAGCTGAACGCTTAACCTACTGAGCAAGCAAGGTGCCCAGGTTACAGTTTAAGTTTTAATGCGTTTAATAGTTAATATTCAAAATTCAATTGCTTTTTTATATGCCACAAATGAACAACTGGAATGTGATCTTTAGGTAATGGCATTTACAATAGCACCCAATAAAGTGACATACCTAGATATAAAACTAACAGAAATGTAAAATGTTTATATGCAGAAAACTGTAAAACTCTGCTGAGAGAAATCAAAGATCTAAATAAATGCATAGATACTTAATTTTCATGGATTGTAAGACTCAATACAATGATGTGAATTGCTCACAAGGTGATCTATAGATCCAAGACAACTGCAGTCAAAATTCCCAAAAACTGGGTGGCTCAGTCAGTTAAGCATCTGCCTTCTGCTCAGGTCATGATCCCGGGGTCCTGGGATGGAGTCCTGCATCGGACTCCTTGCTCACGGGGGAGCCTGCTTCTCCCTCTGTCTGCCACTCCCCCTGCTTGTGCGCTCTCTCTCTCTCTCTCTGACAGATAAATAAATAAAATCTTTAAAAAAAAATAATTCCCAAAAGCTAGTACGAATGGTTTGTCAGTATAAACTGATTCTAAAGTGTCTATGGAAAGGCAAAAGACCCAAATGAGCCAACACAATACTGAAGAAAAAGAAGTTGGAGGACTCATGCTACCCAATTTCAAGACTTCCTATAAACTGCAGTAGTAATCAAGGAAGTGTGACATTGTTGAAAGAATAAAGTCCATCAAATAGCAGGGAGAGCCCAGAAAGAGACTGAAAAAATATAATCAACTTATCTATTTTTTTTAAGATCTTATTTATTTATCTAAGACAGAGAGAGAATGAGAGAGAGAGAGAGAGAGAGCACTTGAGGCAGGGGAGGGTCAGAGGGAGAAGCAGACTCCCTGCTGAGCAGGGAGCCCAATGTGGGACTCAATCCCGGGACTCCAGGATCATAACTTGAGCCGAAGGCAGTCGCTTAACCAACTGAGCCACCCAGGCACCCTAATCAATTTATCTTTGAGAAAGGAGCAAGGGTAAGAAATAGAAGAAAGTTTTAGAACAATTGGACTTGCAAAAGTTGGATTTCCATATACATTACACAGACCTAGACACAGAGTTTCCATCATTCATAAAGAAAAATTCAAATGGACTATAGACATAAAATATAGAAATACACAACTTCTGAAAGGAAGCATAGGAGAAAATCCTATGGATTTGGTGATGAGTTTGTAAATACAATATGAGAAGATCAGTAAATGGAAGAGAAAGAAGATAAATTGGACTTTATTAAAATTAAAAACTTATTTGAGAAAAACATGACTAGGAGAGTGAAAAGATACAGATTAGGAAAAATATTTACAAACACATATCTGGTAAAGAAATTGTATTCAAAATACACAGAGAACTCTTAAAATGTAATAAGAAAGCAAACAACCCAATGAAACAATGAGCAATTGATCTAAACAGAGAAACATCACACACACACACACACAAATATATAAATGACAAGAAATATTAAATTCAATTAAAATGAGATAATTAAAGTAACTACACACTTAGAAAGGCTAAAATTCAACAACTAAAAACACCAATTGCCGGCAGGGCAACAAGCACCCTCCTTCAATGCTGCCAGGGACCCGTAATGGCACAGACACCTTGCTAGCCAGTTTGGCAGTTTTGTTTCATTTTGTTTTGTTTTTGGCAAAGCTGAAGTTCTACCATGCAATCCAAAAATCTTGCTTCTAGGTATCTGCCCAGCTAATTTAAAATTTAAGTTGCCACAAAAACCTGTATGCTAATATTTACGGAAATTTTATTCATAATTGTCAAGTACTGGAAGCAATCAGACATCCATTAATAGAAGGATGAATTAAACTATGGTCCATCCATACACTGTGACGCTAGTCAGCAGTAAAGAGATATGAGCTATCGAGCCACATAAATAAATCTTAAATGCATATTTCGAAGTGAAAGAAGCTAAACTGAAAATGAGACATAGCATATGACTCCAATTATATCGCATTCTTGAAAAGGCAGAATATAGAGACAATAAATAATCAGTGGTTGCCAGGAATTCTGGAGAAGTAAAGAATTGAATGGGCGAAGCAGAGGAAATTTTTTGAGAGCAGTGAAACTGCTTTGTACTGCACTATGGTTTTGCCTACACAAAACTATGCATTTGTCAGAATCCGTAGAACTTTCCAGGATGGAATCCAGAATGTGGCAAAACAATCAAAGCTTATTGCAAATACATGAAACAACCTTCTGGAAATGGGTTAGGGGAAAGTGTACTGACCAAAGTTAGTTTGGAAATGAGTGCAGTCTGTAAGAATAAAGGGAAAATAAACTGGTACCCGTTGAATAAGGCTGTTTTCTGTGGGGTACTGTTTAACAATGCTGACACTATAAAACACATATACTGGAATGGAACAATTAGTTAAAAGGATGGCTGATGGTGGGCAGCCAATCTTTCACTGCTGCAGTGGGAATTAGTAGGGAAGTGGCTGGAGCGATCCAGAGACAGCTCTAGAGCTTGAATTGCACCACAAAATACGTCTCTCCCTTGAGTCAAGCGCCTGTAGCTTTAACCCCAGGTCTTTAGCTCAGCTCTGTGGAGGGTGGGCCTTAGAGATGTACAAAGCCTTTCCCACCGGAGCAGTGGATCCCCTTTGGTCTGGGAACCCACTGGAAAAAAAGACAGCTGTGAATGCTTAGCAATCAGCTCTCAACAACATCTGGCGAGTGGAGAGTGGAGAGTGGACTGGCAAAGACCCCTCAGAAGAGTTCTTGGAGCATCCGCAAGAGCCTTACTACAACAATGAGTATCTTTTCTTTCTCTTGTCCATATATTCTACCAACAGTTCTCCAATGAGCCGTACTGAGATAGCATTTCATGGAATTTTATCATAAAGGCATCTTCTAGTCATTCCCAGCTCTCACAGTGATGTTTGATTTAATCCCTTATAAACACATTGTGTTCTTGTATTCTCCAGACTTATTAACACCTATATGTGCTTTTCTGTTTTTTTCAACATGATCTTCTGATAATTCCTATATTGTGATAACATGCATTTTAGTGACAGTAGTAGGATTGTGACACAACTTTACCCAGGGACACTTCTAGGTTATTCAAAATTGACTACATGACTTTTAGCTCATGCCCTGTTCCTTTAGAAGCTGAGTTATTACCCACAAAGCTATGCAACAGCATGAGTCAAGCATAGTTAAGCATCCACAAGAAATTGAATGCTCTTTGCTTCCAAATACACACGTCTCCCCACACATAGCCATAGACTCCCAGTGACACATCTCACTCTCTCAACATGGAGAAAATTTCCAGAATCATATTAAATTTCCCTCTCTCCTTACCTGATTAGAGACTGTGTCAAGACATTAGAGCACTTACTTCTTTATCCCACTTACTGGGTAGCATTTAAAAACTATGGTACTAATGGAGTATTACCAAATGAGATATTTTATTATATCATACCTAATCTGTTTTGCTTCCTGAATGTCTGGTATTTCTGGACTTTTTCAAAACCACTTCCTCTCTTTGATATTGCTTTAGGAGTTAAATTCTTAAAAGTGAGCCAAGCAATGTCATCACTTCAGAGACTACTTATAAGAAAGCATAAAAATACGTCAAAGATCCATTTCCTTGTCTGCCTTTTCCCTTTCTAATACAATTCCCAGGAGAGTGAAGTGTGCCAATAAATAACAAGCGGAGACATGTTTAAACCTTAACTCACTATTTTTGTTAAATAGGATTATTTTTCCATGTAGACATTTAAATTTTAACTGACAAAATTCATGCCAGAGAAGTGTTAAATGAGAAAAATAATGAAGTTTTGTCAAAGTTCTCCCTTTTCTAACATTCTTAAGTGAAAAACATTTTAGGAAACCTGAAGCCTTCGCCTACCACATAGAGAGTTTACAAAAGCTAACTCCATCAGCCAGCTCCTGGGGCTCCAGGATAACTACTATTAAGGATTTTTCATAGGTATCTCGTGCCAGAGGTTTTGTAAGGGACCGGTCTACTCTGAAGTCACATGTTAGTTCAGTAAGAGTAGGCATTTAGCAGGTCCCTTCAAACTGGCAATAGACTAAGTAATACTATGGCAATATAATAAATAATAATTAAAGCTTCAGTGATAACGAATTCTATTCACTTTTCTAAACATTCATTTAAGTTGTAAAAGTCAAAAAAATTAAAAAATAAATTTGAAAAGTCAGTATTTTACAAATGAAAATGCAGAGGGTTTAAGTAAGTTGCCCAATTCATTAAGCATTGAAGCTGAGATTCAAATCCAAAATTAGAGTGTTCAATAGGAAACTTTCCCTGTTTGTGACAGGTCTAGAAAAACCATGTCCGTTAGTCAAGGAAAGCAGTAGGAAAAGCCAAACCTGGGCATAGGGAGAGGAGAAAAATTGTGTAGAGAAATATTTGACAGTATTGGAAGTTGCAAGGTTCATGCTATCCACAGGGTAGGGAGATTCAAAATTCAGGATGTGGATTTCATCAAGAGGAGTACCTGCTTGAGAACAATGAAAATAACCATCAACCCAGAATTCAATGCATAGCCAAAACTTGCATAAGATTTAAAGCAAAATAATTTTTTTTGCTTTATGTTTGTTTTCAAATACTAACAAACAACTTCAAATCAAGCCAGACATATGTTTCCAGTTCCTCAGTTAGGGTTCAGACTTTCTTCCGGGTAGCTGTTCTTTCTGCCTCTTGGCTCTGCCCTCTGAGTCATCTTCCCTTTTCATAAAAGTAGCTCATAATTTCAGACGAGTGTCTTAGATCTTTCCGGATTCTTCACAAAGAGTTTTACGTCATGCTCTTGGTTTTATCTCTATCTCATTTACCTGATAGCAACCTGGATTATATCTTTGTTTTGGAAGCTATTATTTAATTTGAGAATTGTGTATCATCTGGAGAAGATGAGAATGAGAAAGGGTTTTCTTTCTCAATTGAGGAGGCCCTGATCTCTTTATATTTAGCTCATCTCTGTCTGTATCTTTCCTATACAACAAAAAGAAGTCAGTTCTGTCTGGAAATCTTCTTAACTACATTACCAAGTTCATTAGATACGTATCCTATTTTTCATGTCTTTCAAGTTCCAGTGTGGCCAAATTACCACCAGTAAATAACAAGGGTCTTCTTTCCTTCAATTTCCAGTATACATTCTCCTTATTTTCTTTCAGTTCCTTACTGACGGCTTCCTCCATGCATTTATGCTTTTAATGTTCTGCTTGGGGTCCTTCCAGGTTTGACTAACTCTTTCCTCAAGATTCCTCAGGCTGTGTCATCTTTCCTTGGACACCCAGTCTGAAATGCAGTGACACAAAAGACTCAAAGTAAGCAAAATGTATTAATTTTCCAGATAATAGATTTTTATCTTCTTTCATGCCCTTTCATATTTTGGTTTTGTTATTTTAGCCCCTCAAAGAACAACTTTTATTGAATTGCATTTTGTTATTAGACTACCTCAGCACAGGTGTAAAACCTAAGAAATGACCATAAGAAAATATATTTCAGTATTTACAGTCATTACTCATGCATGACTTGAACATCTTTTCCAACAACTCATAGTGCATACCTCTCACTGAGTAGTTTCCACAGGAAAAAAACTGTCAGAACTAACTGGTTTATATTCCATCTAAAGGCCATAGGCTGTACTTTTTTTTTTTTTTCTTTTAATTTGGAGCCTAGAAGTCTCCACTGATAAATTGTAGCTAACTTCTAAGAAATAAGGAAGTACTTAAGGAATAAGCTGTTTCCCAAGTCAATCTTTTCCCAGTCTTGATCATTAGTTCTTATGTTTATTTCCCATCTGTTTTAATTTTCTCAAGCATTTATTTGTCCCACCTGCAGAATATAGAACTGTGTGAACTAATTCAAGTGATTTTAGGAACTAAGCTAACTAAATGGGAGGTCATGTGACATTCCACATGTAGAATTTTAGAAAAAACTAATATATTTTTTTCTGCCTTTGATATGAAACAGACTTACCACGTTAACCAAGTTATTCCACTGGGTCATTTCTCAGGGACATAGTTATTAGAATTTCAGATGTTGTTACTACTGTGTTCAACTCAAAACCCAAAAGCCCTCATCGTGTACAACCTACCACCAGAAAGTGACTTCAGATCTCCCTAAATGCAAATTGACTACAATGCTGATTCCTTCAGCTTTTAGTGTGGTTGATGTCTGCACAATCTCCTTGATTTGGTTGATTCAAATCAACTGTCAGAGTCTCTATCCAAACCACCCTAGCCAAAGTATACTCTAATATTTTCTAGGCTTGAAGAGATTAGAGTCCATGGAACAGGTTACACATACATAGCATACCTAGGATCTCGATCCAAACAATCAATTCCTCATTGTTACATAGCTGCACGAAGTTAATATCTTTTTTTTTTTTTTAAGTCTGCCTTAGAAATAAAGCTCTGTGTTTAAAATAACATATAACCTGCAGTGGTGGAGGATAGAAGGAAGACCTGAAATACATTATTGATATCTTTTAATAATATGTGTCAGGATAAGCCTGCATTGGTCATCTATGTGGGAAATTAGTGTCTCAGAATCAGTCATTTGATGAATAAGATATGAAGGAGAAGCTGTTTTGAACTGTATTTTTTAGAATAGTTGTCACTGCCTTAGGTTTTTCATCTAGAAATTGCTTAAATCATATAAACTGTAATAAAGAGTTAAAATTATATATGTGTTCAGGAATTCCACTTTAAAAAGGAAAAAAACAAATATAAACTCTGTTTAATGTTTAACTTGAAGAACTGAAATGAGAAAAAGCTTGGCATAAATGCGCTGAGTGAAAAGAATTGTATGCAATAACCCATGTTGCAAATACTCATAGTAATAAAATTTGCTTCCTTTCCACAGACACAGGGGGACCTTCAGAGTAGTAGTAAATGGAGATCCCAAGTCAGAGTAGGATTATAGAGGAGAAAATATGTTCTTGAATCTTCTGCTTGGATATAATTTCTTTTATTCTTTTACGCATCCTGCAATCCGTGCACAATTTATTGGACACCTCTCCGGTTCTATGTTCTCTACCTATTCCGTGAATAATATTGCATTGTCTTTCACATCTGATATTCTGGGTCTTTATTGTCCCAGTCTCCAGAGATTTTTATTAACACCTGTAATTTAGAAAATAGTCTTAAGCTATACAATTGGGCATATCTATGTATAAAAAAATTATGCTGCACTTAAGACCAGACCTAGCCTAAGACTTCAAAGCATGAGGCTAACATGGCTCATAAAAGTATATAAGACAATCAACTAGAATTGATATCGTTTCAGATGGAATCCAGAAGAACCAATAAAATAAATACTTTTCATCATAAGGCTTAGATTAAGTCATAGGGCTTAAAGAGAAATTAAACAAATAATTGCAATAAACATTAAATTACTGTGATAAATACTCCCATAGGAGGATTGAGGGCTCATCGGGTCATATATCACGGAGATTTATGTTTAGCCATCATAGAAAAACTTACCCAGGAAATGAGTCATCTTCTTCATCTCTTAAATAGAGTGCTACTACAATGACTGTGAGAACAATAGAATTTGATGCAGAAATAGTATTTTAGGAGAGTAAAAGATACAAGTTTTTTCACCGTCCAACAACTAGAATTACACCAACAATTGCTTAACCTTTGCTGGTGTGTTTTATGATAATTATGAACTTCAAAGGGTATATTTGAAATTTTCTGTCTTCACAGCTGTACTGATATCTACACAAACATGCATTTAGCAAGCATTTAGGTATGTCAAGATCATATATTTACAAGTTCACCTCCTACTATATTATGAGACATCTGCAAGATGATACCAAATTTTATTAGCCTTCCTTGATCCACTTTTAACACAATGCCTGGAAAGTAGGAAGCAATTCAGAAACTGTTTGTTTACCTTAATTAATTAGTTCTTTGCATTACTGATTACTGCTTAATGTAGCAAAAGTAAAAAAACACAGGAGGAACAAATTCAAAACAGAGAGTAAAAATTTCTCAAGGATAATAAAATTTGAGGGGGGAAATTGGACGGGGAGATGAACCATGAGAGACAATGGACTCTGAGAAACAAACTGAGGGTTCTAGAGGGGATGGGGGTGGGGGAACGGGTTAGCCTGGTGATGGGTATTAAGAAGGGCATGTTCTGCGTGGAGCAGTGGGTGTTACACACAAACAATGAATCATGGAACACTACGTCAAAAACTAATGATGTAATGTATGGTGATTAACATAACATAATAAAATAAAAATTAGAAAAAATTTTTGAAAAGAATAGAGAAATCTCATAATTTTAACATCTGTGTCTTTAGAACTTTGCAAATGCTCCTTCATTCCACAGTGATTAATTTTCACTGGCAAAATCTCCATGGAATCACTCATCATTTTGATGAGTTACTGGGTGGAATTGTCATTTACTCGACTTGTGCAGTCAATCAGCAATGCTCATTCCTTACCCAAGTCATAACTAGCACATTATCATTTCCATAGCAAATATTAATCAGCAGGTATTATACTATGGTGCCTGAATATCATGAGCTAAATTGTGCTGAATTATGATGCACATTAATAAAGTAGAACTCTCCAGAGATTGTTGATAAATGGCAGTTATAATCCCACTCTTACTGATCATACATTAAATTGTATTAAGGTGAGAAACACCCCTAAAATAAATAAATGAAAGTTTACTCTGCTTGAATAATTTCAATTTAGAAATTAATGTGTTAACATGGCCTGTGAGTCACTGCCAGGCTGCTCCAAATTCTCTTGTGAAGGAGGTAGGGTGGGCTCACTTTACATTCTACTGCCCTCTGGCTGGGAAAACTTGCTGCCAGAATAAGAGATTAGTTAACATTCAACATATGTTAATTAATGTACTTTATTAAAATGTGTTATTGTTGCCTTGATTCATTCTTAGTACTTAATTCATTGCTGTAGGGGATATAATAAAACCATTAGGGTTTTCCAAATCATCAAAACCTCACACAGCTGAGTTAGATTTTAAATCGTAGGATCCTTCCTTTCACCTCTTGCTGCTTAAAATGATTATTTTTTTTTCTCAACATGTGGCAAACCATATTTAAAAATTTATTGTATCAATGAACAAGGAAAATTCATTTGTGAAATAAATGGGAGGTTTATCCTAGGAAGCTCAATTGAGTCTGTTTAAAATATTCTATATTACAAAGTAAATCTCGTAAATTTACAATGCCCGGGAAAGGCATTTAAGTTAGTGATATATATACCCAGGCATACAATAGAACTTTCTTAATCAGTGTAGTTTATTCCTTCTACAAAACATGCTGACTAATGCCCAGGGTAGGCTAAGAACTTTCTGTTAATGGGCTACTCTGGAGTATAACAGTGTACACCTATTCCCACCTGGTGAATTATTATAGTTACCAAGAGTCAACTGCATTAGCTCTTAATCCTTTTATGTCAGCCAGGGTAAGCTGGGGAATGTTGTGGAAACAAATTAACCCCAAAGTCTCCTGGCTTACCACAAAAGTCTATCGCCTACTTATGCAAAGACCGTTGTATGTTGTGTGACACTTGAGTCAACCATCCTCCATCCAACACCTGGACTGGTTTCATCCAGATAACACAAGCTGACATCACGTTGTTTGTGTTGTCTTTTCTGTAGGATAGCTTGTGATGTGCAGGGGAATACATGGATATTTGGTGAGCATTAAATGTTTCTTCTATTGTCATTTTGTAATTTGATCAAATTTTAAGATATATGTTAAAGAGGAGTGAAAAGAACGAAATATAGCTTAGCATAACATGACCACTTTTGGAACCCCTTGATGAACACTAATTGATTTAAAAAGTATACTATCCAATCAAGTGTCAGGAAGATTTATGTAAAAAAATAAATAAAGGATTTAAAAGGATTCTTTGCAAGTGATTTTAACTTCTCACTAAACCTTTTAAAAAGCCCATAATCCTAATGGATGCATTATAGCTGTTTCCGCAAGTTGCATGAAAGACAGACTTTGATAATCAGACTCAAATAGACTCATATTAAAAGAAAAGGCCTTGATCTTACATTTTAGGTATAAGTGAAATGATTTAAGATAAAATGTTTAACTTACACACATATGAATTTTAAAGAGTAGCAATATTGTGTAGGGTTGAACCCTCTTTCTGTTGTGTGCTTTTGATCAAGTTATTTAACTTGCCCGTAACTCAGGTCCTCATCTGTAAAATAGGTTAAAAATAGTACACATCTCTTGCAGTTGTGAGAAATAAAGGAAAAAACATATGGAAAGTGCTTACAGCACATAAAAATCTCTAAATGCGTGTTAACTATTTTTCGAATCATCACAGTTTTAACCGGCTTAATTAACAAGCCAAATTCTACTATGATTTTCACTGGAGAATAAACCTTCTATTTCTAAAGTTAAAAACACATTTAGCTTTATTTCATTTTAGTGTCTATGTATGTAAAAGGATAGTAGTTTTATAGACTTATTTTTAATTTAATAAATTTAACTTTGTTTTAAAATATATTTTCCAAATAAATTTAACCTTAAAAGCTTAATTAATGTATTAACTTCCTTACCATATTTTTTTTCAGAAATATAACGCATGGAACTGAAGTAAGCAAAGTCATATGCCATAAAATTTTATTTCAACTCTAAAAACTTACTAACATACGTAAAGGCATACAAAGACTGTTTTCAACCCATCTGTTAGCATTTGCAAAGCATTTGACTGTCCTTAATGAATAAACCTGAAGACTATAAATGAATAAGACTGTAAATGAATAAGACTATAGAAATAATAACTTAGAAATTGCAATCACTAATTATACATTCTTAATAGTGCCATGTTTTTAGTTGTTTATTTTTCCAAGTAAACTAGTTTTATTTTTCTCTATCTTAACACTTGGGATTTCAAGAACATACAATATCATGAGATGCTCTGTTACATGTTTAAGATAAATTTATACATTAACAAGTAACAATGAATAGATCTTACTAGTGTATATTACCACTAAGAGATATGAAAGTAAGCATTTTTTTTTATAAAATCGTCCTGCACACACAAAATTCTCTTTGGTTCAATACCCGGAAGGATGTACATTAAAATAAAACACAAAATTAATTTCCTTTTAGTTTTCTATTCTCTTTCTCTCTCTCTCTCTTTCTTTTCTTTTTTTTTTTTTTTGGACTATGAATGCAAAAATATGTAAAATCCAAATTTGTAAATATTTAGAATGAAAAAAGAAAAGACATAGCAGGAACATTCAAATTTGAATTTATTTCCCTTTCCTTTACAGCCAAATTACATGAAATGATAATTGTAAAAGTAATTTGCCAGTGACCTTCCTGGGTCTTCCAACATATCCCCACCTTTATCAGGGAAAACAATTGACCAATTTTGCTGTTTCTCCACTTCCTATTCAAATGCTAACATTAATCAATCATGTCAATTTGAACATATTCAAATTCTACCTAGAGTGAAGAGCATTTGAATTTCAAATGATATTTGGAAGGCACACTCACAAAAAAAAATTGAATTTATTTTATTATCAACTGATAACTTGGGTCAGAATCAAACCTCCTGCCAAAAAGAAATAAGACCTCCACTTTCTTGTCTTTGATGAATGTCTCTTCATTTTTTAGTGTAAGGGGAAATATTCATTTCTGGGAGAGAATGAAGGCACAACCAAGATCACAGCCTCTTTCTTTTTTTTTTATTATGTTATGTTAATCACCATACATTACATCATTAGTTTTTGATGTAGTGTTCCATGATTCATTGTTTGCATATAACACCCAGTGCTCTATTCAGTACGTGCCCTCTTTAATACCCATCACCAGGCTAACCCATCCCCCCCCAGAATCCTCAGTTTGTTTCTCAGAGTCCATAGTTTCTCATGGTTCGTCTCCCCCTCCGATTTCCCCCCTTTCATTTTTCCCTTCCTACCATCTTCTTCTTCTTCTTCTTTTTTTTTTTTTTTAACATACAATGCACTATTTGTTTCAGAGGTACAGGTCTGTGATTCAACAGTCTTACACAATTCACAGCCACAGCCTCTCAATGCTTGGAGCATGTGGTTGCAAATTCATAGCTTCTCTAACTTTGATGGAAAATTTTGAATTAGAAATATTGCATGGCAATTTTATAATCCTACAGAAAAAATTTGTTTGAAAATAAATGAGGTAAGCACAACTTTCAAGAGAACTTCTTGCATATGGCTTGTGTGCCAAATAGATTTAAACAGAGCAGCTGTTGCCTGAGCAGGATTCCCTATGGTCCTGTGGCTAGATCTGTTCCCAGTGGTTAGGAGAGTTTCCTTTTATTGTTTCTGACAAGCATAGCGTCTGGTCACAGGTGTATAAGGACAGTTAAAAAAAAGAAATATACAAATTTTGGCTGACATTTTAATTATATTTCCATAGACATCAGAGTAAATAAAACTAAAGTTACAATTAAAGAAATAAGGAGACATCCGAAAGTGTTTTTTTATATGGTTGTCAGTGGGAAAGCTGCCTTAAAAAAAAAGTGTATTTGCTGTGGTTTCATTGTCAACAGCTTACATAACATTCTCACATATAGTGAAAGGAATTAATAAAGTGTTAACACCTTTCATTCATATATTTATTTCTTCATTTAGATCACTGGGAATACGTCATATATGACAATACATAGCAGGCACAAATTTTGTGTGTGTATCAAAATAATTTTTTCCTCCTTTAATATTAATCCCCATTTTTCCATGAGATTTCAGAGTTCTCACAAGCTGGCCCTTTTTAAATATCCCAAAAAGAGGGAACACATGAAAAAGTGACTATATTAAAGAAAGAAGTAGTTTTGTTACTCTACTGAAACTAGTTGTCACAGGTCTAAATTTACATGCTGTAAAGATTTTAGCACAAATATAAAAAAAACATAGGCGCATAAAATGTTTATAAGTCACAGTCCAGTCCATGTTACAATTTAAAAATTAGAGGCAGGATTTTCACATAATGATAGATGTCAGAACACCTGGTTGAGGCTGTCTCATGAAAATCATACTCTGATGACCATTATAATAAGTCTACATACATTACATGAACAAGTTTCTCCTAATATCTCGCTGTGGCGTGATAAATTTTGGAACCCTACACATCCGAGAGAGAGTGACAAACCATCTGTGTGCTCCTCTCCCCACTGAGATTTGTTTTAACCATTACAGTGTTAAGTTAAAGAATGCAAAATCTCCTTTCTTCCATTTTGAAGGCTGAGTACATTAAATGTAATGCAGCCTGGAAGTCTCAGATTCCTTCTACGGCCATGTCGGCATGCTAGGAAGATCAAAAAATTAAAAGAAATATTATTTCTTTAATATTTGGATTTCCAATGTGGTTCTATTTCCATGACAGCCTGACCAGGATTTATTTTTAGAAGACCTTTGTTTTCTTACATTGTTTGTGTTCAAATTTTTAAATGTATTAATATTTGTAAAATACAGGAGATGATACCTTCAACAGACAATATCAACACTCCATTATATATGGGTATAAGTAAGTTATAGGAAATCAAATCCAGTTTTAAAAGGTAAAGAACATGGTAATGGATTGCAAAATCTTCAGAGATTAGAAAAGAAAATGTAGGGGAAAGAAGGACTGCCAATGAAAAGCAGTTTCCCATGATAAGATGTATATGAAACCATCGTCAATGTTACATTGTGAATCCAATTGTTCAGTATGATTGGAAGACTTGAACTTCCTTTGTAAAAAGACCAGCTAAGTTTCTCTTCCATTCAGTGTTTTGTCCATTTTTAGTTGTTTTTGTTTTGTTGTTGTTCTGGGGGCGAGGAAGTGAAAGGGAAAATTTTGCACACTGCATCATGGGAAGAGGAAAGACAATCCCCCCCGGGCGGAGCAAGATGGCAGAGGAGTAGAAGACCTGGATATCGTCTGGTCTCAGGAATTCAGCTGAATGGGGATCAAACCATTCTGAACACCTACAAACTCGACAGGAGATAGAAGAAAAGAATAGCAAACTCTGAACAGAGAAGCGACCACTTACTGGAAGGTAGGACGTGCGGAGAAGTGAATCCGAGGCGATATTCAGGAGGATAGACGGCGGGGGAGGGGGCCTCCGTCGGCCGCTTCTGGCAAGTGCTAGAGCCGCGGAGCACAGAATCGGACCTTTTAGAAGTCGGCTCCGTGGAGGGACGTCGCTCCAGTGGCTAAGCAGGGGTGGAACCCTCGCGGGACAGTGTGGTCTCAGGACCCTCGGGGTCACAGAAAGACTGGGGGTGCCTGAGGGCGGCAGAGCTCCCAGGTATCGGAGCGGGGAAGCCGGCTGCAGAGATGGAGCTGAGGTGCGGGCTCTCAGCTCGGGGTTGCCATAAACTGTGATCCGCGGCCCAGTCGGGCCACTGCACCTCCAGCAGGGACCCAACAAGTGGCAGATCCGGGGAGACTCCCCTTCCTCCCCCGGGAGGAGCGGCGCGGGAGCGCACCGCAGGGATCTGCTGGGTTTGGAGACTCCACACGGGGTCGGGTGCCAGAGATAGAAATGCTCGGTCACAGGCCAGGTGAGCACGGAGTGCTGCCGGAGACCAGGGAGACGGGAGTGATTGACTGTTTTTCTCTGTGGGCGCACTGAGGAGCGGGACCCCGAGTTCTCGGCTCTTCCGGGCGGAGATTGGGAGGCCACCATTTTCACTCTCGTCCACCAAATCTGTACCGAGAGCTTGCAGGGAACAAAAGCTCCCCAAGAGCAAACCCGAGCAGCTTGCTTAGCCCAGACCAGGAAAGGGCGGGGCAATTCCGCTTCCGCAAAGACATTTGGGAACCACAGCAACAGGTCCCTCCCCCAGAAGATCAGCCAGCAAGCCAAGACCAAGTTTACTGATGAAGGAGAACGGGAGAACTCCAGCACTAGGGGAATACTGCACATAGAATTCATGGCTTTTTTACCATGATTCATTGTTTTTTCAAAGTTAATTTTTTTAACTGTTTTTGTTTTTGAATTTTTCTTTTTCCCTTTTTCAACCAACATCTTATCAATCCCTTTTTTAAAACAAAAACATTTTTAGTTTTCATTTTTAAAGTCATATTCTCTCCCTTCCTAGTAATTACCCTTATTTTTGGCATATATATATACATATATATAAGTTGTTTTCTCTTAAAATTTTGAGATACAGTTTATTACAACAGATCAAAATATACCCTAAATCACTAGTGTATGGCTTTGTTCTAGTCTCCTGCCTGATCACATTCTCTCCCTTTTTTTTTAAACCTTCTTTCATTTTTCAAACAACTTCTTATCTTATCGATTCCTTTTATAAAATCTTTTATAATTTTTTTCTTTACAGTCATATTCCATCCCTTCATTGTATCAACCCTTATTATGTACATATATAAGTCTTTCTTTCTGTAAAATTTTAGGAGGCACTTTCTTCTAACAGACCAAAATACCCCAAAATCTAGTGTGTGGCACTGATCTATGCACTAGCCTGATCATACTTGATCATATTCTGTTTTTTTGTTTTGTTCTGTTTTTCTTTGTTATTATCTTTTTCATTTTCTTTTTATTCTCTTTCTTTTTTCTTTCTTTCCCTTTGTTTTCCCCTGGCTTCAGGTCTTTTCTGATTTGTTTAGAGTATATTTGCTGGGGACATTGTTAACCTGTTAGCATTTTGTTCTCTCATTCATCTATTCTCCTCTGGACAAAATGACAAGACGAAAAAAGTCCCCTCAGCAAAAAGAACAAGAGGTAGTACCATCTACCAGGGACATACTCAATATGGACATTAGTGCGATGTCGGACGTAGAGTTCAGAATCATGATTTTAAAGATACCAGCTGGGCTTGAAAAAAGCATGGAAGTTATTAGAGACACCCTTCCTGGAGAAATAAAAGAACTAAAATCTCACCAAATCGAAATCAAAAAGGCTACTAATGAGGTGCAATAAAAAATGGGGGCACTAACTACTAGGATAAATGAGGCGGAAGAGAGAATCAGCGATATAGAAGAACAAATGATGGAAAATAAAGAAGCTTAGAAAAAGAGAGATAAACAACTACTGGATCACAAGGGCAGATTTCGAGAGATAAGCGATATGATAAGACGAAACAACATTAGAATAATTGGGATCCCAGAAGAAGAAGAAAGAGAGAGAGGGGCAGAAGGTATATTGGAGCAAATTATAGCAGAGAACTTCCCTAATGTGAGGAAGGAAACAGGCATCAAAATCCAGGAGGCACAGAGAACCCCTCTCAAAATCAATAAAAATAGGTCAACACCCCAACATCTAATAGTAAAACTTACGCGTCTCAGAGACAAAGAGAAAATCCTGAAAGCAGCTCGGGAGAAGAGATCTGTAACCTACAATGGTAGAAATATTAGATTGGCAACAGACCTATCCACAGAGACCTGGCAGGCCAGAAAGGACTGGCATGATATCTTCAGAGCACTAAACGAGAAAAATATGCAGCGAAGAATACTATATCCAGCTAGGCTGTCATTGAAAATAGAAGGAGAGATAAAAAGTTTCCAGGACAAACAAAAACTAAAGGAATTTGCAAACACGAAACCAGCCCTACAAGAAATTTGAAAGGGGTCCTCTAAGCAAAGAGAGAGCCTAAAAGCAGCATAGATCAGAAAGGAACAGAGACAATATACAGTAACAGTCACCTTACAGGCAATACAATGGCATTAAATTCATATCTTTCAATAGTTACTCTGAATGTAAATGGGCTAAATGCCCCAATCAAAAGACACAGGCTATCAGATTGGATTAAAAAACAAGACCCATCGATATGCTGTCTGCAAGAGACTCATTTTAGAGCCAAAGACACCCCCACATTGAAAGTGAGGGGGTAGAAAACCATTTACCATGCTAATGGACACCAAAAGAAACCTGGGGTGACAATCCTTATATCAGACAAATTAGATTTTAAAACAAAGACTGTAATAAGAGATGAAGAAGGACACTATATCCTGCTTAAAGGGTCTATCCAACAAGAAGATCTAACAATTGTAAATATCTATGCCCCGAACATGGGAGCAGCCAATTATATAAGGCAATTAATAACAAAGACAAAGAAACACATTGACAATAATACAATAATAGTGGGGGACTTTAACACCCCCCTGACTGATATGGACAGATCATCTAAGCAAAAGATCAACAAGGAAATAAAGACTTTAAATGACACACTGGACCAAATGGACTTCACAGACATATTCAGAATATTCCATCCCAAAGCAACGGAATACACATTCTTCTCTAGTGCCCATGGAACATTCTCCAGAATAGATCACATCCTAGGTCGCAAATCAGGTCTCAACCAGTACCAAAAGAATGGGATTATTCCCTGCATATTTTCAGACCACAATGCTTTGAAACTAGAACTCAATCACAAGAGGAAAGTCGGAAAGAACTCAAATACATGGAGGCTAAAGAGCATCCTACTAAAGAATAAATGGGTCAACCAGGAAATTAAAGAAGAATTAAAAAAATTCATGGAAAGCAATGAAAATGAAAACACAACTGTTCAAAATCTTTGGGCTATAGCAAAGGCAGTCCTAAGAGGAGAGTATAGAGCAATACAAGCCTTTCTCAAGAAACAAGAAAGGTCTCAAATACACAACCTAACCCTACACCTAAAGGAGCTAGAGAAAAAACAGCAAATAAAGCCTAAATCCAGCAGGAGAAGAGAAATAATAAAGATCAGAGCAAAATCAATGAAATAGAAACCAAAAGAACAGTAGAACAGATCAACGAAACTAGGAGCTGGTTCTTTGAAAGAATTAACAAGATTGATAAACCCCTGGCCAGACTGATCAAAAAGAAAAGAGAAAGGACCCCAATCAAGAAAATCATGAATGAAGGAGGAGAGATCACAACCAACACCAAAGAAATACAAACAAGTATAAGAACATATTATGAGCAACTATATACCAGCAAGTTAGATAACCTGGAAGAAATGGGTGCATTCCTAGAGATGTATCAACTGCCAAAATTGAACCAGGAAGAAATAGAAAACCTGAACAGACCTATAACCACTAAGGAAATTGAAGCAGTCATCAAAAATCTCCCAACAAACAAAAGCCCAGGGCCAGATGGCTTCCCAGGGGAATTCTACCAAACATTTAAAGAAGAATTAATTCCTATTCTCCTGAAACTGTTCCAAAAATAGAAATGGAAGGAAAACTTCCAAACTCATTTTATGAGGCCACCATTACCTTGATCCCAAAACCAGACAAAGACCCCATCAAAAAGTAGAATTACAGACCAATATCCTTGAGGAACATGGATGCAAAAATTCTCACCAAAATACCAGCCAATAGGATCCAACAGTACATTAAAAGGATTATTCACCAAGACCAAGTGAGATTTATCCCTGGGCTGCAAGGTTGGTTCAACATCCGCAAATCAATCAACGTGGTACAATACATTAACAAAAGAAAGAACAAGAATCATATGATCCTCACAATATGTGCAGAAAAAGCATTTGACAAAGTACAGCATCCTTTCTTGATCAAAACTCTTCAGAGTATAGGGATAGAGGGTACATACCTCAACATCATAAAAGCCATCTATGAAAAACCTACAGCGAATATCATTCTCAATGGGGAAAAGCTGAGAGCTTTCCCCCTAAGGTCAGGAACGCGGCAGGGATGTCCACTCTCACCACTGCTATTCAACATAGTATTAGAAGTCCTAGCCACAGCAATCAGACAACAAAAAGAAATCAAAGGCATCCAAATCGGCAAAGAGAAAGTCAAACTCTCACTCTTTGCAGATGATATGATACTGTATGTGGAAAACCCAAAAGACTCCACCCCAAAACTGCTAGAACTCATACAGGAGTTCAGTAAAGTGGCAGGATATAAAACCAATGCACAGAAATCAGTGGCATTCCTATACACCAACAAGACAGAAGAGAGACAAATTAAGGAGTCGATCCCATTTACAATTGCACCCAAAACCATAAGATACCGAGGAAGAAATCTAACCAAAGAGGCAAAGGATCTGTACTCAGAAAACTATAAAATACTCATGAAAAAAACTGAAGAAGACACAAAGAAATGGAAAAACGTTCCATGCTCATGGATTGGAAGAACAAACTTTGGGAAGATGTCAATGCTACCTAGAGCAATCTACACATTCAATGCAATTCCCATCAAAATACCATCCACTTTTTTCAAAGAAATGGAACAAATCATCCTAAAATTTGTATGGAACCAGAAGAGACCCCGAATAGCCAGAGGAATATTGAAAAAGAAAACCAAAGCTGGTGGCATCACAATTCCAGACTTCCAGCTCTATTACAAAGCTGTCATCATCAAGACAGTATGGTACTGGCACAAAAACAGACACATCGATAAATGGAACAGAATAGAGAGCCCAGAAATGGACCCTCAACTCTATGGTCAACTCATCTTTGACAAAGCAGGAAGGAATGTCCAATGGAAAAAAGTCTCTTCAACAAATGGTGTTAGGAAAATTGGACAGCCACATGCAGAAGAATGAAACTGGACCATTTTCTTACACCACACACAAAAATAGACTCCAAATGGTTGAAAGACCTAAAGGTGAGACAGGAGTCCATCAAAATCCTAAAGGAGAACACAGGCAGCAACCTCTTCGACCTCAGCCTCAGCAACTTCTTCCTAGAAATATTGCCAAAGGCAAGGGAAGCAAGGGCAAAAATGAACTATTGGGACCTCCTCAAGATAAAAAGCTTTGGCACAGCAAATGAAACAGTCCACAAAACCAAAAGACAACTGACAGAATGGGAGAAAATATTTGCAAATGACATATCAGATAAAGGGCTAGTATCTAAAATCTAAAGAACTTATCAAACTCAACACCCAAAGAACAAATGATCCAATCAAGAAATGGGCAGAAGACATGAACAGACATTTTTCCAAAGAAGACATCCAAATGGCCAACAGACACATGAAAAAGTGCTCAACATCGCTTGGCATCAGGGAAATCCAAATCAAAACCTCAATGAGATACCACGTCACACCAGTCAGAATGGCTAAAATTAACAAGTCAGGGAACGACAGATGTTGGTGCGGATGCGGAGAAAGGGGAACCCTCCTACACTGTTGGTGGGAATGCAAGCTGGTGCAGCCACCCTGGAAAACAGTATGGAGGTTCCTCAAACAGTTGAAAGTAGAGCTACCATACGATCCAGCGATTGCACTACTGGGTATTTTCCCCAAAGATACAAATGTAGGGATCCGAAGGGGTACGTGCACCCCAATGTTTATAGCAGCAATGTCCACACTAGCCAAACTGTGGAAAGAGCCAAGATGTCCATTGACAGATGAATGGATAAAGAAGAAGTGGTATATATACACAATGGAATATTATGCAGCTATCAAAAGGAATGAGATCTTGCCATTTGCAACGACATGGATGGAACTGGAGGGTGTTATGCTGAGTGAGATAAGTCAATCAGAGAAAGACATGTATCATATGACCTCACTGATATGAGGAATTCTTAATCTCAGGAAACAAACTGAGCGTTGCTGGAGTGGTGGGGGGGTGGGAGGGATGGGTTGGCTGGGTGATAGACATTGGGGAGGGTATGTGCTATGGTGAGTGCTGTGAATTGTGCAAGACTGTTGAATCACAGATCTGTACCTCTGAAACAAATAATGCAGTATATGTTAAGAAAAAAAAAGAAGAAAAAGATAGCAGGAGGGGAAGAATGAAGGGGAGTAAGTCGGAGGGGGAGACGAACCATGAGAGAGGATGGACTCTGAAAAACAAACTGAGGGTTCTTGAGGCGAGGGGGGTGTGGGGATGGGTTAGCCTGGTGTTGGGTATTAAAGAGGGCACGTTCTGCGTGGAGCACTGGGTGTTATGCACAAACAATGAATCATGGAACACTACATCAAAAACTAATGATGTAATGTATGGTGATAAACATAACAATAAAAAAATTTAAAGAACAAAAGCAAAAAGACAAAAAAAAGTCAATCCTCTGTACCTGTGACTTTCATATTTTAGGATTGGAAAAAAATATAATGGTTACTGAGAAAAGCCACGTAACTATCTCTATTTCTAGCCAAAGTTATTAGATAAATTCAGTTACTATGTAAACTTAATCAAATATTAGAAACAAACTTAACCCCTTACATAAATCTCTGGAAGAAAATTAGCAACTGAGGAACAATTTTGTTTCAGAAACTTACAAATCTCTTTCTTGTGAACCTTTAAGATAAATGACTCATGATATTTAGAGGATTCTCCTAGGAGAAAATTTGGAATGCTCAATGGGTCCAAATTTTGAGAGTTTGTCTTGAGATTTTGATAACTGATCCCACTTCCCTCCGTTCTTCCTTGATGCATGCCGATTTGCATTGTCCCACAAAAACTAAAATATTATAACTACAGATGAGGCAAAATATGTGAATTTTTGATGCTCTTGCTATTGTGGTTTTAATCTTAAACTGAGAAAAACAGCAGTCCTTCTGACACTAGACACAAAAATAATTTACAAGATTCTCTGCATGTTCAGAAATTATGGGAGCTTAAAGCAAGCAAGTGAGCTAGCAACCTGGAGTCTAACCAGCAGTTCCTTAAATATTAAAAGCAATACTTAGGCCCACTATGTCACACAAAATATTATCTTTGTTAAATGTGACTTTGATTATTGTGTGATATAATAAAAATGATAAATACTTTCAAATAATATTTTCCTAAAGCATGAACCCTTCTTTAAAGGGGAAATGTGCACCAAAATAACTTTTGTACCCCCTCCCCCAGAGTCTGCCTAATACCTGACCTCATTATAGTCACACCGAACTATCAGTCAGTATTTATCTGCTCATATCCTGCTCTTAAAACACTCTCAAACTGTTATCAATAAAGCAAAAGAAGATTGTCAGAGACAGCATTTCTTCTGGAGGTTGTGTTTTGACTTTCTGTCTTGGTTTTGTTTTGTTTTCTCTTACTTTCCAACCAGCCAGCTGCCTTCAGTAACAATGTAATTTATTTTTCATTCTTAGACTGAAACATGAAGGATTTTAGTAACATTTTTTGAGAGTAGAGAATCTTCTTTTAGTCCATTTAAAAATCATAGAAATGTGCATCAAAATGGACATGGCAAGAAGCATGTTAACTGTGCCCATAGAGAACAGGGAATGCTGGCTTAGCCTTGAGTGTGATGAATAAATGTATCCCATTTTAGCATCATGCAAAGTCATCTTGTTTCAGCAATTTCACATTTTGTTTCCAGTTCCAACTTTGGATTCCTTGACTAAATAAGACTGAGCTCATCCTGCAGACAGTTTTACCTCTACATGCCTTTCCTTATTGGGCTTAAAGGATAAATCCAACAGCTTAGCATGTAAGAGTCAACAGTGTTTAACTGCTTCTTCAAAGTTGTTTACACTGTTAGGAATATTGGCCTACATGCTGGAAATCCATTTTGAAGAGACAACAATTGTCGGGTCACGTGGGTTTTCAGAGAAGTGGACAGCAAAACATATGAGAGTAAATACTTAAACCACTGATGGTATGAACGTATACACTATGGCCCTGTTGGTGGGATATTCCAATTTTCCTGGACAGTAATTGTTTGGCAATACCCAGCTGTTGGAGAGTGAGCAACATTTTACTGGAAGAGTTAGTAGTGGATGAACTTATCAAAGGACTTGAGAAAATGTGGTTGTTGCATTTCAATAATAATAATATAATAATAATAATAATAATGAAATACACAATGAGTACTACCTTCAGAGTATACATGCCTACACTGAAAAATGCAGTCTTGTTTGTCATTTTCCATTCACTCCACTCTCTCTTTACTGCTGTAGGATATCTAGCCCAAGCTTCAAAGGAAATTGTCTAACTTAGTTAGCATCATGGTACCCTTCCCATATTTCTCACCTGACCTCTCTTTCCCTGCTTTAATTCTGCTGACTCTTTATTTCTAACTGATACTCCCATCTTCTAGCCTCTGTGACAACAAACTTTCTTGGGGCCCCTCCTACCTGTAGGCTGCAGCTTCTCAGTATCCTTTGTGAATTTAGGCTTTCCTATTCATTCCTGGCGTGAATGACAAGTACCTGGTGTATCTGATTTCTCTATCAAATCAGTATTATGACTAGAAAAGTAACTTAAAGTGTACAGTTCCCTTGTGAGTGCCATATGTCTCAGGTTTCAAAATTTTTGATGAAAATAACTGTAGCAAATATTTTTTCCTGTGCTACATACTCTACAAAGCATCTTCCCGACCATTGTCTTCACAAAATTATTATATAGTAAAGTGACTGTTTGTATTATCTAACTAAATTAGCTAAATTTTGCAGATTAAAAGCTGAGTCTCAGAAAGGTTAAGTTCCTAATGCAAGTTTGGGTTTCTAACACTTTCAAGAGCTAAGAACCAAATGATCTTAGCTCATTTCACAATGATAGAATGTCTATAAATAGGAAAACAGAACATAAAAGAAATCCTATTGTTGGTTAGTGTGTAAAGATTAAAATTTTCAAGAGCTGCAATTTATGACCTAATGTTATAATTCCATGTGAACAAAAGTGGTATTAAATTGGTTATTGTCCTCAAAATTATGGAATGTCATAGTTTTCTGAAAAAAATGAAATAAATGAGTTAAAAAATACATTTCACCCAATGCATTTGTGATGTTATCCTGACAGTAGGTATCCTTTATATGATATGATAAAAATGGCACCTGACCTCTGTGATCTTCCTCCCAAAAAACATATAAACTTAGCCTAATTATGAGAAAGACATTATTAGATCTACCCCGATTGAGAGACAGTGTGCATAATACCTGTATGTCACTCCCCAAAATTGTCAAGATCATTAAAAACAAGAAAAGCCTGAGAAACTGTCACAGCTAAGTGGAGTATAAAAAGCCATATAAACTAAATGTAATGCAGCATACCTGAATGGGATCCTGTCATATAAAAAGAACATTAAGTTAAAAAAAAAAGTACATTAAATAAAATCAAAGAAATCTAAATAAATTATATGCCTTAGTTAATAATAAGATGTCATTATAGGTTTATTAATTGTAGCAAATATGCCCTTCTAAAGTAAGATGTTAATACTAGGGGAAACTGAGTTTAAGGTATGTGGGAACTCTGTCTACTGTCTTCACAATTTTTTTATTAGTCTAAAACTGATATAAATAAAACTGATTAAAGTAAAAATTATACTGAAAAAAATTAAGCATACACTTACCATTTCCCATGTAGAATGACATTCGATGTCTACATAAAATCATCTATATGAGAAAGCTTAGAGTGGCTTTATTTGTAATTGTCACACACTTGAAAGAACCCCAGTGGGCTTGAACTTGGAAATCGACAAAGTGGTAATTCATATAGTGAAATAGTACTCAGCAATCACAAGAAATGAGCTACTGATAAATAAACAACATGAATGAAGCTCAAACCCATTATGTTTATAGAAAGAAGACGGATTTGAAAGGCTACCTGATGTGTTTCCATTTATTTATCATTCCTGCAAAGACAGAATCATCAGGGCAAAAAATAGATTAGTGGTTATCAGGAGGTAGGAAAGGAGAATTTTACAAATAAGGGGGTAGGGAAATTTTTTGGTCATTGGAACTGTCTTATAGTTTAATTGCAGTAGTGGTTATATAACTAGTACATTTAAAAAAACTCCCAGAGCACCTGGGTAGCTCAGTTGGTTGGGCGACTGCCTTCGGCTCAGGTCATGATCCCGGAGTCCCAGGATTGAGTACCGCATTGGGCTCCCTACTCAGCGGGGAGTCTGCTTTTCCCTCTGACCCTATCCCCTCTTGTGCTCTCTCTTTCTCTCTCTCTCTCTTTCAAATAAATAAATAAAGAATAAATTAAAAAACTCACAAAAAGATTCACTAGAAAGGATGAATTTTGCTGTATATAAGCTATACCAATAAGACAACTGAAAAAATAACCATGAGTTACAACATAATGTGTCACCTTAAGTATTACGACATGTGTGATCACCTCTTGAATTATAACATGAAAAGTTTGAAATATTATTAGTCAATTCTTTAGGGAGACTTAACAGACAGTAGTTATGACAACTGTGGACCAAGGCAAATTTTGGGAAGGATTTCT
Source organism: Zalophus californianus (assembly GCF_009762305.2). Taxonomy (NCBI): domain Eukaryota; kingdom Metazoa; phylum Chordata; class Mammalia; order Carnivora; family Otariidae; genus Zalophus; species Zalophus californianus. The sequence continues at coordinate 143,761,813 of NC_045599.1, read as the reverse complement.
GCTTGGAGTCATCAAATCCTAAAAAACAGGGAATTGGTATGTGTTGGGCAAACTCCCTCAGTGAATGCTGTAAATTTTATTTACCAAGTTAATGATAAGAATCTACTTGTGAGACCACTTGAAGGGATTTGTCAGGCCATAATTTTTCAGCAGTGCTGAGGACAAAGCACTAGAGAAGGGGATTAAGAGTGAGGAGGCGTCATGGTCAGGAGAAGCCAAGAGGCAGTAACAGAATGGAGACTTATACCACTTTTCATGGCTATTCACAAAATAATAATATTGCTCATGTAAAGGATGAAGTGTCCCAATTCAACTCCCTGTATAAACTCACTTTTGCCAGAAAAATAAATAGCTCCTCTCAAATTATTCTATTAAAATCTACAAGAATATTGCCCCAACCCAAAAATATATTACAATTTGTTTGCAAGCTCTTATGAAATATTTTCTTGTCATAAGCAAAAGAACAAATAATCATTGTTGATTTTAAAAACATATCAGAGCTGTTTACTTGAAAATAAAGATGCAAAATCAAGGCATAAAATATTTGATAATGGCTTGCTAATTTATGCAATTCAAAATTGCTTGAGAAATAGAATTACAATCCCATCAGTCAAAAGGAAGAATGAGCTCAGAGTATTATTTAAATTCAAAAGCACTTTAAAGTGGCAAAAGTCTTGTAGAGCTCATTAGGATTTGCTTTAAAGGACTGTAAATTCAGGTATGGTTATTATTATGAGAAAAATGAAGAAAGTTAAATTATTGGCCCTAAGAGGTTAATAATTTATCAGTTCAACTCCTTAGAAAATGAATACATTTATTAGATAAAAGTCTAGTAATTTTGATTACAACTAGAATCAAAGAAATACTTAAAATTAAAATGGAATAATTGAAGAGAAACAAAGAAAAGTAATTGGAATTAAAATGCCAAACCACCAATAGCTTTTGTCCATGCAATAATTCCAATGTGGCAAACACATGATTGCCAGTTGAAATGACATCATCAGGTAGTATATTAACATTCCAGCCATTATTAGGAATTCTATATAGCTTGTCCCATTTAATCCCTAAAGTGACAAAATAAGGTAGTTTCTGTTACATTATCCCCATTTTACAATGGGGATATCAACCTGTTATGTCTTTCCTTAGCTGCTATCTCAAAGTCCACACTGGGTAGTTCTTCAAGGTGCACACTATCCTGTCACCCTAGAATCGCTTGGCTAAACTTGTGTATTAAACTCTGTGAAGCAGAATATAAGCCTGAGCTTAGAATAGTCAGTGTTACACGTGATTCAATTTTCATCTTACTTTCTATTAAAGTTTTGCTCAGATCGCCATTGTCAAAGGAAGGGTATAGAATAGTAGCTAAAGCAGAGTTTCTGGAGCTAGTCTGCTCATGTTCCCAAGTATGGGGAACAGAAACCACCTTACAGCAATGTTTAAAAGATTAAATATTTAAGATATACACGGGCCCTAGCCCTACATAAGTATTTCATTATTATTTATTTACTTCTAATTTATTTGAATTTATTTTACTACTGTTTTTTTAAATTTTATGTTATTATGTTATGTTAATCACCGTACATTACATCATTAGTTTTTGATGTAGTGTTCCATGATTCATTGTTTGTGCATAACACCCAGTGCTCCATTCAGTATGTGCCCTCTTTAATTCGGATCACCGGGCTAACCCATTCCCCCCACCCCTTTCCCCTCTAGAACCCTCAGTTTGTTTCTCAGAGTCCGTAGTCTCTCATGGTTGGTCTCCCCCTCCGATTCCCCCCCTTCATTCTTCCCCTCCTGCTATCTTTTTCTTTTTTCTTAACATATGTTGCATTATTTGTTTCAGAGGTACAGGTCTGTGATTCAACAGTCTTACACAATTCACAGCACTCACCATAGCACATACCCTCCCCAATGTCCATCACCCAGCCACCCCATCCCTCCCACCCCCCACCACTCCAGCAACCCTCAGTTTGTTTCCTGAGATTAAGAATTCCTTTTACTACTGTTTCTAATAATATCTAAAGTTAGGTGCTTTGCTTATCAATTTTCGATCTTTCTTCTCTAGTTTGATCATTGAAGACTATAGATTTCTTTTTATTTTATTTTATTTTTTAATTAATTTAATTTAATTTAACTATTTAATTTATTTAAAAGATAATAAATCTCTTTAGTTTCCTTTCAAATCTATTTTTTATGTAGCTCTTGTTATAAATATACTTGCAATAACTTGTATTTCTTTAAATATTTTAATATAGTTATTTTATATTTCATTTGATAATTCTAATATCTGATATTCTTATGGACCTCATTCTGTTTTCAACTATATCTGCTAGTCCTGAATACTGCTGCTTTTTTCCTTATCTGTTTTGTGATTTGCAATTGTAAGTTTATATTTGTGGAACTTCTCCATGGGAATTTTTGAGGTCAGGTTCGAAACTGAGTTTCACCAGAGAAGGTTTGCTTTTGCTCTGGTCAGGCATTTAGAAGGTTTATTTGACACACTTTAAATTTTGGCTCTCAACTGTTCCATATTACTAAGTTGTATGAATTTATTTTATATTTTTAACGATTTTATTTATTTATTTGACAGAGAGAGAGAGCACAAGCAGGGGGAGCAGCAGGCCAAGGGAGAGGGAGAAGTAGGTTCCCCACTAAGCAGAGCCCAACATGGGGCTGGATCCCAGGACCCTGAGGTCATGACCCGAGCCAAAGGTAGATGTTTAACTGACTGAACAACCCAGGTGCCCCTAAGTTGTATGAATTTATGATGCAAACCTGCAAAACCATTTGTGGGTGTGTGCTATTTTCTTTTCTTCTCTCAGGGGCAATATTCCTTACAAATCATTGGATGAGGGAACAAAGAATGCATGGATCTATTTTACTATTTTCCCTTAGTATGCTCATGTTCTTTGGGAAACCTCTCATATGAAAGGCCAAGAACCCTGCTTTTTCTCTTGATTTTTCTGCAGAACAGGAAGAAAAAGGTTTTTTAGGTCCATATTGTGACAATCAAAAATTGCATTTAATTGCTGGCATAAAGCTTTTCTTTCTTTCTTTCTTTCTTTCTTTCTTTCTTTCTTTCTTTCTTTCTTTCTTTCTTTCTTTCTTTCTTTCTTTCTTTCTTTTAAGATTTTATTCATTTATTTGACAGAGAGAGACACAGTGAGGGAGGGAATACAAGCAGGGGGAGTGGGAGAGGGAGAAGCAGGCTTCCCGTGGATCAGGGAGCCCAATGCTGGGCTCAATCCCAGGACTTGGAATCATGACCTGAGCTGAAGGCAGACGCTTAATGATGGAGCCACCCAGGTGCCCCATATAATTTTTCAACAATACAATTATTCAACAATGGTTCTTTTATACATTGCAAGGAAAACTGATAGTGTTTTAAGTCACAATTTGCAAGAAAAAACCCTATCTCAACTCTAATCAAAAGTGGCATCAAACAGTCATGGAGACATGAAGGTAACATTGAAGAAGGAAGCTCCTGGGGGCCTCATTGGAGCAGCTCCAACTATTTATGCATATTGATATTTCAAGGCCTTCATTCTTTGTCAGAAGTAATTAAAAGAAAAATGAAAAGAAATCGCTTGTTCTTAAAAATGAAAGTCATTTTACCTTGAAAATATAATACAAATCCATTAGACTTATTTTCATAAATCTTAAATTCATTGTAGGTTATCAGTGACATTTTCCTATATTTTGAAAACCATTTCATTATTACTAATTATTACTAATAATTGTTTCCAACTATGATACAAAAGACTAGAAGAATCAGTAAAATTTAAAAAGATGGAATAACCTAAGAGGATGATAAAATCCTAAAAGAGATTATGATCACTCAGTTTTCTTGTGTTAACCAAAGTATTACATACTCTTTCAAGAAAATATTAAACAAATTGGAAACACCATCTTGGTAGTAGTATATTTTTAAATTCCATTCAACATTATTGAGAATTCAAAATTTTCCATATTCTGTGTATAATAACAAAGATTAAAAATTGACACGAGAAAACATAAACTATTACTAGATGAATCAGGAGATGGGTATAAAGAGACAAAGAGCAGCCTTCTGGACTCTAATAATGAAGGTCAGATTAATGGTATTAGTGAATTCAGACTGAATTTTTCTGATGATTTTACCCAAACAAATTTTCTCAAATTCAGGAACCAATGAATGAATTCTCCATTTCCAAGAACAAAAAGAAAACCTAGCATTCTCTCAGTTAGAAAGGCCTTTATTTTACTGCAGTTATAGTTAAGATAACCACTGTCATGGAAGAACTTTTAAAAAAAATATCCAAATGCTTCTCCTATAACATAAACTATGGTTGGATCATTGTTAACTAGGTTGTCATTTCCAACAGTTTGACTGAGTTTTATATCATAATTTGAAAAGGCAAGAATTTTAGATTAATCTACAGAATGTACACTGAGAAGGTAGAAAAGCACCATTTGCCAGTTTTGAAACTGATATTTTTCTATCCATTCACATATTTTCTCTATAAAAGCATCTACTCTCACAGTTCCATGAAATAGAAAGCTCAACTTACACTCTGAGCTACTAATGTGTGTAACATATAAATAATTACATTGAACCTTCAGAGAAGAACTGAAACTCCACCAAACCTCTATTATTTGAAGTTCACAAAATGAATGTCAAAGAAATGTAACTTTTTCTAACTCTATGACCTATAACTGGCAACTATTTATGCATATTGATATTTCAAGGCTTTCATTCTTTGTCGGAAGAATGAAAGCAGCTTCTTTAAACAATTTTATTATATGTAATAATAATTCAGGGACAGAATCAAAAAGAACAAAGCAAAGAACATCTGTTTTGTGTTTGAAAGATTATTGACAAATTCAGAACATTGTTCAATAAAGGTCACTGAAGATACATCTGCCCTTGGTCTAAGTACAAAGGGTCCCAATTTTCCTACACTGTCTCTTCTATCCACTTACTAGGAGCTATTACTCATCTATTCTTATGCACCTCTAGAACTCAATGAGTGATTCTGGCAGAGGCCCTTATCACATCCTAGGTCTTAGATGAATTTAGAACTATAGATGAAATTAGAACTATATCCTGATGATCTGCTCACTTCCTGTATTCAACAAGCATTTACTAAATGCTTGTTATGCCAGGATCACTGTTAGACACAGTCTCCACCCTCAAGGATCTCAAAGTGCACTGCAGTGGTTTTAAATTTTGACAACATATAATGAGTGTTGCAAAGAATACAGATTCCTTGGCTCTCCTTAGGTATTTTAAACCCATAAAGCCAAAGGATCCCATAAATCAAGGGAGGTGTATGGGAAACTACATAGGAAAATTACTCTAAGTGAATCTGATACTCATTTATATGCAGGAATAAACAGGCAAACAGGTTACAGTGGAGCCAATTATACATGCCAAGATAGATTGCTCATGAAAATAAAGGCACTAGAGGTTGGAGGCTACCTACAAATTAGTCTTGAACATTTCTTTTCTGGTATTTAGCAAGAGTTGAATTTGCCCAGCTTTCACCGTGTCTCTAAACAATTTTACCAGGACACTGAAAGGGAACACAGTGGAGATGTTAAAAGCATGGTCTCTGGGGTGAGCCTGCCCCCTGCCATCTAAGTAAATTTGAGCAAGGCACTTGACTGTGAGCTTCTGTTTTTCATTGGTAACATGGATAATAATCGTACTTACCTTTTAGGGATGTTGAGATTTTTAAAAATGTTTTGCCATGTTTATAACATTGTCCACTGCATAAATAATATAATAAATTCAAACTTAATTTTTTCTATGAAAAGATATTTGTCAGATGATTTTCTGAAAAAACTGAAAGGTTATTACTTAAAACACCAAAACATTTTGCACTGTATTTAAAGATTTTGTGTGTGTGTGTGTGTGTGTGTGTGTGTGTGTGTGTGTGTAACTTCTTATTGATCAGAATAAGTGACTTCAGTTCACCCTGTCCTGAAGCCTTAGGTTAGGGTTCTCTTCATGGTCATCAATTCTAAAGCCCTGAGATGAATAACAGGCCCATAATTCATTGACACATGGGTTGTTTGCCCCTATAGGAGAGATTCAGATTGCATTGATTTTCTAGAAAGTAATCCTGTTCCCTCATAGTCAGTAGACATATTTTTACTCTCATGAGGACATTGAATGCAACATCCTTTGTCTGCTAGATTGCCAGATGAAGCACTTCAAAGAAACTAGTTAAAACAACATTCTCAATTTTAAAAACAATGCAAATTCAAGTGGGCTTAGATTCTTGCAGAACAAAGTAAAGAAACTAATTTCCAGCTATCCTTAAAAGCTCAGGTGTTTTTATGCTTATTTTAACTTGATAATTTTGTATTGTGAGTTTAAACTGTGGAATTTTTGTTGAATAATTGGAATAGTACCTTTTTTGTCTGAATTATAAATATTCCAAACCAATAAGATTTTAGGTTTGTATCATGCCAATGCAAAGATGTTACACAATATTAATTCTGTGGTATTAAGTCATAAGTCAATGTGTCTGTCAGAAAAAAAAGCAGAGCCCAAGTCAGATATTTCAATAGAATGAAATAGTTTCTAAGGAGTCAAAAAGCTGAAAGAATAAAGAGCATGTGGTGAGGCAATCCGTAATGAGCAGTACCACCAAGCTTCTCTCAGCTATAGGGAGGAGGTAGGGTTGCCCAAGCCTTGGATCCAGAGCTTCTGGTGAGAAGAAGAACCACAGATGAGATCCAGCTAATTCTAGAAATAACCCCTGGAGCAGAAAAAGAGATAGGGGCTTCTCCCATCTTCTGATCCTGTAATTTTTTCCCCAGTGCGTATCAGTGGCTGGTTGGCAAGAAAATAGTTGGTTAAGAGAGAAAACTGGATCTGAGAGCAAGCAGGCAAAGGTCAGCACAGTAAGGGTACAAGGAAATAAATTGTAATATTGACTTCCTGAAGCGCTATTACAGCGTGTGTTTAGATACACCCAGAGGCATGTGCTTTGTAATATCCCCAAATTAATATTCCATGATTACCAGGCCCATGGTTTCTTCATTTTCTCTAAATGTTATTGCCATAAATAAATAACATGATTAAATTAGGAAAAAACTTGATTGCATTTATTAAAACTCAACTCCTTACTTAACTTGAAAGAAAAATTAAATGTCCCTCAGAAGTCCAGGTACAGCTAAATATTATAAAAAGAAAAAAGAAAACTGTTTGTGTTTAGGCAGTAAAGGTATGTTGATGATTTGAGACAGTCTTAAGTTAGAACATCCTAGAGTTTGGTTGATAGTTATATATTTGTGTGCTTGCTAATAGAGGTAGAAAACAACAGTTAGTAGAAAATATCTTCAATGTATTTTCCTCTTGCACATTGTGAATAGGCTAAGAAATGGGAGAAATCCTAAAATAACAACTAATGTTAATAGGGAATAAAATCTATTATAGCCTGGGGCACCTGGGTGGCTCAGTTGATTAAGCATCTGCCTTCGGCTCAGGTCATGATCCCAGGGTCCTGGGATTGAGCCCAGCATTGGTCTCCCTGCTCAGCAGGGAGCCTGCTTCTCCCTCTTCCAGTGCAGCTCCCCCTGCTTGTGCTTTCTCTCACACACACACTCTTTCTCTCAAATAAGTTAATTAAATTAAAAAAAATTTTTTAAATCTATTGTAGCCTAATTTATTCAGCTTGGTCATTGCCTCAAAACTGTGTTCCATTCTGTACTAATGCACAATGGCTGACATTGAGGTATTCCTTGTCAGACACAGGAAACAGCAAAGTCGAATTTAAAGTGCTGGGTGAATTTCCCTCATTTGTTCCTGAGAAAAAGACTGAGAATTCATTAAATCTCTCTAAATATAACTTTGCCATTTGAACAGGGGAAAGGAAGTAACCAAACTTACTGACCAGGAACCACAGTTACCTGTTAGAAATGCATTTCAGGGTTGTCACTAAACTCACAATACCAAGTGGAGGTATGGTATAATAATAATTAATATGATTAAAAGGTACACAGCACCCTCCTAGGAACTGTCAGTAAATGAACTCAATGAGTACTCAAAAAAAAAAAAAAAATGAGTTTTATATGGATGAAGCATAAGAAATTCAGAGAGGTGAAGTAATTTGTCCAGGGTCACACAGTCATGAAGTGGCAGAACCAGGATGTAACTTGGCCCCAGGGTCCCCAACGCCAAACAGTGCCATATTTATTATCTCTAAACAGTGTGTAAGGATATTATGAAGATCTTATGCAGCAATATACGTGAAAATATCTATGAAATATAAAATGCTATGCATACATAATCATTGTCATTCCTAAGTAGAGGAAAAAATTCTCAAAAGGTACTAAAGGTGACTCTAAGAAATAGCTTTTGGGATATTGTGATGAAAATCAAACCCGGTGACTTTCTGTCTTTGAAAAATATTATAGAATTGATGGAACCAAGCCATGCTATATCTCTGAGTAAAGACATGCAGCACTTTCCCATAGGACTTAGAATAATGTCTAAACTTTTATACTAACCTATCAATCTTTATCTAACTTGGTTCCATCTACCTCTCCAATCTTGCCCCTTAATACCACCCCCTCAAACCACAGCTTTGAGAGCAAGTGGGTCTTTTGTTATTTTTAAAAAATGAAAGCTCAATCCTGCCTTAGCTTTTCCCTCTGCCCATAAGGCATTTCCCCCTGATGCCCTGCTGGGCTGACACCTTCCTGCATTTGAATCATTTCCTCAGAGGGGTTTACCTGGCTTCTTAGTCTAAGGTAGCCATTCAGTCAATCTCTGGTCCATTGTCTTGTTTTCACTCTCTACTGAGTGATACTTCATATTTCATTTTTTGTTTATTTGTTTATAACTAAAGACTTTTACACCCAATCAAAAGCAATCTATCGTTGAGAGGAAGCCTTGTCTCTCTTCATTGACTGGCATATAGTAGGTATTTAACAATTGTGGTGGATGAATGAATCATAATTAAATCAATAAATGTAAGTTATTTGAATATAGAAAACATTGTTCTAATAAGACCAAAGTTATGGGTTAGGTCTCTCTGAGGTCAGTTAGCATAAACAGAGTTTCAATATTGAAAACTAATTCATCAACTTGAAAATTCATAATAGGAATCAAAATAAAATCCAGTTACAAGTATAAATAAATAAACAGATAGCCTCATCATTTAATGGAAATATATCCCAAAATGGATGCCATTTTGTTATTATTTGAGACACTATTCATAAAGGCAAACAAATGAAGATGTTATATATAACATTCTATGTGTGCAAGATAAGTATCATTTATTTAAAATTGTAAAATAGAATAAATATGGAATTTGATTAAATTAACCTGATTTTAACATTAATAAAAAGTTTCTTAGGAGTAATGTAACATCATTTTTGAAAATAAAACAAATTTTCATGAATATATATACTCCAATTTCATTTCTTTTATTTTTTGCAAAATTATTTTGGTTTGAATTCCCAGTACTTACTTCATGTCCATATCACCTATAAAAGTCATACAGTATGCTTTTGCTTTATACATGTTCATTTATATTCACATGAAACACCCCTCTCTCAAGGCTTATTTTCTGTCATTTGCCTTTGTCACTAATGATGTATGAAATAGGCCATTTAACTGGAAAAGGTGTTTAAATTGAATAAAGATGACATTGACAATGAGGTGAATTTTACATGAATATATGTTTAAAATAAAATGACTTTCCCTCAGATTTACAGTAAAACCTTTTCCATAAACACAGGCGAGGTCAATATGCTTGAGATCAAAGTTAGATTGCAGGATTTATGGTGAATTTTATACTTTCTATTTCAGCTATAAATCCAGACCCTGATGTGTCATTTCTGTCCAATATTTCACATGGGTGGTGTGTATATAATTTTTACCTTAGTTCATTAAAAAAATAAGTTCTTCCAAATCAATATTTGTAACCTACCTTTTCATTATATTCATTTATTTTTTCTTTTCAAGGGTAATAGACAAATAGACTGAAACGAAAGGTGGGGAGGCTAGGACTCCCGTACTGAAGTTGTGCCATAATGATGCCACATTTTTAAAATTGAAACTCAGCATTTATAATGGCTGCCCAAATTTAAACAGGTATCTCTTGAAACTAATTAATCCAAAATGTTTATATTAAGGAACATAAATTCTATGGAATATTTTCCATAGACTAGGATTCCATGAGCCAATAAACTTTGTAAAGACACAATTTTGTATCTTGCCTTGGAGAATTAGTCAGACTAATCAGGATAAGAAAGGTTTTAAGAAATTTGACTGAATGATATCTGAATAACTTTTGCATAATTTGTTTAACTTAGTTTTTACAAACTCACTTCATTAGCTATATCTTTAACTCAACAACTTAATTTCTGGAGAATGTATGTTGGCAAACAATTGCTTTGATATTTTTCAAAGTAATTTAAACTTATTTTTGTTAAAATTCTCTTTCATTATGATTATTATATTTCTATACTTACTAGAATACATTCTTCCCCTGATCATTCTTGATACACACATACACACAAATATGTGGATATTCAATAGAATATATAATATTGTGTGACTCTCAGGTAAGATTTTACCAACATGGGCACACACCCACACACACACATACACACACACACAATAAAAATAAACAAAATCTGATTTCTATGGTGGCAAGCCAAAATTAGCCTGTGTTTGCATTGTCCATCTTCGCACAATTCCTTTACCTTTTTTGACAATGACAAGCAGAGAGAGCTGACCACCCGCCTTCACGATGGATGAGAATAGAAAAGAAAGTTGAATTTCCATGAGAAAGGGCAACAATTATATCATTTACAAGGAAAGGAGACAGAATTGGGTAATTTGGGAGCTTGTACATATTAGAAGGATGGTGACTCTGGAGATAATATGACAGCAACAGCATTAGGAGAAAATGTAACAAAACATAATATATGAGTATTCTCTGTACAAGGAAAAGAATGAGTGAGATAATATTGAAGACAGGGCTTATGCCCAAACATAGCCATAGGTCTAAATGGAGAGGTGTGAGAATTCACATGGTTGCATACGAGGCAGAAGGAAGAGTGTCTTTGAGGCAGGAGAGTATGACAGAGAAGACAATAAGGTGCTTAAAATGCTATCAAAGTACACCCCACCATAAACACACATAATCCAGAACAAACCTGTGCTCTAGAGTAAATGTTTTTTTTATTTATGTAAAATAATAAACAATTGAATGAATACCAATTCTTTTTTTTAAATGTCAATTGGCTAGCTTCAAAAAAATAAGAATGATCAATGAATGCAGACTGTTAACATGGAAAACAGACTTGTAATAGATTGTTACTTTTACTAATTATTTATTAACTTTAAGATTTTCCTTGAGTTGTATGAATAATCATTAACTCTTCGTTTGCTTTATAAGGGCAAATATAAACCCAGTTAGCCAAACTTCGTGTTATACATGTTTTACATGTAACTAATTGTTTTTTAATATCAAAAGTGAAAGAGAAGTATTCACTGGTAGAGTATTATATAAAACAAATAGGACTATGTATATACTGATTATAAGATAGAATACTGTATAAATATAAAAAGCATTGAACCTGTATGAAACCAAAAAATGTTAATTCTACTGATTCTAGGAATTTCCTTGAGTTATATGAACAAAGGTAAATTCTCCATTTCTTTTATTTAAACAATTATGAACTAAGTCATCCAAAACTCACGCTTTATAAGGTTTTATGAATTCCAATGGTAACCACTTTAAAATTTTGTCAAAATAAACTAAGAAAATGTTACTGGTAGAATATTATATGAAAAAAACAAAAAACAACACAATTAGCATGTTTCCTCCCAATATAGAAATCAAACTTTATGGTATCACTTTTCTATACACTTTGGCATTCATTTATGTGATAATTATTTATATTTGTGGAGTTCCCTAATTTTCCGCTTTAGTTATTTGTAATATATAATATGTATTTATATTCTATTTGGCCTTAATGGAATTTAATAAATGTATCTAATTTTGGCTGCTAATAATTCCTGCCTGAATAAAATCCTCTTAAGCTGTTTCTATCTTATTGAGGAAATGACTTTTCACCAATACTATATGCTGCATTTTCTTCCATATAAAAACACAGCCAATCATATCAACTTAGGTGATCAATCAAAGCAAGCTGGACAAGATTGATGCATCATAATATTTCTTCATGGAAGGAGGGGATTCAGTGCCAATAATTGTATATTAAAATATTTGAATATTAATTTTATGTCTTCCTTCTCTTTATGCCTTCCTTGATCTTTAATTCATCCTTAACATTCTTAATGTCCTGTCAGAGTACTACTAGTATATAATGTAATGTCTGTGTCTTACACTGGGTTTCTTTTATTCTTATGCAGAATAAACATTAATTTAACATGACTTACGATGTTAAGACATTGATGTTGAACAAAAGATAGGACACTGAAAAAGCTGATGTCTAAATCTAGGTACTTAAAAGATTCACTTTAAAGAATTATTAATCACTCTACTTTTACTCTTCTTATCCTACAGGAGTAATGAAGGAAATCTATACTTTAATACAAATAATATTCCTATCACCACGCAACATTCATTAATCTCTTACTATATCAAGAGAGATCGCTGAAAAAGTAAAAGGTTTATGTAGATTTGGAAAAGACTTATTCGGGAAAAAAAAAGTCCACAGTCTCAAGCAGAGATTTGGTGGGGCAACAAATGTTAGTCTTAGGGAGGATAAAAACTATCTCTCTCACTAAGTGTGTTTATAATAACAGTGCAGAGTAAGTCCTGGGTATTACTTTGAATTGTCATTCATAGATGTTTATTTTTATAAAAATCTAATCTTCCTTTTGCCAAACAATCCTCCTAGGATAAGTAATGAAATCAAGATGGATTTGGTAGAATATCATCACTCCCCAGGTAATGTCTACAAAAGGCCATCTTTGTCAGCTCAATCACAAGTGAAGTTTGCTCTTATTTCTCCTCTGTTTTTTGTTATTTGTTTGTTTTCTGCCAGATAGTTTTCTCAAGTAGCTCACTCCACTTTGGTGTACACTTAGGTAAAAGATGTTATCTTTGATAATGTTATAATAAGAGAACCTAAATTAATTTAGTTTATGGGACTTATACAATAATAAGTAGAACGAGAGCTCTTCTACCTGTGACCTAGAATGTTACGGTATTTCTTCTTTTTCAATAGCAAACCTTGAAAGTATATTTTAAATGGAAAGAAAGTGTTTGCGTACAGACACATATACAACTGTGGTACAAAAGGACTGTGAGCAGTTTTATAACAAAGTTGAAAACAAAGTTTTGGGAGTATTAAGGAGAAGATATTGATTTATTTTGACTGAAGACAAGGGAAAAGTTCACACACACAAAAAAAGGTAAAATCACGTCTTCCATAGCCTTGGAAAATGAGTAAGATTTTGACAGATGAAAATGTGTGGAAAAGCCTACTAGATATTCTGATATTTTAAAAAATTGACAGTGCAACACTTTTGGCAGCTTCTTTTTATTAACTTTTTTTCCTCCCCTGAGCTCTAGGCAGACATTTAGCAATTAATCTTCTGGTGCTACAATGAAATAGGCAAGTGTGATTAGAATGCTGAATAGCTCAGTGTGAGGATAAAAGATAAAGAAGACAGAAGTGACAAGTCTAAGATCATAAAAGCAATCACTCATCAGAGATTAGAATTCCTAAATTCTAGACTTCACTATGTAACCTTTGGTCCAGTACTAGACATCACTGGGATTCTTCCATTTACTTGCCATGAGGATGTCTTAGAAAAAAAAAGAAGTTACAAGAGTTTGAATCTTTACCAACTATACCACAGTCTGAAAATAAACGTTCTCCAAAAAAAGCCAAAAAGTTATTTCAATTTTCAGTAGAGAAAAAGATAGATTCCTGAAATGAACTTAAATATACAATTGCTTTCTGAAGAATGAATTCATCTGACTCAAATTTGCATCGTTTACTGTTCCATTTTATCACCACCACCGTCATTATTTTCATTTTACTCTTTATATAATAAACCCAATCTATGCACTTACTTTTATGACTATATTCCAGTTTAATTTTTTTCATATTTTTGTCGGTATTATTGTATATTCAGAACATAAATATACTGTTTAAATCTGTTTTTCTGAAGAAATCCACTCCTTTAGTATAGCAGATTTTCTCTTTGGCTCTAATATTTAGGAATATGTAAACTAATGATGAAGAAATTCCCCAAAAGTGGGTGCTCAGATGGTTAAGCGTCTGCTTTCGGCTCAGGTCATGATCCCAGCAACCTGGGATCGAGTCCCGCATCGGGCTCCCTGCTCCTTGGGAGCCTGCTTCTCCCTCTGCCTCTCTCTCTCTCTCTCTCATGAATAAATAAATAAAATCTTTAAAAAAAAAAGAAAGAAATTCCTCAAAAGCAAAATATGTTCCTGATAAAAGTGAAAATATTAGACATTTGTTCAACCCAGTACAATATTCTCTAGAACTAATTAAACCATAAAATTATATATACATACATAAAGCATGTATTTTTCCCTATTCACCTTTACTAGAGGATCAAAAGGCTACATTCAATTGATATAACAATTTGAAAGAGACCTCCATCCACTTTTGAAAATGAAAAAACGACATGGCCTGGAAATTTCAGTAAAGATGGGGTTTCGCATTCGGACTACGTAGCCATTGTAGATGTATGCCTATATTTGTAACAGCTTGGAGTAAAGGACACTTGACTACTCTCTGAGTTATAATAAGTAATGTTTTCATTATCTTCATCCCTAACAAAGTCTATTATAAGACAGGTCAAGAAGCTAACCTTCACTAAAGAGTAGAAATGACACAAACTAGCTAATAGATATGATTTTGTAAATTTTAAACAGGAGAACAAAAAGTGGATCAAGGGAGAAAGAGCAGAGGTTCCAGAGCTACAAAAAACTCTAGTCAAGGAACCGAACATAGTCACAAAGTTATGGTGGAAGGTCATGGACTAAATCCAGGAACCTTTGGTATAAAATAAGAAAGTGTCTTTATTGACTGTGGGCCAAAACAGACTATTCTAGACTCAAGAATAGAAAGGATAAAGTAGGGATGCCTATGTGGCTCAGTTAAGCCTCTGACTTGGGCTCAGGTCATGATCTCAGGGTCCTGGATCCAGCCTGAGTTGAACTCCGCACTCAGCAGGGAATGTTTGTCCCTTTCTTCCTCTGCCTCTCCCCACCACGGCTCATGCTCACTCGCTTTCTCTCAAGAATAAATAACTAAAATCTTTTTTTAAAATAAGGAGAAGAGCAGAAAGTAAATGTTGAATGGGTATTACTGATTGTTAGAATGGAAGGTTGAAGGATATTGGAGCTACCTGGTGTTAAGTAAAATATGTTAACTTAGTAAATTTAGAGAGAAGTACATCCTCAGAAGTACTTTGTAAAGAAACCAACCAAAATAAGAAAGAAAATCTTCAGAATAGTTTTTTACTTGTTAACACAACAGTGGAGCTGGGGTCACAGCTAGAGTTTAATCAGATAAGGGAAGTATCCACTTAAAATAGGCATGTGCACAGTTTACCCTGCTCGCCACAAATCCCCTTTTTTAAGATTTTATTTATTTATTTATTCATTTGAGAGAGCGAGAATGAGAGAGAGAGAGCACATGAGAGGGGGGAGGGTCAGAGGGAGAAGCAGACTCCCCGCTGAGCAGGGAGCCCGATGTGGGACTCGATCCCGGGACTCCAGGATCATGACCTGAGCCGAAGGCAGTCACTTAACCCACTGAGCCACCCAGGTGCCCCTTTTTTTAACTGAAGTATAGTTAACATATAGTGTTGTAATTATTTCAGCTGTACAATATAATGAATCAACAACTCACTACAATTCTCAGTGCTCATCACGCTAAGTGTACCCTTAATCCCCTTTATTTCACCCATCCTCCCACCCACCCCCCCTCTGGCAATGACCAGCTTGTTCTCCGTATTTAAGAGGCTATCTTTTTTTTTTTGTCTCTTTTTTCTTTGTTTGTTTGTTCGTTTTGTTTCTTAAATTCCATATATCAGTGAAATCCTAGGGTGTTTGTCTTTCTCTGATGACTGATTTTACTTAACATATACCCTCTAGGTCCATCTATGTTGTTGCAAATGGGAAGATCTCATTCCTTTTTATGACTGAGTAATATTCCACATCTTCTTTCATTTTATATATGTGTACACACACACACACACACACACACACACACACTACATCTTCTTTATCCATTCATCTATCAATGGAATCAATGGACACTTGGGTAGCTTCCATATCTTGGCTATTGTAAATAATGCTGCAATAAACATATAGGTGCATATATCTTTTTGAATTCGTGTTTTCATTTTTTTGGGTGAATACTCAGTAATGGAATTACTGGTTCATATGGAAATTCTATTTTTAGTTTTTTGAGGAAACCCTATACTGTTTTTCACATTGGGTGCACCAATTTGGGTTCCAATTGCAAAATAAGTCTTCTGATTTTGATGATTTTAAAATTGGAAAATCCACATTAAAGAGCATGTAAAGACTCACAGAGGCATATCTGTAAAATATTTCAGAATGGGTTTTTGCAATGAACAAAGAATGAGATAATGTGGGGGTGGAAAGAAGAATTTGAGTATTATATGAACTGTAAATTTGATCTCTGTGCTCTGAAATTTTCTGGAAACTGTGTAACTTAACTCTCTGACTCTGTATGTGATTTGCTACTTAATAAACTAAATATTTATAGTTCCACATTATATTACTAGTTCTGATTCCATTACTTCATGAGGGAAAATTTAGAAGAATAAAGATTAATGAGTTAAAAATCAATACTGTAGGGGTGTCTGGGTGGCTCAGTCAGTTAAGCCTCCTACTCTTGACTTTGGTTCAAGTCAAGATCTCAGGGTCCTAAGATCAAGAACCGCATGGGGGTTCTGTGCTGGGTGTGGAGTCTGCTTGAGATTCTTTCTCTCCCTCTGCCCCTCCTCCCTGCTCTCTCTCTCTCTCTCAAATAAATAAATAAATAATCTTTAAAAAAATAAACAAATACTGCAACATATCCAAAAAATAACACCAAATAAAATCTATTTTTGTTTAGGGCAATTCCTACCTTTATTTAGTCATTAATATTTGATTAGAATGTGGATGGACATAAAGTTGTACATACAAAAACCATTTAAGAAGATTTTAAGATATAAATGTGTAATCATTCCTGCCACAGTAAAATAATTTCTCTGAAATGGTTATCTATGCATTGGTGAACAAAACATTGCAGAACTTAGCGGTTTAAAATAATCTACTTACTTACATGGTGTAAGGAGAAAATAACAAACTTGTTAGAGTCATGACCACATAACTTCATGAAGTATCATTTAGAGCTCTCAGAGAAGCTGGAAGTTGGAGGATCTACTAGAAAAGAGAGAGCCATGTGGATATGATTACAAAAGTATATATACAAACTACCTAAAATCATTAGCTGGGGCTTGAACTCCAATTCTCAAAAAAATAAAAATAAAAAAATAAAACAAAATGAGGGGAAAACAATAGCTGTAAGTCTGAAAGATATGATTAAAGATTTCAGAAGCTGCTTGTGACAAAGTATACAGATTCTGGAGTTTAATTCTTCCAGGTAAGATGGGCTTTGTAAATATTTTGTGCTTTCTATTCAAGCTCAAGAAGGGCCAGGACTCAGGAGTAAAGACCACATTCACACCCTAAGGGATTTGTCCAAGAAATAAGATCACAATGGAAGTAAATGTGTTTTAATAAAACCTAAAGCCTAAGCCACACGAAATCGACATAATCATCTATGGTTGAATTGCCTTCTAGGACAAAACTCAAGAACTCTTAAAAGATAACAAATGTCTGTAAGTGTATCATCCACAATTTCCAGTATGCAATAAAAAAATAAATAAGATAAAATACATATGGGGGAAATAGAGGAAAATGTGACCTAGAGTCAAAAGAAAAATCAGTCAATAGAAACAGACCAATAGGAATTAAGATTTTGGAATGAGGGTTATAAACAAACTATGATTAATATGTTAATGGAACTTCCAAAATTAGATAGGGATTTGGACTATTGAAAGAAATATGGAAACTTAAAATAGAAATGGAAAATATGGGAAAAGAAATCTCAAGAATAAGATTACTGTATCAAAGAAAATCTATAAAGATATAGGTAGGTGTTTTTTTAAAACATGATTAATAATTTGATCCTCAAGGACAACAATGGAAATATGCACTCCACAACTGTGGAATATACCTTGTTTCAAATACACAAGTAATATTATAAAGATTAATCAAATTCTGGACATAAAGTAGACTTCAATAAATAAAAACAAACAAACCAAACTAAAACTATAAAATATATATTTACTTACTGCAGTGTAACCATTAAAGACCAAATATGGATGTAAATAGTCCATGATTAAAGAACATGGATGCAAAAATTCTCAATAAAATCTAGCAAATCGAATTCAACAATACATTAAAAGAATTATTCACCACAACTAAGTGGGATTTATTCCTGGGCTGTAGAGTGGTTCAAAATTTGCAAATCAATCAGTGTGATACACCATATTAATAAAAAAAGGATAAGAACCATATGATCCTATGAATAGATGCAAAAAAAGCATTGGACAAAATACAGCATCCTTTCCTAATAAAAACCCACAACAAAGTAGGGATACAGGGAACATACCTCAACATCATAAAGGCCATATATGAAAGACCCACAGCTAATATCATCCTCAATAGGAATAAACGGAAAGTCTCTCCCCCATGGTCAGGAACAAGACAGGGATGTCCACTCTCACCATTACTATTTAACATAGTAGTGGAAGTCCTAGCCTTAGCAATCAGGCAATAAAAAGAAATAAAAGGTATCCAAATCGGCAAGGAAGAGAACATTTTAAAAACTAGAGGGTTTTTTTTTTTTTCTGATAAAACTGGTTGGTCATAATGAAAGCATGTTAAGTAAAAAATTTAATCCAAACTGCAAATATTAGAAAAGGAAGGTTTTTTAAAATAAACAAATAGACTTATATCATCACAATAATATAATTCACTAGTGCACTGGATATTCCCCTTGTTTTATTTATCTGTTGCTGCATAACAATGTTACTACGAATAGTGGTTTAAAAGAATGCACATTTATTATGTCACAGTTTCTGTAGGTCTAGATTCTGGACTCAGTTTAGCTGGGTCCTCTGTTCCAGAACCCACAGGCTGCAATCAAGGTATTGGTTCAGGCTGCAGTCTCATCTCAACTTGGGAAAGATCTGCCTCCAAATCCACATGGTTGTTGGTAAGATTCAATTTCACATAGCCTGTTGAACTGAGGGTCTCATTTTCTTGCTAGCTTTTAGCTATAGGTCACCCTCAGTTCCTAGCTGATTGTTGGCCAGACTACTGCCCTCAGCTCTTTGCCACTGTGGGCTTTCCCCCATGGCTTCTTGTTTTATTTACACCAATACAGGAGAGAGTCTCCTAACAAGACTGACTTTCTCTGTAGACCCGCTCTCCATTTTCCTTCATCCAATTAAGTGTTCTGGGAGGCTAACTTTTATAGAAGGATAGCCCTGAGTAGCACAAGAATAGGCAATTATACGTGTGGAAAAACATGTTGTGGGAGTACATATACTCCCTTCCTTCCTTGGCATGCTTTGGCAGGGGCTGTTTTATGTTACTGAAACTCGGAGCTTAGGTTTGTTGGCTGTCACATACAGGATGAGCATTCTTCCAAATTCTGATAATTTTGCTGTCCCTTTCACTCTCCCTTCAGAACAAAGAGTGTTAATGGATCCTAACTGTTGTTAGTTTGTATTGATTGGGTATGTCTTGTAGGGTTCCCTAAACTGTGCCCACTCTGTTGCAAATAATCCCTTCTTTAAACTCTTCAATTATCTGGTGAACATGCCATCTGTTTTCGGAGCGATTCCGACTCATACAATCACATGCAGAGATAACAGGGAAAAGTCATATCACATTGGTGGTTGCAGAAAAAGAACTTAATATTCAATATCCAAAATTAGTAAGTTATACAAAGAAATATTTTTAAAAGTAGGAATATACCATAGCACCAACAAGAACCAACCAAGATATCCATAAAATATAAAGTGGATATTTGTGGTGTACCCAACGAAAAGGTTATCCTCAAAAATATTAGAGTGAGTATTATGTCAAGTGGTGAACCACTGAAATATTTTCCTTAAAGATACAGAAAGGATTCAAGGATATTTCTTATCCTGTTATTCAATATTGAATAAAGACAAGTAAGACAGGAAACACAAACCCATATATATGCAGATAGATGGGGGAAATGTCTCATTAGGAACAGATATAACAGATGGTGTATTAAAAATACAAAATTATCTACCAAAAAATTATTAGCATTTATAAGAGAATTTAGCAAGGTTGATAAATTAAAAAGCAAATAGACAATAATAATATGTAGTTCTATATCTCAATTAAAAAGTATGAGAATGTAAAGTGTATCATTATTAAAAGATCTGTGGATTCAAAGCAATTATAATAAAAATCCAAATTCTCTGTGTGTGTGTGCAACAGGCAGAGAGAGAGAGAGAGAGAGAAAGAATCGATATGACACAGAAAGCTAAATATAATGGAAACACAGAGGATCAGGCATAGTCAAGTTACTTTTGAAGAATGCCAAGCTATGAGTTGTTCTGCTCTATATGAATTTGTATTATAAATCCGTAGTAATTAAGCCAGTGTGCTAGTAGTAAATAGATGGACAAAAGAATAGATATCTCAGAAACAGACACACAGATACATGGCCCTTGACTAAGGACAAAAGAATGCAAAGAAATACAGAAAGATACTATTTTCAACAAAAGGTTCTGAGTCAACTGGATATCATATGAGAGAAAATGAATTACATGATACATGAAGGATATTCAATATAAAATGCAATAACATTTTAATACAGAAGGCAAAATATTAAAGCTTCTGGAAGATAAAATAGAATATGTTTATGCCTTTGGAGTAGGCAGATTTCAGCACAAAATATTGGCCATAAATAAAAGACTACATTAAATTTTTAAAATTAAAATTTAAAGTTTATGAAAAGTTCATCAAAAGACATCATTAATCAAGAAAGAATTTCAAGTCTTAAGAATGAGAACAGTTATAACTTGCAACACACATAAGTAACAAAAATTTCATACTAAAATACAGTTTAATATCATTCAAACCATTAAGTAAAAGAAAGACAAGACAAAAGAAAAGTGGTTAAGAGAAACAGACACTAGAATGGCTGAAATAATAATGACAAATGACACCCAGTGCCAATGTAGCTGTTGCACAAGAATCACATACTCTGAAGATCGGAGGGCAAACAGGTACAATCATTTTGGAAAAAAAAATCATTGGCAGTATCTACCAAGCCAGACACATGTATCCCATGTCCCAGCACTCCTATGTATAAACTCCATAAAAATGAATATATTTGTTCAACAAAAGTGATATACAAGAATGTTCAAGCATCACTAATTGTAACAGCCAAACCCGGAAATAACCCAGTTGTTCATACTCAGTAAAAGGGCTATATTGTGGAATGTTTATTCAATAAAATCTTATTGCAATCACACTTTATGGTTGCAAAGTATAAAAATGTGCACAGGGAAACATGTACTAACAATTTCAGAGCATCATTTTAACCATAGCACCAACAAGAACCAACCAAGATAGCCATAAAATATAAAGTGGATTATTTGTGGTGTACCCATATGATGAAATATAATGTAGCCACAATATTAAATGGATTATAGCTACAGGAAACTTGGATGAATTGTAAAAACTTAATGCTGAGTAAAACAATTGAATACGATATGATTCCACTTATATAATTCTGTTAAGATGAAACCTCATTATAAAGGGAAACAAGGAAGTAGAGGTTTCTGTAGAAGTTGAACAGCTCCCGTGAAAAGTACTTTGAAATATAACCCAAAATTTTCACACCTGATTGTAGACAAGAAAGTACAAACTTTGACTAATGCATACATAATAGTGTCTGTATTGCTGACAACACTACTACTAAAAACAGTGGTAAAGTTTCTAGAAGGTAGACTTTTAAATATAAGAGCATTTTGGCATAGAAGAAATAACAACTGACATTCAGAAATGCTTTATATCCATATATTTATATATCTCCATATATTTAATTTTCTTTTTTTTGAAACTCATATGGCATATTTGCTCAGTGATAAGCCAAAATGAAATTTATAATTGTCACCAAACAGTAACTTCAGGAAAACAGTGATTTTATACTTTTGTCAAATAGCTTAAAATAATAAATTACAGTGATTCACCAAAAAGACTTTTTTTTCCTTTTCTGAGGATTTTTAAGGGAATATAATGCTTGAAGATGATTTCTGAAATATGAGACGATACCAGAAAGGAATGGAAATCAAATGCATTGTGATTTTTGAACATCGTTCAGGACATGGGACTCTTATGCAGTGCCTTCCAATAAGACTGATTGGAACCACTGCTCCTCATTTAAAGGTCATTCTCAGTCATACGCGGTTTCATGCAAATCTCTGCTCCACTCTTAGTTTTATCTCTCCAGGAGCAACGACTGCATCCTCTTCTTTGCTAATTAGAGAGAGAGAACTAGCTCGTGCTTTATTTTAGAAAATGTCATTTTATGCCAGTTGATTCTTGAAACTTATGCCACAAACACCTGAAATTTAATTAGAACATTCATCCTTCATCCTTCAGATCATATCACTGTGACTTGCTCCCTTGCTCATTTCATTTACTATGTATTCTGACCCATGGAAAGAAAAAATCCGTTTGGTAGCGCAAATACAGTTATGTAATGTTACTCTTCAGAGGTATGGAATAGGAGACCGAGGGGCATAGCTGGCTGAACAAGTGCTTCCGTTTAAAGGGTAGACAGCCAGCATGCAGAAAGTGAAGTGTCTTCTCATCAGATACTGAATTTCCTTCCACTTAGCCGATGACTACAGCATAAGCAGTCATGATTCATTACAACATGGCGATCTTAGGAAAACTGTTCTCCATGTTCCTCTCTCTCAGTGACTTGAATGTAATTGTTAGAAGAGAAAATGACAACATAAAAACACCTTGGAGTGATTTAAAAAGACCTTAATTTTTGATATCACAGGAACAGCCTGTTTATGCACAAGACACCTTGATATCCAGTTAATGGATGTTTCTAGTCTCTGTAGTCTTGGGAAGTTTGATGTCAATTGAAGCCACAGAGCTATTGGGGGAAAAAAAAACTGCCATCATTAAACTCAACCTAATATAAATATTCATGAGATATAATTTGTGCCAAGATTACATGCCCCCCACAATTGCAGTAATCCCCTACTCTTACCTTCATGGCTGGATGAAGGATGTAGTGGAGACAACTAGAAAAAAATGGGCAAAAGAGAGTGACTCCCAAGGTTATTGAGTCTGACTTTTACAAAGCAGCCATAAAGGCAAAACACTGGCATGATTTGTTATCAGGGCCAGAAGCTATTGAAAATGTTGAGAAGGATTATACTTGTGAAACGACAATAAGAAACTTTGTTCTAAGTAGATACAAAAAGCTGCCCCATCTCATTGTCTTGGGGGGATTGTGTGTCAGATTAAATGGAATATCTTGGACTTCCCTGGGGTTTTGATTTATGAGACTATTGTGTACTGGAATAATTGGGAGAATTTCAAAGAATATATGGAGGCTTTGGGGAAAACAAATAAAGGAATTCTTCCCTCCTAAGTTTAAGAACATTACAGGGAACATTCATCACTGTGGGTTTCTGCAGATCAATTTCTGAATCATAGACCTGCTGCTGTCTGAGGCCTATGGCCAGGTGGAATTAATTCTTTTCCCATTAGAGTGAAACTCTGAGAATCCCAGGAAATTTTTGTATTAATAGGGCTGAGAAATACAAATATATAAGGATATACCTATTAACTTCATCTCTTACTTGAGAAAAAAATAGTCCTAAAAGCAAAGAAAGCACTAACTAAGGGTCAGCACAATTCTCTAGGTATATAACACTCGCAGCTCATTTCTGGAAAGATTTTAATAAAATTAAATATTAGCTTCTGGAATTGCAGAATGAAGCAAATTTTCATATCTTTGTTTTCAGTCTTCTGAGCTCTATATTGTGCAATTGGAATATAAATGTAACAATGAAATATTCACTCTGGTGTTACATTTTTGTAAAGGCATTATGCCTATACTTTGACTATAAATAGATATGTAAGATCAAATTTAATGAACTACCTGAACATTCCCATTTGTTGTAATTTCTTAAAATGATTTCATAAATGATGGGACCAGTACTTTTTCAGTGTTAATGACCTTATTCAAAGAATCTGTGGCAAGTCATTCCACCAAATCCCTTCTGTTATATTCAATCTAACATTTGCATTTAAATACAATATTTTGCTTTTACTGTCTTCTCTTTGCTTTGAGAAATGAAAAAAGAAGCCATATTGAGGTCTTGGAAAATATAAGCATAAAAACTAAAGTACCATTTTATTTGCATAGAATATTCAAAAGCTTTAAACAAAGCTAAATCCATTTTTTTCAAACAGAATGAAAACTTGTTTTGATTAGTTTTCTTTATTGCTATGGAATGGTGATTCAAAAGATATATTTTATTATCAATTCAATGAAAAATGGACAATACTAAATACAGGCAAATATTTTTCGATCTATGCCTTGGCTTCATGAAAATTATACCACATTTACAAGGATTTTTCCATTTTGGTAAATACAATAATTTTGCTAAGTTTATAGTGGAAGCTTCACCTCCTTACATAGAATCATGATACCGTTCTTAAAAGCAAAAAAACTGGGGCTCCTGGGTGGCTCAGTCGTTAAGCGTCTGCCTTCGGCTCAGGTCATGGTCCCAGGGTCCTGGGATCGCGCCCCGCATCAGGCTCCCTGCTCCGCGGGGAGCCTGCTTCTCCCTCTCCCACTCCCCCTGCTTGTGTTCCCTCTCTCGCTGTGTCTCTCTCTCTCAAATAAATAAATAAATAAATCTTTAAAAAAAAAAGCAAAAAAACTTCCTTTTCCTTTTTAAAAATCCGCCAATTGACCTTAATCTAGCTCTAAACTGCAAAGTATAATTATTTTGATGATTGCTTTGTTCAGAAGCCTAGAAATAACTATGGGGTGAGGATGGTTAATGAGTATAACACATTAACCCATATTTATGTTTCTTTTAAGAAATGAGATTGTGATTTCAATTTAGATTACAATCACCATGACTGCACATCACTGAATGATCATCAACATGTTCTACACCGATAGTCCCAACGGTGTTACAATAACAGCATTTATAAACTGAGACCCAACAGTCTGAAGTAAAGTCTAAACTTATATCTCAAACCTGTAGTACAAATTTGAGAAATGAAGGTGGGGTCCTTAAGATCATTGTCAAGCTGTAACTCTGTAATTTAATTTGTTTACATTAGTGGTTCTCAATATCTGTCCCATTATTTTTCTTTTTTCTTTTTTTTAATTTGTTTATTGTTATGTTAATCACCATACATTACATCATTAGTTCTTGATGCAGTGTTCCATGATTCATTGTTTGTGCATAACACCCAGTGCTCCATGCAGAACGTGCCCTCTTTAATACCCATCACCAGGCTAACCCATCCCCCCACCCCCCTCCCCTCTAGAACCCTCAGTTTGTTTTTCAGAGTCCATTGTCTCTCATGGTTCATCTCCCCCTCCTATTTTACCCCCCTTCGTTCTTCCCCTCCTGCTATCTTCTTCTTCTTTTTTTTTTTAACATGTCCCGTTATTTTTCAGTGATTTTCCAAAATTTTCTCTAGGTATGTTATGGATGAGAGTCTAGTAGTTCTTATTACAAAAGAAAAGGAAGGAAGGGAGGGAGGGAAGGAGGGAGAAAGAAAGGAGGGGAGGAAAGGGGAGGGGAGGGAGCATAAAAGATAGGTATGTGCCCCATTATAAGCTGAATGTTTGTGTCCCTCCAAAATTCACACGATGGTTCTTAACCCTTAATGTGATATAGGCCCTCTGGGAGGTAATTAGGTTTAGATTAGGCATATGAAGATGATGGGATTAGTGCCCTTATAGAGAGAGGATGAGAGACAGACCAAGGAAAGGCTCTGCAAGGGCACTATGAGAAAGTGGTCATCTGTAAACCAGGATGAAGGCCTCCATCAAGAACTGAATCTTCCAACACATTGGCTTTGGGTTTTCCAGTCTTCAGAAGAGAACTGTGAACTGTTGCTTAAGCCACCAGTTTATGGCATTTTGTTATAACAGCCCAGGCTGATTAAGACATGCCTTGTTGGTATTCCTGCTGCTATTATTAGCCTAAAAAAATTAAATTCCTTCCTATGTTATATGATGCTACATTAGTCAGGGTTCTCTGGAGAAACCAAACCAGTAGGATAGAGAGAGAGACGTATATAAGAGGAGATTTAAGAATGGGCTTATGCCATTGTGGAGGCCAAGAAGTCTCCATTTGCAAGTTAGAGAACAAGGAAAGTCAATGGTATAATCCAATCTGATTCCAAATTCCTGAGAATCTGGGGGCCAAGAGTGTAAGTCCTGGTCTGAGTCAGAAAATTCAAGAAACAGAAGCACTTATGTCTAAGGGCAGTAGAAGATAAATGTCTCAGCTTAAGCAGAGAAAGTGATTTCACCCTTCCTTCATCTTATTCAAGCCCTCAAGGGATTGGATGATGCCCACCAGCATTGGTGAGAGTAAACTTTGCTTGGTCTACTGACTCAAAAGCTAATCTCTTCCTGTGACACCTTCGTGGACTCATCCAGAAATGTTTTACCCACTATCAGGGCATCCTTTAGCTCAGTCAAGTTGACACATAAAACCGACTATCACAGGAGCTGATTGTGGATTTGAGTTAGCTCAGGTCAGGTTCTGAGAACCTAAACTAAGATGAATTAGAACACTGTGTTCAAAGGCAAATAGGGGATTGTGTGTGGGGGGGGGGTGCGTGTGTGTGCACACGCTTGCACATGTGTGTACTTCACTGTTGAGAGAGGTCTCTGAGATTTTTGGATATTTTTTAATCTAAATAATCTAAATATAACCACCTGAGGTTGATCCTCATGATCAATCATGATTTATAATGTGGATATATATGTCATGGAGCTCGCTTCTAAAGATACAGCTATGAATACCAGATGGGAAAGGCTTGCCCATGTAAGGATGAGGAGCACCTCTCAGGTGTAAAGAGGTCACACGGACCTTCCCCTTTTGCACTTGAGGTCATCCCACTCTGAGCCTCAGGAAAAAGCCTTTCTTTATTCACAGATTCACTAATCTACTGCAAACTAATGTAGGTGCATGGCAAGCTGGCCTTCAGCAGCAGAGTAATGATGCAGATATGATGGGCCTTGGGGCGTTCTTGAGTATAATGTTGAGCCAGAATAAGAATCTGTCATTCCCATAAACATGGAGACCTGCCCTTTTGCTTCATGAGCGGTTTACTTTGTTTCATGTGTTTTAGTCTACACGACGTTCAGGGGAAGATTAAAAACATTGAGTAAACTATAGTTTTCACTAGAGTAGAAATGAGGCAAACATACAAAACCTGATTTTTTTGCTTCAACTATCAATGTATTTTTTTAAAAATATTCAAGAGACGGAATCATCTGAATAATTAGCTCAATAGATTCTTACTACCAGTTCCTCTTCTGAACGACTTAAACATGCCATAAAGGATTCACATCTTGAAAGTGAACACAATTGAATTTTTCTAATCTAATTTTTCAATAACAATAAGAAATACTGAAATATTTTATAGATCATCATCTACTTTTTCTGTATATATATTTGTTGAATTAAATTTGGAACCATAGCTAAATTACCTGATAGATATCACTCAGTGTATTGAGGGCAAGGAAAAATTAATATATTGTTTCATTTCTTGTTTTTCATCAGAATTCACAAAATATTCAAAATAACTCATATTTCAGGACATTGATTAATTTGGAATATATTTAAGTATGTTTCAAGAATGCAGTGGTTTTCCCAGATAATGATAAATTTATTAAAACAAAACTTAACTTTAAAATGCAAACCTAAACTTTAAAATCAAATGTCTGTATACTTTTAGTGAATATTAAATTATGCAGACAGTGACTTCAATTTTCTATTTGTTTCCACATGTACATAACACACAAACTGAATTTCTTCTAAGCCATAATTGTCTACATGAAGTATGTATTTTGGTGTGGTTATGCAAAATCTGTATCTATATCTAAGAAATAGGGTGGGCATTGTGGTATTTCAGTAACCAAATGCTGAAAGAAGTATTACATACAAATGATTTCCTCACATTATGTGAATAAGTTATATCACACTTAATAAGCTATAAAAAATAATACCTTAATAATAGTGAAAATAAAAAGATATGAATTGTTGAAGGCAGAGAAATGGTAAGATTTGGTATAGGCTAAATACTTAATTTATGCTGGTGTGGATCTGTTTAAAATATGGTATATTCTTTGTCTATTAAGTTGAATGATGTGTAGATATTACAGTCTAAGGCAATATTTCAAACACCCAACGGTGGTGTTATGTTTACTTTCTATAACTTAATAATCTCTATGATTATGAGATCCCTAAAAGCAAGAACAGGATACACCTGTATTTCCCGTGCCTAGAAAGAAAAGAGGGTTTAACCACTACCTGTTAATATGGGTGTTTAGAATAGAACCCCAGGATGAAATCAGCTCAGGCTGACCCCAGGCAAAATTATGCAGGACACATAAATTCTCTTTAATGCTCTTGCTACCTCCGTTTTGTCTTTTAGCATGGTAAGATACATGTAGCATAAAATGCCCCATTTTATACACTTTTAAGTGTAAAATTCAGTGGCATTAATTACAATCACAATGTTGTGCCACCATCATCCCTATTTCCAAAAATTTTAGCACCCCAAATAGAAACGTTGTACCCACTAGGCAATAACTCCCCATTTCCCCTTCCCAGAACCCCTGGCAACCTCTAATTTCTATCTCTATTAATTTGCCTATTCTGTATATTTCATATAAGTAGAGTAATATGTATATTTAAATTTTATATTTCCCTTCCATTTTCTTCAACCACTCAGATCTACATTGTTGTAGTTGGTAAGATCTCCTCATGTATAGTGCCTGTCCCATGCCATCACCCAACACTCCAGAAGGAGTAAGAATTTTACCAGCTTATTTGCTACAAGAAAGAATCTGTCTTCACCCAAGTTTTCATTCTCTTAGACTAGTGTCCCCCGAATTAGAGAGTTAAATACATTGCTCCTTCCAAAGGTTTTTTAATTTGTCCAGAAAAATTTGTAAAGATTTTTCTAGATATGTTTATGCCTCAATTTAATAAATAAATACATATACATATAGTGGAAATTTCAACACCATAATCAACTGTGACGAGCATGATTATTGCCAGAGACTTTGTCATTCCAAAGAGCATATTGCTTTAAACTAGGTGTTCTTTCGTGTTTAAGTGTGTTTTGTTTTTTTGGTAATGTTGATCAGCATGAGCAATATAGATCTAATCAACTATGCAACAGCTTCATTCCCATTGAATCTCTGCCCTTCTTGGGTATAAGAATTGCCTGTCCTGGAAGTGTGTGTGTCAGCATGAACAAAAGTGATCTTATTAGCTACATCGTAGCCCACTTCAGTGGATACTGTCCTGTTCTCTTTGAAGCTCCTTACTTAATACCCTGCCAACTAGAACCTAAAGTTAATGGTCTGTATCTCATCCTTTTTATGTAGTGACCAATGATGCATAGATGGTTGTTCAGTATTAGAATTCAAGTTATGGAATAAGATCTTCTCTTTCAACATGGTAAATAGCTCAGCTCATTCATCTTTTTGACAGCTTTCCAGCAACACGTTTCCTTGACAATCATTATTCATGGACTTTATTTGCACAGAGTCCCAAATTTCTCCCTGCCATTTTAATTAGTGGTTTCTGTTCACACTATGAGAATTCAGAATGCAGGTGTTGGATTCAGGTAGTTAATTAATAATAGCTATGACTTGGAGAAAAATAAATATTTTGAAACACAAACCTAGAAGATAAATATGTATGGGTAAACAGTGGGGCTAATGTGGCACTGTTTCATAGCTGCTACAAAGCAGCAAATTCCCATGAAAATTATTTCAATATGCTTAAGTTTCAAGATCCTAGATACTCTTATTACATTACCTGAAGACTTAGAATAAAGCCTTGCCTCATGATTCCTAAATCTTTAAGTATTACTGATGCATCTGTCATTTGATACTATTATTAAATTGCTTGATTCATCCAAAATGGAACATAAAGAAAAGGAAATGCCATCTTAACCATTTTGCATTTTTCCCCTGAATTTCATTTAGTTACCTGTAGATTATTAAATTATTTTCTGAGGGATAAAAGGTGTTTTCTCAGGATATACTACATTTCAGATATAATAGAAAATATTCAGATACTGTAACTACAAACTTAATTATGTATAACATATGACATTAATATTATTAATATAATATGATATATGCTTAAGTCAGTGAAGTTCCTCAGTTCCCTAAGAGAATTTTACTAATATTGGCTCTGTAAGACAAAATGTCAAATCTGAGTTCAAATTTTTCAACTAGGCTTCATTGCATCATATATTTTGTTTGATTTATTTGTTTATATATAAAAAACTACCATAGCCTAGTTGAGATATAATATCAAGTATATAATATTATAACCACTACATAAACCAACTTTCTTCTCAGAACATTGTCATATTTCTGGAGTCAATCTTCGTCACAGTTTAGATTTCTACATCAAGCAAGAAGTAAGCAATCCATAATAGCACTTTGTTACAAAGTTAAAAAAAAAATCCCTGCAGACATACTCAAAGAAAGAAAATGAAAGAGAAGAGAGGTTTGTAAAGGAAAGGAAGTGGTAGAGTAATTTGTTAAAGAGTTGTGTCTTGTCTCAAGATAATAAGACAAAAAAATGTAAAATTATTTAGGCCATTAATGAAATTATCTTTTTTAAACTTCACTACAAGAAAAGCATTAATTTTTTCACTATAATTGATTTTCATGACTGTCATCACTGTCATACAATGTCTACATCTGTTTGCCTTTTCAATTTAAAAAAAATCCCAAGAACTTATGATTTTTAAAAGGTCAATTCAAATAATAGTTTATCCAATTAAGAAATAATATTCATTTAAAAGTCTCAGAATAGAGGTAATGCAGACTAGAACTGTGTTCTCAAACTTTAGAATGTGTTGGAGTAACAATTCAAAAAAAACTCTTTGTGCTACTTCCAAAGGATCACCCTAAGGAAAAGAATGTCTCCTTTTGAGGGCAGGGAGGTAGAGGGAAACAGAAAATGAAAGACATAGATAGACATTTTGTTTCCATTATAAGGAACTTCCAAGTTTCAGGAAAACAAAATGTCCAACACTTTCAACAATTCATCCTCTGTTTGAGATAACAGTGCACAATGAAAATGAATTAACCAAAGAAGAAAACATTCTAAAATAAAATATTGGGTTTCTTGTCCAAGAAGGATTAATTTTCATTAAAAATACATAAATAGTAGATACTGACTTAAAATTACTTTAGAATTTGAGTAGCAAAACTATAATGGATGAGCTTCATAAAAGTTAAAGTTATTTTATAGTACATCCTACATTTCTATGTATTTAAGATTTTACAAATAAGATTCTAAAACTTGGAGGCAATAGTCATGCAAAGAATAAAAACTATTTATATTAGTGTTCCCCTGAATTATAAAACTGAGAGCAATGTGTGTGTATTTTTTTTTTAATCACAGTGAAATGTACTTTGGAAAAGAATGTGTGAGAATCAAGCTCTGAAGGTTTTCATCCTGACTCTGACTCTTAATAGCTGTGTGGATTTTGGGGAAAAGCTTAAATTCTTTGAGCCTCACACTATCCATCTTTGTCTAACAATAATAATAAGAAAATTTTGTACGTATTTTCTGAGAACTAAATGAATTATAGATACCAAGCACTTAGAATGGTTTCTAGTATTCAGTAAATAACAGATACATTGTTATTGTATGTATTATCATAATATAACAGAGGCTTAGACTAACATAACAATCATGGAAGGCCAACCAGAACTTTGGAACTGAACTTTACTTCCCCAACAAAATTTATATGCACAAGTACTGTAACATACGCTGCTTAACTGATCCCATATATTAGACTGGCAGAAAGCGAGGATGCGTTTTACTCACCTTTGCATTATTTATGTAAAATCCCATGCTCAAAAAATATTTGCTGGATTGAAATTCCTGTATGATTTCAACTATCTGCACACTTTTCCCCCAAATAATACAGAAAGGCTATATTCTTGAAGGAAGGATAAAAGAACAGGAAGCCATTAAAATTTCCATGTGGCCTGTACGAGACCTTAGCCATCATGAAGCTGAGGCTCTTCATTAAAGAGATGAGAAAACTTGACCTGGAGATGAGATGAGAAAACCTGACCTGGAGAAGTCAAATTGCACATCAAAATATATGGCTAGTGAATGTCTACCCAGAAATTAAAACCCAGGTTCCTGAATTCTCTCATCAATGCTGTTCACACTAATACTCAGGATCATGAGAACTTTTAGTTTCTAATCCTCGGGTGTACAAGGGTATTGCCTTTTAACACTTATAATAATAGTGTTCTTTCCACTGTTGAAAATGCCTAATAAAGGGATAAATCTCCAACCAATTGCCTTGTTCTGCTGTTAGAAAACCGTCTTTACTTTCTCAGACATTATGATCTTTTTGAAAAGGAGAATCAGTGTAAACCTTACTTGCAAGGAAAATGTCATCCAATTATGTTTCATCATTTTAAGTGTTATAGACACAGGAAACAAAGTAAAAGCCATGAAAATTCTATAAAAATGTTAACCTCGAGTATTCTTAAGGCAGGAGTCAAGTGAATAGAAATGTGGTATTATTTTTTTTTCAATAACAGCAATTGCATCTTGGCAGGATCCAGTTAGAGTTTGCCCTGATGATAAATATATTTGCTTGAAATCTCACAACTTTCTGATGACTAAAGGACATTTTGTTTAAGAGCTGACAGATATTCCAGAAATGATTTACTTCCTTTTAGCACAAGTCATCACATCTCAGAGACAAAAAAGAATCCTTTTCCATGACTCATTTTGATATAAATAAATGCTCTATTTACAAAACCTGGCAAAAATAAATTCTGTAGTCTATAAAATAAATTTATGGTACAAAGCCAATCAAATTAGCACAGACCAGCAAGCTTTGAAACATAATCTACATACGTAATGGAATCTCTGTTCCACTGGTATCCATTTTCCTACAAAAACAACATATCCTCCACCCAACTCTCAGTAGTCTCTCCTGAGATTGCCTGTCTCTCTGGCTCGACTCCTAGAGTTTCTCCTCCAGTTTCTCAGTGTATTGCCAACACTTAGAACAATGCTGGAAAAACCATAAGCATCCATAAACATTTGATAAATAAATAAATGAATGAACAAATGGGTGAAGAGACCGATGGAGATTCTGTTAATGAATAATTTGCAGGCATTGCATTTAAAACAAGGTCTTTAAATAAAAGTCTGATCTCAACTCAGCAGAAAGCACCCCATTCACTAGTTGGGATCTTCAAGATATGTTTGAAAGAAAAAAAATCAAGATAAATAATCATATGCATGATATTTTACCATTGTAATTAAAGAAAGAGAAAACTGGAGCATATAGTTATATTTGACATTTATTCATAAAAATTCTAGAGTTAGTTCTAATAATTTTTACAAAGTTCAATTAAAAATTAATTTATAATAATAACTTTACAAAGGGAAATAAAAGTGTTACTTTTATGTACTAAATGAAGGGGAGGTGGGACATCTATAGAAACACAATGACAGGGAAGTATTATGCTACATGGCATTGAAGTTACTCAGATTTGAACTATGTGAAAGAAATGTCTATTCCAAGGGTGCCTGGGTGGCTCAGCCTGTTAAGGGCATGACTTCAGCTCAGGTCCTTATCTCAGGGGCTTCAGATCCACCCCCACATTACTCCAAGCAGGGAGTCTGCTTGTCCCTCGGGCCCTCCCCCCTTTCATGCTCTCTCTTTCTCTCTCTCTCTCAAATAAGTAAATTCTTTTTTAAAAAAAAATATATTATAAAAAATTAAACATCATTCCAGAAAATTTTAAAAATTAGGATACATTGAGTTTGATTTAATTTGAATATGTTTCTAAGAGGAACAGCTTTATAGATAAACTTAAGCTACCTCCTATTTGTATGGTGACTCTCATGTGCTAGGATTACCCCCAAGGCTTTCTTGCATGGTTCCCAGACACCATCCATCAATAGGTTTACCTTTTTGTTCTGATAAATATATTTTTCCTCTACTAAATTTCTTCATTGATTTCTTTCTTGTTGCTATCTACCAAGAAGTAACTAGCATGCATTGTATCTCTCTGCCAAGTGGCAACATGTCATAGCAATCACTGATTTTACTTTTGACATTAGTCCTCTGAAATTTGAGCAGGAGAGTTTGGCATTACAGGCCACAAAGTAGAACAGAAAATCAGATGGGAGAGTTTACATTTTAGATACCAAAATTAACACTTAAAAAAAATTTCACTGAAATTCTGTTTGATAAATTGCTTCTTTATGAATCTAAATTATACTTTGAGAAAAAGAAATTACTCAGTTTGACATCGTATCAGAAGATACTACGATTTGATGCAGAGTTTCAATTATGTCTCATCCTACAGGATCGCATTTTTGCAACTTCATTGACATTGGAAAGCAGTTAGCAATTCTTGGGCCTGGAAAAAAAGTCTTAGAAATACACTTTTTACATAGACCATTATTTCTTTTTTTAATTTTTTTTAAAGATTTTATTTATTTATTTGAGAGGGAGTGAGAGCGAGCACGAGAGCAGGGTGAAAGGCAGAGGAAGAAGCAGACACCCCATTGAGCAGGGAGCCCAATGTGGGGCTCGATCCCACAACCCTGGGATCACGACCTGAGCCAAAGGCAGACACTTAACTGACCGAGTCACCCAGGCACCCCAATAATACGTGTTTTTAGCAAAGATTGCTATATTCTACTATACTCCTCTTAAGAAAAGAGAGGAAGAAGGGAATCATGTTACAGTTTTGCATATTTCTCTCAAGTCTACTTTAACAGACCACACGAGGTTTATCATTATCTGCTTGTACATGCCACATGTTGCTTTCCACATATATGTAACTAGAAAAGTCAGGAGTATTTAAAAAGAGTTTTTAGATAATTTTAAGTATTCTTTGCTTCTACAACAGCTTGACAAGTTGTGGTTTCTTAAAGGTTAACTGCAATGTAGAATGTGGATTGAATCCTTGTACTTTTTGTACTCTGGTACATTAAAATCCATTTTCCTGAACTCTGAATGGATCATTTATCCATGTATGATTTTGTAACATAATTTATGGGTCATTTGGCATACGTTGGTTCACTGAATTATGCAGATATTCAAAATGTTGACCAACTTTCTTATATAATATCAAGACAGCACATTTGTTAATATCACCAGTGAGCCCATCAGAAAAGTCTTTAAGAATCAGGACTCTCTCAAGATCCTGGTGACAGAAAGAAGTTTTCAAAAATTCTAATTTTCACTTGAAATGTTCAATATAATCATTGGTAATAAACACTGTCAGTTGTTCAATCTCATTCCATTGATAATTTCAAGAAGATATCTTTCGAGTACCCAAATCTGAATAATTGGTGTGATTGCCAATCCTTGTTTAAAATAAAAACGGTAGGTATTTATTGTCAATAGTTGTTTAAAATAAAAATGGTGGTCCATGAATAAAGCACCTAGTGTACCCTGCATCTCAAACAATTCCATGAGTACTTCTACTCAAGATAAATAATGTATTTCATCCTGCAACAATTGTGCTTAGTTCATACTTCCATTTTGTTACGTAGAATTTTTAAAAGACATATACTCAAGGGTCACCCAAGTGTTACTCTCCAGAATAGTAAAAAGAATAAAGGGAATATTCTCATTAGAGTCATAAATGATAAGATATTGTTTCATAAAGTGAAGTTTTATTTACATCCTACATAATTGCTTTGTATGATACTTTTTACTATCTTTTTTGTCAAAATCAAAAGTATTTCCAAAACCTACTTGGGTACAGGAAAATGTTAAGTTTAAATTTTTATCAGAATTGCTCACTCTTCTATCATGTTGATGGTATGAATACTCTCAATCGCTTAAGGTTATTATTTACTTGGAGATAGAATGCCAATTTGATTTTAATATTAACCACTTATCCCATCTGTTATCATTTAGTTCTCTGGGTCATATTATACATAGAGTTTATGTCATCTCTCAACATTTTTAAGAACTGTATGGATAGGGGTAAATGTTAAGAATGAGCAAAAGTTTCTAATTAACATTAATTTTCTGCCTTGTTTCAACTATAGCCAAAATTCACTATAGAATTTCATTAGTATTCAAAAAATTACAAGGATAGCTTCATAATTCTTTCATACCTTATTTCCATACCCTTATAATAAAGCCATTTGATTTGATATTTAATTTGAATTCTTTCTTATAAAGTGTATTGAAGTGCTCAGATTTACACTGAAATAAACTGAATAAAATAAATGAATGCAAATAAATACAAGGTCGTAGCCCACCAGGTTAATTATGTTGAACACAGGGCACTAGAAGTATTTATTGTAACTTTGTTAATCAGTTCAAAATATCTGTTTATTTCCTACAATGGTTACTGTTTCTGTTCTGGGAGAATTTGTGAGAAATTTTAAAAATTATGTTTTTGAGAAAAAGGAAAGATTTGAGGTCAGATAATGAATTGAAGAAAAAATTAGTGATAAGTTTTACTGGCTAAGAGGTATATAGGTGTCTCTTAATTATAGAGAACAAACTGATGGTTACCAGGGGGAGGTGGGTGGGGAGGTGGATGGGTGAAATAGGTAATGGGGATTATGGAGTGCACTTGTGATGAGCACTGGGTGTTGTATGGAATTGTTGAATCACTATGTTGTACACTTAAAACTAATATAATACTGTATGTTAACAAACTGGAATTAAAATAAAAACTTAAAATAAAAAGAGGTATGGGGAAGGGAGCTAAGATATGTACAATTCTGACTGTGAATTGAAAGAAAAAAAAAGAGAGAGAAATGTTTACTACCATACTAGGGTTAATAGAAGCAAAGTAGGTGGAAATATAAGAAAATCAGAATCAAAAAACAATAGGATATTTTCCCTTAAACTACCTAAATCACACCATGTTAGAGAATAAATTTCTTCGAAGGCATGCAGCAAGGGCAAACAGCTGCAGAGGTTATTTTAAGCTAATAGCTTTAAATCATTTATTATTTTACTGAATAGTTGGCTGGGGAGTTAATTTAGAACAGTATTGTCTGAATGTGTAGTGTTGGCGAGAATCCCTGTGGATGAATTTAATAGAAGAGCGTCTCACTGGGAGGCAAATGATTTTATTCACTATCCAGCCAATCAGAACCCTTCCAACAGCTTGAGCATGGCACCCGGCTTACCAGGAAGCACAGTAACAGTGGCACAGAATGCTGAGCCTTCCTTTTGAGGCCATAATTAGTCATAAAATTCACACTGGAGTCAAAGTAATTAATGATCAGGAATTGTAACAGACTGCATCATTTGGAAAAGAATAAATAAGCAGGACGATGCTGGATTTAGGTTCTGTTTGTCAGATAGCAGTCAGGTACTGCTCAATGTCTGCCTTGGAAGACTGGGGATCTTGTGCACCTTTAGCATCCTCTGGTCCTCATGAATCACCACAATCTCATGATAGTTGCATTTCTTTCTCCTTTGTCCCCAGAATAGGCCCCTGAGAACTCTGATTTCCAAAAAGATACCTGGAAGGCAATCTTCTCACAAAGTCTGTTTTACAAAATCATAAACAGCCTAAGAACCTGGAAAGTAAAATGATTTCTAATTCTTATAAAGAATCCATAATTAAATTTAGCAATGCATTCGTTTTATTTAATGGAAAGGACATAAATTCAGGAAAAATGCAAATGACAATAATAATATGTTACATATATATTATATGAAATATACATGTCATGTTTCTTCCTTAAGAAACATGCACACATGAGTAAGTCACTTATTTTTGTTTCAGTATACAACTTCTATCCCATAATATTTAACTTTGTAATGCTTAGAATCATAGGTGACCAATGGAGGTTCCTCAAACAGTTGAAATTAGAGCTACCGTTCGATCCAGCAATTGCACTACTGGGTATTTACCACAAAGATACAAATGTACGGACCCGAAGGGGTACGTGTACCCCAATGTTTATAGCAGCAATGTCCACAATAGCCAAACTGTGGAAAGAGCCAAGATGCCCATCGACAGATGAATGGATAAAGAAGATGTGGTATATATACACAATGGAATATTATGCAGCCATCAAAAGGAATGAGATCTTGCCATTTGCAACGACGTGGATGGAACTGGAGGGTGTTATGCTGAGTGAAATAAGTCAATCAGAGAAAGACATGTATCATGTGACCTCACTGATATGAGGTATTCTTAATCTCAGGAAACAAACTGAGTGTTGCTGGAGTGATGGAGGGTGGGAGGGATGGGGTGGCTGGGTGATAGACATTGGGGAGGGTATGTGCTACGGTGAGCGCTGTGAATTGTGCAAGACTGTTGAATCACAGATCTGTACTTCTGAAACAAATAACACAACATATTTTAAGAAAAAAGAAAAAGAAGAAGATAACAGGAGAGGAAGATAAGGGGAGTATGTCAGAGGGGGAGACGAACCATGAGAGATGATGGACTCTGAAAAACAAACTGAGGGTTCTAGAGGGGAGGGGGGTAGGGGGATGGGTTAGCCTGGTGATGGGTATTGAGGAGGGCACGTTCTGCATGGAGCACTGGGTGTTATGAACAAACAATGAATCATGGAACACTGCACCAAAAACTAATGATGTAATATATGGTGATTAACATAACAATAAAAAATTAAAAAAAAAAAAAAGAATCATAGGTGACCAGTAAGAACATCAAGACACATAAGTATCATGGAGTCTTTTATATACATGTAATAATTGCAAGTGTGTATATGTGTGTATAAAAATATATATTATTGGACTATTTTTTTTTAATTTCACAACTTATGTTCCCTTATGTGTAAGCTATGTCTTTGACAACAGACATGTCTTTTACCAATGATAGATGTTAGCCCCAGAATCTAGATGAGTCCAGAAATTATAACAATTCTCCAAGTACCAGCATAAATCTAAAAAAATTCACTCAGGATTTAAAAACCCATCTCCCTCCAACTGCTACAAGGTCCCGTGGGGCACCTCCTCTCCCAAAAGCCCGGGTCCCATTTTGAAGAAAAAGCAAAGAAAAGAATCTTAAAAGAGTTGGGTGTTAAATCTATAGAAACTAATGATTTACTTAACTAGGCTGATTCAAATACTCTCTTAAGTTTCTAAGTTTCTTGGAATGGACTATGTTTATTTTCCCTTTACCACCTATCAGGAGGGTGACTGAGAGGAAACAAAGGTTCTTTTGCACGTCCAAGTTGCAGTGCTATCAGTTATGTGATCAGAATGCATCTGGGGCATCTGGGTGGCCCTGTTGGTTAAGTGTCCGACTCTTGGTTTCAGCTCAGGTCATGATCTCAGGGTCCTGGGATAGAGCCCCACATCAGCTCCACACTCAGCAGAGAGTCTGCTTCAGGACTCACCCTCTCCCTCTCCTTCTGCCCCTCCCCCCACTCACTCGCTCACACTCTCTCTCTCTCAAATAAATAAATAAATCTTTAAAAAATGCATTTCTAAGGTAAATAAAACAAGGAAGAGATGAAGAAATGGAAAGGGATAAGAAGAAATGTAACCAATTGCATGGGTTTTGAGGTTGTTCACAGTCCCCTTAGTCGACTCTTCCCATGTCCTACAAATTTCTCTGTGCCTCTATCTCACAGATCATGTCTTAGCAGTTATGTTTATTGTCATCTATTTTAATGGCCTTTCTCTATTCACTTCAGATTTTCAAGTTATTTTGTATTCTGTCACCTTTGTGTCTCAATACGTTCTAGAAGTTCCTCTCCCATTATGGATTTCTGCCTGGCTGCCCCTCAGAAGTTTGGGTCTTCCTAAGTCCTGTCTCTAATATTGGTGCCTATTGATCAAGGCACCTGCACAGGAGCTTCCAGTTGATCATGTTCCCAGGAAAATCAGTGACAAGCTTTCTCAAATGTAATTATGGCAACTTATGAGTCTGATATCAAAATATGATGTAATATTTATTAATTTTGAGTTGTTTTTTGCTAATGCTCTTTCTCCAGTGCATTTGACTAGAGAATAGAAACTATGGGTAAAAAAACAAAATGACTTAATTGTCTATGCCCAATGTGCAGTATACGTCATTCTAAGACCCAAAAGTTGGGCCACCATGACTATCTTTATTTCTCTCTGTAAGTTCCTTTCAACAATTGGCTAGAAATTTATATAATTAAACCTTGCACTCCTCAGTGGCCATTGATGCTACCCTTCACACAAGATAGGAAAGAGCAAAGTAGTCAGCAGAGAGGAGTATGAAATGAACCGAGAGGTGAAAAACACCAGACTATTGGAGACATTTTAGTTGGGGGACTTTATTCTCCAGACAAAAAGGAAAGAATGAAAGTCCTTTAGGGAAGAGAAAGATATGATCATTTCATTTAAGAGAGAACACTTGAGAGGAGTATTGAGGATTAGGATAAATTGGAGGGATTAAATTTTAGAGGTAGGAAGACTATTTAGGAAATCAATTTAACAGTTCAGGTAAGAGAGGATGAACCAAGGCAGAAACAGTGAGGAGAAGGCTATAGCCATGAGAGGTGTCAATGTCTTCAACTTGAATTTAAGGGCTGGTCTCAGTTTGCTTAGGACTACTTACATTTCTGCCTATGTTTCTCCCTAGTTACATTTATCATGGTAGAAGATGCAGGAAGAGAAACATACTTAAAATAATCATGGTGGGGGCTGTTCTATAAAATACTGAGTTGGAACTATTATGTATGTAATTAGTTATATTAATACAAAACTTGGCAGAATGGTTGGGACAGAGATCTTTGTGAGTCACCAGCATGGAGTTCACAGTTGAAGTGACTGAAGTTGAGAATATATGGGCAAGGGGTTTAGCCCCACATCAGGCTCCCTGCTCAGCAGGGAGTCTGCTTCTCACTCTCTGCCTCTCCCCCCCTCCTTCTCGTGTTCTCTCTCTCTCTCTCTCTCTCTCTCAAATAAATAAATAAAATCTTTTAAAAATTTTTAAAAATCTGAACACTACTGTTAATTGGTTATTGGTATAATTGGTTATTGCCAATTACAATGCCCTTGCTATGTGCTAAACATAATTTGTAAACATAATTAGCTAACACTTAAGGAGAAATATCTATGCTACAGACATGTTTCTAAGTCCTTTACATATATTAATTCACTTAATCATCACAGCATCATACTTACATCATAAGTACTATCATGTTCCATGTTTTACTTTTGAGGAAATTGAGGCAGAGAGAGGTTTAGTAAATTATCTATAATGTGACAGTGCTAGGTAGTAGAGCAAGCTTTAGACCCAGGAAGACTGGGATGAAAATCCATACTTTCAGCTGATACAATTCTTGGTCAAGGGTAAGTCTTGCAGTGGTTATAAAACAAGCAGAAAATCTAGAGGGAAGTAGAGACATTTTGAGGAGGGTGTAACCAACTGTGTCAAGTACTACAGAGAATTTAAGTAATTCTCTAAAAAGAGTCTGTTAAATTTGGCGTAAGAAGATCCTTGGTGATCCAGGACCAGAATGTAGCCATGGGGAGAACTTCTGCTGACAAATATCACTGGGCAGGACTGTGCTTACACTACTCCTCCATATAGGACCCAAGCCTCCAGAAAGTAGTGCACTCACATTGTAACACGTGTCAAGGGCAAGGAGAGATGTACTAGGCTTGGGTATAAAGTGTAGCTTTCCCTAGGATTTTCAGTAATATTCTGTGCTGGTTGTTATGGGATATTGTGGGAGTTGAGCTTTATCTGGTTTCCTAATCCATAAAAGATGCTGACTTTAATAACAGTAAGACTTCAGTTTTGAAATATTCCTAGTGTCCTTATTTTTTTTTCATTTGTGCCTTTGATCTCAGCACATTTACTCCCAAGGTCTCCAAATACTGCCAGCCACCCTACGTCTTACCTATGATTGCTCAATGCCCACATGCTACAGTCAACAATTCCAATGGGAAAAATAATGTTTACTTCTTCTTTATAAGTGATAACTCAGCACTAAGCAGTGACGGTATTCTCCATCATCTGCCATTTCTAAACCACCTGCATCCATCAGTAAATCTTTTTGTGATGAATCATTACAGAACCAGAATGTCACAAATGCCTGCGATTCTGTCTACTATATTTGTCATCCATGTCTCATCTTGGTCTTTACAGTTCACATTTATTCATGATTATTGTATTTCTATCAGTATTAATAGAAAAGAAACATACTATTTCTTAATGGTTCACTAGAGAAGACAATAAATTATAGGACCTAAAATGATTGTCATATTTAAATTGTGCCCAAATACAAATCTCTGATGTCCTGTGACAGATTTCCTTGATGAACCCAACCTATACAGATGTTTTTCCTTTTCCCCAAGTGCCTTTTGCATTTATGGCTCCCGGCATAAACTTAATCACATATATTTAAATTCTGTAGTTGTTCTCTGTGTAAATTATTTCCCCAGCAGTACTTAATCACCTTGTCGGTAAGACCTATATTATTCTTACTCTGTATCCCATGAAGTGTCTAGGATACTACTCAGTAGGTACTCGAAAATGCTGATAGATTTGATTTAGTAATGTCATAAAAGGGAAATTATACAGAATATTTAATCTCTTCAACTGTTAAACTT
Source organism: Zalophus californianus (assembly GCF_009762305.2). Taxonomy (NCBI): domain Eukaryota; kingdom Metazoa; phylum Chordata; class Mammalia; order Carnivora; family Otariidae; genus Zalophus; species Zalophus californianus. The sequence continues at coordinate 143,718,839 of NC_045599.1, read as the reverse complement.
TCTAGAGTTGAGTTCTATTGGTGTGTAAATTATTAAACTGTAAACACCAAACTCTTAGAAATAAGAATATGCATCCTGGAACATGTGTACCCCTCAGCATTATCTCACTGCCCTCTAAGTTAGAATACAAACTCACTGAAGCCAGAGACATTGGTTTTTTTGTTCACCTCTACAACCTGATATATGGTATCAGCCCTCGATACCTGCTTGTTGAATGAAGGAAGCAAGTTCTATCAGATAATTTATGGGATGTCTTCCTCGCCCATATTCCCTTTTTCTGAGAAGGTGGACCCCACAGGCAGTGATGCGCCTTCCATTTTTGCCATAACTGATTGGACCAATAGTATACACCAAACCTAAACTAGCCAGTCAGACTGCCCCCTTATTCATGCTGAAATATTGGTTGGGGGCACTGGAGTGCATTATGCAACTAAAGTTGGTAGGTAAAGTGAAGTGCAGAGTGAGACAGCCACACACTGCCATGGCTGCCCATGGCAGAACCTCAAGCATGAACGCTCTGGGGAAAAGCTGGTCTGTGGAAAGAGACAAATGGAACAAATGCCAAGAGGAGGAGAGTCAAGAGACAAGGGTGGAGAAACTTTGCCCCATGACCCTTTTCTAGCCCTGCCTCTAATCCCTTGAAAATCTGATTCATCTCATCGACTTAGTTTCCATGAGTCTCTCTTGGGCAGTAACAAACTAGCCTTCAGGGTTTCTTATAATTATGTCACCAAAAATATTTTACTAATTCAAAATACTCAATAAAAACTATGTAATAGAGATTGAACTGAAGAAACAGGGAGGGTATTGTAACTAATAGGTGACTTGAACTCCATTCCAGCTCTGTCATAGGTTGAGACAGAGTGAGTAACTGTTTAGTTTCTTCATTAGTGAGTTGAGGATGCTGAACCAGATGATATCCATCAGTGCTTTTATCCCCCAATTTTTGGGATCCTGCCATGACACCAGTCACTTCCATGAAAACTATAACATTCAATTAGCCAATTATTTCCAAATACCAAGATATTTTATTACACATGAAGGACATACCTAGATATTTATAGCATTCTTTAGTGTTCACCTAAGTGGTTTAAAGTAAATTGGCATGGTATCCTTCCAAACTCATTTTTTAGTTTTTCACATTCATGAAACACCAGACAATTTCTTTTACTCTGGGATCTTTCCAAATAACATTCATGAAATCAAAATTAGGTTTGAATAGGCTTTTTAATCCATGTGCATGGAACACCTGTCTTTTATATATCTACAGAAGGTTCTCTCTCATTAAAAATTCAGTATCACAACTTTATGTTCTTTTGTTTTGAATATATTAGAGTAGCTTTCCCAACAAGATTTACAAGATTTCCTGGGCATATGTAAATGCAGGAAACTTGGTAGAAGACCTCAATAGTAATCAATACAGACCCAAAGGACTGAAATTAAAAGGTAACACATTGCAAAGAACACCATAAACATTTATTATTGCATCCAACTCTAAATATTTTAATAACCCTCTCATACTTCCTTCTATATAGACGGACAACAGTTTTTTATTAAATTTCATTTGTTAAAGTTTAAAAAAAAAAAACAAACATCTTGAACTCTTAACTCATTCTGTTCATTTCTTTCTCCTGCTAAGCAGTTGTAGAATATGTCCTCTGATCCAAATCAAATAATATGAATAAAATTATATCTTTATGATACAACATTATCTACCTAAAATCCTTTAAATAATCTCTCATAACTTAGTTCAAAATACTAATTCTGTTCATACAGTTATCTATCTTATGTCCCTCCAGGAAAATGCATGCTAAAAAGATGACAAAATTATATTTCTGACCCTGAGCTCATACCCAGAGTCATGAGATGAGCACAGTGCCCTAGTCTATAGCATGCTACCTTTTATTCTTTGTATAGGTGACCATCCATCTCTGTGCTCAGATGCACACAAATAGTTAAGAAGCCTATGCACAAATGAAAACCAGTTTCTACCTAGTGGGAACTAATCAGTTTGAGCCCCTAGACTCCTTTTGGTAGAACAGAATAGTTGCATGGGTGGCTATTGGGAAAGGTGTGGGAAGAGGTGGCTTACAATCGTGGATCAGAGCAAAACCAAAAGGTAGGTTAAAACGAGGACTCAAGGTAATCAACAAATATGTGCAAAGAACAACAGGTAGCTCAGTTTGGCTGGATTAGTATTTCATGAAGTGGTGAATAGGAAATAAACCTGGAAATTTAGATTGGGACCAGATTACAGATGGCATTAATTACCAGGCTAAGGAAACCAAAACTCAAACTATGCATAAGACACCATGGATGATTTTTAAGTAGAGAACTGACTTATAGCAATGGAACAACACTGATAATACTATTAACCAGAGTTAATATGTCATAATCATCTACATAGGGCATGGTACTGCACAGTGAATAAGGACTAATAAGGTGTAGTGCCTGGCTTCGAGTGGGAAAAATACACATGGATACAAGACAAAATAATGAAAAAAAAAATACCTGTAGTATAAGGCAGCAAAGGCTAACTTCTAAAAGAAAGGACCAAAATGCTCTGGCAATCATATCAGCCCCATACATTCCTTGCCCTATATCCTGTTTCTTCCAATCGGTAACTCTCAATGGTCAAATCAGAAATAAATATGATTTTAGATAAAAATGATCAAATCCACTTTAACTCAGTACTCTGAGACTTAACAAAAATTACTTTTACTGCTCATGCCTAATAATAGCTAACAACCATTGAACATGCTCTAGATGCCACGCATATTCCTTATCACTTTACAAGCCTTAACTCATTCAGTCTTTCCAGAAACACTACATGTTAAGTTTGTGACCATTTTCTGATGCTGACAGATATTAAGGAATTTACCCAAGGCTACAAATTTATAGTTTTAGCTCTTAGCCAACGCACATACTGCCACTGCATAATTTAAAAATATAACCTGGAACCGAATGCCTTAACATTACCCATAGTTTCTGTATTTTCCCTGAAATCGCATCATCCCCCTGTGCTCACGTTCCCTTGCATAGGCTCTGAATTGTCTCTCCTGCTTTAGTCCCTGTGGCAGGCTGAATTACTGCTCACCTATCTCTAGTACCCCATCCCACTCCCCAAAGGACCATCACTGTGTTGAATTCAAGCACCATGGTCATGTGGCAAGTTCTGAACAATAATATTTGAGTACAAGTGACACTCATTCTCGGGAGGATCTAGAAGATCCAGGAGCAGCTTCCCATTAACACTTTTCTCCACAAGGTGGTCAATGTCTCATAAAGAGTTTCATCGGTGTAGCTCCCAGAATAAGAATGTGTAGGGCAAAAACAAAGTTGAGCTTCAATAGAACTCCATCAAAAACCAGACTTGGATCTCTGTCTCTACCTGCTCTTTTTCAGCCCCTGAGGTTTACATCCTGTCACATTAGTGTTGCTCCAAGTCACATTCCACTGGTAAAAGATCCCAAGACACTGAGATTTGTGTGGAAGACATTTATTGGGAAGTCCATCTATACAAGAGCACTTGTGACAAGTAAATAAAGCAGGATTGAGCAAATGGAGAAGTTGAGCCGTGATGCATTTGGGGTGAAGTCTTCAGGTAATCTATGTGGAGATCTGGATCTGAAAGACCCTTCAGAGTTCCCCTAGTTGAAGCAAGAGGGCTGGGCTTTTGTATGCCCTCTCCATTGATCTGCCGTTGGACATAGGCTTCTCTCTTAAGTAAGGCATCTTCTTTGGTGAAGATCAATTCCTAAATAGGAACTTAACCATGAACAATCAGAGCTAACACTTCCTGCAGTTGGGACAATGCTTGTACCATTCTAAAGGGGGCTTTGGACAGCATACCACAGAATCCACTCTAAGCCAACCATAGGGAGTTCTACCCATCTGAAAAGAGCTTCCCTAGGATCCTGGTTGGTCTCTTTTTCTAGGAAAACTTGCATGAGGAAGGTTAGTGGGTTAACTATAGCCACTGCCACTGCAGCTGGTCTTAAAGCCACAGGAGGTACTCATCATCTCTCCTCTACTACCAATGTTGTATTTCCCACATCCTTCTCTTGGGCCTTAATTGGCTTTGGGGACTTATTTCGTGCGATGAAGCAGACCCTCATCTCCAGTGGCTCTATATTCCTGTCTACCTTGTCCTTCACAGAGTGTAGCTGATGTCTTGTCCATTTACAATAAAGATTGAACAGAAAGTACTAAAAGACACCCCAGAGAGTTATGTGGGGGCTAAACATTTTATTCCCTGCCCCCTTGTATAATAGAAGCTTTTCCTCAATTACCCAGGAAAGGGCCTCCTTTCTTTGTCAGCTAGTCCCTTGGGACAATGAGTCAAAGGTAGCCAGGTAGCAACCATAGCTTTAAGGTTAGCAAAACTGCCATTGCATCCCCAGGTAGACATTCCCTCTCCTAAAATCAGATCTGCAGAAGTTAAGAGTTTTGTGAATAAGAAGCACAAATTTCTAAGTGTGTCATTGGGAATATTAGTCCTTGAGGTATGTATTAGTCCGATGGGCTACCATAACAAAATACCATAGACTACGTGGCTTAAACAAAAGAAACTTATATACTCACAATTCTGGAGGCCGGAAAGTACAAAATGAAACTTCTGGCAGGGTTAGGTTTCAGGTGAGCATTCTTTTCCTGGCTTGCAGATGGCCACCTTGCTGTGTCCTCATGTGGCAAAAAGCTCTTTTAGTCTCTTCTTAGAAGGACACTCCTTCACACTCAGGGTCCGGACCTAGGCATATCAGACTGGCGAATATTGAAGATTCAATCATCTCTGGAGCTCTCTCACTCTCATAAATAAGAACTGAGCTGGATCGTCATCTTTTCCTGCCCTCTGACTGCAGCATTGAAGAGTCTACGTGCTGCAGTAATGACTCTTCTTCAGGCTTTCCCTCATATCGGCGTTATTCACCTTCAGCCTTTGATTATCTTTCTTTAATTCATTGATAATCCCCAACAATAGCCATCCTATTTAATAGAATTACTAATTCCTCCAAACCCATCAAACACCTGATATGGAGTGCACACCAGCACATTCCCTTCCACAGGATTCCATCATGTCATGTGATGACATTTCATAGAGGTCTCCAGTGGATATTTTGGGGAGCTCTGAGGCTAGGAAGGCCCCTTGGCTTATTGCAATGGAGGCAAAGAAGCCATGACTCTTTACTCCTATATCAAGTCATTGGACACAGATTGCCCCCAGAAAACAGGCATAAACTTGAGCAAAGCAGTTTCCTTCAGCGAAAGGCAGTTCTGGAGAGGAGCTAAGCTGTGCACAGTTAGTGGAGGAGACCATCAGCAGCTGTGAGAATTAATACCTGGTTCCTGAAGGAAACCACATACCAGGATAAAGTCCTCAGCTAACTTTCAGGAATATTCCTCTAAATTTGGCATCAGTTAGTGATTCTGCTAATGGTTAAGCTCATTCAGCCCTCTTATCTGTGACGGTTATCTGTGACCCATATCACCCATTTGCCCCAAAGCTATCCTGACACAATGAAATACAAGCTTGTTTTTGATTCCTTCTTGTCCTCTCTTGACAAAACTGGACAAAAGGGAAGTAAAAGAAATGCCAAATGTAGTCCCTATTTAGCTCCACTAGCATACAGACTTATTACAGACTTAAGGAGTTTCTGTTCCTTGCAGCTTTGTGTTTTAAGGACAGTCTCATGAGCACAAGGTTCTGTACAAGATTATGCACAAGATTTACGCAGACAAGGAAAAAATATATTTTGGAGAATAGATCTTATTTTCCAAATCATAAAGACATTAGTGACTGCTCATTTAGAAGACCAGATCACAGTAAAATTTCCCAATTTGAGTCAATAAATATTTACTTATTAATCACAATGCACAGGATACTATGGGGAGAGAGACACCACATGACAAGACTATATGTTTCTTTCTTTAACAGACCTCATTACACAAAAACAAATCTCATTAAATAGAAGGAGAACATTAATATATTCAATCAAACTGTGTTAACTGATGCCCAAATGCCAGTCACTGTCTAGACAATTTAGGTGATATAGAAATAAATAATACATGATGACCCTTGAGTCTAAGTTTGCAAATAACTGGGACAGCCAGAAAAATAATATAAAACAAACTATATTAAATGAGACAGGAAAGTGGGTAGTATATAGAAAATGTACAGGTAAAATATTGGGCAAGGTTGGGGGATGGGGGGGCCAAATTTGTTTGAACCCGGAAGTCTTTTGTGGCATACTTCATAGCTATTCTCAGCACTCACCAGAGATACTTCTAGATAATAGTTACAGATACAGATGCTCACAGCACTATGAATGCAATAGCTAATGAAGCTGATCACACAGGCATATGGGTAAGCAGCTCATGGAAGGCTGCAATCGACGCCAGAAATTGAAGTAAATGTTGCTAGAAAAGAACCCAACAGAGGGTAATGGGAAGATAATGCTTCTTCCTGGGCAAAAGGAAACTATTACCTTTAATATTTCTGCATGTATGTGTTTGATTTGTCTCTACTGATAAATGTGTGACAGTTTGAAAAGGTTAGAGATACCAGCCATCTGAAATATAGATCACTGACAATAGGAAAACCAGAAACCAATATCCTACATCCAAGGAAGGATTGATTTATTTAACATGAAGGGAAAAATACAACACTGCCTAAAGTTGAAGAGAAAATGAACTTTTGACTATACCCTAAAGATGGCAATATATGAGCTCTGAAACCACAAAGAAAAACTATGACCAGAGAAATCTTAGGCAAATCCAAGCCTGAGAAATTCTTATCTAGGGACTGATAATGAATGAATTACATTGGATTTCATTTGCTTATTGGCTAATTCTTACATTCTATCTCCACAAATACTTATTAGTGTAGCAGAGTGCAGATTATACATGCTACATAATAATACATTGTGAATTACTAAGGATAAAATATATCTGTGAAAAAATATGCATATTCACGACACTCCTAAAATGTTGTTTTCAGGACTAGAGCCCTTAAAATGGCAAATATAGGCATGTGTTCTTATTATCAGTTGACCTTAATAATATTAACGTTACCTCAAAAGTCAGGCAGCACTTTTTTTTTCTGATCCTTTATTGAGTTTCCTATTATTTAATAGATTCAATTTTCTTTTGCCTGAATAATCAAGACCTTCTTCAAACCTCAGATGCATTTTAGTTCTTGGGATAAATGGAGGGTTCATGAGTATACACCATATGTTGATAATTTAAAACCAAATATGTAGACTACATATATTTCCTTTTCTAAATCAAAAATACTGGAAAGTATAATAAAAAGGAATAGTTTTAAAAGCAACAAACAAACATAAAATGAATCTGCTTCTGTTACTTTTGGTCTTCTAATCAAATTTACTCATATCCAAAAGTTCCTAGTCATATTTTTCTTTTCTAACTTACTGAAACACCCAGAGATTCCATTATAATCCTGAACTTGAGAGGAAATGTCTGAGAGGCCAGTCCAGCTGAGAAATACAGCAGAGTTCATATTGTACTTCTCCCTGAAAGTTCTTCAATCCCTGAGAAAACTTTTAAACATATATACGAGTGTTTATTCAAGGTTAAATGTCAAGTAAGAAAAGTAGTCAGCACTGAAATCACTTGGCTCATGTCTGACATTTCAGTAGTAAAAGATGATTATCCTTGACTTTAGATTACATATCTTGATTATAACTTTCATAATGTGACTGTTTTAAAAATTCTCCAAATTAGCAAACCTTCTTAAACTAATCCAAAACTTGACAAGTAATCCATTACCTTCATTTGAATGTTCTGATAATACTCAGCAAATCTCAAATCGGGACCTCAGTTCCAGTTTGAACTAACATAAGTTTCCAATAATTATGACTTAAAATGTTAACTATAATGCAAGAACTAAGTTAAAGAGACAAACGAAACATAGGTCTAATTAATTTTTAAGTATATTTTTGTTATTGTTGTTGATCCCTCCCTATATCCACTCAGTCTTGAAGAGTTCTGAGGAATGCATTTACTCCAATATAATCAAATGGGGGATCTAATTTCAGGTTCACAGTTTTGCTTTAAATATACCTTATAGAAATCTACATGTTAAGGAAGATGATTTTCACTGTTCTTTTTTATCAAAAAGAAGTAACTTCACATTCTAAATTTGATCAAGATTCTCTAGAAGAGTCTGATCTATCAGGTCATCCCTTTCTCCTCACTGCTTAGGGGGGGCCTAGCAGGCACTCAAAAAATATTTGCTGAATGAACAAATGCATAAACTTGGTTATTATTATTATTAAAGAGCGATCAAAAACTTTTGGTGCCTAGAATGGAAGAACAAAATGCAGAAATGCCTCACATTTGTAACAAAATTATAAAGATCAATTCTCTTAAGTCCTAGCTATTTTGATGAGAATATTGTCAATATTCTATGATGATCCCTACTTGAAGAATGGAAATATGGAGAATATTCATTCTCCTGATAAGCTCTTTTCCAGAAGTTTTCAACAACTGAGATGATAGTTGCCTGGGAATACAGATTTGCCTTTTAAATCATGAATCTTTCCCTCCCAAAGCATACAGTGATGGTAGATGCAATGATGGGCCATGGGTAGAAAGGCTGGGCTAGAAAGTGGTCAAGTTCCATGGCTCCCTTATAACTTCTGCTCCTTCCTTTGAATTCTCAGCTCTAGCCAGTTTCTACCACCTCTTGTAACTTTGCAGTTCTTTCTTGGAATCATTGTCCATATAAAACTGCTGCTCATTGTTAACCAAGAGTTTATTAAGTAACCACTGGCCAACACCTCTGTGAAATCTTTAACCTACTGACATTAAATCCTGATTACTCATTGTCTTAATGTCTAATGGACTTGTGTAAGTAGTCTTCACTAAGTAATCGCTTCATTATTCCAAACCCATGCTACCTAAAAATCTAGCTTTATGTGCGGAAGATAAAGACAAAAATTATAAGTTAAGAATTCCCAGTATAGTAGAAGTAAAAATAAAAGAAAGAAACGGAATTAAGGTGGAATGTTGATCTATGATTATCCATACCTATGGTTATACAAAAAAAGTTGGACATATATTTCAACCAGGTCTTGGTGTTGCCACAAGCTGGTCTAGGACCCAGGGTCAGTGTTCTCCTCTTAAACATCGACAATTTCAAGAGCATCAGTATCAGACAAGGTCACTTTGTGATTATGGTGGATCAAGAAAAAAACATGACCCATCCCTAATAATGTTTGAACACAAAAGAAATATGAACATCGTACAAACCACAGAAGTGACCAACCATCTCCACATGCTGGCTGATATTTCTTTATTAATCGGAGTTTTTCCCAGTCCAGTCTTCCGTTCTCCTAGATAAAGTTTATAAAGATATCCAATCATAATAGTATCCGCACTTCGTCACAGCAGTCAATCCATAACAAAGCTGAAATCACTTGGCTCATTTATCCTTAAACCCTCCCCAAATCGCCTAACACAAGCCCAAATTCTTCCAGTACCTTCTTACTGAGACACCCCACAGTTCCCCATGCAGTATGTTCTACCTTACTTCAATTTGTAAGGAACCAAACTGTTCAACCACAAATGTGTGCCTGGGGGACTGTTAGCTGGAGGGCATTGACACGTCATCTATCCAACTTACCACTGTGTTTTCTTCGCATGCTAGGTGACACGCTGCTACTTCTAATCTGCAAAAAATAGTAAATGTATAGTTCTTTCACACTGAAACCTGGACACAAACTTTCCCTTGAACCCAAAAATTGGTGCTGTATAAGCAAGAGATAAAATGAAAATATAAAACTAAATAATATTAGGGAGAGAAATGTCCGCTTTTATTTCAGTTATTTCAAATACAGATCTAATGGGAGATGCATCCGTAACGATCCATCACGACTGCCTCCTTCTACATTTTTACTCTCAATGTGTCTAGTGGATTTTTTAAAATCAATTACAGTTTTAGTCTCTGAAAAATGATCCCTTACCGGGGAAAATTTATTGTCATGCTTGTGATATTTATTTTTGCTATTTTTCCTTGAGAGCAGAAGAAAATTGTATATTCTTTAATACAGAATGATTTATTTCTTCATCTCACTAACGAAAATATTTTTGGATTGAAAGAATTACTCTGCATATTGCTATACCAGGGTCTAATAATTTACATGATTTTTATGCTGAACCAATCGATCAATTTACATATTTATTCTTTCATCATTTTGTTTGCTTCTGAATTTATCATTGTAAAGTCCAACTTGATTCATTACACACATTTTATAAATTGTTACTCCTTTGTGTGAATCTCAAACAAGATTCAGAGGGGAAAAATACTATTTTTCAAGCCTAACAAAGTTTCCTTCCTTTTCTGAATTTCCATATTCCTAACTAGGCTTTGTTGACCTATAAACAAATCCTTAGTAAGTTTCTAACATATGTTGAAATATTATCTTAAACTAATAATAATGTTTAGGTTTACCGACTTAGATACACCGTTGTCTTGCTTACATAAAACATCACGTTAACAAGTAAGTCACTCACAACAGAGGGAAGCTGAAACTTGGAAATCGATGTATTTGAGACAAAACCACAGAATTTGACATTATCCAGAATACAATAAGATATAGCATTATATTAGTAATTTAAATTTAAACTCTGGCCATCTATAAGGCAGCCAAAAAAAGTAGTTATAATCTCAGATTGTATTAGTTTCTAAGCAACATTTTTTAATGTTATTGGATGGTTTCCAATTTCAGTGATTTTGCATGGTTAATGGGAACAGAGGAACTAGTAGTCTTTCCAACAAAACCTTATATGCAATGTCTTGGAAAACAGTAGATTTCTAACTATATTGGGGATCCTGTACAATAATTTTAAAAATTAATGGGGACCACAAAGAACTCTTGATGATATATGTATCAATACTTGCTGCATTAATTATTAAAACCGAGACTGTTTAAGTATTTTATTCATTTCAAAATAACAACAAAACTATATATTCCAAAACAAAGAACATAGTCGGAAGAGTAGTATATTTTTGCAGTTTTGCAAATCTCTTTGAATGCCTGGCAACCTATCTGTTGCAATATGTGGCTTTGGTTAAAGTAAATGAAGAAATAGGTATCTAATTGGCAAAGGGAGAACCTTCCTCCTAAAATGCTGAATTTTCCAAGTTTTAGGTGTTTGAATTGGCATGTAGCAAATCCTTTGTCTCTAAGTTTTAGCAAACCCTCTGACAGATAGTAGGACTTTAGAAATGGGGAAAAAAAAAGTATTATGCTTTCTATAACTGTTTTAAATACTATGTAATTTTAGGTGATTCTCCCAACCACTTTAGATCTGTGCTTGAACCGAGGGTGAGGAATTATTTCTGTTTTCCCAGCATGTTATTCTTGTCCCATTACTTACTATAACTAATCTGTGTTGGAACGTCTGCTTATACTGTTAGTCTCTTCACAAATCGTGTTGGGCAAACTGGATATCTACAGGCAAAAATATTGAATGGGACCCCTATCTTACACCACTCACAAAAAATAACCCAAAATAGATTAAAGACATAAACATAAGACCTGAAACTATAAAACTCCTAAAAGAGAACATAGGGAAAAACCTTTTCCACATTAGTCTTAGAAATAATTTGTTGGATATGACACCAAGAGTACAGGCAACAAAAGCAAAAATAGACAGCTGGAATTACATCAAGCTAAAAAGCTTCTGCACAGCAAAAGGATCAATCAACAGAGTGTAAAGGTAACCTACGGAATGGGAGGAAATATTTACACCATTTATCTGTTAACTGATTAGTATCTAAAACATAAAAGAAGCTCCTACAACACAATAGCAAAAATAAATAAATGAATAACCCGATTAAAAAATGCACAAAGGACTTGGAAGATATTTCTCCAAAGTAGACATACAAACAGTCTATGATAAGATGCTCACTGTCACTAATGACCAGGGAAATACAAATCAAAACCTCCATAAGATATTACCTCTCACTTGATAAGATGACTATTACCAAAAGGAAAAAAAGATAAGCGTTGGCAAAGATGTGGAGAGATTGGAATGCTTGTACACTCTTGGTAGGAATGTAAAGTGGTTCAGTCTCTATGGAAAACAGCATGAGGGTGTTCATAAGAAATTTAAAAATAGAACTACTATAACTTAAAAATAGAACTACCATATGACCCAGGAATTTCACTTCTGCATGTTTCCAAAAGGACTGAAATTAGGGTCTCAAAGAGCTCTTTGCTTTCTCATCTTCTTTGCAGCATTATTGACAAAAGCCATGACACGGAAACAAACCCAAATTTCCATCAGCAGATGAATGGATAAAAAAATTGTTATGTACATATTATGGAATAGTATTCAGCCTTATAAAAGAAGGAAATTTTACCATTTTGCAACAACATGGGTACATTTAAGGTACATTATGCTAAGTGAAATAGGCTAGTCACAGGACAAAGTCTGCCTGATCTCACTTATAAGAGGAATCTAAAATAACCAAACTCATAGCTGCAGAGAGTAAAATGGTGGCTGTGAGGGGTTGGGGTGGAGGGAAAAACGGGGAGTTGTTGACAGTTATAAAACTGAACAATTTCTACAGGTCTGCTACACAACATAGTGCCTATAGTTAACAATATGGTATTTTGCACGTAAAATTTTGTTAGGAGGTTAGATCTCATGTTAAGAATTTTTACCACAAGAAAAAAGGGCAAAACATTTATATGTAATTAACCTTATCACAGAATTAAGTAATAAATCAAGCATTTAAACTGAGAGAGAAAAAAACATAAAGTCCACCAGAGAGAAAAGACTTATTTCCTGCTGACCATTGGCAGACTTTTTGTTAGTAAAAAAAATGCCAGAAAAGCATATGATACTATCTTCAAAATCCCTTGGGAAAGATCCTATTAACCTAGAATTTTATACCCAGACAAACTATGATTTAATAGTGAGGACATAATAGATATTTCCGGATATTCAATGACAAATACCACTAGTACTTATCAGCAAATGCTCTTTAAAGACATATACAGTTCCCATATAGTTTTATTGATGAATAAATTGAGGCACAAATGGATCAAAGTAACTTTCCCAAGGCAGGAGAGCTATTAAGTGCAAGTCATTAATAGTTATTAATAGCTGTTGAGCTATTAAATGACGAGTGGAAAGGCAGTAATTTGAAACCACCTATTTTTCAGATGCAGAGTCTATATATTTAACATAACACTAGAGGATCTATTAAAGAATATTTATCAACAATAAGGAAAATCAACTTGGAGACAAGGCATCATTAAGTGCAGGATGATCAGACTATCTTTGTTGAATGTTTCCATCTAACATATCTTGCTGATAAAAATCTTTGTAACTGAACACTATGTTTTATGTTTCATTTCAATGAAATATACTATATATTTCCCACTGAGCCTTTAGGATTCTTGCTTATATCATATTCTACATGAAAATTTATGAAAAGAGATCTCTTAAAATTTTAAGTAAAAGCTAGTCTTTTGAAGACATAAATAACTTTAATAAAACCTGAACCCCCATCTGGCCAACCTCTGCCAAGAGACACATTCAAAGGAAACAGATTTATTCCAGAAACCTCAGGGCATATTGTTCATCTACAATGTGGGTTATCTCAAAAAGGCCAAGCCAAGGGTTTTACATATTTTATCAGACAAAAATTATTTCCAGAAATCTTCTCTATACCTTACTGTCTTGCAGAGAGAAGAAATTACACACATGTAAAGAAAGAAACAGACACAAAATACCATGCAAAACAAGATTTTGAGAGAAAGAAATCCTGGTACCTGGTGATTCTCCAGTTCTCAGAACCAGCCCACCATGTAGCCTGGCTTTATTCACTACCCTTGGGTTCCATGAGATGCTCCTGGAGCCTGTTTTATGGAGAAGTAGAGACTGGGTGATTTGATAATTCATTTAAGAAAAATGACTCTGAGTGTAGCCAAGCAATGGTACAGTAGCTGAAAGAATAAATGAAGGTCAGGGGACTTTTGTAAAAGTTAGGAAGATGGTTGTATGTGACATGAAAGATCCACGAGAAGAGGGAGGCTGACGATGCAGGAAAATGGTAATAGCCAAAGGATTAAAGTCTTTGAGAAAGCCAGAAGACAGGGAATCTCGGTCCTTCAGGGAAGGACTTCCTTCTGGTAGGAAAAGGTACTCAGTTTGAAAAGAGAAGATGGGTGTGCAGGTACGACAAACAGGTATATTTTGATCTGACCAGGTGAAAAGGAGAGAGCTATTTCCTGGTAACATCTAAATCCTCAGTGAAATATGATGTAAGTAATCAACTATAAGATGAGGGCAGTAGGAGAGATAGATGTAATTTTAGAAGAGGGGAAAATGGATATGATAGTCATGATGCAAAGTGAATTAGTAAGTTTACTATAAAAATATCAATACATTTGTAGATCAAAAGACTAAAGATCTCAGTGATATAGAGTGCTATTTGTATGACAGCGTTGGAGCAAAATGGCAGGAATTATATGGCTGATGTGGTTAGAAAGTGGAGCTGAGTATGAGTTCAGGCTCCATCTAGTCCTGAGTGTGATCTCACTTTGAACTTGTTCTCAGCCCTTTGGACTCGGGCCCAAGAATTTGATTCCCAACTTCTGATTCATTTTTTGTCATTTTTAGAATGCTCAGCCTGTTCTGTATACGCACACACACAAACTTCACTCCAGTTATAAGAGGAATAGAGATGATAGTAGTAGTAACAAGATTCTGAGAACTCACAGAACTCATGGATGACTGAGAGGAATGTTCTAGGCTGACATCCAGGAACAGCTCAGAATCACACCACAGTGCCCTGGGAAAGACAAAGACACTGCCACACTACAAACCCCAACCGATGCCACTGTCGGGCCACTGCCACCAACCCCAGCATCTGCTTCCCCAACTTGGATGTGCCTCACACTACTACCTGTTTCTTCAGAGAGCGCATCTTTCATTCAAAGCACACTACTTGTACATTTTGTGGGTGGAAAATAAGCTTCATGTTTGCCCTCCACAGGCCTAGAAAGCTGGAAAGTGTGGTACTTGGTGGTTCCATGATGGGACTGACAAGGCCAAAACTACCAAAATGTAAGGAGGATGCATCAGTCCTTGGGAGGACTTAACAGGGTTCAAAGGGAAGAGCCTCAGTTACTTCTTCTAACAGCAAAATATCATATTTTCCATGTTGTTTACAGACTTTGATCTACAAATAATTTTTCAAGTATTTATACAGTACTATATACGGAAGGGTGTTCACTAATGAGAAATTTTGGAAATGAAGTTCCAAAAAGGAGAGATGAATAGGTGTTTATTCTGATCCTCTATCCACTCAGACTAGTTATAGAGAATATTTTTAAGTCATTACTTTGTCAAAAAACCTACTACTGCCAAATGCCTATTTAATAATCTCCATGATTTAAAATATTTCAGTTTGAAATTTGTAGAAGGGCCAAGGCATGCTCACTGTGACAGGATCTCTAGGTTCTAGAAAACATGGTATCAACTCATGATACCAACCTGGAAAAAAATAATGAGTGAGTTTCAAATTCTAAAGCCAGGTACCAGCTGAAAAAGAGGTTACCTTTTAGGAATGTTTCTTTTTGCCTCACTTACCAAATACCTGAGACAAATGCATATTTTTAGCCTAAATTTACACCACAATTATCTCCATTCTGGATCACATTGCCTCTGTGTAACTGTTAATATACTACCAAAGAGAAGTTGGAGAAACACTTTAGGTAAAACATTTCTTTTACACAAGATAGAGAAACCCTATAATTTTCAGGGAGATGATTATATAAAGTCTTACCTATAATTTTATTTAATTGTACATTTTTACTTCATTTTCTCAAGCTAGATCCTTTTCTTTCTCCACTCTTGTCTCAAAAAGAAGACATTGAAACTATCTTGAAAGCAAAATGTTCAAGGATATTTACGTAGTTAACTCTTCTTAATTTGTGTCTAAGACTACTGTATTTCAAACAATTAGCAGAGAAGTTAAAACTCACTCTAGTAACTCTTTTCCATAGATTCAGGTACCAAGACCATAAAATACTAACCATGAAAGCATTAGTCATGGGCTACATATAAGTAACATTAATAAGAAGACTCTTTAATAATCAGAAGTAATATGCTATATGGTAACAAATGCAAATATAACCTGACATATTACCATTAACACGTATAACTGCCCATAATAATGGACTCAAGTATTAAAATTCATTAGGAAACTTTTCATTGTTGCCAAATAGAAGCAGTGTGATGGTTAAGATTGTAAATTCTTTTTTTTTTTTTAAGATTTTATTTATTTATTTGACAGAGAGAGACACAGCAAGAGAGGGAACACAAGCAGGGGGAGTGGGAGAGGGAGACGCAGGCTTCCCGCAGAGCAGGGAGCCCGATGCGGGGCTGGATCCCAGGACCCTGGGATCATGACCTGAGCCGAAGGCAGACGCTTAACAACTGAGCCACCCAGGCACCCCAAGATGGTAAATTCTAAACCAAGATTTCCTGAGTTCAAATCCAGCTCTGCCAACACCAGCTATGTGAACATCATCAAGTTCTTCAATATCACCAGCCTCTGTCTCATCTGTAAAGCGAGCATAATATTAATACCTACCTGATAGGACTATTGTGATGTTTATATAAGAAAGCCTAGATAAAGCATGCAAAGCAGTGTCTGGCATGCGGTCAAATTCCTATACAGGTTGGCTTTTTAAGTTAAAGGTCCATATTGTAGAAATAACCACTGGTAGTCTAGATGAAATTAATCCATGACTCACGATATGTTCAATGTATATTCAGTTAAAAAATTGAATGTGTTATTCATTACTACTCAAAAAATCCAAAGCTTTTACTAAAGTTTGGTTAATCATCTAGATCAGGAGATAACACACTTTTTCTCAGAGGGCCAGCTAGTAAATATCTTAGCCTGGGCAGGCCACACAGTTTCGACACAGGTACGCGACTCTATCATTGTAGTGTGAAAGCAGCTGTAGACAACCCTTACAAAGCAGGCACTGCCGTGATCCCATGAAACTTTATTAACAAAAACAAGCAGCAAGCCAGATTTGTCCCATGGGTGTAGTTTGCCAAACCCTGCTCTAGATATGTGATAAAATGAAAACAGAGTCCTCTAATATTTTAACCCTATTTAAACTTTCCTGAGGGAAATAAATTCATTTAAGCTAGTGGAGAATCATGGTTCCACTGTCTGTGAATATATATATATATATATCTCCTGAATTCTATTTTAAATAAAATGAATAGAAACAGAAGTTAGAAAATTCAGTGTTTCTTTGTTAACATGCACAAAGGGGAGACATGACAGTTTACAAGACTGAAGAACTATGCCCGACTCCCCAGTTAAATAGATGAAAGTCATCAGAGGACCTCTGTTCCCGTATTTGTTTTCCTGTTTACCACATGAAGATCTAACAAGATATATACCTGACAAAAGTACTATGAATGAATTATTAATTTGAGAATGTTCTAACTTCTGGGATCATGCTATGATAAAAATTCCTAATAATCAAGTTTTTGTTTTCGAAAATGAAAAGCAGGTGAGGCTGCCTGGGTGGCTCAGTTGGTCAAGCATCTGCCTTCAGCTCAGGTTATGATCCCGGGGTCCTGGGATCCAGCCCCACATTGGGCTCCCTGCTCAGTGGGGAGTCCGCTTCTCCCTCTCCCTCTGCCCCTCCACCCTGCTTGTGTGCTCACACTCTCTCTCTCTCTCACTCTCAAATAAATAAATAAATTCTTAAAAAAAAAAAAAAGCAAGTGAATCTATCCACTCAGAGTCTGAGTTGGACTGACCGTCAGGGGAGTGGTGAGCTTCCCCACGAGGTCACTGTGTTAACTGTGTCTTTCATGCAGTATGATTACAACTTTGTGTTGTTGCCTTTAAAAATAGAAGCTAAAAGAGAAATTGATGACATGCTAGAGAAATCTGAATATTGGCAACACAAGCTAAAATGGGTGTTTTTTCAAATGTGTTTGTTTGTTTGTTTGCTTTGTTTTGGGTTAGATTATCTAGGTAATTGCCCACATTTTCTCACTTAATTTCACAGAGCGGGTCACAGTCTACGCATGTGAGGAAAATCAAGAACTGGAAGGCTGCTGCTGGGTTTGTTTTGGTTTTCACTTTCTGATGCGCAGCACCTTCCCTGATTATCCACATGGAGAAGACACCAACTTTGTGTAGGGGATGGGAGGGGAGCTAGAACAGCTGGTCCTTCCTAAAGCAGCATCACACTTCTTCCGCCAAAGGCGAATTCTGCACCGTGGAGCCCAAAGCACTGAGAACATCAATGAGGGATCTTCAAAGGACTCAGCCGTCTCATGTGATCTTCAGCCAACACCCAGGCCTGTCAGTATTTGAGGAAGAGAGCAGCTTCCTATAAGCATCTCCTGTCCACACTAGAAAGGCTGATTATTATGCAAAGTGAAGACAGAGTGATGGGTCTGGTGGAAGAGGTCCATTGGCTTGACCCAGGAAGGACTGACATTGGTATCCACTAGAGATCCTCTTCTCTAGTGGATGGGTGAACCCATTCTCTTTCATCTTTCTTGGGGCTCAACCTGAATTCCAACCACCAACACATGTCTGTGCATTCAGGATTGGTGCCTACCTACCCGTGGTCTCCATATTCAGATGACCATTCCACAGACCATTAACTTCTGGACTGTCGAACGCTGACTGTTGGGCCTCTGCCCAAAGTCTCTCACTTTGATGGCTTGCCTATTCTCCAGTTCACTGTGGCCTCTTTTGGCCTCTAGCACTAATTCCTTTCTCTCATTACCACTGCTTATCATTAGCAGCCATTTATGGATTCCCCACATGGCTTTCTATGCACATATAATAATGTTTATGATAAAGACACATGTAGAAGAATGCATTTGTATTTAAAAAGTAGGATCTTATGGTTTACATTTACCTGATTCTTGAATTTCTCACCTATAAATGCAGCAGGAAACTACTCTGTGGTCATTTACAATGTTTCCATTCCATATGCCATGCCAGTGTGCATATGTGAAATAATTCAAGCCAAAAAAAAGAAAAAAGAAAATAAGAAAATCCTTCAACTTCAGAAATCAAAATATAACCCAAGTGCCTGTCACCACTGCACATACATAAAATTATTATATTTTTTAAAAGTGTTTTCCCCAATATTACATATTTATAGTTGAGCAAGATACACATACAAAGCAGTGAAATTATGACTCACTTTATGGATAACAAAAACTAGTCATGTGTGATCTAATCCAGTGGGGCTCAGACGTGGTCCATGGAGCACAGCTAGTCCCCCAAGTGTTACCTGTTTGCAATAAATTAAGTATAAGGACTGAGAATGAGTGTTTGAAAACATTTATGGTACTTTGATGATTAATCTTATGTCTGCTGAACCCAAAGGGAAAAATACAGACTGGTATTTTATGTTTTTTAAATTTCATTTCTCATCTGCAATGGATCAAAGGGAAAACAAAAACAAAAACAAAAACAAAAACTTGTCTTGCACCAGAGGAAGTTTGGGAAGGACCACTGCACAACAATCTCCACAAGTCCTTGTGTCTTCACATTACATACTACTTTTCACTCTTTTAAAACCTCTGTTGTGCAATTATAAAACAACCCAGTATGCGGAGCTTGTTAAGCATCTACTATATGCTGATCACCATGGAAAAGCATAATACATCTTAAGGCATGTCTAAAATCTGGTTTGGGGGAGTAGAACAAAGATCAAGGAAACAATTAGGAAAATCAGTTTATAATGACCTCACAGTGAGCTGTGGATGAACCATCATCACCGGATGATGTACCACAGTTG
Source organism: Zalophus californianus (assembly GCF_009762305.2). Taxonomy (NCBI): domain Eukaryota; kingdom Metazoa; phylum Chordata; class Mammalia; order Carnivora; family Otariidae; genus Zalophus; species Zalophus californianus. The sequence goes on along the minus strand of NC_045599.1, from coordinate 143,698,992 downwards.
AAAGTACCCTCAACATCTCACTGTACTATCTCCAGCCAACAAAGAGCACAGGAGATTAATTGCTTTAATGTTTGTTTGCCACTCTCTTGCTTTAATATAAGAAACTCTTCAAGCAGACACCAAGACTGTGGACATTTCAGCAAAAGCCTTAATACTTGTGAAGCCTGTCTTTTTTTTTTTTTTTTTCCTCCCTTCTACCAACTGGTCTATTACTGCAGCAGTTTTAGAAAAGCAAAGCTGCAAAGTCCCAAACCATTTGTAACTTTCAGATAAATAACAGGTGCCTTTGGAACCTTACTACACCTCATAATAGACTTCACTTCATCTCATCAAATCATGAAAAGAGAAAACAAAACCCTCTTCTTGACAATAATTTGGACTCAGTGAGAATGTACTAAATCAACTGCCCTAGGACAAAAAGATATTTGTCATCCCACAATAGATGGGAAGCGGCAGATCTAAGAGGGGCAAGTGGAATGATCTCATTGCTTATGCATTCTACCTCACAGCTCTATCCTGGGGCCAAAGCCACCTGGCATCTTTTGCTGTTCACACACAAGACTGACATTTGTTTTAATCCATGACAAAACAGACACACAGTGGCAATGAAGTCCCAATGGTCCTTTAGCTACTTCGAGGCTTTTCTGACATTACAGAACAGTGGCAGAGACAGAGAGACGTTCAAAATAAATTTCACATTTTAAAACAGTCCCATCTAACAGCATTTTTCCTGTGACACAGAATCACATGTAAGAAACATGTAAGTATACATTTCAGCAACAGAGAAAGGGCTACATTGTACTCATATGTACCACTTATCATGCATTTAGGTCTATACAACTTAAGAAAGGATTTAGGGGCACCTGGATGGCTCAGTCAGTTAGGCACCCAACTCTTGGTTTTGGCTCAGGTCATGATCTCAGGGTCGTGAGATCCAGCCCCACATCAGGTTCCGAGCTGAGTGCAGAGTCAGCTTAAGATTCTCTCTCTCTTCCTCTCCCCTCCCTTTCTGTTCCTCCCTCTGCTCACACTCTCTCTCTCTCTCGCTAAAATAAGTAAATACAATCTTTTTAAAAAATTAAAAGAAAAAAAGAGAGGATTTAATTTTCCACTCTCTCCCTTGTTCTTCACTCAGTTATTTGCTTTCAATAATAGAGTCGCAGATTTAAAATTGAGATGACCTAAGTATTAAGTCATAATCTCTGTATAGACTTTGACATTCATGCAAATGCCATAACCCTGATTGTAGTAAAAAATAAATGCAAGAAATAATCACATGATGAGTGATTTTGACATGGATCATGGGGGGAGGCAATGTTATAGGAGGCATGGACTGCAGTACAATTTTCAGGAAATGTCAAGGTACTTATGCCTGAACAATTGTAAAGCTAAGTTAACCCTATCACAATCATTCCAGAATTTCATTATGACACTTCAATCATTTAATCGGAGAACAGTATATTCTAATAAAAGATCAGTAACTGACTTAACTTGACCATCACATATATACAAAGTTTTATGCCAGGATCTCTTTTTGATATTTAGTTATCTTCTCAAAGCATGAAGAATCAAATACAAAAAAATAAATTGGCTAAGAAAGTACCATGACATAAATGATAACCTAATCAAAGAAAAATTTCTAAAGCCTTCCTTGACAACCCCCCCCACCCGGCATCCAATTGTGATTTGGCTGTTGTCATCAAAAGGCTATGAAATGTAGACTATTTATCTGTGTGTGCCTAGCACTGTGGCTTCATTGGTACACAGCAAACATTACGTAAGTGTTTGTCTAAATGAATAAATCAATTTGAGCTTTCTGTTTGGACTTGAATAGAAAAGATCAAAACTTTCTAATTGGAAGAAGGAAGAAGAGGGGGATGGGGGGAATTAGACAGGGAGGAGGAAGTAGGGAGGAAGAAGAAAGAGAAAAGAAAACACCACTACCTTCTGGGAGTTTAGCTGAGGACAGCTTATGATAAAGTTGTCCACTAAAGACTTGGGGACACAACAAAGTATGCAAATACTAGAAGAGAATAAATAGAAACAAAACCAAGGAAATTTTATCAGAGAGACTAGTCTAGAAATATGATTGCTCCCAAATTTCTGAGTAACAAATCAATGTGACATATTTTCTGGTAAAACTGCCAATCTTAAAGTGACAGAGGGGAAACGTCACTCTACAATGACCTATCTTAAGGAAGAATTGGTAAAGTGCCCCCTTCAAGGGCAAGAGATTGCTAGAATTTTATCCCTAACAAGCTCAACCTGCCACTTCATGGCGACTGCCCTGAGTTGCAGACCTTGGTCACTGGGGTGCTCTGGGCTATTTGTAAGAAAGTGTGCCCCAAATCCCACCAGAACAATGCAAGGGAGGTGATAGGGGTTCTTGTGGTCCAGAGGAACGTACCACCACTACTGCAAAACCACACAAAAAGAAAAGATTTATAAACAAACAAACAAAACCCATTTTCAATACCTGCACCCCCATTCCCCCAAATCTGGTCTAAAATTAAATTTTGGAACAAATAAAGATTGTATTCAGCATTATGCCCACCCTCTTCCAGAGTCCCTCTTCTATATCTACCAGGAAAATCATTGCCTTCATTCAGCCCAGGAGTCCTTCCGACCACACTCACGTGAGCACGTCCACTATGGGCAGTCGCTGTGGCTCAGTCGGTTAAGCGACTGCCTTCGACTCAGGTCATGATCCTGGAGTCCCGGGATCGAGTCCTGCCTCGGGCTCCTTGCTCAGCGGGGAGCCTGCTTCTGCCTCTGACCCTCCCCCCTCTCATGCTCTCTCTATCTCATTCTCTCTCTCAAATAAATGAATAAAATCTTTAAACAAAAAAAAGAAATATTTCCTTCTATGCCAGCATAACTCCCACTATTTTGAAAGCTCAGATGTCCAGAATTCCATGAAGTTAATACCAGGTACATCCTTTGTTAAAATGCCATCACATAGAATAAGGCCCGGCACAATAAAAATGTACATAAGTAACTGAATTACTGGAAACTAGTTTGTTTCTTTGTGTATGATGCTAAGAATGTATGTATTTTAATAAAGGAGTTTCACTTTGACAAATACGTTTCAACATGCTAATTGATGATATGATGAGTGATTTTTGTGAATATTAAATATAAATAGGAATATGTTCATTACTTTTTGCTATTATGGTTTATGCTTCAGAAGTCTTTAAAAGAACAAGAACATTTATAAGCCACCAGAATATGAGACCTATTCTCCATAGACAAAGGTCCATAACCCAGGAATTTAGACAATTATCCAGGAGTAGGTGTGATAGGGATGGTTCAAGAGGAGAAAAACGAGACATTTTTATTAAGGAAAAGGGCTATTTCAGAAAATAAGTCTAATTTACCAAGAAGTTAATCAAGTATCTATTATACTAGGTTCCTATAAATAGTGTCTAAACATTTTGGCTGAACTGGGCAAGATCAACTTAATTGCCATAGTATTTCTCAGTGGGAAGCCAAGGTCAGCATTTCAAGATCAAATTCTGGGGCTTTACTCAGTTACCAAAACTGAGAATGCCTTGAGAAATCTAAAGGTGTGCTTCAAAGTGGAGTTGAGATTTTGAAAAAGTCTTTTAAGTGTCTTTTGTCCTCACTTTCTATAGCATATTTGATCAAAATGTAGTCATTGTATTTGACATGAAGGTCAACAAGATGTACCATGCCTGAAGGAAATGGATAAGAGAACTGAATATAGAAAAAATAAATGTATTAGAGAATGAAAAAAAAAATGGAAAAATGGAGAGAGAGAGGTACACAATTTTACAGGTTAATAAATTGTTTAAGAATTCCAGCTTTATGAAATTAATGTGCACAGAATTTTTAAAAATTCTTTTGACAGTAGAAACAAGCAAAAACACTGATAATAATTCAACTTCAGCTTCCTATTTTTAACTTATAATATTGAACTGTCACATCAGAAGAAATGGAAGTTCCACATAAAAACCAAAAGAACAAAGTAGAAGTAGCCTTTGCCAAATCAAAACATGACTTTCTCTGAAAAAAGTGGGATTATTGAGTTAATATGCTATGATCGTCATCAGGGCTGATCTCATACATATTCTTACTCCCTCTACTTCCAGGTACATGGAAAGGTTACAGTTCCCAAATAATATGAAATCAGGTGTGCCCACAAGACTAATATGAGCCAATAAAATGTGACAAATGACACACCTATGACATATGTACTTTCCGGATAGAAATTTAAGAGACAGTGTGTGAGCTTTACCGTGTATTTATTTTATTTTTTCCAGTCTGTATTAGTTACAAGTGATAACAGATAAATGTCAGAGATAGCAGATAAAGCTGGGTCCTGGAGTGAAGAAACAGTGGAGAAGGCACCCTCCAACAAACCCAGATTAATGTGTAGCACAAATAAGAAATAAATACTATTTTATACTATTTTAAGCCACTAAGATTCTGGAATTGTTTGTTACAAAGCCTGTTCTACCTATCCTGCCTGACACATACAGAGTGTCGACATGCAAACTCACAAAGGCATAAATTGCAGTGGTCATAGTAAAGCATTGGTTCTAGGTGTTGGAAGATTTATTAGAAGATGGTATGTTGTGAATAATTCAGACTTTACTCTTTGACTCCCTGCCTGTAAGATTTTAGTCATTTTCTTCTCCTTAGCATAGGTTCTGATTATTAAATAATCTATTATACTAAGTATTAGGCACCAACTAGACAGTCAAGACATTTTAGTTCTTCCCTTTTGTGTCTTAGTTCTTCCCTTTCTTATAATCACACAAGTCACCAAAGACTTTGAATTAAAAGTTAAATATTGGTCGTTACAATAATAATATTAAAATATTATGGTACATGCAGCCACAAATCAAGGTATAACCTATCTTTGGGAAAGGAATGAGACTGAGTGAGATTCTAAACTATATTCAGGTATAGATTTCCTAATATAGGTGTTATACACACCAACCAGAGCAATAAAACAGACTGTTATTCACAATGAAATTGAGGGCATGATACATTAAATAATAGCCAAGTTGCCAGAAATAATTTCCTGAAAATAGAAACTCTTTAAGATTATGGATAACTCAGGGTTTTATTTTTTATTTTGTTTTTTGTTGTAATTAACTAGTGATGGTATATATGTGCTCATTAGACTAGTGTGAGTGACTTGGATGAGTATGTTTTCCTCTACACTCTATAGATGCTCTATGTGTATAGTGGTCCCGATAGACTAGATTAGGTCTTGGTCAAAAAACAACCCCTAAATCTTGGTGGCTTTAAGATTCTTTGTGACAAGTGCCATAGCTACAATATGCTTCACAGGCAAAATTCAGTGAGTTTCCATATTAGTGATAATGTCAATATTAAATATCACATAGGTGCTAAAATTGTATAGCTTTTATTATATTTGTGATACTTAATATCAAAACAGCATAGCACAAGGGACAATAGAAATTTGAATCTCTTCAATCACACTGTTATGTAGATTATCTTCAATTTGTACCAGTTTTGTTTATGTGTATAAACAAATGTGTGTAAACACATTCCCAACTAGTTCTAGCTGGAATGATCTCATGATACCTAAATTAGTTTCTTCATATAACATCTGCAGCAAAAGGGTTCTATGCTAGAACACACTGAGTCTTGGAATAAAATCAAAGATTGGGTTCACCAAAATCATCAGATGAGTTCTTCTGACAAAATTTATCCGTCATTTGGTCAAATAGTTGGCTTGGCAGATAATTAGGTTGATAAACCTTTTCAGTGACTAGTGACTGAGTGGACCAAATTTACCAGCTGCTTTGACACCATAAATACCACCCTTAATTGATGGTGTGGAAGATATTCCAAACTCATAATTCGTTTGAACTACTTCCAGAACAAATCTAAAGTGTAGCACCTTATTACGGCTTTCCTTAACTTACAATGCCTTTTGAGGCAGGCATGTTTATTTTCTAGCAAGTTTTTGAGAAATCCATTATTAAATTTGGCCCTATCTATTAAAAATAAGCACCTTTCTTAGATCAAAGTGAACCAGATTGATTTAAAGTATGATTTATTCTCTCGGTTGTTTCTGGGTACCTGAACAGACATTCATGTAGAATGATAAGGGAATGCATTTTCATATAAAGGATACCAAAGTATTGAAAGGAGCTCAAGCAGATCTTAACCACTACCCCATCTTCCTTGCCCCAACCTTACCCAACTGGAGCGGCATGCACCATGGGACCAATAATCCGGTGACCATCAAAGTTGCCCTATTTGGGACATACTGATGCTAAAAAGGCATTTGTTATTTATCTAAAATTTAAGTTTAAATGAGTATTCTGTATTTTGCCTGGAAACCCTGGTGACAATGCAGTTTTTTGAAACATAATAGTGGCCAGGTTAAATAACTGTTAATATTTCTTCTGTTTTCTCTGCCTTGGAATGAATTATTCATTGGTACTGAGCAGTGTGCAAACAATAATAAAGCCAAATCCACATTTTTGTGACACTCCTGACAAACTGCTGCTGTATTAAGGAAATAAATTGCAAGTCCTCTATTGCTCAGCTGCATGGCCCTCATCCCTATTTTTGAGGCATTTCAATCAACCTTGCAATCTTCACCAAGCTGTAAGATTTTAAACATATATTTTAGCTGCCCTGAAGTAGCATTGATTTTGAAACTGTGTGATCTAATTTTTTTTTCCAGATAATGGTCAAACTGGCCATTTGGGTTATAAATTAGCTTTTTCATGGCTAATGTACTTCACATCGGCACTTATTATACAAGCAACAATTATGTCATCACAAGGCTCTGGTACAACATGAAGGGAGTGTAAAAGTCAGGATTGATGATGATGGCTCAGAGCCAGCTCATTAAAGGCAATGGTGTGAATAATACAACTGTGTTGCTTTTGAAAGAACCGAATATGTATTATCCACCTATCAGTGCACCAAAGCAGCATCATAAACATAGATCTCTAACTGCAACCCATTTAAATGATGAAAGGGTGTATATTAATCCATGAAATAGATTTTACCCAGGGGAAAAATTGTTCTATTTATGAAAGTTAAAACATTCAGTGCACAGTGAAGCACTTATCAGATGAGCATCCATGGTATGCAGATGCGTTTTACTAATGCTTCCCGCTAAGATAAATAGGCTATGGTCATAAAAGATGCAACTATAATTTGCTAGAAATAAAGGAACTAAAAAAAGCAACACATATACAGCTTTTTGTAAAGCACACAGAATAAATTTTCTAAATTGCTGGGCCTCTGTGTTTGATATATTTAATTCAAAAGTCATTGATAAAACATGACAATAATTTTACATGAATGCATGCCCGGGCATCCACCCACACATAACCCAGTGTTTTTTTATATTTAGCATTCCCTAAAGGTAAATTTGGGCACTAATTGTATGCTTCGAATCCCCCTTAATTTTCAGGATCTTAGGACTCCAATAGAATGCTCCATTTTGGGAAAAATTATTTAAATATTTTACTGGTTCCCTATTCTTTGCATTTTCAACAAGATCAGGAAATTTCAGTTTACATGCATAACTTCAAAACTTACCAAGACAACTCAGCAGACTCCCTTCCATGATACACAGCGTTCGGGTAACTTCGAAGCAGACCTTCCCAACTATTAAGCGACATCACTTAAGCCAGAAGTGAGAGGATTTTTTCCCTAATATGTTCTTATAGATGTTTCTGGACCCATGTCTTACCTGCTGATACCCAATTTACAGATTGCAGAAGAAAATGAAATTTCAAATAGTATGAAAAGTAAAGTAAGAAATAGCCACTTATATTTCTGGGGTGGGGGGTGGGGGCTGGGGAGGGGAGAAGTTAGCCTTAAATAATCCCACATACACTGAGTCTCTGAATCCCCACAAATTTACAATGTACTTATCTGACGAGATGCTAATCTGATTGTACTTATCTGTATTAATCTGAATGAGACACTGGAAATACAAAAGATTAAGATTCCCTAAACTGACAATGGAAGGGAAACTATGTGACCCTGGAATTTCAGGCAGACACCTTTCTAAGAACCCCTGCTCTTCCCAGAGCAGGATGTGCAGTCAGATACTGACTTCTGAATAAGCCTGATTTTTCCTCACATCATCTTCTCCCTAAAAGAGCATCTTCAACATCTCCTTGTTTCCCACTTTTGTGGGATGAAATCATCCACATAGGTACGTGGTATGAAGTCCAGATGTCAACTTTAATTCCAAGCCCTCTCTACCAGTTAATGAATACACTGTCAGGTTCCTAAATGACTCTCAGAGGCAGTTCTTTGTCTCTGTTTTCATTGTTTTTGCCCTCCCTCAAGTTCTCACTGTGGGTCACTTGCACCATTACTCTAACACCCTAAGTCATCTTCTCAATAACAACTTTTTCCTTTGTTACTTCCAATCCATTCTCCATGGATAACTTTCTAAAACGCAAATCGAGTCATGTCATTTCCCACTTTAGTTATTTCATTGTCATCCAAGCTTGGCCCACGAATGAAATTGAGGCATCTTTGTATAGCATAGAGGGATCTTTTAAGGACCAGTCATCTACTTGCCTTTTAATTTTATTTCCCACCTCTGGCCCAGATGAACCCTACTTGGAAGTATCACCAATTTTGTGATCACTTTATCTCTCCTTCTGATTTTTTTTAACACTTGTCCTCTATAATGCTATCCCCTTTCCCTAGAATAACCTCAATCTTTGAGCTCTCCAAATGAAATTTTGCTTATTGCTATTATCTGAAAGAGAGTCACCACCCCCCAACCCCCACTGAAACCTAATGCCAATGTAATGGTACGTTGAGGTGGGGTCTTGGGAAGGTGCTCAGGTCATGAGGGAGGAGCCCTCATGAATGAGATTAGTGTCCTTATAAAAGAGACCCCAGAGAACTTCCTTGTGCCTTCCACCATGTGAGAACACCATGAGAAGTTGACAACCTATGAATCAGGAAGTGGGCTTTCACCAGAACTCACCCCTACTGGTTACCTGATCTTGGACTTCCAGCATCCAAAACTGTAAAAAAATAAATTTCTGTTGTTCGTAAGCTAGCAAGTCTGTGGTATTTTGTTATAGCAGACCAAACAAACTAAGATACTCATATTTTAAAATGGCTTCAAATAGCACTGCCTGGCTTCAGTCAGGGCCATTCCCTGCCCCCACCCCCTCTCTCTTTCTCTTTGTGTATGTACCTGTGTGTCCCACGAGGATTTTGAGTAGTGACACCATGGAAGACTTTCAAAAATACAAAATTATTTGCCTTTGTTCTTCGAACTTCATTAGTTCCCTATTTGCTTGAAGATAAACGTTTTAGAATGGCATACAAGGCATGACTCTCGTTTCTCTCTTCAGGATAATTTCTCATTAAATATTTCCTTTCACTTATATTTCGCCACAATCTTTTTTTTTTTCCCAAACATATCATCCTTATCAGTACTTTCTTGGATTTTCTTGTGCTGTTTGACATGATAAGAACCATATCCTATCTTCAGGTGGAAAAATTTCAAACTCTGGCTTACTCTGAACCTTTCCAATAAATAATTTTCCAAAATTTGATGGGTAAAGTTAAATAGCACAGTACTGGTCAGTCTTACACTGATAACAACCCCCCCAAAAATCTCAGTGGCCCACAACAACTTCACTTCTCAAGTCTTTTCTGTAAGCAGCTCAGGATTGGCTGCTAAATGTCTTCCCATGTATATTCTTACTCATTCTGGGACTCAGTTGAAGGGCAAGGCCGTATTTGAACTCACCTTTTTCCTGGCCAGATAAAAAGAACTAAAAAGCCGGTGGAAACACCCAATAGCTTTTAAAATTGCCTCTTGGTTCAGCATTCATCATGTCCAGCCACAAGCACATGTGACAAAGCAAAGTCACGGTGGACAAAGCAAGCCACCTGGACCAACCCAGCATGAGTAGGAGGCACTGCATGTACAATGGGCAATAGTAGATGGAATGTATTTGGGAACAACAATGCAACTGACTCCTTTTACCTTCTTAACTAAATTAATATGGAAATTTTATCTCTAGGAGTTTTCCTCTTTGAATAAAGGAGTCTTTGCATCTCTAGCACCTACTGCAGGGCCTGAAACACAATAGTGTTCATGCTAAGTAAATTATTGGATGGATGAATAGATAAAGGAATGAAAAATGAAGGAACAAATGGGTATATAACAATATAGTATTGTAATTAACTTTTGACAGTTATATTACCCTGAACATAACCAGAAATTCCTTGAGGGCAGGTGTTTTATTCAAATTTCTCTCATCTGCCTTCCTGAAACTTCCTGTAAGGAGCATGGCATGGTGTGAGCATATATTCAAAAGCTCTTGCTGAGTGATAAGTAAATGAATGAATATAGCAAAGAGACAACTGGAGACCCCTCTATGTAAAATTGTCCTCAGATCAGCCCTCGTAAATTATGCCTATCACATAGAGGAGATAGGACCCTCCACTAGCTGTACTATAAGAAAACTCCAGAAAACGACTCAAAATTTTGCTCTAGTCAGTCTTGCTGTGAGTACAAGTTTAGTTTTGTAGAGATCTATATAATTACAATTCAAGGAGGAAGAAATGTCTACCTATGAAGACAAAGACTCTCTCCTTAAGAAAAAAACCAACAATATTTCTGTCCCATAAAAAATAATCCAAAAGGATTACTTCATCTCATTTTCTTAGAAGAGCATAGAATAAAGTGGAAACAGAAGCTTTAACTGCAGTTCAATTATTACAAGAATAAGCAGGAGCACTATTTCCATGCAAGTGTGTTAAGTCTGTGCTGGTGAATTTTGCTGTCAGTAAGAAATCTACACGGACCGGGCCATCTTCTGTTTTCTCATATAGACATTTAGTTGTCTGGAAAGTGATGATGGTACTCTAATTGGTATAGACATTGGCAGCTTGCATTGAAATTGCCTGACTTTGTCATTAATTCCACCCTTGGCTTGCATGCCCAACTTATTTTCCTTTCAGACTGTCAACTTTAACATCTTACTAAAGCTGACGTCACAACTACAACTTTTCCTACTGCTGGTACTCTTTTGAATATGATTCTGCACAACCAGCTAAATCAAGTATTTGTTTACAACCGACTCAGCATAATAAAAATGAATTTGTCACCATAGGAGAAGGTTCTGAAGGAGATTTCAGAATACCTGAGATTTACCCTCTTATAATATCGTCATAGAAAAATAACCATTTTTGAAGAAAACAGCTCCAAAAAATATTCAGCAGTTCCATATTTTCTTTAAAAAGGATACAGTATGCATTTGTCCTGATGAATCAGCATTATTATGATTTGTTTCCCTTTAGATATCAAATGCCAGCTCTCTTATTTTTTTAAGGCTGTCTATTGTAATATTTTGTTTAGTTTGTTAGCCCCTTATGAAATACACACCATAAATGTGTTTGGTTTGCTATTTGTTATCAGCTGTAAATGGTAAAAAATAAAATTTTGATGGTAAAATTTCTGCACACATTGAGTCAACAAGCGGGAAATAAAAGCCATGATACAAAGTGAAAAGCAAGCACTATAGCATTTTGCTTCTGTTTTCCTGCTTTTTCTTCCATTTTGTTTTCCTTTTGTCCATTAAGCTTGCCATACCTTTTAGGACAAGTTCTGTACTTAAGTGGATGGATAGGTAAACAAAATAAAATGTACTTCTCAGAAAATCTAGAACACCATTTATTGTCTGGAAAATACTTTTAATTAAGCTTCTCTTATCACTTAGAATTGTCTCATTATATGTTCAACAAACCATCACTAAAAGGCTTATTGACACATGCATCTTGACCTTGTACAGTGAAAAAAATAAAGTTTGAATGGAACAAGTTGATCATGATACTTCTCAAACTTCTGGGGCAACTTCATTTTAGTAGGAGTCTATTCCCATCAGTCTGGCCTTCACCATGGCATGGAACTTCTTTCAATCTGATTATAGGATTGCAACATTTTTCCTCTGGTAATTTTCATCAGTTGCTTTATCAGTTTTCACTCACTAACCGACTGAAACTCACCTATAAAATCTGAAAAGACACAGTACCATGCTTATTTTTCTGGCTTAATTGGGAGAAAACAACACCTCTGTGTGACTAGATTTGCCTTGTGGTTTTGCTCTAAGACCTTACAAATTTTCTTTTTGAACTGTAACTCCTGTAACACCCATTTCTTTTGTAGGATCATAAAACACAACCCTCCCCCCCCCGACACACACATACACACTTTTTAAAAAGAAGCTTTTTGTCCCCCCTGGGATATGAGTTAAATGTTGTATTAATGTAGTTTATGACTCATGATAGAGGCTATTTTTTGTTTTATTCATTTTTTTAAAAATATTTATTTATTTGAGAGAGAGAGAATGAGAGAGAGAAAGAGAGAGAGTATGAGGGGGGGAGGGTCAGAGGGAGAAGCAGACTCCCTGCAACTCCCTGCCGGACTTGATCTTAGGACTCCTGGATCATGACCTGAGCCGAAGGCAGTCATTTAACCAACTGAGCCACCCAGGTGCCCCTTTATTTTATTCTTAATGCTGTTGAGTGTATGCCCATATGTATGCTTGGGCCTCTATGATCTGCCAGAGCCATTTTGTCTTGGTTGATTTCCTACATTTGCTATTTTGCTCTTATGAACAAAAATACTTGTCATATCCTTCTAGTACAAAGGAATATCTGGTCACTGCCTTTTCTAGAAAGCTCTCTCTATACCAACATGGTAAACAGGACATCAGTTTCCTGGGTTCTTAGGAATCCCTGCCAACTTGCTTTCATTTTCCTTGTAATATGACATAAGTGGCCTCCACAATAGTCATTGTGTCTTTAGCATGGCACCTATCCATTTCAATTATAAAAATGCTTAAAGCAATTATCTTGGCAAGAACCAGTCTAAAGGACCCATCTCTAATGCTGACCCACCTTGAACTCATTTCATCCCTCTCATCACTCTGTTAATATCACCTGATGCGTCCCTGAAACACAATTTTATCTCTCTGATATTCTTCTTAGGTTGAAGAGGTTCACTTAATCTCAGAATACGATGCCTTGCAAACCCTGTGGCCAGAAATTCACCTGCCTCATAAACAGGAATAAATTCAGCATCCAAAACAAAACAAGCCCCCAAAATGCAAATTCTCTAGTCCACAAGCATTCCCAAAATCCACCCTGGTTGATGTGGTGAGTAAGACTCCAGCTGCGCATCTGACAGCCCTTGGAATTGATAGCACTGCTGGCTGTAAGCCAAGCCAAGGCAGATGGGACAGTCTTTTTTAGCTACAGTGGGCGTAATGTTGGCAAAGATATTCAGTAGCAATCTTCTCTGTCAACAGGTCTGCCCTCTCTCAGAAAAGAAGCAAGGCATGAGCATAAACTAAAGATGGAGGATAATTTGATAGTGTCTGTGGGGAAAAGAACCTCTCACTTTAATAGACAGTATTATAAATATTATAATAGAGTTATTAGTGGGAGCAGACTAGAAAAAGCAGCTGGATTGTAGCAGTCAAAAATGTGATAGCCTCAGGCTTGAATATGAGAATACACAGCTGAAGAAACTTTGCATTGAACGTCTGTTCTATAGAACCGTCAGAGATGGAGAAAGGAACAGTGTCTTCTGCTAATGACTCGAAGGAGAAGGGTGTCTCATTACTCAGAGGACTTATCCACTATTTGCTTCTGAGGAACAATAGTGACTCTCTTTGACAAGTGTGTCTCTAGTTGAAATATTGGGAACTTGGGGCACGTCTCTCCAGGGGATAAGGGAACTTGAGAAATCTTAACAGTACTTTCTAAGATAAAGAAAAAATCCCCCAGGTACCTCAGAACATACGGCAGTGTGAGGACGAGTGAGAGGGCATTGCATGATTATATTGCATTTACATTATGCTCACCAGCTTATACACATGTGTATAGTCACTGATGAGTCGCCACGCTAATATGGGGAGGTCAGCTAGGTCTCATATATCCTATGAAAATTCTGTAGGAAGAAAGTAGAAACAAAGTGCTACTCAAAACCGTACTTACACTTAGAGGTTACTAAGCAACTTCAAATTTTCTGCCTTAATCTCTCTTCAGTCTTTTAGGAGTAATGAGTGCCCACATTAGCTCCAGGCCTTGAAAATCAGTAGGACACATAGTCATTTGGGGGCTTCAGTGTGGAGAGTAGGCCATTAAAATGTAGACAGAGCCATGAAAAAAGGTCCTTGCTAATAGCATCCCTAGTCTGTGGCCTACATAGCCTATTTCATTGTCACTCAGGTAGTTCTAATACATACATAGTAAGGAAGGACTTAAGGGCCAAGGGATTATGATATAAATTTTTCTCTGCAATACTAGGGTTTGAATTAAAGTGAAAATATTGGCCTACTAAATAGAGTCATTTTGGCCACAGCTCTGAGGTTGAGGAAAAAAAGTGATAATTTTGAAAGCAAAATTTTTGGAAAGGCCATAGAAAAGGAAGCCCGTTGGGAAGCAGTTTTCTTAGAAACAGTCATCCTGATCATTCCTTTCTATTAGAAATGATGTCTTCATACACGATGACCTTTCTAGGAAGCTACACGGACGATACTGGAGTGATAGCAGATTTAAGAAATGAGTAATGGATGTGAGGCAACTGATCAGTGAGGCTCCTGGCCAGGGGAATAAGGTGGCTAGAAAGCCCAGAAATAGTTGAGCAGCGGTCACGTGATTAAGATGGTGCACCTTGGCTCAGTATTCCAGTAACAGATGCTTTCCTCAGCCTTGCCCACCCAGCGTGCAGACTGGACAACAAGAAAGTGGAACGATGAAATACAGATGTACAGAAGCAGCTCAAGATGCCACAGTTAGTTTTGCAAGCTGGTTAGTATTATATGGGAAACTGAGAACAGATTATGTGTATATATACGTGTGTATATATATGTGTGTATATAGATGTTTTTCAATCCTAGGAGGGTAAACCACTGACTCTTAAGTTTCTTTCTCACAAATCTGGATCTAGAGTCAGGTTTAAGAGAAATGTGCTAGAAAATTGTAGACAATGCTGCCCACGACCGACCCATACTTCTGCAGGGCCCACAGTAATCATTCTCGTGGCAGGCTCTCTCTGGCAGCAGGAGATGGCTCAGCCTCCCTGCTGGATGCATCAGAAGTAGGGAGGACTCCAGAGCTCTGGAGCAGCCTACAAACAATGACAAACAGGAGGTGGTGGGCAAGAAAAATAGTTTCTCCCGCTTCTGGAGGGACAATTCTGAGGCTTACTCTACACAGAGCTTCGATTTCCAACAGCAGTAACAGACTCATTAATGCAACACACACTGGGTTATGTGGGAATGAATAGAAGTTGTACTAGGTAAAAACATACGATGAAACAAAGGAGCTAGAAAATAAGAATGATGAGAGAAGAGAGGAGTGATATCACAGGTCCAGGATGGGTAGAGGTGTCTCCTAGGGTCAGGGAGAGACCCAGTGCCCATCTTCCCCTGCACCACCACTACCCTCAGAAACCCTGCAGGACGGTGTTATAACTCTGTGATACGCATCTGGGATTCACATGCAAATCCCACTTGCCCCAGGCCACATCTTCAGATGATAAAGAAGTTTTTCTCCTTTTAAAATTACATTTTTATTTCTGTCTGGTTGTGTGGTATGTGATTCCTGGTTGTAATTTTCCACCTCCTAAAGAGGAATTCATCTTCATCAAAACTCGGGGAATTAGCGACAACAATCAGGTGAGGAAATGCTTGGCCCAGACCACAGAACAACTGGATGGACTCTGGTCCCTCCTTTCCTCTTCTCACTTCTCCAAAGCAGCTAAACTGGCAAAGAGAGAGATAAGAGCTCTCAGGCTGGATTAGAACATCATCATTCCAGGAGAAAAGACAAATTTGGGGGCATGTGGTAGATGGCTGCATGGTATAATTTCAAACACAGTGATTCAGTGACCCTGGATTTGATTATTCAGAGGGTTCCAGATACATGCTAGAGAACAGAGTGCCCCAACCCTTGATCGTCAGTCCCCTTCCCATACCAGGTGGGGCAGCCATCCTTTGTGTTCAGGCTGATGTAGAGAGCAGTGTGGAGCTCCTGAGAGCCACAGATCAGAGGTGAGAGCCCCAGCTCTGCCCTGTAGGATTGCAATGCTATGTCCTTTTTAAGCAGAGGAATACTGAGCGAAACATCAATTTAGGACTGTTTAGAGGAAGAAATTCTTTGAGTTTTCCAAAGAAGAAATATTATAAGAAAATATTGGTATACCCTTATAAATGAAAAACAGGTAAGGAACACAGAGCTCTAGTATTCCAATGTAGAAAGTCATGACTATTGATGTCTGCACCTTCCCCAGAGAGAGGAGACAGAGTTGGGTCTGAGTTCCTTATTCTTTTCCTTTCTTTCAGAATCAAGGCAGAGACAGGTAGAGGGGAAAAGGGATCACTGACAAGTTGGTTTTGAATTGTTTAACCCTGAGCTTTGCAAGAGTAACCTTTGATCTCTCCTTCCATGAGTTCCTATGTCCACAGTCTCAGAGGACATGAGCTGCTAATACAAGTCTTTCAAATGAAGCCCACAGCAGGGAGCTCCATAGGAAGGGAGCATGGGATATGTGGCAGATTTCTTGCTCTGCCCACTGTTAGAAGAAGCCAGCAAGAGGACATGCAAGCTGGACCCAGGCAACTGGAGGCTCCCCATCCCCTCTCTCGTCCTTGGAATGTGTTCCCTGTTTCTTCCTCACTCCCAGAAGCTGCTCCAAGGGTATAGACATGAGACAGAAAGGTGGTGTTGAGGCTCTCCCCTCTACACGTCGTATCAGGGTCAGCACCGACTTCATGCTTGGGCTGCTGCTCAGCAAAGTGCAGATCCAGGAAGGTCCCTTAGACTCCCTTCCTACAGCCTCTAAAGGTGTGTGTTTTCTAGACAGAAAAAAATCAGACACAGAGACAGTCATCCCAGAAAACTTCTGAAATCCCAGGATCAATAACTGTGTCCAGGGCATCCTCCCTCCATATCCAGCCTCCTCCAGGAAGCCTGTGTCCACAGCCAGCACTCCACAATTTTGCACTATTGGTCCCAGGAATCTCAGGCAATTGTCACTATCTTCATGGATATATGTTTCATTGCCAAACAGAAAATGCTCCTCCAACACTTTCTGAGAAGAAAATTTTACTCAAAGTATTATCTCGGTCTAGTCAGGAACTTCATTAATTCTCCTAGGAGCACATCTTCTGAAGAGTTCTGCCTTTTTATGATCAGTGATATTTATCCTTCACAAATACATTTCTTCCTTCAAATAGGAAAGTGGTGTCCTCCATCTGTGCCATGGTTTGGGTTGAGGTTTGAGGCATCCAGGAGCTTGAGAAGGAAGGTATCAGCTTTGGCTTTAACAGACTGCATTTTTTATTGCTTCTGAAGAGTGAGCAGGTGCATGGAGGGAGGTTGAGAGAGAGAGGGTTGCACGTCCACTATCATCCGGAGTCCTTTCAATCTGCTAAGATAACAATTTTGAAATATATAATTATCCTATGTAACTTTAATTTGGGGAACAGAGGAAAACTAGTATAAAAGCAAGTAAAGATCCAGGCCTAGGACCTGGCTTAGCCAGTTCTTCACCAACGACCTACCTTCCTTCCCATCTCAACACCAGTGAGCCTGCCAGCATCGCTGAGTGAGCAATACAGGAGCGTTAGCATGTGTGCAGTCACATTGGCTATTTCCTGGTGAGCCCTGTATACTTCGAGGAGGTTAATGGGTACAACAACCTCCTTTCTCTTGCTTTCCCAATAGGAGGAAACCAGAGGGTAAGGAGGGCAGAGAAAAGGGCTTGGCTGAGCTGGGGGGAGAAAGAAGTTGTTTTATTTTCAGACTTGGGCAAGAAATCTTTACATAGTTCCAAGTAGCACTCAGGTCAGTCTCCTGCCTCTGGATGCATACAGAATTTAAAGCCAGGGACATGTTAAATTGCCTCCTGGCCTGAGCTAGCTTGCCGAAACTCCAACCATGACGACTGAAAAACAACTGATTTGAAGGGGCTCAGGGACAGGGACCTTTTCCTGAAAACAGTTCCATTTTTGTACTCCAGCAAATATAGCCAATGCACAGTGAACATAGAGCAGGGTGCGCTTTAGGTGAAGGCGTGTGTTGGAGGTTCAGGGTAGTGCTCTGGTGATCCCTGGAGATGGAGAAGTCAGGAAAAGGCATAGGAAATGTTTGGCTAAAAAATACTTTGAGGGACGCCTGAGTGGTTCAGTTTGGTTAAGCATCCGACTCTTGATCTCAGCTCAGATCATGATCTCAGGGTCCTGAGATCAAGCTCCGTGTCATTCACCCTGTACAGGTGCTTCAGGGGGTGCCACTGATACTGAATGCAGTGGGAAGGGGGCTTCCTGGAGTTATACAACCCTAAGTCCTACACCACACACCTAATATCAAGGTACCCAAAATGCATGAATGCTTACACACTTGTTGTACATTCCTATCCAAGCTCTCACATGGGAGGAAATCTAGCCAGGTATTCCTTAGATAGAGCAGGTGGGGGCTAAGATGGTGCTAAGTTAAAAAAGGAAGAGTTGGCCGAGGTTAGTAGAGGGTAAGTGAGAAAAAGAGTGTGGTGATGAGTCAATCAGTGTCATTTTCCTGTGTGGACATGTCTATGGATGCAGCTACACTTTCACTGGGGTGAACCAATGTGTTTAATGGAGGGACTAAAAAATAATCACCATAGTTTAGGACCTGCACAAAACATGCTGGTGCCCATACTTAGCACAGAGGCTGTGGGGCCCTCACATTGTAGTGGATCATAAAGGCTTGCACTAAGAGCTTCCATTAGCAACAATGACAGATCAAAGACAAGGTCTTTTTAAGCATTTTATGGAATTGGACATCATGATAAAGAGGAAATGTTGCCCCCAATATTGGCTAGTATTGGGTGTCTTTGACCGTAGTAAAGAGTGATTTCAAATCTGATAGAATTTAATTATTGAAAAATGAAGTTATGAGATGCTTCTTTCACCCACTGTGAAACATATTCTTGATTTTCTATTATGTCTTTAATATTCATAATGCTTTGAAGTAGCAGATATCATTTATCCTTTTCTTTTTCTTTTTTATTTTTATGGAAGGAGAAATAGAGGCACAGAGAAGTAAATGTAGACTCAGTGGACTAGCATAAAAGAAGGATCCGGGGATAAAGAACCCTCTGTTACCGTAAGGAATCAGTTAAAATAAAGTGACAAAAAAAATAAGGTGACTGTTTTAACCAACACAAGGGAAAGTACAGACTCATGGGATTGACAAGTCTGACATTAGGGCTGCAGTCAGACAACAGGATTATTGCATGTCCTCAGGATTCAGTTTCTCTTGATTTCTTGGCTCTATTCTTTTTTTTTTTTAAGATTTTATTTATTTATTTGACAGAGAGAGACACAGTGAGAAGGAACACAAGCGGGAGGAGTGGGAGAGGGAGAAGCAGGCTTCCTGCTGAGCAGGGAGCCCGATGTGGGGCTCGATCCCAGGACGCTGGGACCATGACCTGAGCCCAAGGCAGACACTTAACGACTGAGCCACCCAGGCGCCCCTCTTGGCTATATTCTTTTGCACTTGTTCATTCCCAGGTGGTAGAAACATGCCTGGAAGCAAGTTCAAAGAGAAGTTCTTTCAGGTTCAAGTACAACTGACAACATAGTTTCTACTTCTCAAGAATCCCTACAAGAGTTTCACTGTTCCTTATTGGCTCTCGTTGGGTCACATGCTCTTCCCTAAACCAGTCACTGGGGAGAGGATGCTTTTTTTCTTGGCTGGGTCTATGTCACATGTTCACCCTTAGGCTAAGGGTATGGGTAGAAGACAACTCCACCTACACATGAAAAAGAAACTGAAGAATAGAGGTAATTCCCCAAATGAATTTTGATACTTGTTTTCAAGCATCAAACAAGTATAAAAGGAGGAGACATACTTGTTTTTCACTGTATCTCAATGAGCTCTATTCCTTCTCAATGGCCACAAAATTCTTAATTGAACTGAACTCTAATTCTTACGACAAATGACTAACAATCCAGATTCTCTGTCATCTCTCTCCCAACCAAGAACAGATCTCTGTAATCCATGAATCCATTTACAAAGATCACCAAATGCTTAGATTATAAAATCAAATTTCCAATCCTTGCTGCCACCAGGTGGGAATAACTTCTCATCTATAAACAAACCAATAATAGAAACAAGATCCAAAATTAGTAGAGAGGAGGAAAATCTAGAGAAATAGAGTTTGAACAAAATTAAAGTTCTACTGTTGCTCATGTTCACATCTGCAGGTGAAGAAAAGACATGCCTGGGCTTATGCTGCCCATGAGGTGCATTTTTCTGGCAACACAGATAACCTGGCTGTCAGGCGAGTCTACTGAACATCTTAGCGAATGACCTCTTAACATGATACACAATTATTTGTGTATTTTTATATGTCTTACAAATATACAAAATGAGCATTGCCACAGGTTTATTTAACCCATTAATTAATGTGAAAACCAGTAAATGTTTCACCTGGTTCAAAGGAGAATCCAAAGTACAACATATATATATACGGAAACAAGAAATGCTAAAATGAATTTTAGATAGATGCAAATGAGTCTATCCTAGTGTAATAACCTACTGCATTCTACTGGGCACAACCAATTTCCATATCTGCGGACAAGAATCATTTATATTACCAGTTTTATACAACTTACAGAGGTGTAAATAGCTCAAAGCTATGAAAGGTAGAGAAAACCTAGAAGGGATTTACTATTCCAGAGAGTACTTTTTTTTTTTTTTGCCAGTTTCACAATATCCCAGGACACTGCAATATGGCCCCAGTGGATAGTCAAGAGGGCCTGTGACCCCTACCCGTGCTGTACTCTATTACATTGGGAACCAAAGAAGGGAATACTCTCAATCTCCAGGTCTCACACTTTTTTTTTTTTAGTAAAATAGCTTTCCTAGTTTTGTTTGAATTCCCCTTTCCTAGAATTGTACTGTAAATCCATGGAGATTAGACCAAATCGTGTAAGTCAAAACCATCTCCCCTCACTACAGTATAAGTATCTGAATTACATACCTCTTCAATTATACACTCTATTGTATTCCTTAGTAAGGCTCTCTTTAAGTTTCTTGCTTTGCAGAATTTGTTTATAAGAGTCCTTTCAGTTACAGTCTCTAGTCCACATACATCATACAGTGGCCACATCCAACTTACTCCATTCTTTTGCTCATTGAACATTCATGAATGAAAAAACACACTCTACATTAATATTATGAGCTAGTATACTGAACTGTAGTGGCATAAAATCAAATAGTCTAAGAACTTCTCTAGTTTGATTTGTTGAAATACGTAAATGCCATCTTTCATGACATAACTTGCTTTTTCGTTTTTTAAAAGTCCTTTGAATCCCTTGACCAACAACTTTTTAAAATGTTGTGCATTGGAAAAAAAAAAAACATTAATATCAATTTGTAATGCTTCTCAGTGCTACCCAGGATGACACCACTGGTCCCCATGTTAGGAGAGTAATTAGTAACACCAACATAAAAGAATTAGATTCTTCAAGGGATGAAATCCGTTTCAAGGGACAGTCATGACAATTGTCATAATTACCCACTTCAATTCAGTATTTCTTGTTCATAAGTAATGTCCCCTTTAAGAACAGCTTTGACATTTAAAGGGATAATATTTTGTCATTTCTCTCTAACACATTCAACAAGTTCCCTGCAGCAATGGAGTACTTCAATAACACTGTTTACACTTCTTTCAATTTGCATAATTCTGTTGCTAACGGGATACTGCGCACTATGAACAAGAAATAAATAGAACTCACTTAATAAATTATTTAAAAAGTCAGTACGATTTTTGGGATCTTTCATTCTGAATTAAAGTATGATTTCAGTGTTTCAAATAAACCAAGAATTCTCTCAACTCTATTTGTTAAAGAGAAGAACAATTTTTGAAGAGAGAATTAAAAAATACTGAACTCCATCTGTTTTACAGATGTTTTATCAAATATTAGAGAAATAGCTAATGTTATGCAAGTTGTCTCATAAAACTTGCTACCCAGATCATTTAGTAGGCTAATAGAGCATTAGTTTTAAGACCAAATAAAGGTAATACCAAAAAAATGATGCATAAATATAGATGCACGTATGCAAAGAAAATACTAGCTAAGAAAATGCAGCAATACACTTGGAAAATCGTATTACGTTACTAGAGTATATACCCGGAATGCAATAATGGTTCAACATAAGTAAATGTACTTCATCACAATTTTCTCACTAGATGCAGGAAAATTATTTTAGGGCGTAAATGTCAATTTATGATTTTAAAATGGCTCAGTAAACAGGGGATTTCCTGAGCTGGGTAACAGTTATATCCCCAAAATGTATGCCCAATACTGAATGGGAGAAAAACCTGAAGATCCTTCTAGTTGGCTACAAGAAAAGTAATACACGTTTTAGAAAAACACATTATTTTTACTTTTTAAAAAATCCCTCCGGAAATTTGGTTGGAAGTCTATTATATTTATGTATTAATTGGGGAGAAATTATATCTTTATGGTATTACATCATTCCAAATAAATGATAGACTCTTTTCTTGTTTTATTTTGAACTTGGCTGTTATTATTTTACCCTGTAAAGATACCTTTTATCATTTGTATATAAGCTGGTATATGTTAGGTGATACATTGGCACTGCATAAGAATCTTGTTTTTAAAACTTTTTCTCCAATAATTGTTAACAACCACTGATGATCCTTGCCAAGAGCAATTATTACCATAGTGGTTGTGAAATTATCTTTCCTACTATTTCTTCTTTGTTTATCAGTTTATATACTTATGTAAAGAGGACCTTTCTCCTACTCCTTTATTTTCTGTTCAGCAATTTTCATATTATTTTCTACATATGTTAATTCAATACAATGTTATAGTTTGTTCAAATAAAAAACTGTGTCCTAAAGAAATTAAGAAGAAAAAAAAGATAGGCTTGAGCATTCACCTACACCATTGCACTTTTAATTCCTTTCCCGTACCCCATTTCATTGTTAATTTTCATGGTTACATAATACGTCACGTGCATATCCTCCCCAACAACACGCAAATGCTTTGAAAGTAGAGGTCATCTTACCTGTTTATTATTTAGTCGAGGAAGACCTGTCACAAGTAAAGCGTGGTGGTGAGTGCTCACAAAATATGTAATAAGTAACTTTCAGGGAGCTCCACTGAACGAATGGATGACATATTAAAAAATCCCACCAACAGTAAAGTAGTAGTATTTTTTTTTACCTTTGAAATAGTCCCACATTTCTAGTGAATAATAATAATAACTATATAAAACTAACAAATCAATCCAAAA
The DNA here is from genome assembly GCF_009762305.2 of Zalophus californianus. Lineage (NCBI taxonomy): Eukaryota > Metazoa > Chordata > Mammalia > Carnivora > Otariidae > Zalophus > Zalophus californianus. The sequence goes on along the minus strand of NC_045599.1, from coordinate 143,675,655 downwards.
GGAAAAAATGAGTTAGAGGTAGAAGAAACTGGTCTCATCATAGAAATCAAGGCCTTGCAACTGGGAAAGTTACAAGTACGTAAAAGAAGATTCTTCACAAGAATGTCAGTTAACATAAGTTAGTAGACATAAGACAGTGGAAGGAAGAAAAAAATATTAAAGAGAAACTTTAAATGGCAGCATTAGAAAGTACAGAGCCTACAGCAAATTGTGCTTCCTAGGCTCACTGATGTAATCTAAATAATAACAAAGAAGAAAGAACTTTTAGGTTTTGAATTTGCATTTGTCTCTTAAAACCAATAACAGAAAAAAATATATAAATAGGATACTGTTAAGAAGCTCAAAGTAGATGAAGTTACACTAATGGTATCTGTAAATGTTAAATAAATTCAATTCTCTGGATCAAGAATTCTGAAACTTTTTGTGAGGTCTGGTGAAGCCTATGGATCCCTTTTTTAGAATAATATTTTTAATTAAATATGATAAAATACAAAGGTTACAGAGAAAATTATGCAGAAATGTCATTAAATATTTTTAAATATATATTTATGACATAGTAACAATGTGCTTCTTTGTTAAAACATTAGGTAAAAAGAAATATAATCATTATATAGGCAAGGCACAGTTAAATTTTATCTTTTTAAAGAGAGATCAATGTGAAAAATATAGGTGCTTATCCTAAATAAGAACATGAAACTGGGGTGGATTTTGACAGGGCAACATACATGTCACATTGGACAACCAAGATTTTCAATATTTTGTTTGAAAGTTACAAGGCTTGAAAATCCCCATTCCCAAGGATGTATTGTTGCAAATGCAATTAAAGCTTTCATGGCTCATCTCATTAAAATAAGGACAGACTACTCTCAAAGAACATCAGAATTCTGTAAGAATTTTTTGAATTAAGCTTCCCTGTGAGAACATGTGACATCTTCATTTGGTGGCTAAATAACCACTAGCCAAAGCATTACCAGAGTTGGCCAGTTGGAAACTGTAAGACTCAGATCACATAAAATAACTGCTATTTGGTTATAGCTATGAGCATAAATTTTATATATATGTATATACATATATACACTCTCTCCTTTGTATTTTATATACATAGCTATGCACAGATATAATGTGCCAAAAAATGTCAATGGTTTCTACTGATAACAATACCACAGATAATGCTCAATACTAAGAGTTTTTGCCTATATTTTGCTTATAATGGAAGACAATGCTAACTTTCCCTTAAGGAAAGTAGCCTTACAGATTAGTAAAATTTTGGACACCATTTCTTTTCCCTACAAGTTCACAAACATCCCAAATTCTATCCTTACCTCCCTGAGACCATGGACCAAGGGGAAGAACCACTGTGTCTAGACCCAGATAGTATATTATCCCAGGGTATTTACAGAACTTACACATTTAATAATAAAAATAATAATAATAATAAGCACAACAGTAATAGAAAACATTTGAGCACATTACGTATGCTAATTAATCCTCACAATAGCACTATGAGAAATGTATAGATATTGCTTTCATTTCGCAGCTGAAGGTGAAATTTAGGTGGAACAATTTATCTCAAATCACACATAAAATTAGTGGAAGTCAGAGTTGTCAACATCAATATCCACAGTATGTCTAATGATGAAAATGTGAAACAATATGCCAATATTCAGAGGCACTATGTGTGTGTATTTGAATGAGTTTTTCAGTAGGACCTCAGACTCAGTGTACATTGGATGATGGGTGACACTGTAGGAAGGCTAGCTGGAGGACTCAGAATGACAACAAATCTATTACATAAAAGACAGAGGGAGAAGAATCAAGCAACTGAGCAAGAGTGAAAGCTGGTTCTTGAGTCAGGGGTTGTTGGATAATGGCAGCAACTCAGTACAAGTTGACCCCAAAATTAGGTGAGAGAGGAAGCCAAATGTTCTAACAGCAACACAAGGAGATTAACATTTTCCACACTTTGTGGGTCACTCGTCTCCTAGATGAAGAACACAGGTTCAATCATTCTGAAAACAAGAGACTGCATTTCCCTGTCAGACCATGACAGAATGCTGTTGAGTTGCCCTGACAACTTCAGATCAACATTTCAAGTTTTGGATGAAAGCCTTCTTTTCTTCACTCACTTTCACATAATGTTATTTATCAAAATAAGTTAAATATGTAATAACCTTCACAGACTCGTTTCTACCTGTCTATTAGATATGTGTTTATGGTATTCATTAGCAAGATGCTGGGTAGTGAAGTTTGTGCTACATACATTAAACATTCCACCACCTGCAGGAGATGTTAAATAAATTCCTCTAAACTTTTATGGACTCACCTAGCGGTCTCCCTAATTTAGGAGTAACATCAAAAGTAATTTGACCATGGCCATCACTTAAGCTGTATGTGTAAGGCAATATTATTTGTTAGGAAAAACAATAATAACTTAATGATAATTGTTGTGTAAACAGGCAGTACACCAATTTTAATGGCATACAAATGGTATGTCTCTCTAGTTAAAACACCTGAACCTAGTTACAGGTCTCTCTCATTATTTAATCTCCAAAGACCAAACAAAAATAGTGATGTTTTTAATTATCCTGATAACAACCCACATTAAACAAGAATGTGCCCCAAAAGGATATGCAGAATTTGTGATTTTTAAAGCCATATAGAACATCAATTTTATATTCACAGACTGATGCTTTTCTAGGAAAAAAGAACCACCCCCCCAAATGTGCTCCTAGTAGATCCTGAAAAATACCATTTTTTAATAATTCATCTATTATCCACATATAAAAGAGTGCATGTTAAAATACAAGGAGAGAATGTATATTTCACACATAGCTTGTTACCATCTTCTGTGTGTATATTTAACACATTTGAGGCATAACGAAAATGAAAATTTTAGACCTGCATTTTTCACAGCTCATTTATATACCTAAAAAACATTCTGCAAATAAAATGTAATGCTTCAAAAATTCCAAATAGTTAGAAGACTAGAAAATGGAATTATCTAGCATGATTACTTCCACAAAAGATGAGTTGATAAATTGCCGGATGCACACATTATTTAATAATGGATATGATCAGCAAAAGAATTCAATAAAAAAACACATTTTTTAAAGTTTAAATGATTCAGTCTGGGAATGGGGTAAGAGGGTAAAAAGGGGAAAAATGAAAGAACTTTCAAAACACTAAAATATTTAGCTCTGCACATTAACAGCTTTTGATATTATAAAGTAAAAACTAATAAATATGCTAAATTCCTCTTCTTAAGACTTGAGTCCTAAATCTACCTTTTCTGGTGGCATTCACTGATCAGTAGTATTGCCAGAAATTATCCTTTTCTTACACACAAACACCTAGAGCCACAGTTAGGGAGTATGAGATTTCTTCAATTGTCAAGGACACAGATGTTGACATCTTATGCCAGGATCATAGCTGTGGGGTAGTGATCAGTAGACAGAGTATGAATATATTTTGAAGGTATAGCCAACAGGATTTTTCTGAGATGGGCTGTGAGAGAGAATGAGAGCAGTGAAGGTTACTTCCGGTGTTTTGGGCCAAGGTGATTAAAAGAATGATTTTTCTAGGGTAGTAAAATCTGTGGAAGGGGGTTTGTAAAACAGGAAATTGCAGCAAACTTCTATAGTGCCAAAAACCTCCTTGATGATTGTGCCTTTGAGAGGTGGGTCTATACTCTTCCCCTTGAACCTAGGGTGGGGGGGTGTCTGTGGATGTTTTACCCCATGGACTATCTCACATGTGAAGCTGTGCCAGTTTCTGGGCCCATGCCTTAAGAGATTGGCAATTTCTACTTTGTCTCTGGGAACGCACACCCTCAGATCCTGAAGCCCCATGGAGGAAGTATGCCTGCTATAGGCTACCATGCTATTAGGAAGCCCAGGCCGTGTGGGAAGATCACGGAAGGCGAGGCACCATAGAGCTGGAGGGGGAGAGGGTTAGAGGGAACAAGGTGCCAGACATTTCTGTAAGAGAAGACGCTATCTTGGGAGAGGATCCTTCCGTCCCAGACACCCCAGCTGATGTCATGTGGATCAGAGATGAACCGTCTATCTCATTCCTTCCCAAATTTTTAATCCACAAGATCCTGAGCAAAATAAAATGGCCATTTGAAGACATGAAGCTTAGGAACAGTTTGCTGCACTGCACTAGATTATCAAAACAGGAATCAAGAGTTGCGTTTTACATATGATAATTTTGAGATGCCTGTAAACACTTAGGTGTCAATGTATTTCAGCCTTCAGATATTTAACAAGTATTTTTCTTTTTTTCTTTTAAAACCTCTGTGCTTTTTTTATTTTTACATTTTTTTAGATTATATTTATTTATTTGAAAGAGAGAGAATGAGTGAGTGTGAGCGGGGAAGGGGCATATGGAGATGGAGAGAGAGAATCTCAAGTAGACTCCGAGCTGAGTGTGGAGCCGGACCGGGTGCTCAGTCTCACCACGCTGAGATCATGACCTGAGCCTAAATCAAGAGTTGGGACAAATATTTGTACAGTGTATGCCAAGAGCATAATTAAGTGCCTCTTTGTTATAAATCACTCAACAATTGTTAAATGGTTTTCAATTTTTAAAGTCACCAAATATCCAAAGGACAGAGGAAATTAATTAGGTTATGAATCACAATGCTATATAAATTTTATAATAATTAAGTCATGCAAAGAGGTAGATGGAAAAAGAAATGAAATAAAGGATGTATATATTAATGTCGTCTTTTATAGTGGATAGCGAGTAGACAGACATATGTTAAATGTGCTTATTCATAAAATAAAATTCATACATATTAAGTCTTTAAAGTTAACCTCTAGAATAACCTGAAACAATATTTCTAAAATAGGGATGGAAAAGAGAACAAAATTGGTGGCCTATTGAAAGCAGGATAATTCATTCTTTTTATAGCAGAAAATCAATGTGTTTGTGGTAGCTTTCTATTGCTCCCAAAATAGATTATCATAAAGTAATATGTGTGTGTATGGATTGTATATGTATATGGATTGTAATAATGTGGATTGTATAATCCATTAATAGAGATAATATTAAATATATACAGTTGACACTTGAAAACAAATAGTTTTGAATTGTGCAGGTCCACTTATTTGTGGGTCTGTTACATAACAGTACTGTAAATGTATTTTCCCTTTCTTGCGATTTTCTTAATAGCATTTTCTTTTATCTAGCTTACTTCATTGTGAGACTATAGTATATAATGTATGTAGCATACAAAAAGTATTAAATGATTCTTTATGTGGTCAGTAAGCCTTCCAGTCAACAGCAGACTATGAGCAGTTAAGTTTGTGGGGAATCAAAAGTTATACTAGGATTTTCAACTGCAGAGGTCGGGGGCGTCAGCACCCCTAACCCCTGCGTTGTTCAAGGATCAGCTGTATTTTTCACATGCTAGTAGTAAATTTTGAAAAGAAATGCAATAAACTAGTGGGTTACAGGGGAAAGAGGAACAGGGGACTTCTCATTTTTACTTTCCTAATTTTGAAATTTATAAAGGAAGGAAGACTTATAAAATAAAACAAATGTAGAATTGCAGTTATAATTCATCACATTTCTAAACCATATACTGACTCTCACCCAGTGAATAAAAATAAAAATGCCCACTTCCTACTTAAAATTATGAAGTTCTACTTAGTTATAAACATATTTTTAAGCTAACCACCTGTGTGATAACCAAAGGCTTCTATTCTTCTGCCTTATAATTCCTTCTGATTCCAGTTTATCCATAATTATTTTGAGTCAGCATAAGATAAATCCTCTCAGTTAAAAAATTTTTAAAAAATGTATAATGTGCTACACTTGAACTTTCTGAACAGACTGGATATCTCAACTCTGTCAGAACCAGGGATTCAGAGAACTGTAGTGAGAGTGTTCATTTTCTCCTTTCCTTTCTAGTGCAACTCAAAAACCGCCCTTTTGACCACCACTGTCACCTTCAGCCATGAGCAATACATCATAAATCATATTTAGAAAAAGAGAAAGCTTTCTATGGGCTGCACTGTTGAACCAAGATAAGTCTATGCTAGCATGAAAAAACAGAGAAGTAGTTCCATCATTCAAATCATGTGGGTCCCAAAGTATAATACTTCTCACATAAATATTTAGACAACTGAGATAAAATTGATATGTATTATTGTTTAAAGTGCCTGTAAGTGGCACACACTCTCTGCCTCTCTTGCTCATAGAAAGCTGCCCTGTTTCACCTCACATCTTAGTTCTTCCTATGTAAGAATTAGCCTCATTTCTGTACTCATATCCTCTCCTGTAAAACTTCTACCTCATGACATCACTCATCTTTCATTTCTGTTATAAGCACTATTCCTGATTATTTGGTTTACGGTTTCTAACCGGAAGGGCCTAGAAACAAACAAACAGGTAAGTAGATGAATCTGCAGTTTTTCAGGTGAAAGGCCCCAAGGGGAGAGTCACTCAACAGTCCTTTTGTGGCACCGTCAGAACTGTTTTTCAAAGAACTAAGTCGTAGAGAATCCTGTCACTAGCTCAAAGCCTCAATATAGTTTATGAAGAAAAATGGATTTAAGCAAAGGAAGGCTTAGGAATTTTATCACACTGGGAAAAAAAAAGTTTAGTTTAAGAAACGCACACCATACCGTGGATGTTTTATTAAAATCCCATCAAACTCACATTGTCTTTTTCTGGCCCGCCTTCCTTATCTTTGAAGCAAATGCCTTGTAAGCTACTGTGTGTAAGATGAACTCCATCTGTCGGTGCCCTGTGGGAAGTTTCTGGGGTCTCATGTTCAAGACATTCTAATTCATCACTGTGCCAGAATTTATGACACATTTAGTGCATCCTTCCTCTGGGGACCTGACAAGGTGGTAGAGAGAGTGACCGGAAAGGTCATTTCCATTTCTTGCTTTTATGGTAAAACATTGAACATTGGTTGTGTTTGCTTTCTTGTGCAATTTAGGCAGTTTAACAGGCAGCCATTTTGGTATAAGAAAGGGTAATAACTGGCCACTCAATATATAGAGTAAAATATGAAAGCTGGATGAGTCTCTGATAATAGATATCATCCATTTCAAGAATATTGGAGCCTGACAGAGGTTCCATGACTTGCACAATCATGTTTAACTGTTGCTCAAGGTAGGGAGACTAAGCACCAGGAAGGAAAAATAACTGGAAAGAGAGTTGGAATTGCTTTCATAACTCCTGCCATTTCAAAACAAACCACGGAACAATTCCCATGATTTTACTAGCTTGAGAGCTCTGATGGGAGCTGTAAATGGAGATTCTCACAAGGAAGAGGAATCACACATAGAATCACAGAGCAATTACAGGCATTACTAACTTGAAATAGAAAAATTGAGCCCAGCTGCTCTGCACTGACCACTGGGGAAGGATCTGGGTTTCTGTTGCATACAGCAATTCTTGGCAACTCTCATCAACATCTAATACATGTTTCCACGCCTAGTAATTAAAAACCAACACGTTCCAAGCAGTTGCACAGAGGCTGAGGTCAAAAGACCATGTTAGGACAGCTGAACTAGCTCAGCTGCCTTTCCCGAGGACAATTGCTTTTCATAATTAAGCTTTGAACAGTATAATTCGAAGAGGAACTGCCCCACTTCCTAAATCCCATTCTGCTACAGTCAAAATTTCTTATAATGGGATTTTCTTGGAACAGAGACAGGGTATCAGCAATATGATCTGGAAGCCATACTGGAAAGGAAGTTACATTGGAAATTGCTTTTTTTTTTTTTTTAAATGTATGTTCCTCCCTCTCTATCCTACCATTTATTGCCAATCTTTACTTTATAAGTGAAATTTATGACAGGCACTCCTTCCCACCATTATTATCACAGAGCACACACATCTTTTCTATTACCTAGTGTATGAATTTAATCAACATCTGTGCTTACTTTGTATCTACTCTGCCACAGACTAGTCATATAATGGTGAGAAGAGTTTGGTCCTTATAGATAGAGAGCTCACAGTGGGAAAGACAGAGAAGTCAGCACAAAATTACCATGTATTTAGCACATTGGCATGTAGAGGAGAGCACACGCATTTTGAATGTCAGAAAGTGTTGCCTGGGAAGAGTACTCTGAACTCTAAGACCAGGAAAAATGAGAGAACGGTCTGGGTGAAGCAAGGGTGGATCTTTTCTCAGGCATTTGGAACAGCATGTGTACAATGCTGTGGGTGAGCAAGAATTGTCATATTCCAGGACTCCCCCTGTCATGACTGTTCCCCAAATATCTGTCTAGATTCCCTACCTTCACTCCTGTTAAAACACACCACTTTCCTTAACTCTGGTCATTGGTATTCTCTGCACCCTTCCTCACCTAGCCTTCTCTAGGTTTCTCTCTTGCAATTAGCCCTTCTTCTGTTTCATCTGTTTGCCCCTTTCATTAGAATCCTTTAATCCATGACACACACCTAATATGAACTCTTACCAAAAAAGTGAGAAAAAAAAACTTCTTTTGACTTCCATGATAAGGAATTTGATGTTTTACCCTGAGTCCGGACAACCAGTGAAGGGTATTAAGCAACTAAATATAAATTTGACCCCTTGAAAATATCACCCTGGCTGCTGTGTGCAGCATCATTTAAAGAGGAGAGATGGGGATGCAAGAAGACTTATTAGAGGCTTAATCGTGGCCATGTCTAGACAATGGCAGTAGGGACAGGTATCAGACACAGGGAGTGATGAGAAGCACAACAGGATGTAGGGCTGGGTCAGATGATTGGTTCAGCCTGCTGAACATATTAAATGTGGATATCTGACAAACTTTCAAGTAGAGTTGTTAGACATGGGTATCTGGGGAAAAAGTGGTTGAAAATTTGAATTATTTGGCCTATTACATCTAAGCCTTAAATACTGACAGCTTGTACACACACACACACACACACACACACACACACACACACACACACGAATGTGCCACCTTGAAGGTACTGGAAACAAAACTGGGGAGAAAGCTATATGAATAGTATCTACTAAGAGTGCTACTATATATACCAACTTACATGTTTTTTAAGTTAATTTTTCTCAGTTTTTATTCTGACTTGTTGCTAACTACTTTATACCCCTGGCTTCCCTAGAATACAATTTCCATGAGTGTAAAATAAAAAGATTTGAATACATCTTCCAGCTCTAAAATTCTAAGTGTCTGATTCTCAGACCAAATTTTAAACCGAGAGAGAAAATCCTATATTTAATTTAAGTAATGTCCCAGCACTCCACCTGAATTATCTGTCAAAGCTGTGGCTTAAAATTCCAGGCAAACTGGGCCTTTATTTTTAGGCAGAGAAGAGTCAGGCCCCCCCTTCGTGGCTCTATTTGGATTCACCCAATAGTAGTCCCTGAGATAAGGTTTTGAGACTATGTCAGTTATTTGGAACATAAAGAAAACACCAAAGGGGGAAAAAGCAAAATCAGACAAAGAAGGAGAGAGCCAACAGAGTAGATGTTTTAAAGCCAGCTCTCACTGTGGTTTACTGGAACCTGATCCCACTGAGGAAACTATGGGAGACCAGAGCCATCGCATCTGGAGGGTGAGGGAGCTGAGATAGTTATACACTCTCTCCTGTTCATCACTGCTTGAGGGCTGTGCCTAAGGCACATGCACCCAGATGCATGCAAGTCAAAGGGTTTTCTCCCAGAGACACAGAGAGTCCTCAGACAAAAAGAAGCAGGTGCTGGAAGTCAGGAATTAGCAAAGTCACAGAGTGCGGGGATACTGGCAAAGCCCAGTTGTTACCTGCTCTATTACATTAGCAAGAAGAGTCTAAAGCAAAGTCTTCACTGGTCCAGAACCCTAGGAACCCCAGGTCCTGAAGAAATTGCAGGGTGGTTCCCATTAATTGGAGACACCAAGATTGGCTAACATGTTCTGTACCTTTCAAAAGCCAACACACAGTCTTGTGGTTTATATATATTTCTTAATATTTACCTTTACCTTTTCATGAATAGGAATGGAGAGCTCTGATTGCTAATTAAGATAAAAGAGAACTATTATGAACAATGTCTAGAAGAGAAAATAAGACTTGTTTGAATGATTCACAGATTTGCCAGATATTTCATCAGTGCTACACAATTTATTTCTTGGTAATTTGTTGATGGAATCATATCGTGATATAAATACATTTGTTTCAAATTTACCAAACCTGGAAGCCTAGTTTTGGGATAGAAACGTGGCACACTAATTGGAAATGTCACTTTTACTTCCCCAAATTGTGAAGTTAATTTAGTCATTAAGAGAGGGAAAAAAAATTTCCTGCTAATCTGAAAATGAAAAACAAAAAATAACAAGTTCAAGTTCTTTAGTAATTTTGCTGTCAGTAGGAAAAACATTTTCTTATATATTTAGGATAAAGTAAATATTTTCTAATTATTTTCTCAGATCTCTTAGAGTCCTCAGGATAAATTATATTTGGTCCTTTTTCAAAAATAGGAGACAAACGATAGACTCTATCTTGTTATATTTTAAATGTCACTGTTATCTTTTTCTTTTTTTTAAATATACTTACATAACAAAGTCATCTCTCTAACAATTCTTTTAAAGAGATGAGGAGAAAAAAGATTCTCATTTTTGTCTGGGTCCTGAGTAGCTAACCTAGTGCCTTATGAATGGAGCCCAAAAAGGTTTATGTCTGTATAGTCTCTGGTACAAAGGGATGACTGACAGTAATGTCTTATCTCTGGGAGCCCAATAATCATTTGTACATGTGTAGCTGAGGAAGAGGAAATCTGTTACTTAACTCTCATAGAAAACAGGGACCGGCAAGGTAACACATCTGTCTAGGGTATGAAATAATTGTAATTGATGACCATGGCTTGTCTTATTGATGACCAATGTCCTTGTAACATTTTTTTAAAAGCCCTTGGTTTTCCCTTCCGACCAACTTCTTCTTTTTTTAACAGATAATATGGACTCTGAGAAACAAACTGAGGGCTGAGGGGGAGGATGGGTTAGCGTGGTGTTGGTATTAAAGAAGGCACATATTGCATGGAGCGCTGGGTGTTATACACAAACAATGAACCATGGAACACTACATCAAAAACTAATGATGTAATGTATGGTGATTACCATAACATAATAAAATAAAATTAACAAAAATTTTTTTTAAAAAATACAAATTAAAAAATTAATAAAAGCCCTTGGTTTTGTAACTGTAATAGTGAGTTAAATGACTTTACCACTACCCCCGCAAAAAAGATATGTCCACCCAGAATCCATGGATGTGACCTTATTGCTGAAAAGGATCTTTGCAGATGTAATTAGACTCAATTAAAAAGATGAGATCATTTTGGATTATCTGAGTAGGTCCTTATTGCAATAGCAAGTGTCTTCCTAAGAGAAGAGAGAAGAGAAACACACAGAAGAAAAGTCCATGTGAAGACAGGCAGAATTATGTAGCCATAAGCCAAGGAATACTGGAACTACCAGAGCTCAGAGTGACAAGGAAAGATTCATCCCCAGAGCCTATGGAGGAAATATGACCCTTCCAATCCCTTGATTTCAGACTTCTGGTCTCCAGAGCCTTGAGAGAATAAATTTCTGTTTTGTTAAGCCAAGCTTGTGGTCATTTGTTAGGGTAGCCACAGGAAATGAATACGGGCATTATCTTTTCCGTAAAAGCTATTTTCAGTCTTACAAGTGACCTTTTGACAGGACTTTCCATTTTCATATCCCTTGAAAGCTATGGAAGGTTGTTACTGTGGTGCTGGCTTTGACCTTTTCAGTTTGAGTAAATATGGCCACATGACCAGTGTTCCCTCCATCTGTTTTCCTTGATTCATCAGCACAGAGTATTTCACTCTCCTGTCCACTTTCAGCAAAGCACGCCCATTTGGCTGGGTCTACTGAAAGAAATATAAACAGAGGGAGTACCAGGATATGATTCCACCGTGTTCTTTTTTATTGCTCCAATGACCAAGAGCCTTGGTCAGATGGGGCTACTATAACAGAAGACCATGGACCGGGTGGCTCAAACAAACATTTATTTCTCACAGTTTTGGCAGCTGGCAAGTCCAAGATCAGAGTGCCAGGATGATCACATTCTCGGCAACGATGTTCTTCCTGCCTTGATGACAGTCACCTTCTTGCTGTGTCCTCACATGGCATAGAAAGGAAGCTCTGGTCTCTCTTCCTCTTCTTATAAGGACACTAATCCCATTATGGGTGTCTGTTCCTCATGACTCCATCTAAACCCAGCTACTCCCCAAACCCTTACTTCCAAATACCATCACACTGGGGGTTAGAGCTTCCACATTTAAATTTTGGGGAGACACAAACATTCAGGCTATAACATTGGAAGAAGCAAATACTAGAGTAGAGGTGCCACTATATCAAAGTAGTAGATTATGGCTCTAGATCATTTCCCTTGGCCAGTAATGGACTTGATATGAATAAGGAATAAATTCTACTGTATTTATACAGATTATTGTGATGTTTGTTACCACACAGTATAAACTAGGTCACCCTAAGAGAGTTTATAAAGCTAGAATTAAGACAGTGTTTTTTTTGTTGTTGCTGTTCAGGTTTGGTTTTTAGTAAGAATTCTGCTTATAATCCAAGAGATGGTGTCATAAGATGAATTTCTAGGGTTACAACTGTGTAGATCTACAGATTGAATTTCCCCTACGTATGAAGTAACTGAGTGATCATCTATTGCCACAGAAATTGGCCCATTATACACATAATTTCCCTTAAAAATCACATATTATTAACTAATGTATCATGCATAACATAGAAACATAAAACGTGGAAAAGTTTAAACAAAAGCAAATAGTCAGTTGCTACCTGGGACCTGAAAATTCAGTATTTTTTAAATGTTTTTATTATTTGGTTTAATTTTTGGTTAACGTACCATGTTTTAGAGAAAACATAACAGAAACCCTTACTATTTCCACATTCTAAATCCTGGATCCTGTGAATATGTCACTTTATGTGGCAAAAGGGACTTTGCAGATGTGAGTAAGGAAGAATCCTGAGATGGGAGGTCATTGTCTGGTGGCCCAACGTAAGCACAGCAATGCCTATAAGAGGGAAGAAATGACAGTTTTTAAAACAAGCTGCATCTTTCAGGCTGAGAAGCTTCAGCCACTTGCTGTTGCCACTTTTGTTACTAGAGGTCCCACAGGTGGCAATGTGCTGGCTCTGCTTATGACAAGGCAGGTGACACTGTCAGCAGCCAGGTAATATGTCCTCCTGCCCTCGCTGCCTTCTTTCTGCTGTCACTTCCCATTGGCAAACACTATCAGGAAGCCGACTAGCAAGGCACTCACCCTCATGGAGTTTTTTCCTCAGAACTGAGAAGGAAGGAGTAGCCAGTATCCTGCTGATTGTTAAAACACAGCAAATGCCTCGGCAGCCAAGAGATCACAATTTTACAAACTAAAAGCTCTGTCTGAATTAATTTTATAAGTTTTCCCAATCCCTCATGTTTACTTTGCTTCTAAATCATCCGTAGAATGGAAACTGGATGGAAGTATTTCTTCAAAGCTTTGACAAATCTTAAAGAATTTTTTTCAATTTATAAAGATAATACTGAGATTTTTTGTTTAAGAATGGTTTTCAAAAGTTTGTGATATTGTTAAAATTCCAGATATCACTGAAAATTTATGGGAATTATCTAATCATATAAAAAAATTTTAAAGTACAACTTTGATCATCTGCAGTTATACTGACCAAAAACCTAATCTAATCTCCGCTAAAACAAAAAGAAGTTCATTAATCACCCTGACACGTCTATTAAGTAGTCATCACCAACCAGACCCACCAGGATGCTGTCAGCAGCTGAACGCCTGGTGGTATTTCTGGAAGGCTCTGATATTACAAAATGCCAGGATGAATGCCACTTCATTGTTTGGTCTCCCAAGATGCAGACATTTTGACCTAGAGCATGGACAATATTATTGTACCATTTTTTATCTCAACATTAATTTCAGTATTTTCTAATGCTTCTTTAAAGTAGAAACTCCAAAAACAATTCCGGTTAATCAGCAGATAGTTTTCCCAAAACTACCTAGTAATGCTTTTCCATTTAACAACATGGCCTTACATTGAAAAATAAAAGTGCACATGAATTGTTCATTTCTTAATCACATTTATATGTTTTAGAAATTTTTGTGTTATGATTGACAATATATACTGTTGTTCAGATGCATGCAGACGAAGATTTGCATTTTTAGGTGCCATTAATTTTTTTTAAAGATTTTATTTATTTATTTATTTATTTTAGAGAGAGAGCACACCTACATAGGGGGAGAGGCAGAAGGAGAGGAAAGAGAGAATCCCAAGCAGACTCTGTGCTGAACGTGGAGCCCCATATGGGGCTCCATCTCATGACACTGAGATCATGACCTGAGCCAAAACCAGGAGTCAGACACTTAACCGGCTGAGGCACCCAGGTACCTCTAGGTGTCATTAATTTTTAGATTGACCTCCTAAAATTAAATTTTAACAAATTATGAAAATCAACCTTTATAATTAGAGAAGTGCTATAAACCATGGCTCACCTGACTTTGTAAATAGGAAAAGAGATCTCATATTAAGTACAGGAATTATAAACCACAATAAATGTTCCACAAGAGTCATTAAAATAGGAGTTTGGCATTAGTTCTAAACAATTTCCTATTGTTCCTACTGTTGTCTCAAATTTTTGGATTATAAGCTCTATCAAATCGGTAAATAAGCTATGTACCAAGAGCTGTATCAGCAATCAATTAATTTGAATATTTCCTTATCAGTGTATATAATAGAGTTCAGGTACCCCTTTAATCTAGTTAACTTCATCAAAAGTATAATGTAACTGAACTTAAAAATATGGGATAACACTTGAAAAATAACATAAAGCGTGTTATCAAAGCAAATTATATATATATATATACACAAAAGCAAATTGTATATAGATATATTTAGATATAATTTGGTTTACTGAGACATAAGACAATCTGAATTGTTTAAACCTAGGTATAGAAATCGCAAATAAAAGCACAAATCTCTTTAATAACTGATGAATCATCATTTCTTTCTTGTTTTCCAATATAAATAATAAATGACAAGTAAACACTGAGTCTCTGTCCAATCGTAATAAAAAAACACTTCTCTCTATCACCTTCTTTGCTCACTCTTAAGCAGAGATCATAGTCTGGACCCTAAGTTTATTTTTTCGTTCGTTTGTTTGTTTGTTTGTTTAATTTTTTATTGTTATGTTAATCACCATACATTACATCATTAGTTTTTTATTTTTATTGTTATGTTAATCACAATACATTACATCATTAGTTCTTGATGCAGTGTTCCATGATTCATTTTTTGTGCATAACACCCAGTGCTCCATTCAATACGTGCCCTCTTTAACACCCATCACCAGGCTAACCCATCCCCCCACCCCCCTCCCCTCTAGAACCCTCAGTTTGTTTTTCAGAGTCCATCATCTCTCATGGTTCGTCTCCCCCTCCGACTTACTCCCCTTCATTCTTCCCCTCCTGCTATCTTCTTCTTTTTCTTTTTTCTTAACATATGTTGCATTATTTGTTTCAGAAGTACAGATCTGTGATTCAACAGTCTTGCACAATTCACAGCGCTCACCATAGAACATACCCTCACCAATGTCTATCACCCAGCCACCCCATCCCTCCCACCCCCACCACTCCAGCAACCCTCAGTTTGTTTCCTGAGATTAAGAATTCCTCATTATCAGTGATGGACCCTAAGTTTAATACAAAGTTCCCAATGTACCTCACCTGACATTGGGCATGAGTATATACCTTATTTAACTAGATCACAGTAGCCTGGGATACTTTTCTCTGGGGAATATCCAATGGTGCTGAAGAGAAAGGAGCATGGCCCTTTGCACTGAGGGTTCAAGAAGTGTATATTCCAGCGAAAAGGGGCTTCACTTATGAAGACATTTTTAAATGTTCTTCTCATTTCTGCAGCCCATAGAGAACATTCATTCAGTGGAAGGAACACAGCTCCCAAAGAGAATGAAAACAAAACTCACCAATTTACTGAAACACAAGGCGACTGTGTCCTGAAGTTGTTTTGGAGTTAACTAGAAATTAAAACAGTCTATGATTAGTAATGAGAATTCCGCGGCAAGAACCTGGCATCACACTATAGAAATCTGAGAAAGAACAGTGTAGGACACCGAAGAGTTTATTAGACACTGGAAAGCCAACTTTATTTCAGAGCAAGAACTCTTTACCTAGCCAAAATGATTAAGTGTCAGCACAAGCTATTTAAAGAGAAGAACAGGAGAGCGATTTTTTAAAAAGTTGAACATTATATATAGCATTGTTTCTCAGCATTTTTATCTACCTTCTTTGTGATAAATTAGACATCTCAGCCCTCCTCCAGCGATGTCTGGATATTCTGATAACTCTAATGAAGACAGCAATCACAACTTACTACTTTGTGGCTCCTAATCAGACAAGAATTTCTGTCAAGCTTGACTTTCCATTGTTTGTATTATTAAAACTATTACTTCTAAGTTTTCCAAATATAAAGTTATTATATTTAATGTGCTTCCAAAAATGTCAAATATCCCTCTTCAGCACTGACCTACTGCCCAATGGACGTTGAGCTCTCTAGACATATAATTTCTTACCCAAACTCTTATCTTCAGCACATAGTGTAATACCTGGTCCTCAGAAATGTTTGATCAGAGTAAGAAAGTAAAAGATGAGAAAGAACAGGCCAGAATATGTGTTTTCCTCCCAGCTTTGCTTTTAATTACTTGCATGAAATTGGCCCTTTAAAAAATTAATGGATTGCTGGGCTCCTGGGTGGCTCAGATGGTTAAGCGTCTGCCTTCGGCTCAAGTCATGATCCCAGAGTCCTGGGATCGAGTCCCGCATCGGGCTCCCTCCTCCTTGGGAGCCTGCTTCTCCCTCTGCCTCTCTCTCTCTCTCATGAATAAATAAAATCTTTAAAAAATAAATAAATAAATAAAATAAAAAATAAAAAATTAATGGATTGCATCTGAAAATGTAAGATGTCTTTTACCACAAACATTCTATGAGCTTGTGACCATGATTACAATTCTGTGTGAACCATGCCTCTTTAGAGATGAGAAAATGTATACCTTGATAATTATAGGAAGTTTAGAAGAAAATCTATAAAAATTTAAAATTCTAGCTACATACAGCAGAAAGGTCATACACACTTCTCTTCTTACTCTCAAAACCCTTCTAAAATGATAGTCAAAAAGTTACAGTACATAAATCTTCAAAAACAGAGAGAATGGGAGCAAAAATACCAGTAAACAAAAGATTTCAGCAAATATTTGAAAAGCAGCACACCAATAAAATGGTAAATTTTTCAGAGATAAGAAACCTAAAGTACATTCAGAGGCCAGAACTAAAGTGAAGCAAGCTGATTCGCCCTTTGAAAGTGTTCAGTTCCCAGCAAAGTGTAGATGCTATGAGTCTGAAGACAGGAGCACTAATAGAAAATGCTCTAATAGAGATATTAGAACTTCCAGTCCTTTTCTAGAAATTGCTGTTTCAAAAATTGAGAAAACTAATAGAGATTAAATAAATAAAAAATGCAAAATATTTACATTCCATGCACGTCATGTTACACATCAGTTGGAGAGAGGCAAATCAAAAAAATTCAAGATTGATAATCTAGCAAACGAGGGATAATCTAGCAAAGAAGAGGTTCAAGATAACAACTTTACATCATTCCTAAAGAGAAACCAGTCTGGATATACATAGGAAAGTAGAGTGTTCCAAGGAGAAGGTCTCCAAAGGGGAAAATGGCTTTGATAGATTATCTACTATGTTTGAACATATGTGGGAAAAAACATAAACAGGCATATGACAGAATTTATATAAAATAAACAAAAACAGTCACATAGAAAATTAAGTAAACTTTAAAAAGTAATTTTATGTCAAAAAAAGAAAATATTGAACAAGAAAGTAAATAAAATCATAACATACAACTTCCATCTATATTGGAATATATGTCTTGATCTTCCTAGGGGCATAATAACAGCAAAGAATGATGTTTCTTGACTTTATAATTTAAAAAATAATCAAAAGCTAAGAAGCAGATGGTTGATGTCATCCACCGAAATGGAATATCATGGTCCTTCAAGGACCACACACCCAAAAGAATTTAGGAATACAGCTCCAACCCTTTTACTGAAGGACACAGAAGGATGAGACTTTCAAAAAAACACAGATCAAGAAAGGGCTTTATGAGGCGCCTCCGTGGCTCATTTGGTTAAGTGTCTGCCTTCAGCCTAGGTCATGATCTCAGAGCCCTGGGATTGACCCTGTGTTGGGCTCCCTGCTCAGTGGGGAGTCTGCTTCTCCCTCTCCCTCTGCCCCTCCCCCTGCTCATGCTCTCTCTCTCTCAAATAAATAAAAAAACTCTTTAAAAAGAAAGAGAAAGAAAGAAAGAAAGAAAGAAAGAAAGAAAGAAAGAAAGAAAGAAAGAAAGAAAGAAAGAAAGAAAGAGCGAGCAAGCCACGAAGCAACCCAGAAGTTCTTCTTCAAAAGGAGAATATTATCTGCAAAAAGTAATATATCTGTTCTCTAAAATCCTACATGTCCCAAAGGCTCCATGGTCTATCCCTATCTGGCGCAGATATTTCAAACTCCATTTAATTTGGGTCATGTGGCCAAAATGGCAGAGCAACTTGCGTGACAGTTTGGGCTCACTGTAGATCCTTCTCCTGTGCTGGAACTCACAAAAATTGTCAGCTTTTTTACATTGTTTGATAAATGGGTCAAAGCGGCATACCAGAATGAAGAATATGCTGCCTATAACTTCAAGAGCCCTATCATATAATGTACAACTTTCTTGCTTTTAGGACAGACAAGATACAATGACTTATCTTTCATCTTGCATCTGGATCAGATACAATGACTTGGTCAACATACTTGAACCACTGGAACTTTCTCAAAATTTAAGGCAGCAGGGCTCTGAATTTCCAAGGGATTTACTTCCTGTCCTCTGGAACATATATGGTCTTATAAAAGTGTTAAGATATGTGTATGTGGTTATATTTAGCAACTAAAAAAACTTCTTCCTGACCACCAGGTCCAAATGCATGATATTATCAACAGAGTGGATTAGCATGATACTTTATGAACAGAGAGACGATAGGGGTCCTTGCAGACTAGATAATGATAGAAGGCTGGAAGCTGGAATAGCTACTCAGTAGAATTGTGAATGGCCAGAAAACTGAAAGCCCACACCTGGCAGTCTTCACTAAAAGGTATAGAAGAAGAAAAAAAAAAAGAGTTCTCCAGGTCAATAATTGCATACTAGATAACAAAACTATGTTGACTTGCTCTAGTAAAAAAAACACATCTACAGCACCATTTGCAATTGGAGTCCCTGCATGATAAAGTTGATAACCCACTGTCGTTCCCTAAGGTCCATATTTTTTTTCTAAAGATTTTATTTATTCATTTGAAACAGAGGACAGAGAGAGAGAGAGCATGAGCAGGGGGAGAGGCAGAGGGAGAGGGAAAAGCAGACTCCCCACTGAGCCGGGAGCCTGATGCAGGGCTCAATCCCAGGACCTGGAGATCATGAACAGAGCCAAAGGCAGACACTCAACCATTTGAGCCGCCCAGATGCCCCAAGTTTCATTTCGTTTTTGCATAGAGCAGACAGGTTATTAGAATAAGAATGTGGCAGAAGTCATTCTCCCTGCATCCTTCAAGTCCTTGAAGCGACACCAGTCTCTGCAGACCCTCTAGGAATGCAGTATTGCTTTTGGTTAACTAGTTTTCTAGGTAGAAACAGATCTAGCAGTTTTCATTAAACTGGTTCTACTATAATAGCTCTGATTCTACTTGTCAGAGAACCAATATGAGGCTTCTGCTTTTTGCTGAGTGTGTTCATACTAAACTATACATTCAGAAACTGGAAAAATAACCATTGGAGGTGTTCAGGGACCAAACTTGCCCACTGTAAGGGGAACCTCAAAAAAAAAAAACAAAACTCCATTATTTACTTGGCCTTCTATACCCCTAACCCAACTGGCTGACCATCGTGGACATTTTAGGAACAGAACCAGCATAAAGTCAATTTCAAGTAATCCTCAAAAATGGGGGGAGTATATCCTTTCCTCACTTCATAGCCACCTGGTAAGTAACTCAATTTTGAAGACAGGAGGTTGAAATTTCCCAAGTGGATCATTGGGAGTGATGGGCAGTTGTGCCACTCATATTTCTATACCTAGGTGTTCAGACCCATGTATTCTATCTTTAATGGACACAGCTTGAGACACTAGTTTTTGATATAGGACTTGTATTGCATCTTGGAAGATGGCAACCCGCCATGTAACTATTTCCTCCAATTTTTTATCCTCAGCAATACCTTCAAAAAGGTAGTATATTTCCAGAAAAGTCTGGACGATGTAGTATAACCAGTGGATTCTATGGCCCTGTGCCCACTGCCCGTCCCCTTTGAAGTTTAGGGAGCCCCTTGTTTTAAGGCAATATTACCCACTCTGCTGTGCCAATGAATCACCCTTTATAAACCATTGTATAGTGGCACAGGCAGAAAAGGCAAGCTGTTGCTGGAAATGTGTTGATTCTAGTAAAGATTCATAGCTGCTGCTTCCAGGATGGAAGACACATAACAACACAGTGTAATGAATTTACCACCAAGTGGCTGGTAGTCTGATGGCAAGGCTTCAGCACTGGTCTCCTCTGTTGGCAGGTTACATAGGTCGGGGAGCAGTAGATGTGCCTGAGATTCTTAGGGAGATAAGAAGTGTTTCGACAACAGAAGGCATAATGTTCATAATCTGACATCTGGGGAGCGATGATTCAAAACCCAGGAAATCTAGGATCCAGGCTTCCAGGAACCCTGCTTTGCTATTTAGAAGGGAGGTTCATTGGTAAAATATGAGAGGCCTATGTACAGTCATGCTCACGTTGGCTTTTCCAGATTAATCTCCATCGTCTTCTGCCTTGGGTTCTGAAGCTTCCTTGCACCAACTGCCTCAATGGCTCCTTTGCCCTCAAATTGGCTTTGGCTAAAAGGATCCCAAGACAGAGATCGGAAAAGGGGAATGAGCTTGGGATTTTTACCCTCCCAACTCCCCACCTGCAGGTTCTGTAAAGGGCTCTCTCCTGTCAAGTTGCGAAAACCAATCCTCTCAGTCTTTCTGCTTGAGTAGCAACAGTCCCAATTTTTCGAGCACTGCGTTCTGTACGCGACCTTGTAGGTTAGCTCACCCAAACCTATGCAGATGGTGCATTTATTAAACTGTCTTCCAAGTATCCTAATTTGTGTGTGCCCTCTTTTTCCGCAGGGATTCTGAGTGACATATGTATGGGAAAAATGGGGGTAGTGTATTTTAATGAAAGTGAAAACGTGGACACCAAGAGGTTCTTTTCAGGTGACTAAGAAAATGCATAAAAAGTTCCTAGTAAAAATGTTTTGTTGATACTGAAGCGAGAATCTAAGCAAGTGATAAATCCCAACAGATGTAATTAACAGATAATATGTAATCTCTTTTTAAAAAAGACTTTAAGATTTGAAGCTCCAGAACACTAAATTAAAGTTAGATGTAATCTACTTTAACTGATGTTGTTAAACTAATTGTGTATATTCATACCAGAGCAATGATGCAATTAATTTTCAAGTATAAATCTACACCATCCTCTACCTCACCTGACAGGCAAATATTTCCACTCTTGTCTTCATTTAATCCCCATCCATCTTATGCCATTTCAGTTATTTATTGCCACAATAATGGTGGAGAACCAACAATACAAAACATCCCTGGCTTAAACAATGGTGGTTCATCGCTAATGGGTATGGTATCAGCTGCAAGACCAAGTGGTTCTGCTTATCCTAGCTAGCTTCGTGCACACACTGCTGGCTGGCTACCGGGTGACTCAGTCTGCCCCCCATGCTGCATCATCCTCCAGCAGGCTAGCCATGGCAAGTTCTCACGGCAGAGGAAGAAGTACAAGAGCAGCAGGGAGACACAAGAGGATTCTTGGGGCCTTGATTTGGAACTTATGATCCCTTCCATCTTTTTTTTTTAAATTTTATTTGATTATGTTATGTTAGTCATCATACCTTACATTATCAGTTCCCAATGCAGTGCTCCACGAGTCACCATCTGCGCACAACACCCAGTGCTCCATGCAGTACGTGCCCTCCCCAATACCCATCTCCGGGCTAACCGATCCCACGACCCCCCTCCCCTCTAGAACCCTCAGTTTGTTTCTCAGAGTCCGTAGTCTCATGGTGCGTCTCCCCCTCCGTTTCCCCCCTTCATTTTTTCCTTCCTACTATTTTCTTTTCTTTTTTTTTTTTTTTTAACATATAATGTATTATTCGTTTCAGAGGTACAGGTCTGTGATTCAACAGTCTTACACAATTCACAGCGCTCACCATAGCACCTACCCTCCCCAATGTCCACCACCCGGCCCCTCCATCCCCCCCGCCCCCCACCACTCCAGCAACCCTCAGTTTGTTTCCTCAATCTTAAGCTACTCAAGCCAAACAACTTACAAGGCCAGCCCAGATCCAAGAGGTGGGAAACTGGTTTCCACCTCTTTAGTGAGATGAGAAGCAAACTGAAATGTCTGAGAGGGAAAAGTATGGGGGTCTTTAGTTCATTCAGTCTGTCCCGTGTGCCTTTTCCACACACAACTCACAAGGACAGGCTGTCTTCTCTTTTCATGACCCAAGACCCAGGTCTTCAAAATAATCATTCCCATTGTATACGGTTAAAACTGTAGGCCCTTCTGATTGCAAGGAACAGAGATGGTGACCAGTGATGTGGGAAACAAAGGCAGAAGAGAAATTATTAAATTTCCTTACTATCTACAGCCCATTGACAAGTCCTTGAAACAGGGAGAGTGACATTCCTCCAGGAACTCAGCTGCCTTGATGTTAATAATTTGCTGAGGGCAAAGGGCAATCTTAGTCTAACCCACAGGATCCTGTAAGTCTACTTTAACATTAAAAATTCCCTTAGAAATTTCCTTTATCTCTAAACCTACCCAAAATACATATTGGCAATCATCCCCCAAGGATATGGCTCACTGATATACATCTGAAGGGTCTCATGACTAAGGTTTTATTAAATGGTAGTACATGACCTTTTCCCAACAATAGCTAGCCCCCTCTTGGAAACCTTGCTTCCAAAATTCCTTAGAGAGTTACGCTATCCCAAACCCCCTCCCAACTTGAAAGTATATATGGGCCACCCCTCATGACCCCAGTGCGGCTCTTTCTGCCCACGGGTCCTGTCTCCGTGCTTTAGTAAAACCACCTATTTGTACCAAAGATGTCCCAAGAATTCTTTCTTGGTCACTGGCTCCGAACCCTAACATTCATTCCTACATTAACCAGGAACATTAAGAAATGGGAGTTTACATTAAAAATCCCAAGGTAGGAGGAAGTGAGCCACTGGCCTCAGGAAGGGCAGGATCCATATGCCAGGTACTGATGGCAAACCTCAGGACTTTAGACTTTGTTCTCAGGTAGCCAAATGCCTGATCAACTCTCCATATCTTGGCTTCCTGCTTAGATCCACGATTACCCCCCTCTTCATTTCATGTGATAGAACACACTCCCCCTAGGTCCAGCATGCCCCCTCTCCCCACACTACTCAGTAGCCTTGATGGAGCAGAGAAGAGCTCGGAGTTTTCCTGAGCAGTGTGACAAGAGTGGGGCATTGTAAGTGAGACAGCAGTCAGGTGTGGCCGGAGTCCTGAAACCATCTCCAGTTATAATGCACATGCTCTCCCCATTATTAAAATTTTCATCATGAACACTGCTTTCCCCGTTTTATGACTAAAAAACTGCTGCATGAAATGAGTCATACAAAGAGGAAATATAAATTCCTGTTGCATCTATACACGATGAGGAAATGTCCTTTCTCTACTAAATTGTACTTACTATAACAATAGCAGCCATAATGATAACATTTACATTTCCTCGGTGATTTACAATTTTTGTAATCCTGCCACATATTTTTGTTTTATTTCACTGTTTCTAGCTGCAGTTCTTCTGTTGCCTGTCTATGCAAGCGTGGGCACTTTTTAGCACCTCTCTGCCCACAGTTTCCAGTGATGACACCCAAGTCAGACCCCTGTAGACTGGAGGCCTCTGAAGAGACTCAGACCCGTATTGGTCATCCCAAAGGGGGAAAGTCCTGAGGTGGATTTAGGGAGGTTTGGGCTGACGTAGAGAATATTTCGTGTTTGCATTTATTATGAATCACAAACATTATTCGTTCACACGAGTGGGATATTTGTTAAAAATTAATATGACAGCCCACCCCTGCCCAAGAGTCTGAGAATGTAGGCCAGGAAATCTGAATTTTAGTGCGTTACCCTGGTGATTCTCTTTTTTTTTTTTTTTTTAAGATTTCATTTTTAAGTAACCTCTACACCCCACATGGGGCTCCAACTCAGGACCCTGAGATCAAGAATCACATGCTCTTCGGACTGAACCAGCCAGATGCTCCTCCCTGGTGATTCTAATGACTCTTTCTATCTTATTTGACTCAACAATAATATTCGTGTAAAGTGAGTGAAGGTGAAGTTTTTTCCCCCAGCCACTGCATACTTGATGGTGTAACTAGCCACATAGGATAGTCACTACTCATCTAGGCTCTTAGTGACTATATCAAAACATCTGAGATGAAAACTGACCTCTGTTCCCTCGTTTTTCAAAGCACACTACAGTTTGTTTAAAAAGATAATCTTGAACAATATAAATCATTATATCTGCATTTAACGATAAATTTCAATATGACTTTTTAGCTCATTATTTCCATTTAAGGATGGAATCTACAAACCATCAGATTTAGTGGGAAGGCTTCCCTCACAAAGTTCTTCAGAAGGAAAAGAAACTGAACATCCTCTGGGCATCTAGTCCATGGGAGGTACTTTGACAAACACCATCTCACTATACAAAAGCTGCCCAAATGGAGTGGTCAGCAGGTTGGGCTCTGCGGTCCCCTGCCTGGATTCATACTGCTTCTGCAGTATGCTTGAAGCTTCGAGCTGTATGTCTCTGGGCAAGTTACTTCATTTTCTGCTTCAATCTTCTTATCTATGAAGGAAGGTAATAATGGGACCAACCTGAAAGAGCACTTAATGTGGATGAAGGGAATTCAGATGAGCAAAACTCATGGAGTCACAAGTAGTAAATGAGTCGATGCAAAGAAAATATAAACTATTATTATTCTTTCATAATTACAAGCTCTATTCGTTATTAGCAAAAGAGCCGTTTTAATGTTAGTTAAAATTAAACTGACTTATTATTTGGTGTAATTAAGGGTGACAGAAAATACATACAGTACTAACATATGGTAAACTGGTTTAAGGCTATATTTTAAAATATGAGGTTTTATTATTATTGTCATTATACTTTAACTTTTGCCTGAATGGAAGATATGATCCTACCATCCCACTGCCATTGCCAGACCCAGCCCCATGCCTCAATCCTGAACATAAATGATGCAATTTAGAATTCTATAATTAAATTATGCTACTCCCTATTACAGAGAGGAAAAAATCAAGGATTCTTCTTTACCTTCTGTTGAAGGTTTTTAAAATTAACTTCTTCGTGGCCTGGTTTCAATCTTTTCACCGCAAAATACCTCCAGGGTAAGAGCTATTTTGCATTTTAACTAGAGCCCTCCTTAACCTTCCCTGTGGCATTTGGAGAACTCAGACTGAGGCACTAATAAAGGGCAAGCAATAGAGGAAGTGAAGGGCGGGCTCTCCTTTGTCTCCTATTTGTTGCAGCCTTTTTGGAAGGGAAGGGGGCAGGGCTCTGATTAATGTTGTGCCTTCGAGTTTCAGCAATCCCATGACATATTGGAGTGCTTTCCTTTTATGATTTCAGCTTCCCTCTTGCACTTCCTTTACATACTCCTCCAATGGAAAGCTAACCTTTGCACTTTTATAGACTGATACTGCTCAGAGTCAAAGCAAAGTTGGCAAATCAAAGGCTAGGGTGGCATTTGAAAGGAAGATCATCCCAATGGCGCTCACAGTATGAGTCCTCTGAAGCCCCGAAGCATATCTTTTGAAACCAGCCTTCTCTGCATATCATTTGTTACTAAAATGCTAATACTGTGAGTGATCAAATTGTATTCCAGTTCTCTGGAGGCTTTATGTATGCTGTCATCATGCTGTTCATAGACCTGATTTTCAGATTGTTGGACAAAGCACAGGGCCTTTATTTATTCTGATTGTATAGCCACTCAATCTACTCTAGGGCTGTTTTGCTGATTGATATATGTTCTGGGGCCAGAAGGTGATTCCTCATAACTTTTAACCCAAAATACCCAAAATATGTTTACGTTAAATATATTGGCTATAAGATTAGATGTTTGTAATATATTCTACTTTCTGTGTGGAGATGAGACTGCGAACTCACAACCTCTGGGGCTTTTAGATATATAGGAGAGTTTGGGTTTGTTTGATTTTCAAATTACCTATCTGATCAAATCTGATCAATCACCTGTCTTCCCCTTGCTGTTAGAAGCACAGGTTAATATGAAGCCATAGCATTCAATGCTATTTTTATGAGCTTTGTGTGCTGTAAGTCCTGATGTACGAAACAAAGGCGGAAGGAAATGTAGATGGAATTAAATGTCCTTATCACCTGACAAATACTTGAGGCAGGCAGAGGATAACTTCCTCCAGGAAATTACCAACTGTCTTAAGGTTAATGCCTGCTACAGGGAAAAAACAACCCTCTAGTATCCTGTGAGTCTTCTTTAGCATACGAAAATCCTTTTGGAACTTCCCTTTGTCTTTACTTCCCCCAACCCCAAAGTATATAATCAGTTGCTCTTCACAACCCCCGGGAGCAGCAGCTCTTCCTGCCCACGGGTCCTGTCCCCATGTTTTAACAAAACCATCATTTTCACCAACAACATCTCAAGAATTCTTTCTTGGCCATGGGCTCCAAACCCCAACACCACTCCAAACCACAGCAGGTCCTAACCAGTTGCAAATATATATATATATATATATATATATTTTCTTTTTTTCCCCCAGAATGGGGGTGGGGTTGGCATAGGAATAGGATATGAGACAAAAATTGGAAGGTGGTAATAGCAAAGCAAGATTTTCTTTCTTTTTGATTCTATATAGGGAAAGGACTTTTGAGTAAAAGAGTAAAAAGGACCGTGTCTTTGTTAGCTTAATAGCACATCAGCTTTATGCTACTGAAGTGGACATCACTCGTTGCCTGTGTTCCACCACGGTGAAAAAAAAAATATGAATGACTGAAAGCTTTAAGGAGATAAAGCACCCCTCGTCCCTATTTCCCCCAAAGAATCAGGGAGACCACAGGTTCCCGGCTTTCTCACTAGGAGTAAGCCTAAGCTGCAAGCAGAGGATAAGGCAAAGGGGGAGAAAAATCTAGTAAATCCAATATCAGGAGATAAAACATTCACCAAAAAATGGATATAAGGATAGAAAATGACAGGGCGCCTGGATGGCTCAGTAGGTTAAGCATCCAACTCTTGATCTCAGCTTAGGTCTTGATCTCAGGGTTGTGAGTTCAAGCCCCATATTGGGCTCTAAAAAAGGATAGAAAATGAGTCTGATTAAAACAAGTACAGAAATATGTTGTACCTTTGGGCACCTGGATGGCTCATTTGGTTGGGTGTCTGCCTTTGCTTCAGGTCATGACCCCGGGGTCCTGGGATCGAGCTCTGCACTGGGCTCCCTGCTCAGCGGGGAGCCTGCTTCTCCCTTTCCCTCTGCTCGTTTCTGCCCTGGTCATGCTCTCTCTCTCTCTCTCTCTCTCAAATAAATAAATAAAATTTTTAAAAAAGAAGTATTTTGTACCTTTGTCTCAATTATTGATATACACAAGATTAGCTAATAATGATATGCTTTTATTATAATGGATTTTATCCACACGTCCACAAGACGCCACATACATACCTAACAAACAGGCGACATGTAGAAGCTAATGAACATACTGTAGTGGGACACGCACTGGCCTCGAGGTTAGAAGACTAAGGTGTTTGGGGGTTTCTTCCTCTTGCTTTCTACTTACAAATCCTGTGAAATGGTGATAGTACACTCTTTCCTGTGTTCTGGGGGAGAAAAAAAATAATCTCAAAATGTCTGAAAATCTAACAGACCTCTACAAAGGTAAAGTTATATCATTAGCAAGTGAATCCTTGTCTTCAAAAGACTGACTCTTGCCACAAATTACCCTCCAACTAATTGCCATCAATACTTTATCTTAAATTAATCTAGCTCACAGTTTCTCAAACTGGAAATGATGAAACTTTAGTTTGGACTCTCACAGCCTGTGGAGGTAAAGCACCACTTTGCTGAGGGGCTCCCTGGGAATAGTTCCTCTATTTCAGACCTCAACATACCAAGACTGAAAAGGGGCCTGTCACTTAACTCCCTAGAACATCCCCTTAGGAATGGACTTAGGCAAAATAATCACTTGCAGCACATTCTTTTGAAAAGCAGAAAGAGATTCACCCAGATCCCTTCTTCTAGCTGATGGAGGATGGTTGCTTCTCAGCTTTGCTAGATGGAATCCAAGTTCCACTAGAGAACTCGGGTCTGGAGTAAAGGCAGTGCGGCTGGCATGCTGAGTTTGTTCTGGAAATCTTGACATGTAAATAAAATCACATTTGAAAATTTACACCTGGGGCATGCCATCAGGCTGAACTTAAGGGCAAAAACAGGTATTTACAATTATTTAATTTTGGCAATATGCAGTCCAGGTAAGTAGAGACAGCAATTTAAACATGAATAAAAAAAACAAATGGTAATTATGTGACAGGATGGAGGTACTAGCTTACACTATGGTGTTAATCATTTTACAGTATATACATATATCAAATCAACATGCTGTGCACCTTAAATGTATACAGTGTTATATGTCAATTAAGTTTCAATAAAGCTGGTGAAAGAAAATAAATAAATAAATAAATAACCTGATTTTCTTTGTTACCTGACCTCTACCCCAATTCAAATGGATTATGAGACTTGAAAAATATAAAGCAATGTAAAGAAACAAGGTCTAAAATTTATCCTAGTAATGAAAAATCTGGATTTTTAGAGGTTACAATAATATTTACTTTATTTTTTAAGTTTTTTATTCATTATTTATTTGAGAGTGAGAGAAAAAGCACAAGCAGGGAAAGTGGCAGAGGGAGAAGGAGAAGCAGACTCCCCACTGAGCAGGGAGCTTGACGCTGGGCTCGATCCCAGGACCCTGAGATCATGACCTGAGCCAAAGGCAGACACTTAACCAACTGAGCCACCCAGGAGCCCCACAGTGATATTTACTCTAAAAAACGCCCAGCATAACATAAAAATAAAGTCTCAGACCACCCATTTGATAGCTTATAGGATCACTTACAATAAAGTTTTTATTCTACTTTCGCCATTGTTTTAAAAATACAGATTTGAAGTTATAGCCATAGTTATGTCTTCCAAATGCATGCACTTTAAATTTTTAAAGAGAAATTTATTTTATTTTCAACATGAATTATTCAGTTGTTTATGCTTAGCATCACTAAATCGGATTTTGACAAGGTTTTAAGACCACATTAACAATCAACCACTAACAGTTACATTGTGTTTGGACTATAAATACTAAATACATTCCTATTTCTTTAAGTTATTTAAAATGTATTTTGGGGGCCAAATAAAAAATATTTTAATTTCCTTAAAATTCAAACTGTGAAAGGCCTCTGACATTCAAACAGCTCTGCAATTCAAATCAATTTTGTCCATATAGAAAGCATCACTGATGGTTCAAAACCTTAAGAATTTCCCAAGTGAAATCTGAAACTGGTCCCTATACACGGAGGGAAAGGAAAGAGGAAGAAAGGGGCAGATCACTCCAGAAGGGTAGGTAGGTGGGAGGTTTAACAAGCAAGGGAACTTATTTATGAGGCTTGTCTTACATGGCTGCAAGATGAATAGAACTCCACATTTGTCGGTGGAGAATCTTGAGTTTATACAGAGGCCTTAATGGGGTTCAGTCATGTACGGGGTCCAGATGGTCTTAATAACACATTACTCTCTCAAGGCTGTGCCTTGAAACAGTTCACACTGTAGGCACAATGGGCAGAATGTACATTCCAAGGACATGGAGGGGATGAGGAGCCTCTGATTGCCCTGCCCCAGCTTGCTGGTCAACCAATGGTCATGTCCTCTTGATGGCCTTCTCCAACAATCACTTAGCATTTTTTTTACAGTACACCCCTGTAAGCTATCCCAAATCCTCTTTGAAAAAGAAGTGGAATAGAAATAAACAATTTTCAAATAAACATTAGAAGATTTAATTCATCTGTGATATCACCAGAGAAAGAGTACATCAGTAAGAAGTTATTCTGAAACAAAAATAGATGTTATCAGTTGGAATGGGCTAGGTATGCTGCAGTAATAAATAGTCTCCAGATTTCAGTGGCTTAAGCACAAGCATGGTTCCTTTCTCCCTCATGTTTCATGGCTGTTGTAATTAACTAGAGATTTTGCTCGTCTTAGTCCCTCTGGATCCAGGCTAATGAGGCAGCCACTATCTTGAACTCTGGAGGTCATTCTGAGTGCAGAGGGAAAGAGGGTGCTCTCAAGAGCCTTGGATCAAAATTTAAATGCAGACCGCAGATATAATACACAGGATTCCCAGTCTCCACTCATTGGTCAGAAATAGAAATGTGGCTCTATCACAAAAAGTCAGAGAATGAACCAACCTTATGCCCCAAAATTAGGGCAGAAAAAAACATACAGTATAAATAACCTTAAAGACCAGCACAGTCTACCCTTCTGATCAACGAATATTTGTTTCACTGTTCATTTCACAACCAAAATGCACACACAGCCTGAGTGAGAAAATTTAAAAGATGTTTACCCAGTCATGCCATGAAGCATAAAGGCTTAGATGTCTGAGTGATACACAGTAATATTTATATCAGGAGGTATGCTGATCATTAAGCTACTATCATTCAGCTCAAATTCTACCTTTCTATACTGAGATTACAACACTGAGATTCTGCAAACCATCTTTTCTCTTTTACCAGCTGACTCCCAATTAGGCTTTGCAGTTGGGGGTTCTAGAAGAAGACTGGAGACTAGAAGAAGAAAAAAAAATACATGATACTCCCATTTTGATTCTGTGAAATCACTCCAGTAATAGTGCTGCAGTACATTAGTGGCAGGTACTCCAGTAACAGCTGCTGATAATAGTTTGTAATTTTTCAACACTCCCCAAAGAAAACACTCACTTTGTCCCCTCAGAGAAAACAGAGCCAGTGAACAGAGGTTAAGTGCCACACCACTGAGGTTTGCACTCCATCTCCAGAGAGCTCTTCCTCCAAATGTATTAGTCAGAGGGCTGAATCCCAGTTCAGAATCCAGCTCCACAATAATCCTAACTTTTCCCTTCAGTTTCCAACTCCTGGAAGTGGTAGCTGCTTCCATTAGATACTTTCTTTGTGACAGCTTTAGCGTTTTCTTTCTACCTTTTCACCTGCAGTGTTTCCTACTTAATTCTCTGTTAAATAACTGATGCATTTTTGTCTCCTGGCTGGATTCCTGACCGATACAGTTTTTTTTTACAGATTGGATTCAGCTCCTCTTGACCTTGGGAACTATGTACTCAAAAGACAAGCTATTTGTCAACAACCCACCCTATAAACAATTGTGGGTCAGGAACAGGGTATCTGCAATAAACTCTCTTATTTAGAAAGTGGAAAGAACATGAGATGCTAAGCAGTCGAGTTCCTGGAGCTGGGCAGAAATTTCTAAGGGAAGGGAAATGTCCATGATCATGCCCTGGTTTTGCTCCCTGGGAGGAGGTCCCCAGATCATTGTTTTATATTTGTTCCTTTGCTTCCAGCCTCTGGAAGATCCATCATTATCCTCCTAGGCCACTTGAAACAGGGTGTGGGAGAACATGCCCTTTGTGACCATCTGAGTCCTGTGACAAGAAGATGCCAAGAGACTACTAAACATGCAAAACATTATTTGGAGAAATGCCTGTGGAAGAAAATGGAGACGGTGCTAAGGGAGCCTGGGGAAACTTCATATCAGATGCAGGTCTGACCCCAAGGAAAGGGAAGAAAAGAAGAAAGTGAGGAGAGACAGAAGGAAGGAGGGCTGACGCATCTTAACATGGAGGGCAATTCTGAGGAACTTTTGACAAGGACATCAGTGAGTCCTCGAGCCAAAGTGCCCATCAGAGGACTCCTGCATCTCCCAGAAAGGAGCCTGCCCATATTCAATTACTAGCGGGGAGCAGCCCATGGGTAGTGTAGCTTCAGCACACACATGGTGGTGGTTTTGGAGGTGCCGTTGGAGCCACTGGTTATCATGCTTCCTGCATCTGGTGATCTGAGTAGCTCATCCTCATGACCACTGTGCTCTCTTTTGGGATTGAACACTGCTCAGATTGTTTTTCTCCCATATAGATGCAAGAGTTCAAGGTTGTTCAATGTCCAAAACAGTAAAATACAAACCAGGTCTTTTCTTTGCCAGCATATCTATCTCAAATACTTGGAGTCTGACCTATTTTATTCTCGTTAGCAGCATGTCCCAATAACCACACCCACAGTTTTGTTTTGTTTTGTTTTCCCCAAGATTTTTACTCCTCCTTTCTCTGGATATAATTGCTGCTACCTGGAGCCTGAGAGTTTTCCAGGACAGAGGCACACTTTGGTCTCTTTCCCCTAAGTCATTTTGTCCAACAGAAAGGCTTAATGAGGTGCATCTAAGCCATTCAAAGGTTGAACAAAGGATTTGAAAACTGCATCCTTAATTTGATTCTTGCATTTAGACAGTGGTTTCATCTGATTTTGTTGCTTAAAGAATTTTTTTTTTGTCTTTTATTGTTTGGGGTTGAAAAGCAGTTACTTGTTCCAAATCTACAAGTGGCTGAATATCTACACTCTCTATTTTCTTTATTTCTGCTGGCAAACCAGCCAATTAGGTTCTCTTTCTTTTAGTGCCTTTTCAAATGGAATGACAAACTTATCTAATAACAATCTGCTCTCCAGACTCTTCCACTAATGTTTCCTGTTCATTATATGTATTCCAAGTTTACTCAGGCAACATTTTCACCAAATAATTTGCAACTATTTATCAAAGATCACTTTTTTTCTGAATTATCCTGCATTGGCAATTAAATACATGTCCTGGAAGGACACATCATTGGTCAGAACTATTTACATGGCTTCACCAAACCACAGGGAGACAGAAAGTTCACTCATGGTATGTTATGTGGGGAGAAGGACAGGAATAATTTAGCAGACAGAATAAGGACTTCCATAATGACTTTATTTTATATATATATATATATATATATATATATATATATATATATATAATCTTACTGGTTCTGTATCTCTGGAAAATACTTACTGATACAGCCTGCTATTCTACAAATTTTCCATCTGACTGTGGATTAGCTGTCAGGCACGCTCAGAAATTTTTGATAAATACCAATTGTCTTCAGCAATTAGAGTTAAATGAAAGCTTTAAGCCTCTTCTTCTACTACCTGGTTATCAGGTTACTAGGTAATTTGCTATAATGAAAATACGTATCAGACAAAATAAACCATTTTAGTTTAGGAAGAAGACACAAAAGCAACATTATAACCTATTTTTTAAAAATCACCAAAGACTACACTACTTATCTCAGACACTCCAACAATTCCCAGGATTGGAAGATTTACTCTAAGACGGATGAAACAATATTTTGATGGTGGAATCATTCAGGCTTCCAGTGGGGCCAGTGACAGTGTCTTCAGGAAACTAGAACCTATATAGACCTAAAGTCACTTGTCCTTGCTAGATCTTCTGTTTGCTCAAAAAAGGGCAGAAGTGCCCACACCTTCTCTCTGGCCACCCTCATCACGTACCACAACAGCAGTCAATTCTCTAGTTAGAAAGTACTTTCAGCTACACTTATCTTATTGTTAGAGTTCAGTGATAATTCTGATTTTTCAACCTCTAATGCTAAACTGTAGTTTAAAATACTTTATCATGCAGAAATTTAACAATCACATGAGTTGTTAAGTCTAGGTTATCATGCATCCCAGTACAAAGTCAATAATAGACTAGCATGTAAGGC
Source organism: Zalophus californianus (assembly GCF_009762305.2). Lineage (NCBI taxonomy): Eukaryota > Metazoa > Chordata > Mammalia > Carnivora > Otariidae > Zalophus > Zalophus californianus. The sequence goes on along the minus strand of NC_045599.1, from coordinate 143,641,579 downwards.
ATTGGCAGTAGAAAGAGATATAAAATCTTATTATATTAATTAAGCAAGTGGAGGATAATAAATTAAAATAAAATTACAGAAATACAAGTAATAAAGGAAGCACTTACGCAGTTGAAATCTCATTTCTTTAACAGAACTGATCTAAGCAGAACTATCTCATAAGTAGTTCCATCTTAACAATTCAAATATTTTCGAGTGCTTATTGTAAAAGGACAGAAATCCAGCAACAAATTAAATATGTGAAGTCCTTGTCCTCCTGGGTCTTGTATTCTAGTGGGAAAAGCAGGTGAAAAAAAAATAGTATGTGCTACAATATACTAATATGACAAACATATCCTAATATATTGCAGTGATAAGTGGGCAAGGACTCTATTTTAGAAAGAGTAATAATTCCAAGGTTTTGTGAATGACAAACAGTCTTAATCTTCTGGCTTCTGCAGTGCCTCTGGTGTCCCTTCCACTGAAAGCTAACTGGCATAAATGTCTAATATCCTTTGAGTACTTTGGAGATGGTATGTTACTGTCTTCTAACATCTCTTTTTGTTGTTGATGAAAGTTTTACCAGGGTAATTAGAAAATATCTTTTTTTTGTATGGTAGGTATTCACTTGGATGTTTGAAGTTTTATTTTATTTGTTTACTTATTTATTTATTTATTGTATGTTTGAAGTTTTAATACAATTTATCCAGGTAGGGAATTTTTTTTTAACTACATGAAATTTGAAATGCACTTCCTAAATGACTGCTTATTTCTTTTTTAATTTTAAATAATTCTTCAGTTTGAGTGAATATGGATTCTATGTCATCTCTTCTTTAGGAATTCCAATTATATAAATATTGAACCTTTTCAATTTCTGTTTTCTCTGCTGCCTAATATGAGCTTTCTAAATATGCATGTGCATTTGTGTGTGTGTGTATACTTGTGTGTGTGATTTTGTTCTCTTAATGAATTCTTAGCTAACTCTTAAATATGATTTCATTCATTTATTCTATCATTGGTTTTATCCAGCTTGAAGTTTATCAATCCTTTAAATGTTATTTAAATGAATACATTTCCAGGGCGCCTGGGTGGCTCAGTTGGTTAAGCGTCTACCTTCAGCTCAGGTCGTGATCCCAGGATTCTACGATCGAGCCCCACATCGGGCTCCCTGCTCATCAGGGCTGTCTGCTCCTCCCTCTCCCCCTGCTCGTGTGCTCTCACCCTTTCACTCACTCTCTCTCAAATAAATAAAATCTTTTAAAAAAATAAATGAATGAATATATTTCTCATTCTAATATTTTTTATTGGTCATTTTTATATTCACTTACTATTTGTATGTCTCTGCTTTATTTTACCTTATATGTTACTGATATATTTTTGCTGGGTGACAAAAGATCTCTCCCTCTCTCTCTCTCTCTCTCTCCAACCCCTCTCTCTTCCTTTCTTTTTCTCTCTACTCCCCCTGGCCCTAATTCAGAACCAAATAGAACCAAAAGAACCAATAGAACCAATCTATTTTGGATGGCTGAGGACACTTGTACCGTGGTGTTATTGAGCATATGGGCATCAAGCCACTAAGCCAGGGAGCAGCTTTACTTAAACATACACTATTTTGTTATTTCCTTTTACTCTCTGGTCGCAGACTGTGTCACCTTCGGACTGAGACAGCCCTGCTCCAGTGACTGGTTCCAAGCATTGAGACTTGATCAAATGGAGCTCTTACTCTTATTTTCCCAAGAAGGCCAAACTCTCACTGTTCAGTGTTCTCTTCACAGCATCAGCTATGCACAATGTTTTCCAAGTAAGAAATTTTTATTTCTGTTACACAAAGTTGTTTGTATTGATCTTATTGTACACATATGTCTTCTCGAATGTTCTCTTTTAAATTTCTGCCACCGTCATTATCCATTTGGAGCAGGAAGAGATCCACAATATGGAATTCTGTTGTCATCTTGGCTTGAATGCTGTAGCACCTTCTCAACAGTTTGTCTGTGGCTTGGGGCATTTTGATTGTGTTTTTTGTTTTGTTTTGTTTTGCTTTTGCTTTTGTGCATTCCAGACTTTTCTTCAATAATTGTGTACCTCTTTTAACACAAGAAAAGAAAGGATGAATTTAGGATCTGAAAAGGAAAAGTAATTTGCAAATGTTTAATTTATATGCATTCTGGTGAATTTTCTAACGAATACCCCTTGGACTATTTCACTCTAGAAACGAGAGAAAATTCTCAAGTAGGTTAGGACATCAAACCAGCAGGGACGAAAAAAAGGATTAAGATAAGGAAGCCAGCTACATTTTTTTACTTCATTAAGCTAAAATATTTCCATATAATTAGCAATTGTCACTTCTGAGTACAGGACAAGTTAACAGTCATTTTCCAAACAGAGAAAGTAGTTTTAGATACTGCTTGATGAATTGTTTGCAAATCCAGAAGCTGAGCACTGAGATTTGAAAACCTCCACTTCTTTGACACTCACGTGTCAGTCTAGCCTAAATTGTTCACCAAAACCATAACCAGGCATATTTGCATTAAAGAACCACGTGATGAAAAAAACATTAACAAGAAAAAGAAATGCAATTTTCCTCAGAGGCTTCAGAGGTCATAAAGATAACTCCCTCCTGAGACAGTGTATCAAAGTTCATAGTCTATAACATTTATTTCACCTTAAGTAGGTTTCCACCTTTAACCTTAAAGAATAGGAATGCCTGGGTGGCTCAGTCGGTTAAGTGTCTGCCTTCAGCTCAGGTCAGGATCTCAGGGTCCTGGGACCAAGTCCTACATCAGGTTCCTTACTCGGTGGGGAGTCTGCTTCTCCCTCTCCCTCTGCCTGCCACTCCCCCTGCTTGCGCTCTCTCTCTCTTACAAATAAATAAATAAAATCTTTTTAAAAATGTAGCCATTTGTGTTTGAATAACCAGCTGCATACTTAAATATTTAAATAGCTTATGCTATTTTTTAGCATTTTCAAATAGCTTAAATCTATAAGAGTATCAAAAAGAAGTATTTGCAGCACAAACCATTAATCACCAACTAAAGAGATATCGTCATTGAAACCAGTGAACGAATTTCTTCATATCAATCATCTACTGGTATTCTGAAAATATTTTATTCATTAAATTATTTTCCTAAAGCTATAGACTACCAATGATACCCCACATTGAGAGTACAGTGATCGGGTCTCAATCCTCAACTTATTGGTCCTGTCTAAGCAAAAATTGTACCAGGAAAGGTTGAACAAGCAAGGAAAACTTTATTCAAGAACACTGGGGGAAGAAAAACGAATGTTGCAATAGAAGGGAGAGGCCAACTCAACTCTACTGAAACAAAAGGTGGGAGAAATTTTAATCATTGGGGTGAGCTAGTGGAAAAATAGTGGAGAAAGATAGGCTTAAGGTGCTGAGTTATTCCCGAGTTCACAGATCTTTTCTCTCTGTGATTAGACCATCCATACTTGCTAACTGGCACCTAATGGACGTCATGCTCCTATCCTCCCAAAGCAACTGGGAGACAGGAGCACCATCTTCCTTAATGATGATGCTTCAAAGGGATGGCTCCCAGGTCCTTGAGGAAGACATTCCTGGGTTGTGATAGTGGCTAGAAGTTTTTCAAAAGATGTACATCTCAAAGAGATGGAGAAAGAATTTACAATCGCAAGTTTTCTAAAGTAGAGGCTATAAGAAAAGGGAGGTCAAAGGCCTAGAGTTGGGAAAAAGCCTTGTCTGAACTTTAGCCAAGCTGAGAGCAACTTTAAGACCCTCTCGATAACAGCATTTGACACAGCCCCTCCAGACACTGTTTGGATACCGATGATGGCCAGTTTTCTCTCCACCTGATTGGAGGCCTCTTCTGTGTCATTCTTGTGGGACTGAGAGCTCTCTTCATGTATCAGTGTGCAAACAAAATACCACAGACTGGGTGGCTCACACAACAGAATCCATTTCTCACAGTGACAGAGATGGGACATGCAAGATCAAGGTGTCACCAGTTCAGTTTCTCCTGAGCTCTATCCTGGATTGCAGATGGCCATGTACTCACTGTGTGTTTACATGACCTTGTCTCTGTGTGAACAAACTGCTGTCTCTCCCTCTTATTGGGACACTAATCCTATTGGATTAGGGTCCCACCCTTATGACCTCATTTATCTTTCATCACCTCCTTAAAGGCCCCATCTCCAAATACAATCACTTTGGGGGTTAAGACTTCAGCATCATGAATTTGGCATCTGGGTGCAATTTACCCCATAATACTTCATGAGCTTAAGAAGGTGGAGTATCATATACTCAGTCCTCTGACCCTTCTCTATGACCGTTTACTCTTCCTAGGACTGAAGAAAGTCCTCTGGATAGAAGTAAATTTTTTTAATTGATGACACCCAAATTTATAAGCTCAGCCTTGAACTTTCTCTCAGATACAGAAATCCTAAAGCCAAATTCCCATATGACATCTCCATTTAATATCTGACAAGCACCTGAAACATAATGTGTAATATGAATTGTTCATTTTCTTCTCAGGGGCACCTTCTTCCCAATCTTCCCCCATCAGAGGAGAGAGTAACTCCAGTGTTCAACTGCTCAAGCTGAAGAGCTTTCTAGTCATTTTTCACTTTTCTCAGTCCTTTATATCCCAAAATGGGTTCATTTGCCAATCCTTGTGGTTCCACTTTCAAAATATATCTTCAATCCCATTTGAATCTAAGGAGTTTGCCTCTGGTTCTGTGTTTATTAATTGTGTGAACTTGGATACTTGTATTAAACTTTATGCCTCAATTCCCTCTTCTCTAAAATGGATATTAAAAATATCTACCTCACAGGATAGTGGTAGCACACACAGTGCCTGGCATGTAGTAATTGCTTAATAAATGGCAAGCATAAGGGCACCTGGGTGGCTCAGTCAGTTGAGCATCTGCCTTCAGCTCAGGTCATGATCTCAGGGTCCTAAGAGTGAGCACTGTGTCATGCTCCCTGCTCAACAGGGAGTCTGCTTCTCCCTCTCCTCTGCCTCTCACCCCACTCACTCTCTCTCTCAAATATATAAATAAAATCTTTTAAATAAATAAATAAATGCAAGCATAATCACTGTGTACTCTAAGAAGTTTCTCCAATTTGGGATGTAATATGAAGTTCACCAACAGTGCAATCGCTTCATCTTTTTCTTTTTTCCTCCCTATTTCCCATAGGAAACTTTGGTCAATTGTCATGTATACTCAAAACCTGAAATGGCTGAGCATAAATTGGGCTTATTGTTGAACTCTCTAAAAATTTCTACTCCCAGTGCGGCCTTCCTAAAGCTGACATGTCACTCTTTTTAACTGAGAAAAGGCAATAGCCAAATTTAAATATATATGCAGCAGTAGACTTGAATCATGAACACAACTGTACAGCTTATCTTCTGCCAAACTAAACTTTCAGGAGATACCATATTCACTGGATCTCACAGTTGCTCTACTGTCTTCTCTGGAACCTCCTTGTATAGAGACAACATAGGCTATTTATATAAACGCAGGTTGTAAAGGAAGGCAGACTACCCACATCAGCCATCCTTCCAGGATTGTCATGTTCAATTACCCTTTTTCTCCCCACTCCTGCCAAACTTCTCAAGGTTCTGAACTCATGGCCAAATTCCCATTTATGGATTTGTAGTATATAAGTGGTTATTGTACAAGAGAAGGTCTGTGAAGTTAGAAACCCAAAGACCTCTGTTTCTAATTGTAGGATTGTATAGATAGAGGTGTTAAAAAATGGAACTCTTTTTGGAAAATACTTTATAAAGAGCCTGATGAAATGCCAGGTACCACTATCTTTAATGGGGCCAGTCCACACCATTGAGTTTCATGATATTGCCCTATTCCAGGACAGGCTATCTCGGTATTCCTCAGTGTAATTCCAGAGGCTGGATGCCCTTGTGGCTCATTCATTAAAGGAAGTGTGACATATTATCAAGGACAGAACTGAGATGGAGGGAATGTGCAGTGAATTCTTCTCAAACACTCATCTTCTGAGAATGAGCCAGGTGTGAACTGGTGAAAACGGACCTGCCACTTTTGCATACAATGCGTAGGTTGCACTGCATACAATCTGAGGTTGCCTGGTTAGGTGTAATGGTTTTTCTCCTCTTAGCTTTCCCTTGGAGACTTTGAAATAGGAAATCAATTAAGTCTTTACTGAGGAGTTTAGCAGTCATCAAGGCCTTTATCAGTGATGGCTTCCTGAACATGGAGAATCTCGGGGTCTCTTCTGACTTTGGCCCTTCTTTGGCCCTTCTAGCAGAATGTCCCCATACTCTTCTCTCCTTATCGAAACTTCCCAAGCTAGGCTTAAGTCTCTCATCCTCCTTGATGCTTCCTGCAGCATTCTAGCCACTAGGACCTGAAAGCCTATAATACCATGTTGCACTTCAGTCTATTTTTAAATCCTTTTTTGTTGTGTAGGTTAATTTTTCACGTGTAAATGCCTCACCATCCATATCTGTTAGGAATTTAAGGTAGTAAATGACAGAAACTCAGTAACATTTACTTATATTTGATAAATAATGCTAATTAGAAGAAAACAGGAGAAACTACTTTCTGGAAAACAATATTCAGGTAGGTCACAATACTAACTATGAATTAACTTATTCGAAACAATAATGTTCTGAGACAGGTACAATGATTATTACCATTTTACAGATGAGGAATCTAAGTCTTAGTAAAGCAGAATAAGTTAGCTAAGGCTCCAATCCTAGGAAAGAGCAGGGGCTGTTGAAACCCAGGTTTCTCTAACCTTTCAGCATCATGATCGTAACCCCAAACCAGGTGGTTTGGCTTAGGGACTGGGAGTTTATGCTTGGACATCAAATGGACCAGAATTTGTTCATCAGCTCTACCAATTTACCTGCTGTGTCATTTTTGAATTGCCTACCATGTAAGCACAGAGGAACCACAGAAATGTTTATCTAATAGAAGAACAGCTTTGTGTGTTATGATTTGCTATGCTGATACATGTTTAGAAATTGAATTATAGCTTCTAAAGTCCTAAGTAAGAGTGAATATAAAAGAGTTAGGTATCTATCCTTAAAGGTGACAAGTAAAATGGAATCTTATTCAGGATAGCTAGAAATTTTTAAATCTGCCTGATCATCTTTTCAGATTGAATATGCCGTTATGATCTGTTTATGATTTTTATTTCAAAATATCTTCTCCAATTATATCTTTTCACAAGGCAACTATGCTCTTCCTCTTTTTTTTTTTTCATTAAGCAAAAAAGAAAGAAGATATTTGCTTACAAATTAGGTGGAGGGTGATTCTGGCATGTTGAGAATTTGGTCTGGAAGTAGATAGTCGAGGGAAAAATAAGTTTGAACTAGTGCTGTAGTTTTGCTTCTCTCTACGTGAGTCAGAAATGGCCATAAAAAATGGGACAATGTGCGTTTAAGAATTAATACACCCGGACTCATATTCTCTTATATCTCTTTATTTCCTACAAAAACCTTACATACATGCTATCAAATTGCAGCCTTCCACCATATACCCTGCCAAAATGTAACCTTGTTGAAAGGTAGATATAGCCTGGTAGTGACTTCACTTCAGTATCTAAGACCCTGAGGAGCCTGTGATTACTGCTCTCAGTCTATCCCAGGCCAGATTACTAACAAGACAGACACTTCACATGTGTGTATCATTCTTCCTTGTCAATTAACTGCTTTTCTCAAAGAACAAGAAACTGGTAAAACTAGGGAAAATTTATCAAATTACTATTATTACTAAATGTTTTATTTTGTTCCTATCAATGTGTATCAATATAGCTGATGTTGCCCCTGAAATTGACAACATTTTGGCATAATGTAAAAGATAACTGTTATCTTCTTAAAATCTTCAATATATATGTAGGTGCAATTTCGTGTACCATAAAAGGAATTTAGGAAAAGATGTTTACACATAATATGTTCATTCTAGGAGTTTATCCTTAATCCAAATGGAACCAGTATGATTTGGTTGGTGTCTTTGTTTTACCATTTCAAAAAGGATATATTTTTACTTGCTTTTGTCCTTCATGGATGTCTAAAATGCTTTCACTTTGCTTGAGCAGCATATTCTAGCAATATTTTTTTTCAAAGGACATGATCCATTAAACAATAGTTGTAAGGAATGGACTGTCTTACAAGAGGGCTGATTCCTCCCAAAGTGCAATCTAGACCAGCACTGTCCAATGGAAATTACAGCAATGATGAAAATGTCCTATGTCTGTGCTGTCCAATGTGGTAGCCATTAACCAAGTGTTAACTATTGAGCAATTGAAATCATCTAGTGTAACTGAGGAGAAGTAGAATTTTAAATTCTACTTAATTTTACTTAATTGAAATTTAGCCTGTGCAGCTAGTAGCTGCTGTATTTAACACTGCTTTGGACAAAGTCATCACCTCCATTTCACTGTGTCCTTCCTACTCAGAACACGTCTCCAGTATTCCATGAGTTGTCCTCATTTCTGTCTCCACCATCTTAACCCATCTCCCATGTAATCATTAAAATATTCTTCTTTTATTCAGCATTCAACAAACGTTAATTGAAAGCCTATTATGTAACACATCTCGTGACACATAACACACATAGATCTATAATCAAAAGCAGCATAGTCCCTACACTCATTGAGTTAAAAATTCACTGGTTAAGGAACACACAAAGCACTATGAACGGTTTTAATCAAGTTACTCACCTCTCCAAAATGTACTGTGGCTCACTATTGCCAATCCCATGGAAACCAAACCCCTAAACACAGAACTCAACTTTCATGTGGTTATTTCTAATTTTTCTATTTCAATTTCTCAGCCAGACGGGATCATAAGTGATTTCCTAAATTTTCCTGCCTCCATCATTATTGAGACATCCTCAGATATTTGACACTTGACATTTTCTTCATGATTCTTATCAAGGTTCTTATCAAATGCTATCTTTTTTAGAAGGGAATTATCTTATTTATTTAGTGATAACTTGGAATTCAGCTCTGAAGAGTTTATATGTCATATGGATGTAGATTTTCCTTCTCAGCTTGGACGCATAATAGTTCAGTGCTAGGTGTGTGCTATTTTAGAACTGACAAAGAAAGTTTGGAATATAATTCTAAAAGAAGCCATTTTAAAAATCAGTCTGACGAGATGAACAAAAGAGACAGTTGTCTATTTTTACAAGAAAGGGCTGTGATTTTGTGAAAAGATTAATTTAATAATTTGATCTGTGTGTGTGTGTGTGTGTGTGTGTGTTAAAGTAGGAAAGTGGAAACTAGTGAATAAGAAACTTGATTCTCCAACATAGTCTTTTCACTTTCCAGTTCAGAAAATAAGTCCTCACAAAGTGGAGAGTCTGGGAGAAATGCCAACCTGCCCTTTCTTGCTGCAGAGTCAGCAAATAAGCTATTTTGTTGATTGGGTATAATTTCTGATATCTTATACTCCTATTTGACATTTCAATTATATGTCAAAAGCAAATATAGCTAATTCTTGTCCTATCATCTAATTTGAGCTTTCTCATTAATTCCTAGAATATTATACAGTTGCTACAAGATAATTGTTGCTGTTTCAGTAGTAACATACTTCCACACATTGTATTTTATTTGAATGCTACAACTACTCAGTTTACAGAGGAGAAAACATTAAAAAATGAGTTGTGCAAGATCAAAAAAAGCATACTGGTACGGAATTATAAAGTATTAGAGTCACTGTATTAATATTTCAGTCTGTTATTTGGTCTGTCCCTGTCATCCGCTCTGCCTTTGTCTCCTCTCTGTCTTACTCTCTTTCTGGGTATATACATAAATGGACATATATATGCGTTCTGTGGGAGTGTCAATGTTTCATTGAAATGGATAAGTAATATAGTTGTTTTTAAGGTAAAAACATACAATAATTTTTTTGGTACTAATTAAATGAATTCCATGAAGGAAAATTTTTGCATAGTGTTATACAGGTAAAGTCTCACTTTCATATTCTGCTTTTGAATGTGATTGTTTGTGGATGATAAAGAACCTTAACAAAATTTCTAAATCCTCTATTGTAGAAATAAGCATAACTCCTACTTAAAATTTTTTTAATTAATAATTTTTTGGCAATGAGGGTCAGGCCAGGTGGCTTTGCTCTCTCATTAAAAAGAATATGGCATTTCAAAATGTAAAACTTTTTTTTTTTTTTTTTAGATACTTGGCACATCACTCCACCTTGGGTATGTATACATGTCCACATACATTTACTCTTTACAGAATTCTTCATGTTGTAATTTTGTAACAAAACTTCTCAAGTTCATTCATATTCCTTTATATATGTGTTAACTTACCATTCAGCATAATAAATTTACTTTTCTTTTTGTTTTTTCAAAAGTTTTCAGCACGGTAATAGTATTTTAAAGCTACAACTAAGGAATAGGATTTTGTAAAAAAGTTTAGTCAAAGAATATTTCCCTTATTTAATGGTTACAGGATAAGTCAATGTTCCTACTTTCTTAGAAGGCAGTAATAATGAGTTAAATGCCATAGTAGTCACAAATTTTGCAAATATTTCATCCCTCCCCACCCAGGCACATGTAACCATTTCAATTCCTGGTTCCCTTCTTGTTGCATGGAGCCAAGTGACCAATTCTGATCAAGAAGTTATGAGAAAAAACCTTATATAACTTTAAGCCAAGGATTGTGCTGCCAATGTATGACCTTCAAGTCTCTATCCCTATGTTGCAGAATCTAGCAAAGGTACAGAAAGAGTCCATCACCTTTGTCCCAGAGTGAGAGCATGGATGATGCAGAGTGGAGCCACCTGCTGACCCATGATGGACACATAGAGCTAGAGAGAAATAAAAAGTGATTTCTTCATGCCACGGGGGATTTGGGGATTGTATGTTACCGCAGCACAAATTAGTGCAGCCATACTAATGCAGATGTGGTGACTGATGAAAAATGCTGCTTTTGTTGACCACATGAGCATTCCTCCAGAGCAGAAATATGAGAGACAGATGTATCCTCTCATCAATACAAAAGCGCGCTTACGAAATGGGTTTGTAAGGATCTAATACCTATCCTCTCTCTCTGACTTATCTATTCGTATACCCAGGACACATTCTCCCTTACCCAAATCTTTTTCCCATATCATCTAACCTAACACTTTATCTCTTCCTTTGTCAAACATATGGAAACACATTACAGCTTATATTTAGCATAGGTGTAGTACCTGTCCAGTGAACACTAAATCAACTTTGAAAATAATCTGTCAAATCCAATAAACTTTGTAAAGCCCTTCAGTGGAACAACTGTATTTGATTCTTGCATAATTTCAATTTTGCTTAGTAATACTCGGTCATCTGAAAAGAAAACCAAACAAATAATAAAATCTACTGGATCGTTCTAAAACTAAAATTTGTTTATTTAAATATTTTATAATTTTCTGAATATCTCAGTTACAATCAAGAATACTGTGGTGAGAAAACAATATTCAGTCTTGGTGTGAATCTCAATGAGAAACATTGGAAATGCTTAAGTTATTTAGCAAACATATTTGAAGAACAATTGTACAAATATTTCCCTAGTTGCATAAGTTCAGAAGTCTATTGTATACATTTATATAAATTATATAAATATATGTAAATTATATAAGTAAATATATTGGTATTTATCCCTTACTTATACATTACATAGAATATGCACCACTATCATCATCAGCAAGAAATTAAAAGGCATGATTCTTTTTAGAAATCACTTAGGTTCATTTGAATAGCTGGTGATAAAGTAAGAGCCCAATTTTATGATCTGTGTTTAAATCCCTCTCCCTATTTTGAATAGAGGCAACCATGAGTTTCTTATAAAATTTCTTGTAAGAAAAATATCCTACACTTGTGTGCAAGAGTTTTCGTAGAAGCAGGTGGAGGATTTATCACCTAGGTCCGGCAGTAGATGTGAGTGAGTGTCTTGTAGACAGCAGGATCTGGGCTGGGACAAAACCATGAAGAACACAAAACTTGGCTTTGATTTGTGCCCACTGCCTGTTTTTGTTCTCTGTCTCTAAGGAGTATTCCCTTGTCCCTTCCCTGCTTTTACTTTCTGGCAGCATGCTGTCTGACCATGTCAGTGGCTCACTTATCTTGTGGTACATTTGCTGTGGGTTCCCAAATTGGATGATCATTCCCAAATTGCCTGCAAGAGTGGACATATTTTTTTAAATACAGAATTACAGAGCTCTGTGCTTTCAAATACTCCACAAGCAAAATCTCATGTAAGAGCAGCTAAATTTCAAATAAAACCTTCAAGACTAACAACACCAATGGTGGCGACGACGTCACGATGATGATGATGGTAACTCTCTAGTGTAGAGATTTTACTAGTTTGCTAAGCAGAGAGAAAGATATTTTGACATTTTAAAATATATTTAAATACTTCTGAAATTATTTTGAGATCTTTTAAATAACACCTAATAGATGCTCACCTAGTTCTCTGTGAGGGCGCCAGCCATACCCAAATGTTACATGAGTATTGGTATTTGTACTCGTGTTCGTGGTATTTATTCTAGAGACAAGGAGAGTCTGCCTCACCCACTCAACCACGACCTCACATTCCACACAAAGGTGGTTCTTAAATGTGTGATCACAGGTATTACCCGGGAATCTTGTTAAGCATGCAGAGTCAACAACCCAATTTCCAGAGAATCCGGGTCAGAGATCTGGTGTGTAGAGGAATTTGCATCTTTGATTATTCCCAGAAAAGTCTGATAGCAGTGGTGTGTGACTCCTGATGCTAGGACCACACACAAAGTGTGTGATGGTGGTTATCCCCTTTCTTGGAGAATGATATAGAGCTCGGTGAAGAGTTTTAGGAAGTCCTATTTCTCTCTGTTATTATCTTGACATCCTGGAGGATCTATCATACATGAAATAGGACATGTGGTCTCAGTGAATGGATGAATGAAAAATTGCAGAATTTGGTGTCAAAGAGATCTGAATGTAAAACCCAGCTCAACTACATTCTCATTGCGGGAGCTCAGGCCAGTTATTTTACCTTCTGAGACAGCTTCTTCCTTTATAAGATATTTTTTTAAAGTAAAAAAAAAACAGGACTATTTCACAGATTTGTTATAACAATTAAATAAAATAGGGACAATAACAGTACCTACTGCAAAGTAATCATTTTAAAAGTTCATTGAAATACCTGCCCATTTCTCTTGTCACTTTAAGGTTTTCCACTTTAAATCTACATTATTGGCTTAATTCTGATAAAAACTGCTCTCCACTTAATTCTCTTTTGAAGCAGTTCTGGAAAGATTAAAGTTGACACTATTCCTGGCTGCATGCAATTTTGACTGTCCAGTCAATTAGCAGCCAGTTCCAATCGTATATAAATGTTGCTCACAGTTATGTGTTGGGTTCTCTAACCCCAGAGGGTGAATATAATTCTTCCTTCAAAATGCAACAAGCATTCTTTATGTGATGAGATACTAATGCTCAGTTTTTTTTCAATGAGTGGAACTGTGATTGCCCTTCATGGATGAAATGTTTTACAGAGTTATATTCGGCTTCCAGCATGTTGTTAGAAAACAAACTATTTAACTTTCCTTTGGAGTCCGGCCTCTGAAGGGTCAAGGAGGTCGGTAATTATGGGTATATAGGATAGTGGATGGCTCTAGGAGAGTTAAGCGGTGAGGGAAAACCAAGCCTTTCAGCTCCAGGTCACCACTTCTAATATATACCAGGTCAGCAGTGATCGAAGGTGTGAGGGAAGCTTTATGTCAAAAAAGCATCTCCTGAAACTACATCCTCTGCACAGAAGCCACGACTAAATCGACATGGAAAAACAACCATCATTTTATCCTTATAGTTTGCTAGCCACACTCAGGGTGAAGACAATTCCACAGGACTCCCTCTGGCTTCCCAGGGACGGATTCCACAGGATGGCTAGGGTGGTGCTTGATAAAAGGACTCAAGTGTGTTTGATCTAACATGTGGGCAGTGAAGTCTGTCTACTTAACGAAGACATTGCTACCAAATGCCCGTACATTATACCTTACACTTTAGTTAACACTCGATGTTAAATTGCCCAGCCTTATTTCCACAATTGTCCATAATTTGAAGATACTTGGGTAAAATTTCTTTTTCCCTCTGTGCTTTCCAGGACTAGGCACTATTCCAGGCTGCAGCACTTCATTTTCTAAGGAAAAATGGTAACTGTTTCTCTTGTCATGTTTTCTCCATAGATTTGGAGGTTTTGTACAATTTTGGAATTCCAGTGATTATTGACACTACATAACAATACACTTGATGACAATGTAACAAATAGAGCTCTTTTCCAATTGGAAATATTTTAGTGTTAAGAAGCAGGCATTCTTTCATGAAAAGGACATTGAAGATCAGCAGTCCTGAACTTGAATCTCTACTCAATATTCATTATCATATATATTTAGAAACTTGATGCAAATTACTTAAGTTTTCCAAACCTCAATTTTCTTCATTTGTCAAATGATCATTAGTAAAATCAGTCCTATAGGGACATTGTAAGAATTTAATAAATACCATCTATAAAGTGTTTGTTAAAAAGCATATTTCATAAAAGATATCCAATAAATGTCAATCTCTTCCATTAGTAAATATAGAAATCGCTAAAATATTTTTGCAGCTTTATTGTGTATGGATCCATTTAAATGCCAAAGGCATTATATCAGTGGTTTTGAGGTTTAGATAGGCAGGCCACCTAAAATGGGTGGAATCTATCAGGTGAGGAAAATGTCTTCTCATTTGAGAACCACAAAATAGAGAGGTTAAATGAAGCACAATTAGAAACTGAGGGAAAACAGTTTGCTAGGTTAGCCAAGACTGACTTGTTGTGAATGACTGGCAAAATTATAATAGCTTTTATATTTCACATACATGTGCCAAATTTCTTTTTTTAATAATTTTTTTATAATGTTATGTTAGTCACCACAGAGTACATCATTAGTTTTTGATGTAGTGATCCATGATTCATTGTTTGCGTATAGCACCCAGTGCTCCATGCAGTATGTGCCCTCCTTAATACCCATCATCATTTCATCAATAATCAAGTGCATAAAAGCAACAAATAATGATTGGTTAATTCTCAGGAATTCATATCGTCAGGAACCATCCCAGGATAGTGGGTATCTTGGAGATACCAAGTTGTACCATGGTACCACCAGTAGTGGTGCCCTGTTGCGTGGCCTGAATGAGCCATTTAACTTTTCTGTGACTAACGTGTTAGATTACATAAATAATATTCAAAATCTTTTCTAGCTATAAATCTATCTGAATATTTATTATTATTCATGGGAAAGATAATCAATTATAATTTCGCTACTTGCTCTACTGTATTTCTTTTGTTGTGATTCACTTAGAATTAATTTATATCATATTCTAAACAGCAATTCATTCATGCAAAGGTATTATAGTTGAGTTGTCTCACGCTGCATCATTTGTTTCGTTATTAACATTGCCTAGTAATTTTCAGTTTCAGAAATGCATACTATTAATAGTGACATAGTAATAGAAGAGCAGAGCTCGGTGTTCCAATGCCAGGTTGATTTTATCGCACAGACAATAAGATTAGTGCTCACCTGACAAGTAAGCCCAATAAATTTTGACAAGAAAGTCACTAAGAATAAATACATGCCCCCATATTTATTCAGTTCTGACTCTAAATACATTTTTAAAGAATACAGAACATTTTCCTTGACAACATCCTTGACGTTTTAGCTACTAGTTTATAAATCATATAGGGAATTTGACAGTTACAATATTAAAGTGCCTGTGTAGCTTGTAGAGATGGAACATCCAAACCAACCTTGAAACTAAAGAAAGATAATAGTTATATGAAATGGCATTATTGTAATTTATTGGAACATTTTTCCCAGTATATAGGAAACATCCAGAATCAATCAGGCAAGAAACAGAACTTGTTCTCACTCAGTGACTTAGATAAATATTTCCCCTTCCTTTTGGTTTAGTTTAGGTATTTCAATTAATTGAACACAACTTACTATTTTTGGAAGTAGGATGATATTGGCTAACATAAATTCATTCATTAAATCAAACTGTATTAAGCATCTATATGTAAAAGAATCTATACTAGGTGCTTAAGTATATTCTAATATAAATTAGACATAATTCCTTAACCTGAAGGAATTTAGTGTCCAGTATTGACAAACACATACACCATTAATGGACTTTTAGATTTATAGTAGATGGTACATATACCATCCACTTCTCACACATTGGTTACCCACACTCGTACACACAAATACTTCCTAAAAATATATATTTCCAGAGTGGGTTGTACAGTGCTATCCCAACACCAAGAGATAAATTACCATTGCGATAAACTTGTATAATCTCATCTCTGTTGTCACTGATTTGTATAAGATTAGGCATGTGTTCCTATATAAGAGAAAAATCTGCTGAGGTAACCTGCTCCTATTAAGTCAGAAACTATGAAGAGTTTGAGATTTTGCCTACTTCCAAGCTAACAAGTTATTCTGCCACATTTTGTATACATTTTCTGATAGAAAAGCATAAGACTTCTGGGCAAAGAAATATGTCCCATAGTAATCATGTCAAATGAAGCAGACAGAGACACACCTTGCACCAGTTCCCCCATTCCACCTCCCACAGGGCAAGGCGACCAGAGGTTTACACGCATAGGCAGTTAGTTGCATCACAAGAGAGGAAGTCTAAAACTTTGAGACTTGGAGCTTCTGGAGGACAGTCAATCTGCCCATGCTCATCAGTAGATAAAGAGAGACCTTATCTTTAGTCTGGACTGTGAATAGATCCTGTCTGGAAAGGGTAGGTGAATGACTCTAGGTTAATACCTTGTTATAGGGGTGCCTGGGTGGCTCAGTCATTAAGCATCTGCCTTCAGCTCGGGTCATGATCCCAGGGTCCTGGGATCGAGCCCCGCATCGGGCTCCATGCTCCGTGGGAAGCCTGCTTCTCCCTCTCCCACTCCCCCTGCTTGTGTTCCTTCTCTCATTCTGTCTCTGTCAAATAAATAAATAAAATCTTAAAAAAAATACCTTGTTATATAAGCAAATGTGTCCCGATAAGAGCAAGGAGGGTGGTGTCTGTGAGGCTCTAGCTTGCAAAACCTTTGCTGTTCAAACAGGCCTTTTGTGCAGAAGGTCTGGATATTGCAGACCTGAAATCTTCATAGAGAACTGTCTCTCAGCCATTTCCAATCTTGCATAAAAAGACAAAGCCTTCCAGGATAAGGGTCTTTTATTCCTTTACTCTTTTTTTCTTTCTGGCAATTGCACATAATCCTGGAGATGAAAACACCATTTGGTGACCATGTTAGCAAAAAGCATGTTGGCAAACATCAACACACTAGAGGTAATAGAAAAGAAAAATAAAAAGAGGTTGAAAACCTCACTGTGTTGCTAAGCATCTGAATTAATGGACAAACTGTCTGCCTTTGGATTTAATGTTATGTGAGGAAAACAAACTCCTATTCGTTTAAGGCATGTTAATTTCAGTTTCCTGTTACTTGTAACCAAAAGCACTCCTAAATCATGTGCCAGAGATTCCTGAATGAACAAGCATCTCATCTACCCTGAGCAAACCTGTGCTAGACTGTGTAGTAGTCCTGGGTACAGTATGTTAATGGAACACATAGAACATGATTCATATGAATTCTATCATTTTATCCTCAAAACCTTTGGAGGTATAGAATTTCCCTGTTTTCCAGTTGAGACAACTCAGGCTTAGCAAGATTAGGTAACAGGACTTGGAGGAAGAGAAAACAGGTGAACATGACAAGTCCATCTTTTTACCCACTCAACTATGTGCAGGAATCTCCCGCTTCCTTGACAGTTTACAAAAGAACTGAGTTCATCCTCCTCAAACAACCACCCAGGCTCCAAGCTTTCTTGTAACATACCCCTTAAAAAATACCCTTCTCAGGGCACCTGGGTGGCTCAGTCGGTTAAGCATCTGCCTTTGGCTCAGGTCATGATCCCAAAGTCCTGGGATCGAGTCCCCACATCAGGCTCCCTGCTCAGTGGAAAGCCTGCTTCTCCCTCTCCCTGTGCCCACCCCCCTGCCCCTTCTCTCTCTCTCTCAAATAAATAAATAAAATCTTTAAAAAAACTACCCTTCTCTGTGGTAGTGCCTCCAGACTCTCTTTTCTTCTAAGTAGTACTTTAGTTATTACTCCAATGCACTGGCCTTGGACTATTTACCTCCTCCAGGTAATATATGCAGAAAAGAGTCATCTTGAGGCAGTGCCATTGGTTGGAACATTGGGCTGGTGGTGGATAGATGCTCAAGGTGACAATAAATTCACCGGACCCATGCAGCCATTCTTTGACTTTGTGTAGACAAATCTGTTGGTTCTTATGCACTGAGAGGAGGATTGAATAACCATAAGGGTTAAACTGTCTCTGAATAATTTGATTTCCTGCAGGAAAAAAATCTTATTACAACAAGTACCTAATCTCTATATTATATAAAGCCTTCCAAATCCCACTAGACTAATGGCTCATAAATTTCAAATATTTCTCAACATAACAAAATGTCAGTGAAACGAGAATTAGTCCCCTCAAGTTATGCATTGGTTAAACCAATATAGCAGAAGATAAGTTGAATGCTGGGAATGTTCTGGTTTGCTGGGATGTATGATTGAGGTGACATAAATGAGCAATAGCATTAGATATTAGTGATGTTACCTGATGGCTGTCTTGGTTATCCAGCCAACTGCCACGAATCAATTAAATCTGGCACATTCAACTAGAACAATGTGGGTGGTTTTATCAGTTGTTTTTTTTTTTTTTTCTGTTTTTTTGTTTGTTTGTTTTTTTAAAGTAGGCTTCACATCCAATGTGGAACCCAGTAGGGGGCTTGAACTCACAACCCAGAGATGGAGACCTGAGCAGAGATCAAGAGCCAGATGCTTAACTGACTGAGCCACCCAGGCGCCCCAAGAACTGTGTTTTTATAAGAACCTTTTATGCTTATTTGTTTTGTTTTGTTCTAATTTTCATTGTGAACCAATAATTTTATAAAATGCAATAAATATGAAGATCAAAATTCAAAAACATACAAATAATAAGTTCCCTAATTTTTAATATTAGTGTCAATAGACAAATTCCAATAAAAGTAGAACAAATGTATCATAGGAAAAAAGAATATAATTTAAATACCATAAGCCTTGTTTATTTAAAGTAGGCATCTGGGCAATTAACAGAAAGAATTGCTATTACACAAAACTTTTTGTCATCCCACAATCATAATTAACCAGAAGTTATGAAGGAAGTGCTAATTTTCATATTAAACACCTATATATATATATGTATATAATCTGAATAAACACTATGTATATCAATATTTGATGTGACAAATGAACTTGCTTCTTGCTAAATATTCTAAGTTAGATTGACGACAAAGATGTTTCTGTAATAATGTTTATAAGTCCCTTTTATTTTGTTTTAAAAGCATCTATTCTAGAGAATTCAGTCTCACAGACATATATTGATGGAAGATAAGAAAAGATTTTTAAAGTAACGAGTAAGCTCAAGATACCCATATTTAACTTTCATACAACAAAAAAGCAAGTGATTCTGTGTTTTAAAATTTCATTTTTATTCCTACATCAGCAGCCTTTTCTAATAATTTATTCTGTAAATTTTTGGTTAAATTTAAATTATTTTTTGATGAAAACAAATGGATTCTGGTTTTTATATACTTGTTAGCTACAGTTGATACACTCACCTGAAAATACCACACAAGACCTCCAACTGTGTGTAACCTCTACAGAGTTTGTGCTACAAGCATCTTACAGGGAAAGATCTCCAGCAACTGAACTCATCTATATTTATTCAAGGAACAAGTCCACTGATCACATGTTGTATGTCTTAGTAATATCAAATTGCTATAAAAGTTTCTATAGTTAAGAATCTGTTCCTTGCTTTGACTTCCTCTCTCTCATTTTTTCCCCTTTGCTTGTTTGTTTTGTTTCTTAAGTTCTTTACATGAGTGAGATCATATGGTATTTGACTTTCTCTGACTTACTTCACTTAGCATTATACTCTCTAGCTCCATCTATGCTGTTGGAATCTGATGGTCACCAGAAGGGAGGTGGGTGGGGGAATGGCTGAAACAGGTGATGGGGACTAAGGAGTGCACTTGTTGTGATGAACACAAGGTGATGGGTGGAACTATTAAATTACTATATTGTACACCTGAAACTAATATAACACTGTATATTTACTAATTGGAATTAAAATAAAACAAAGTAAAAAAAAAGTTTCTAAATTCTTACCTTAAAGCTGGTATTTATTGTTTCAGCAGACCACATCCAGATGCACATTGCACACTAAAATCACTTAACTAAAGAAAACAATGGTCTGGCAAGAACCCTCTCAGAAATGCAAAACAGGTAGGCTGTTACTTAAAACCAATAGTCTATTTTTTTTGCAAACACCCACCCCTTTCTTCCATGGGAAGCATCTCTCCTTTTTTCTTGCCCCAATTATTCTTATCCCATCAAAACTGTTTATTTTATTTCCACTAGTGTCTTAAAATGTAAGCATTTGATGAGGGATGATGTATTTCAGCAGAGGGGAAGGCTTGAACCAATGACTTATTTATTTATTTATAGACCACTAGGTGGCAGCAGACAGGATTGGTATAACTTGAACTAACCAGTCTTTCTCACTGGGTAAAGCCATCTTGGTTTTGACAGGGGCTGCCAGGAAAAAGCCCCTTTGTAGTCACCCTGGAGAACATTTTAGGGTGGGTTTTTGTTTTGTTTTGTTTTGTTTTTGTTTTTCTGATGCAAGATAAGAAAGCTACTTTCTCGTTGTTGTTTTTCTTGGTCTATTTTTCTCTCTACAATTAATTTTGTCCTTCTAAATGCTCTAGGTGGGATTTCAGACAACCAAATTGCAGAATTTGAGACCTTTATATCCTGTGACCTTTAATGCTGGCTAGGTAATTGAATTGGTTGGGGGCTCCATAAAACCGGCTGTGCAAAATGAGTAAGTTCTTCTTTTATTTCTTTATCTTGCAAGTTATAGAGTTACACTGCCCATATCACCACAGGGTTTATAACATCCTATGGCATGTCTTATTCTTTTAACTACTAACACCAGCTTTGAGTTACTTGAGTAGCTTAACTCAAGGCAAATTGATATATAACTCTTGGGTTTTGGTATAATTTTTATTTCATTACATATTAAGCTCATTTAAAATGAATTTTCAACCCCTGCAGTGCTAAGATGCAATATTGAGAGTCCTGGCAGATGGGAAAAGCACAGATTTCAAAAACAAAGCCAAATACCCTGGCTGGCAAATATTTGGAATCTTGAGGACTTCACCCTGACTAACACAGAATTTATCCCTTTGGAATCTTCTCTCTGACTATTGTTTGTTTTATTTGGAGCACTTTGGGCTGTTCTCAAGTTGATAGCATTGATCCTAATTAGCCTTGGCCTCAGAAGTCGAGCTGGTTGGAAAGGAAGGTGGGCCAAGTTACACTCTCCTTTATTCCTTCAGGAACATCAGGAGTCCCTCATGTTCTGCAGCAGCTCTATAAGTCCAACCTTTTCCTCTTTATTTCTGTTTTTCAAAGTGTTATAGTATTTAAAAGTCGATCTCATTATGTGACAGAATGTACATTGCTCAAAGTAGCAAATCCTACAGCTCATGATGAACCAGTGTTTTACTTCTTTTTTGTTTCAAGGTTAAAAATGCACAGTGAAGAAGATATTTGCATTCATTTTCATGAACACAACCCTGGAATAAATTACTGCATATCTATGAAGTGCAGATGGGACTCCTGGCTTCAAAAGGTCCTTAGAATACTTCTCTGGAAGCAAATAAATTGTACTTACTTTACATATTATTATTTCACACAGGGCATTGAATGAAAATATTAGTTACAAAGGTATTATAATTTAATGTTTCCATATTTACTGAGCATATAATTTTAGTCTTCACAGGAGCAGTTAATAATTCTGAGTAAGTGCTAATATCTGCATATTATGTGAACTATTTAGTTTCAATCATAACAAGTTCGCTTTATGAAGGGCTATCAATATGAGAGACTTGAGAGGGCAAACTCAATTATAGAAATGCATGATATTCTTAAATGAAGCATTCAAAGAGTAGGTTCTTCTCTTTTATGTCTCAGCAAACCTACTAAACCAAAGTCCATGTGAAGTTCTCTATTTATCCAGAATTTCACACCTCCAAAATACTAAGCAATATAGAACATGAAGACATTGGTACAGTACAAAGTACAAGTGATAAAATGTACAAAGAAGTAAGTGATAAAATGAAAGAATGGTCCCTATTAGAGTAGGTCAGAAAAAGCAAAAGGGAAAATTCATTGATGTTCAAAATTAAATCTCCCAGGCTAGAGACTGATAACTTAGGGCTTCAATTAAAATGTTTTTTACCCCTATGCTTCTTTAATGTTTGCCACTCTACCCATATTAACAATTAGCCCTAGGAATTTTTAATCAATGTTAATGGGAGGAAACGAGGAGTTGTATTACAGAAATTTTTATCCTTCTTCCTTTAGAACCACAAGGTCCAAAAGGTTCTGTGGCTGAAGTGAGTAAGTATAGGAACATTAGCAAAACACAATGAAGTGAGATAGTATGTGATAAAGGGAAATTCCTTAGGAGAGGATGCCAGTAAGCGAACATACCAGACATCAACTCTTCTGTGTAATGAACAAGGAGAATTAACAAGCAATTATAAAATAAGGAATTCCATCCACTAACCCATAATTTTTACAAATATCTTTTTGAATTACAAAAAATGGTCCATTATTAAGTCAATTAATAACTGGATGATTCATTAGTTAACTTGTAGTGAAAACCTCAGGTCAAATTAGATTATGCTTTTATTTGCAAGTAACTATGTGAGAGACAAGATATTCAGGTTGGATGATAACCTTATGACTATCAATTCAAGCACTGTCCTTATGCAGATAGGGATGTTCAGGGTATTCCATAGCTAAATTTTTAAGTAATAGCAGAGATAGAACAAAACCACCAATCTATGACTCTTCTAGTACTCTTTTCTCTGCATTTTGCCTTCTCTTTAAGTTTCTGTTATCCAACAAAATTGAAATGATGACTAACTCATGGGCTTCTCTCTTAATCACCACTGATTTCTCTCAATAATGATTTAGATGCAAGAAAACAAAGGAGAAAAAGAAATGGCCATTAAGCATTTATTGCATACAGATATTGTACTAGATACTTTCACATACTTTACATCATAAAAGAATTACGCTACCGTGTAAGTTATGTTTCCTCCAATTTTGTTTATTAGTGGAGAAACAGAGACTCAGTAAAATTAAAGCACATTGCTCAAGATTAGATGGGTTAGCCTGGTGATGGGCATTGGGGAGGGCACGTTCTGCATGGAGCTCTGGGTGTTATGAACAAACAATGAATCATGGAACACTGCACCAAAAACTAATGATGTAATATATGGTGATTAACATAACAATAAAAAAATTAAAAAAAAAAGATTATATGGGTAGTAAATATTGCATCTGGTATTCAATTTAACGTCTGATTGACTTCAAGATGAATCCACTTTCCACTAAAAAAAAGGTTTGGGTATGTGCTGGGGAGTGGGGGGATGTAGGTAAATCATAGGATCAGGCTTTGGACATTGATCTGGAATTTAAAACACTATTTCATGGTTCATCCAAAGATAAATGTGCTCAGTCATAAGGTGGGGCTAGAATGCATTGCAACCTGACTTCATCCCATGTCCACAGTCCATAGAGAACCAAAAACATCTAGGTGTGTGGGTCTCAGGTTGAGGGAAAGGTAGAAATTATTTTGGTCAAAATCCCTAACCAAACATGTATTAAAAACCATGCAAACAGTTACATTTCTTTCCGGCATATTTGTCTAACCTGAGTCTATAATGACTATATACCAATAGTAGACCCCTGGTATTTTGCCTTTTGTGCACTACTATTGCCCTTGTCAGATTAAATCATTATAAAGGTAATTGTCTTCATGTGTTTAAAATAGTGAAAAATCTAATGGCATTTGGGGAACTGGAAAGTCATCTGTGTGTTTCCTCTCACGGTCTCTAATAACTTGGGCCAAAGAAGACTACAGAGGAACTATACTAGGATCACCAGCTCCAATCGACCACACTTTTTTTCTCTTTTGAAAGTAATTTTTTAATCTTTTTTTTTTTAAAGGTCATCACCTCTGAGAGATGAGGGAGATGGTACTTTTTTTTAAGATTTTATTTTTTTATTTGAGAGAGAGAGAATGAGAGATAGAGAGCACGAGAGGGAAGAGGGTCAGAGGGAGAAGCAGACTCCCTGCCGAGCAGGGAGCCCAACATGGGACTCGATCCTGGGACTCCAGGATCATGACCTGAGCCGAAGGCAGTCGCTTAACCGACTGAGCCACCCAGGCACCCAGTAATTTTTTAATCTTAAAAGTCATTCAGTAGATTTCAAGATGCCGGGATGTAACAATGTGAAAATTACATCTCCTGGATATAGCCATATCTTTCAGGTGGATTGAATGGCTGACATTGTGTGCAGTTTAACTGCTCTTATTGTCAAAGTAATGGCAGAGAAAAATAACAAGTCAATTAAAAATGGTACAAGTAATTGGTTATAATAATTTTCTACCTTTTCTAGATTAAAAGTGCCAAGATTGTTAGTACTCTCTTTATATTTTGTAATAAGATATTTCATCCAGCAAATCTGAAGACAGAGGATAAAATTAAAGACTAAAAACTGTACAGAAAAATGGAAGGAGAAAATAAGAAAAAAGTCCTCATGCTTAACAAACGCAGTGGAAGATGAATCAAAGAGAAGTGCTACTTTATTTACAAACTCACTGACTTTTTAAACTGTCTATGCCTGATGGAGGTACTGGCTTAAAAGACAGTCTCTAGAAATGTTAAAATAAATGTTTTATAGACAAATAATATTTCAGACAAAAGAAAAAAGTGAGCTTCAAAATTATGGCCCTAAATTTTGATACATACAAAAAACAAAACTTATTTTGCCAAATTGAGATCTTGATATTTCTACCAAAGGGAAAACCAGAGGGTAAATGGAAAATGAATTTGAAAGTTTATTTGTTTATTTAATTTGGGGAGAGGGGGAGTAGCAGAGGGAGAGAGAGAATGTTAAGCAGATTCTACACCCAGCGCAGGGCCAGACGCAGGGCTGGATCTCATGACCCTGAGATCATGACCGGAGCCGAAATCAAGAGTCAAATGCTTAACTGATGGAGCCACCGAGGTGTCCTGAAAATGAATTTGATCTAGGATAGTATTTTTAGTGCATCTATTAAAATCCATTGTGCATTAGAATGACAGAAGTCAGACACATTTAAAGCAAACTCCAAAATATAATTTAATTAGCTGGCATATGTTAAAGTGTTGACTCAAATTTGTTCCTGCAGTTATTCTTACAGCAAGATTTCTATTTTAATAGCATCTGCAGTAATAAGCCTTGGACTCTAAAGATGATCTCTTAGCTTGCAAATCTTTACTTCAGTTATTTATTTTACTATTGTTAACCAAATTCAGTTCACAAAGTTGGTAGATATATGCAATTTGTGTCACAAATGATTTGTAAATATTAGGAATGTGTGTTGCAAGAGAATGCCTTTTAAACAGCCAGGAGGATAGCCCATTTTATGAGAAATTTTCTCATTTTTTTATATTACCACTACAAGTTGTAAAGACAGTATTAATTTTGATAAGAATATTGTAGAACTACTAAACTGAAGTCAACATTGTGTTGGCTTTGCAGTTTTAAAAAACATCTGCTATTAAGCTAGGAAGAGACATGTTCTTTATATGAGCAATTTTTGCAAACAGAGGCAAAATCTATTATTTGTCCTTCCATGGACCGGCCCATTGGTTAAGTGTCTGAGTCTGTATATATGGTTGTGAATCTTATCTTTTTTGCCCCAGAGCCATGCACACATACCCATTACCTGTAAATAATATTTATACTAGCTTTATACTAGTATAAATAATAATTATACAAATAATTAAAACTAATTAACATACTAATTATACTAATACTAATAATTATACTAATAAATAATAATTATACTAGTTTTATGGTTTAGTTCTCATGTTTGTTTGTATTGTTTTTGGTGGAGAAATAGGTAAAAATGGAAGCAGAAAAAATTTTAAAAGACTGTGTTTCAGGGCGCCTGGGTGGCTCAGTCAGTTAAGTGTCTGCCTTCAGCTCAGGTCATGATCCCAGCGTCCTGGGATCAGGCCCTGCATCAGGCTCCCTGCTCTGCAGGAAGCCTGCTTCTCCCTCGCCCACTCCCCCTGCTTGTGTTCCCTCTCTCACTGTCTCTCTCTCTCTCCCTCTGTCAAATAAATAAATAAATCTTAAAAAAAAAAAAAAAAGCCTCCATTGCCATGGACTAACCGTTAAAAGCAATTCTACTAAGGGCTCAGAACAAAAGGAGAGTTGTAGAGAAAACCTCAATCTTGTCAGGGAATAAGTAGATTTTCTCAGCAGTCATGAACAGAATGTTGGTAGGAGGATAGATGGTTAAGACCATTCTAATGGGGTCTCAAATGAAAATAAGGAACATATTGTTGGAAACTGAAGGAGAGGCAATTCTTGTTATAAAGTGGCAATGAGCTTGGCTGAATTTTGTTTGTGTCCTAATGTTCTGTGGAAGGTAGAACTTGTAAGCAATGCAACTGAATATTTGGCTGAGGAAATTTCTGAGCGAAGTATAGAAAAAGCTGCCTGGTTCCTCTTGAATGCTTATCATAAAATGTGAGCAGAGAGAAATAATTTAAAGACAGAATTATTAATAAAAAAAGGAAACAGAACTTAAAATTTGGGGAAAAATTCAGCCTATACATATTGCAAAAAATGAGAAAGCATGTTTGGAAGAAAACACTAAGAATGTGACCAAGTGACCCTATGATAAGGAAATTAGTGTGGGTATAAAGATAAAGTCATATGATCATATCTAGTAAACGCAGAAAAAGCATTTGACAAAATATTTTCATGATAAAAAACTCTCAATGAGTTGTATATGCAGTAAAAGGGATGTACCGCAACATAGTAAGAGAATATAGATGACAAGCCCACAGCTAACATCATACTCAAAGGTGAAAGGTTTCAAGCTTTTTCTCTAAGATCAGGATCAAGGAAAGCATGTCCACTCTCACCACTCCTGTTCAACACAGTACTGGAAGTCCTAGCTAAGCAATTAGGAAAAAAAAAAAAAAAAAGACATCCAAATCATAAAGGAAGAAGTAAAACTGTCTGTTTATAAATGATATGATCTCATATATAGAATTTCCTAAAGACTGAACCAAAACCTAATAAATAAATGTAGCTAATTATAAAATAAAAAAATCAACATACAGAAATCAGTTGCATTTTTATACATTAATAATGAAATATTTGAAAAGAAAATAATTCCATTTACAATAGCATCAAAAACAATAAAATATTTAAGAATAAATTTAACCAAGGAGGTAAAAGATCTGGTCACTGAAAACTGTTAAGACATTGATTAAAGAGATTGAAGAAGACACAAACAAATGGACAGATACCCCATGTTTATGAATTGGAAGAATTAATATTATTAGAGTGTCCATTCTTTCCAAAGCCATCTGTCTACAGAGTCAATGTACTCCTTATCAAAATCCAGCAGCATTTTTTAAAGAAAGAGAAAAAAAATCCTAAAATTTGTATGGAACCACCAGAGAATAGACAAAGGAAGAGTCAAAGGATTCCTGAGAGAGAACAAACCCAGAAATATCACAATTCCTGACTTCATACTGTATTATAAAGCTATAGTAATTGAAATGGTATGGTACTGGCATAAAAATGGAACAGAATCGATAACCCGTATATGCGTGGGTTTCCCTCTGGCTATGGAAACCCACACATACACAGTCAGCTAGTATTTGACAGTGGAGTCAAGAATATTCAGTGCAAAAAGGATAGTCTCTTCAATAACTGGTGTTTGGAAAACTGGATAATTACATATGGAAGAATAAAATTTGACCCCTATCTTACACCACTCACAAATATTAACTAGAAATGAATTAAAAACTTAAACTTAAAAACTTAAAATTCCTAGAAGAAATGATAGGGGAAAAGCTCCTTGACATTGGTTTGGCAACATTCTTTTTGGGTATGACACCAAAAGCACAAACAACAACAAAAGCAAAAATATGTAAGTGAGACTGCATCAAACTAAAAACTTTTGCACAGTGAACAATCAACAAAATGAAAAGGCAACCTATGAAATGGAAGAACATATTTGCAGTCAATATATCTAAAAAGGGGTTAACACTCAAAATATATAAAGGACTTATACAAATCAATAATTAAAAATGGGCAAATGTTCCGAGTAGACATTTTTCCAAAGAAAACATACAGATGGCCAAGAGGCACATGAAAAGATGTTCAACATTACTAATAATCAGGGAAATGAAATTCAAACCACAATGAGATATTACCTCAAACATGTTAGAATGGATATTGTCAAAAGACATGAGATAACAAGTATTCGTGAGGATATGAGAAACGAACACCCTCATACATTTTTGGTGAGAGTGAAATTGGTGCAGCCACTATATAAAATAGTATGGAGGTTCCCTCAAAATATTAAAATAGAGGGGCACCTGGCTGACTCAGTCGTAGAGCATGCGACTCTTGATCTCAGGGTCGTGAGTTCAAGCCCCATGCTGGGCATAGATATAACTTAAAAAAATTAAAAATAGAATGACCATAAGATTCAACAATCTCACTTCTGGGTATATATCCAAAGGAAATGAAATCAGAATCCCAAAGAGATATCTGCACTCCAATATGCATTGCAGCATTATTCAAAATAGCTAAAATATGGATACAACTTAAAAGTGTCCATGTAAGGATGAATGATAGATATATATATATAATAGAATATTATTCATCCATGAGAAAGAAGGTAGTTTTGTCATTGGTGACAACATGGATGGACCTTGAGGGCATTATGCTAAGTGAAAAAGGCAGACAGAGAAAGGCAAATACTGTATGCTATCACTTCCATGTAGAATCTAAAAAAGCCAAACCCACAGAAACAGAGAATGGTGGTTGCCAGGGACTGGGGGTGGGGGAAATGGGGAGTTGTTGGCAGGCTACAAACTTTCCATTATAAGGTAAATTAGTTCTGGGAATCAAATGTACAGCATGATCACTATGGCTAACAATACTGTATTTTATACTTGAAAGTTGCTAAGAAAATAGATCTTAAACATTCTTTTCTTAAAAGATTTTATTTATTTGAGACAGAGAGAGTGCTGGGGGGAGGGTAGAAGGAGAGGAGAGAGTTCTAAGCGGACTCCACATTGAGCACAGAGCCCCATGCAGGGCTTGATCTCATGACCCTCAGATCACGACCTGAGCCAAAACTGAGTCAGCCCCCCAACCAACTGCGCCACCCAGGCGACCTGATCTTAAACATTCTCACCTCAAAATGTGTACATATAATTATATGAGATGATAGAGGTGTCACCTAATTCTATTGTGGTAATTATTACACAACGTATTAAGTATATAAAATTATCACACTGGACACTTTGAACTTATGCAACATTATATATTGATTATATTTCAGTAAAACTGGAAGATACAATATGAGTCCAAGAGAAATCAGGAGAAAGGAAGGAAGGATCTTCTGAGCCATGAACAATGAGCAACTGGGGAGCCTTTCCCAGAGAGAACAAAATCAGGGTCTGTTCAGATAGCACCTACCATCAGTCACCAGGGTAGAGGATACTTGCCACCTCTGTCCAGACAATTTCAGAAGTTCTATGGGCCAGTGACTAACCACTATGGGTGTCACACTCTTTCCGTCTCTGAATCTGAATGTTTCTTACAGCAATCCCATACTCATTCTCCCATGATTTAATGTAATTTTCCTTTTTAGTCCATAAATCACTGGATAAAGAGGAGCCACATCCTCACCTAATGTAAAGACAACTGCATATCAAACCAAAGATCCTGTACTTTGAGACTGACACTATGACTAGATAGGGATTTTGAACTGTCTTCCTTGGGGTGGGAACAAGTGTATTTCTGCATGTGGGAAAGAGAGTGAAACAAATACCTGGAGAACAGAGGGTGGCCTGATGTGGTCACTATCCAGTTCATCAAATATTCCAAGTTCTCCTTCTGGGAAAATGGTAAAGTAGCATGCCCCTGCTCTCTTGGAGTCAGATATGGCTAAAGGGCTAGTTTCATCCAATGATGTGTGAGCAGAGGTCTTACAATGCTCTAGATGGTGGCTGCTCCTTAGTCTGGGGCACTATGTGGACACAAGCAGAGTAGAGCCCAGATGACTATGTTGCACGTTTTCTGACCCTAATGAAAAACATCTGTGTTTCAAGCCACTAAAATGTTTAAGGCTGAGCTTTCTTGTCAGCGTCATCTAGCCTATCCTGATGGATATAAAAAGTTAATTTTTTTTTAATTCAGAGACTTTATTTTCTTACGGCAGTTTTAGATTTACGTAAAAACTGAACAGAAAGTACAGAGTTCCCATATAGCACCCTGACTCCTGCCCTCCCATGGTTTCCCCTACTACCATTTTGCAATAATGTGGTACATTTGTTACAGTCAATGAGTCAATGTTGATACACTATTATTAACTGAAGTCCATAGTTTACATTAGAGTCCATACTTTCTGTTGTACATTCTATGGATTTTGATAAATGTATGACCTATATTCACCATTACAGTATCATACAGAACAGTTTCACTGCCCTAAAAATCTCCTGTGCTCTACCTGTTCATCCTTCCTCACAACCCTTAGCAACCACACCAGTCTTTTTTATCTCACCAAAATAAAACAAAAGGTTTCCAAGATTACCAATAAATTATGTCTTCTTGCATAACAGATTAATAATTATGAACGTTAGCTTATTTCTTAAATCAAAGGATATGTAAATATTTTGTCACCTCTATTTTTACTAAATTGGCATTCGTAATTAAATGTTTCATTGTATTTGGAAAAACATTATTTGTTCAGCACATTTAATCAATGTACTCCTTTTTATGCTTTTATTATACCTTGCTTCATTTTTCTATTCCTAATGCACACCCCCTCCCCCTGGAGTCGTCCTCATTATTTCTGACAATATTGTAAATGTCTCCTAGCTTCTTGTCACCTTTTTCCTCTCTCTAAACAATCATCTCAATTATTGCCAGCATATTCCCTAATGTATAATTCTGATCATTTCTTTCACCTTAGCAAAAATCATTAATGATGCTCCATTCTTTGCTGAATAAAGTCCAATGACAGGGCCCCCTACCCCATCACCAGTAGTACCTAAGTCAAAAGAGCTTATGTTCCCTGAGTTGTTACTACATCCTCCTGCCTTTGCTTGCATAGAACTGCCTTTCATCTCACTTCTCTGTTTTAGCTTAACATTTTGTGTTGTATCCATAATGCATTCATACAAAAACTACACAAAGTGCTCACACATACACACACACACACACACACACACACACACACACACAAAACTTTAAAAATAGAAAGAGATGTGATCACTTGGGTATCCATAATATGAGTCATGGAAGAGGATACTGCTGCATATCAGAAGCCCTACCAAATGTCATCACTGGTCTGAGTTTTGTGTTAATCATTTTTTCATTTTGTTTTTGTTGTTAGTTTTATCCCATAGTTACTCATCTTCAAGCTATAATGCCTGGTAATGCATTTTCAAATTTTATATAAACTATGGAAGTATAGAATTTGTTCTATAGCACCTTGCTTCTTTCACTCAGTAGTATGTGAAATTCATTCATGTATTTAGATTGAGCTCTAGATCATTTGTTTCCATTGCTTGGTGGTATTTTCTGAACACTAGCTGACACCTTAAAATGGGTATTAGGTGCCATTCGGTAGGCATAGGCATATGTGGACTTAAAAATTCCAAAAACAAGATCCAGACCTGGGAATCACTGACATATAATAAGACATTAAAAGCCAAGGGCAATAGAAAAGATTGCCTGGGGATGGTGCACATAGTGTGAAGAGAAGAAGAGTTTATTCTGTTGCCAGAAAACACCAACAAATATGTGAAGAAACAGAAAAATAATCATGGCAAAGAGCTTTAGCAGGGAAGAAGGACTATGAAGAGATAGGGGTATAAAGGAGGTCCACAGTAAGGGGTCAGTAGGGAAAATAAGTCAGATGAGTTGAGTAGCAACAAGAAAAAATGAAACTTTAAAAATATTAGAAGGAGGGGTGCCTGGGTGGCTCAGTTGATTAAGCATCTGCCTTTGGCTCAGGTCATGATCTCAGGGTCCTGGGATGGAGCCCCATGTCGGACTCCCTGCTCAGTGGGGAGTCTGCTTCTCCCTCTCCCCCTGCTGCTCTCACTCCCAGCCCACATATTCTGTGTGTGTGTGTGTGTGTGTGTGTGTGTGTGTCTCAAATAAGTAAATAAAATCTTTTTAAAAACTTTAAAAATATATTAGAAGGTAACAGGAATATTAGAATGAAACAGGAACAATAAGTTTTTCTAAAGATAGGTTATAAGCCCATTTTGTTTAGGAGTAGGAGAGAAAGTTAAAAAGTGGTTTTGCTGGTAATTGTATGAGTAATTAAGTGTCTGGGCTCAAATATTGATTCAAGAAGTAGACAGCAAAATGAAATCACTACACATTTAATAAAAAATTCCAGATTTAACAAGATATTTAATATCAATAGGATTGAATATCCAAGACAACATTAAAGTCCGGTAAAACAGTGTCTGTTTCCTGGAATACTAGACAATATAGAGTCTTTGTAAATTACAGAAGGTAAATTATAATTTTAGGTATGACCAAATATCTTTTTGCCATAGACTGATTTTTTTTCTTGGGTCTTTATTTATTTGGGAATCATGAGATAAAACTTTGAAATGTTTACTGACTCCAAGCAAAAACAAAAACCCCAATAATGTGTTGGTGGAGAAGTGAACTAAGCAAAAAACTGATGTAATTTTTGAATTGGCAGAGACTTAGGGAATGATGTCCCTGGAGTGATGGTGACAGCCTAATTCCAGCAGGTTGAGGAGTGAAGAAAACGAAAAGCAAAAACAAGAAGAGATAACTTTTTTTTTTCAAGTAGCTTGGCTGTAAGGAGAGGGAGAAATATAAAGTAATAACTGGAATGTGACATCCAGGAAGTAGAAGATTTTTTTCAAGATAGAAAAGCCTGAAGCACACTTACGCGCTAAGGGAAAGACCATTAGAAACCAGAGGCCATTGTGATGAGGGTAAAGTTAGAGGCATCAGCTTTATTTAGGCAGAAAGTACAATACAAAATTAATTCTGAAAGACTAAAAATCTCATGGATTATTACTTATTGTCTTTTTCTGTGGACTGTCTTCTTACAATCCCATTCTGATTTCTTCTAATTTCATACTGAATAGTCACTATGTTTTCATTGATCCGATTCAGTGATCTCTTTCTGCCTTTTCTATTTTTAAAGCAGCTTTATTGAGTTATGATTTACAGAAATAAAATCCACTAATTACACTGCACAAGTTGTTGAGTTTTGACAAATGTACATAGTTGTGTAACCACACGGTAGTCATACAATGATACAGAACATTTTCAGGCCCTCTGCAATCAGTCTCCTCTATCTGCTCTCTGCCCTGGGCAATCTCTGACCTGCTTTTTAATCCCTACAGTTTTCCTTTTAGAGAATTGCATAAAAATTAACTCTGGCAGTATGTAGGCTATGTCTCTCACATCTGGCTTCTTTCACTTTGCATAGTGGCATGTGTCAGTAGTTTGTTCTTCTTATTTTTACATAGTATGCCATCAAATAAATGTGCTATAATATGTTTAACCTGTTGAAGGACATTTGGTTTGCTTCTGGTTAATAAAAATTAACTCTGGCAGTATGTAGGCTATGTCTCTCACATCTGGCTTCTTTCACTTTGCATAGTGGCATGTGTCAGTAGTTTGTTCTTCTTATTTTTATGTAGTATGCCATCAAATAAATGTGCTATAATATGTTTAACCTGTTGAAGGACATTTGGTTTGCTTCTGGTTAATAAAGCTGCTATTAACATTCAAATCCAAATATTTGTATGAACATATATTGCCACTTATCTTAGAAACATATCTAGAAGTAAAATCGCTGGTTTATATGTTGTCTAATTTTATAAGAAAGCAAAAAACTATTTTACCATTCTGCATGTCCATCCATAATTTATGAGAATCCTGGATGTTCCACATTCTCCCCAACACTTATTTTTTTATCATAATTTTAACCATTCTAGTTGTCACATATCATTGTGGTTTTTTAATTTGTATTTCCCTAATAACTAATGATGTTGGACATCTTTCCATGTGCTTATTTTCCATTCATATATCTTCTTTGGTAAAGCATTCAAATCTTTTAACCATTTCTTTATCAGGATGTATTGGTAGAATATTAGTAACTAGAGACTTTATTCATATTTTACCAGCATTTATAATGAACTCCCTTATGCCTGTACATATGTATGTATGTGTATAGTTCTATGTGATGTTATCACATGTATAGATCTATGTAACTAACCCCCACCACAATCAAGATACAGAATGTTTCATCACCCCAAGTGAATCCTTTCATGCTACCCCTTCCTAGTATTACCTCTGCAATTCTGGCAATAAACAATGACTTTTGAAGAATAAAAGGTTTTAGTTTATCAATTAGATTACAGTTTATGTTTCTTACATTTTAGAACACTTTTACCTAACCCAGAGTTACTAAGTTACTACAATTTTCTCCTAGGTTTTTTACTTGAAGTCTTCTCCTTATAACACTTACTTGATCCATTTCAAGTTAAATTTCTCTCTCTCTAGAGATCTTGCACATATTTTTTAAGTTCATCTTTAAGTATTTTATAATTTTTATGCTATTGAAAAGTGCATTCTTTTAAATTTCAATTTCATATAGGGACAGGAAATTTTCCGGCAGCACTATGTTGTTCCAGACATTCTGAAATAGTTTCTTGTCATCTGCAGTGGGTTGAATGGTGTCCCTTCAAATCCATGTCCACCCAGAAACTTAGAATATAACCTTATTTGGAATAAGTGTTTTTGCAAATGTAATTAAGGTAAGGATATGGAGATGAGATCATCCAGGATTATCTTGGTGGGCCCTAAATCCAAGGATGAGTGTCTTATAAGAGACAGAATTGGAGACACAGAGATACACAGAGGGAGAAACCCATGTAATGAGAGAGATTGGAGCTGTATAACCACAAGCCAAGGGACACCACGCATTGCTGGCACACATTCTCCCTTACAGCATCCAGAAAGAATCGACTCTGCAAACTCCGTAATTTCAGACTTTTGCTCTTCAGAACTGTGCGAGAATAAATTTCTGTTATTTTAAGTCACTCAGTTTGCAATAATTTGATCTGGCAGCCCTGAAAACTAATCCATGGTCTAACTGTGGGGGTAATTTCCTAATGAAGACCAAAATCAAGATTACTGAGAGATGAGAGTAGACAAGGCTTCTTTTTTTTTTTTTAAAGATTTTATTTATTTAATTGACAGAGAGAGAGAGACAGAGAGACAGAGAGAGAGGGAACACAAGCAGGCGGAGTGGGAGAGGAAGAAGCAGGCTTCCCGCCGAGCAGGGAGCCCGATGCGGGGCTCGATCCCAGGACCCTGGGATCATGACCTGAGCCGAAGGCAGACGCTTAACCAACTGAGCCACCCAGGCGCCCCGACAAGGCTTCTTTTAAGTCACAATAAAATAAATATTATGAGAACACAATAGAAAACTCACAGTTACGTAGTATAAAAATTATCCAAATCACCTCTATCGAACTTATGAGGAGAATTTTTATAACCTTGGGATATCGCTTCATTGTGAAGTTATTTACTGATTTGAAATATCCTCCAGGACTCCCTCTTTTCCACAGCGAATCTGGAATAACTTTCCCATTTCAGTGAAGTTGGTTTTCCTGTCCCCCATCTCTAATTACAAGTTTTCTCAGGTTTGAAACAAATGATACCTAAATCAAAGTCAAGACTACATTGTTACAATACCAGCATCACCTTGTCCTGTTATAACATTCTTTATCAGTGCTCATTAAGTTAGTTGAACACCTGCCTGCTGAAAATAATTAAATCATTCTTTATAAGGGTTGTTACTGAAACTACATGATAATTATGAAAGTTAGTTTGTTAATAGTGCTATAAAAAGGTAAAACTTATCAATGTATTATTAAAAGTTGACACTGAATCCTAGCTTTTTCCAGTTATCCTATTGCTGGATCTCCCCTTCCGCATTGCATAAAACCAGAGGAGACAAGATGCCAATACAGGCTTAAACATCACCATTACCTATAAACCACACAAATCAATATGTGGGCAAAAATTTAATCAGTTACTTCCAGGCCACCAAACTATAATTGCAAAGTAGTAATAGAATAGTTATCTGCAGCTCAGATTTTCTGAACTCTGTCCTCTGTACCAAAAAAGAGACAGAGAGAGAGAGAGAAAAGGATAGAAAATTAAAGTTTACAATGGTCAAAATCTACAACTCTCACAACACCATATGTTGGTGAGGATGTGGAGCAACAGGAACTCTCATCCATTGCTGGTGGGAATGCAAAATGGTACAGCCACTTTGGAAGACAGTTTGGTGGTTTCATACAAAACTAAACTTATTCTTACAAAACCATCCAGCAATCTTGCTCCTTGGCATTTACTCAAAGGAGTCAAGAACTTATGCTCATACAAAAATCTGCACACATATTTTAATAGCAGCTTTATTCATAATTGCCAAAAATTGGAAGCAACCAAGATATATTTCTGTAGGCAAATGTATAAACTGTGGTATATCCAGACAAAGGAGTATTACTCTGTGCTAAAAAGAAATAAGCTATCAAGCCATGAAAAGACATGGAAGAATCTTAAATGCATATTACTAAATGAAGGAAGCCAGTCTGAAAAGTCTACACACTATATGACTTCAATTATATGACATTGTAGAAAAGTCAAAACTATAGATACATCGATCTATACATAGATCAGTGGTTGTCAGGTGTTAGTGCAGAGGGATGAATAAGTGGAGCACAGAGTAATTTCAGGGCAGGGAAAATATTCTGTATGATGCTATGATGATGAATACAGGTCATTATACATCTTTCCAAAACCACAGATGTACAACCCCAAGAGTGAACCCTAATGTAAACTATGGACTGTAGGTGATAATGATGTGTCAGTGTGGGCTCAGTTATAATAAAGGCACCATTTTGGAAGGAGAGGTTGATAATGGGGGAGGCCATGCATTGTGGGGACAGGAGGTATGTGGAAAATCTCCATATCTTCTGCTCAGTATTGCTATGAAACTGCTCTTTTAAAAAGTCTATTAAATAAAGTCTATGCGTATTGGATGAGGAGGGATGGGGTTACCATTGTTGCAAGGGGAAGTTCACTAGGTTTTCTAACAACTGTGATTTTTCTCCAATTCCTAATGGGTACCATGCTTCCAGGTTGCTATGGTAAGTCTCCTTGGCTGACTGCCCAGAGCCTGTGCAGAATTCTTATGCCACTCAGAGAATTTATACATTGCTTCTACTTCACTAACATTGGTAGGAACAACACTACACAGCACAAAGGCTTCATCCATCTTAGGTGGTCACAGAACAGGAACCTAGAGAGGTTCTAGAATCTCTGTATCCTTGGCTAAATTAAGAGTCCTATGGTCTTACATTGTTACAACGAATATTTTGTAGACAATATTAGGCAGTGCTCTAAATGCTAAGAATATTACTGATCAAAAAAGCCAAAGTTCCTGATCTCAAGAAGCTACAATAAGACTGGAGGAGAGGCAGACAAAAAACATAAGGCAAATAATACAGTGGTACCTAGTGATACACCATATAAACCTAGGGAACAGGGTTTCTGTATAGGTCATATACATAGTTATACAGGTAGTGATCTTGGTGATGAAAAAAGCTGAGGAAAGGGAGAGGAGAACATGTTTGAGCTGAGATCTACACGATCAGGAACCAGACGTGCACAGATAGCACAGAAGAGCAGTCCAGGAAAAGTAAAATCCATGTCAAAGCCTTTGGGAGGACCAGGAGAGAAGCTTGATGAAGTTGGCCCCATGTGCCAAGTGGTTTGAGTTCATTCTAAGTACAATTAGAAACCACTGAAAGGCTTTAAAGAGGGAAATGCATGATCTGATTTAAGGTTGTAGGTGATCACTATGACCACTTTGCACCATGGAGACAGACTATAAAGGGGCAGGAAAGAACAAAGAAGAAATAAAAATACAGCAGGTTGTTCCATATTATAGGCGCACAGGGGAGAAATGATGTTACCGCGATCAGGCAATAGATGAAGACAAGTATTCTGAGAGGGATTTTGAAGGCAGAGTCCATTAGACTTCTTGAGAGCCGACAGATTTGATGGGGCAGGTAGCAAGTGAAGGAAAGGTGAGAATCCAAGGCAACACCAAAGCTGGCTTGAACCTTTGCATCAGCACTTCTGCATCAATGGCCTTAGGCCGCTGTTCATACCTGTCTCTTCTAATCTCAACAACATATTTTTGGAAGACAATTCTCAATGGGTCTGTCACATTTCTGTGCATTTCATGAGCACTGATCGCATTTGCTCTGGACTATCTTTTCAAATGTGTTTCTAAGCAAAAGCTTAGAAAATAGACATAATGTGCCCATCAGGAGCAAAGGAGGTGTTTGTTTACAATCTCATATAATAAAGATAATGTCTCTCTCAGAGGCAAAAGTCAGACAGGTTTTTTTCCCATTATAAAAAAAAAAAAAAATGAGTTCCCTAAGTTCATGGCTTCTCTCTCGTAATGCAACCTGAGTGGCCCAGTCATGTCACCTGCCAAATGGTGCTCAGGGAACCAGTGAACAAGTAGAGCATAATGTCAGCTCCTTCTCAGTTCTTGATATTTATCACCAGGAAGGTCTCAAGGAGTTACTCTTTCTTTATCTCTATGTCAGACCCTTGCATTTTTCTAACGGGTTATTTCCTTATTCCTACCAGCTTTTCAGCTGTTTCAGTTAACAAAGAATGGCAACATCTTGCTTACCAGACGTGGAAAGCTCTAAGGAAGTCACAATAAATGTCATCTTTTTTTTAAAGTCTCATATCTAGATTAATGATTATGATGAGGGTAGCTTTCAGGATTGGAAGCTTGATTCAGGAACACAATTTAAAATATTCTTTTTAAGCCCAAAAGACTTATCTGTAGCATTGCCTATGTAGTAAATTACCTCTTTTATTTTCTTTTCCATAATTATAGAGAAGAGAATGTTTCCTAATTAGAAGCACCACATGTGCCACTAAGTATAACGATGATCTAAAAAGACAGCATGTAACATAATTTGATAAATGAATTATCATCAGCTGAATGAAGGTACACCTTAAAGAAGTGGAAAACAGTAATCATTTGGGGGGGAGGAGCTTCAAGGAAGGTGATTCTAGAAAGGAATGAAAGAAAGATAAGATAGACGAAAATCAAGGTCATTTTTAGTAGAGTGGTGTCCAGTATATATTTGAGGCAATTATTCAGTGGACTCACCTTGTTGGAGTAATTGAGAGAAAGCCCCAAGAGCTCTTAAGAAGAATCATAGGTACTTATGTGTGCTTAAAATGAATGCCTTGCTAACTAAAATAATTAGTGCATTTGTGGTCACAGATTCCTTATAAGAGCTATGGAAGGGCAATTAGCCAATCAGGTACAAGGATGAGAATCTAGATTAAAAAACGGGGTGTGAGGAAGTCTTCTTAAACTGATTTGGATATGGAATCCCACCTTTCAGTGAAATGTTTTCTGTATTCTATCCTCTATACAGTGACTGATATCACTGCTTGTTTCACTTTCAAAATTGTCGGGACTAATATGAAACAGATGCAAAGATCAGGAAAATGTACCTATATGAAGGAAAGGGTCATTATATTATCACCCACAGCTGACATCCCTTTTTCTTGCAACATCTTTTATAATCTCTTCCTCTGGATTCTGACTTCCTGGCTCTTTCCCACCATTTCCACAACTGAATTTTAAAAAGATGTTTAGTGGCAATCTATCTCAACTACTTTCCAACCATGACTTTCCACCAATATTATCTGTTTGTGGTATTTAAGGAAACAAGCACATCAAGAATATTGGGAAAGCCACTATGAGAAGCAAACCAGAGCAAGATATGAAGCAAAGGTTTACAGAAATATATTCCATGAAATTTTAACAAAGTTCACTTGGAGACTTTTTCAACCTTCCTGAATTAAGAATGACTCATTTTTGTGCCTGACCAAATTTCAGAAAGTAGGTCATACATTCTGATAAGCTTCTTGGAGAGAGTTGATAAATTTTCACTTAATGGTCACATTAAGTGCAATCTATTTCATTGCTATATTTCATTTAATAAGTTACAATAAGTACATGTCTTGATTTATCCCAACCTACTTAGCTTGAGTCCTTCTATCTGGTCATACATTATAAAACCTGGAGTAAGTGGAATTTTAAGATGGCTCTGATGACCTTCAGGCCTTGGCATTACTCCCATGATTATGTTACAAACAGATTGTCCCAGTGGGGCCTAAACCAATCATACTAGTTTTTTAAAAGCACAGATTTCTCTGTCTGGGGGCACAAGAGGGATTCAGCGAGATGGGAAGCATGAGGATTGGAGGGGGCTATGGGTAAGGACCAGTTAGTTCCTCTAGAAACTGAGAGCAACCCCCTGCCAGACAACCAGGAAAGAAATGAAGACCTCAGCCCTATAACTGCAAGAAACTCAATTCTGCCAACAACCTGAATGATAATGGAAACAGATTTTTTTTTCCTTACAGCCTCTAGATCAGAGTTCAGCCCATCTAACTTCTTAATTCTAGTCTTATGAGACTCTAAACAAAGGACCATCTGAGCCAGTCTGGACTTCAGACGTACAGAATGCTGATAATAATCAACGTGTGTGTGTGTGTGTGTGTGTGTGTGTGTGTGTGTTTATAAAGATGCTACATTTGTGGGAGTTTGTTACACAGAAGTATGAAATTAATATAGAACCAGAAGCCTAAATTATGAAATTATGTTAATTCCTGCCAATAATATAAATAATATTGACAAAATAATCTGATACTTATTTAAAAGGATTTTCTTTTTTTTAAAGATTTATTTATTTATTTGAGAGAGTGAGAATGAGAGAGAGAGAGAGAGAGTACATGAGAGGGGGGAGGGTCAGGGGGAGAAGCAGGCTCCTCGCTGAGCAGGGAGTCCTATGCAGGACTCGATCCCGGCACTCCAGGATCATGACCAGAGCCGAAGGCAGTCGCTTAACCAACTGAGCCACCCAGGCGCCCCTAAAAGGATTTTCTTAAAAGGAAACTTCCAGACAGGGTTTGAGGCACATATTTCTACTCTGTTCTTGCACAGCTTATCTCATATTTTTCTGTTATCTGTGAGCATTTTTTTTACTTTTTTTTTCAGTGAAATACTAGT
Organism: Zalophus californianus; assembly: GCF_009762305.2. Taxonomy (NCBI): domain Eukaryota; kingdom Metazoa; phylum Chordata; class Mammalia; order Carnivora; family Otariidae; genus Zalophus; species Zalophus californianus. Next base: position 143,600,129 of record NC_045599.1, on the reverse strand, counting down.
TGTTAGTGAACATCTTAGAAAACAAACAAACCCCAATGAGCAATGATGATGAAATTTCCAACAATACCATTATATTTGATATGAAACATTCATCCCCACCTTTATCCGTGGTATTCTTAGCCTCTAAGACTTGCTAGAGTTCATTAAAATCAAGCCTGTTTGATTTCCATGACAACGAATCAAGGAGGCAGATCTAACTACATATAGCAGACATGAGGCAGTGTTGCATAGTGGTAAAGCTCATGGGTTCCTGAGTTGATTTGTCTGGTTTCCAATCCTGCTCTGCTAGTTACTTACTATGTGACCTTGAGCAGGTTTCTTAAACCTGAGGGTGTGTTCATCTGTAAAATCTCTCCAACATGAGAATGAATGGAGAAAAACATCAAATTAGTACAAAAAAGTAAAAGGACCTATGTGGGCTAGTACAGTTTAACTCCCTGCAGGAAGTAGGAGAGGGAAAGGAGAGGGAGAGAGTGACACCCTGCTCTGGATGTGGGTAGGGCAAGAAGCCAGGTAAGTGGGAGAGGTGGTATCTCCTTTACTCATAACTCAGAGCTTGGCACAATGGCTGCTTAAAAACGTGGGCCTGTAGGAAAACCAATAGTCAAGAACAGCAACAGGATTAGCATTCATATGTATATTCATATATATATATTTATTTACATATATATTTACATATGTGTGTGTGTATATATATATATATATATTTATTTATTTACAATATGCATCCTCAGAACCAAGAGGTCAGGAGGGACAAGGCTGATGGAGCAGATTTTGAGATGCCTCAAGGATAATACTCACCTCCCATTAACTAATAGAAAGAAGTGAAAATGGGGTTCAAGTTTCAGCAAAACTTTAACCATTTGGCACTGTTGACCTGTTACCTCTCAGACATGTCTTTTCCCTTTTATTCAAAAGATGGTTTACATCTTTTCCCTTCTACTCGGAAAATTCAAAGGTGAAGTTGAGGCATAGGATGAGCTGAGAGCTGAATAACTCAGAGATAGCACCTTACCATAGCAGAAATCAGACAGGTCAGGGGCTGGATTGTAGGACAGAAGGGAGAAGTTCAAGGTTGAGAGGAAAAATTCTCAATATCCTGGAAATTACCCCTGGTTGTAAGAAACAGGAGAGGGAAATGGCAGATCACATTCAGGTTGATGAAGTTTCTGGCTGAAAGTCACATACATCTCTTTTGTCCAAACATCTTTCTACAAAGCAAGTTCACATGGCCACCCTTGAGTTCGAGAGAACAGTGGTGTAAAGTCTTCCCATAAGAAGAGGGAACTGCAGGGAGGAAACCAGAATAGTCGTTGAATAATACGATTTCCCCACAATTTTACCAAACTTAGAATAAAGCAAAGCTACTCTTATTAAGAACTTAAATTTGCCCTAGTAATCAATCAGTCCAGTTATTTTACATAAGAAAAGTCAGGCAATAAATGTGAGACAGGAGTCCATCAAAATCCTAAAGGAGAACACAGGCAGCAACCTCTTTGACCTCAGCCGCAGCAACTTCTTCCTAGAAACATTGCCAAAGGCAAGGGAATCAAGGGCAAAAATGAACTATTGGGACCTCATCAAGATAAAAAGCTTTTGCACAGCCAAAGAAACAGTCAACAAAAGCCAAAGACAACCGACAGAATGGGAGAAGATATTTGCAAATGACATATCAGATAAAGGGCTAGTATCCAAAAACTATAAAGAACTTATCAAACTCAACACCCAAAAAACAAATGATCCAATCAAGAAATGGGCAGAAGCCATGAACAGACATTTTTCCAAAGAAGACATCCAAATGGCCAACAGGCACATGAAAAAGTGCTCAACATCGCTCGGCATCAGGGAAATCCAAATCAAAACCTCAATGAGATATCACCTCACACCAGTCAGAATGGCTAAAATGAACAAGTCAGGAAACGACAGATGTTGGTGGGGATGTGGAGAAAGGGGAACCCTCCTACACTGTTGGTGGGAATACAAGCTGGTGCAGCCACTCTGGGAAACAGTATGGAGGTTCTTCAAAAAGTTGAAAATAGAGCTACCATATGATCCAGCAATTGCACTACTGGGTATTTACCCCAAAGATACAAATGTAGGGATCCGAAGGGGTACGTGCACCCCGATGTTTATAGCAGCAATGTCCACAATAGCCAAACTGTGGAGAGAGCCAAGATGTCCGTTGACAGATGAATGGATAAAGAAAATGTGGAAAAAAAAAAAGATGTGGTGTATATATATATACAATGGAATATTATGCAACCATCAAAAGGAATGAAACCTTGCCATTTGCAACGACATGGATAGAACTGGAGAGTGTTATGCTAAGCTAAATAAGTCAATCAGAGAAAGACATGTATCCTATGACCTCACTGATATGAGGAATTCTTCATCTCAGGAAACAAACTGAGAGTTGCTGGAGTGGTGGGGGGTGGGAGGGATGGGGTGGCTGGGTGATAGACATTGGGGAGGGTATGTGCTATGGTGAGCGCTGTGAATTGTGCAAGACTGTTGAATCACAGATCTGTACCTCTGAAACAAATAATGCAATATATGTTAAGAAAAAAAAAAAAGAAGAAGAAGATAGCAGGAGGGGAAGATTGAAGGGGAGTAAATCGGAGGGGGAGACGAACCATGAGAGACGATGGACTCTGAAAAACAAACGGAGGGTTCTAGAGGGGAGGGAGGTGGGAGGATGGGTTAGCCTGGTGATGGGTATTAAAGAGGGCACGTTCTGCATGGAAAAAAAAGAAAAAGAAAAGGCAGGCAAACTCTGGAATGGGCTGTTACTGTCATTTTAGTTGGTGGCACAAAGAGGCCCAGGAGTTCATTTGGCTCTAAGATTACCAAAACAGGGGTCTCACGCTGAAGCCCTGCAGTTGGTGAGAAGGTGGAGAATTACTAAATTCATTGCAATAGGCAGATTATAGACAATGGGTACTAACCAGCCTGAACTAAGAACCTTACCTATGTTCACAGCCTTTCAAGACACAAATGAAAACAAATATACAGCTGGCAATATGGGCCACTGGTTTGTAAACTGTAGTCTATCAACAATTACGTTGAAATATCTTGGTAATTGACAGGATTTCTTTTTAATAAAATGGGCAAGCAACAAGTCACCAATGTACATGCAAAAAAAGATCCATGGATCTTCCACTATCGAATTGTTATGTGACCTTAACTAAATAACTAAAACCTTCTTTATTCTGTTTTCATCTAGGTGTCAAAATAGTGTTACCACGTTCATGGGGACATATATCATTTTTGGACAGCTCTTTAAGTTGAGTACTCATTATTCTACCATGAGATCAAAACTAGTAAATCATACTACTACTCTATTAGGATGATATAGAATACCTATTAGCTATTTATGACCCTAACATTAGAAAAGAAAGTGAGCAGCCAGCATTAATGCTTAACGTGATGAGAGTCATCATTCAGCACTGTCCTGGTAATTCCCAATGCTCACAGCATTTGAGAAAGCCTTAGACATACCCCATGCCATCCAGAACATTTCCTTGAGAGGCTATCAGCAACATATGAGTGTTTGTATCAGTAGGATTTTAAAAATATACGTCACACCTTTTTTTCAACATAGTTTACATATAAAATTCATCCTTTAGACTATATAATTCAGTAGATTTTTAATATAGTCACAAAGCCATGAGACCATCACTACTATCTAATTCCAGAACACCACGAACCGGTGACAATGAATGAGAAACTAATGCGGACATTAACAACAACAAATATATATATTTGTTATCTATAGAGAGAGAGAGAATCTAAATAAATCCACTGAATAATTAAATGCAATAGGTAGAGGGATCTGCAGTCTTTATCAGGAAAGGATTAAAAGTCTCCTGAGCACCTGTATAATCTAGGGAATTGTAGCCTCTTGATATTTAATATCATTTGCTATAGTCTAATGACTAAATTCAAAATGAAGATTTTAAGTAACAGAAACCGCATTCATAGCTCTTCAGTTCAGTACTTAGAGGTTATGATGACAATTCATGTGGACTCTGATTTGTTGTCTATTGAACCAAAGCTATGTCTGCAAGATGCCAGCACAGCCTGGTCAAAAGTCAAATTCCAGCTCAAAAATTCCATATCCACAATGACTGACTTTTTTAAAATGAATTAGGGCTTTTTTTGCATTACAATTTTGCATTACATTATGGTGAATATATCTTTGATGTTTCACTGGGAATAACCCAGCTATTTAAAATGTTCTTCAAGCTGTTCTTAAATCCACAAATTAATGTATATATATTTACCTTAATTTACATATATTTACAATTTATTTAATTTATAAGTGTGTGTGTGTATATATGTTCATATATATATATATATATATATATATATATATATATATATATACATGAAGGTTGACAGGTCACCATAAATCTCTACTCCTCAGCTGTGAGTAGTTCGTGGCCTTACTTGAAGGGAAGGAACCCGTTGTATTGTTTTATGTGCAAATTTCTGCTAAAGTCTAGAGCAGATGGAATGAGAGTCTTGGAGTGAGTAAAAGCATTCAGGCCATAGGGAATTATCATGAGAAACTGGTGAGGGCTGCCCTCTCTGGACCTGGAGACTTTCCCTGTCTTTCCATCTTCTCTCTCCTCTTGAAAAATCAAGCCTGAAATGTGTCAATTTTATTTCTTTCACATTTTAAAATATCCCTCCTCATGACTGGCCACAGTGATCCCTCCCGCGTGACGTAACATGTATCACTTTTTAGTATTGCACTTGACCTCGCCACCCTTCCCCATCATAAGACATGCGACGCCCAATCCGTTCTTCCACTGGCATAGGCCACAGACCTTGTCGTCATTCCTGACACCACTGATTCACATGCCACACTCCAGAATATCAGAGGATAATGAGTTGAGCCACCTTCAGAAGAGAGTCCAGCTGCCTCTTACTTCTTCCACTGCTACCAGTCAGGTCTAACCTTATCACTTCCTGCCTCCCAGGTGTTTCCTCCTCACACATACCCACAACCTTTCCCATTCTGAAAACAGCAAGAGGGTGACTGTGTTACACTGGACGTTCATCCTACGTAACCCTAGGGTGGCACAAAATTTCTTGAGGATCTTTTCATCTCACTCAGAGAAAAAGTCAAAATATTCTACTGATGGTCAGTTAGATCTCACCTGGTCTGTTCCTCTCCAAGTACCTCCGCGCCCCCCTTCCTCCCCTGTGGTCTCTCAAGTCCAGCCCCATTGGCCTTCTTGCTGCTTCTTGAAGTCAGAGAATGTTCTTTCCTCCAGGCATTTGTACCAAGACTCACACCCCTATTTCCACTAAAATGGAAGATTTTCGCTGAAGTAGCTCCCTTCTAGGTCTTCTGTAGCCCTTCTCCCCCAAGGAGCACTCCCTGTCCTCCTGTGTGCTCACACTTCACAGCACTGGGACACCTCCCCACAAAACACAGAATGTGTTCCCATGTCGAGACTGGTAATGCCGTACGCAGGCTGAGACGGTAGAACAGGCTTATTCCTCACATGACAAGGCTGTCTAGGGAGAGCAGGGCCAGTTTGCTAAGCAGGTCAGAGTGGCCTGAGATGGCAGGGAAAGGAGACAGGCTGAGAGTTTCCTCGTGGTTGAATAATGAGGCTGCAGTGAGCATTCCTGCACGTGGCAGGAGCATAGGTACCAAAGGATGGAACAGGGGGTTTCCAGTCAATTTGGTTGCATGTGGGGCAAAGGGGGCAGGTCGTGATGGGGCCCCATCACGAAAGCTGTGGGCAGTCAAAGAAGAAGCTGGAGTCAGGTGCCTGGTTGTGCTCTTTGCCTGCTTCACCTGGCCCTGCCTCCACCACCACGGAACAGACTACTCACTCTTCATACCTATCTTATTTTATTGTTAGTCTCCTCATTTAGAGAGAATTTAAGTTTGATTTACAGGCAAGTGTATTTTTCTCTTTGGCCCACTGCGTTATACTCACGGTGTTATGCTCTAGGAGAGGACTTGGTACACAATAAGAACTCAGTCAATATTCATCATGTGAATAAATTCATTTTTGCTTTTTCTGTATAACAAGTATCCCACACTTACTAGTCATTAAATATTTGCTGGGTGGAACAACAAAATGCAATGTAACTTCTGACAATAAAGTGTATCAAAATATTTGCTCTAAAGTAATACACTAATATAACCATTCTAGTCACCCTAACCACTTTCGTTTGTCAGCTGACAAAATTTTGGGGGAAAAAAGCAGAATTATTAAAGAAAAATTTGCGTGTGAGCTATTTTTCAACAACTCCATAAATACTATGATTTATAGATTTCTAATTAAGTTAGTATTATGGACAATCCTTAAATAAAGGGGGCAGGCAATTTGAAATTTCCCATTGTGTTTTGGATATTGCAAACCCAGGAACCTTATGCAAAGTGGATATTATTTGACCAGCAGTAATGAACTCACTCTCTATGCCCTGACATATCCTAGGCCAGTAAATAGTTCAGAGCAGTAATGTGTACAATAGCATTTTGGTGGATTATTTTTTATTTGTTTTCACTTCTTTTTACATCAAAATGTATATATTTTTTTAAGCATCCACAACTTGTAAATAAGGTAAAGGAAAGACAGCAGTCGTGAAGTATTTTAAGATTCACCCAGAGATATTCTAATTTCTAAGGGAATGTTACTTTGTGTGACTTACTACTGATTAAAATTCTAGATGTATGAAGTTAGTTATTAAATTACAGATTTTTTCAGTAGAGATGCAAATGTTATCTCGAACAGAAAAAAAAACCCTTAAGTAATGGTTTTACTCTCTTATGAAATATTAACCTATAAAATATAGGAATTAGAACATCCTAGAGAATAACAATATTATTTTAACACCCCTTTTCCTTTTTTTTTTAAAGATTTTATTTATTTGACAGAAAGAGAGACAGCGAGAGAGGAAACACAAGCAGGGGGAGTGGGAGAGGGAGAAGCAGGCTCCCCGCTGAGCAGGGGGCCCGATGTGGGGCCCAGTGTGGGGCCCGATGCGGGGCTCAATCCCGGGACCCCAGGATCATGACCCAAGCCAAAGACAGACGCTCAAGGACTGAGCCACCCAGGCGCCCTCCCTTTTCCTTTTTAAACGCCGGTACACATTCAGTTCCTCATATATTCTTTGAATCAGCTTTACCTGCTACCTCCCTTATTTATTAACAAAATAATTTTGGACACATGGTAATTTTTTACTGCTATGGCAGTCATGTTCACTTTTTAACTTTTGAAAATTACACTTTGACTCATCATTTGGATGCCTGAACCATAGGGCAACAAATAACCGTATCAGTGAAAAAAAAACAATATCTTAGCTACCAGCCAGAGGAGATAATTTGAAACTAGCTTTTTCAAAGAGAGTATTTAAGATTCCTAGGCACTCATAAAATCTCAGAATGCCATCCACAAGTTCTAGAATTTAAATGCAATAGTCCATGGCTGGGTGGTATCTAATGTAAGGGGTTGAGTAGCTCCATCACTTCTATAACCATAAAAATACATTTTTTGATGAATTCTCAGTATTTAATAAATAATATCATTTAGCTGCCTCTGCTCGAGAGGTTTGACTTTCAAATCATAATGCCAGTATTTTATAACAATAAATACCTCTTTATGCCTCTTTTCCTTTAGCAAATTTTCTGAAAGAATTTTAGCCTCCCAAATATATCCCACGTATCAGACCAGGCCATGGTAGAGTCAGACAGGTAAGAGTGGTTGGTAATAAACTGAAGAAGGTAATCATCTGAGGTAGGTAATACTGTGGAGCTGTGGAAATGGTGTCACACATAAGTCACCTCTGCTATATATATTATTAGATCTTCCCACTGATGGGACCAGCCCCACACACACTCAGGAAGGATCTCAATCTCCATCAAAACCAACTTTTGAAAAAACAAAACAGTACCTCATCGGAGGCCCATACTGATACAAATCAGTATCTTGCAAGGGCTTCCAAGCATTTTTAAGCCTTACTTAAGCTGTTGAAATGAAATGCTTGTCTTTCCCATTAAATTCATTTGGGAGTAACCAAGTAATCAGTGCAAAGTTTTGGGATGCCAGGAAATGACAAAACTGACAGTCACCTGATTCCTGTCCCATACATTCAGCTGGGCACCCTGTTTCTCATCTCCACCCACGTCCCTGCCTGCTTTTCCCTCTAAGGTGACACTGTACCTAAGTCCATATTCATAAAAACGTAACTATTATCCTTCCCACACTTGGTTGCTAAAAATATCCTTACACGTTCCCTTCCCCTGAGGCATCCAAATAATTTTTCCCTAATCAATTTTGTTCTAAAATAAATCCTATGCATGACCACATGGTTGTTAGGATATCTTGAGTCCATATGAGATGGGGTAGATTTTGAAATTGGGATTTCCCATGACTTACTGCCTCCCACCTCCCTACACCTGTCTTTAATCCTTGTGGCTTTCCATATACGTCACTCAACAGTTGCTATTTCATTTAGACACTAATTGGATAGGAGAGGGTGGGCATGAAATGGATGCTTTGTTTATTTTCTATTTTTCATGTCTTCTTTTTATAAGCAATTCTTCCAGTAAAAAAATACTAGGTAAGGGACTATGTTTGGGGGTATAAGTTTCTAAAGAATCAGTTGATGTGCAAAAGACATAGTAACTCTAAGTTTGTTGGACAAAACATCATTATTCTCAACTGCCTAATAGTGAATTTCTTGCTTTGTTTAACTTCATGAAATTTGGGAGCGACTTCCCTTAACTTTAGGTATCAGGAATCTAGAGGCGTGAGTGTATAAGATTCTTCAGCTAATTTAAGGGTTTTAAAATCACCTAGTTCAAAGAATTATTATCAAATAAAAGTCATTACAGACATATAGCATGGGTGTTTTGTAGTTTCTTTAGTTAACAATAAGATAAAAAGTACACAAAATAACTGCACTTTTATTTAATGGTTGTACATCCGAGCGAATATGTGACTTACTCATGAAAAATTCAATGTATGATAATCCAAATGAACAGAGAAATGATAGCATTATTGTTGAATTCAAAGAAATAAAAAGAATCTACTATGTTTTATTTAAATAATTTCCTTTGTACATTTGAAATATTCCCATTTTGCAGTGATCTAGCTCAAAGAATGAGAGATTTATATGTTGTTTTATCATTTTAAGGGTTATCTTTGACATGGATTTCTTTGGCAACAACTTTTCTAGAGCTCCTGTTGCCTATGAAAATTGTTCTAATATTGTATTTATTTCATGTCCTTAATGAGGAACAAATTCCTTCATCTAACCAATTAAAAAACATCTTTCCTTTTTGCAGAGAGTACTCAAAATATAAAATGGCTTTTTCATTGTCTTTTCTCATAGTGTGACATCCCAAATATCCCAGAGAGAAATGCTAGCTATTTAAGCAATCCTGTCATATCTGAAAAATGAGCCCTTGCCTTAGTTACTCAAAGAAAGGGAAGGATTTGTCACCTACCAGTGCTCCTTTATCATGGTACTTCTGGATCATTCATCTTGTTGCTTGTCAACTGCTTTTTCAAATAGAGCCCTTGTAATTACCAAATTGACAATTATGGTTTTAATTGAGTGTGGGGGGTGTTGAATGTCTGTTGCTATAAATGAGTTGAACTTTTCCTGATCCTGATATTAGTTACATTTTGTACAGGCAAAAAGTATGCCTGTGAATTACGCACTTAAATGTGGTCGGAAGAGAGTTACTTTAATAGGGGAGAGTAATTTTTCTACTTACCTATTTCTAATCAGCCATGTATTAAGAACTATGCTAATGAAGAGAATAATGATCAACAAAAAACCTAAAGTATTAAATTAGCTTTTGATTGATGAATGATATCTTTCAGTGGATGACTGCTATAGACCCTTTAAAGAGCTTAAGCCTTGGAAACATGCAAAGCTTAGCTCTGCCAGATGTTGGCTCTATGGTCTTGGGGATGTTACATACTTAAGCGAATATTTCCTGTCCCTTATACCAATCCCAAGTGAGATTCTCTTGTGGTTACAACCACATAATAATTATGTAAATATATGTGACTGGGGTCCCCAAAAAGGGGCTCATAATGGTCTAGTCTGGGAAAATGCAGAATTTAATAGTTCAAAGGTCCTTACAAATGAGGTAAAGGCCCCTGTGTTTGATTCTTCCACCTAAAAATAAAACAAAAAGCAAAAACAAAAAATATTGTGATAATCTCTAAGGTTACCATCCTATCTCTTTCCTTCCAAACTGAGACTCATCCTTGAGCTCACAGTTAAAAGATCATAACCTAAATGAAGACCTTCCTTGAATCTCTGTCCTCCACCACCCAGCTCCTTACACATACACCAAGATCCTCTAACACCATAGTGACCTGAATCATTGATTCTTAGCACTTATTACACTTGCAAAATACTTATGTGTGCGATTAGTTGATATATGTCTGTTTTTCTCTTCTACAAGATTGTAAGCCATGTAGGGACATGGATCATACCTTTCCTTTTGCTTATTATCATATCTTAAATACCTACCAGAGGACCAGGCACATTATAAAGAATTCAATAAATACTTTTTGAGTGAGAAATCAGCTGAATGAGTTAATGAATAAAAGTCAATGGCCTTTACTCCAACCTTGCGAAACAAAGATACTTAATGCTCAACAATACTCAACGCTTCTAAGGCACAACTCTGCCCTTTTCCTCATCCTACGTGTTACCACTCCTTGTCTTCTCTCTCTTTCCTGGTTTCTTACTCTCTATCTAAAAAATGTAGGTATTTACCAAAGGTCTGCCTTACTTCTCTTTTTACTCTCCATCTACACAGTTTCTCTCTGTGATTTCATTCATATCCAAAGCTTTATCTCCACCTGCTGATGACTTCCGAATATTTATCTGCAACTGGGCCTCTAAGCCTAAAATGAGTTTGTTTATTCATTCATACTATGAAGCCTTTGAACTGGGTTATCTCTATGACCTCCTTCTCCTCCAAAACAATACTTCTAATTCAACATGTCTAATGACTCCTTCCTAAAACTACTGTCACTCAATTTCCCTCTATTTTCAATGATACCATTCTTTATTGTGTGCCACACTGGAATTTAAGCTCTCTTTTGGCCTTTTTTTTTTTTTTAATTTGAGTATAGTTGACACACAATGTTATATAAGTTTCAGGTGTACAACACAGTGATTCAACAAGGCTCACCACAGGTGTGGCTACCATCTGTCCCAATACAACACTATTACAACATCATTGACTATACTCCTTATGCTGTGCCTTTTATTCCCATGACTTATTCATTCCAAAGCTGGAATGTGGTCTTGAAACCACAGCCATAGTAAACATGCTGCAAAATTATCTAGCAAAATATAGCCCATAATTATATGTATATATTTTTAAAACTCTAAAATTTCCTGAATAGAATACTAATGCATGTGCTATGGATTTGCCCAGATTTCATCATATTTTTGAAAGCTTACAAACTGAAAAAATAGCTAGAAAAATAGATACCTGTGGTGGAAGTGTAACACTATCTTTTCTTTATTAGTATTGTTTTCAACCTAGGCAGTCTATCTTTCTAATGTAACTCCCAGAATATGATCCATTTTCAGAGAGAGAGAGAGAGAGTGAGGGAGCTTTCCTTGAACTTGACCATCTCTAACACTGTAATCTAGGCCCCAGAAAAATACCCCAGCTTCTAAAGTTACTCAAATTGTGAAGTTCAAAATTAAACTAAAATTTATGCAATTTTCTATAACTCTACCTATTGCCAATATAAAATAAGTAAATCCCAAATTAACAAATGTGCCAGTTTTTTTTTAAAGTTATTTCAGGGGTGAATGGGTGGTTCAGTCAGTTAAGTGTCTTCAGCTCAGGTCATGATCTCAGGGTCCTGGGATCAAGCCCCAAAATGGGCACTAAGTGGGGAGTCTTCTCCCTCTGCCCCTCCCCCCAGCCCACTCATTCTCTTTCTCTTTCTCTCTCTTGCAAATAAATAAAATCTTTAAAAAAATAAAAAATAATAAAAGTTATTTCAAAGACCCTATAAATAATTATATGTATCAATCTATGATGATACCACAGAAAATCAGAATTTGGTGGTTCTCTGGAAAATCTAGTTCTGCCTCCAAAAAATTTTAAATGGGGGTTACAGTTTACAAGAAATCATAATTCTTAAAAAAATATTATCTGAAACTTGAAAATAGGGCTGAAATTGGTGTGGTTTCAATATTACAATGATACATAGTCAAATAGGCCCAGCCTAATATTACCTAATGATTTCATGTACAATTGGTTGAATCATTGGTGAATATTTATCTGGCCAAGACTACATAAAGTTAGACTTATAGAAGACTAATAAGTTATAAATGAGTTTGGCTGCTAGAGAGGCAAATGATTTCCACCTGATAGGAAAGACAATAAAGGTTATAATTTTATTGCTCTGTAGGACATTAACCAGTTTTATATCTTATCTAGCAACCTTATTCTAGCATTATTTACTCTACTGACTATAGTAATGTCTAACAACTTTTCTTTTGAATGGGATTTACCATCCTACTGGTTTCTTCAGTAATAAATAACAATCTGAAACATGCTTTTTATAAATTTGAACGCAAATCATGTTGTTAGTCTCTGAAACTTATACTTTAATATAATTACTATAAAACATTATCTAGAATTTGGGTGATTCCAGTGAGGCGAACAAGTCACATTGGGACCATTGAGTCCACCTGATCAACCACTCCCTGCCCACAATCCTGCCTGTTAGCCCACTAAGGGAAATAATGATCAGAACTCTGAAAAGATTTCTCTCAGCTATGCCTGCTTTTGTGGGAACAGATAGTATTATCTGTGTACCTAAATTGTTTCCCTCTCCTAAATAGAGCTGTTAGTGTAAGTATCAGTGAATTTTATATAACAACAGTAGAAAGCATGCATATTCCATCCAACAGACACACTGTTAAGGTGCTAGGAAGAGCCATGACCAGAACGGCAGTGGATGAGATGAACCACACAGTGCCCGAATTCCTCTAAGACAGGTATTTAAGTTCTGCAGAGAAAAATGTGAGATTCTGCACTGGTTTTAAAGTTAAATCTGTTATAGTGACATTTTAATTTTGTGAAGATATGCATAGTCTTTGTTAACTAGTTAAGATAATTAGAACTGTATTAGTGATGGCCATTAATGATGAATTATAACCCATGGTTAGTGAATAAAAGAAAGCTAGAAAAGTTTATAAATTTGAGTAAGCATAGTTTTTTAAAATAAACCTTTTTTTGTTTTGTTTTGTTTTTCCACTTTTTTTTTTTAGCTTTGTTGATGTATAATTGACAAAATTGTAAGATATTTAAAGACTGTATCATGGTGGGGGCACCTGGGTGGTTCCCCTATGATCCTCTGTCTTGTTTCTCAAATTCCTCATACCATTGAGATCATATGATACTTGTCTTTCTCTGATTGACTTATTTCGCTTAGCTTAATACCCTCTAGTTCCATCCAGGTCATTGCAAATAGCAAGATTTCATTCTTCTGATGGCTGCATAATATTCCATTGTGTGTATGTGTATATATAAATATATATATACCACATCTTCTTTATCCATTCATCTGTTGATGGACACCTAGGCTCTTTCCATAGTTTGGCTATTGTGGACATTGCTGCTATAAACACCGGGGTGCTTGTGCCCCTTCGGATCACTACATTTGTATCTTTGGGGTAATAAGCATCCAACTCTTGATTTTGGCTCAGGTCATGATCTCAGGATTGTGAGATTGAGCCCTGCCTTGGCCTCTGTGCTGAGTGTGGAGACTGCGTGGTATTTTCTCTCTTCCTCTCTCTCTGCCCCTCCCCTGCTCATACGCACACACACACGCTCTCTCTTTCTAAAAAAATTAAAAAATTAAAATTAAAGTATGCATCATGGTGATTTGATGTATATATATATTGTGAACGGATTTGCAACATCTACTTAATTAACATTATCCATCGCTTTATTTACTTATTTACTTAATAAAAAAGTCAACAATCTTCATAACCATTAAAGCAAATCTTTTGCTGTTACAAAGAAAACTTCTTGTTTTGCTTGGTATACAGTCTTAGTAAGAAATTCAACCTTAAGATAAGATATACAAGTAGATATATACATTTAATTTAAATTTTATAATATATAAAATATTGGATAACTATCATATCTACCATATATATAAAATGACTATCATATCTATCTTATATACAAAATAACTAACTCAAGACTTGACTTCTCAAAACACTTGTGTCAACAATCTCCTATTTCTTCAAGATTATTTATTAACAACCATTAAGCTAGCTGGAAAAGACAGACTCTGCTTCCACTAATTTTCTATACAAGGCAAAATTAAAGAGGATAGGCATAAAATTTTCCAATTCTCAGCTCACTGTTAAAGAAATCTGTTTTCCAAAACATAGCACACACATGTATATGCATGTGAAAAGGTTACTATCCACAATGAAGCAAAAGATACAGTCATGGAAACCTACACTGATTTATGAGATAAAACATCTACTAAATTTCTAAAAGGAAAGTCATATTCTTCTATTTCCCTGTAATGACATAGCAAGCAGAGAAAAAAACAATATATTTTTTATAAATGCTTAAACTTTTCATTTTCATCCTATTAACCATATATCAAATACAAACAAAATACCAAAGTTACAGATACATTTTTTACATGTCCAGATAGATTATCATTTGGAGACAACTCATCTAAAGATATCCATACCTCTCCTCTTCTACACCAAAATCTCCAACCATGAAATTCCACGCTGTGATTCTTCCAGAACCCTATGGAACCTAAACGAACCCTGCCTATTTCCTAACCCTGCCTATTTCTTTCATGTGTAAGGCCTTTACCAACTTCAAAAGAATGCAGATGAGTCATCCAGGGAAATAGAGAAGAATGAGAATCAAGTCCAAGGGCACTGAGGAATTAACTGGGATACCAAGTTGAATAAGGAAGAGAGAACTAAAACCTATCAGTTCTTAGCAAAAGTTTATGGAAATGAGAAAACATGCATTAGTTAGCAGGCACTGTCAAATCTCATTTATAAAGACTTAATTAATTTGTTATTTATAGTCACGCAAAGACTAAAGGAAAATAAACCGTGCATTATGCATGGGAAAACAGACTCAACTAGCAAAAGGATAGAATCAACAAGACTGGAAGACATTCAAGAAGCAAATCTCTTTCAAGCACCTCAATAGCATACACCTTTTAAATACATGTTCTGTACCATTAAGTAGAGCACGCCAATGACCAGCCATGCTTACCTGCTGCTTTGATGTGTAAATCATGATTCAACCACCATCATTCATTCATTAAAGCAGGATTTCAACAAGGCAATCATCTGTTGCTATGTAATCTTAATTTAGCTAAATAACATGCAATTAAATTTAAAAATGGTGAAATTTAGGGACGCCTGAATGGCGCAGTCAGTTAAGTGTCTGCCTTCGGCTCAGGTCATGATCCCGAGATCCTGGGATCGGGTTCCACATCGAGCTCCCTGCTCAGCCAGGAGCCTGCTTCACCCTCTGCCTGATGCTCACCCTACTTGTGCTTGCACGCTCTCTGACAAATAAAATCTTTAAAACTAAAATAAAATAAAAATGGTTAAATCTAAATGCAAAATCCATTTAATAGAGGTCTTAATGACAACATAAATTTTTTATAAAACACTTAAATTTTTTTAAAGATTTATATATTTATTTGAGAGAGAGAGCAGTGGGGGGGAGGGGCAGAGGCAGGGGGAGAAAGAATCCCAAGCAGACTCCACACTGAGTGCAGTGCCTGACATGGGGCTCAATCTTATGACCTGAGCTGAAGCCAAGAGTCAGATGCTTAAATAGACTGTGCCACCCAGGCACCCCTTAAAAAGCATTTTTTAGTATCACCTAAATAATACATCTAATTAAAAACATTAAAAAATAATTAAAAGTATTACAAGAAAAATAAAAATTCATTGAAACCACACCATTCTGTATTTCCTGTGACAAATCCTGATAAGTCCTGACATGAATTTGTACATACTTATCATTCGTTCCATTAACGTAATGTTTATGTGTTTTACAGTTAGAAATATTAGTGGATTTGATTATGGTATGTTACCCCAAGCACTTCTTGAAGTGTTAAGTAATATGACATTACCCTTCTAATATCTAAAACCTACAGAACTTTTAAACACATCTGGTCCCAGTGACTTCAGGTAAGGGATCATGAAGTGACATATAATCAGATATATAATTTTATAATTGGGACATTATCATACCTGATTCTTTTTACATCATTAATCTCATGGGGGTATTTACCCTATGTAATGTACACTATGTACAAAGTCTTTATCTAATAGAGATAAATTTTTAAATTTTAATCTTATTTAAATATTTCTCTCTCCTGAATATATTTAAACCTAATCATTGGAAGTATTTTTGTCATTAATACACAATGGACAAAGGAAAAAAAC
Organism: Zalophus californianus; assembly: GCF_009762305.2. NCBI lineage: Eukaryota > Metazoa > Chordata > Mammalia > Carnivora > Otariidae > Zalophus > Zalophus californianus. Next base: position 143,583,644 of record NC_045599.1, on the reverse strand, counting down.
AAGATGAGAAATTTCATCTGTTAGTAAAGTATTTTAAACCCTACACTTGGGTAAATATGGACCCTGAATAAACTGTGAAAATCTTGTAGGGACCTAGTCATTCTTCAGATTAAAATCTAAGATTTCATAAAATACTTGATTATCATTTATTGAAAAAAAAGTGGCTTAGGGAAACAAAAAGGCAAAATTTGCAATAATGATGGCATAAAGAGGTGTGGCAGTTTAAGCATGAGATAATTACAAAACTTGAACAATATTCAAAACTGTGAAAGCAACAGATAATGGCCAAGGTGAGGAGAAACTTGAAAAGATACCTATTTCACTAAAAATTGTGGGTTTATGGATTTTGAATTAGCATTTGGAGGATATGCAAAAGCTCTAGGACAGTCTTTCATTCCGGCAAAATGTCCTAAAAAAAAAATCAGTGACTTTAGAGTAGTGCTTCTCAACCTTCCTGCTAATGACATTTTAGGATGAATAATTATCTATTGGTGAGAGGTGGGCCATCCTGTGCATTGTGGAATGTTCAGCAGAATCTTTGATTTCTACCCATTAGATGCCCGTAGCACCTCCTCATTTGTGAAAACCAAACATTTTTCTAAATATTGCCAAGTGTCCCTCTTCTCCTCCAAGGGAAACCCTGGCCTCTGGGATGTGCCTTTAAGACACTTTGTTAATATCTCAGAAAGATGTAAAGCAGCACCTCACATACCAACTTAGTGAAACAAAACAACATCTAAGATTCTTAAGGCTATCTCTTAGTCCTTCTGGGGTAAACAATACTGCTTCCAAGACTCGTAAGAGTATTGTCCAAAAGCAGCTTCACAGAGAGCTCAAGATAGAAGATATATCTCACAAATTCACAGGTATAGCTTTTGTCTGACAAAAAGTGGATTAAAGGGGCACCTGGGTGGGTCAGTCGGTTAAGTGTCTGCCTTCGGCTCAGGTCATGATCCCAGGGTCCTGGGATCGAGTCCCGCATCAGGCTCCCTCTCAGCAGGGAGTCTGCTTCTCCCTCTCCCTCTGCTACTCCCCTGCTCCTGCGGGCCCCCTCTCTCTCATATATAAATAAAATCTTTTTTAAAAAGTGGATTATAAATATATTTCAACATATGTAGTGTTTAAAGAAATTGTACCAACTTAAATTGAAAGTGATGAAAATGTGATAAAATGAAAAGCAAAAGAAAAATGAAGAGAAAAGGCCTTTGGATCTACAGATTTCATCATGTAGCAGGCGGACTGAGAAAGTACTCTGTTTCAAAAACATGAAAATGGAAGGAATATGTAAACAATAGCCACAGAATTACAGGGCAGAACTAAGAGTCCAGAGGACAGAGTTAAAACCACAGAAAATCTTTACTAAGGAACAAGATTGAACCCCAGTAAAGTAAGTGGTAATGTGTCCAGCTGATTTCAGTGACTTCTGTGTGTCTGGGTTCCCCCCTTTCTCAGGAGTTTCTGTAGTAATTAACTTTTGTCTGTCTGATCACTGTATATTGGGTATGTACATGTGGCCAGGGGTAGATAGGTTCAGATAACTTGTGTCTTTGGTTCAGTGGTCTTCAGATTGAGAGGGACTAAATCTGAGGAACCTCATTAGCACCTAAACTTAATCTATATGACAAGATTCTTGACCTCAAATCTGAGCTAATGCCATAATGGGATGAGACTTGGTGGGGCGGTGGGGGAAGATCTTGGGAAGGAGGGAGGGTACTCTGCATTCAGAAGGAACGTAAATAATTAGTGGCCATAAAAATATCACAGTGGTTTTAAAACATAGCAGCAAATCCCTTGCAATTGCTTCCATCCCGAGGTAAGGTCTATGCTCTCTCTCCTCTAATATGGGAGGGTGTAGAGTATGGGAGAGTAATGCTCTGTGACATCTGAGATTAGGTTGTAAAAGACCATGAAGTTTCCACATTATTTGCTGGAACACTCTCTCATGGAGTCCTGAACCACCACACTGGAAAGGCTATGTGTAGGTTTTCTACCCAAAGTCCTAGCTAAGGCAAACTTTCAGGCATCCCTGCCAAGAATGAAGTCATTTGGACCCTCCTAAACCAGCCCATAGACTAACTGAATACTGCTAAGTGGATTTTCTTGGTACCTCATGGTACAGAAAACTCAGCACTACTCAAATTTGTAATTTACAAAATTATGACATACAATGAAGTGGTCGCTATTTTGTGCCACTAAACTTTGAAGGTAGATTTTTAGCAGTTATAAATAATCAGAGCACCATGAAGTCCTGTCACCTGTTTGTTTTGAAGATGTTCTTCATAGAATTTTTAATTTTGGTATATATTGTTCTGCTTGGTTCTCAAGAGGAGTTTTGAGAAAATATAAAAAATATGCTGCTATCATTTTCCTACCACCATATTCTAAATCCTTCATTTTCATTAAAAATCATTAATGCCTTTGGTAGAATAAAGTCAGTATACCATTCAAATTTGCTGATGATCCAGTGCTGGATAAAAAGAGTTAATGTACCATAATGTATCATAGAATCTGTTGGAATAAAATGATGGAATTAATCTAATGCAAAAAAAAACTTAAAAACTGGAAAAAAATTTAAAGTCATTAATAGGGCAATGGTAACTCAAATGGCAATGGTAGACAGACTTGCTTATAGCTCAGCATCTGGTAAATGTCTGAGCCAGTGAAAGTCCATCAGACTCCAAAGTACATACTGTTCCTATTACTCTATTCTGGTCACTAAGACACAGTCCCTGCTCTCTAGAAGGTCACAGTGTTTTTCTAGGGACAGATAACAAAACCAGTAATTACAGTGCAGTGTGAGGAGTGCTATGATAGACTCTGAAGTTCAAGCTGTGGGAGCATAAATGATCACACCAAACTCTGCATCTCTTAGGACGTACACTGAGAGGAGGTGATACTTGACCAAGTCTAGAGAGATAAGGAAACCTAGCTACAAGGCAGGCAGGGAGAAAGGCAAGCAAGTCACAGCAGTTCTAAGCAATGAAATGCAATGCACAAAGCTATCAAGGCCTGGGAAAGTTTCATTTTCAGAAAGTTTTATTAAAAAGAGCTCCTGAAACAGATTTTTTTTGGGGGGAGGCAGGGTGCAAGAGAAGAGGAGGCAGTAGATGAATCTAGAGAAGTAAGTCAGAGGCTGGTTTATAAAACGCTTTGTATGCTGAAGGAAAGGGTTTGAAGTTTCTCCAAAAGCTGTGGAGAGCCAAGAAAGAACTTACACAGTGGCCAGAGATGATGAGATGAGTATCTGAGTGTCAGCATTCCCGGAAAAAAACTCACCTTAGTCTCAAGCCAACTTCTGAACTAATCCCTGTGGCCGGGGAGTTGGGCTTGCCAAGTGACTTTTCCTGGTGATGGAGCTGTGGGCAGATCCAGCAGAACTGACTGCTCACTAGAAGTAGGCTCTTGGGATGGATGGGTCCAGAGGGACTGGTTGTTGGGAAGGCAACCAACCCCAACATTCAAACACATTTTCAGATGACTGGATTCTGGCTTTTCACTTCACTCTTTTAGATGCCTTCAGGTAACAAGAAGACTAACAATCCTTCCTTCCTAAAATTACCAGAACATTCTCTCGCCCTATCATACAAATGGACTATTACAGTTCCTCAGAAAGACATACTTCTACTAATAAAGACTATCAAAAGAGGAACGATATGCTCATTTTAACTTAGAAGAAAATATGGAAGCCAGTAACTATACACACACGTATACTTATTTATGTGCACATATAGTTTAATATATGTAGAATGCTCATTAAACAAAAAATATTAATAAACATATCCAATGTGTTTCAAGGAAATTAAAAACACAGAAGCTAAGGATACAGAACAAAGTGTACTAAATGATTAATGTGTATCTTTATTAACCCACAATTATATTAAGGAATAAGCCAATTGAATGAGACATGTCATTTTTTATCTTGTTTGGAATAAGTCTACTTGACAACTGAGTGAAAACATTACAGACTTGCCTGAGAAAGTAAACAAAAAGAGCCCAATACTTCTCGTAGGGTTTATTGTTGGCTGCAGGACACAGCCAATTACATAGGGAGACTACAAATTTTCCTTAGCTGGGGAACTAAAGTGAATGTGATGAGTTCTTTTTATATAACAAAAGAGAAGGGAGCCTGAGGAACAGTGTTAATCAAGGATAATTGAACATAAAAGATGGAGAAGACAAAGATGAAGCCTTTAACAAGATAAGCTGCAGAAGGATCTTTTGCACAAGAACTGGATGAGACTGGGACAATCTGGCAAGAAACTATTTCCCCTGCAGAAGCTCTCCTCAAAGGGTGAAAGGATCGTTTGGAGCATACACAGACACAAATACTATCAACTCCTCTGACAATCAAAATATGACTCTTACATCTCCTCCAAGGAAAATAAATTTATCTTCCAATTTAAAACTGGCCAAATTCAATTGTTTCTTAATGTTTAAAAAAAGAAATTAGTCCAAAACAAGCAAAGAAAAAAAAGAGAGAGAGAGAGGCAAACTAAGAAACAGACTCTTTAGGCTCTTAACTCTAGAGAACAAACAGATGATTACCAGAGGGAGTCGGTTAGGGGTTGAGTGAAACCGGTGATGGGGGTTATGGAATGCATTTGTGATGAACACCAGGTATTGTATGCAATTGTTGAATCACTAAATTATACACCTGAAACTAAGATTACACTGTGTTAACTAAGTGGAATTTAAACAAACACTTAAAAAAAGAAAGAATTAGTTAAAAGTAGGGATAAAATATATGGAGAAGTAGTAAATGATTTCCAGTGACATCATACATACAGAATCACAACTCAAATTGCATTCATAATGAAGCTATCAATCTGTCTACATTAAAATAGGCCTTAGAGAAAACAACAGGCAACATGGGACAGAACAAAAAGAAGAATGGATTTCAAATCCAAATGCTCTGAAGTAAGAGTCTCAAGTCTGCCTTGCGGTAGCTCTGTGATCTTTGTTGTGTTACTTAATTTCTCTAACTCAGGTTCCTCTCCTGTACCATGCAGGGAGCGGCACTTACACTATACATTTGTTGTGAGTATTAATGAGCTAACATTTGTTGTGAGTATTAATGAGCTAACATTTGTTGTGAGTATTAATGAGCTAACATTTGTTGTGAGTATTAATGAGCTAACATTTGTTGTGAGTATTAATGAGCTAACATTTGTTGTGAGTATTAATGAGCTAACATTTGTTGTGAGTATTAATGAGCTAACATTTTACAGGACCTCTTATCCTATTAATATGAATTCGGGGGGGAGTCTTACTAGTGACATAAAGATGTATTGATTTTATACTTCCTCCCACAGGTGGAAGCCTCAGTTTTATTTTATAAATGAAAAGAAAAATAAAAATTCCTTGCAATGTTTCTGTGAGGATCAAGTAGATGCCATGTGCCCAAGGACTCTGTCTGCAAAGTACCATACAATTGCTATGTGAAACTCTGCTCCCCTTCATCTCAGCGGGGAAAAGATTCACTTTTTGGATTGATCAAAAATTGACTTTGACAAGTTTCATAATTTCAGTATAGTTTCAAAGCTATTCACGCTCCCTCCAATTCTATACAGTGACATTGTTATTTAGCCAGACTCAGGATGAGTAAGATCAATGTTTTGACAAACAAAATTCCCATTTGAAAGACTAAAAAAGAGGGCTGTCTTATAGCCTGCCTCCCCTTCTCCCACATATGCATGTAAATAACAGCGATGCACTCTAACGAGCTGATGGGTGATTAGTTGCCACTACTTATAAGCAGATAAGCACTTCTATACCGAGGGTACTGATTAAGTACCCACCCCCAAAAAGGTGCTGCCTTAAGAAGCAAACTTTTTAGTTAAATGTTGTTGGAAAGGACAACTTAGCATCAGTTACTTCAGCTATATTTTCATTCTTCAGATTTTAAAAGGCAATGTTAGATCATTCTGCAATGAGTGGATTTATCGTGATTAATTCATGGTAATGTCAGGAAAATTGTACTAAGTTCCACTCAAAATTAGCAGTCTTCAGGAATACTCGAAGACTTATTTTCATGAAGGCTCTTGCTTGCTAACATTTTCTTTTGAAATTTTAATACCAAAAGTCAATGTTTCATGTGCAATATGACACAGAAACATGTACCCATCACGTTTTAAAAGAGATTAAAATTATTTTTTTGATTCATAGAAATATAGATCCTACCTATTTGCTGGTAATCTTTGGACCCACTTCCCTATAAAAGTAAAATGGTGTTACTTTCAGGAAATACTATTAATTAGGTTCCTTAATATTCACAATTATCAATTCTGTCATTTGCAAATCTGACAACTAAAGCATATGGTGATTTCCCACTTTAATCAAAATTACAGAGTATTAACAATTCAAGTGCTTATTTAAAAAAACCAAATTGTTGTCTTCAATCTAGGACTTTCCTTGAAATATATGATATAAAGAAATACAGTAAAGGACATAATAACTATTCAGCCCTATATACTTTCTAAGTTATATTGCTATACTTAAATATGAGAAATAGATTTCTTCTGTGAGTCTAATATGGCCCTTTGTGTCCAAAACTTTAGTGACCCTCAATCACTGTCATTGTCAAAATCACCCACGGTATCTACCCAAAACTTCTTACTACACCAACATAAGGAGAACAACACTAATTTTTCCGGAGCCCAAGTATCCAAGTCTATGGTAGCCAGATCTTTCTACAGTGCAAAGCAAGAAGACAAGGGTGTTAGCCCATCCACAGCACAATAGGGAGAAGAGAAAGTTAAACTCAAGAAAATAAACACAAGCTTTGAGACCATGTGAAGATCAAAGAAATCAGAGTGGAGCTGAGTTAGCCTGCAAACAGGACCAGACTGGGGATAACGAGAGGATACAGGTGGGCATAGAAGTAAAGCCACTCTGTTCCCAGCTCCTGTAACAGTCCCTGGTACCTCATAGGTGCTCAATAACTATTTGATGAATAAATGAAGGAAGGAATGCATAAACAAATGAGTGGAAGTTCAACTGGCTAAAAGTGTGATGGTTACTGCCAGCCTGTATGTATTTACCTGGTCGTGCCTTATAAACACAAATTTGTGAAAAAATAAAAGCAACAACAACACTAAGTAATCACTGCCTTTGGAACTATTCCTCATGAGTTGAGTTTCTTTGTGCCAAAACACCCCATTTTTCCACCTCTGCTCATTTGGCATTTGCCTATTTTTAGATTCTCTTGTAGGCTTTGTCAGCCAGCGTCCTGGCTGAAGCTGTTAAATTCCTGATCCAGCATGTTTGCCCTTAGTTTGTGACCTTGATAATCAATGTGTTATCACATTTGTGTGGCACCAAAATATGGCAACTTCCTTCCTGAGATATCCTGACTCTGCTCTCCTCCTGACTTTTATCTGAGCGTCTCCTCCTTTATTTTTAGTGATCCGTTCTAAATTTCCAGAAGGTTCTCCCCATTATGGACCCTGATTTATAACAAAGCACTGTCAGATCAGTTTCAAAAGATATCTTTAGCCCCTTTGGTTCTTCTTACCACTGAACCCTTGCATTCCCTTGCTATTGGGAAAGGCAAAACCTCACCCCATTGCAGCTGCTGTCCAGAAATCTACCTGCTGCACTTCCAATGAAGACCTGTTGGCTATTTTGTGATTTTTCTGTGTCCAGGTCCATTGTATGCTGCCTGCTGCTTTATCTTCTTCCCACACACCTGGCAACACCATGCAGGTCTTGAAGCTGAGGATAATTTGTCCCTACTCACTTGTATCTTTGGGGCTCGTACCAATATGTTATATAGAAATTAATGCTTCCCAAGATGGCTGCAACAATACCTACCCGCTTACATTACAATACAGTCTTGACACCATTTCCACTGACAGGTCAGGTCTGTGTCCTCTCTCCTTGAAACTGGACTGGCTTTTTAAACTGAATTTTTACATAGAAAATGAAAGAAATGTCACTAGTGATTTCTGAAGCCAGGTCATAAAAGGCAGTATAGTCTCCATCTTGCTAGACGGAATGCTCTTAGAGCCTTTAGTTATAATGTGTGTAGTCTGACTTCCCGGAGGATAGGCTCTGAGGAAGCCCAATCTAGCTGATTTGAAGAGACTACATGAGATGACCCTGATACCACATGAAGAGAGCGAACTGCCTGGCCAATCCTCAGCTGCTCTAGCACCCCACTGTTGTAGCCACCATATAACTGCAAGCTCGTTGGGAGACCTAGAGCTGCAACAACCCAGCTGAGCTGTTTCCAAACTTATGATCTACAAATATCAGGAAACATAATAAAATGGTTTTATCTAAGCCCTGAAGCTTTAGGGCAATTTGTTATGCAGCAGTAGATAACTGAAACATCTTGTCACCTAGTTTTGGTGTAAATATTTGCCATGGATTTCTGGACTTGCTATTGAATTGCTCTAGCTGGCTTTACATGGAGATTTGGAAAGACTTTAACACTATGTTACCACTACTGCTATCTCTCCAGAATCCCCAGCAGAAAATTTTTTAGAAGTTGATAAGGTAATACTCACATCCAGCCAGATTACATAACTGGCTTCATAAACTGGTTCCAACGTATAGCTCTCAATTCTTGGAGTCAGCTTTATATCTGGGCTTTCCTCTTGCTTTGTATGGCCCACTCTTACTCAGATGCTCCATGAAGGGAGTGAAATCGAACTGATTTTACACACTTCCTTGCAGTGCTTCTAGCAAATTTACCTGCTGAGAATTTAATTGGTACTTGGCATCATTTCTGTGGGCAGTGACTGGCCTTTTCTAGTGAATTTTCTTCCCGTTATGTTGCAGTTGATGGATATCCCAAGTGAATTAATGAAGGGGAAATTTATGAATGGTAAAATAAATATTCTCTCCTATGTACATATTTAGAATGGAGTGCTTTCTGTTTAATTAAAATAATTCTACCATTTATAAGTCAAATAGATATCACAGTAAATGAGCTCCTTTGTGCAGAATGTTTCTATGTCCAAAAAACATAGAATATTGAAAATAATTAGGAAAAACTGGCACATCTTACAATTCAACCAGGTGTGACCATTAGAATATGTTTTAAAGATACTTTTATTTATTTGAGAGAGAGAGAGAGAGCACAAGTGTGAGGGGCAGAGGGAGAGAGATTCTCAAACAGACTCTGCCCTCGGGATGGAGTCCAACGCAGGGCTCGATCTGATGACCCCGAGATCATGACCTGAGCTGAAACCAAGTGTCGGTTGCTTAACTGACTGCACCACCCAGGTGCTCCATGCATATTTTTTCTCTAAATATTCACTTCCCTCCTTTTCTCACCAGAGGCAGAGTATACTTGATCATATTACTTATGTTCAGTTCGACCCTGTGACTATTTGGGCCAGTGGAATGGTATTAGATATGACATGAGCAGAGGGCTTACAGAACTTTGATTGCATCTTCCATTCTGGTGAACTACCATAAGCAGAGTTTGCAGCAAGTAATTACTGCCCCTTCAACCTGGGCCCCAGAACAAATAGCTGTGTAGCAGGGCTGACTCAACCTGCTACCTGGAACCAAGCCCAGCCAACCCACATCTTGAAGCAGAGCCACCCATCCTAGGTAAGCTAAACTGCAGTTCCTCTACAGAGCAGTCAGCATAAAAATAAATGTTTGGGGAAGCCACTGAGTGTTTGCATAATTTTTTATTTAATGTTGTGGTAGCATTTGACCAAAATACCAGGTATCGTCAAATCATAGTTAATTGGATATAAACCAAAGGTCAGCAAATTATGGCCCACATGCCAAATTCATCCTGCAGCCAGTTTTTATAAATAAAAGTTTTATTTATGTATTGTCTATGGCTGCTTTAATGCCTCAATGGCAGAGCACAGTAATTGTGACATACACGGTACAATCCACAAAACTTAAAATACTTATTGTCTGGCTCCTTACAGAAAACATTGCTCAACCAAATATAAAAGGATAATTCACACACAGAGCAATTAAAACTAAGCTCATCTATTTATATAGCACAGGTACTGGAAGGAAACAGCAGTAGGAGTGCAGGGGAAGTTTACTATGGCAAAGCATAGCTCTGATAGCTTTTTCTTTGACCACAGTCCTGCACTCCTCTATGTACCTACCTTCTTTGCTTGCTGACTTTGTGGTTCTTCCCACTAAAGGTAGAGAGAATATTTCTTTGTCCCTTGACTTTGGCCATTTGGTGACTTGCTTTGCCAGTAAAAAGAAGACCAAGTGACTGGTACTGGAAGTGCCAGTTCTGAGTCTAGACCGTAAGAACTTTGTGTCTTTCTGCTTGAGCTCTAGCTTGGCCATTATCATGGCCAAATCAATAGCCTGTTGGTCTCAGGCAGAGGATAAAAGACACATGTAGCAAAACTGTCTCACCTAAGGTACCAAAGCTAAGCTTGACCACCACCACCCACCCCATTTCACCAATACACACATGCACGAGGCAAATAAATATATAGGGCTGCATGCTCCTGAGCTTTTATGACGCTTTGTTATACAGCATCTTCGGGGCCACAGTTAACTGATTATAATAAAAGGCAGAATTTTAAGATGGCTTCCAAGATTTCTCACATCCAGCTACACATGATCTGCGTAATTCCAGACTGTGAATACAATGAGTGTTACTTGCATAATTAGGTTATATTATATGGTACAGTTAACTTTTAAAAAGGGAAAGTATATGAGTAGGACCAACCTAATCATAAGAGCCCTTTAAATTTGATCTAGACATCAGAGGACGGCAGAAATCAGAGATGTGAGGCACAGGAAGGATTTGATATGCTCTTTCTGGATGGAGGACAGAGGGAGCCAGGTGGTAAGGCAGGCAGGTAGTTTCCAGATGCTGAGAGCGGTCCCCCGGCCGACAGCCAGCACTGTGTTAGAACCACAAGGCACTGGATTCTGCCAACAATCTGAATGAGCTTAGAAGCAAATATTTTTTTGCCAGAGCCTTAGGACCAGAACTCAGTCAAGATGATCCCTTGATTTCAGCTCTGCGATATTCTGAACAGAGAATCCAGCCACACCCTGCCAGACTTCTGACTCAAAGGACAGTTGTTCCAAATTACTACACCCTGCCAGACTTCTGACTAAAAGGACAGTTGTTCCAAATTACTACACCCTGCCAGACGTCTGACTAAAAGGACAGTTGTTGCAAATTACTAAGTTTGTGGCCATTTGTTATGCAGCAATAGAGTATTAATACTCTGACATGATCTCTTTGTACCATTTTTATCATGTGTACAGTGGCTCTGCCTCAAAGGTTGTTGTGGGGATTAACGAAATAATGTAATTGTATCGCAGTGCCAAGCCAATAGTAAATACCCAACTGCTTTTAGTATTCTTAATTGCACCATTAGGAGCTTATAATCCAATACAACCATCATTGTTGAAGCAGACAGACGAGGCAATGATAAATTCTAGAAAGCACAAAATTCCAATAAATATATGATGAACAAATTAATTAGTGCATCTGGGGACTGGGAAGTTGTTTGAGCCTACAAGAGGCAGTAAGTTCTATGTCTGGGAAGGAAAAGGGATAAAACACCTAAAATTTAGCCTTCAATTGTGTGAATTGAGACTATTATTTGATTATGTAGTTAGACTCCATACTCTGGGCAATCATAATTGCAAATTTCAACATAACTGTATCTATCATATAATACATCTCACTCAATTTTTATTCAAAAGTAAGAGTCCTACAATGGAAAAAAAATTTACTTCCAAGATTTTATTTATAAGACAGGGTTGTAGACTAAATTTCTCCAAATATCATATGTTGAAGTCCTAATCCCCAAGACCTCAGACTGTGATTGTATTTGGAGACTAGGTTTTTTAAAGAGATCACTAGTTAAAATGAGGTCATTTGCATGGGCTCCAATCCAATCTAACTGGTGTCCTTAAAAGAAGAGATTAGGGCACAGATGCACACAGAAGGAAGACCGTTATAAGGACATGAGGAGAAGGCCATCTACAAGCCAAAGAGAAGGGCCTCAAAAGCAGTCAACCCTGCTGACCACCTTGATCTCAGACTATTCATCTCCAGAACTGAGAGGAAATAAATTTATGTTGTTTAAGCTGCCTGTTTAAGCCACCTGGTCCATGATGCTCTGTTACAGCATCCCTAGTAGCAAACTATTCAGACTGGAATACAGCTTCAACTTAAGAGCATATTCATCTTATTTGGGGGATTTTTTTTTACCTGGAAAAATAAAGGACAACTTTCTATTCTGTTAGTAGTACCTCACTGATCTTTGCCAAGAAGCCTCCTCCAGAATGTTGAAGTCTCTCATATTTCAACTTGAACAAGCCTGAGTGGTAAAACTCTCCCTAGGGAAATGGCCAATCTCTTATGTTTAGAGCCACACAACAACCTTCTGCTGAATATGGTCTAACAGAAGAGTTCTCACCACATCAAATATACTGAACAATGCCTTATTCATTTAAATACTTGCGTGCATATATTACAGAGGATATTCAAAATGGAGCATACTACTTATGCATTAAACTAATGGTTTTCATCATTTTTCACATAATAGCCATAAAAAAAATCTGCTCTCTGATCGTGTGTTGTATGATTAGCACGTAACATTTGTGGTCAGTATATTTTGCATCTCTCTACTGAACTACATTTGCCATCTGCTGGCTCAGTAAAAAATTATCAAACCTTTCAGCCAGCTTGCACTATGCATTAGACTTGCCATCACTTTCAAACACTGATAATGCAAATATTCTATTGTGAATTCCACTGAATAAATTATTCTGTGGGGGCCCAGGCATTTGCTAGGTTGAGACGTTTCACCAAATTTATTGATAACTGGAATTACACAACTTGTATCCAACTCACTTAGATTCTTTGCTGCCTGAGTTGGTGTACTTATTGATATGACCAAGGCTGCGAGGGCACATGTCAGACTTGAAGCAAACTCCTCCACTTAAGCCTCTCCACAGCAGTGAAATGTATAGGGAAGGTAAGGAAGCTGGAGCCCAGGAAATGGTGAGACTGAGTGAAAAGCTAAAACAAGAATAAAGACATGTCCAATGGCAGCATATGCATATCTTTTCTCTTCTATGCCTCAAGCTCCATGTCTCCAAAATTAGAGATATAAAGTTGTTGGATGAGGTCTCATCCAGTCAAATGTTGGAGGACTTCGGCATTCAGGGAATGGGAGAGTGTCAAAGCAAAAAATGCATATACTATTCAGGCTGTGACCCAATACTTGGATCTTCTATCATAACATACTCATTAGACCCATGCCCTTTGGGATCACGCAGGCCTGTGTTCAAATTCGGACTCTGTTACTCTGTTAGTAACTGGTTTTGAACCAGTTACCAGTATCACTCAGTCCTAATTCCCTCATATATAGAATAGGGATGATAGGTGGCGCCTGGGTGGCTCAGTCGTTGAGTGTCTGCCTTTGGCTCAGGTCATGATCCCAGGGTCCTGGGATCGAGCCCCACATCGGGCTCCCTGCTCCACGGGAAGCCTGCTTCTCCCTCTCCCACTCCCCCTGCTTGTGTGCCCTCTCTTGCTGTGTCTCTCTCTGTCAAATAAATAAACAAAATCTTTAAAAAAATAAAAAATAAAAATAATATTGAGATGATAATAGTTCATGCTTCAGAGTAATTTTTTGAGAATTAAATTAAGTAATCCACTTAAGTCCTCATAAATATAAAGTGTGCAATAATCTTAAATACTATTTTGTATTACTTTTGTTATATCTCCTCTTAATAATATTTATGTGAGGGATGGCACTCAGAATTACGTCCCGTTTAGGTACCATTTTTATAAGGGATTTTGTTTACCCTTGGTTTCAGTTTACTGGTTCAAAAGACAATGATTTTACCCAGTTCATATCTTCTCATAAAAAAAAATACACAGAGCAATTATTATAGGGCTTATAAAAACAGGGAAGTATTAATAGAAAATAAACGCATTCTATGGACTTCAATATATATATAATGATCTATCCATCTAATGCAATTAACTTAAGCATAGACAAACGTAGATAGACACCTGCACATACAATGCACATGGTCATAGGAACTATAGCTAATGAGCACATGATAGTGCAGATTGGTTCCTCTGTTCGTTAACAATTCCTGTCAATCACTTTATTAGAAAGTCCTTGTTCATGAGAGGGAAGGATAAACTCTCTGTCCTCATGTTGGCTTCTGCATCATCCTATTTGTGACTGCATCCAACACTAAAACATCCATGTGGGCCACTCTACTTAATGTAGAGTTAGTCACTTCACAAATGAGAAATTGTACTCTAACTGCAGAGAACCCAAGGTGCCCTGGGTTTACACTGCTCACACTTCATCTGCTTCACTTCTAGGACTACAGAGAGTTCCCTGCTTTTTCTTTCATATGTCAGGGAAACGCTGGAATCGGGGCAGATGGTTGTCACTCCCCAGCGATGTACATTCATGCTGTGGATTTGTTGTCAACAAAACCTACTATAAAACACCTAGAAAAAATATCTACTGTGATTTTCTTGTTGTCTTTAGACAAGAAAGAAAGATAACTTTGAACCCGGGAAATATTAGCACATTACTTATACGAACTTTGCGCTATGGTATTCCATTTCTTTCAGAGTTCCCCTCTCTCCCTGGCTGCAGGAACCTGGTTCAAAGATTATCCATTGGCTGCCAGGGCAGGGATTTTACTCTCTACCTTTTCTGTGGCCAGTTACACAAGAATTTTTCTATGTCTCTATATGTAGATCTCATGTTCCTGCTTGTTGGACTCCAAATAAGATTTTTGCTCTAAAGTTTAATGTGGTGGCATTTTCCCTTTAGTACCTTCAAAGAATTGAGCAAATGATGGGCGAGCTGTCTTGCCCTGTTACGACAAAACTAAAACACTGATAATCCATAACTGTTCCTTCAGTCTGACTCAACCTGAACACAGCTACCTGAAATTGTCTGAAAGCTTGCTCAAATTACAGTAAATTACAGTTCTTGTTTCCTTTCAATAGTCACCTGAGCTCTGCAAGGTACTCACTCATTCACACTGAATTGCATTAGAACGCTTGTCAATGGCTCCAATTAGGGTACATAAACAAAAAGGTGGGAACTTTAGACTAAGATACCTAGAGGCCAGTTGGAATGGTATCTTGCAGTTCCTTTATTCTCTGCTCAAAACTGTTCGCGTAAGTTCATATACTAGCACACTGATTTTACCCTTTGTATTAGTTTCTCATTGCAGATGTAACCAACTACCACAAACTTTGTGGTTCAAAATAACACATTTATTTTCTTATGCTTCGGGAGGTCAGAAGTCTGAAACGGGTCTTACTGGTCTAAAATCAAGGGGCTGGCAGGGTGCATCCTTTCTGGAAGTTTTACAGGAAATCTCTTTCCTTGCCTTTCTATTTCCTAAGGGCTGCCTACATTCCTTGGCTCAACCTCTTCCTCAATTTTCAAAGCCAGTAAGATTGAGCCTCTGGGTCAATCTTTTCTGTCTCTCTCTCTTTCCCACTTAAGGAACTTTGTGATTACATTCAGGTCCATCCAAATAATCCAGGATAATCTCCCTATTTTAAGTTCAATTGATTAGCAACCTTAATTCCATCGGCAACCTTAATTCTACATTGCCTTGTAACCTAACATAGTCATAGATTCTGGTGATTAGGACATGAACATCTTTGGGAGGCCATTATCCTGCCTACCATATCCCTTTACGTGCATAATTATTTTAAAAGTTTAAGTAGTTCTAACACCCCAGTTCTAGGGAGAAACAGGTGCAAAGAGTTTTATCTACAATGAACAAACTGTTCCAAAATAAAACAGTTCAGGGAGGTCTGGCTCCTTTTGTAATTGCCTTTGGATAGAAATGATCTGTAGACTTGAAGTCAACTCATAATTTCATTTCCTTAATGATGGTGGATTCAACAAGCTGACTGCTCCCTATAGCAATTTGAAGTATCAAGTTATCATAAGCAAGTTATCATAATTTTTTCAAAATGTTTTCTCAAATGAACTCTGCAAAATTTTAATAATTGCAAAGTTCTATTAATTGAGATAATGTGAAATTTATTTTTCTTAAGAAAGTAACAACTTTTGGTATGAGTCGCTTGAGTGCTATAGCTTATCAAAGCTTATTTCTATCCTTTTTCAAGAAAATATTTTAAAATACTTTGCCGAATGTTTTCAGGAAGACAGTCTGTCTACAAGGTACAGTTTGAGTGACAGTCTCCCAACATACAAAAACTTTTAAAGCAGCACGCATTATGTATAAAATCTTTTGGTAGACTGAGGTTTCTATAAAGAAGTGTAAGGTACACAACATTTTAAAATCTATACTTACTGGGAAACTGTAATCTTAAAAATAAAAAAAATGGCAAATTATATTAAAATACTAAGGATCAGAAGTCTAAATCAACCAGAAGCACATGAAATTCAAATGTGACATTACTAATCACTCTTTGTGCATATGCATAAGAAGCTGTCCCAGAAGCTGCATGGTTTGAAGCGAAATTGAGAAGATTTGAAATTAAACAAACACTTGCTTATTCACCAACTTCCACTCTCAAGGAGTATAGCTGGCTAATGAATTTCTGCTCAGTAGTTTGACACTTATCAATATTCCAAAAGTAAAATTAGTAGTCTCGCTCTCATTTGATCATGTTCTAGTTTGACACAAACACGGCTATCTATTGGAATATTTTCCATGTTAAAGTAAAACCTACAAAAAGATGTGTATATCTAGAAAAAAAAAGTGCTGTTTTCCAACCCATAATATATGAAGTGATAGAACCCTTCTCACTTCGTACTTAACACCTACTTCATTCCTGCCTGATATTTGCCCAAAAGAAATAGATGTCTGAGCTAAGTATTATCCTCCTGGGAGTATCCTTTCTTTTTAATTTAATTTTATTATGTTAGTTACCATACATTACATCATTAGTTTTTGATGTAGTGTTCCATGATTAATTGTTTACGTATAACACCCAGTGCTCCATGCAATATGTGCCCTCCCAGGAGTATCCTTTCTTAAAGGAAATACTCTTGGGATTGTATGATGCTATCATAAGATAAATGATAGCAATGATAATGATAGCAATAACAATTAAAATTTACTAAGTGGTTATCACATAACTGACATCATGGGGTTTTTTTGTATTTCTTTTTTTTTTAATTTTTTATTGTTACGTTAATCACCATACATTACATCATTAGTTTCTGATGCAGTGTTCCATGATTCATTGTTTGTGCATAACACCCAGTGCTCCACGCAGAACGTGCCCTCTTTAATACCCATCACCAGGCTAACCCATCCTCCCACCACCCTCCCCTCTAGAACCCTCAGTTTGTTTTTCAGAGTCCATCTTCTCTCATAGTTCTTCTCCCCCTCTGATTTCCCCCCCTTCATTCTTCCCCTACTGCTATCTTCTTCTTTTTTTTTTTAACATATATTGTATTATTTGTTTCAGAGGTACAGATCTGTGATTCAACACTCTTGCACAATTCACAGCGCTCACCATAGCACATACCCTCCCCAATGTCTATCACCCAGCCACCCCATCCCTCCCACCCCCACCACTCCAGCAACCCTCAGTTTGTTTCCTGAGATTAAGAATTCCTCATATTGGAGCAAGATGGCAAAGGAGTAGGAGACCTGGATTTCGTCTGGTCTCAGGAATTCAGCTGAATAGGGATCAAACCATTCTGAACACCTATGAACTCAACAGGAGATTGAAGAAAAGAATAGCAGCAACTCTCTAAACAGAAAAGCGACCACTTTCTGGAAGGTAGGACGAGTGGAGAAGTGAATCCGAGGCGATATTCAGGAGGATAGACGTCGGGGGAGGGGGCCTCCATCGGCCGCTTCTGGCAAGTGCTAGAGCCGCGGAGCACAAAATCAGAACTTTTAGAAGTCGGCTCCGCGGAGGGACGTCACTCCAGTGGCTAAGCTGGGGGTGGAACCCTCATCGGACAGTGTGGTCTCAGGACCCTCGGGGTCACAGAAAGACCGGGGGTGCCTGAGTGCAGCAGAGCTCCCAGGGATCGGAGCGGGGAAGCCGGCTGCAGAGACGGAGCCGAGGTGCGGGCTCTCAGCTCGGGGTGGCCATAGACCGTGATCCACGGCATGGTCGGGCCGCTGCTCCTCCAGCAGGGACCCAACAAGCGGCAGAGCCGGGGAGACTCCCCTTCCTCCCCCGGGAGGAGCGGCGCGGGAGCGCACCGCAGGGATCTGCTGGGTTTGGAGACTCCACACGGGGTCAGGTGCCAAAGATAAAAACACTCGGTCACAGGCCGGGTGAGCACAGAGTGCGGCCGGAGACCAGGGAGACGGGAGTGACTGACTGCTTTTCTCTGGGGACACACTGAGGAGCAGGGCCCCAAGTTCTCGGCTCCTCCGGGCGGAGACTGGGAGACCACCATTTTCACTCTCATCCTCCAAAGCTGTACCGAGAACTTGCAGGGAACAAAAGTTCCCGAGAGCAAACCCGAGTAGATTGCTTAGCCCAGACCACAAGGGCGGGGCAATTCCACCTTCCGAAAAGACATTTGGGACCCACGGCAACAGGCCCCTCCCCCAGAAGATCAGCACGAACAGCCAGCCAAGACCAAGTTTACCGATCAAGGAAAACTGGAGAACTCCAGTGCTAGGGGAATACTGCACATAGAATTCATGGGTTTTTTTTTACCATGATTCATTAGTTTTTCACAATTTTTTTAACTGTTTTTTTAATTTTTCTTTTTCCCTTTTTCAAACATCTTATCAATCCCTTTTTTTAAAAAAAAATTTTTATTTTTCATTTTTAGAGGCATATTCTATCCCTTCATATAGTTACCCTTAATTTTGGCATATATATATAGGTTGTTCTCTCTTTAAAATTTTGAGGTACAATTTCTTCTAACAGATCAAAATATACCCTAAATCACTAGTACATGGCTTTGTTCTGGTCTCCTGCCTGATCATACTCTCTCCCCTTTTTTTTTCTTTGTAAATCTTCTTCTTTCTTTTTTCAAACAACTTATCTTATCAATTCCTTCTATAAAATCTTTTATAATTTTCATCTTTACAGTCATCTTCCATCCCTTCATTGTATCAACCCTTATTTTGTACATATATGTCTTTCGTTCTTTAAAATTTTAGGAGGCACTTTCTTCTAACAGACCAAAATACACCCAAAATCTAGTGTGTGGCACTGATCTATGCACTGATCTATGATCATATTTGATCATATTCTGGTTTTTTTTGTTTGTTTGTTCTCTTTTTGTTTGTTTTTATCTTTTTCTTTTTCTTTTTTTTTCCTCTTTCTTTTTTCTTTCCCTTTCTTTTCCCCTGCTTTCAGGTCTTTTTTGATTTCTTTAGAGGATATTTGCTGGGGATGTTGTTAACCTGTTAGCATTTTGTTCTCTCATTCATCCATTCTCCTCTGGACAAAATGACAAGACGAAAAAAATCACCTCAGCAAAAAGAACAAGAGGTAGTACCGTCTGCCAGGGACCTACTCAATACGGACATTAGTACGATGTCGGACCTAGAGTTCATAATCATGATTTTAAAGATACTAGCTGGGCTTGAAAAAAGCATGGAAGTTATCAGAGAGACCCTTGCTGTAGAAATAAAAGAACTAAAATCTAACCAAATCGAAATAAAAAAGGCTTTTAATGAGGTGCAATCAAAAATGGGGCACGAACTGTAATGATAAATGAGGCAGAAGAGAGAATTAGCAATATAGAAGACCAAATGATGGAAAATAAAGAAGCTGAGAAAAAGAGAGATAAACAACTATTGGATCACAAGGGCAGAAATCGAGAGATAAGCGATACGATAAGACGAAACAACATTAGAATAATTGGGATCCCAGAAGAAGAAGAAAGAGAGAGAGGGGCAGAAGGTATATTGGAGCAAATTATAGCAGAGAACTTCCCTAATGTGGGGAAGGAAATAGGCATCAAAATCTAGGAGGCACAGAGAACCCCTCTCAAAATCAATAAAAATAGGTCAACACCCTGACATCTAATAGTAAAACTTACGAGTCTCAGAGACAAAAAGAAAATCTTGAAAGCAGCTCGGGAGAAGAGATATGTAACCTACAATGGTAGAAACATTAGATTGGCAACAGACCTATCCACAGAGACCTGGCAGGCCAGAGAGGACTGGCATGATATCTTCAGAGCACTAAACGAGAAAAATATGCAGCCAAGAATACTATATCCAGCTAGGCTGTCATTGAAAATAGAAGGAGAGATAAAAAGTTTCCAGGACAAACAAAAACTAAAGGAATTTGCAAACACGAAACCAGCCCTCCAAGAAATATTGAAAGGGATCCTCTAAGCAAAGAGAGACCCTAAAAGTAACATAGACCAGAAAGGAACAGAGACAATATACAGTAACATTCACCTTACAGGGAATACAATGGCACTAAATTCATATCTTTCAATAGTTACCCTGAATGTAAATGGGCTAAATGCCCCAATCAAAAGACACAGGCTATCAGATTGGATAAAAAAAAAACAAGACCCATCGATATGCTGTCTGCAAGAGACTCATTTTTAGACCCAAGACACCCCCAGATTGAAAGTGAAGGGGTGGAAAACTATTTACCATGCTAATGAACACCAAAAGAAAGTGGGAGTGGCAATCCTTATATCAGACAAATTCGATTTTAAAACAAAGACTGTAAGAAGAGATGAGGAAGGACACTATATCCTGCTTAAAGGGTCTATCCAACAAGAAGATCTAACAATTGTAAGTATCTATGCCCCGAACATGGGAGCAGCCAATTATATAAGGCAATTAATAACAAAAGCAAAGAAACACATTGACAACAATACAATAATAGTGGGGGACTTTAACACCCCCCTGACTGAAATGGACAGATCATCTAAGCAAAAGATCAACAAAGAAATAAAGACTTTAAATGACACACTGGACCAAATGGACTTCACAGACATATTCAGAACATTCCATCCCAAAGCAACGGAATACACATTCTTCTCTAGTGCCCATGGAACATTCTCCAGAATAGATCACATCCTAGGTCACAAATCAGGTCTCAACCGGTAGGTATCAAAAGATTGGGATTATTCCCTGCATATTTTCAGACCACAGTGCTTTGAAACTAGAACTCAATCACAAGAGGAAAGTTGGAAAGAACTCAAATACATGGAGGCTGAAGAGCATCCTACTAAAGAATGAGTGGGTCAACCAGGAAATTAAAGAAGAATTAAAAAAATTCATGGAAAGCAATGAAAATGAAAACACAACTGTTCAAAATCTTTGGGATACAGCAAAGGCAGTCAAGCCTTTCTCAAGAAACAAGAAAGGTCTCAAATACACAACCTAGCCCTACACCTAAAGGAGCTAGAGAAAACAGCAAATAAAGCCTAAACCCAGCAGGAGAAGAGAAATCATAAAGATCAGAGCAGAAATCCATGAAATAGAAACCAAAAGAACAGTAGAACAGATCAACGAAACTAGGAGCTGGTTCTTTGAAAGAATTAACAAGATTGATAAACCCCTGGCCAGACGTAACAAAAAGAAAAGAGAAAGGACCCAAACCAACAAAATCATGAATGAAAGAGGAGAGATCACAACCAACACCAAAGAAATACAAACAATTATAAGAAATATTATGAGCAACTCTATGCCAGCAAATTAGATAACCTGGAAGAAATGGATGCATTCCTAGAGAAGTATCAACTACCAAAATTAAACCAGGAAGAAATAGAAAACCTGAACAGACCTATAACCACCAAGGAAATTGAAACAGTCATCAAAAATCTCCCAACAAACAAAAACCCAGGGCCAGATGGCTTCCCACGGGAATTCTACCAAACATTTAAAGAAGAATTAATACCTATTCTTCTGAAACTGTTCCAAAAAATAAAAAATGGAAGGAAAACTTCCAAACTCATTTTATGAGGCCACCATTACCTTGATCCCAAAACCAGACAGAGACCCCATCAAAAAGGAGAATTACAGACCAATATCCTTGAGGAACATGGATGCAAAAATTCTCACCAAAATCCTAGCCAACAGGATCCAACAGTACATTAAAAGGATTATTCACCATGACCAAGTGGGATTTATCCCTGGGCTGCAAGACTGGTTCAACATCCACAAATCAATCAACATGATACAATACATTAAAAAAGAAAGAACAAGAATCATATGATCCTCTCAATAGATGCAGAAAAAGCATTTGACAAAGTACAGCATCCTCTCTTGATCAAAACTCTTCAGAGTATAGGGATAGAGGGTACATACCTCAATATCATAAAAGCCATCTATGAAAAACCTACAGCAAATATCATTCTCAATGGGGAAAAGCTGAGAGCTTTCCCCCTAAGGTCAGGAACGTGGCAGGGATGTCCACTATCACCACTGCTATTCAACATAGTATTAGAAGTCCTAGCCACAGCAATCAGACAACAAAAAGAAATCAAAGGCATCCAAATCGGCAAAGAGGAAGTCAAACTCTCACTCTTTGCAGATGATATGATACTGTATGTGGAAAACCCAAAAGACTCCACCCCAAAACTGCTAGAACTCATACAGGAATTCAGTAAAGTGGCAGGATATAAAATCCATGCACAGAATTCAGTGGCATTCCTATACACCAACAACAAGAGAGTAGAGAGACAAATCAAGGAGTCAATCCCATTTACAACTGCACCCAAAACCATAAGATACCTAGGAATAAATCTAACCAAAGAGGCAAAGGATCTGTACTCAGAAAAATATAAAATACTCATGAAAGAAATTGAGGAAGACACAAAGAAATGGAAAAACGTTCCATGCTCATGGATTGGAAGAACAAATATTGTGAAGATGTCAATGCTACCTAGAGCAATCTACACATTCAATGTAATGCCCATTAAAATACCATCCACTTTTTTCAAAGAAATGGAACAAATAATCCTAAAATTTGTATGGAACCAGAACAGACCCCGAAGAACCAGAGGAATGTTGAAAAAGAAAAGAAAAGCTGGCGGCATCACAATTCCGGACTTCCAGCTCTATTACAAAGCTGTCATCATCAAGACAGTACGGTACTGGCATAAAAACAGACACATCGATCAATGGAACAGAATCGAGAGCCCAGAAATGGACCCTCAACTCTATGGTCAACTAATCTTCGACAAAGCAGGAAAGAATGTCCAATAGAAAAAAGACAGTCTCTTCAACAAATGGTGTTGGGAAAATTGGACAGCCACATGCAGAAGAATGAAACTGGACCATTTCCTTACACCACACACAAAAATAGACTCCAAATGGTTGAAAGACCTAAACGTGAGACAGGAGTCCATCCAAATCCTAAAGGAGAACACAGGCAGCAACCTCTTCGACCTCAGCTGCAGCAACACCTTCCTAGAAACATCGCCAAAGGCAAGGGAAGCAAGGGCAAAAGTGAACTATTGGGATTTCATCAAGATAAAAAGCTCTTGCACAGCCAAAGAAACAGTCAACAAAACCCAAAGACAACCGACAGAATGGGAGAAGATATTTGCAAATGACATATCAGATAAAGGGCTAGTATCCAAAATCTATAATGAACTTATCAAACTCAACACCCAAAAAACAAATAATCCAAACAAGAAATGGGCAGAAGACATGAACAGACATTTTTCCAAAGAAGACATCCAAATGGCCAACTGACACATGAAAAAGTGCTCAACATCGCTGGGCATCAGGGAAATCCAACTCAAAATCTCAATGAGATACCACCTCACACCAGTCAGAATGGCTAAAAATAGCAAGTCAGGAAATGACAGATGTTGGCGGGGATGCCGAGAAAGGGGAACCCTCCTACACTGTTGGTGGGAATGCAAGCTGGTGCAACCCCTCTGGAAAACAGTATGGAGGGTCCTCAAAAAGATGAAAATAGAGCTACCGTATGATCCAGCAATTGCACTACTGGGTATTTACCCCAAAGAATCAAAAGTAGGGATCCAAAGGGGTACGTGCACCCCAGTGTTTATAGCAGCAATGTCCACAATAGCCAGACGGTGGAAAGAGCCAAGATGTCCATCGACAGATGAATGGATGAAGAAGATGTGGTATATATACATAATGGAATATTATGCAGCCATCAAAAGGAATGAGATCTTGCCATTTGCAATGACGTGGGTGGAACTGGAGGGTGTTATGCTGAGTGAAATAAGTCAATCAGAGAAAGACATGTATCATATGACCTCACTGACAGGAGGAATTCTTAATCTCAGGAAACAAACTGAGGGTTGCTGGTGTGGTGGGGGGGGGTGGGAGGGATGGGATGGCCGGGTGATAGACTTTGGGGAGGTTATGTGCTATGGTGAGCGCTGTGAAAGGTGCAAGACTGTTGAATCACAGATCTGTACCTCTGAAACAAATAATGCAGTATATGTTAAGAAAAAAAAAAGAAGAAGAAGATAGCAGGAGGGGAAGAATGAAGGGGAGTAAATCGGAGGGGGAGATGAACCATGAGAGACAGTGGACTCTGAAAAACAAACAGGGTTCTAGAGGGGAGGGGGGTGAGGGGACGGGCTAGCCTGGTGATGGGTATTAAAGAGGGCACGTTCTGCGTGGAGCACTGGGTGTTATGCACAAACAATGAATCATGGAACACTACATGAAGAACTAATGATGTAATGTATGGTGATTAACATAATAAAAAATTTAAAAAAAAGAATTCCTCATATCAGTGAGGTCATATGATACATGTCTTTCTCTGATTGACTTATTTCACTCAGCATAACAGTCTCCAGTTCCATCCACGTCATTGCAAATGGCAAGATCTCATTCCTTTTGATGGCTGCATAATATTCCATTGTATATATATACCACATCTTCTTTATCCATTCATCTGTCGATGGACATCTTGGCTCCTTCCACAGTTTGGCTATTGTGGACATTGCTGCTATAAACACTGGGGTGCACGTACCCCTTCGGATCCCTACATTTGTATCTTTGGGGTAAATACCCAGTAGCGCAATTGCCGGATCGCATGGTAGCTCTATTTTCAACTGTTTGAGGAACCTCCATACTGTTTTCCAAAGTGGTTGCACCAGCCTGCATTCCCACCAACAGTGTAGGAGGGTTCCCCTTTCTCCGCATCCCCGCCAACATCTGTCGTTTCCTGACTTATTAATTTTAGCCATTCTGACTGTTGTGTGGTGATATTTCATTGAGGTTTTGATTTGGATTTCCCTGACGCCGAGTGATGTTGAGCACTTTTTCATGTGTCTGTTGGCCATTTGGATGTCTTCTTTGGAAAAATGTCTGTTCATGTCTTCTGCCCATTTCTTGATTGGATCATTTGCATCATGTTAACATAGAAACCACATCAGCAGGTCTTTCTTATTTTCCCTTTAGGAGGTTTCATTAAGGCTCTTGGTTACAAAAAACAGAAATCAATCTGACTAGTTTAACTAGGGAAGCAATGTTCATAGGTGCCATTCTAAGGAGAACACAACTGAAATTACTGGGTACAACTTTTTTTAAAAAGCTTATTTTTAAGTATTAATGAGATATTTGGAAACAACAATAAAGAACAAATTCAAAGGTAATTGATTATCAGGAGTGAGCGTTGCTGACAAGACCTATGGTCATCCCGAATAACATAAAGATTGCTTCTGAAAGGACACAAGGAAAGAAACGGAGAGAAGGAAGGAAGGAGGGAGGGAAGAAAAGAAGTTTAAGGGTTAGAAAAGAGTATAACACTTACTGGCCACTGATATAAGTACCTTCATAGAAAACCTAAATTAATATACATAGAAAAAGTAAGATTTTAACAAGGATCTATAAAATGACATTCTACCATTGCAACAAATGGTGCTGGGGAAACTGGGTATCCACATGCAAAAAAACAAAGTTGGATCTTTACCTCAGATCATATACAAAAATAACTTGAAGTGGATTAAAAGACCTAGACTTAAGAGCTAAAACTATAAAATTCTTAGAAGAAAACATTGGGGGAAAAGTTTTCATAATTTTAGATTTGTAACAATTTCAAGGGCGTGACACCAAATGCCCAGGCAAAAAAAGAAAAAAATAGATAAATTGGACTACATCACAATTTAAAACTTCTGTACCTCAAAGAACACAAACAACAGAATGAGAGAAAATATTTACAAACCATATATCTGACAAGGGGCTAATATCCAGAATATATAAACAACTCCTACAATTCAACAATGAAAAGCAACCTGATTAAAAATGAGCAAAGGACTTAAAGAGACATTCCTGCAAAGACACACAAATGGTCAATAAACATTTCAGAAAAGATGTTTAAAGTCATTAGTCATTAGAGAAATACAAATCAAAACCATATGAGATAAGACTTCACAGCTACTAGGATGGCTATAATTTTTTTTAATGATGAGGATACAGAAAAATTGAAACCACTGTGCACTGCTGCTGGAATATAAAATGGTGCAGTTGGAGCGGCAGGCAGAGGGAGAGGGAGAAGCAGGCTCCCCACTGAGCAGGGAGCCCGATGTGGGGCTCGATCCCAGGACCCTGGGATCATGACCTGAGCCGAAGGCAGCTGCTTAACCGACTGAGCCACCCAGGTGCCCCTTCATGTCTTACTTCTTAACCTAGATAGTGATAACACATGTGAGTGTTCATTCTTCATTAAATCCTATGTTTATAGATACTCTTTAGTGCATATAATATGAAACAAATGCTTTAAGTTACTTTAAGGTTAAATGAAAACATAATGGAAACTCGTACAATCAGTAGGAGCTCCGACGAACTGGTTTTGAAAAACCAGTAGAAATTGGGAATCTGTTGTTCTGAGAACACTCTGCAACCAGACACCAGCCATTACTCTGGCCCTTGCCGCCAGGATGAGGGTCCACTGATGATGGCATTTTGTATCTTTTTCTTTATATTAAAAACAGAAACAAAAACAAACAAAAGAGCAAACAGTAAAGTTCATTTGACATGCTTATGCACTGGCCGCCAGTAGGCTGGAAAACAATTTTTAGCTTCTGTAGTGGGAAATGGGTGCCACCAAAATATAGCAAATATCTCCCACATGAGGCAAACCCAGTTCGTGGGTAGGAGCTTCGAGACCTAGTGCTTAAATAACTTGTCCATGGCGGCCAACTGGTGAATGGCAGAACTCACATTACTTACCCAGGCAGGCACCACATTTCCTCCCTTACGCCTTTGTATTTTATGAGGGCAGGATCACTTGCTAAATATAAGGCAGAGAAGAAGCCTAAGAACAAAGGAGGTTTGGGTTTGGGGTTTCCTTTATCTTCAGAGGGTAATATCTTTTCATGAAAGCAGAGACCTGCTGCTTTTAGGAGCATCTCTCCTCCTGTACTCATATCTCAACCCCCTCCCTTACACACACTGCTGGGGCCCAAATTGGCCGTGGACACAGAGGGCAGGGAGAGATGGAGGAAAGAGGCAGGCTACTCCAGAGTGGCAGGTGGCAGGTTTAAGAGGCAAGGCAACGTACATACAATGCTTATCTCAGGCAGTCACGAGGGGAGTAGAACTCATCACCTGCAGGCCAGAATCTTAAGTTTATACAGAGGCCTTAACTGAGTTCAGTCACCTGTGCCATCCAGATGGTCTCAATATCACCTTGCTCTTTCACACCTGCATCCTTGCAAACAACTCCCACTGTGGGAATGGTGGGCAGAGTCTACAATCCAAGGACAGGGGAGGTGGTAAAAAGCCTCTGATTGCCCAGGTCCAGCTCCTGGGTCAACCAGAGGTCATGTCTTCTCAATGACCTCCTCCAAAACACACACACACACACGCACACACACACACACACACACACACACACACACACACTTTTTATTTATTTTTTTTTGGTTGGTTGCTTTTTGAGTTTGTTTGTTTTATCTGCCACCATAGAGACACTGCCTTTGGGATATTAACATGTGAAAACATTGGTTTCTTATTTATGATTCTTTTTTGCATGTAGACATTTGAAATTTTAGTAATTATAGGAAACAGAATCATGTGGGTTATGCATTATGCAATGTGTTGTGTATGTGTGTGTATATGCTGTTGGCACATATTATCATACAAAAATGATTAGCACCTTCTGGACCAGTGTCACCTTGGGGATGGTAGCGATGTTGCCCTGTGAGCATTGTGAGGCTGTACAAACTGCATTTTCCTCAACATGAACATGTGCATGGGAGCTGGTCCCAGCAAAGAAGATACAGAGGCACTTACCCTTGAGTGAGGGACTGGCAGCAACCTCAGCCTCAGCCAGGTCTTCACTGAGTACTGTGTTGGGAAGCCAAAGCCTTGCATAGAAACTAGTTGCTGATGGCCCATGAAACTCAAATTGTACTCTACGTAAATTCATAAGCCAAGACTAATATTCTATAAAAAGGGTCCCAAATCATGACACCTGCATCTTAGGGCAGACCACGTATCATGAGATGTCCATCTTTATCTCCAGAAAGGAGAACCTGGACAATGTCATCAGAACTAAGTGTAGAGCTTTTTTGTTCCATTATATACAAACATGGGTGATAAAGGGCATGTCATTCAATTATGGAGTGAGAAAGGCATTGCACATCACATGAGCAAAGCCTCTTAAAGTGGATTTATTATATTTAATTAGACACAGAAATAATAAATGGGCCTTTTTGATGAGTGTCAATTTACAAACATCTTTCCACTTAGACTCTGTAATAACTAATCTCTTTTGGTCATATAAAATGACACCAGCTAAAACCAAAGCTCATTCTTATTTATGACAATTTCAGAAAGAAAAACTGCACAATATTAAAGTTATATAAACAAGTGAATAAATTCCATCTGAAGCTAAAGTCACTAGAAATATTTTCAAAATGAATAAGAAAATGAATATTTTAAAAGTATTTTAACAACCAGTTAAAACAAGTGCATTTATTTTAGCGTCTCAGTAAAATTTAATTTATTAAAAACTAAAATGCTAGGGAGGTAATTTTACATAGAGATATATACATGTAGCAAACTGAAATGCATATATAGCTTTACGTAAGACTGTGTCATGTTGAGAGGATTCTAGAAACTTCATTTTAGTTAAACCATGTCTTTGGTTAAAATAATACACTTTCTATAAGTTACAAAAAATAAGTATAATAAAATATCAGATCACACTCACCCCCTGAGTTCCATTCCCCCACTCCTCAGTGGATAAATGTGTAGATCTCATTAAATTTAAGTTTTACGTAAAAAATGAAACGCAGTGTGTCTCTATCTTTTTGAAGATACAAGCCTTATGAATCCTCCTCATGAATATGTCTGATTTTCCCTTATTTGGTGAAGAGACAATGGAGCGCCCTCAGCCTACACGTGTATCTAGAATCCACAGCCCTCAAGGTGTGTGGCTAAGGAAAATCACAGAACAGACGTGGAAAATAGTTACACTGATTTGTTGGGGTGAGCATTCTAGCTCAACTGTGCTATAGTGAAATATGCTTACCCGAGCCCTCTTTTGACCCTTACACAGTGAAGATGTGTGCTACCTGCTAAACATCAGTGTTTGCTCAAAACTGTAGGCCAGCTTTGCTGGGAGTCAAGTCAGGTAAAGATCTTGGCCACCGTCTTGTTCGTCTGTTCCCAAAAGAGCTATTCAGGTAAGTGCTGGGTGACTGAGTCTAGGTAAGGATGGACGGATGAAGTTCAGATACCTCATTCCTTCCTAGCAGAGAAGAAAAGAGCTGACTGTGTTACATAATTTTGAAAGGGCACTATTACTAAAAGTGAGTTGCTTTTATATTCTTGGGAAATATATGCCCAAAGAGGAAGCAGTTATCAAAGGGTAAGGTAAGATGGCAAAGAGGGAAAATAAGACATAGTTAGAAGGTCAAGTGTGGGAGGCTTCGGAGAGGTAGACGAGAAATCCAGGCATGCAAGCTTGGGCTGAGGTGCGGCTTCCTACCCATGTGTTCTAATCAGCAACGAGGTCTGTAATAAGCATGTGTTACCAACATGAACAAGGTCTGTGAACGACTAACACATTTACATTTAAAGCAGTCTTCAATGCCTCCCTATAATCTCTTTGATAGAAAATGCATTTGGTTCCACTATCTTAAAGAGACCTAATGAGAATTGCTAATAGGGGCTTCTTCCTTGGAAGTGCATCTGCCATATGCTCTCCATAGAGAAAAATGTTGAGAAGCACTATTTTGAAGGACATATGCCCTGGCTGGGGCCCCCAAGAACTACTTAAGTTGTCTGTACAATAACCTTACAGAGTTGAAGTCATATAGAACTCCACATATATTAACTAGCTATATCAGCCTCTGCCCAAATATGTGTTGCATCCAGATAATCAGATGCACGTCCAGATAATCCAACAAAATGTACTTTGCATGTAGGTATTGCATATGGGATGGGGAAGAGGTTACGTGGAGACAGGGTAGGGTGAAGGTGTCTAAGGAGACAGAAATGTGGGAATAATAAAATGCAGAAGACCTTATGAGGATCCAGTCAGGCTTGACTGCTTGGAAGGAATGCACAAACAAGCATGTGAGCCTATTAGTGTAAGGCTGTATTAGGGCCCCATGATACTCTGGGAAGGCATGCACTGTAAGAGCATTAGGTGAAAGCCAGACTGAATATGCCTCTCCACAGAACTAGCAGAGGTAGGACAGATACAGCCGACAGGAAAGGAAAGGATAAAAAGTCTCCCCATCTAGGGATGTCGTACCCTTGGGGAGGCAAATCTCCATTACAGTTATATGGAGAATGTGAATCTGTGGATCTTTAGAAACACCTTTGTGAAAGCTTGTGAAAACAAGTCAGGGATTATAGGTAGAGCAATTTTTCAGGAAGAGGGGAGTGACAAAGCTGGGAAAGAAAGCAGGGCACAATTAAAAAGGTCAGGGCTACAGGGAAGGATACAAGACAGGCAGTGGGAATCTGGAGACTCCCTCTGGCTCACTGACTCACGGAGTTGTTAATGACTTGGTGGGTTACCTGTCCTTGACATATCCATTGTAAGGAGACAACTGGAGAGAGCCATAATTAATCAAAATAAACTGTAACTGAATGGTACGATTTAAGGCACAGTGGCACCTGGGACGCCCTGAAGCGTAGAGAATCCTTCCTGTTCCAAAGTCCCAGGTAGACAATTGTACTTTCTTTCACCTTCTTCTCCTCCAACCGGTTTTGACTTCTGTTCTCATTACAGATCCACTTTCTCTCTATTCTTTGATTCTTCTCTTCCTCTATCGCTCAATCTATCAAGAGATTTTAAGTTTCAGTAGCTGTTTTCTTAGACCCACTTTTTTTACATCAGCTTTTGGAGTGAAATGGCAGAGAGAAGCCCCAATAATACCACTTCTACCAATAATCTATCACTTCTCAGTGCTGTTTTATTTGGAGATTGGCAACCTGGGGCATCATCGAGAGATTGCTGGAAAAAAATTTTTTTTTAATTTATTCCAAGAGAAATGGCCTTCTGTTACAGACTCATGATGGAAAACTCTGCCCATTTAGCAGAAAAGGAGTGTGGCAAAAAGAGGTGTCAAAAGAGAAGGAAGTCAGATTGCTGAATCAGAAAGAATCTGTAGATGTAAAGATAAAAATCCCATCTAATTAGTTTAAGCAGAAATAAATTTCCTAAGCAATAGAGGTAGCACACAGACTTTCTAGGAGGGTCGAGAACTGCACTTGGAGGCTATACAGCTAGCTCAATGCCCAAGCCACACAGGCAGAAGCTGCAGTGGAGCCCAGTTGCTGCCATCAAAGGTGCCAGTTCTTGGTATCAATGATGCTGGGTAAGGAATTGCTCTGCCAGGACCTCTCTAATTGCTGCTCTGTGAAGATAGATGTCTCCACCACAAGGATTCCTCCTTCTTCAGGAGGAATGCATCTGAATGATGGAGTCAAGGCCTTGTGCTAAGCCCCAGCTGCAAAGAAAGTGGGCAAGTGGGTTCCTAGCTCCTCCCATGAAGCCATGGAACCTAAGATGGGAAAGTCTCACAAAGGAGAAACATTAACATGGTGCTAGGTATATCTACAAATGTATACTAAATGTCCACTACATTACTCAGCCATCAGAAAGGATGAATACCTACCATTTACAGTGACATGGATGGGACTGGAGGGTATTATGCTAAGTGAAATAAGTCAAGCAGAGAAAGACAATTATCATATGATTTCACTCATATGAGGAATATAAGGAATAGTGCAGAGGACCACAGGGGAAGGGAGGGAAACCTGAAAGGGAAAAAATCAAGGAGGGAGACAAACCATGAGAGATTCTTGACTCTGGGAAACAAACTGAGGGTTGCAGAAGGCAGCGGGGTGGGCAGATGGGTTAGCCCAGTGATGAGTATTAAGTAGGGCACATGATGTGATGAGCACAGGGTGTTATATGCAACTAATGAATCATTGAACATTATATCACAAACTAATGATATACTATATGTTGGCTAATTGAATTAAATTAAAAAAATAAATGTCCAGTACAGTAAGGGAGGTTTAAATAAATACCTCAAGGTCCTTTAAATACTAAGAAAATAATATCAGAATGTCTACCAAATATCTATACTTATCATTGCTTTCTAGTTGGTCACCGAAGGTGACATCCACATGTATTTGATAAAGTGCAAATGGATTCTAGCATTAAGTGACAACCAAAGTGGTCATGTCAGAACCCCAGCTTGTCTTTTAAGCTGTAACTAGGCTTAGAACACCTCTGAGTCAG
Organism: Zalophus californianus; assembly: GCF_009762305.2. Classification (NCBI taxonomy): domain Eukaryota; kingdom Metazoa; phylum Chordata; class Mammalia; order Carnivora; family Otariidae; genus Zalophus; species Zalophus californianus. The sequence continues at coordinate 143,551,036 of NC_045599.1, read as the reverse complement.
CCATTTCATTTGATATGTGCATGGACAGTGAATGAATTGGCAAAAATGACCCAAATAATCAGTTGCAGAAGCAGAACTGGAATGATATAATTATGCATGCTCAATATGACCTCCACATTTGCTCTTCTCTAGAATCACGTGCCAGAGGAGTCAGTCTGACTGTTGGATTCGATTTCCACTTCTCATTAGCTTCATAATCCCCCAGTTCCCTGTTGTTTGGATGAAGAGCTTGCTCAAACCTGCTTTTAACTATATCATGTGTCCCTTGCACAACCAGTTCTTTCTCTAACCACATCTGATCTGTGCTGGGCCCCAGCTTTTCCCCATGCTTCTAGACTTTAGACCCTTGGTTCATGCTATTTCTTTTGCCTAGAATATCTTTCCAGATTTTCTGATTGAAATAATCTAATAGTTCTTAGAAGGTAAATAAACTGTAACCTTAAATCTATCCTGATACACCAGATGAAAGCAGGACCAATAGTTTACCAAATGTGTGTGTGTTTATGTGTATTACATTATATCTTTATTATTCCTTTACACACATACCTCCTTGAACAATGCACCGGTGGCATTGCCTTTTTTGTCTTTGAATACTTAGTATTTAAAATATTGCTTTATTCATAGGGCCCTGTTAAATGTTTGATGTGTGGATGATGCTATCATTCAGTCCATCTTATACGTGAAACGCCCTCATAACAAGAGTCTGGGTACATAAATACATAAATTGAAAATATTTTGTGAATGTGATTTTGTAAACATGTTCCATTTACTAAATCTTATATGTCAAGAATTGTTAGACCAGGCTTTCAATATACCTAATTTTCAGAGGTATCATAATATACTTTTAATCATTGCCAGTAGCATTGATTGAGAAAATAAAACATAGTTTACTATGTAAATTTCAGTTCTCTCAAGGCTGTCTCTCAGTTCATTCTTTGAATAAAACTAGTACATATCCAAAAATCTTATAATGTAAATCCAGATAAGCATTTTAAAACTGAAGTTTTGTATGCATACTATGAATGAGTGAAACAAATGAGTTAGTGAAGCAAGGCTTGGATAAAATCTTAATTGGAGAATTTACTGAGCCAACTTTTCCATTCCAGTTTGATTCAATAGCCATATTGCAAAATAAAAGAGATTGACTCTTCCAGGACCAAATTAAGATTACAAAGAATGATTTATATGGCCCTAGTGTAGGACTTTCAAAGTGTGGTTAAATAAATATTATTTCATAAGGCAATAGTCAATCAACTGCTGGGCATTAAAATTTGGTGTATAAAAGTTTATGAATATCACAGATCTGGAGCCCTGTATTCCTATAAAGATTTTCTCACATCACACCTTCCACACTTCAGAATTTAGAGAATAGCAAGTACAAATCTCTAGCGCACAGGCCATTACTATTAGATAGGAAATTTGTGAAGGCCTGGCAGTCTTTTACCTTGATGCCTTTAACTTGATTGTAAGAGAATCCAATGGAGCTAGATATTAAATTAAAGACTATATCCATCACACCAAAGGGTCTTTTTCAATTAAGCAGAATTCTGGGTTGTCTGGAGTTTTAAAAATGTAACCATTTTACTCCATCTTTCAAGGTAGGCTTGTGTTTGGGGAAAAAAAAAAACATATTAAGCTCTACTACCTTTCTAATATGAGAAGGGAGGCAAAGGATAAAATGCAAATCGACTGGAATGATGGACTCGGTCTATACACTGAGGAGCAGAAAGTTACTCCCATGCTTCTGATTTAATCTAGACAATAATGGAAGTATACTCAAGGGGAAGGGGCACATCTGAAATCTTTAAAGATGGAAGAGGCTAACATTTAAAAATACTTTAATACTTTAATAGTTATATTCCTGTTCTAGGGCTGCTGTAACAAAGTACCACAAACTGCGTGGCTGAAACAAATTTATTGTCTCACATTTCTGGAGGCCAGAGACTGAAATCCAGGTGTTCCAGGGATGGTTCCTTTTGAGGACTGGGAGGGAAACATCCATCAAGGCCTATCTCTTTGGCTTACAGACAACCATCTTCTCTCTGGCTCATCAAATCATCTCTCCTCTGTGCACTGCTGTCTCTACACCAAATTTCCCCTTTTTATAAGGACACCAGTCGTATTGGATGAAGATACACCCTAATAACGTCATTTTAAACTGGTTTCCTCTGTAAAGAACTTATTTCCAAATAAAGTTACATCCAGAGGTCCAGGGGGTTAGGACACAAGCAGATCTATTTTAAGAAGACACAATTCAATGAATGACAACAGTGTCCCGTGATGATCACTTTGTATACAAATCTCTTCATCTTGACCTCCATATTATTTCTACAAGAACTCTTACTCTCTTTTCCCACCATTGCCATCTTAATAATATTCATGCCCTCACTTTGGCTACTACAGCGGTCTCCTATTCAATGTCCTCACTTGGTTATTGTACTTCCTCCAAGTCACACTACAGTACACTGCAAAATAAATCTTCCTAATGTGTACACCCGATGATGCCATTTTCCTATTAAAAACAAAGCAAACAACAAGACATTGATGACTCTATAGTGCTTATAATGTAAAATCCAGATGTCCACATACCTTTATGATATTCAAGCACTGAATGATTCCACCCTAAATTTTTTTTTTACCTTATCTCTTATTCTTTGTCTTCATATGGTCAGGATGTGTTAGGTTATGTTGCAGTTATAAACAATCCTCCAAGATCTCAGTGGATTAAATCAGATAAGCTTTGTTTCTTTCTCTTATCATGTCCACTGTGGACTGGTCAAGAGGTTCTGCTGATCATAAACAACCAGGAACGTAGGTCAACAGGACAGTCACCATTGCAAACATTATTAGGGAAGAATGTGGGGAAGCATGCAATCACCCTTAAAATTTCACTTGTGTAAATCTGCCACATGACCACACCCAACTTCCAAGGGGTGCAGAATCCTACCACATGCCCAGGAAAAGCTGGAGCATTTATAATCAGAATTAATGACTCCTCTATTAGCCTAACTGAACTTCTTGCTTGATTGTTGATTAAACATCTCCCTCCTTCTGAAATGCCTGCTTCCTTCATACAAACCTGAACACCCTACCCATGAAGAGTTAAACGAGATATTACCTCCTCCACATAATGTTTTCTCATTGAACTGCCTCCAATCTTATGTAAACTTCCCTTCTCCAAACTCCTTGGTATTCATTACCTCCCTCATAACACTCAGCACAAGTTATCTGGTGTAGCTATTTGGGAAATTCTTATATTCCCTACACAACTACTTCCATTGGGACCAAGAATGAGGATTCATTCATTGGAAAATCCACAAGACATAAATCAAGTGTCTTACACAAAATGTGTGTTGAATACCCTTTATCATAAGGTGATAGAGGCTGCTTTTATTACAGGATGGCAGCACTGAAAGTAATTTTTTCCTTAAACGTTTTTGTGCTTTGTTGCATTTCCAATCTTTGTACAAATATTTTTATTATAAAAATGGAATGATTCAAAATTGTTCTGTTTTGCCACTTATCTTAATATGGAGAAAGATTACCACATACAAATAAACAGAAACAAGGCAAAAATGCCCTTTTGAGTAAAGTTTATCTCACATAAGGAATTAAGAAATCTGAAAATATACAGCACAGCAAACCCTATCAGCCATCCTTCTGATTCAGTTCTTGCCTGAACTCACTTGATTTGATACTCACACCCTTATATTATATAGTGTATTATTGAATCAGTTCTTAAAATAGAGTCACAGCTGATTATAAATATATTAGGTATACACAGTAGTTAGATTAGGGTCCCACTGACTTTATTTAATCATGTTCATCAATTCTAAAATATGCTTTTTTAATATTCAAACTTTTCTGATAGTTGGCCATGCAACAGTTGGCATTGGCTGTGAAGGCTTAAACTTAATCAGAGTGGTTCAATTGTCAATTTAATTAAGCAGCATTCATTTTAGCTAATATTGTGAGTTTTACATCCACTGAAAACATATTCTAAAATATTACATTGTGATTCAGCATTGAATCACAAGTTTACTGTTTAAGCAGAAAGGCATGGAAACAGAATAGTGGGGCATACCTTTGATGTTAGGGGAACTGATAGAGGAATGACTACAATTCCATAATTTTTAAAATTATTTTTCCAGGTTTATTAAGATGTAATTGATGTATAACATTGCATAAGTTTCACATAATGATTTAATATATGTATATATTGTCAAAAGATTACCACAACAAATTTAGTTAACATCCATCAACTCACATACTTACCAATTTTTTTCTTTGTGATTAAGAACTTTTAAGATCTACTCTCCTAGTAATTTTCAAATATACAAAATGGTATTGTTACCTATAATCATCATGTTGCACATTAGACTCACAGAATTTATTTATATTGTCGAAGTTTGTACCTTTTGACCACCTTCATGCATTTTTTTCACCACCCACCTTTTACCTCTAGCAACCATAAATCTGATCTATGAGTTTGTTTTTTTAGATTCCACATACAAGTGAGTTCATACAGTACTTGTCTTTATCTGTCTGACTTATTTCACTTAGCATAATGCCCTTAAGAAACATCCATGTTGTTGCAAATAGCGGGATCTCCCTATTTTTCATAGCTGAATAGTATTCCACCGTGTGTGTGTGTGTGTGTGTGTTACATACATATCACACACACACATATCACATATATATCACATTTTCTTTATCCATTCACCCATCGATGGACATTTAGGTTGTTTCCATATGTTAGCTATTATAAATAATGCTGCAATGAACAGAGAGGTGCAAATATCTCTTCAGACTAGTGATTTTGTTTCCTTTGGACTTATACCCAGACATATTTTCTTGGAAAAAAAAGTTTTATGGAAACTAAGGGAGGACAGAATCTACAAGAAGATAAAGCTTTCTTAAAATTTTATTACTGAGATGTGCACAAAAGGACTGCCTAATGCATACCAAGCAGTGCAACAGAAAGCAGGATAAATGGATGCATCCCTAGAATGGATAAGAAGATATTTCAAATAATGAGAGGCTGGTGTGACGAATTAATTAAAGTATAAAAAAAACCTCTTACAAAAGGCATAAAATAAAAAATCTCAGTGAGAAGGCATGATTGTGTCACAGTTTAATCGGAAGTGGTTTTTTCTTTCTTAGTGGAAATAAAAAAAGCTCTCCCTTATAATCGATGGCAACTCAGATTGAATGAAGTACAGTAACTGCCAACAAAAGAAGCCAAGGAAATATTTTAAGACTAAGAGCCTTTTTCCATTACTCTTGAAGGATGAGGAGTGTTCTAGGGCAGTGGTCAGCATAGCAGATTTGCCACAATGCCTCAAATTGAACGTAGTGAATTCTCCATAAATGCTTCCTCTCCCTACTTCTCCATCTTGTCCCTCTCATTTCTTGCTGGTCCTTGGTGGAGCATCCACTATGAGTCTCTGTTACATGCATTCAGTATTTGCACACCCTGCTTTTCAGGTCACAGGCTGTGGCTCATTGTGCCCAAGTCTACCAAATATTGACTTGCAGATCTAAAACTGCCACCTCAGTTCAAGGCTCTCAATTCTCCAGGTGCCCAAATAAAAATGGAATAAATATTTTTAAGGGATACTTTTTGTTAAAAAAGGAGAACAATTTTCAGATGATGGTCTGAATGTTAAAAATTCACTACATTTTAGAGAATTTTATGTTTTGTCTTTCATGTCCCCTTCCTTAGAAGCCATGATTAATCAAATGATGGTTACTTGGAGCACTGGGATTTTCATCTTTCATGTAGCGTCACATCAACCAAGAGCTGCAATTCGTGAGCACTCATTGCCAAGAATTATTTCCTGAAAGAAGCAGGGTTGCCATTTCTAATTTTTCCTTATCTTGTTCCCAGGCTTGTCTTACAAAGTACACACAGATGTTAAAATAACTGGACTGGGAGAAGTGGGAGGTGGGACAGCCTACAGAGTATATGTGCACCCTGCCTGCGGATCAAGGAGAGAATCTGCTTAGCAATCAAGTGCTTGGCTGTGGAAGAAGCTTTGGAGCTTTGTGGCATCACACTGAAAATCAAATGTTTACCTTAATCACTAGACCTGCTGTCTCAACCTGAATATTTCCTACACCAGAACTTAATTCCCAATCAATCCACTTAATGTCGTCATCCCACAGACATTTACTTCTGATGTAAAATGCCCAAAGAGGTCCAATAACCTCTCCAATATACATTCCACAAACAGAAAAATGGCAGAGGGAAGAGGGCACTAGAAACCCCTTTCATCATAATGATCTGAGCATTGAATCGCTGAAGGGATGAATCTTATGGTGAATGAAAGACTATAATCACCCAAATAATGAAGCATGGATTATTGATGCTGATGAAAGTAAGTACTAAGATCAAGTAAATATACTCTCAACTTTATCTCTCTCTCTGTGTTTGAAAAACCTCTGTTCCCTGTCAATACCCCTTGCCCCTCAATTTGAATCTATTTGAATAAGTGTCAATTTGAATAAGAATCAATTTGAATAAGTATCTCCAGGAATGGACACTTGAAAAATTCTAAAAATAAACTCCAAAAATCCCTTAAAGAGAAAGAAGATGATTTTGTAGGACAATGGGTAAAAGGAACAAAATTTTATAGAGTCCTTCTTAAACATTTCTATTCTTTCCCCCAAATCTTCTGCCTCGGCAGCACCATTTTCTCTGTTCTCTGTCACCAGCCATGGCTTTTGTTCCCAGAGCAACCACCATTCTCATTTTTGCAAGTTGCCCAGTCTACTGACTGTGGTATATACAGATACAGGCAACGATCCCAACTGCTGTTGCAGCTAAGCTATTTGTGTATTTCTACACAAAGGAGTCACACTTCAGGCCAGAAAAGCTGTCTTCCTTATCATATATATCTATGCACTAAGAAATAAAGTGGTCAAGAGACCATTACCACTCGAACAATACAATGTGATATAAGGACCATCATGAGTTAGGATAGCCATGTACATATATAAGCATCATCTACAGCATTGTTATCAAGAATGTCTACATTCTCATAACATCACTGGCAGTGCTGGCGTGGGTGCAACCGTGCAGTAGGTAAGGCTTGTCTGCAGCATCATTACTTAAAGTGTGGTCCATAGACTGGCGCCAGTCTGCTAACCTTTTTCTACCCCTTGATGAGATAAGCACTGAAATTGGAAGTGAGCATTTAGATACTTGTAGAGCAATTTGACATTGCCTGATGTTCAAGTGCATAATTGGTGCACACATCTAGCTGAACAGGGTTTAAGCCAGTTTGACATTGTCCGCATCTGGTATGAACTGACACCGGTGTTAGTATGGAACAAAGTGGGAAAAAATAAGTTCTTCGCAACAGGTAGTTTGAAACACTCAACCGGAGCACTTCCCCACCTCTTTTTCAGGGATCTTTCATTTTATATGTTGTCCCAAGCCTCCTATCCCCACAGAATCTCCATATTCCTTTGAGAGACTAACACCTGTGAATGAAATCTATGTTATGAGTAGTTGCTATGAAGATGTAGACATTCTTGATGTGATGTCTTAGTTGATGCTTACTTATGTACAAGGATCCCCTGACTCCAATCTAGTTCTTACCAAACACTGTATGCATGTGTACACATCTATGAATGTAACTCTGTGGTCCCCACCCCCTACTTCACCTGACCCTCCAAAATTTAGCATGCTCGTTTTAACAAATCTCATTGACGTGCCATGTCTAGGCAGAAGCTTCTCCATCCCAGGCACACCAATTAGCACCCCAAAGCAGTAAACATACCACAGTCATAGTATCGATGCCTTAAACTAAATGCGTTAATTTGAGAGAATAAGTGAAACTCATCTCAGGAAGACATAGGAGTCTGCTGCTCACATCAGTCTCTGAGCAAGGACCGCACTGTGCACCAAAGAAGAAACAGACACCCTCACCACACACATTCAGTGCACACATGCACATATGCATGCAGGTGCATGCACACACATGTACAAAGAGACACACACCAGCTGCCACACTCATACTAAAGCAATTGTCTTTTTGAAAATCAACACATTATACAACAGCAGCAGACTCAGCTTTGGCCTGGGTACTTCATTAAGATAATAAAGTTCACACTTCCATTTAGACATTGTCATTCTGGATTGCAATAGGTATTAAATTTTTTTTTTTTGCCTAACTTGATACAAACATAAAAAATAACATTAATATGTTAATATTAACATGACATGTTAATATTTATATTAGTATTTATGTATTTTCATCATTTATGTGATTTAAATAATGTATATTAACATAAACAATGTAAATAATAATAAATAATATGAATAATAAAATAATAAATAATATAAAAATAATAACATAAAAACACAAACATTAACAAAAGAAACATTGAAAAAGGCTGTGTAGGAGCTGAAAGACTTGCCTCATCCCAGTTCTACTACTTACTAGTGTATGATCTCAAGCAATCTGCTCAATTTCTCTGAGGATATTTCATCTTTCAAGTCAGGATAATAATACATACTTTGTGGAGTTATGGGAAGAATTAACAAACTATCCAGCACATAACACATGTTCAACAAAAACTATCTCCATTTTTTATTTTTTCTAGTAAAATATGTTTTCAACCAAGACTTCTTATCTTATACCCACCTCCTTAGATGTGTCTATGAAATGCATAATTGGGAAGTTTTTCAAATACAAACATCCACTATCTTTTCTAGCATAGCCAGACCACAAAATTGACAGAGAGGGGAAGAGACAAGAAGGATGACCCATCTGAAAATCATGGTGGAGAATGGCATCCTGCCTGTTCCCAGATTCTAACAAACTACCCCCAGGGTCCAACATTGAGGAACTGAGAGGAGTCTATTCAGTTTGGAAACAACGCAGCTCTTGCTATGTCAGGATCCCAGAGGGAGCAGATATTGGAAAAGGTCTTCAGGTGGTACTGATGGGTGATCACCCTGGAGAACCACTGACCAGAATGAAAAGGTGGACACGTCATTTGGGGTCTTACAGCTGATGGTAATGATGCTATGATAGAGGACAAGCAGGGCATAGAGGAGAGGGGCGTGGGATTCCACTCAGAGCATCCACAAAAGCTTTGCAGAGGAGATGACATCTGGGCTGAATTTCTGGGTGTGACCAGCCCAGTAAGATTCACCCAAGAAAGAAACTCAGATTGAATAAATTTGCCATAAAAAAAGAAAAGAATAGTCTTGGTGGAAATAAGACCATGGTGTTTAGAATAACATTATCAGTTTATTTGTTTTTGCAATGATGTAAGTTTCAAAGATATTAAGAAGACATTAGAAAAGGATTGGCTTCAGGCAAAATGTAAACTCCTTTCCCAGACACCTGGCAAAAAGAAAGATCATTTCCACTTATAGCTCTTTATAGAATACTTTTGTTTGAGTTTTAATGGTTTCTTTGTTGATTATTGCAAAAAATGAATATTCTTGAATGCAATTATATAAAGGTATTATGGTCTTCCAGAAAAACAATAAATACACTGAAAAACTAAATTCAGAAATTCTTCATTGGAATGCAAGTAGGTAAACATAAGGGATTTCTAATTTGTGTAACCAACTTATTCCCTAATAAGTTTCATTCTGGAAGAAGAATGATTGCAGTGGCATACACACTTCCCAAAATACCTTTCAGCCAGGGCAGTATCTTTATGCTGGCTGTTACGTGTTTCAAAAAGCAAAGATGCATTATTGAAAGGACAAAGTGGTAAGCGCTTGATTGGCTTTATACATATCAACAATGCAGGATGTTTTCAAATTTGGGGATGAATAATATGGAAAAAAACCAAAATCACTCATCCAGATTGTTTTCTGAGAAATATGTTTTTAATGGTAGCTGTGCTGTTTGTTTTATTGATAATAAACTATGCAATTCATCAGACTTTTACACCCTCCCTCACTTCTTTTGATAATTAATATGACCAGTCTAGTGATCAAACATTCAAGCCCTTAAAATATACAAAGTATATACATAGATATGATGTTAGCAACACAGTCAAGAGGGACAATGTGAGAGAAGAAACAAAAATATGGGTAAATGGAAAACTCACAAAAAGATACACTTCAGAACTTTACTTCCTCTGAATGGCAATAATCAAAAAGACAGATAACAAGTATGGGTGAGGATGTGGAGAAATTGGGAACCCTTCTGCACTGCAGGTGGGAATGTAAAATGGTGCAGCTGCTTTGAAAACTGACAGTTCCTCAGAAGGTTAAATAGGGTTACCATATGACCCAACAATTTCCCTCCTAAGTATGTGCTATGGGCTGAATTGTGTCTCCTCGAAACTCGTATGTTGGAGTCCTAACTCCTAGTACCTTAAAATGTAATCATATTTGAAGACAAGGTCTTCAAAGAGGTAATTAAGTTAAAATTAGGTCTTTAGGGCAGGTTCTAATCTCATATGACTAGTATCCTTATAAGAAGTGATTAGGACACAAACAACACACTGATTGAGGGAAGAATATTCTTGAATGCAAGAGAGTCCAGGAAGAGAAGCCTCAGAAGAAACTGAACCAGCAAACACCTTGATCTTGAACACCCAGCCTCCAGAACTGTGAGAACATAAACCTCTAGTATGCAACTCATCCGATCTGTGGGATTTTGTTATGGCAGCCCTAGCAAACTACTACAGCTTATTTCCAAGATAAATGAAAATACATATCCACCAAAAAATATATGTCCATGAATGTCCATAGAAGCATTATTGATAATAGTCAAAGGCAGAAATAATCCAAATAACCATGAACCAATAAATGGATAAATAAAATGTGTTACATCCATCCAATGGAGTATTATCCAGCCATAGAAATGAATGAGGACTGATGCTTGCTAAAATATGGATGAACCTTGAAAAAATTGTATTAAATAAAAGAAACACAGAGACACAAAATAACAGGTCACATAGTATATGATCCCATTTATATGAAATCACAGAACAGGAAAATCCAGAAAAACAGAAAGTAGATTAGTGGTTGCCAGGGGCTGTGGAAAAGAGAAATTAGTTCATGGGCATGAGGTTAATTTGGGGGCGGGGGGGCAGTGATCAAAATTTTCTGGAAGTAGGTAGTGGAGATGGTTATACAACTTTGTGATACATTTAAAAACCACTGAAATAATAGGTACCCTTTAAAGGGATAAACTTTGTGGTATATGAATTATATCTCAATAAAGATGTATAATATAGAAGAGAAGAAAAGGAGACTAGTCCCAGCTTCTTAATCCTTTATGCAGAAAAAGGATCATGCTCCAAAAGAGCTGAAGCAAAGGTAAAAACTGTCCCCTCTAACACTTAGAAGTAAATGTAAAATTACAAGCCACAAGTGAGATTGTGCCTTTTTATTTGATAAATTTAAAATATTTTTAAAGTTTTCTTCTTTTTGTTTTAATAAAATCACAAAAGTGAATTACAAGAACAAATGCTAAATGTACTAAAAGAAAACAAAAAACTGGCTTGACCTCCTCTGAATGTGTGAATCTGATACTAAATAATAAAAGAAATTGAAGGAAGTGAAGGGATGGGTATCTGGGGTCAAAGAAAAAGCTGTGAAATGAAAAAGAGAGTATCAGTCAGTCATTATTGTAAAGAGCTGATGCGGTGCTTGACCTGGTTTTCTCTTACCGTTAAAACACAAATCAGGTGTTTGCTGTCTCTGAACCAGGGACTTCTGCAATAGCAGTGACAAGAATTATTTACGAGGGCTGGTGTAGCTACTAGACATCATCACCTTCTCCTCAAGGTAGCTAGACAGAATAATCACCTGTGGAGTCCTTGAGGGACAATTGGGAGAAAACTGCCAGTCTCCGTGGTGCTGACACTACCATAACTCAGTCCTGGGGACCCCACATCCCGCCACACTCTTTCTTCTGCCCCAGCTACCCTGGGTCAGAAGGTCATATTAAGTCTTCATGCATCTTCTCCAAATTTGGCTGCTCTGAATTCCTCCCTTCAAGCCAACCATGTTAACTTGCATGCCATTTAGACACTTCTTTTCTAAATGATGGCTGCCTCTTGAGGTCACTCTAGGTGTTCAAGGGTCTCCACTGCCATCTTTGCCTCAGCCACCCTCTGGCTGAGCCACTCTGAGCAGGTAGTACTGCCCTGACTGTGGTGGGGGCAGCATTACCCTCTTTTCTGTGTTGGGGGTCTTACCCTAGTCCAAAGTATCAGCTGGTCACCCCTGCCCCACTTCACACCTTCCCTTTCTAGAACAATCAGCTTGCTCCACTTGTCCATTTATCTCCCTACCTGGGCCACACTTCAGAATAGACAATAATTTTCTGCTTCCTCCTAGACTTCTACTTCTTGACAAATGGACCTCTCCCCCACTTCCTTTCATGTCTCAAAAGCATTTCTTCATACCTTAGTGAGTGAGGGTGCATTTAAAAACAGTAAGAAATTTGAAAATGTTTCATGAATCCAAAAATCATTATTTTCTTTCTAGTCTTCTATTTAATATTTCACTCATTTTTATTAAAAAAAAGAAAAAAACAAATATTTTACTCTTTTTGCCAAAGACTAATGATAATTAAGTGTATACATCAGGCATCAATACAAGGTAAATAATAGTATACAGAAAGTTTTAAGAAGTTCACAGGATATCTTTTATTTTCTTTTGGTATAGCATATGGTTAAATCGCATCTGTCTTCTTTTTTGCTGGGTTATTGATTTCTATTATAAGATGCCAAGGGGTGTTTATGTGATAAGTTGCCCTATAAATGGCTTTGTACTCAGACAATGAAATGAGAAATGTTCATCTATAACCATAGTCCAGATGCTTCCTTGAAAATGTTGAAAGATGTTGCATTTAATACTGTCAAAAAGCTTGGTTTCAGAAAAAAACAAACTAGCTTCCCTTTAATTGACTTACCTTGTCTTACGAAACTACTATCACATAGACTCTAAAACTGCATGAAAAAAATTGCAATTGAGAAAATTCCAATATTGAAATATTTAAATTCTGGTTTAAATTAATCTTTTTTGTAACCAGTTGTTGAGATTAAACTCAGAGTTATTACTGCGTAATTTACAGCCACCAATAAAATGCCATTCCTAATGGCCAGATACTTTGATGGCCAGATTTAAATTATTTTTCACTTAATTATTTGGCAGATCTCTTCTTAGAGTATTTCAGAATTAGATGCATTGCCAATGCATGGAAAAGGCTGAGAAGACTCTAGATCTAGAGCATGCCACAACTTTTAGGAACTCCTTCCTCCCGCAGAAACAATTAGCTCAGCATGAAGAGTAGAATAGACAAACTGGTTTGCCATAAAAAGCCTGCTTTCATCCGTGAACATAACCCAAAGGCAGTGAACCATGTAGTTATTTGGCTATTATTTCACTTAAAAATACGTGAAAATCTATTCTTATTTCCTCTTTTCATGATCCAACACATTGGAAAAAGCTTGTCCCGTGCTTTTCATGCTTTTGAGGCACAATGATGAAACATGTTACCCAATAAATGTCAGAAACACACTAAGTCCTTATTTCTTTTCTAAAACCAAGAATGTTCCTACCATATAGCTAGGCTCTGAATTGGCAAAGAAAGTAAAACACTGCAGGTTTCTTCTTCACGGAACAAGACAAGGACGAAGGAAGAAATGACTTAATCTCACAAAGGTAATGCCGATTGTGAGGATGAAATAACAATAAATAAATAAAAGCTAACGTAGATAGTGCTATGTATACATTAACTAGTGCATTACTAATTTCATATATATAACATGGAGCAGAGAAAAACAAATGAAAAGCAAGCGAGCCAGTGGCCAATGTGTGAGAGAGCATATTAAACTCACACACAGACAAGCTTAATGGATTGTAACAATGAAATTTATTATAAATTTCATAATTCCCTCAAAAGATTGACTGATAATGGAGATTGATGAGTGATGCATAACTAAGAGGTAGAGAATGTTTGGTATGGCTGAAAGGCTCAGGCTTCAAAGGAGCAGCATGCAAACAAGCCTACAAAGATATTAGTTTTTTAAAACCTCAAAGTATAACACATAATTCTGCAGATAATACAATAGAACAAAAAAGACAAAAAGGTAAAAGAAGGGTGAATTCACTCTTTCTGCTTGAACTGAGACATCTATCTTCTCCTGCCTTTGGACACTGGTGCTCCTGCTTCTCAGGCTTTCAGACCCAGCTCAGGATTTAACACCATCAGCCCCTAAGCCTTCAGACTTAGACTGTATTACATGCCCAGCTTTCCTGCGTCTCTAGCCTGCAGAGGACAGATTGTGGGATTCTCAGCCTGTGCGACTATGTGAGCCAATTCCTACAATAAATCTTGATGATGATGATAGATAGACAGATAGATGATAGATAGATAGATAGATAGATAGATAGATATAGATGATAGATAATAGATGATTGATAGATCAGTAAATGATGACAGATGATATAGATACATAGATAAATACAGACAGATATAGATAGATTATAGATAGATTATAGATAGATTATAGATAGATTATAGATAGATTATAGACAGATATAGATATAGATAGATTTGAGCCTCTGGCCCAGGGTATCCCACAAGGCTACAGTTAAGGTGTCAGCAGAGACCAGGATCATCTCCAGGCTTGAGAGGGAGAGTATCCTCTTCCAGGTACACTCACATGGCTTTTGGCAGGGCTCAGGTCCTCATTGGCCAGTGGCCAAAGATATCAATATCTTGCCATATGGGACTCTCCGTAGGACTACTTGCAACATGGAAGATGGCTTCTCCCAGAGTGAGGTCTCTGAGAGAGAGAAGGAGTGAGTGTGCCCAAGACAGAAGCTACATGTTTATAATCTAATCTTGGAAATGACTTTCCATTCCTTCTACTGTAGTCTCTTCATTGGAAGCACGTCCTAAGTGCAGACCACTGTCAAGGGGAGGGGATTGCATAAGGTTGCAAATACCAGGAGTCAGGGATCATGGGGGGTCATCTCAGAGCCTGCCTACCACACTCCCCTTTTGCTTTTCTCTCCTGTACTCTTTTCTCTTCACTTCTTTTCCTTCCTCTTCCATCAGGGATTCAGAAGTCTGCCCACTGGCCCACACCTAACGCTGAATGAGAATGTGTGGAAATTTGGCTAAGATCCATTCTTTTAGGCTCACTCTCTCCAAACGACCTGGGCTTTCTATTGCAACATCTCAACTTTTTCTTACTTCCTTCATGACAGGAGATCATAAAGTAGACCCTGCCCGAGGCTCTTTATCAACTACTTTTAACACAACTTTGCCCCTGAGTGCCTAATCGAAAACTGCAACCCTAATAAAAAAAAAAAAACGAGAGAGACGTCAACAGAGCTAGAAGGGGTTAATCCCTTCAGTTGCTCCACCAAAGACTTTTTCAGTTTTTATAGACTATGAAAAATAATTACCTGCTTTAATATATGACACAGAAAGCAAAGAGACACTTTTGTACTGTTTAATTTGTGTGCTTTAATATCCAAATTCCTATTCAAGTCCTGACACCACAGTGGATCTCTGAGAATCTTCCATGTCACTAAAATTTATATTAGATTAGTGCATGTCCAATTTTCTGACCAGCTGCCTCCTCTCAGGTCCTCAGGGTGTCCTTAGCACCTTATTGCCCCAAGACTGATAGACTGGAATAAAGACATCAACACAGCCAATAGCAATTTATATTATTGGCACCATAACAGCTAATTTGTCTTCATGTTCTAGCAACTACCACTCTGGCCACCCTTATCCTCTCCAGTGTAGTAGCCAGTATTGGCATTTGGAAAGCATACATTTTTTTAAAAAATGATTTGCAGTGAAGAGCTGACAGTTGAAGCTAAAATCCAGTACTTTTTTCATGGTAAAATGTGGTGCTTACCCTATGAGAAGCCATGAAGCAGAGTGAGACATGTTGGCACTTATTCAAAAACTTTTGAAAATATGCTGGTGAGGTATTTCTAAACTTGTTAGTAAATAACTGCTGTTTATGATACGAACACTTGGTATATGTACTGATGAATAAGTGATATGTTAATTCTAATTAGTATGATATCTGATAAATCTACGAAATAGAGAAGTTCATTAACTACTAAGCATTTCAGATGATGAGTGGTGTGAAATGTCATGTATCTAAATATATTTTGGAGAAGGTGAAAATTGTCATTAGAATTATTCTCATCTATTAATTCTGACCAAATATCTTCCAATGCTGAACTTGCCTTTCTAATCTTTTTGGCTCCTTACTAGTGAGTAGAAATGGAGGGAAATAAGGAAAGGCAAGAAAAATATGTGAAACAAAAAAGATGAAAGAGGACTTAGAGGTTAGCACGTAAAATAGCAATGTAAAAATGCCATAGAACAATCAAAACCTCTCTGGAAAAATAAAAAAGGGACTATGTTAAAATCCAAAGAGATTATCACCTCACACCTGTCAGAATGGCTGAAATCAACAATACAACAAACAACAGGGATTGACGAGGATATGAAGAATCCTGTTGATGGGAATGCAAACTGGTGCAGCCACTCTGGAAAACAGTATGGAGTTTCCTCAAAAAGTTAAAAATAGAACTACCCTATGATCCAGCAATTGCACTACTAGGTATTTATCCAAAGAATACAAAAATACTAATTCCAAGGGATACATGCACCCCTGATGTTTATAGCAGCATTATCTACAAGAGCCAAATTATGGAAACAGACCAAATGTCCATTGACTGATAAATGGACAAAGAAGATGTTGTATGTACACACACACACACACACACACACACACACACACACACACTGGAATATTAGTCATAAAAAAGAATGAAATCTTGTCATTTGCAACAACATGGATGGAGCCAGAGAGTATTACGCTAAGGGAAATAAATCAGTCAGAGAAAGACAAATACTATGTGATTCCACTCATTTGTGGAATTTAAGAAACAAAACAAATGATCATAGAGAAAAAAGAGAGAGAGAGGTAAACCAAGAGACAGACTCTTAACTATAGAGAACAAACTGATGGTCACCAGAGGAGAGATGGGCAGGGGGATGGGTGACCTAGGCGATGGGGATTAAGGAGGGCACTTGTGTGAGTCCTAGGTGTTGTATGGAAGTGCTGAATCACTAAATTGTGCACCTGAAACTAATATTACACTGTATGTTAACTAATTAAAATTTAAATAAAAACAAACAAACAAAAAAAAACCTGAGTTGCATTTTGCTTCATTTCTTCCTCAATTTCCAATGAAAATAATTGCACTTAGATATTTATTAGAAATATTAAAGGCATAGTTGTAATTGGTTTACTGTTACCTTGTGAATATTGTGTATCATATAATAGATGGCCTGTTCTTCCCATCCATTGTTGTGAAGCTCAGAACTAAATATTTGACTCACCTCTAACAAATGCATGGATTTTGTATGGTATACATTTTATTCTCACTTTTTCCTGGATGTAGTTCATTTCTTCCTATCTCTATTTTCATTTTGGGGGGAAGTTGTATTTAAAGACTTTATTTTTTGTTTGTTTTTGGAGCAATTTTAGATTCACAGCAAAATTAAGAGGAAAGTATGGAGATTTTCCATATAGCCCCTGCCCCCATGCATAGTCTCCCCCTTTGTAAACATCCCTCACCAGAATGGTACTTTTGTTATAATTAATAAACCTACATTGATACATTATAATTGTCTGAAGTCTATAGTTTATATTAGGGTTCATTCTTGGTGTTGTACATCTCAAGAATTAGACAAATGTGTAATGACATGTATCCATCATTAGGATATTACACAGAGAAATATTACTTCCCTAAAATTTTTCTGTGCTCTTCCTATTCATCCCTTCCTTCCCCCCAAACCCTGGTGACTGCTGATACTTTTACAGCCTTCATAGTTTTGCCTTTTCCAGAATGTTATATAGTTGACAAATCATGTCATCTATAGCTTTTCCTGGTCAGCTTTGATCACTTAGTAATACACATTTAATTTTTCTCCATGACTCTTTATGGCTTGATTTTTTAAAAATCACTGAATAATGTTCCACTGTCTGGATGTAACACAGTTTATTTGTTCGCTCACCTACTGAAGGATATCTTTGTTGCTTCCAAGTTTTGACAAATACAAATAAAGCTGGTAAAAATGTCTGTGTACAGGTTTTTGGGTGGACATAAGTTTTTAACTCCTTTTGGTATAGTTCAAGGAGCGTGATTTCTGGATTGTATAGTAAGAGGATGTTTACTTTTATTTTTTTATTTTATTTTATTATGTTATGTTAGTCACCATACAGTACATCATTAGTTTTTGATGTAGTGATCCATGCTTCATTGTTTTCATATAACACCCAGTGCTCCGTGCAGTACGTGCCCTCCTCAATACCCATCACCAGGCTAACCCATCCTCCCCACCCCCTCCCCTCTAAAACCCTGTTTGTTTCTCAGAGTCCATCGTCTCTCATGGTTCATCTCTCCCTCCGATTTCCCCCCTTCATGTTTCCCTTCCTTCTCCTAATGTCCTCCGTGCTATTCCTTACGTTCCACAAATAAGTGAAACCATATGGTAATTGACTTTCTCTGCTTGACTTACTGCACTTAGCATGATCTCCTCCAGTCCCATCCATGTTGATGTAAAAGTTGGGTATTCATCCTTTCTGATGGCTGAGTAATATTCCATTGTATACATGGACCACATCAACTTTACCCATTCATCTGTTGAAGGGCATCTCGGCTCTTTCCACAGTTTGGCTATTGCGGACATTGCTGCTATGAACATTGGGGTGCATATGGCCCTTCTTTTCACTACATCTGTGTCTTTGGGGTAAATACCCAGTAGTGCAATTGCAGGATACAAAATCAATGCACAGAAATCAGTTGCGTTCCTATATACTAACAATGCAACTGTAGAAAGAGAAATTATAGAAATGGTTCCATTTACAATAGCACCAAAAACCATAAGATACCTCAGAATAAACCTAACCAAAGAGGTAAAGGGTCTATACTCTAGGAACTACAGAACACTCATGAAAGAAATTGAAGAAGACACAAAAAGACAGAAAAATATTCCATGCTCATGGATTGGAAGAATAAACATTGTTAAAATGTCTCCGCTACCCAGAGCAATCTATACCTTCAATGCCATCCCGATCAAAATTCCAATGACATTTTTCAAAGTGCTGGAACAAACAATCCTAAAATTTGTATGGAATCAGAAAAGACCCCGAATCACCAAGGAAATGTTGAAAAAGAAAAACAAAGCTGGGGGCATCACATTGCCCGATTTCAAGCTATATTACAAAGCAATGATCACGAAGACAGCATGGTACTGGCACAAAAACAGACATATAGACCAACGGAACAGAACAGAGAGCCCAGATATGGACCCTCAACTCTATAGTCAAATAATCTTCAACAAAGCAGGAAAAAATACGCAGTGGAAAAAAAAACAGTCTCTTCAATAAATGGTGCTGGGAAAATTGGACAGCTATATACAGAAGAATGAAACTTGACCGTTCTCTAACACCATACACAAAGATAATCAAATCATCCAAAATGAATGAAAGACCTCAATGTGAGACAGGAATCCATCAAAATCCTAGAGGAGAACATGGGCAGTAACCTCTTTGACACTGGCCACAGCAACTTCTTTCAAGATTCATCTCCAAAGGCTAGTGAAACAAAAGCAAAAATGAACTTTTGGGACACTGGCCACAGCAACTTCTTTCAAGATTCATCTCCAAAGGCTAGTGAAACAAAAGCAAAAATGAACTTTTGGGACTTCAACAAGATAAAAAGCTTCTGCACAGCAAAGGACACAGTCAACAAAACAAAGAGGCAACCCACAGAATGGGAGAAGATATTTGCAAATGACACTACAGATAACAAGCTTGTATCCAAGATCTATAAAGAATTTCTCAAACTCAACACCCAAAAAAACAAATAATCAAGTCAAAAAATGGGCAGAAGACATGAACAGACACTTCTCCAAAGAAGACATACAAATGGCTAACAGACACATGAAAAAATGTGCATCATCATTAGCCATCAGGGAAATTCAAATCAAAACCACAATGAGATACCACCTTACACCAGTTAGAATGGCAAAAATTGACAAGGCAAGAAACAACAAATGTTGGAGAGGTTGTGGAGAAAGGGGATCCCTCTTACACTGTTGGTGGGAATGCAAGTTGGTATAGCCACTTTGGAAAACAGTGTGGTGGTGCCTCAAAAAATTAAAAGTAGAGCTACCCTATGATCCAGTAATTGCACTACTGGGTATTTACCCCAAGGATATTTAGTTTTATAAGGAACTGCAAAACTGTCTTCCAAAAGTGACTATACCTTTTTCCATTCCCACTAGCAGTGAATGAGAGTTCCTGTTGCTCCACATCCTTGTCAGCATTTGGTGCTGTCAGGGTTCCAGATACTGGCCTAGAATTCTAGTAGGTGTGTAGTGGTATCTCATAGTTGTCGTAATTTGCATTTCCCTGATGACATATGATGTGGAGTATCTTGTCTTTTTTTTTATTATGTTATGTTAATCACCATACATTACATCACTAGTTCCCCACACACACAGGATTACTGGGTTTAATCAGTTTACCCCTTCAGTTCCTATTTGCAGTACCCAATATTCCTTTTGAAATACCAGACAGACCTGGCAATGGCCAGCAGTACACTCCAGACTTTCAGAGTTCAAGTTCAGGTTCTCTGAGCATTTGGTGCTGCTCTGGTATTTGTCCAGAACTGGTCCCTCCCTTTAGCTGGGGAACTTTATATGTACCAGTGAAGAAAACTTTTTCCCCTTCAAGGGGAGGAAAGAGAATCACTCCTCAAAACCCAGCAGATCTGGCTGTGAGGTCTTTCCTCCTGTCCATCTCCTCAGGCTTGTTTTTTTTTCTTTAAATTTTTATTGTTATGTTAATCACAATACATTACATCACTAGTTTTTGATGTAGTGTTCCATGATTCATTATTTGTGTATAACACCCAGTGCTCCACGCAGAACGCGCCCTCTTTAATACCCATCACCAGGCTAGCCCATCCCCCCACCTCCCTCCCACAACATTAGTTTTTGATGTAGTGTTCCATGATTCATTGTTTATGTATAACACCCAGTGCTCCACGCAGAACGTGCCCTCTTTAATACCCATCACCAGGCTAACCCATCCCCTCTAGAACCCTCAGTTTGTTTCTCAGAGTCCATGGTCTCTCATGGTTCGTCTCCCCCTCTGATTTCCCCCTTTCATTCTTCCCTTCCTGCTATCTTCTTCCTCTTCTTCTTCCTCTTCCTCCTCCTCCTCCTCCTCCTCCTCCTCCTTCTTCTTCTTCTTCTTTTAACATATAATGTATTATTTGTTTCAGAGGTACAGATCTGTGATTCAACAGTCTCACACAATTCACAGCGCTCACCATAGCACATACCCTCTTTTCATATGCTGATTTGCCATCTTTATATCTCCTTTGGAGAGATGTCAAGGTTTTTGGCCCATTTTTAAATTGAGTTGTTTGGTTTTTTATTGCCAAGTTTTAAAAGTTCATATATTCTTTGAATAACAGTCCTATATCAGATGTGTCTTTTGCAAATATTTTCTTTCCATCTGTGCCTTGTCTTCTAATGTTCTTAACATGGTCTTTTGCAGAACAGAAGTTTTTCATTTTAATTAAGTCCAGCTTATCAATTATTTCTTTCATAAATTGTGCCTTTCATGTTCTATCTAAAAAGTCACTGCCATACTCAAGGTCATGTAGGTTTTCTCCTATGTTATCTCCCAGGAGTTTTATGGTTTTTGTTTTATATTTAGGTTTATTATTCATTTAAGTTAATTTTGGGGAAGGGTGTAAAGTCCATGTCTATATTCATCTTTTTGCATGTGGATTTTTCAGTTGTTCCAGCACCATTTGTTGAAAAGACTATTTTTGCTCCAATGAATTGCATTTGCTCCTTTGTCAAAGATCAGTACTTCTATTGATCTATTTGTCTATTCTTTCACCAATATCACACTGTCTTGAGTACAATAGTTTTATAGTAAGTTTGTATGTCAGGTAGCATCAGTCCTCCAACTTTGTTCTTTTCCATCAATATTGTGTTGACTATTGTGGATCTCTTGCCTCTCCATACAAACTTTAGAATCAGTTAGTCGATATCCACAAAATAATTTGCTGGAATTTTGATGGGGATTGCATTGAATATCTACTTTCATTTTTAAAGGTGATTTCATCATATGTATCAGTTAGCTATTACTGAATAACAAACTACCAAAACTCAGTGGCTTAAAACAATAAGCATTCAATATATAAGCAATAGTTTATAGGTCATTTGCTGGTTCTTCAGGTCTAAGCCAGATTGGTTCATCTCAACCAATCTGCAAATGCCTCTGAGGTCAGCTAGAGTGTTATGTGGGAGCTGGCTTATCTAGGATACTCTATATACATTATCTGACACTGGCTGGCTGATGGCTGAGGTACCAGGTCAAGTTTATTCTCATGATGAGTACCAAAAGAGAATGCAGAATTATGCAATGTCTTTTTTAGGCTTAGAACCACTACATCTCATTCTATGAGCAAAACAAGTCACAAGACTAGCCCAAATTCAAAGGGGAAACATACTCTACCTCTTAATGGGAGGAGCTATAAAATCACATTGCAAAAGACAGGGCTCTTCTTGTCATGCAGGTCTCAGAAAATCTTTCCCTGTCTCTCTGCACTAAATTAGAACCCATTCAAATATCCTCTTTTATATTATCATAAAGAACTTATAATTATATGAAATTATCTTGTTTTCTTGTTTCTATATAGATTTAATTTTCCTACTAAAATATAAGTTTCACAAGAACAAGGACCTTCTCTGCTTGTTCACTGCTAAATCCACAGCAACTAAAACAAAGCCTGTTATATAACAGGTGTGAAGGGGACCAAATCCATATACGGTTTTAGCTGTCGATGGGGCTTTTCTCCTTCCCCTTCTCTGATGCCAGGCAATAATCCAGTTCACGTAGACCAAGACAGTTTACAGAGAGATAGCAGGGCTTTTGAGTGACATTAACACTCTTCCTAGGACTCTCAGTATATAGACTTTAGCCCTTAGTATGCATACTCCCCAGCATTGTTTTGGGGTCTAGAGGTTCTTTGTTCTGTGTTTTGTTACTTAAAGAAACTAGCTGTTTCCATCCTCTTGTTATGGGCTGAATTGTGTCCCTTCCAAAAATTTCTAACCACTAAGTACCTGAGAATGTTACTGTATTTGGAGACATTTTTAAAAAGTTAAAATGAGGTCATTAGGGTCAGTCTTAATCCAATAAAGCTGGTGTCCTTTTAAGAAGAGATTAGGACACAGACATGCATAGTGGGAAGACCATGTGAGGACACCAGGAGAAGGCAGCCATCTGTAAGCCAAGGAGAGAGGCCTCAGAAGAAATCAACTCTACCGACATCTTGATCTCAGACTTCTAGACTCCAGAATTGTGAGAAAATAAATTTCTATTGCTTAAGCCACCTGGTCAAGTCACATAGTCTGGGACAGCTGGTCGTTAGGGCAGACCCAACAAAATACTACACCCCTTTCAGACCAACACGCAAATATGGAGTGCAGCCTGAGAGTGATGGTCTCTCTCTTAGGGTGTTCTTTGTTTGTTCAGGGTGTCGGCACAAACATGCTCCTGAAGAACAATTATAAGAAATCCTATACTTCTCTCTTGCAAGTTACCATAACTAATGAACTTTGTTGTCATCGATATCACATGTTTTGGGGGCATGGATAATTTTGCATCTTGCACAATAAGATAGATGCTCAAAATATTTCAATTGGATGGATAAATAGATATATAAAGAAGGTAGCATGTAAAACTGGTAATTGAATAAGGCCATACTGATATGTGGAAATTGATCAAGACAATGGATAGGAAACTTGTCACCCCTATCAAAAGTAATATTTTACTTACTTGAATCCTGATTTGTTCTATCCTACAAAAAGACATGTTTGATTTATGCATTTAATGAAACCTGCACCAAAGCAGAAGAGTAATAACTCTGCATGATTTAAAAAATTTGTTTCATAGGATAAAACTGAGGGAACTTGAACCCCACATTTATTAGAAAATGATAGATAATCCTAATAGATAATATAATGTTACTATCATAAATTAGGGTTTTTCAGAAAAGCACAAATCAGATAACACGTTTCCCATAGGATTAGTCAGTGAACTAAGAGGAAGTACTAAATCAAGAATGCACAATGGAATAAAAGATATAAATTACAGAAGAACATACATTCTCCATGCTTAATTTGCAGCAGGAATACATACTGTAAAATGGAACAGTGAACTATTATTAGCTATGAGACTAAATGGAAATAATAATGAGGTATTACAGAAATGAAGTCTTATAGAAAAGAACACACACACACACACACACACACACACACACCAGAGAGAACAAAGTGCTATCATTGGAATTCCTTAGCAACAGACTCTGAAATGGAAACTTGCATGGAGGAATTTCATTATGGAGTGTTCTGTGGAGCAACATCTGTAAGGGAAGGAAGGAAACAAGGATGGGCTGTGAGAGAAATTAAATTGATATTGAGCCACAACAAAGGCCTCAACTGATCCCATGGAGAGCTATGGGACTAGATGACCCGCTGGAGTAGTTTCCCATTGACAAAAAGAGTCAGAAGTTTGATCCTCTCCTAAATCACTCCTTAGATATAGGCTTTCCCTGGTGAGTGGGCATAAGCTTAAGAAGAGGCAGCACCTTTGGCTGAGAGCAAGTCCTCAAGAGGGCGTCAGGTTTGAACCTTGACAGGCATCACTCTCAGCGGTTTTGGAATGAGTGCCATGGTTCTAAGAGAGAGAGATCTGGACAGTGTACCACATCACCTTCTACAGTCCACCCCTTGCACTATCAATTGCTCCCCGCTTAATAAATATGTTAACCTGATCAGGGATATCTCCTCCAAAGCTCAATTTTTGTCTCTTTTCCCAGGGAAAATTATAAGAGAAGGGACACTGGAATAAGCTACAGCCTGTGTTGCTACTAGTCATAGAGCTGCAACAAATACTCATCATCTTCCTCCTCCATTATCCATTCTATCTTCTCCTGATCCATCACAAGCAGTATTCCTAGTCTACATAGCCTGCCTGATGAATTGATCCCTACTCTCATTCTTGAGACGTTTGGAGCTACTGGTCTCTATGCCCTTATCAGGTCAGGAGGGCTTCTCCATTGGGAGGGGATTTCAAAGGAAAGGTCTGGTGAGCCATCTGGATGCCAAATACAGTGATTTCCCCCTTATTTAAAGGGGATATATCCCCAGACCTGCAGTGGATGCCTGAAACCACGCATAGTACCAACCCTATATATACTACGTTTTTCCCTATACATATATACCTAGGATAATTTATAAATTAGGCACAGTAAGAGATTAACAAAAATAACTAATAGTAAAATAGAATGATTATAACAATATACCCTAATAAAAGTGTGAATGTGGTCTTTCTCTTTCTCTCTCAAGATATCTTGCACTGTACTCATCCTTCTTCGTGTGATGATGTAAGATGATAAAATGCCTATGTGATGATATCAAGCAAGATGAACAACATAGGCATTGTGACATAGCATTAGGCTACTGTTGACCTGCTGACCATATATCAGATGGAGGATCATCTGCTTTCACACCACAGTTTACCTCAGGTAACTAAAACCACAAAAACTGAAACTCCAGATAATGGGGGGCTAACTGTATATTCTGTCTGCCTTTATTATAAAATAGCAATCCTACCTACTTTCCACCTTACCAAGATTTACTGCTAGACCTGCATGATCTTATGACTTAGTGTGTCTCCTAGCTCCCAACTTTTAACGGGCGCCTCTGGATACATTTGCAATTAATGTCACATGGTCAGTTGCTTATTTCTACCAAACTGGGTGCTTTGAACAGTGCATAACTTTCCATTAAAAAAATGCAAGGTCTTGCCTCCAGAAATCTATTGGGTCTACAGTAATCCTACTGGAGGATTACTTGATATAAACTCTACATATTTTTTTCCATCACAGATACATCTAATACTACCAGATCTGACAGATTGTATGACTCTAGTGGAAGGTCTGCTGATACTGCAACCTGGTCTAGCTACAGAACACTTTTTTTGTTCTGACCCCACTCAAAGATGGTCGCCTCGCGTTTCACTGGGCAATGGGCCAGTACAATATTTCTAAGTTGTAGAAAATGCTATCTCCAGATCTCAAATCCTTAGCAGTCATTGTGTTTGTTTGTTTGTTTGTCTCTTAGAGTTGGAGGCATGAGATGCAACAATTTGTCTTCTACTTCATGTTTAGTATACCCCAGACAACAAAACTCCTTAAAAACTTCAATAATGTGATGGTTCCCTTAATTGTCATATGGTTTATCTTTCTACCTCTGTAGTAAATGTGTCCTACCAAGACCTTCAACACACTTGTCATTTATTTTGCTCTTAGAGTTGCTTTGTTCTAATAACTATCTTTATTGTCCTTTGCTGGTTAGGGACCCCTGAAAACAACGCCAACCTTCCCCTTTTGATTATAATTGTGCCTACCTTGTTTTTGGTGGTTAAATTCTGGCATCTGTCTTCTATTATTTTGTATCATCATATCATCCCCATTGCTGTTAGGGAGCCCAGTTCTGTAAGAACATCTCTACCACCATCTCTGGTGTTCTGAGTTCAGTCACCATTGGGCTCCTCCACAATGTTGGTTCTTCTCCCACCAGCACATACTTCATAGCTTGAGGAATCAAAGTGTTATCCATGCCATCCACTAGCATGGATAGCTAGTGGATTTTCCAGTTTTTCATAGTATCTCTACTCTACAAGGCCCACTTATCTGGATTTGTATTCCTTTCTTCCACCATTCTCACAGAATTCTGGCATTCCTACTTAGTATGAACCCTAGGCTTATACAAGCTTTCAACAGCTAACCTAAAAAGCATGTCGGCAGCATCTCCTGTATCCTTTCCAGATAGTTAAGTCCTATGCATGGGAAGGTCCTCAATAAATCCTCTCTTATCCAATTTTATGTTCTGTACCTCCCTCTACTTTGGTCCAACCCTTAAGCATCCAGCCCCTTCAGGCTGTTATGTTGTCTATGTCCTACAGCCTTGTTCAGGGTAGAGTCTATTTTCTACTTTAGGAAGTCCAGCAGTGCCTTGCTGAGTTATCCTATGACTTAACCTTAGCTGTCTGTTGGCTAAAAGAGAGTTGGAGGTGGACAGAGGATGGAAAGGACACATGTTCTCTTGCAAGGCATAGGCCCTTGCATCACTTTCAGTCAATGCAGCTTTAACAGCGAGGAACGGGCCATTTCTGCAGTTCTAAAACAGTCAAGAAAAACTAGGGATCCAATATTGTCAGGTGCATCAGCACAGATGTCTCCCATTTCAAGGCTCAGAGTCCTCTTCTTATTAATTTGCTATCCTTGGCAAAACAGACTTTCTGAGTTTGGAATTTAACCTTTTCTAGGGCCCTTCTAATTAAGTTCTGAGACTGGTCCTCAGCTTTTTCTGTCCCTAGATTCCAGAAGGTGAGACAGTTTATATTCTCAAGAAGGCTACAGGAATTTCACACTTGAGCCCAAATGGGTAATTAACCATCCTAAGTGCTTAATTTTCTTTCTCTAATACATCAGTAGCACTCAGCATGGGCCATTCTATTCTATCAACCTATTATTACTAATCATCATAAACATCTCAAGTCCCTGCCTCTAAAACCACTGCACTCTTCAACTGTATACCATCCCAATTCAATACTGGTGAGTTTTACTATTGCACCACTATAATATAACAGCTAAAATAGAGGCCTCAGCCCAACCCATTGAAAGCTCTGGAGTTGCTATGGTCCTTAAGAATGTCCCAATTCAGGGTGCCTGGGTAGCTCAGTTGGTTGAGTGACTGCCTTGGGCTCTGGTCATGATCCATCGAGTCCCACATCGGGCTCCCAGCTCAGCGGGGAGCCTGCTTCTCCCTCTGGCCCTCTCCCCTCTCATGCTGTTTCTCTCTCTCTCTCTCTCGCTCTCTCTCTCTCTCAAATAAATAAATAAATAAATAAATAAATAAAATCTTAAAAAAAAAAAAAAAAAGAATGTCCCAATTCAAAGGAAGAGGGCCAGGCCCTTGAGCCACATCTATCATTAAGCCACTTCATGTGAACTTCCATTTGGGAGTGCATATAACCTCCATGAGGTCACTCCGTTCAACTGCAGGCAATTCTTTGTAGGGACCCAGCTGTGAACCACTGGCAAGCAGCAACACTTTAGCAACTGGGTGCCTTGGAATCTGGATGGCACATCATGACATCCACTATGCAACGTTATTAGTAAATATGCATGGGCTGAAATCCCCAATAACACTAAATAAATTTAGCACTGCAATATAATAAATAAATCTGTTTTCAATAGAAAAAAGTGTCATATAAGCAGTTTGGAACAATGATAATGTTAATACTAACCTGAAAAAAATAGGTAATAGGTTTTGATGAAGTCTTACAAGGTGTTGAAGCACACTATATTAGACTTTAAAAAATAATCTATTGGGAGAAATCTTACATGGTGATAAAGAAATTCAACAATTCCACAGAAGAAATTATAGAGTAAGGGAGTCTTTTTAAAAATCTTTATTTTATAATTAAACTCTATCCATTTATCTCTGTCCTTCCCTGGAATGGATTTTTTTCAAAAAGGGTGGGTTAATCCTCTCTTTCTCTCTCTTCTGAAAAGGTCATTAATTTTTCTATGGCAGCAATCAAGGGAATATATCACAAAAGAAAATTACTCACATCAGTATGCACAGGTACTGAAAACCTGTGCCATATGTAAAGTATACAACAGGCAATGACATTCCTGCACACACTAGATGTCCACTAGACTGTGAGTTCTCTGAGAGCAGGGATTGTGTCATTCCTGTTTGTATATCAAATGCCTGTCACTATGCCTTGCAAAGAAAAATGCCTGACAAATATTTTGTGAGGGAGCTGATTAAGAAACTGAGGAATATCAATTCTGTGCTTAGACTCAAAATTCATTCAAGTGTCTAGTAAATGAATCATCTGAGGTTGAGGTTGACCAAGAACATTTTAAATAAAGTTTCAAATGTAAAGAGTATCCTCCAGAGCTTTCAACGGGATGGGCTGATTATATAGCTGATTAAAGGCAATTTAAAGTTATTTTTCTAAAAATGGGTCTGTAGTAGCCTGTGTTACTCAATAAATACTGTAAAGTCTGCATATATTGACGGGGAATGAATTATAGGATAAGATGCTGCTAGGTGCTGGGAAGTAGGATAAATAATACACAATACCTTCCTCCAAGGAGCTTAAAGGTTTCCAGTGATGGTAGCATTCAAGTGAAAGCTAATTATGATCAGGCAAGGTAACACAAGAATTAAGTAGAAGTATTTAGTTAAACTGGTAAGTCTTTACTCAGCTACAGGTTTTCTCCCTCCTTGAGTAAAAGAACTCAATTTTTAGTTGAATACATAAACCCCCAGAATAATTATTTCCCAACCTCCTTTGTAGCTACAGTAGCCATGTGTTAATAGTCTGAATATAATAGTTAATAGTCTGAATATATAATTTTGTGGCCCTCCTGCCACAAACATTCATGTATTGAAATCCTAACCCCCAAGGTGACGGTATTGGGAAGTGGGGCCTTTGGGAGGTGATTAAGTCATGAAAGTTGAGCTCCTATCTATAAATGAGATTAGTACCCTTATAAAAGAGGCCCCAGAGAGCTCCCTCATCCCTCATACCATGTGAAGACACAATGAGAAGATGACTATTTATAAAACAGAGAGTCTTCCCTAGACACTGACTGCCAGTGCCTTGATCTTAGACTTCCCAGCCATAATAGTCTGTTGCTTAAATATCTCAGGTTGTGCTATTTTTGTTTTAGCAGCCCAGGCTAAGACACCATGTGACCAATATCTGGTGGATGGAATATAAGCAAGTGGTCTGTGAGAATTCCAAGAAAGTCTCTTTAAAAGGAGGTCTTCCGCCGACCCACCCCCCACCCCCCGCAAATGGGAACATATTCTGAATGCTCAGAATGGGAACATAATGGCCAGAGTTCTAGAAGCCATCTTGCACCATGAGGTAACTTAGAGAAAGAAAGCCACATACTGAGAACAGTAACTGGTAAACAGCCTGAGGCCCTGGTGATTACCAGAGCAACCACCTAGCCATGGAAAGAAGCACCTGTCTTCCTTAGGTCTCTTCAACTTGTTTATATTTGTTGGTATACTTTATTAAGTAAAGGCAAATCGAAATCTAATGGATATTGGACAAGTGAAAAGCAGTCATTTGTTCTTATAGGAGGACAGGGAAGTTTAGGGAAGAGGCATCTTTTGAGTTAGATCTGACAGGATGAGAAAAATCTGTCTTTTTTAAATTTTGAACTCAACCTTTACCATTAGCCTGAAGAAAAAAAAATAGAAATGTATGTCAAAATATTTGTGTCAAATCAATTCCAAAGGAAGACTTAGTAATAAGAGCTATATTTATTGAGGTTCAGTTGTTCCAGGCTTCTTCTTTAGCTGTCGATATACCTAAAAGCTTTCTTTCAATCTCTAAAATGAAAGCCATAATTTATTTGCCTGTAAAAGACAAAATTACCATAAAGCAGATCATAATTTTAAAAGCACACCTTAAAAATATACATAAGAGCCAATTATACTTTCAAAATAATTAATTTTGAGAGCAGAAATATATAAATATATATTTTCATGTGTATATGAAAATGACCTACTTGATTCCACTAAATATGGAATCATACTAAATACATAATAAGCTGTGGGGCAGAGCCTTCTCCAGATACCAATGCAAAACCAATAGAGAAGTATATGAAAAACCTTTCACTCTGTTGACACTAATTTATAGACTGCAGCTATTTTTGCAAAATAGGTTATTGTCTTCCTTGACATATATTTCTAAACATATGAATATATAGGTTGACATACATTCCTGGAAAGAGCGCATGTGGTATTTGGAAGAAGAGGGAAGGAGAATATTGGGGAGCTACTGCAAATCATATAATACTGTAATTAATTTAAATATGTCCTTGGAAAGAACGCCGAAGTGAATATTTTTCTATTAAACTCAAAAGATTTTGGTAATTTTTTGAAATTGTTTGTCAAAACTTACCAAGAACTGTGAAGAGTCTCTTACCCTCCTTGCAAGTTAATAGGTTGCAAGGTAACCACAGTTTGATGGATGCTAGCGGGTGACCCCAGACTCCTGGATCAGCAACAAAGGATATTATTACTCCTGACAAACCCCATGGAGGCAATGCAGAAGGGCACAGGAAGATACTGTACACGCAGCAGGCTGCTGTCACAGAACCCAAAATTTTTATAAAGTGCTGCAAACCTTCCTTGGACAATGAGGAGTATACTGTTTTATATATATATTATATATACATATATATTTATTATACCGGACAGTAAACAAATCTGCTCTGGGCTGAACAGAGAGACTTCCAAGCTACACAGACATCCTTAAGAAGATAAGCAGGGCTTCTGATTACAATATGTGCAGAAACATAAGGAACCCAGGGAGAATTGTCTCTCAGAGAAAGAAGTACATTCTCCATTAGAGCAACTTGACAAAACCAAGTCTTTGGGAGAAGAATCAGACCAGCAAGTATAAGGAACTGAAAGAAGGCAAAGAGGTCTATATCTAGAGCAGGTTAAGAAGGAAGAGAGCAAAAGACAGATCATATGGGGACTTGAAATCCATGGGGAAAAGAAGGTTTTATTCTGAAGACAAAGGGGAGTCATTGGATATTTTCCAGCAAAGGAGGATCACGGTCTGCAATGCAATTTATATTTTAGAAATGTTACATTTTAAAATATTACAAGGATTGAGGCACCTGGGGGTGGCTCAGTCAGTTGAGCGTCTGATTTTGGCTCAGGTCATAGTTTCAGGGTTGTGTGATTGAGCCCCATGTTGGGCTCCCTGCTCAGCAGGCAGTTTTCTTGAAAGTCTTTCCCTCTGCCCCTCCCCCTGCTCGCTCTCTCTCTTTCTCTAAAAATAAGTAAACAAATCTTTAAAACAAAAAAAAATATATTACAAGTATTGGTTAAAGGGTACAAAGTTTCAGTTATGCAAGATGAATAAGCCCTAGAGATCTACCATACAGCACTGTGTCTACAGTTAACAACACTGCATTATAAAATTAAAATTTTGTTAAGAGGGAGGATCTTGTGTTAAGTGTTCTTATCACAAAATAATAAGGTGAACAAGGAGTGGGAGGAAATTTTCTGGGGTGATGGGAAAAAAATATGAGATTGGCTGCTGTGCTGTGTAGGGAATGCATTACACAGGAGGAGCAAGAACAAGAGTAACACCGGGCAGACCAGTTATGAAGGGCAAAGATGACTGAGGCAAGGACAAGCACAGTCAGGGGGAGATGGAAAGGGAACAAAGTGTGTCTGTTCTGCAGATGGAAACGATGGAACTCAGTGATGAATTGGGTATGAAACTATTCGATGGATACGTGGATATAGAAGATAGATCGGGAGCTAAACTGGGACTGGAGAAATATATGTGGAAGTCAGAGGAGTATGATGTGTAAAGATACAGGAACAGATGAGGACGCTGGATACAGAAAAGGACAGAGAAGGGAACCTTGTGGCAAAGGCGTACCACATGATCAGACAGGTTAGACTAGGAGGAAGTCATAACGAGGAGCAAGAAAAGGAGCCACTGATTAGGTATTCAAGATACTCAAAATTCAGAACAGTTTGGTGTCATGGAAACAGAGTGGAGGTATTTCAAAGAGCTATGTCTAAAGCTGCAACAAGTCAGGTAACACAAAGACAGGTAAGTGCCCACTAGATTTAGCAACGTGGCATTTTTTGATGACCTGGGCAAGCTCAGTTTTACTGAAAACCAAAGTCAAATTAAGAGTGGATTTAATTGTTCCCACCACTAGAAGAAATTACAATTACATGACCAGATAGAGGTATCAGCTACTGCTATAATGGTGATCATATTGTAATATAAGTGTATCAAATCAATATATTGTGCACCTCAGCATGCCTTAATGCCTACTCTATGTTACATATCAATTATATCCAAAAAAGTGAAAAATATGGTAAAGTTTATGAATTGGCATTCAGTGGGTATTTCCACTCAATCCGTAATAGAATATTTATTATAACATAGTCCCATCTACTTTATCACTAAACGAAGAGATCTTTAGAGGACTGAAGTAGAGCTTTTCACCTTGGTGTCCAAAGGCTGATATGTAATAAACATTTAATAAAGATTTTAAATGAAACAAAAGGATGGATTGAGGAGAAAACCATAAGTGAATCGGTGAGGGCTGGGGAATGGTGAGCACAGATAGCTCCTTTCTGGAGGTCTGCCTTGACCTCCGTAGCAGAGAAATAGAGCTCATGAGCATATGAGGTTGAAGAACTTCTAACAGGAGGTGGTAGAGTATATTTTTATATTATTGGGAAAGATCCAGAAAACACCATGATCTTTGGGACAGGCAAAGAGGACAGGTGGAAAAGTTTATATTCCAAAAGCTAGGGGCAATTATTTCACAAAATAGGAGGTAACTGTAAAATCTGTGCATAAGGGAAATTATATTTGTATCTTTGGCAGGAAAAGGAAAGAGTTCTATTCTAATAAAACTCCATTTTTTTCAATGAAGTATGGTCCTCCTATTTTTTCTTATGAAATGTCTTATTTTCCCAGTGAAAAATGGAGGTCAGGAGTTGAATGTATGGCTGAGGGAGGGACAGGGACAGGTGGGAGGATGAAAAAGAAAAGAAAATATAGAAAAAATTAACACACCAGCAAGAATCCCTTTAGGAGGTTATGATTTTGTTCGTTCCCTAAAGAATTCTTTTTTTTTTTAAGATTTTTATTTATTTATTTGAGAGAGAGAGAATGAGAGATAGAGAGCACGAGAGGGAAGAGGGTTAGAGGGAGAAGCAGACTCCCCGCCGAGCAGGGAGCCCGATGCGAGACTCGATCCCCGGACTCCAGGACCATGACCTGAGCCGAAGGCAGTCGCTTAACCAACTGAGCCACCCAGGCGCCCCTCCCTAAAGAATTCTAAGAAGGTTTGACTAGAGAGCTTATCGAGATTATAGATCAAAGTCAGGAGGAATGAGAAGACCCTGATAACATAAGTTATGGTTACTAAACCTTTGTTGCACTAGGTTAGGTGCCTAGTATATACTATCGTTAATTTTCACAAATCATGAGGAAGGGATGATTTTCCCATTTTACCGTTAAGAAGCCCAATGCTCAGAAACATGAAGTAACTTTCTTGAGGTAAACCACAACCAGGAAATAACAGAATTGGACTTAGGATCAAGTCTGACTCAAAAGCTCATTTTCTTCACATAGCAGTGGGGAGCCATCAGACACTTTTATTCAAGGAACGTATGTGAAGAGATCTCCATTTCAGGAAGGTACTTTTTATAGAAGTGTGGATAAATCAGAGGAACAGAGATAAGAGGTAGAAATCGAGCTTTGAGAGTGTTGCCCTCAGCCAGTTCTTGGTAAAGGCGTAACAACGGAAGGATAAAAACTAAACATCTGTAGGCATGTTAAGTAGATACTGAGGTGATGGACCCCACATCTACCTATTGTTCCCTTTCTGCCATATCAATGTTTTTTTTAAGATTTTATTTTTAAGTAATCTTTATACCCAACATGTGGCTCTAACTACAACTCATAAATCAAGTTAGATGCTCAGATCAAGTTAGATGCTCTATTGACTGAGCCAGCCAGGTGCCGTCATATCAATTTACTTCTATTCTGCTACCAATGGCTCTAAAAAATGAGACACTGGCACCATTTTACTTTCCCTTTCCTTTTCACCTTCTCCCCTGACTTCAGAGGAAGGGGCTGGGGTTGGGGGTGGGTGTGAAGAGGGGAAGAAATGGGAGGAGTGCACTTACAAAGCACTAAGGCAAGCTCAGACGCATTGTCTCAGGAAGATTCAGGAATAAGTCAGTGTGAGTAACCTGAAATAGCTCTGCGTATTAGAAGGGGGTGAGGGGGGCCCCCAGAACATGCGAAAGACAACTCCACTTCAAATCCATCGTCTTGGGTTTGTGTTGCTTGAAAAACATGTTCCCCTTTCACATTTTTAAACTTTGTGTATATGTGAAAATTGTGAAAAACTGAAGAGAACAGTATCTGAAGACAGATGATCCAATATTAATTTAAAAACAATCACCTTATGTGGACATGGCCTCAATGTTTGCCAAATGTTTGTAATAAACAGAAACGTTCTCCTAACAGGTGCAGTTGCTGCAATGAACATCACACAGCAGGCACAAGTGGCATTTCCTCTACAGTTGGGCCATTGAAACAAAGTGCAGATTAATGAAAATATACAACTGTTTGGATGTATTGGGAGAAAATCATTTGCCCAATGGTAATTGATGCTTACTAAGGACAGGGAAACACAAGAAAAGTATTGTGATTCAGCCCATATTTCTTTTGCCACCTGTATAGCTACTCCACAGGCAGAATACAAATAGAATGTGAATTTGTCTTTGGGGCAGTATATAATTTCATGTATTTTTTTTTTCTGTCTTGGATTTCCTTTTATTCCTTTTTCACACAACACCTTGATCTGATTTTTTTAGTGTGCCATGTAGTATACATTTATTTCTCTTTTTTTTTCCCCTCATGGTATGGGGGGGGAAAAAGTCCCTGAACAGATGTTGCTTTAAGATTGCCAAACTCATTTTGTTTTTGATGGGCCATGCTCAAAGCTACTTTCTGGAGAGCACATTGGAAGAATGTACTCCTTGTTGTGTACTGTACATTTAATAGCAGGAAGACAGTTGGAAAAGGATTGTAACACCATTCCTGAAAATGCTAATATCATTGAGCATTCAAAAATGAGCAGAAGGAAAAATCTGGCAAAAGGTTCACATGATGAGACACAAAGACTGCATTTATAAGTCTATTAACAGTATCTGGAGAAAGATGGTCCAATATTAATTTAAAACAATCACCTTATGTACACATGGCCTCCATGTTCATCAAATGATTATAATAAGCAGAAATTTAAGAATAATGTTATATTTATTATATTTATTCACATATATACGCATATATATTTATTCACATATATAGTGTATATATTCACTATATACATATATATAGTGAGAAAATGCTTAAGGCAGGGAGGAATTTAACAACAACTCAAAGATGCAGTTTGACAAGCATTAAAAATTATAATAAAGTACAGGAAAAAAATTATCAAAATAAACAACAAACAATTAGTAGCCAAATTTCCCCTAAAACTATTTGGCAGTGAAACTGTGTAAGTTAGGCCTTCATCCTTCTGAACATAAGCACACCAACATACACATACATACACACACATGCACGCGTGCACGCGCGCGCATGCACGCACACACACACACACACATACCCCACACATACTTTCTTCCTAGCTAAACTGACATTTGACACTCAAAGCTCTGATAAGAATCCAACTGAAGGTAAGTACTGTATAACCAGTGTATACATTGGTCTCTATCCTCTGTAGTGAAAAATGGGAGATTACATGGAGCCATACTGAAACACAGTGTATCTTTAAAATGAGGCACTGCCAGTCTGGCCATTTTTAGCTGGGGAAATGCTGACCTGATGGACAGAGAGGTGAGAAATGGGGCTGGATTAAGGGTGCCAGCAAGTTTTATGCAGAAATGTGTCACATGCACAGGTGACAGAAAATATTCAAATAAAAGTGGGTGACTATGGAATGCGGATGGGTCCCTTGAATGTCGGTATTCTGAAAGTATAGAAATGGTATAAATGTGCACTGTATTAGTTTGCTAGGATCTCTATACCAACACACTATGGCCTGGGCAGCTTCACAGTAGAAATCTATTACCTCACAGGCCTAAAGTCTAGAAGTCTGATCAAGGTGTCAGCTGAGTTGGTTTCATTTTGAGGTCTCTCTCCTTGGCTTATAGATGGCTATCTTCTCCTATGCCTTCACATGATCTACCTTCTGTGCTATTTCTGTGTCTTAGGCTCTTCTTATCAGAACACCAATCACACTAGGTTAGGGCTCTTCCCAAGGACATCAATTATCTCTCTAATGACCTCATCTCCAAATACAGTCACTTCCTGAGGTACTGGAGGTTAGGGCTTCAACATATGAGTTTTGGAGGGACACCACTTAGTCCATACCTAACACTGAACTCTTGTGTCCAGAACTGAGCTACACGTTAGGGGTACACAGAAGTAGCTTCTAGTCATTGTCTCCAAGGAGCTTACAAATGAGTGTGACAGGGATACCTGGGTGGCTCAGTCGTTAAGAGTCTGCCTTCAGCTCAGGTCATGATCTCAGGGTCCTGGGATCGACCCCCACATTGGGCTCCCTGCTTCGTGGGAAACCTGCTTCTCCCTCTCCCACTCCCCCTGCTGTGTTCCCTCCCTTGCTGTGTCTCTCTCTGTCAAATAAATAAAATCTTTAAAACAAAACAAAACAAATGAGTGTGACACATAGTGCCTACAGATCCCTGTAAGAAGCACATCCTTCACAGAGTGCTAGAACATACATGCTAAGGGAATACAAATGATTGAATAACCAAGTTGATGAAATCAAGGAAGACACACACAACATGTGACATTTGAATTGACTTGAAAACTGAGCAGAAACTCACTGGACAGAGAAGGGTTATGAAGGCTACATCAGGGAGGGACTATGACATCCTGGCAAAGACAGAGACCTTCAGAGAGACATAGTCAAGGCTTATGACATCCCCAAGGAACCACCAAAATACAAGCAAATAAATTAGTACAAAAGTTGTTTAAATGCCCCCTCTAAGAGCTGTAATATACTCTAGACAATTAAGGGGAAACCTAAGATATGTATGAAATTCAACTTTAAGGTTGGGCCTGAATGGATTTTTATAGCAAAAAAAAATTTTTTTTAAGTTACTCCAACTTTAGAGTCTAATAACAGTAATTAAAATAAGACATTGGGAATTTCTAATTCTCCTGGAATTTGGAACAGAGATATTTTAAGTCAGAATTGGGATCAGGCTAACACAGTCATGTACATATGTGGAAGTGGCTTTATGTATACCAGGTACTTATCTATCAGGGACTCTCATCACATTTAGATATGGCTTAGGAAGGTTTACGACATTTTTGCTCTCACTTATCTGAGAAGAGAACACTCAAGATCTAGTTGCTTCATTAACCAGAAAGATAATTCTTTTAGTAAAGATGATGAACATGACCATGTTGTGCGACTGTAAATGTTGTAAAATCATCAACTAAAAACATACTCATCTTTTTAAGTTAAGCTATTTCAATTCAGTTTTTTCTCTGGCCAAGATCAGTCACACAGTTCTTGGAATGCTGCTATTCATGTAACACAAATGGATTTTAGAGAAGTAGAAAAGAATAGGGCTTCACGTTGATCAATAATTTACATCGGATCCCTGCCTTAACTATATGTATTAATGCCCATATTCTAACTCAATCTCTTGAAAACCACAGTATTTATTTGTAGCATATCTTGTGTCAAAACACCAAGAAAAAGAAAAAAAAACTCAGTTACTGATGCCAGATAAGAAGCTACCTAATTACCTCTCTATTCTGAGGCATGCAGTTCCTAATTATTTGCCTCTTCTTGCATCCATTCAGTCTACAGATAGGAATAACTGAAAGATTTTCTCCTCAGGACTCTGTGAGGTGACAAATAACAGGTTAAGCATAACTGCAACCACTATGTTTGCAAAGATCCAAGCACAACAAACCAGTAAGGATATATGGTAGATTCCAATATTCACCTCAGGTTCTCTTTAAAAAACTACTGTGGCTGAGGAAAAGATTTTGACGCTGGGCATCTGGTTTTCCTGATCTCATACTATCTAAGTGGGATGCAAGCTTCCTGATTCAGGGCCATTTACCAAAGTCTTAGATTTTGAAAATGCACTTGCTTAAAGTGCACACTTTTGACTCCTGGATGTTTACAAGCTGATTTCTTCAGGATAACTTACTTTTATTTAATAAACTCAGCCAACCAACACGCATGATGTGATGATACCTTGGTGCTCCTTCTCTCACCCAGCATGCTGGATCTGGGTCTCCTAGACCTGGCAACATGGTTAATAAACAAAGGATAACAGGAATTTGCAGCGATGAGGGGCAAAGGATGACAGTTGCTGAAAATCATCTTTAAGATCTCTGTCATTTCCTTTCTGCCTCATTAAACACATCACCAGAAGGATTATACCAGAACTTTAGTGTTTAATTGTCTTGCCCAAAGTGAAGGGTCTATCCAAGCACTAAGGCTTAGTATATTATAATTCAGTAAGCAGAGACTGGTTTTTTTTTTTTTTTAACTTTGGATATAAGTCTTGACACAGTCTGTAAAGACAGGCATTGCAGATATTTTTGATGTTAGCCAAGAATCCCACCATCATCTAATCATTTTTGCCCAAACACAGGACATTTTAAAATGCCAACAATGTTAATGAATATTTCAAATGGGATGTGAAGATTGTACACATATCTATATGCACACAATTATGTATTTCAAAAACAGTGACAACAGTTGTTTTATTGATCAGAAAAGTAATGCTATCTTTCTAATTAACCAAATTCCAGAAATACATGGGTTTTATTTTTTTAATTCACAAAGTTGCTAAAAATAATTAGAGATAAGTGCTATTTAACCATTAAGTATTCAAATCAACTATTTGAGAACATGGAATAGAAAATGTAAGAACGTCCCAATTACCTATGTAAATGGCCTTCTGATTTGTGCTATTATCCATTTTTGGCAGCCATTGTTCTGAAACTGCATTTCCACTTAAAAAATAAAAGAAGAAAAATGCACAGATGTGTAAGCTGAATTAAAGAGAGCTGTGATGGCAGAACTTCCAGTTGCTAGGGAAACCAGATCTTTTGTCTGCCTGTTTAAACGGCTTTCTCCTTGGTAAACTGAGACCGGCCTTGTGACATTCAGTGAAAAATAAAAGTTGAAATGATAATATCTAGGCATATATGTACTAAATGAACAGTACAAAGTTCTAATTACAGACTTTGAGCATTCATTATTCAGTCAGTGTACTGATTAAACGATCTCACAGTTGTTCATAAAGATAATACTACTGGGCATAGCTGAAAATATCAAAGCATTCTTAGATGCTACTTTTATCCTACAGATGGGTAAAATTTATTTTTTCAATGTACAAACATTTCTGAGTACCTGTTACGTGCAGGCACAGAATTAAGTGTGATATTCATGGTCAATACTGAATTTTGTAGGGATCTTCTTATACCCTCCACTCACTATGAAATAAAGTACAACACAGAAGAATTCAGGGGCATATAAAGTCATTATGAGTAATACATCCTAAATGGGTCAAGGTCAGGTTTAGGGTTAGCTTTAGAATTAGGTATTATCATTCCTATTTTCCAGGCAAGAAAGCAGACGGTCAGAGGAATTAAGTAACTGAACCAAGGGTCCCTCTAATCACTTTGTATACATTAGAGATTTTTTCCAACTAGATGTATGACTTTTGAGAGTATGAAGAATGACTTTCCTTAGAAAAGAAAAACAATAAAAGACATTACAATAACATCAATATATTTGCTGACTGAATGATGACTTGTAAGTTAGTTTTCTAAGTGTCTCCTATGATGGTTGGATCACAGGTTTGGTCTTCTCCACTCAAGACTAAACCCAGCCTTTATCTGTTGCTCTTCTCCTCCCATAATCCCCTTGCATATCCAGTTTGTCCAGCCATCCCATAACTAATGCTTATCATCAGTATGTAGCCATGTAACTGATATTTACAACCATTTGCTATATTGTTATGCTTCAGAATTCTTATTAAAAGAGACCACCAAAAAAAAAAAAATCACAAGCTGAGCTTCACATTACACAGACCTGCTCTCAAAGGGTTCAAGCACCAAATAATTCCCTTCCACGTGCTCTCTCCCCATTGGCCTTAAGATCCTTCATTCTCAGGGTGATGCCTCTCCAACAATAAAATTTTGTTCTCCAAGCCAAAGATAGGCTTCATTTCAATTCTTCACCTAAGATAAACATTATTTACACTGATAATTTGGGTTTTCTTATAAAAAAAAAAACCTCTGTGGTTTAAAGATTATTATTTTTGTTACAGTCTATGCAAATGAAGTTT
Organism: Zalophus californianus; assembly: GCF_009762305.2. Taxonomy (NCBI): domain Eukaryota; kingdom Metazoa; phylum Chordata; class Mammalia; order Carnivora; family Otariidae; genus Zalophus; species Zalophus californianus. Next base: position 143,509,880 of record NC_045599.1, on the reverse strand, counting down.
TACAATTGATACTTGAGGGAAAAGAATAATGGTCCATTTAGAACAGAGGGATTTGCACCTGACTGAATGACTTAAGGCTTGGTTCAAATGGGCTTAAAGTTCTTGTGTGTGAGCGCCAAATCATTTCTACCTGAGGGAATAAAAAAGAAGAGAAATAAGGAAAGAAAAAGATAAAGAGAGAAAGTAATAGAAAAGAAAACCAGCCACAGGTCATGCGTACAATGGAAAAATTAGTCTTATGTGGTGAAATTATTTTTCTCTTTTTGTTATGTGACTTGGTAAGGAGAGAAGTTGTGAACAAGGAATCTAAAGGAAAAAATAGAAATCTATGAATAACCTGTAATCAGGAAATTTTCATGTTTTCTTCCAGGAATGGAAGGATCTGGAACACTGAAATATTATTTGGGCAGGCAGAGGAATTTGACCAGAAATATGGAAAGTCAAGGTGAACTTTTAAATGCTCTTAAACCAGGGAGTAAACTGGAGAAAATTAAACTGTATGAAATAGCAATTCATTAAGGTATAATTTGCAATAGTTGTGCATTTTGAGCATGTTTGCCTTTCTGTATAATTTTCTGTAAATATTTCATCTTTCTTATAACTGCAGTATTTTAATAGAATGCTCATTTCTTAAATAAAGAATTATGATATGTTTTTCCAAACAATAATTAAGTAGTTAACTATTATATTTCAGTTGGAGTTACTATGGGAATATAGTTGTTGTACCAGGATGTTATGGCACAAAATGTGCTGTCTAACCCTTGACAGCAAACCCTAATTATGGAACAATCAGAGAGGCCTGAACTGCCTCAGGGTTACAGATTATTCAAATCCAAGACTATGAAGAAAAAACACACATTACACAGATCAAGTCCTGTTCTATAGCTGAAAAATGTGTATAGTGTAGAAAAATCAGCATGTGATACATCAATGCAGCAGCACTCCAAGGCATTCTTGGCCTCAGAAGACATCATATTGCTGCACCTGGAGCATTTAACCTGTCAGAGTTAAAGATTCTCAAGGTCAAATTATATGAGATTATATTATACAGCTATTAACACCTGGTAAATTTCCAATACACTTTAAATTACTTGTAGGAAATGTTTTCTCATAATAAGTCACTATTTATTGTGAACCATGAAGTGCTTTAAACATAAATTACAATTAATAGTAACAACAATCAGAGTATAATTATCCTTAGTTTACAGATGTAGAACATCTCCCTGGGTTTTCCGGTAAGTAGGGATGCCGCTGTGGTCCCAGAGACAGACAGAGATCCATTGCTGACTGCTGACTGTTCCCCTGTTCCCCCACGAACCACACAAGGGGAAGTCTGGTCAATGCCTTCAGGTCCCACATCAGGCAACTCCTTGCCTGCAGTTGTGTCCTATGGTACCACTGTGAAGTATAAGTCAGAGTAATCTGTGTTTTCAAGGCCCTCTTTTCATCCATCCATCACTGTGCATTCTCCTGATCTCTTGATCCATGTCTTCACTGGGAGGTCTGCCCCTGTGGAAGAGTATTGAAGCTTCTCAGTTCTGGGAGTTCATTGAGCTTCTCTAGAAAAGAAATGATGGTACTAGTGGGAGGTATAATTAGGAATCTGTAGAAGTGTCTGGGCTGTCTGTGGTGGTTCCTATAATTTTCCATTCTGAAGTATGTAAATGTTTTAGAGACTCACATTGAGATTTGCTACTTTCTGCTGTGATGACCTTAAAAACTGAAGAACTGGTAATTGATGTTGGAAATTCCCAAGAACGTATGAATGTCTCCATTATTTTGAAAATTAAGTTACCTTGGAAAGAAACACTTTGCCATTTGGTGGGATTCTTGAGTTGTCAGTAGTCTCCTCTGGAATTCAGTTGTTTCATCTTCACTGAAAAGATTTAAAAGATTAAAAGATTGTTCCTTGACTTGCTAAAACCCACATTGTGGATCTTCTCTGACTGCCCCATCTCAGTTTTACTCCTAAAAAATTATCAGTAATTTTCTTACTAATAGAAAAAGAATAAGTCTAGTCATACAGACAGGTGTGCTACCCTCACTTTTCCATTTACTACCTGACTGACTATAGGAAAGCCTTCAATGTCAAGGGTTCAGTTTCAACATCTGCAAAGTGATGCCTTCCTCACAGGATTGGTGAGCATTAAATGCCATATAACATAGAAAAGAGTCTAGTACAGGGGCTGCCGTACCCTTTATATACATACATATACAGCTTAACAATTAATATAATGTCTTGGGGGCTAGTCTTATTGTTCCAGATAGCTGGAAAAGTTCATGGAGAACAAGCCATGTCTTTTTCTTTTTTTCAAGTTTTTATTTAAATTCTAGTTAGTTAACATATATGGTAAAATTGGTTTCAGGTGTAGAATTTAGTGATTCATCACTTACATACAACACCAAGCGCTCATCATAAGTGCCCTCCTCAATGCCCATCGCTCATTTAAGCCCATGCCCCCACCCACTTCCCTCCATTGACCCTCAGTGTGTTCTCTATGGTTTGCTTTCCTTATGGTTTGCTTCCCTTTCTCTCTCCTTTTTTTCTCTTCCCCTATGTTCATCTGCTTTGTTTCTTAAATTCCACATATGAATGAAATCATATGGCATTTGTCTTTCTCTGACTGACTTATTTCACTTAGCATAATACACTCTAGCTCCATCCACATCACTGCAAATGGCAAGATTTCATTCTTTTTTGATGGCTGAGTAATATTCCATTGTGTATATACCACATCTTCTTCATCCATTCATCAGTTGATGGGCATCTGGGCTCTTTCCAGCTTGGCTATTGTTGATAATGCTGCTATAAACATCAGGGTACACGTGCCCCTTCGAATCAGTATTTTTGTATCCTTTGGGTAAATACCTAGTAATGTAATTGCTGGGTCACAGGGTAGTTCTATTTTTAACTTTTTGAGGAACAACCAGTTTGCATTCCCACCAACAGTGTAAGAGGGTTCCCCTTCTCTGCATCCTTGCCAACATCTGTTGTTAATTTTAGCCATTCTGACGGGTATGAGGTGATATCTCACTGTGGCTTTGTATTTGTAATTTGTATTTCCCTGATGATGAGTGATGAGCATCTTTCATGTGTCTGTTAGCCATGTGGATGTCTTCTTTGTAAAAATGTCTGTTCATGTCTTCTGCTCATTTCTTAACTGGATTATTTATTTGGGTGTTGAGTTTGAAAAGTTCTTTATAGATTTGGGGTAATAATCCTTTATTGGATATGTCATTTGCAAATATCTTCTCCCATTCCATAGGTTGTCTTTTAGTTTTGTTGATTGTTTCCTTCTCTGGGCAGAAGCTTTTTATCTTGATAAAGTCCTAATAGTTCATTTTTGCTTTTGTTTCCCTTACCTCCAGAGATGTGTCTAGTAAGAAGTTGCTATGGCATAGATTAAGGGAACAGAATAGAAAACCCAGAAATGGACACACAACTATACAGTCAACTAATCGTTGACAAAGCAGGAAAGAATATCCAATGCAAAAAAGACAGTCTCTTCAACAAATGGTGTTGGGAAAACTCGACAACAACATGCAAAAGAATGAAACTGGACTGCTTTCTTACACCAAAAATAAATTAAAATGGATGAAAGACCTAAATATGAGACAGGAAACAATCAAAATCCTAGAGGAAAATACAGGGAACAAGCCATGTCTTAAAACTTTTTTAGAATCTCATGGGACACCTAGGGTACTGCTGGATAATACAGGTACCAATAAACTACCAGTAATTGCCAAATCTGAACAAAAGACAGCATAACAACTCAGTCTTCCCTAATCACTCACATATGCCATGTTCTTCCTTCTACATCCCTTCCATGGACTCTGAGAAGCTACTCAAAAAAGTTATAATGACATTTATATGGGAAGTTATTATAAGAGAAACTTTGAAAGGGGAATTCAGAGAGCCGTGTTCAACTGGCCAGGCTACCACTGTCAGCTCTTGGAGGAAAAATCAAAAGAAATCAGGTGTTTAAACATCTCCAAGACCTGGAAAAGGGTGGTAGAAGGGCAGCCCCAGATGAGTCTTGAGTATCACTTACATGTGCCCAGTTAACCTCGGCCCTCATACAGGAGGCTTCTGGGAGCACAAAATGAGGCTCTTCCCTCAGTAACCTCTTTTGTTCTTATCCCCAATTACTCTAGTAAAATATGGCAATATTAATCACATTCTGAAAGATAGTATTGGTAGCACTATGTTTAAAGAAATGAATCTGAAGCACACTGATGTTGCTTTCCTTCTTTCAAGGTCACTGGAAAGTTGAGACTAGAACCCCAGTGGTTTCAGCTTTCTTAGCCAAATATATCTTCATCAGTTTAGGTAAAAGTTATTACTTTGGATAATACTAGTACTAGAAAATCGTAATATTTAAAAATATCCTTAAAGATTTGAATAGATAGATGATAGATAGATAGGTAGATATGATTTGGAAGGAATCAATTATGTTCCCATGGTAAATATAATAATCAGATAGATAACAGGAGAATAATAGCTACTCTAAATCATGTAGTATCTGTATTATTAGTGTTTAATATTCTAATTCCAATGAGTTGGTTCATAGCAAATATACTTCACTAATTTAGTTTCTGCATATTTGTTTCCAAAAAAGGTTTTAAAAATTTATCAAGTAAATTACAAAACTCTTTTTCATATTAAAACACAAAAAGTGATGTCATGAGCACTAGGTGTTATTATATGCAACTGATGAATCACTAAATTCTACCTCTGAAACTAATAATACACCATATGTTAATTAAATTGAATTTAAATTAAAACAAAAAAAGTTTAAAGTTTGTTAGCTGCTTTTCAGAAAGTTTTCATTTTGTTTCAGAATCAATCCAATATACAGCCCACCACCCAGAGCAAACTTATGAATACAACAAATTTCATTTCATATATGGGTGACTGTAATGTGATATACATTTATTTTTAAGATTTTATTTATTTATTTGAGACAGACAGCACAAGCCATGAGAAGGATCAGAGGGAGCAGAAGAATCAGGCTCAGGAGCCGGATACGGGGCTGGATTCCAGGACCCTGGGATCATGACCTGAGCCGATGGCAGACGCTTAACCAACTGAGCCACCCAGGCGTGATATATTTAAGATCAATTTTCAGCCATACGTTTTGCTTCTTTAAATAGAAAAAAGTCATAAAGTATCTGACTCATAAATCAAGTATACATGATAATTTCCCTTGGTTTGTCATGATCCTTTCTCCCTCCAGGGGCCTAACACAAATGTGAGCAGATACAGCTCCCTCTGCGGGTTTAAAAGGGAGCTTTGAGGATTGAAGTGAAGAAAGCAAGTCTGGAATTTTGCCTCACACTTTGTAAAAGTTGTAAAAGTGTAACTTTAAACTCGTCTCTCCTCTGCAGCTCAGTGACTACCACCTGCCCACACCACCACCACATCTTTTAAGGGCCTCAAGTTCATGTATGTACATAATCACCAAGCCTCTTAGCTTAGTACATTGTTGAAATGGATGTAGAGCACAACTGACTGCGGCCAAAAGAAGCTAATTAACTTCTCTGGACCACTTTGAACAAAGTTGCAAGGAGCTGGAGGGAAGGAAGCCAAGTGCAGACTGAGTTACTTGATCCCCAAACCTTCCTCAAACCCTTCAAAATCCACTGTTCTAAACTGAGGACAGTGCTAATGTCTGTATATAACCATTTGCTCTCTGATTCAGGGGAACATCAAGAAACACTTTCCGTTAGCAGATGCTTCACTGTTAGAAATTCATTGCAAAGACAGCGAAAACCCTGAAAAAAAAAAACACACAGGAAAACTACCAGCTTCTAAGAAGACATATGAAGCCAAAGGAAACTCTCCATTTGTCTGGAAAAATTCCAAACACTAAGAGACATTCATTTTAATGAGGTGTTAAGAGGTATAGAGGTCTGTGCATTGCCAAAACTTGCCCTTCTTCCATGTCTCCCCCTTCTTCCAGAGCTTGTGCTGCTGGATAAAACAGCTTTTTTTTTTTTTCTTTTAGGACAGTTGTTCTTCGTCTTGCTTTGGTCAAAACAACAAAAATGAAAAGAAATATATACGCCCTCAGGGGGAAAATGTGCATCTCACAAAACTATAACTTGGTTAAAAAAAAACCTCAAGCTTCTGCTCTGTACTTCTTTTGCATAAAATTTACTTTCACTTTCTCCTTTTATGCCTCAAAATTTAAATTTTGACTACCCTTTCCCCAATGCCTATGTGAAAATCAGACTATTAAGATCCCAGTGGAACTGAATTATATATTGTTTATCATTAATTGGCTTGAATTTTACCCATATCATTCTCACTCCTGGTATTTTTAACTCACTCAACAATATATGTTAAGCACTTAGGATGTATAAGGCACTATGAAGGAGTCAGAGGAGTGCCTGCACTTAAAGGAAGGCCAATCCTGCAGACCACCATTGAGCTAAATTCAAGAACACAAAGGGTACACTTATGTGGGACTCCAGTGTGAGGATAGAACTCTTCCTGCTTCTGTCACGTTGCCTCTGCACCCCTCCTCTGTTCAATCCCCAATCAAGCACTTCCATTGCTTTGTACCTTGGACCAACTGGACTAATCTAATTGTGTGTTTTATCCCTGTTCATACCAATTACCACAAAAGACCCAGGACACCGAGGTCATCCTTCATTCCCTGAAGGTGAATCCTCATCTGGTTCCATAGGCTGCCTTTTCTGACCCATCTCCCACCTTCTATTTCCTGAAACCTTTTTGTTCACTATGCCCCTGCAATTCTAGGTCAATCACAAACCCTCTCCCTTAAGTTCAGCATCTTCTCTGAAAGTTCTCATTATATTCTTAATTGGTCGGAAGTTGGTTCTCCCTAAGGACACTGATTTCCTCCCAGCCCTCTCCAACAGTGGCTATCTGCTACTCCCCGGGTGCTGTGGAGTCTGCAGCTAGAGTGTGAGCCCCTCTTATTCCTCATGATCACTTCCAGAATATTCTCCCTCCTACCCTGGATGGCAAACTCCTCCAACACTGGACTCCCAGGACTGAGTGATCTCATCAGCACTTCCCTTCCCTGTTGCAGTCACTTTCCACACCTGCAGGAGTCTACCTCTCTCTCTCTTTCTAGAAGAGGTTACCTTTTGGCTACTGTCATTCTTTCCCACTACTTTCCTATCATAACTTAAAACCCACCCTAGTCATCCTTCCAGTAGCCTGGACTCTCAATTCCTTGAATTCCTCTCCTCCAAAGGTCTTCCCTTTAAACCCACCTTTGCCACTTATTCCATAGTCATCCCTTAGTGTTACCTTAATTTCAATAATCCCCACACACCAATAACTACCTCTTAACCTTTAGCCCACACTCTACTAACTCAAATCTAATGTCATGGACTGAATGTTCATGGCCTCCCTCCAAAAAAAGTCATAATTTGAAGTCCTAACCTAACCCCTAAAGTGATGGTATTTGGAGGTGGTGTCTTTGGGAGGTCAATGGGTTAGATGAGGGATTAGTGTTACATTAGTAATGTAAAACTAATTAGTAATCCATAATGGGATCAGTGTTACAAAAAGAGGAAGAAAGAGGAGAAGCAAGATAGCAGAGGAGTTCGAGACCTAAATTTTGTCTGGTCCCAGGAATTCAGCTAGATAGGTATCAAACCATTCTGAATACCTACGAACTCAACAGGAGATTGAAGAAAAGAATAGCAGCAACTCTCTGAACAGAAAAACGACCACTTTCTGGAAGCAGGGACCCAACAAGCGGCAGATCCGGGGAGACAACCCTTCCTCCCCCGGGAGAAGTGGCATGGGAGCCCACCGCAGGAATCTGCTGGGTTTGGAGACTCCAAATAGGGTCATGTGCCAGAGATAGAAACGCTCGGTCACAGACGGGGTGAGCATGGAGTGTGGCCAGAGACCAGGGAGACAGGAGTGACTGACTGCTTTTCTCTGGGGGGCTCACTGAGGAGTGGGGGCCCGAGTTCTCGGCTCCTCCGGGGCAGAGATTGGGAGGCCGCCATTTTCACTCTCGTCCTCCAAAGCCTTACGGAAAGCTTGCAGGGAACAAAAGCTCCGGAGAGCAAACCTGAGCAGATTACTTAGCCCGGTTCCTGGCAAGGGCGGTGCAACTCCGACTCAGGCAAAGACATTTGAGAACCAGTGCAACAGGCCCCTCCCCCAGAAGATCAGCAAGAACAGCCAGCCAAGACCAAGTTTACCGATCAATGAGAATGGCAGAATTCCAGCACTAGGGGAATACAGCACATAGAATTCATGGCTTTTTTCCCCCGATTCTTTAGTCTTTCAAAGTTAATTTTTTTAATTTTCTTTTTTTTTCTATTTTTTTATTTTTCTTTTTCCCCCTTTTCAACCAACATCTTATCAATCCCTTTATTAAAAATATTTTTTATTTTTCATTTTTAGAGTTATATTCTATCCCTTCATAGTAGTTAATGTTATTTTTGGTATATATATAAGTTGTTCTCTCTTTAAAATTTTGGGATACAGTTTCTTCTAACAGACCAATTATACCCTAAATCTCTAGTGTATGGCTTTGTTCTAGTATCCTGCCTAATCACATTCTCTCCCTTTTTTTTTAATTTCTCTTCTTTCTTTTTTCAAACAACTTCTTATCTTACCAATTCCTTTTATAAAATCTTTTATAATTTTCATCTTTACAGTCACATCCCATCCCTCCATCGTATTTACCCTTATTTTTGTACATATATAACTTTTGCTTTCTCTAAAATTTTGGGAGACAATTTCTTCTAACAGACCAAAATATTCCCAAAATCTAGTGTGTGGCACTGATCTATTCACCAGCCTGATCATATTTGATCATATTCTTTTTTTTTTCTTTTTTCCTTTTTTCCCTTTTTTTTCCCCCGGTTTGAGGTCTCTTCTGATTTGTTTAGTGTATATTTTTCTGGGGTCGTTGTTACCCTGTTAGCATTTTGTTCTCTCATTCATCTATTCTCCTCTGGACAAAATGACAAGATGGAAAAAAACACCTCAAAGAAAAGAACAAGAGGCAGTACCAACTGCCAGGGACCTAATCAATACAGACATTAGTAAGATGTCAGAACTAGAGTTCAGAATGACGATTATAAAGATACTACCTGGGCTTGAAAAAAGCATAGTAGATACTAGAGAAACCCTTTCTGGAGAAATAAAAGAACTAAAATCTAACCAGGTCCAAATAAAAAAGGCTATTAATGAGGTGCAATCAAAAATGGAGGCTCTAACTGCTAGGATAAATGAGGCAGAAGAGAGAATTAGTGATACAGAAGACCAAACGATGGAAAATGAAGAAGCTGAGAAAAAGAGAGGTAAACAACTACTGGATCACAAGGGCAGAATTTGAGAGATAAGTGATACCATAAGACGAAACAACATTAGAATAATTGGGATCCCAGAAGAAGAAGAAAGAGAGAGGGGAGCAGAAGGTATATTGGAGCAAATTATAGCAGAGAAATTCCCTAATTTGGGGAAGGAAACAGGCATCAAAATCCAGGAGGAACACAGAACCCCCCTCAAAATCAATAAAAATAGGTCAACACCCCCAACATCTAATAGTAAAACTTAAGAGGCTCAGAGACAAAGAGAAAATCCTGAAAGAAACTCGGGACAAGAGGTCTGTAAGCTACAATGGTAGAAACATTAGATTGGCAACAGACCCATCCACAGAGACCTGGCAGGCCAGAAAGGACTGGCATGATATCTTCAGAGCACTAAACGAGAAAAATATGCAGCCAAGAATACTATATCCAGCTAGGCTGTCATTGAAAATAGAAGGAGAGATAAAAAGTTTCCAGGACAAACAAAAACTAAAGGAATTTGCAAACATGAAACCAGCCCTCCAAGAAATATTGAAAGGGGTCCTCTAAGCAAAGAGAGAGCCTAAAAGTAACATAGAACAGAAAGGAACAGAGACAATAGACAGTAACATTCACCTTACAGGCAATACAATGGCACTAAATTCATATCTTTCAATAGTTACCCTGAATGTAAATGGGCTAAATGCCCCAATCAAAAGACACAGGCTATCAGACTGGATAAAAAAACAAGACCCATCGATATGCTATCTGCAAGAGACTCATTTTAGACCCAAAGACACCTCCAGATTGAAAGTGAGGGGGTAGAAAACCATTTACCATGCTAATGGACACCAAAAGAAAGCAGGGGTGGCAATCCTTATATCAGACAAATTAGATTTTAAACCAAAGACTATAATAAGAGATGAGGAACGACACTATATCATATTTAAAGGGTCTATCCAACAAGATCTAACAATTGTAAATATCTATGCCCCTAACATGGGAGCAGCCAATTATATAAGCCAATTAATAACAAAATCAAAGAAACACATCGACAACAATACAATAATAGTAAGGGACTTTAACACCTCCCTCACTGAAATGGACAGATCATGTAAGCAAAAGATCAACAAGGAAATAAAGACTTTAAATGACACTGGACCAAATGGACTTCACAGACATATTCAGAACATTCTATCCCAAAGCCACAGAATACACATTCTTCTCTACTGCCCATGGAATATTCTCCAGAAGAGATCACAGCCTAGGTCACAAATCACGTCTCAACCGGTACCAAAAGATTGGGATCATTCCCTGCATATTTTCAGACCACAATGCTTTGAAACTAGAACTCAATCACAAGAGGAAAGTTGGAAAGAACTCAAATACATGGAGGCTGAAGAGCATCCTACTAAAGAATGAGTGGGTCAACCAGGAAATTAAAGAAGAATTAAAGAAATTCATGGAAAGCAATGAAAATGAAAACACAACTGTTCAAAATCTTTGGGATACAGCAAAGGCGGTCCAGAGGAAAGTATATAGCAATACAAGCCTTTCTCAAGAAACAACAAAGGTCTCAAATACACAACCTAACCCTACACCTAGAGGAGCTGAAGAAAGAACAGCAAATAAAGCCTAAACCCAGCAGAAGAGAAATAATAAAGATCAGAAGAGAAATGAAACAGAAACCAAAAGAACAGTAGAACAGATCAACGAAACTAAGAGTTGGTTCTTTGAAAGAATAAATAAGATCGATAAACCCCTGGTCAGACTTATCAAAAAGAAAAGAGATAGGACCCAAATCAACAAAATCATGAATGAAAGAGGAGAGATCACAACCAACACCCAAGAAATACAAACAATTATAAGAACATATTATGAGCAACTATATGCCAGCATATTAGATAATCTGGAAGAAATGGATGCACTCCTAGAAATGTATAAACTACCAAAACTAAACCAGGAAGAAATAGAAAACCTGAACAGACCTATAATCACTAAGGAAATTGAAGCAGTCATCAAAAATATCCCAATAAACAAGAGCCCAGGGCCAGAAGGCTTCCCAGGGGAATCCTACCAAACATTTAAAGAAGAATTAATACCTATTCTTCTGAAATTGTTCCAAAAAATAGAAATGGAAGGAAAACTTCCAAACTCATTTTATGAGGCCACCATTACCTTGATCCCAAAATCAGACAAAGACCCCATCAAAAAGGAGAATTACAGACCAATATCCTTGATGAACATGGATGCAAAAATTCTCACCAAAATACTAGCCAGTAGGATCCAACAGTACATTAAAAGGATTATTCACCCCGACCAAGTGGGATTTATTCCTGGGCTGCAAGGTTGGTTCAACATCCGCAAATCAATCAATGTGATACAATACATGAACAAAAGAAAGAACAAGAACCATATGATCCTCTCAATAGATGAGGAAAAAGCATATGACAAAGTACAGCATCCTTTCTTGATTAAAACTCTTCAGAGTATAGGGACAGAGGGTACATACCTCAATATCATAAAAGCCATCTAGGAAAAACCCACAGCGAGTATCATTCTCAAAAACTGAAAGCTTCCCCGCTAAGGTCAGGAACACGGCAGGGATGTCCATTATCACGACTGCTATTCAACATAGTACTACAAGTCCTAGCCACAGCAATCAGACAACAAAAAGAAATAAAAGAGATCCAAATTGCCAAAGAAGGAGTCCAACTCTCACTCTTTGCAGATGATATGATACTGTATGTGGAAAATCCAAAAGACTCCACCCCAAAACTGCTAGAATTCATACAGGAATTCAGTAAAGTGGCAGGATATAAAATCAATGCACAGAAATCAGTGGCATTCCTATACACCAACAACAAGACAGAAGAGAGACAAATCAAGGAGTCGATCCCATTTACAACTGCACCCAAAACCATAAGATACCTAGGAATAAATCTAACCAAAGAGGCAAAGAATCTGTACTCAGAAAAATATAAAATACTCATGAAAGAAATTGAGGAAGTCACAAAGAAATGGAAAAACGTTCCATGCTCATGGATTGGAAGAACAAATATTGTGAAGATGTCAATGCTACCTAGAGCAATTTACACATTTAATGCAATCCCTATCAAAATACCATCCACTTTTTTCAAAGAAATGGAACAAATAATCCTAAAATTTGTATGGAACCAGAAAAGACCCCGAATAACCAGAGAAATGTTGAAAAAGAAAAGCAAAGCTGGTGGCATCACAATTCCAGACTCCAAGCTCCTTTACAAAGCTGTCATCATCAAGACAGTATGGTACTGGCACAAAAACAGACACATAGATCAATGGAACAGAATAGAGAGCCCAGAAACGGACACTCAACTCTATGGTCAACTCATCTTCGACAAAGCAGGAAAGAATGTCCAATGGAAAAAAGGCAGTCTTCTTCAACAAATGGTGTAGGGAAAATTGGACAGCCACATGCAGAAGAATGAAACTGGACCATTTCCTTACACCACACACAAAAATAGACTCAAATGGTTGAAAGCCCTAAATGTGAGAGAGGAATCCATCAAAATCCTGGAGGGGAACACAGGCAGCAACCTCTTTGACCTCAGCCACAGCAACTTCTTCCTAGAAACATCACCAAAGGCAAGTGAAGCAAGGGTAAAAATGAACTATTGGGACCTCATCAAGATAAAAAGCTCTTGCACAGCAAAGGAAACAGTAAACAAAACCAAAAGACAACCAACAGAATGGGAGAAGATATTTACAAATGACATATCAGATAAAGGGCTAGTATCCAAAATCTATAAAGAGCTTATCAAACTCAACACCCAAAGAACAAATAATCTAATCAAGAAATGGGCAGAAGACATGAACAGACATTTTTCCAAAGAAGACAGCTAAATGGCCAAAAGATACATGAAAAAGTGCTCAACATCACTCAGCATCAGGGAAATCCAAATCAAAACTTCAATGAGATACCACCTCACACCAGTCAGAATGGTTAAAATTAACAAGTCAGGAAATGACAGATGTTGGCGGGGATGTGGAGAAAAGGGGAACCCTCCTACACTGTTGGTGGGAATGCAAGCTGGTGCAGCCACTCTGGAAAACAGTATGGAGGTTCCTCAAAAAGTTGAAAACAGAGCTACCCTATGACCCAGCAATTGCACCACTAGGTATCTACCGCAAAGATACAAATGTAGTGATCCGAAGGGGTATGTGCCACCCCAATGTTTATAGCAGGAACATCCAAAATAGCCAGACTATGGAAAGAGCCAATATGTCCATCAACAGATGAATAGATAAAGAAGATGTGATATATATATATATATACATATATATATATACACAATGAAATATTATGCAGTCATCAAAAAAATGAAATCTTGCCATTTGCAATGACATGGATGGAACTAGAGGGTATTATGCTAAGTGAAATAAGTCAATCAGAGAAAGATGTGTACCATATGATCTCACTGATATGAGGAATTCTTAATCTCAGGAAACAAACTGAGGGTTGCTGGAGTGGTGGGGGGTGGGAGGCATGGGTTGGCTGGGTGATAGACATTGGGGAGGGTATGTGGTATGGTGAGCGCTGTGAATTGTGTAAGACTGTCAAATCACAGACCTGTACCTCTGAAACAAATAATACATTATATGTTAAAAAAAAAAAAGATAGTAGGAAGGGAAAAATGAAGGGGGGTAAATCGGAGGGGGAGACAAACCATGAGAGACTATGGACTCTGAGAAACAAACTGAGGGTTCTAGAGGGGAGGGGGTGGGGGGATGGGTTAGCCTGGTGATGGGTATTAAAGAGGGCACGTATCGAATGGAGCACTGGGTGTTAGACGCAAACAATGAATCATGGAACACTACATCAAAAACTAATGATGTATGGTGATTAATGTGACATAATAACATAAAATTTAAAAAAAAGTTTTGTGAAATTATAAATAGTAAACAAAAAAAAAAAAGAGGAAGAGAATCCAGATAGCATGCTCTCTCTCTCTGCTCTATGAGGACACAGCAAGAAGGCAAGCTGTTTGCAAGCCAGGAAGAGAGTCCTCACCAGGAACAGAATGTACAGGCTGGACTTGGACTTCTCAGCCTCTAGAACCATCAGAAACAAATGTCTATTGTTCAAGCCACGTAGTCTACGGTATTTTCTTATAGAAGGTCACATTAAGATCTCTAACAATTCTTCCAGCCCACCAGGATCTACAACCCATTGATTCAACCACCTTTTTACTCTTACCCACCCATGACATCCTCCTGCCTCCTTTCCTTATGCAGCTGAAGTCCCATGTTCAATTATCATCTTCACCTGCCTGCATACACCTCATCAACCTGGCTCATTTTCTGCTTGTGTCTCCAATTTCTTTCCTCCCATTCCTTCTTGACCCCACTCCCATCATGTGTTTGCCTCCAGCCCTCTGAAGAAACTGTCCTTCTGAGCTCACCATCATTGCCAGTTTTCATCGTCATTACTGGGTCCTTAACTGTTATAACCTGTTGGCAGAATTTGACAGAAATGATCATGACTTCTTCCTTGAAACAGGACACCAAATTTGCTTTATTGTCCTCATATCTCTCCCAGTCTCCTTTGCTGTGTCTTCCAATCCCATTTCAAATGTTAGGGTTCCCAGAGCTTGTTTGTTGGGCCTCTCCTATTTCCCCTCTGCACCCACTCCCCGGTTCATCTCTGCCACTTTGTAACTTCAGGAACCAGCCCAACCCTGATGGTTCTTACCTATTTATCTCCAGCTCCAACTTTTTCCCAGAACCCCAAACACACATTTCCAAATTATCTGCTTGATGCATCTTTGATAAGATTATCTTTGATAATCTTCTTGAAATATTTTTCATAGGTTATTTATTTAGTAGACCTCTTAAATTTAAATGCTCAAACTGAGCTTCTACTATTTTACCAAAACCAGTGTCTCCTACAGCCTTCCCCATACCAGGGAATATATAGCCACAACAAGTATATATGTTTAAGCTTTTATACTTTTCTATTTTTGTCATATTCTTTGAGTGTGTTTTTTCCTCCACACCAAATGTCCAATCTGTCTTAAACTCCTGCTTGTTCTACCTTCAACTTAAATCCAGAGTTTGACCATTCTCATGTTTCACTATCCATGTAATCCAAGCCACTGTAATTTCTGGCATGGTTTACTGCAGTAACCTCCTAAGAATCTTAGTTCTTCTACCCTTTCTTTTTTGTAACCTATTTTCAACACAGTATCAAGAGTGGTCCTATTAAAACTCTAGATGGCCAAGTCCTCCACTTACTTTAAATTCTCAAATGTCTTCACATCTCACTCAGAGTAAGCCATAAAAATCTTATCACCCACAGATCCATACACTATCTGACCCTGTATTCCCTTTCCCCCTTTTCTCCTACCTTCTTCTCCCTCACTCCAGCTATGCTGGACTCCCTGATGTTCCTCAGACATACTAGACACAGTCTTATCTCAAGGACTTCGTGATGCTCTTCCACCTGCTTAAAAGCCTTCTATTCTTGATTTTTACTTCTTTATTCAGTTATCTCTCAGGGATATCTTCTTGACCATGCTATATACATTTCAGTGCTGTTCCATATTTGCTTTATGTGCCACTCCAGACTGGGGCCATTGCCTTGCTTTGCAGCTGGGGTAAAAACAGGATTGTCTATACTGTTCCCATGATGAAGGATCTAGGCTGCCACTGTAAATCGAGGAACCCACTGCAGCAGTAATTCCTGGTTTCTCCCACTGTTGGTGGCTACTGCCCGTCAACATCTTGCCTTTTACCCTCCACATGCACTTCTCATCTCTTGCCTTGCAACTTCCAGGCAGCCACAGACTGGAGATACCAGGAGACCTGGCCAGTGAGCTGCAGGTACAACCTGAAACCATCCACTGACCACCTCTCCCTTCCTCCTTCTCCCAGACACTTCTGGACACTCTGCTCAGAGACAGCTGCTTCACATATCCTCTCTGAAGAGGTTCCATGAGAGAGAACAAGCAACTGCTCACCCACAAGCAGGGGCAAGTTTGGTAACACACTTTCTTACATTTGCCCTCTGGGAGCCATCAGTATTATATTCTAAAACATTCTCAAGAAGTTACTCTCCTGATTTGAAACCTTCCACAGTTCCCCTTTGTTTGTAAATAAACCACCAGGTCCTTAAGGTGGCATTAAAGTTTGACAGTAATCTCCAGCCTTTTCTCTTGCCCTGTGTTCCAGCCAAAATAAACCAATGTTCATCCCTAGACTATATCCAGAAGTTTCCTCGCTATGTGTTTTGGCCCATAATTCCACCTATTCCTAGAATACTAAGACCCTCATTTCTTCCTATCAAAACTCATTCTATATTTTCATGACCCAGATCAAATACCACTTTTGCACAAAGACTTCCTTATTCTTCCTGAAATAAATGATTCTCATTTCCCTGTGTGACAACTTATAACGTGCTTCCTGGTATCCCTGCATTCATTTCTACCATCTTAAATTCTTTTTTTTTTTAAGATTTTATTTATTTATTTATTTTAGAGAGAGAGCATGAGTAGGAGGGGCAGATGGAGAGGGTGAGAGAGAATATCAAGCGGACTCCCCACTGAGCACAGAGCCCCACCTGGGGCTCAATCCCACGACCGTGAGATCATGACCTGAGCCGAAACCAAGAGTTGAATACTTAACCGACTGAGCCACCCATGTGCCCTTTACCTTCTCAAACTCTAAGCTCCATGAAGGCAAAGATAGCATTATCTAAGTCTTTCTCCTTTGCAGTTCCTAGTCCAATCACATGAGCATATTTTCTCTGCTCAAAAAAATGTTAACGCTAATCAAATAGTAGGGTAGACTACCTGGAAACACCCAAAGAGTCAGGAGTATTCTAGAGTATGTAAGGCTAGCCCAGGAATGCCACAGGGAATCAGAAAAGAGCAATACGCTCCAGGGTCTGGGGTTAGGTTGAGTGAATTCTGACTCTGAATTTAATACCTGTGCACTTTCAGGTAAGTTTTTTGATCTTATGTTATTTTATGAATATAGCCCCTCCTACCACATCCTGCACATACCTACATATATGTCACATATAAATAATAGTTGACGAGCATATGCCTTTTTTTAATTTTTTATTGTTATGTTAATCACCATATATTACATCATTCTTTTTTTTTTTTTTTTTTAAAGATTTTATTTATTCATTCGAGAGAGAAAGAATGAGAGACAGAGAGCACGAGAGGGAAGAGGGTCAGAGGGAGAAGCAGACTCCCCACCAAGCAGGGAGCCCGATGTGGGACTCGATCCCGGGACTCCAGGATCATGACCTGAGCCGAAGGCAGTCGCTTAACCAACTGAGCCACCCAGGCGCCCACATCATTCGTTTTTGATGTAGTGTTCCATGATTCATTGTTTGTTCATAACACCCAGTGCTCCATGCAGAATGTGCCCTCTTTAATACCCATCACCAGGCTAACCCATCCCCCTACCCTCCTCCCCTCTAGAACCCTCAGTTTGTTTTTCAGAGTCCATCGTCTCTTATGGTTCGTCTCCCCCTCTGACTTACTCCCCTTCATTCTTCCTCTCCTGCTATCTTCTTCTTTTTCTTTTTTCTTAAAATATGTTGCATTATTTGTTTCAGAAATACAGATCTGTGATTCAACAGTCTTGCACAATTCACAGCACTCACCGTAGCACATACCCTACCCAATGTCTATCACCCAGCCACCCCATCCCTCCCACCTCCCACCACTCCAGCAACACTCAGTTTCTTTCCTGAGATTAAGAATTCCTCATATCAGTGAGGTCATATGATACATCTCTTTCTCTGATTGACTTATTTCACTCAGCATAACACCATCCAGTTCCATCCACATCGTTGCAAATGGCAAGATCTCATTCCTTTTGATGGCTGCATAATATTCCATTGTGTATATATACCACCTCTTCTTTATCCATTCATCTGTCGATGGACATCTTGGCTCTTTCCACAGTTTGGCTATTGTGGACATTGCTGCTATAAACATTGGGGTGCACGTACCCCTTCGGGTCCCTATATTTGTATCTTTGGGGTAAATACCCAGTAGTGCAATTGCTGGATCGAATGGTAGCTCTAATTTCAACTGTTTGAGGAACCTCCATACTGTTTTCCAGAGTGGTTGCACCAGCTTGCATTCCCACCAACACTGTAGGAGGGTTCCCCTTTCTCCACATCCCCGCCAACATCTGTCGTTCCCTGACTTGTTAATTTTAGCCATTCTGACTGGTGTGAGGTGGTATTTCATTGAGGTTTTGATTTGGATTTCCCTGATGCCGAGCGATGTTGAGCACTTTTTCATGTGCCTGTTGGCCATTTGGATGTCTTCTTTGGAAAAATGTCTGTTCATGTCTTCTGCCCATTTCTTGATTGGATTATTTGTTCTTTGGGTGTTGAGTTTGATAAGTTCTTTATAGATTTTGGATACTAGCCCTTTATCTGATATGTCATTTGCAAATATTTTCTCCCATTCTGTCGGTTGTCTTTTGGTTTTGTGGACTGTTTCTTTTGCTGTGCAAAAGCTTTTTATCTTGAAGAAATCCCAATAGTTCATTTTTGCCCTGGCTTCCCGTGCCTTTGGCGATGTTTCTAGGAAGAAGTTGCTGTGGCTGAGGTCGAAGAGGTTACTACCTGTGTTCTCCTTTAGGATTTTGATGGACTCCTGTCTCACGTTTAGGTCTTTCAACCATTTGGAGTCTGAGCGTATGCCTTTTAAAGTGCCTGGCCCCTGGGGTGCCTGGGTGGCTCATTTGATTGAGCGTCTGACTCCTGGTTTTGGCTTAGGTCATGATCTCAGGGTCGTGAGATCAAGCCCAGCATGGGGCTCTATGATCAGCACACAGTCTGCTTGAAATTCTTTCCTTCTCCCTCTCCCTCTGCTCCTCCCCCTATTAACACTCTCCACCTCCCCCTTTCTCTCTCTCTCTCTCTCAAATAAATTAATAAAAATTTTTGAAAGTGCCTGGCCCAGGACCCACAACCTCATGTCCCAGTTTTGCATTCTAAGCCCCAAAGGCCCCAAGCCTCTCTGTGTTACCTCTGTGCCTTTTTGAGCAATCAACTCGGCAGAGTGTGGAAACCAAACTTTCAAAGGGGGAGGGGGATCTTCACCGTGTTTTTCATATTGAGGGTTTTCACCTCAAGATGGTGAAACTGTCTTATAGAATTGGGCAGAATTTCTGGGAAGCAAGAAAGAAGCTGAAAAATGCTAGCTCAGAACACAAAGTGGGATGAAAAGGGGAAGGAGTTATTTCCTTGTCTATAAGAGGAATAACATTGGAACTGCTTTTGCTTTCAATAATAATGTTAACATGCTGATATAAATGCATCTTGTCTTCAAGCTTGAGATTTCCTGTCATAGTAATCGAGGTTTAGGCAGTGTTTATAATTATGTAAAATTGCATGGCTCAGAGTGGAAAGGAACTAAGCCATCCTGCACTGACAAGTACAGAAGACGAGGAAGCCCAAAACAGCAGATTAGGAATTGGGGCAAATCCCTTGTGAAATACAGCATTTCACACACGGGGACACACAAACCCAGCCCGCTGATGACATCTGCTGCTAATGCCACGGTAAAGAGTTCATGTCATTTTGTTTTGCACAAAAAGTCACTTCTGTGACTAAATCTCAAAGATGTCATTTTTAAATGAAGAGAACACCATTAAAATAACTCTATGGACCCTCAAATTCACTTCCCAAAACAAGGATTTTACTGAAAGCAATTAATGGCACATTTCCCAAGTTACTTTCCTTTGTAAGAAAACTGGCTGATCTATGTGATTATGTTTTATATGCTCCAAAAACCCTGAAGTTGTTGCCCAAGAATAATGCTTGAATAGAGAGGGAAACGTGAGCATGTTATTATATTTACCTTTGCACACACATATTTATATACATACCTATTTACTTTTATGCGTGTGTGTCTATATACCTAAGCCATGCCCAGCCCTTGACTGATGGCACACATAACTTAGGTCCTAGTCATCCTGAACCCTAGCATTCAGTGCACTGTCTGGAATATAGCAGGTGATCCATAAATTTGTTCCACTGACCTGTAATCTGTACAGGATGAGTTCCATTTTGGGATTTAACAGATTCAAATATGGCAAATCTCTTAATGAAATAAGGTAAAAAAATTTAGAAAGTTGACCCGACCAAGTAGGAAATAATTACATTATTTTTCAAAGGAACAAAGTTTTGAGGCAAAGTGGTTTAAAAAAGTGACTCCTGAATGTGCCATAGCTTCCTTCTAATTTATCAATTTTTGGTTTAATGAAAACTAGCATCCAAAAAATATAGTTTTCGCCCCTCCAAAGATAATCTACATTAATTCTTGAGGAAACCAAGAGACAGAAGCCATCCAGTAAGAGCCCTGGTCAGTGTACGGTGAACCCTAGACCAGTGCTGCAGGACAGGAGCACCAAGGATCTCTCTACTGCCTGGCAGAGGGGACGCCCAGTGGGAGAGTAGGTATAGTTGGCATTAAGAGGAATGGCTAGAGAAGTAAAGAGTTCAGTATTTGCAACTTACTATGTTCCAGGTGAGATGCATTAATAAACAAGAGACAAAAATCTCTAGAAATAGACTAATGGGGGGACACAAGCAGTGAAATATAAACACAATCGATAGGTTAATTATATAGTGAGTCAGAAGGTAGTGATTGCTATGGAAAATAGAGCTGGGTAAGCAGAATCACAGGGTGGAGTGCTTGCAAACTCAACAGCACGCTTGGGTCAACCTCCTGAAGAAGGCACTCACATGAACAAGCACATTAAAGGGAACAGATCTAGGGATGAACTAAGCATGAAGGGGAAATGATTAAAAGAGATGAGTGTTTGGATCTTGACATACAGACATAGCTAGGGAAACTGAAGAATAGGCAGTAGAAATAGAAGCAGAAGACTAGTAGGAAAGGAGAAAGTGGAGTGTGGAGCTAGAACACTCTAAAGGAAGCATCTGAGGAGGTTGGATGTCATGAAGGGTGTGGTAAGATGGCTCTTTATTTCTCCTAGTCAGGTTCCCAGGACAGAAGACAGGACACTGTAGAGGACCACTTACAATTACAACCTTCATTTTGGCTTCCGCTCCTTGGGATATAATTGAGCACTTTGAAAATTATTGTTGAACTAACTTATGGATATTCCAGGGAGCCCAAACATGTCTGCACAGCCTAGTAATTAAAAGAGGAGAAATAAAGCACATATTCTGGGGAAAATTCATATTGCTGAAGTTGACCCTTCTCAAGGAAGTGCCAGCCAACTTTAGGGTGTACGGTCAGTGGGTCCCAGAGCGTTAGTGGACTTTTTTTTTGTCTTTCCATCTGTGTCCTTCACAGCAAGCAGGAGTAAACCTCATCTGTTCCCTGCCTGGGATGGTGTTCTCCAACATTTTTCTAGCAGTGTTCAAACGTTCATTCTGTGCCTATCACCGTGAAGTCCAAATGACACTGCAGGTACTGTTTCCAACTGTAAATGTAGTCATCATGGAGAAGGACAGAAGACAGTGTCTAAGGGAACCTGGAATCTACATCTTGTTAATGGGGCTCCCTTCAGACTAACTGCAAGACCAACATAGCCAACAGATCAAATGAAGAAAGGGTATATGCTATTGTTGTTTTTTATTTTTGAGCATCCACTTTCAGGGCCTATGAGAGATGCAAACATCAACCGGCCCATCAGACAGCTGACTTACATGTTATGCATCTGGAGAGACGTTAAATGTAGAAAGTTAGACCCATACTTGTGTCAGTCCAATGGGAGATTTAAGAAGGAACACAGTACAAATACAGAACCCTACAAGAGGTGTGTACAGAACATTTTTCAGTCATAAATGGAGAAAGCTATAACCTTACAGAAGACAGGGAAGAGAAAAATGACACAGAAGATAATCTTGATAAGACTTGAAGAATAACTACTTCACCAGGCAAACAGAGAAGAACATTCTAGATGTGTGTGTGTGTGTGTGTGTGTGTGTGTGTGTGTGTGTGTGTGTGTGGTGAAGGGGACAGATGTGGGGTGGAAAGCCTGTAAATACAGAGACAGAAAATGCATGACTAGAGAAAAGTTAAAGGGTTTAGTGAAACTATTGTCCATATTTAGCCTCGTTTCAAAAATGTTATATAAAGGGCTTTTATATAACCTATATAGATAGGTGTTTGGATTTTATTTTTAAATTATTAAAATATTTTGATGCATGTTCAAAGGCATTCTATGCAAGTGTTAATAATGTGTTTCTCCAGAGTAAACTTGCTGAATTTGGAACAATGTTTGGCACTGAAGTTTTATATTTCACAGAGCCCCAGCTAGTTATAGAATGAACTCTGCTCCAATCCATCTTGTCTCCCACTTAGCCTGGTTGATAAAAGGCAAGACATCAATCAGGAAAGAGCATAACTATCTAATGCTTTAGGGAGAAATAGGGACACCTTAGCAAGAACATGAAACCATTATGAAATAATTTGAGTTTGGATGAGCATAGGTCAAAAACATAACTTCTTGAAAAATGTCATTGGCATAGAAATCAGACTCTATACTGAAGGGATACAGTTCCCTAAGACGTTTCAAACTTTACTCCTTTTAAACTGGACTGTTAAGTAGACCTTACAAGCTATGCTGTTCAGATGCATAAAATCAAAACGTTCAATATAAACCAATTTCAGTGGCATAATCGCACATCCCCAACACATCCACCAATTCTGTCTCCATGTCCCTTCTTTGTAAATGGCTTCAGCATTAATCCAGCTAATTAAGAAAGGTGACCTCCAGTGTCACTGACTCTCCCCTCTTCTCCTGCAGCCCTCCTACCTCTAACAGAAGTCTCTCCCCATTTCCATTCCATTTCAGAGCCTCATCTCTGAAAAGAAGGTAAGGTAGTTAAAATCTGGTGTTCCTGGATTCTGTAGATGTTGATTTGAATCTTGGTCTGCTACCAACCCACATGTGACCTTAAAAGTGACCTCATTCTTCTGAGTCTCAATGTCCTCATCTGAATTGGAGGTAAAAACAAAGCCTAGTTCAAAATGTTCTTGTGATAATTAATGAAAATAACATACATGAGGTTTTTGGCACATGTTAAATATTCAGTAAGACGTAAATCATGTTATTGAACTTATTATTACTCCTAGACAATGGGCTGGGAGGGAGTCAAAAACAGCACATGTGAATTCATGTGAAAAATGTTAGAGAGTAATATACAGAATTGTCAAATCAATATATTGTACACTGAAATTAATATAACATTGTATGTCAAATATACTTCAATCATAAATTTTAAAGAATATATTAGATATGCTATTCCATAATTTCACTGAAATATCTACAAGCTATAGATAAAGGGTTATGTTTATATTTTCCTGACTTCTGTCAAAATAAAATATTTTGACATCTGAAAGCCACAATTCACTTTTTTTTTTTTTTTTGGTTTGGCAAGCAACTGAACACTGAGTGTCCATCTAATGCATGCCATTTTCCTTCATTTCTCAGTGAACTTTCATTGACATTTATTGTAACAGAGGTCAAATGGAAGAAGGGATGGAAGAGACCCATTTTGAAGGGTTGAGTATGACCCTTGTATGTGGCATTTGCATGACGCAGCATTATTTATCCCTCATTTCTTGCCTGGTGAAAAAAAAACACAAAAATATAAATCACAGGGCATTGTCCCGCGCCAACAAGCTTCCTGCACCTCCCCAGAGTCATCTCTCTAAATGCAGAAAGATGATTAATCCCCAACTGCACAAGTATCACCTGATTCTGTAGAATTGAGTTTAAACTCTTTAGCACAGTGTCCAAGGCCATTCACACCCCAGTGTTATGCCAGCCTTATCTATTGCTATTTCCAATCACAAATAAAAGACTCTAACCATCCCATATTAATCAGAATCCTTGAATTTGAGTATACCATGCATACACATATCTTGGCCCAGGCTTTTCCCCTGCTGAGTGCCTGAAAAGATTGTTCCTTGACTTGGTAAAACCCACACTGTGGATCTTCTCTGATTGCCCCTTCTCAGTTTGTATCTGATTTTGTCTCCTACTGTAATGGGCCTGGCTGACAGACCAGGGAATGAGGACAGAAAGTGGAGGCAAACTTCTTGCTTTTGAACTTTGTGCCTGAGACCACAGGGTATGTCCCAAAAGTAGTGTCTGGGCCTGACAGTCAAATTTGGGGGGCGGGGGTCCCAGTCTGCTTTTCCATATATTAAGAGATATAAATTACCAAAGACAATTACATAATTAAGTCATAGAAGGGAAGATTTGGCGGGGGGGGGGGGGGGGGGGGAGGAGTGGCCAGGAGCCACAGTAGCTGGAAACACACAGCAGATATAGGGTACAGGAGGTCAGGTGACCACTAGAGACAGTGCTGAATGAGATGTGCTGCCCGGAATCCTCTTCAGGAAGGTCTTGCTGCTAGCTACCAGCAGGCAGCTCCCAGCCATCAGCTCCTTCAGTCTCCTTCTCAGCTGCAAAGAGCTTCCTCACCTAAGGGATTCTGGAATCTTCCTTGACTCCTCTCTGTCCATTACACCCCGTATTCAGTTGACCAAAAAATGCAGTCAGTCTACCTTTAATACATATCCAAAATCCAACGTTTCTTATCACCTCCACCACTGCCACCTGGTTCTAAGGCAGTGGTTCTCAACTGGGAGTGATTTTGCCTTCCAAGAGGTATTTGACAATGTCTGCAGACATTTTTCATTGTCACAACTGTGGAGGTGCCGGTGGCATCTGTGAATAGAGACCGGTGATGCTGCACAATGTTCCACAATGCACAGGACAACCCCTTACAACAAAGAATTAGCCAGTCCCAAATGTCAATAGTGCTGAGGTTGAGAAATGCTAATCTGAGCCACCATCATCTATTACCTGGATGATTTCAATACTTTCCTTCTGACTAGGTTCCTGTCTGCCTCCTCTGTTCCCTCTTCAGCCAGTCATCCTTATAAAATGTTCATTGGTTCAGAGCATACCATTCAACTCTCCAAGGTTCCTCATCACATTTAGACTCAGATTCAAAACTCTTGCCTTGCCTCCAAGGCCACCTGAGTTGGCCCCTGACTACTGTTCCAACTCTCCTTTGCACCTGTTTTCTTTGCTCCCTAGAGCAAGGCTGTTCTGAGCCTCATTGGCCTTTTTGCTGCTCTTCCAAACACAGACTCTTCCTGACACAGGACTTGAATTTTCCCTCCCAGTTTTTCCAGGCTTGTGCCCTGACTTTTGTCAGCTCTATGTTCCAGTGGCCCGTATCAGAGAGGCCTTCCATGACCACTTTGCCATGTCACCCATCACTCTCATCCTGTCGTATTCTTCACAGTGTGTATCACTAACTGTGTACATTATAAAGGTACTTTGTATTTGTTTATTATTTATCCCCTGCACTAGACAGCAGGGACTTTGTCTTCTTTGGTCCCCACTATATCCCAATACCCCAAACAACTCTGTCACGTAGGAGGTGCTCAAATATTCACTAAATGAATGAATATATGAAGCTACTTGCAACAGATCTATGAACATCTATGAGGGTGAGTTGGGTTACTTTTAAGGGTGGCAAGGAGGACATAATGGACTGGTAGAATCTGAGTTTCCTGTATAGGCTCCTAGGTCATTAACTATATGGCACAAACTGTGGGTTTATATATGTCTTTCCACCATTAAATTATATGGGTCTTAAGAAGAAGAACCGCTACTTTTTCCTGTTCCCACAAAACCTAGTTCTACACCTGAATCACATCAGTTGGTTAACAGTTTGTTGAAAATAAAAAGGGAAACATTATTAGATATTTCATGCCAAAATATGGTGATGGAATAAATTTAGTAGCTACAGATCAAGGAAAATGGCTACTTAGAAATCTCTTTTTTTAAAAAATTATCTTAATGTGATCCTAAGAGGTTAATTATCTTACTATACAACATTTACTACAGATATTCAGGGTCTTTTCTTTAATTATATATCCTATAATATCTGTATTCCACGGCTGCAAATGTAGGATTTTTGTATCAGCACACATGACAATGGTTATCTAGAAAGAATACTCTGTTATAAACAAGGGAGATTATGGTTATTTCCTATAGTTTTAAGTCTCTAGCAATTCTTCCTTTTAATATGTGGTATTTCCTGAGGAACTTCAAGGAAAGGGAGCAACACATTATCTACAATTGCTACAACTCTATATTTTCTCAGAGCTCTTATATTCTGGGCAGTGGATTTAAGCTTATTTTCTGACCAATCTACATTATGTTTAAAATGTAGACTGCCACCTATCTGTCAGTGTGTATATACTACAAGTATATAATAATGGCACTACAATCTCCCAAAAGCTTCTTCGGTCTTCTTTTTCTAGTCTCTCTCTTTCTATCTCTATGGATTTTCTTATTTCAGTTTCAGGACATATAGAATCTCAAAGCAAAAACTGCACTCGATCAAGGTAAGCAGGCAAGGAAGACTTTATTCAAGCTATTGCAATAGGCAACAGAAACTAACTGAACTAATGCCACTGGATCAAAAGGCAGGAAAGTTTTAAGGACCAGGGTAAGCTGGTGGAAAAGTACTGGAAGGCATTAGGAATGAGGTTGATCAATGGGATGCATTGAGCACACTGAGTTATTGCCGAGTTTGCAAATGGTTTTTGCTGCAATTACACCATCTGTGCTTGCTAATTGGCATCCACCCAAGTTAGGCTCCTACCTCCCACAAAGACAGAAGATGGGGCACAGAGATGCTACCTTACTTGATGTTTAAGTTTCAAAGAGATGGTTCCTCCCGTCCATGAGAAAGACACTCCCTGGGTTGTAAAACTGGAAAAAGGCTGGGAGATTTACACACATTTCAAGGAGCAGAGAAAGAATTTATGGTTGCAACTGTCCTAAAGAAAATGCTCTAAGAAAAGGGAGGTCAGGGACCTATAGTCAGGAAGAAATCTGCCTAAAGTTTAGCCAAACTGAGGGAACAAGAAGTCTGTCCTGGTCAAGACTATATCATTAAAACAGCTGCACATGCCTACATTTCAGTCACTACAATTGCCAGCTGGAAGACCCCCATTACTGAATTCCTGTCCTCATTTCCACAGAATCATCCAAAGTGACATACACATATTTGTGTGTGTGTGTGTGTGTGTGTGTGTGTGTGTGTCTTTATAAAGTACCATTTGAGATTTTGATAGGGTTTTTGTTTTTCCTGCTTGCAGTGGACCCCAAACTCCATATGGAGAAACCCTAACTTCAGTGTGATAGTATTTGCAGGGGGGCCTTTGGGAGGTAATTATGTCATGAGGGTGGAGCCTACATGTGTGATTACTACCTTAGAAGAAGAGGCCAGAGGCTAGCTCACTCTCTTTCTGCCATGAAGCCATTCATGCTGGCACCCTGCTCTGGGACTTCAGAGTTCTCCCAGAACTGTGAGAAATAAATGTTTGCTGTTTAAACCACACAGTCGATGGTATTCTGTTATAGTAGCCTGAGCTAAGACACCACCACAAGCTCCAAGGCTGCCTTATTTACAGCTATCTTATCTTCAATATTATCATCAATATTACCAATAAGTGGGCTCCAGTAGTGGACTACCATACCTCATTTAGTAACGATGCAAAGCAGAAATTTCAAGGGCAGCAACAAACCCACCCCAGCTCGCCGCCCCCTCCCCCCACTCCACCACCACTGAATTCCCTCTCCTCTACTGCACTGGGCCTGGAGCATCACAGATCTTGCATCTCATAAGACTACATTCAATTAGCTTTCTAAAATTTAAAAGCCACTGCCAATTCTGTAATTTAAGTAATTGAATGCCTGAGGAAAGAAGGACACTACAATGGAACGGAAAGGCAAACCTTCAAGCCATTCTCTCATTTCAGCTGAGTGATGCACTAGAGCTGAGATAATAGTGATGGATGCCCTCGTACGTCTCCAAAGAAGCCAACAAGACGGCTCCCTTGGTTCAAGAATAGAGCCTCTCGGGGTCACAGGACACAAAACTAAGCCAGCCAAAACTTCGATTGCTGACCTCATTTTCTACCTACTCAAGAGGAAAAGTAATATACTCTGTTCTTCCAAATTAATCTTCTAAGTCATTAAAAAAATAAATCTCATGCAAGCAGATCTTCAATGTAATGACAAAATTAACTGGATAAAGGTGAGGGAGAGAGGTCTTTAAGATCATAAGAAAGAAATGAAAGGCAATATACCAGAGGCAGCAATATATATATATTTTTTTTTCTTATAACCCCAGCTCATAATCAATGGCAGTTAACACATAAAGAGAGCACTTTTCACCCATTAGCTAATTAATTCTCACTACATCCTTTTCAGATATAACCATCCCCCTTAACCCCTTGCACCTGCCCATGTGAAGATAAAGCTCATTGTTTAAAACATACTCTTAAAACGGTAAGAAAAGGAAATTGAATTAGGTACTTATATTTCTGCCTGCTCATTGAAAATTTAGATTTCCATTTGAGGATGCCTTCTGAAATTGGACCTTCCCAAAGCTTACTTTTACAAAATGACAAAAATTGACACCAACTGAGATGACCTCAAGCTAACAGAAAATAAGTTGTTTAACAGCAACGTGATGAATTTTGCTGAACATGGACTTCCAACAGGCTTTTTTATCCCTCCTTTTTATGATAATAATAATAAACCAGTTGCTTGTCATGTAATCAAGTATATAAATCATCTATTTTCTTGCTCATTCTCTTCCCTAGTAATAACAGCATGGCATTTAAACATCAATTATACCATTGCCTAAAATGAAGCAATAACTCTGAACAACAATGTCAGCAAGTACACATTAGGTATGCTCTAGGGGTCAAGATTTCACCTCTCCTAGAAGTACTACTTTCAGATAATATTTACTAAATATCATAAGATACTAGCAATTATGCTAAGCAGTATAGAATTATGTAAATCATGTAAAGGCATCAAATTCTGCCCGAGCTCCCCAATTTAGTTTCTGTCCTAAGTCATACACTTCATATTAAATTATATAAAAATTTTAAGGAAGGAACACAGCCACATGATTCAAATATAGAAAATCTGAAAAATAGATATCGAAAGAATCCCTCCAATCCTTGTCCTAAACCCACCCCATTCCCACCATCTCCTGTATCACAACAGGTAACTGCAATGAATCCCTTTGCATCATATCAAAGTTTCTTTTTGCATATCTACCATGGATTTTCATTTAATAAATGCTAGTGTAAAACAGAGAATAAATCACTATCTTAAGAGGAGCAAAAACTAATTTCATGACAAAGCATTCTCTAATTAAAGTAGTTAAACTTTTACCATACCATATTTTTTTCCTAATACACCTGAAGCTTTCTAACCATTACACCCCAGAACTCTGTTATATGCTAGTGGCTCAATCAAGAAATATGCCCACTTGTCTCCAACAGGTAAAGTGGAGTTTGGCCAATAACTGCGTCAGACCTGAGGAATGATCTATTTCCTGGCTAACTAGCATAAACAGAAAATGTGCCATATAATTCTCTATTCTAGCTTTGATATTTCACAGAGATGCTAATTAATTAGAGGGTAAGACCTTATCAGACCTGTAGAGTTCTAACTTTCTCAGTCACACCAGTAACTGAGATCATAACTGTAGAAAAGGTAAAGAAATTACTTGTAATCATCAGCTAAACTGATATAAGAAGCAGAATTTTCATAGAAAGTAGGACAATTTCATACTTAACTGTCAATAAATTTTTATGGTGCCTTGATTTAACATCCTGTATTTATTTAAACCCCACTCTTCAAATAGATATTGTCTCTGGCTTCCAAAGACCCACAGTATAGATGAATTTGTGAAAAACTAAAATCATACAAAAATCTGATAACAACTTGTCAAAATTAAAATATGTGTCATGAGAACATTACTGTTTTCTCAGTTTGTGACGGTATTCATCAGCTATTGCTATAATAACATTGTGTCACAAAACACCCTCATATTCAGTGGTTTATAACAATTTATTTTTCTTCCTTATCTTTCTGCACGTTAGTTAAAATGGCTTCGTTTTGGCTGTCGGTGAGCTGAGCTTGGCTCTAGCCCACAGGTTGAATTCAGCTCTGTGTCATTCATCTCCTTCTTGTCCTTCAGCCAGTCTCAACCAAGGGCATATTGTTCTCATGGTGAATGGCTTATCCTTGAGTAACTATTTTATGATTAAACATCATGCCAGATAAGATCATAAGAAGTTCTTATTAAGCATAAAAAGATTAAAATAATAAAATAATAAAAGAGAACACAAAGGAGCTGTTGATGGAGGAAAGCTTTGCATGTCCCCCTGGTCCAGGAAAAAATCTGAGACAACCTCAGGTGTGAGGAGGACAAAAGGGACAGGGTCCCAGTCAGAGGTTAACAACCACTGTGCTTCCTGAGACGTCAGTCAAGCCCTCCATACTTTTATTTGCTTTATTCCTTTTTCCCTCTACCCAGACCCTGGCCTCAAAGCAGACATGATGGATGCTCTTGTCATATTGTGAGCTGATAACTGTCACATCTCCCCTCCCTTCTCACTATAATTTCCTTTAGGAGGTTTGGTTTGCTTCTGGCTGAGTTTGAAGAGAGCTATTCTTGACAAACATAGGAGAGAAGAGAGAGAAGAAATATGGATTTGTGACCAGTTTAAATGAAGAGGTAGAACTTTCCCCGCAAATATTAAATTAGAGGCCATGATTCAGGCTTCAGGTCTTATTCTAGTTACTCAGCTTGCTCATGAAATGCAGGACTTGGAGAAAAAACATGATCCCAATATTTACCAAAAACATTCAGGGAAAACCACTCCGGCGCTTCTGTAAGAATTAATGAGAAACAGCATAAAAACACATCTTATTTCACAGAATGCCAAGTATCTCAGGTGCCAAAGGCCTTTGGAATTATTAATTATGATCATGACCTTTCTAGGGGGACTCTGTGAGCTTAGAAAAGAAGCATCCACAGGGCATGTTTGGCCAATCACGCAAAACAACTGGGAATATCATGGAGGGCGTGACTGTTGTGATCAAATCTAAAGCACGTCTTCTTGGAGGCCAGCCAATGAATTGATCTCCCTGAAAAATTCAGGGCAGCTCTGGCAGGCAATATTAAACTCACAAAATAGGGAAGATAAAAGTGAGTTTGATTCTGTTTTTAAGGTACTATGAAAGTGGCTTTCATCAAATGACATTCAGTATCAACAAGTGCTTACAGTTTGGTGTTTAAGATGCTACTATAGATGTGTCTATACAAAGTTAACAGACATGGAGCCTATGTGGATGGTCACTGTGATTCAATAATATCAGAAGAGCCCCTGCTTCAAAACCTCAACATATCCTTTTGACTCAGGGGAAACATCAGCTTCCAGGTAACCAAGGCAGAAAATTCTGATCCTTTAGAAGGGGTGATTTCAAATTGAAGGGGTAATTTCAAAAGGCTCAGGGAGTTTGTGCAGGTAAGCTCCAGTAGGCCCCAATGCAATCCTTTTGGAGAAACAAAATTATGCTCAAACCTCACCCAGAGGGGGAGGTAAAAAATTCCTATGACATGACCTATCTTTCATTTTTCTCAAAACTTGTTCTGTTTTCTAGAATTTTACAGATTTTAACTCAGGGTGGACATAAAGCAATGTCAAAGTTGCATTCTCAGTGGTAAAAGAAAACTTTGCTTCATTATCTTGTTGGCTCTGGCATATTGTTACACAATTTAAAGTTAAAGATGCTATCTAAAATCCAGGCAGCAATTTTATTACAACTGCCTTTTGAAAGTTCACAGAA
The DNA here is from genome assembly GCF_009762305.2 of Zalophus californianus. Classification (NCBI taxonomy): domain Eukaryota; kingdom Metazoa; phylum Chordata; class Mammalia; order Carnivora; family Otariidae; genus Zalophus; species Zalophus californianus. The sequence continues at coordinate 143,477,837 of NC_045599.1, read as the reverse complement.
GGCTGCAATCATAAATGTCATTTTCATTAGAATAATGTGAAAGGTTACATGCCACACAGAATAAAACAAGGCTCGACTGCCGTTTACCACTCTTTTCGAATTTCCCAGGGTGCAGCGCTGTCCCCCAGACGCCAGAGCCACAATACCTCACAGGCAAACCAGGCTGAGGAGACATAAAAGAAAGCTCTAATGGGCAGAAAGCACGGTGTCTCAGCAGCGGAAATACCACAGAAGTAAACATTCTCTCAATTTAAACAACAGCAAAAAACTTGCCCAATCCTCAGCTTCATCCCTGGAAAGATATCTCCAAATCTGCAATATGTTTTGAGCCAAGCAATATTTCAGACAGCAAGAGCTGTCTCTTTGGAACACATAAGGTCATTTAAGACCAAAGAAAAGACCACTGCAGGGAGTAAGAAGAAGTATGTGGGTAAACGGGCATGTGAATGTGTGCACACTCAGGTGTGTGTTGTGCATTTATGAGGATTCCCGACAAATTCTAACAATTCTAAAATGTCACAAGAGTTTGCTTTCTTGTTTATCATTTTAAAAATACAGATACTCTGGGGCGCCTGGGTGGCTCAGTCGTTAAGCGGCTGCCTTCGGCTCGGGTCATGGTCCCAGAGTCCTGGGATCGAGTCCCACATTGGGCTCCCTGCTCAGCGGGAGGCCTGCTTCTCCCTCTCCCACTCCCCCTGCTTGTGTTCCTGCTCTTGCTGTCTCTGTCAAATAAATAAATAAAATCTTTAAAAAAAAAAAATACAGATACTCTGTATCAGGATTCCAGGGCAACATAAAACTTCCTGTGGCAGAACCAAAGTAAGTGAACAACTTGAGAGGGCATCATCAGAGAAGTTGGACTTCACAAGTAATGGCACGTCATCACTATATCCTTTTATATGGTACTTTCAGTAAGATACTTCAAGTGACTGACTGGTTTAAAGTATAAATCTAAAGATTTTTTTAAGAGAAATAATGGAAATAGAGTAGCCTACCAAAAAAAATACAAAATTATTATCAAAGCATAGGAAGGTAGAAGACCCTTGCAAATGATGGCCAGTGTGTATTTAGATGCTTCCATCTCAAGGCTGCTCCTCTCTCTGGTTTTGTATCTCCAGTATCTGCATGCTCCATCTTTTAACTTTATTTGGATCTCAGTTCACATGCCACCTCCTCAGAGAGTTCACCTAGGACCCCTAACAAAAGAGAACATACCTCTCCTGTGGTAGTTGACTTACATGTCAACACAGCGAGGCTTTGGTGACCAGTTGTTTGGTCAAACACTAGTCTAGATCCTGCTGTGAAGGTATTTTGTAGATAGGATTGACATCTACAATCAGTTGACTTCAAGTAAAGATTACCCTTGATGATGTGGGTAGGTCTCATCCAAGGAGTCAAAGGTCTTGAGAGCAAAGCTCAGGTTTCCCAGAGAAGAACACATTCTGCCTCAAAAGTATAACACGGAAACCCTGGCTGAGTTTCTAGCCTGCCCACTTGCCCTACAAATTGTGGACTTAAGACTACAGCCTCAACTCCTCCCTGAGTTTCAGACTTGCTGGCCCCCACAATTCCACGGTTGTATGAGCCAATTCCTTAAAATAAATCTCATACATAAATGTGTCTGTATGCTTCTACCTCCTTTGTTTTAAATGCTTTGCATGGAATAACTCATTTAGTGCTCTCAATTAGCTATGTTGATGGTTGAGGTTGATGTTGTTTTGCTTCCATTTGCAGATGCTGATACTGGGACATAGAGAAGTAAAGAGACTCCCCCAAATTAGGCAGCTGATACAAAGTGGAGTTGGCCATTGAAACCATGCAGCTGGGCCCCAGAGTCCAGAATGTAAAACCCTGCATTCTAAAACCTCTCATGGGACTTTCCAGCTTTAAGAAGATACCATTTGGAGGGGGAAAATCCTCTTTTAGAATTTATAACAACTTATAATATATAATAATAAGGTTAAAATACACTATATGTCTATAATCTTGTGATGCTGTATAATTTAGGGGAATGTTACAAATCACTCTGTTAGGCTAGAAACAGAATTTTTCATCTAAAGAAGAAAGAGAAAAAGAGAAAGAGAACACAGAATCATCAGCTGTTCCATAGACTTCAGTAAAAATAGATTTCAAAAAATTCAAGGAGAGCAAATTGGTCCATTGCAAAGACTTTAAAAAGAAACACAGCTGAAAGAGCATGGGAGACATTTGAAAGTGAAACTACTTTTATATCATCACAAATATCCTAGTGAGAAAGAACCCAAAAAGGTAGTGCATGAAACCAGAGAGGAGGCAGAAGCACAGGAAGAGTCTGTAGTGAGCCCAGGAATATGAAGCATGATGGAAGTAACAAGCCACAAGGAGAACACTTTCCCTCAGGCGACACCTTCCACCAGGTCCTATATATAGCCCAGATCCCAGTTCTGAGTCTCCGAGCCTGGCTCAAAATCTACCAAGAGTTTCTGGGGCTCTGTCCCCACCTAGAGGTCTGACGGTAAATAAAATGAAATCATTGTACAGTGCCCAGAGTACAGAAAAGCTTAGTCATTATAGCTATAATCACCACTGTGTTAGTCCCTGATGAAACAGCATTTGAGTTTTTTTTGTAAGCACTCGGCAAAGTAAGAGGTAATGCCTAGGAACCGGCAGTCAGACATACAGTTTTCTTTTGGAATACTGGGTCTTGACTTCAGCAAGATGTTTGACAAGAATTGCATGGAAAGCTGTGTGGGCAATATAAAAAAAATATATGTACTTGATTATTAGATGGTTAGTCAGCCTGATAGCTGATTAAGTGAAAGACTGCAAACACTGTGGATTGTAGGGGCACCTGGGTGGCTCAGTCGTTAAGCATCTGCCTTCGGCTCAGGTCATGATCCCAGAGTCCTGGGATCGAGCCCCACGTTGGGCTCTCTGCTAGGCCAAAAGCCTGCTTCTCCCTCTCCCACTCCCCCTGCTTGTGTTCCCTCTCTCGCTGTCTCTCTCTCTCTCTCTCTCTCTCTCTGTCAAATAAATAAATAAAACCTTTAAAACTAAAAAAATAAAAACACTGTGGATTTTATATGACAAGCTGACGCTGAATCTCAGTGATAACTGGAGCGGTAAGCCATAGGCACTGAAAGGCTGCTGGGGGATTGCCTATTTCTGATCAGAAAGCAGCCATCTTTCCCTATTAATCATAGCTGCTTGCTCTGAATGTTTCCCTTCTCCTCCTGAGCTTCTAATTTTTTTCTGCTACTAGTAGAAAGGGAAGGGGAGCCAGCCTCTGTGGGATAGATGAGGTTGCATGTGTGGAGCACATCCACTTCCGGATGATGTCCAGTTACAGAGATCCAGGATGTTAGGGCTTTCTTTCTTTGTTGATGTAATAATATTTGATGTTGGCAAATTAGCCCAAGACCCTCAAGTAGCACTGCATATGAAACCTTCTGACCTTGATGGTCTACATGGTACCATGGTATGGCCAACGCCTCACGCCTAACAGGGAGTCCACCTCAAAGCTTTCATATGGAATCTTTCAGTCTTTTGGGAGATCCAGTGGAGGCTGCTTGGACATCCAGACCTGCCCTAGCTAATCTGCTGCCATGGGAAACCTAGGATTCTAGTTCCCACAGAAAATAGGGAGGAGATGGGGCTCTGGACATGGCCAGGGTCATCTCCTAACCAGCTCTGCCACTCTACCATCTTCTACAGGACTTCCCTAATGCCACTGGAGCTTGTGTACAGGTACTGCCACTGAGCTATCATTAGGTGAAGTTGGACCGCGGGCCCTAAGTTCAGAAACACCACAGTCTTTAAGGGAAATATATCCAGCGGCTCCTTCCTTGTGGAGAGAGGAAAAAGGGTAACTTCCTACACTGGAATACTCTCTGAACACCCTCCATAACATTCTCTATCTAAAGACCTCTCTTTTTCTTTCTAAATCTCTTTTATTATTTTTTGTCTTTATTTTATTGTGGTAAGAACAGTTAACATGAGATCTATCCTCTTAGATTTTTAGGTGCAGAATACAATATCGTTAACTATAGGTACAATATCCTACAACATGGTTCAGCTCTTATTCATCCTGTATGACTGAAATTTTATACCCATTGATTAGCAACTTCTCATTTCCCCTCCTCTTATCCCCTGGCAACCACATTCTGCTCTCCTTGGAGGTGAGGCTGCCTGCTTGTTCAGGAGTGCTGGGTCAGGTTGGTAAGGTCTCCCTGAACATTCACAGTCAGGGCAAGAGTGGTCAGGAGCAGTGTTTAATGTCTCAAGTTGTTGCTGTAAGAAACTCATTATAGCACTATATGATACAGTTTAATGTAAGTCAACAGTGTGATGTGGCTGCCTGTTAGCTGCATGCTGTAAAAATACTAGCATGCTTACAATCATCAGGGATCTTCCTTTCCTTGACCAGCATCCCTCACGGTTTTTTGTATGCCATAAATGCTCGTCCCTTGAAGAGTTCAAGAAAGCAGAGAAAAGTTCTGGATTAGATACCATCAGAAAGGCAGGGTGGAAGCAATTCAGTGATTGGATCCTGGGTATTTTCACCTACGGGTGGGGAGGATTAACATAGCTCTTGCCCACCACTCTTAAAATCACAGGGCACAACCCCAATCCTATAATAAGCCTCTCCCAAATCCCTCTTACCTAGATGCCCCATGGTTCCTCTGATGTGCACTTTCCCACCTTGTAAAAAGCTAAATAAACCTAACCTGGTTTGACTAAGGTGTATTCCTGTTATCTTTGGCTGAAGAGGATGGAAAGGAGACACTGTTGATAGTGACTGTATTGATTGGAGAGAGTCTTTAGTCTTCTTAATTATCAATGTGCCTATGAATCATCTGAGGATCTTGTTTCCCTGCAGATTAGGACTTATTGTGATAGGAATGATACCTGGGATTCTGTGTTTCTCATAAGTTCCAGTGATGTCCATCCTGCTGTTATAACGTACACACTTTGAGCAGCAAGGCTCTGGTCCACTGGCTCTCAAATACATAGGCTGTCCAGTTAAACAACCCGGAGAGCTGTAAGAAAACACTGAAGCTTGAGTTTTACCCCCAGGGATGCTTCCAATATGAAGTAAAGTCTAAGAACTATAGTCTGCTATTCAATGGAGGAAGAGGGCACGGAACGGTTAAATTAGCAATTTCAAGGGAAACGGTACTAATGAGCCAGGTTATGTCAAAGAGAGAGAGACAAAACAAGGAGAGAAAACATGCAGAATTGAAAAAAATAGTTTGCATTCCTGGGATCACAAAAGCAAGCAAGATGAGCCAAGAAGAGGGGAACACTAACTAATTAAGGCTACAGTTCTAGAGTAGGTTAGGGTATATTTACTCCATTCAATGTTACCCTGATAACAGAGCTCTTATTGTATGATAAGGATATTATAATAAGGAATCTACATGTAAATTAAAGAAACAGTAATTAGAGACAGAGTTCTAGTAGTCTAGTCAGCTGTATCAGGGAGAAAGGTCAAGGAGGACAATGGAGGTTTTGAGCCACAGAAAAGAAGGAAGACATAAAGAAGATAAATTATGTATAGAGCCCAGGAGTCCATGTTCTTCGAGAGCTTCTGGGTTCTGCGGACCTATAGTTTCTCCCACTTCCTCAGGTCGAATCAATCTATGTAATAAATTATGTAGCTGCAAGGCTCATCTTTCTGCTCCTCAGTTACCACTCCTGGAAAGCAAAAGGTATGTGCCTACTCTCTGGCGCCCAGCAGAAGTCTGCTTCTTGATTTACTGCCTCAGTCCTTGCCCTCATCCAGAATGTTGGGCTTGACCAGAGTAGGGCTCTGAATCGGAAGTCAAGAGAATTACTGGGAAACACAATGAGGAATCCCCAGTGCCGCGCACCCTGGGCTGATGACACCTACTCATGAAGAGGGCGGTGGCTGGAGGGTTTCTCCACCAGCAGCTACTGCGCAGGCCGACTGCCTTTGGGAGGAGATTCCCGTGTGGGAGTCCCAGGTGAATTTACCCCTCCCCAAGGAATCTATTTTGAATCGGACCCTCCCAAACATACACTCTAATTACTGTAAAGATCTAGTCTCTGCTGAGCCAGATAAATGAACTGATAGAAATACATGGAGAAATCTTTTATGTCTAGTATCAGATTCTGAGATAGATATGGACAGCGACATTCAGTATCGCTACCGCCATCCCTCTCCCTCTCCTGGTCTTTTAAGTTTTGCCTTGTCCTTATGCAACACGACAGGTACAAATAAGTACAGGAGACGGTTGCCTTCCAACATCAAAGGTCCTCACTCGCTCTCACACTGAAGCAGAATTCAGCCAAATGCTTTGTAAAGGACCTCAGCCATTTAAGGGAAATTAAAGGTGACATATTTACTCTAACATTGTTCTGTTCCCCAATTCTCATTTGCTCTACTGATTATGTGCATAATCCCAAGAATAACTCCATTAGCACAAAGATCATTCTCTGATCATGGCTGCCAAGACCAAGGCTTACTTGTCTTGAACGGTGCTTTTGGGATTGATCAGGATGATAAGACCAGCTTCATGGGAGGCACAGATCATGGTCACCTGGGGGCTCAAATTCCAGAGCACCCAGATTTTTCAGCTTCTTCTTGTTGATCCCTTACATTTCACTCTTGGGTGATGGTCTCTCCATCACACGGAAGCTCACATTAGTGCTGTATCCCTTATCATGAACTAAATCCTAGAGCACGTGTTTGGATTTCTGGCTTAGGAAAGGGAGGAGGAGGAGGAGGTGGAGGTAGGTGGGGGGACACAGAAGAATGGCTTTCCCTCTCACAAACCGCCCAACTCCAGATGCTACCTTGTGCTCTGTGCATCTGTCTTTCTCCCCTGGGGCCCCCTCCCATTTCTAGCCAGATAAGAAGGAAGCAGAGGGGGCAGCAGAGACCCTCAGCTCCCTGGGAGGAATGGCGCCCAAGAGGATTTCCAGAGGCCACATTGGTGACAGATGCAGCTCATCCTCCCAGTCTTCCCAAAGGACAATCATTCAGAGGGCGCTGATTTGTTCCTTCCTCTCATCAGTCTTTGCTGCTTGTACTTAATGCGAACAGGAAAAGCCTTCTGAGCATAATCAGAAGGGAAAGTCTCAGCAGCATCTGCTCCTCGGCTCCATCATTACTCCTCTCCCACCTTTCTGCCTGCACCTCGCTCACCTGCCACGCCCACTTCCCCTTCCCCCACCTTGCCCACTCACCACGCCCTTCCAAAATAGAACTACTAAAAATAGCAACCATTGTAAAAAACAGTATTTTCTGTGTTGTACCAGATTCCCTCTCAGAGTAGGAAAAGCATTTCCAAGCATAGAAATAAAGAGAACATAAAGTAAAAGATTGATGGGCTTGATGACATAAAAATTTAAAATGTTTATGCAACAAAAGCTGCCAAAAGCAAGATCTGAAAAGCACAAACTAGAAGGAAATTGGCACACCATAAATAACAGACAATGGGGCATTATTCCTAATATATAAAATGCTCTTCCATAAAAAGATGAATATTCCAATAGGAAGTTTGGCCAATGTGAAAAGCTGATGCACAAAAGAAAAAATATACAATTGGGCAATGAAAATATTTCTTAGAGTTCAACTTATGTGAATATTAAAGAAAGGGACTATAAACACAAGTATCATTCTTAACCTAACATACAAGCAGTTATTTTTATAATTCAGTATAATATTCAATAGTAATGAAGTTATGATTTTTATATGCCGCTGGTAGGAGTGTTACCTGCTACATTCTTCTTAATAGGAAATACACCAATATTCATTAAGATCCCTAAAAATTCTTTTTAATGTTTGTCTTCCTAATTCTACTTCTAGTGATTTACTGTGAGGAAATAATCAAAGATAAACAATTATCTATTAATAAAGATATTTGCCATAGGGTTATTTACAAAGAAGAAAAAGAGAAACAACTTATATGTGGGATGGCCTACATCTCAGGCATAAATATGATAAAATATCCATAGGAAGGAATATTTGTCTGCCATTAAAATTTAGGTTTTAAAAGAATGAGGACATGGATAAATATTCACATTATAAAGGATAACTTAAAAAGTTATAAATAGTATGGACCCTACACTTACGTTTGTATGTTTCTATGAATGTGTGTTATGTGTGTGTGTATGTAATAGCCACAGAAAGCTCAGCAGTGATCCAAGAGTGGTGTGACCATTCAAAACTAAAGTTTCTCACAGGAGCTTTCTCTTTGGTAATTTCCCAATCTGTAATAAATATGTATTTATTTTATAAATAGTATCAGAAAAAAATAAATAGCATTTTTAAAAATGTATATGTGCTTTTAATTGATCAAAATATTATTCTCCATTGTATTATGGAACAGATTATTTAATCCACTATCTACTGCATTCATGTCAAAATACCCATCAAAGATGCATCAACCCTGGAAGAAGAGAATAATTCTGCCTAATGAACCCAGCAAATGCTACACCCACTACATGTGGTCACACCAGCAGATAACTCTTGGAATAATGTTTGGAGCAGTTAACAGCCTCCAGAAAATGAATGTAGGCTGCCCAATATCCAAATTAAGGTCTATGAATAACCATTATAAAGATCTCCAAAATTTTTGAAACATTGCCTATTTAAAATCAAGTTTTAGGGACGCCTGGGTGGCTCAGTCGGTTAAGTGTCTGCCTTCGGCGCAGGTCATGATCCCGGGGTCCTGGGATCAAGTCCCCCACATCGGGCTCCTTGCTCAGCAAGGAGCTTGCTTCTCCCTCTGCCTGCCTCTGTCTCTCTCTCTCTCTGATAAATAAATAAAATCTTAAAAAAATAAATTAAATAAAATAAAATCAAGTTTTAACTATAAAGCTTTTAATATATGACAAAAAGTTAAAAAAAAAGGCGCAAGACTTAGCGCATTGAATTCACTGTAACTGAATTGTGATTTATTTGGGTTTCTTCCTCTTCATTTAGAATTCTTTGCCTAGAATCATTAGATTTAGAGTGGTTTAGAGACTCAAATGTGGCGAGGAAGTAGACTGTAGGGAGAGGTACTGTGTACCTGCAGCAGCTCTAAGCACCATTTGGCCAGGCTCAAATATGGCGTTTTTCTATATGGTGATCCAACTGAAAAATACAAATTATAAAATAATTCCACATCTGGTGATAGTACATTTCCACACAGAATTCCCTGACAGATGTCATTTAAAATATAATCTCCCAATTGGCCTAATTTAATCCAGGTTTCCTCTCATCCTTTGTTCTTTTGAGAAACAGCAGTGCCTTTGCAGTTTGTCTTTTATGGTAAGCTGCATCTTTTCCAAAGTGCACTGGTGCATGGCTCCCCCCGAAATGTGTTAATCCTGGTGAGATTTACCTTTCTCTCCTAGAGCCTTCTCTAAATCACCACCCTGCTTCTGCTGTTTATCATTTTAACGAGGAACCTTGGAGAGCATCAAGTCAAAACAGACTTTCAGTTAGCACTTTTAAAAAAGTTAATGCCAACTTACTGATCCTTCAATATTTAAGAATATTTCACTAAAAAAGATTCCTTGAGTCATTTCTAAAACTCATGTAAGGGCTCTGATTTTTGTCTCGCGTTGACAACAAAAGCCTTGATTTAGTCTGATAACCACCTCTCCGGGATTCAATTTCTTTCCCTGAAAGATAATAGTGAGGGGTGTGTGTGTGTGTGTGTGTGTGTGTGTGTGTGTGTGTGTGTGTGTGTGTGTGTGTGTGTGTGTGTGTGTGTGTTCTGTGTTCACTATATTAAATATAGCCTAGGAGGATATATACAAAAATGTTAGCGGTGATCACCTCTGGACAATGAGATGATGGGTAATTTTTAAAAATGCACTTCTCAAAAATGCATGAAATGTTTAAGGAACCAAATAAGAAAAAAACTCAAGTTTTGCATAATCTACCCTAGATCATGGGCCCTTTTTATTACTGATATTCACTATATTCATAAAAAAAACACAAAAATATTTGTTTTTTAGAAGGTTTTAAAGATCTATGATTTGGTAAAATAATAGTTTATATACAGTTTTTATTAACAAGGAACAATACAATATTGTAATTGGAGTTATGAATTAGTTCCTATTTATGAGGGTAAGAATTCTGAACATTGAATCAAGAAATAAAAACCTACGTAGGTGGGCTAAAATCAAAAAATAATAATAATAATAATAATAATTTTACACATTGTCCAGAAAGAAAAATGAAATGTATTTTCTTTTCTTTTTTTCTTTTTAATATCCCTGGCATAAATTTATAGAAAATCATTTCAAAGTAAATCTGGAAAAAAAGAGTATGTGGGAGTTTTGGAATATGAATAATAATTGAATAATAATTCATATTCAAGGAGATTTGATAAATTCTACCATTCTTGCAAGTTATAAACCAATTTAAAATGAAGACAAAACAGGCAGATAGATAACCAAAATATTACCAATATTCTGATAAAGCTGATATTGGATAACGTGTCCTATGACTAGTAGAAACAACTTTCTAATGCTGCATCCCAACAGTGAGATGGCTCACATCTGAACCACTGCAGAACTCCTGGCCCTCAGGCCTGAACCACAGGGACAGGGCCTTCCTACTAAACTAACTCATGGCTGCAAGTGATGGAGAACATTCGATCTCAGTAGGCAGGCCAACTCCCAAGAGGAAAGGGAGATGAAGCAGCAAGTATACATGCAATATCCTCCTTGCCTTAAAACTCCCCACTCAGGTACACTTAGAGGAGGAATCAGTGAGGGTGGGGAGGAGATGTGAATATTACACATGAAATAATACAGCAGGGATTAATAAATATCTCCTACCAGTTAAGGAACATACTTTGTTCCTGACCCTGACACCACTGGTGATTAAAATATTCCACATCCATGAATTTCTCATCTAGCTAAATCCGAACCACTTAATAATACACATACATGGTTGGGAGACCATTCTAAAATGTGACTCATCCTTTCCTGCTTTCTTAAATGGAGTTTAGCAAGCATGATAGGAAATTCTTCTGTTCTAAATCCACACTCCTTTCGGCATCTGCCTCCACACTCAGGCTCCTGGGAACTTCAGCCAAGTGGCTCTTGTGACTATACAGGAAGGCCTACCTATCATGATCGATTGGGCTGGCCAATGTAGAAACCTCCAAGTCACCTTTACCTAGAACCCAGGGAGTTATGTAGAACCAGGTCTCCTAGAGCCAATTCCTTAGGGTCCAGCCCAGCCCGATCATAGTTTTCTAGCTTCTGCTCCCTTTGCGGAAGACAAACCCAGCCCCAGACTGGGCCCCTATCTAATACTACCAATTAAAAGAAAGAGTAAGAGATGACAGCCCTCCCAAAAAAATGATCCCCGATAAAGTTGCCTCCTCCAGGACCTATAGATTCATGTCTTTTCACTCCTCTAGCCAGGGATCTCATATCCTTGGACCTAAGAGAAATGGGGGGTTCTGGGGGTAACTCCTCTGTTTACTGGATGGTAGAGTTTTACTTTTCCTCCTGATTTTTATTTCCATGGTGCCTCCATGTTTGCCCTTGCTGCCTACCAGGACCCCTCACTTCTGTGTCAGTAGGAGAAAGAGGAGAAGGTATAGAATCATAGCTTTGCTGTTCTTTGAAGGCTACTGTCATAAGCATCCATCACTGCAATGGGTTATTTATGATTTGTAACTTACACAGTGAGGACTTGTGATAATATTGGGGCAAATATGCAAACCCAGACATCTGAATCAAATTCTTCTTCCACAGATTACTTAATGATGTGACCCAGATCAAGTTAAAGCACTTTTTTAAGGCTTTCTTTCCTCCTTTATAAAATAGCAAAAAACACCTCCATCCTAGCAACATCCTAATGATTAAACAACATGGCTTCGAGCATACAGTAGAGCACTAGGTGTGGTAGGTGTGGTACCTTCCTCCCCTCCCTGTTGTTTTTCATGGTTATTAAAATGAATAGACTGTCTGCCTCTGCACATAATACCCTCAGTGATACTAGTTTTCTAGTCCTGCTTCCTCTCCTGCAGCAAGGTGTCCCGCTGTGTGTGTACCCTGCAGCTCCCAGCCAGTGGCTCTACTCCACACAGCACCTGTGGACTGAGGGCTAAGGATGCCTCAACCCTCCTCTCCTGGAGTGGAGCGCATAGGCTTTGTGGCATCTTGCTTTGTAGTGGATGATTGCCATACCCGGGCTGTCCATACCCTTTGATCACTTTACCATGTTTCATTAATCCCCGCCCTGGGCCAGCGACTAAGATAGCATCTCATCTACAAGCCAACCTTCTATATTGTTTTGTGATGCTGAATGGGGACTCTCTGAACTCAGGTCTGCTTTGCCTGCTCCTCCCTGCTGGGTGCTGCCCAGGGAGCCGGCCAGGCCTGAGGAGTGAGGAGGGACACTGTCCTTCCATTTGAGTCCCGCTCCAGTCCGCCTCTCTTGAGCAGTGCTTCTTCACCATGGCAGCAGCACTTTGCTCTGGTAGTGGTCATTTGGTTCCAGTTGGCAGTTTTTCCAATATTTACACAACTGGCCCACTGCTTCCCCTTGAAGACATAGTAAGCACCAACCAGCTAGCACTCCCTCCTGTGGGTCTGGGTCCCCGCCCAATGGGACCCTTCCTCCAAACATCTTAGGCATCTACACATGAATAGCTCCAACTTATTCCTTTTCTCCCAAACCCTAGGGGTGGCCATCTTCTGCAGTTGCTACGCTAGGATACATTCACAGATTTTTAAAAATTTTTTTTGCCATTTCAGTTTCCTTGTCAAGATTTCCTTATCCCCGGTTAGCAACCCTTTGTACTAAAATATCTCTGTTAAAATTACCAGTATGATTGCTCAATCCTAACAGGCCCCTGATTGATAAATTCTCCATTGCAAGTCCCACCCCTCCAAGGTAGGGATCTGACTCATTTGCCCAGTGGCCCTGACAGCCAGAGCACAGGTCTGTGCCAGAGTGCCCAGCTTGCCCTAGTTTGTCTAGGACAATCTGGTTTTAGTACCATATGCCCCACATCCCAGAAACTCACTCAGCCCCAGGTAAACCAGACAGTTGGTCACCCTACCTGTGGCCCACGTGTCTCTAATCAGATGTACCTTGCAATATTAAGAGAGCAATCCAAGGATTTCACTTGTATGAATTAGAAATAAGATATATAGGGCGCCTGGGTGGCTCAGTCGTTAAGCGTCTGCCTTCGGCCCAGGTCATGATCCCAGGGTCCTGGGATCGAGTCCCACATCGGGCTCCCTGCTCAGCGGGAAGCCTGCTTCTCCCTCTCCCACTCCCCCTGCTTGTGTTGCTGCTCTCGCTGTCTCTGTCCAATAAATAAATAAAATCTTTAAAAAAAAAAAAAAGAAATAAGATATATAGAAAAGTCTGGCATTCTTTATTTTTTTAAATAGCTTTATTGAAGTATACAGTAATTGAGATACAAAAAGCTGCATCTTTAATGTGTACAATAGCAAACTTTAGCACTCCATAAATAAAGATATTACTCTTAAAGAATTGTAAGTATGTTAAATCTAAAATGTAGGATCCTTAGAATAAGACCCATATTCTGTATGTGCTCTGTATCCCCAACGTAATTGTATTAGTTTGCTGAGGCTGCCATAACAAAATCCCACCGACTGGTTGGCTTAAAAAAAAAAAAAAAACAAACAAAAACTTTTTTTTTTCATTTTCTCACAATTCTGGAGGCTAGAAGTTCAAGATCAAGGTGCCAACAAAATTGGTTTCTGGTGAGGTCTCTCTTCCTGGCTTGCAGATAGCATCTTCTCACTATATCCTCACTTGGCTTTTTCTCTGTGCCCATGTAGACAGAAAGAGATCTCTGGTGTCTCTTCCTCTTCTTATAAGGACACTAATCTTATCAGACTAGGGCCCTACCCTTAAGACCTCACTTAACCTTTATTACACTTTTAAAGGCCCCATCTCCAAATATAGTCACATTGGAGGATAGGACTTCAACATATAAATTTTGGGGAGACACAATTTAGTCCATAATGTTGACCTTTAGCCAACTGGGGAAGCATGGGAGTATTACCTAAAATATGTGGGATTCTATCTTTACATTAATAGATATGAAATGATGAGGAAAAATCCTTATTTTTAATAGTTTATTTTTTTATTAATTTCAGCATAGGATACCATACACCTTCTTCCCAATTCCATACCAAATAATTATCTTCCTTCAGAGAATAGTTTGGGATCCATATGACTAACACGTGAGTTGATACCACTTGTCTGGAGGAGTGACACAGCTTTCCAAAGACTGAATCTGCAGTGTTTTTCATATCCTTTTAGCAGATCAGAAGTAAAATTTAATGGTCCCATGTAATTTACAATCCTCATATCATATATTCAGAGTGAATAGCATGGCCATGCTTATCTGCCTGTGAATACCTGTCTTGAACAGTTCCTGAAATTACTGAAAAGTAACACTGTCTATTGTGCGAAATGCATTATTATGATTACAGTCCTACTTCAGGTGCCATTATGTGGTATTTGTCAATGTAAGGCGTCTCATTAATTAATTCTTTCTGAGCTTTCAAATGGGTACCAAGGGATACCATCAACAGCGGGAAGGAAAACAACTTATCCCATGTAAAATAGGGATAATTCCCACCCCTGCCAGTTTCATGAAGCTTAAATGAAAATGAAAATGTGGACACACTGAAAGCATTGGAACACTTAAATTGAAGGTAAATCTTGGGGTGTATATTTTGCAAGAGAAATATGTGACAAAATTGCATTTCTGGCAAGCAAGGGAAAGAATGATGACCTAATTTTGTCAACATGTTTTTCTTAAAGTTTAGGCTTTTTTCCCCATTGTTGCAAAGTCGCCATGATAATACAAGACAACTAAATCTCCCCAGGGCTAAATGATTCATTAAGATGAGGGCACACTGGAATCACAGCCCAGGGCATTACCAAAGAGGAGATACAATTTGCCTCTGAAGGATGTGACTGCTCAGTGTGTTAGAAGTTCTGACCACTCTAAATGTCACCAATTTCATAGCTATTGTCTTAACAGGGACAACTGCAACCCAATGATCAAAATTACAAAATTATGAGTCAGTTAAATGATTTACTCAGCTTAAAATTAGTGACAATGCAGGTACTAAATATTCATTCAGGTAAGAGGGAGGCAGTGCTAAAAATCCCATTTGGTCTCTCGCCTGGTTCAGCTTCTCTGGCCTTTCTCAGCCCTGGCACTCCCAGAGGACCATGCCTTGCATGAGGTGGTTAACTCCTCTTCACCATTAGGGTCTCCACTAAGATATTACCTTCTCTGGAAAGATGGTCTGGTAATCACAGTCTAGGAGAGAAATGGAGCTCCAAAGTCCTCTGTTCCATTCCAATTGCAGGTCTTCCCACGTTATTTGACTATTCACTTCTCTGAATCACCCCATTGGACCGTAAGCTATATGAAAGAAAGAATGTGTCTCATTCATTCATTTTTTATTTAGACAGCCAATAGATATTTACTGGGCATGTGTTACGTGCCAGAAGCTGTTCTAGGAACAAGGACACCACAGTGAACAAAATGGTAAAGTCTCTGACCTTGCAAAGCTTGTACTCTAGTAGGGAAGGCAAATGATAAATAAATACACAAGCAATACTAGCTGTCAAGCAATCCATGAAGTAAGGTGAGAGATAATGATGAGGGTATTATTTCATTCAAGGTGAGTGGTCAGAGAAGACCTCACTGAGGGAGCAAAAGAGAGATGAGTGCTATCACCTGCAGACAGAAAACCAAGTGCAACAGTGCTAAGGTAGGAGCAGGCTCCAAGAGCTGAAGGCATAGGAAGAAGGCCAGTATGATGTGAGAGCAAGAAGCAAGGAGAAGAACCATACAAATAAGGCAGAGAGGAAGTCTGGGACCAGACTACATAAGGCCTTGAAGACCATAATAAAGATATTGGGCTTTATTCCAGGGATAATGAGAAGCCCATGCAGGCTTTCTACTGGCTGGGGACTAGGCTACAGGTGGAGAAAGGAGACCCCTCAGGAAGCTATTGCAGGAGTCAAAGAAAGAAGGGATTATGGCCTGGAACAAGGAGTAGGAACAGGGCCTGTAACAGCACTCCAACTAGTCTTACAGGTTAACTGGCTGCAAGTTAACACACTCCTCACTTGCTGACCTAAGTCCCTTGATACAGAGCAGACAGACCATTGGCCTTGAGGACAGGAGGACCAGAACTTTCCCAGGTTGCAGAGGCCAGGAAGTCTGTTTGAAGCCACCTTGGCTTTCTGATTAGCCTAGCAATATTTTAGCAAAAAAAATTTTTTTTCTTAGGTCACACAAATGATTTTACTAACCTCCCTTTGTGCATCTGTAGACCTTGTCCTCCTGTACAGAAAGAACAGAGTTCTCCTGCATATCATGAAACAGGAGCCTGACCCCTTCACACAACCCCCAAGCACGGAGGTAACGTTCGTAGCTGGCATCATGGAGTCTGTACATAATCAGGAAACATTACAGATAACTGCACTACTCCCTTTCTTGATCAGCTATCCTGAACCCCCTTTAAAAGCCCTTGGGCCAGGCAGAAACCTCAATGCTGGCTTTTGGAGAAGAGTCCACCTTCTCCCCAGGTGGCCAACTCATATTCTTTTCCATTCAAAACTCATCTCTTGAGTATTGGCCTTTTGAGCAATGGGCAGCCAAACAGGTTCAGGAACAGACCCATAAGAAGCAGTCAGATTTGGGATACATTTTAAAAGTAGAGCCAATAGCATTGCTGATAAATTGATAAAGGGGTGTGAGAAAAAGTAGGAATCAAAGATGACTCCAAGTTTTGGGGCTTGAGCAACTGGATGGGCAAAAATGCCATTTACTGAGATGAGGAATGCTAGAGAGGGATCACGTTTAGATAGGGAGAAAAGAATCAGAATTCTGTCAATTTGCACACTGTAATTTATTCCAGCTGCCTGGTGGAAATAAGTAAAACTCTTAGGCCCCCTCACATTACAAGATTATTTTTTAAACTGGACAGGCACTTCTCACATCTTTCAGCTACATTAGGTATCAGAGAGACAAATCTGTCACCCAGGGAGGTTATGTGCTCTGCTTCCCAACATCAGGCTTATCACCAAACAATCTGTGCGGCAGGTGACCTCTTTCCCTGCCTGCAAGTGATAGCCTTCCTCAAAAATGAGGCCAAATGAAGGGAAAAGTGAACAGCAAAGATGGATTCCAGTTAGGGACCCCTTTAACTCTTTTACAATCTGTCTCTGTCTAGTACCCTACCTAGAAATACCAAATTTTCTATACAGTGTAAGGAAATATATTCAGTGTCAGTTGTAATAATCATCAGCCTGCACTGAGCACCCTTCTTGCTAAATTGTCTCAGAAAATCCTCACAATTGCCTTTGGAAGAAGAGTTATTTTCCTTTTATAAAGAAGGTAACATGGACAAACATGGTAAACTTACATACTATAACGCAACTTGTAATGTGAAGAGCCAGATTTTCCCCAAAGTTTTGTGGGTTGTTTTTTGTTGTTGTTTTTTGTTTTTTACATCACCTCATGCTTCCACAAGACACACCACTGAACTATAAATAGATTAAAAAGAACAGACAACATTTCTCAGGGCTGAATTAAACCATTTAGGCATCCACTCGAAGTACAGATCCCACTTCTTCTGACTTGTGTTAAAAGGTAAACGGAGGCACAATAAAAAAAATTTTTTTTCAAGACTTTCTTTGAGCATGCATGGATTCCAATCCAGCAGCATAAAACCAAAAGTGGTTAAGAACACTCCACAGACAGGAGCTGAGGGGGGAGGCTTTTATTAAGAAGACGCAGAAACAAAGCAAGGAAATTATTTAATTGACTATAGCTTAAAAGGGTGCCTTATTAGAAAAAGCTACTTGGCCGTTTGTGGTGGCTGTTCTTACATTTCTTTTTCTCAGATTCAAGTGCACAGACTCTGGCTGAAGTTTTGGTTTGCTTACAGAACCTACCAGGGCATTAAAACCACTGCAACCTACTGGCCTCTTTATTTCATTACTTGAACACTTTCGTGGGTGGAGAGAAAGCCACCCCAAGTCACAAGATCCAAAGCCAATAAATTTGATGGTGATTAACGTAGGCAGTTTTTGAGACCCAGACAAGCTGTCAGTTCATCTGATTGGGTAAGATCAAATTAACAGTCCCTAATTTAAAAACCATGCATGGTTACATTGATAAGCTTTTCTTTCTTCTGAAAACCATGCCAAGTAAATATTATCAACCAAGAAACTTCAGGGTGCATTTCCTTAATCCTTTCTAATTATTCTGTTTACTAAGCGAAAACCAAAATTCTTATCCAGAACAAGCCCTTTTACAAGCACGTTTTACAAAACATCTTGTACCCTGCAGCATTTTCATGTACAGTAGCAGGTGTCTCACCTGATTGTCTTTGGCAAAACTTTTCATCTTTAATCTACAGGCTTAAATACTGGCATGCTGTTTTTTAATCATCATTTAACTTTTGTACTTACTGTTTCATTTATCCTGCAGTTCAGAGTGGAGCCATGAGATCCTGCAAATAATATTCCCTAGTGTGCAGTGATTTAAAAAAAATAGGAAAAAATACTTGTCTTCAAGCTTCTAAACTCTTCCAAAGTTCCTACTTGTTCCCAGCCTCGAGAAACACCATTTTTTGTGCATCTGCCTTTTAACACAATCAATTTTCTTCACTATTCCTCATTTATTCATCAGTTCCCAATCAACAGGATTAAAAAAAAATGAAGTATGGGCTCTCTTTCTCTTGTTTTAGGAAGACACTGGTTAGATTTAGTATAATTCTATAAGCCTTCATAAGGAACCTACAATGTGCTTTGTGCAGGGATAGTTTGATAGATAAGAAACATGTGTATTTCTTATACAGATGTTTATGAATGTTTGTGTCCCTCCAAAATTCATATGTTGAAAACTGATCCCCAAGGTAATGGTATTAGGAGGTGGGACATTTGGGACGTGATTAGGTCATAAAGGTAGAGCCTTCACGAATGGGATTAGTGCCCCTATGAAAAAAAGGCCTCACAGAGCTCCCTCACCCCTCCTGTCATGTGAGGACACAGAGGGAGGACAGCCATCTGTGAGCCAGGTCCTTACCAGACACCAAATCTGCCAATCCCTTGATCATAGATTTAATAGGACTTCAGAACTATGAGAAATAAATGTTTGTTGTTTATAAGCCTCTCAGTCTATGGTGCTGTTGTTATAGTAACCCAAACAGACTAAGACAGAAATAAGTTCATATAAATAGATATATATAAATACATCTTAAATATGTATTATATATATTATATCTACAGGTTACAATATTTGAAATTGTAATACTGTTGCTCAACTATTCCCATGAACTTGGTTAAACACACACACACACCTGTTTTTACTTTCTTGGAAAGTCATCCTTTTTGTAGCACTGTAGGGAGAAAAGAGGCACCTGCCTATCCTTACCCTCAATGGCAGGCAGAATAATGCACCCCCTCAAAGATATCCACATCTGAATCTCTGGAATCTGCAGTAGCAGATGTGACTGAACTTAGAAACCTGAGATGGAGAGACTGTCCTGAATTATCTGGGTGGACCACTGTCAACAAAGGGTCCTCATCAAGGGAGACTGAAGGGTGAGAGTTGAGGAGATGTGGTGAGGATAAAGGCAGCACAGCAACAGAAGCAGAAAGACAGTGGGAGATGCTGTCTTTCTGGCTTTAAAGATGGAGGATGGACTGCAAGCCAAGGAATACTGGCAGCCTCCATAGACTCTAGAAAAGGCAAAGACTAGATTCTCCTCCCAAGCTTCCAGAAGAACAGACCCTGCCAACTCCTTTTAAAATTCTTGTCTCCAGAACTGTACAATAAATTCTTATTGTTTTGAGCCACTAAGCTTGTGGTAACTTGTTATAGCAGCCATAGGAAACTAATACATCTACCAAATCCATTCTGACAATGAAGGAAGTGACAAGTATCACAGTCAGATTGCCTCGACAATAAAGACTCATGGATTAAAGAGAACAAACTTCCACTCGTCTATTGCTGTAAGCTGGTGTTTTATAACTGTTGGGTTCTTGTGTCATACGGCTGTTTCATCTTTCTGTGGTTCTACAAGTGCTGGTCTGTATCTCAGAAGGCAGAACACATGGGTTTACCTGACAGGAGAAATCATTTCCAATGTCAATCATGTGAGTAGAGGCAGGTCTTCAACGCTGTGAGGGCAGGCAAAGGAACCCAGTATCTCACCCTTGATCTGGACTCTGAAGTGACTAACCAGAGTGATGAGAATCAAAGTGAGATTTCTCCTAGAGAATCATGCCAGAGGTCAGAAAAGGACTGACCTTGGAAGTACGTGATTTTCCCCAGGACTGCATGCTGACACAACTGGTCTATAATCCTCAGGGCCAATCATATTTTATAACTGCATTTACCTTTGTCTCTTACTTATGAGTAAAGTAAAAAGTAAAAAGAAAAAGACAGTTTCTCACGTAATCTATAGGATATCTATTCAGGAGCTATAGAAGATATTTATGAGTGGTCACCATACCACATTAGTGATGAATTTTAAGGAATTTTAAAGAAAAGGCCAGCCTGACTACAGAAATAGCAATTCAAGAATAAGGCAATTTTCAGATATCAGTCAGGCCAGGGGGCTGGGTGCTCTTTCCCACCAGCTTATTTTCTTTCCTCTGACAACCTTGGCGATGTCCACTTTGTTTTTATTGAGAAGAGCAGTATTTTATGGAGCACAATGAGTGCTGTGGGCGAGCAAGAAGCACTATGAGCATAGACTGACAAACTGTTGAAGGGAATCAGGGAGACAGACGTGAGGTGGGTCTTCAAGGGCATACAGATTTGGATGGGTGAAGAGGAGGAAGGACAGTGTTCTGGGCAGAGCTACGTGTAGGCACAGACAAGGCAGCATGTGGGCTGATCCGAGTGGGGACTAAGGCGGGCTCTGGTAGGACTGTAAACCGTTACTAATAGGACTGCAGTATCGAGCCATTCTCCCTGAAGTCAGTAAAATGATGGGATGGCTTTCACATGCTAGGAAAGCAGGAGGAGGCTCTGAGAGAACACAACATGGGTAGAAATACAGACCAATGTCAGAGGAAAAGGCTGGTGCTGCAGTTCAGTTAGGAAGAGTAAAGACTGCTGGGCAAGCATGGCAAAAGTGGGAATAGAGGGGAAGAAGGGGTGAACCTGAGACATACATGGAAGAAAATATGCCAAAACTTAGATTGGATATAAGAAAAAGTAGAAATAAAGGGTGATGCTTTGGGTCAACTAGGAAGAAGTTCATAAGGTACATACATTAGTTTTCTAGGGCTTCCATGAAAATATATGGATCTGGGTGACTTAAAGAACATAAATTTATTATCTCCTAATTCTGCAGGCTAGAAGGCCAAGATCAAAGTGTTGGTAGCACTGAGGTCTCTCTCTCGATGGCTGGCAGATGGCCATCTTCTCCCCAGTCTTCTTGTGGTTTTCCCACTTCCCTGTGTGTGTCCTAATCTCCTCTCCTTACAAGAAAACCAGTCTTCCTGGATAGGGCTTACACCAAAGACCTTATTTTAACTTAATGTCCTCTTTAAAGATCCTTCGTCCAAACACAGTCACATTCTCAGGTACTGGGCGTGAGCACCTGAGAACACCACTAAGTCCATAATAGTAAGGTAGATCGGGGAGAGGGAGGGAGAAAATGATAAGTTCAGCTTCAAACATGTCAAATTAAGAGGATGTCAATACAGTCCTACAACTTTCTGCTATGAAGGTTTCTAAGTAGCAAACTTCTTTTCAAACCCCAGGTAATGATTCATTTGTTTTAGGAACTATCAGTGCAATTAAGTGTTGGGAACTCTAGAAGCTGATTCCCTATAGATGCTCAAGTACAGAGAGGTTCCTAATTCTTTTCAGGACTATACACTTTATTGTATATCAGAATGTCTCACAGTGTGTTCCAAAGATCATTAGGCCCACAAAATGCTCTGCAAAAACAAGCTTTCTGAGACCAAATAATTTGGAGGCCCTGCATGCTGTGGTATCCTTCCTGGAGAACCACAAAACACATTAATAAAGGCCTTTAAGTCTGTCAGCTAAAAAATAGCAGAATTTGTTTTGCTTAATCTGCACCACCAGTGTGATTTGACCATGAAACTTTTTTTGTCCATATACCATTTATTAATGTACTGCAGAAGAGATTTTGGTGAAGAGCTGTTCTTAGACCTAGTTCAAAACCACACTCTTACCTCAATCTCATAAATCAATCCCAAGATTAGGGTTTTGAGTGTGACATGAGCTTGGCATGAGAAAGCCCTCTAACACCTGACAGTAAATGTCATGTGCTATAGGAGAGCACTCATGGCAGGCAGAATAAGACAAGGGTGCCACCTGTGCTCTACAACTCTATGGCAGGTAGAATAATAATGGCCTCCCCAATATGGCCATGTATTGTCTCTGGAACCTGTGATATGTTATATGGCAAGAGGAAATTAAGTTTGCAAATGGTTTAAGTTTGCTGATTATCTGACTTTAAGAAAAAGGGGGTATCCTGGATTATTCCAAGTGGGTCCAATATAATCATTACTCCCTCTAAATGGGTAAGAGAGCAGCAAAAATGTCAGAACTAGAAAGAAATGGCAGCATGAGAATTCAGGGGCCATTTCTGGCTTTGAAAGTGGATGCAGGCCACAAGCCATGAAATGCAAGTGGTCTCGAAGAGCCGGAAAAGGCAAGAAAATCGATTCTTCCCCTTGGGTCTACATAAGGAACACAGCCTTGGCCACATCTTGATACAAGCCCAGTGAGACCCACTTTAGACTTCTGACCTCCATAACTATAGGAGAACAAATTCATGTCACTAAATTTTTGGTAATTTGTTACAGAAGCAATTGAAAACTAATACAGAACCTCACCGGAATAATTTAGATAGATCTTACAAGTTGCGGGTTTCTAAGGGTAAGTCATATACTTGCTAGAGAAGTTTAAAAATAGCTAAATATAAGCGTTTAGTATTCATTTTGCATGCCAGTGATGTTTTAAATATTTATAATCCAGTTCTGATTATATGGGAGCAATAGCAAGGCCATCCTAATTATCAGATATACTTGCAAATCAGAGCATAGTATATCTCCCATTTGGGGATGGTTTATTTGTTGATTGGAGGTCATATTCCAGAGCAAATCTGTGCTTAGCATTAGTATCACACATCGACTGTGTGCTTCATTTGATTCAGTCCAATCAGGACTCCATCACTCCTGCATTTTTGTCACTCCCCATGCTAGGCCCAACAGCAACAATTCAACAAATATAGATTGTGTTGCAACTACCACTTCCCAGGACTGGTTCCAGGTGCCATGATGAAGACAAACAAGGTAGGCAGCTTACACTCCAGTCAATGAAGGAAGCAGACAAGTAACTAAATAATATCTATCTCTCTAGCAAAGAGAGAGAGGTAGCCTAATTCCTGAGGCTGCCATAACAAAGCAACAAGACTGGGTGGCTTTCACAGCAGTTATTTATTGTCTCACAGTTCTGGAGACTAGAAGTCTGAAATCAAGATATTGACAGAGTTGGTTCCTTCTGAGGGCTGTGAGAGAATCTATTCCATGTATCTCCCTTAGCTTCTGGTAGCCTCAGATTTTCCCTGGCTTATAGATGGTTTCTCCCTGTGTCTTCACATCATATTCCCTCTGCATATATCTGTCTCTATATCCAAACTTCTTCTTTTAAAAAAAAAAAGGATACCAGTCATATTGGATTAAGGCCCATCCTACTAATCTTTACTTGATCATCCACAAAGACCTATTTCCAAATAAGTTACTGGAACTATTGGGGTTTAGGACTTCAACATCTCTGTGGGTTGGAGGGAGACACAATTCAACCCACAACACGTAGACAGGAAGGCCCTGAAACCAATGAACTGGAAGCAAGGAGATGTCAGTTGAATCCTTGGGGATTTCTCCAACCAGCCCTCCCTGGTGTTATACTGGGAGAGCTATATGGTTAACAGGACCAGCTCCACTGTTCTACCAAGATGAATCTTTCAGTTACTCATTCACACTCTCCCTGGCATCAGATTCTCTCAAGTTTTCAGAATCTCTTCTTCAAATTACTGAGTGGCGTTCACTTCCCCTGTATTTCACCATTACCTTGAATCTGAATGATAACATTTAATCAGGCCATCTCCCACTGGAGGCAAATCTTACACATCTTAGTCATTCAGATCACAGTTAACGTAGGTGTGGCTTAAATTATGGTTGCTTAAGGTATTTCTTCTTTGAGCATTTACAAATATTGCTTAGTCATGTCTGAAAGTGAAAGGACAATATAACAACAATGCACATATTTGTAATGCTTTCTGAGGAGCTTCCCTACAGATACTTCACATTTAGTCTTCACAATAACTTTATGAGATGAAATTAATATCCTAATTTAATGAAGCTGATCAGCCTCAAA
The DNA here is from genome assembly GCF_009762305.2 of Zalophus californianus. Classification (NCBI taxonomy): domain Eukaryota; kingdom Metazoa; phylum Chordata; class Mammalia; order Carnivora; family Otariidae; genus Zalophus; species Zalophus californianus. Next base: position 143,453,427 of record NC_045599.1, on the reverse strand, counting down.
AATCTTACCACCCATGCCTGAAGTCACAACACTCCTCAGTGGTAGGTATGGGATTCAAACACAGGTTAATAAAACATGGCTTAAGATCATCTGTGACTTGAAATTATTTGAAATTGGAAAAGATGGTCACAACGAAAGGTGAGAAAAGACAAGGATATGATCCTACTACTCATTAGATAAATATTCCACCAAAATTATTCTTTCCTGGTACATCACACTCCCTTTAAGTGAACTGAGAAATTGCCTCTTTAGGATCTGACTATAGAGCTGATAAATCTTTCTTCCCTATGAGAGACATGTCAGGATCAATATTTTCCCACACTGAAAGAACCCTATGTTTCATCACAAAAGATCTAGCTTCTAAGTTAATTCCATTTATTTCACTTTCATTCTCCTCTTATTCAGATTTTTAAAAAAAAATACATATCAAACAAAGTTTTCAAAAGGCAGATTATGATTCCCACATGAGGGGCTGCTCTAAATGGGCTTCAGAGAGAACTTGATGCTGTCGGAGTCACTCAAAAGGCTACCCCGCCAGTAGGTGGTTATTAATTGAGAAAGAATATCGTCTGTGTGCTCCAAAGGAGGAAGAAAAGGCTCACTTTTCATTACAGCTCTACCCTCTGTTTTCTCCATGACCTTTGTTGGCACTTGCTAGGTGGCAGGGCAGTACATGGGCTTCAGGCAAAAGGAAGTGAACACTTAGCCTGCATAGGTCAAAGACTGCACCCGCTCATTATGAAATCTCAGAGACCAGCTCTTAATTCCAATATTGGAAACTTTGAAAAGGTTAATAACAGGGAAAATCTATGGCCAGCAGTCAGGTTCACACCTGGAGAGTGCATACGCTTAACGTTAACTGAGAAGAAAACTCTGTCTGTCAAGCCGCAGTATGAAAGCCAGGAATCAACTTTCTGGCATGATTCATGCTTCTTCATTCCCTTGATTCTCACCCAAGTTGAATATATTCTTTGGCTGAGTTAGCCTCTCAGCTCTGATTCTGAAAAGATGACATGATTTCTGCACTAAGAACTGCATTGGTTTCTCCATTGTTTCATGTCCTGCCACTTCATGCTAATAAAACAGACAAGAACTTCAGGCAAAGGGATTATTAGAAAGGTTTACAAACAGAAAACCTATTTCTTATAAAAACATAATTACACTGGAAAAAATTCAAAAGTGACTTCTAGGTTTCCTTTAAAATGGTACTAAGAGACGATAGGAAATGCAATCTTGTCAACTATTTAAGAAGGAAAGTTGATGGTGAGCTAAGAGTCATGATTTTCAAAGATCTCTATATAGTTTGCAAATTACCATGATATTTAGAACTTGTTTCAAAAAAAAATTAATGACATCCAATTAAACCAAAGCCTTTAGAGACCTAAGAGGTTAGAGATACTAGTTCTTAAGTGAATTTGTTCAGTAGCACTAAGCAGCAACACAATGTCTGTCTTACATCTCCGTAGCTCTTTACAGATTACAAAGGACCCATATGCCTTCTGATTTACCCCTCCCCATCCAACCTGAAAGGAAGAGAGGATCAGGGGTATTGCCATCCCCATTTTATAGATTAGGAAATTGAGGCTCAGAAAGCCAAAACAATTTGCTTCTGCTTCAGATAGTAATTGGCACACCTGGGACTCTGGTTTTTTTGTCTAGGCTACACTATAACTGACTGATTAATACTATTATCTTAGCAAAAGTACTATCTCATGCTTCCTACATCATCTGCTTCAGTTACCATTTAAAGACTGACGATGCCCAAGTCCATACCTGTGAGCAGAACCACAAACTAGACTTCTTACTGGATATATAAAGTTGAATATCCCAGAAGCACCTCAAATTCTATAGGTTCAAAACTAAATGCACCACCAAGCAGGCTCCTCCTCATGGCACCACCCCTCACTCAACTGGTAAAGACAGATGCTGCAAACAAGTTGGAGAAATGCCCCAGCACTAGCCAAATGTAATCCATCCCTCTCGCCATGGTCTCCCCACAGTCTCATCATTTACAGTGTGTAGCATTTATGCCATTCTGTATCTCCCTACAACCCAGTGTGTGTTTACATGTGTCCTCCTGGATATTTCAAAATCTTTGAGAGCAAGGACTATGTGCCTGTCGCTTGGCAAGCATGCCATATATATTTGCTGAAGCTGATCTGAAAATTAACATAAATTTTAGATTATAAGGTCTTTTTTTTAATAAAGTTTTTCAGAATAGTTTTAGAGAAAAAGTACAAGGATAATAAAGAGAGTCCTAGTATGCCTCACAGTTTCCCCTATTAGCATCTTCCATTAGTATGGTATATTTGTCACAATGAAGGAACCAACTCCGATCACTATTAATTAAATTCCATACTTTATTCTGACTTCCTTAGTTTTCACCCAATGTCCTTTTTCTCTTCCAGGACCCATCCAGGATTCCACATTACGTGTATGTATCATGTACTTAGGGTCCTCTTGGCCGTGAGCCTCAGGGTCTCCTTGTTTTTGATGACCTTGACAGTTTTAGGGAGTATTGGTCAGATATTATGTAGAATGTACCTCGATCTGGGTTTGTCTGATGGTTTTCTCATGACCAGACTGTGCTTATGGGTTTTGGGAAGACCAAAGAGGTAAAGTGCCATTCTCATCACATGATATCAAGGGTACATCCTATCAACATAACATGTCGTTTTGATGTTGATTTTGATCACCTGGCTGAGGTAGTGACTGTCAAATTTTTTCCACCATTATCTTCCCCCAGCCCGTTCCCTATGGTACTCTTTGGAAGAATGTCTCCCTGTGCAGCCCACACATGAGTTATGCTTCACCTCCTTGAGGGCAGAGTATCCTCATGAATTATTTGGAATTCTGAACAGACTTATTTCTCCTCTCCCATTTACTAGTTCACTTATTTATGTCAGCATAGACTCATGGATATTGACTTAGTACTTTGAGTTATAGTCAAATACTACTTTATTTTCTTGCTCAACTTGTTCCAGCTTCGGCCCCTGGGAGTTCTTTCAGTTGGAAGAAGTCTTTTATTCATAAAATTAACAATATCATTTATGGATGTAAGGTAGTTTTTACAATTTCAGAAACTAACATAGGCCATGTCATTTAGATGCTTAGGACCTGATTTTAATGAACGGTGACATTTGGCTTCTGTTCTTTTTTCCTGCTCTTCCCCCCTTTTCTTATTTTAACAGTTGTAAAAACTTATAACCCTTACTCAGCTTCATATTGTACCTAACTAATCCCCACATCCAGCCTCGCAAGATAATGAAGGATTTTTAGCTCTGTTTTACAGATGAGAAACTAAGACACAGAGCAGCTAAATGGCATGCCCCCAGGCTTTGCATGCCACACTAGGGAAATCAAATCTGTAATTCATCATGCCCAACCTTCCTTCAGAGAGCTGGGTCACCATTGCCTCCCTCCCTTCTCCAATTATGGAGGGCTTTGCAATCAACGTGGTGGTTATGCCCTTTGCAACGGCTCCAGCTCTCTAGCAAAGGTTAGCCTGTGTTTTGCAGTTCCTCAGGCATGTTTTGCCTTCTCCTGCATGTAGAGCCCAGTAGAGCAGGGAAATTTCCGCTGCTTCTCAAGACCACCTGGAGTTCTCAATTCTCAGCTCCCCCAAGAAGCTTCACAAACAAGCTTCTTGTTTTTTCCCGGATCCCACAAGACCTTTATTCAACATCCAGTTGCCTGTTCAGTTTAGCTTTCCTTTCAAAACAAACAGGACTCATTTCTGTTCTGAAAAGCTAAGCCCTATTAAGCCACTGTCTAACACTGATGGGAGATGAGATTTTGAGCTCCCAGTGCTATATTACACAGGGATCGAAAAGGAGGACAAAGAATGAAGAATGTACACACGGTAAAACAAAAAGTGCCTCCGGTTCTATTCAGGGCTTTGCTGATAATTAGGTTTGTGACCTCAGGCCAGCCCCTTACTCCCTGTGGACCTCAGTCTCTCCATCTGTAAAATGAAAAGGTTGTGGAGATCGAGGCTTTGTGGCCTTGTATATTAAAGCCTTCACAAGAACAATTTCATTTCATACATTTATAACTGAAATCAAAGTTCACTAACCAGTACTTACCCTTTCTACATGTGATTAATCTGATATTTTATATTCTATTCCATATCATTTTTTTAAAGATTTTATTTATTTATTTGACAGAGACACAGCAAGAGAGGGAACACAAGCAGGGGGAGTGGGCGGGAGAGGGAGAAGCAGTCTTCCCGCGGAGCAGGGAGCCCGATGTGGGGCTCAATCCCAGGATCCCGGGATCATGACCCAAGCCAAAGGCAGACAGTTAACGACTGAGCCACCCAGGCGGCACTCCATATCTTTTTTTTTTTTTTTAATGTAGGTGGCTTGGGAGTCAGTAAAATGGATAACCTGGCCCATGAATGGATCATGGCCTGCAGTTCTAAGAATCCTGAGGTTGGATCATATCCGAGATGCTGGCTAGCACTTGTTCACCAAACTTCTAAATCAGGCTTGGAATAGATGTTTATTGTCAGAGCCACTAGGCACATCCTAGAATCCTGCCCACTTGCTCTGATTTTTGTCCTGATTCTGCATTAGCTGTGTGACCTGCAGCAAGGAACTCAACTTTCTGAGCCTTGGTGTTTTCATCTCTAAAAAAGTCCTGTTGTTAGGAGTATAGTAGATCATGCAAGCAGCAATGCAAAGTAGATGGCGTTATTATTACAAAAGACTAGAGGAAAAAAAAATCTTATCTAGGATGAGGCATCTTCCATGGGAAGAGAAGATGAGCAGTGGAGACTTCCCCATGGAGGATTATGGAGTACCAGGTAAATCCTTGCTGCACTGCTGGGCATCGTTCTTTCTCGGTTATGCCAATTGGCTGCATGTGAGGATGTTGTAGGTTTGTGGGTGCTTAGAGTTAGCCAGACCCTTAGATACCCCTCAGCCATGTGCATGAAGTTGCCATCAGACTGCAATAATATTTAATTTTATAAGACACTTTATAAAATAGAAAATGTAGACTCAAACAACAAAATCTCTTTCAAAGCCCTTTTTACTTTGCCTGCAAATCTCCCTCACTCTGTCCAAGGCCCTTCTTAAGTGCCCCAAACCCCATATCCACACATTCCAGAACCATCATTCTCCAGGTTCTTCAGCCATCCAGAAGTGTTTTCCAGGAAGAGAAGAGGTTGGCCCAACCAAGGCAATCAGGCCGATTTGTCAGCAGGTGTCATCTTTAAATAAAGTCTTCTACAGGGAAGGAGCGTTTTTTTGTTTTGTTTTGTTTTTGTTTTTACTTCTCTGAAATGAACAGATATGGGAACAAATGCAATGAAAGTAAGGGAAGAAACTCCTCCCTTCTCCCTTTTCTTAAAGCAATTTCTTCAGAAAATTTGCAATTTTAAGTTCTTTATCTCTTTGAAATATATGTAGATCTTTTAAAAAGCTAAATGGGCTTCCCAGCTTTAGGTCTCAGTTTCTCCAAGGATCTGGGAACCATCTCTCAGAAATGAGATCATCAAAGGAGCCAGCCCCTTTCCTAGGGGAGGTTAGGCATTCAGGGGAGGTGTGTGGGCATAGCTCCACAGCCACTGCCCTCCGTGGATAGTGATGCCCGGGGGCTTGGCCAGGGAAAAATAAACAAGTGCGATGAATTAGCCTGCTATAGGGAGCTAAAGTCCTGTGTGAGAAGGTGAACTAGGTTTTGTGCCAAAGGTCATTGTGACCCCCTTGGACAACTCTAATTCTACTCAGTCGCTTCTAAGTATGTGAATAGGACCCTTTCTTCTGCCTTGCCCCTTCTCCAGCCTTCTTCTTCTTTTTCTTTAGCATTCTCTGAATCCAGAGGTAATGCCAGGATCAAATAGAGATTCGAAATCTGGAAAAAGAACAGCAATGAAGAGCCCACCCCTGGCTGGCACCAGGTCCAGGGAAGAACAATGGCAAACGTCCACTCTACGTTACCTCTGTGAAACATGCTCTGCTAAGGGCTATCGGATTATCACAATAAGCCATGAGATAGAATTATGAGTCCCATTTTACAAATGAGGAAATTAAAGCTTGGATCCCTTAAGCAACTGGTGTGAGTGAAAATTCCAACCCCAGGCCTGGTGACTTCAAAGGGCAGGCAATCACCGCTGTAGTACAGCTGTAGGGTTCAGAGACGTGGGTTCTTTCCTGCTCAGTGTGAACTTGGAAAAGCAGTGAACATCTCTGGCCCTCACGTTCATCTGAAAGGCAGTAAATACGCTGACTGAGTCCTGCTGCCTCAGAGGATCAAGCTACACAGCAGATAGGAAAGCGCTTGGAAAGGTCTATATAATGTGGTGCAAGTACAAAGCATTGTTATTTACCCTGACAGCTCAAGGGATAGGAAACTTGGGGAGAGGCCTGCTAAATGGAAATTTTATTAACACGCTCAGAAACCAAGAGAGTGATGGAGTTCCTGGAGAGCTTCCTCGGGCCTCCCTGGCACGATGGGACTGCAGAGCAAATTCCATCCATGAGGCCATGTCCTCCCCACAGGCTCCATCAGAAGCAGCTTCCAGAAGACTCTTCAATGTGCAAGTCACATGAAAGACCTGCCGGTTTGGGAAGATCAAGGCCATAACCTTGTGACAGAGGCTCCTACAGGGATATTTTATATCTGAGATCCTGCAAGTGGTTCCTTTTCAGAAATACAGGAGGAAAAAGATGAAGCTCCCAGACTCCAGTGCAGTGGCTTTCAGAGTGGTGAGAGGGTCAGATCAGGCCACGGAGGGAGTGTGTAGAACTCGGGCAGATGGCCTCCAGCTCAGAATTCCGTGTCTGCCCCTAGTGTGTAGGCTAGGCAGCTGCAATAAGACTCCCCAGCTGGTGACTGAAGTGAAATGGCAGGTGTTTCTCATCTGCGTGGCCATCCAGAGGTAAGCAGTCCAGGTGAGGAGGAGGCTCTGTCCCTGCAGATCCAGAATGGAAAAAAAAAAAAAAAAAAAAAAACCCAAATTCCTGATTTGTAGCATTTGCCAGTTTCCATGCTCTAAATACTCAAGCTACCAAGAAGACATCACTGAATGCAAAGCAGAGAGGGGGCGTGCACAATTGGCTCTCCATGTACCTTGTGAGCCACTCCAGCCCACTGTTGCTCCCAACTCTGCATTCCAGGAAGCAGTTCCAGTTTCATCCAAGGGAAAGGGGATGAGGGAGAATGACAGTAATCATCTTCTTTATAAAGAGTGTGATCCCAAAGCTGTGCTCACTTTATATGGTCTTAAAACGGGGCCATGTGGTCATCTGTAGCTGCAGAGGAGGCTTAGAAATATGGGAGCCACTAGATGGACATGTTGCATATATTCAGTTGAACCTTAAAAGGCAAAGGAAGGGGATATAGATATTGTCCTCTTGATTTAGCCCTAGATCCCCTAAATGACAAGTTTCCTCCCCTTCCCCTACCTTCACCTGCAGTCCAGTGAAATTCTGTGAACGTCTGCCTTGGGAACAGAGAAACCACATCATCATCCCTCCTCCACCTTAAGGAGTAGGGAGTCCCAGGCTGAAATGAGCCTGAAGGGCAGAATTACCACATTCCTCAAGGAAATATGCACATATACACTAGAAACTTCCTTAGGTGGGGAAATCTGGTTGTGATTATGCGGTGATAAATAACCAGCTGAAAACAAAGTACAGCCAAACAAAGACTCCTAATTTCGATATTGGATAAATCTAAAACTGACCACTTTTTAAGCCAGTGGTTTTTCACTTTTACTCCCTGTGTGCTTTTCTTTAATACAGGCTGAAAGTGGTACTCATAGAGAGTTATGGTTTCCCTTGCAGGCTGAGTACATTTCATTCATGTAGCAAACTTTCTGAGCATCTATTTTGTCCTGGGCTCTCACCTGTGCACCAGGGCCATGGTGAGGAAGATAAGTCCTTCACATCAAGTACTCATAATGCCACATGATTTGGCTGTGCAATAATCCAATTAGTTTAAATTCATCAAGTCTGCTAAGAAAGGTGACTAAAAAGTTAATCAATTTAGGCAACATACATTGAAGGATTTTATAGGTAGTGTTTTCCAGTGTAGGTTCTATTGACATTTGGGCATTGTTACATACTGAATGTTTCTGTCTTCCCAAAATCCACATATTGACATCCTAACCCCCAGTGTGATGATATTAGGAGGTGAGATCTTGCAGAGATAATTAAGTCATGAGGGTGGCACCCTCAGGGCTGGGATTAGTTCTCTTATAAAAAGAGACATGACAGCCTGTTCCCTGTCTCTGCTCTCCACCACATGAGGATACAAAGAAAAGACGGATGGACATCTGCAAACAGGAAGTGGGCTCTCACCAGACACTAGATCTGAAGGTGCCTTGGTTTTGTATTTCCAGCCTCCAGAAGTGTGAGAAATAAATTCCTTTTATTGAAGCTACTCAGTCCATAGTAATGCATGATAGCAATCTGAACTGACTAAAACAGGTTTGCATTTGTTATCAACAAATTGCCACAAACCTAATGGCTTAAGACAAAATACATTTATTTTCTCAGTTTCTCTGGGTCAGAAATCTGGACACAACCTAGCTTGACTCTTCATAAGGCAGCAATCAAGGTATCAGTGAAGACTGGGTTCTCTCCTGGGGCTTGACTGGGGAAGGATCCCCTTCTAAGCCTACACAGTTGTTAGGAGCATGCCATTTCCTGTAGGCTTCCAGACTGAGGGCCTCAGTTTCTTGTTGGCTGTCGGCCAGAGGCCACTCTCAACTCTTCTGCCACATAGCCCTCTCCGTAGGGCAGCACACAAAATGGCAGCTAGCTTCTTCAAAACTAGTGAGGAAGCGAGAGATTTTCTAGCAAGAAAGATATTACAATCTTTTATAACACAATCACATTTACCTAATCACATACATTCTGTCACCTTTGTTGTATTCTACAATTAGAAACACATTATATGTCACTCTCTCACTCAAAGGGTGGGGATTACAAAAGAGGGTGAATCCCAGTAGGCAAAGGGTCCATGGGGCCATCTTGGAGTCTGTCTGTCACAGGGTGGTATAATTATTCGCTGGGTGTTACTATCCCACACACAGAGGATGTTTAGCATCCCGGGCCCCTGTGTACCAAACGCCTAGTGCCCCTCAGTCATTTTGACAAAAAAAACTGTCCCTGTGTATTTTCAAACGCATGTCACATGGCAATTTGGCTTCGGGCTGAGAACCACTGTGGCCTCTGGTTATCAAATTGATCACAAAAGTGCTCAATTTCTATTCACTTTGTGTTCTGTGGACATGACCAATAACTGACTAGAACTTATGTCTTCATCTTTTCACCTTGTAAACAATGTATCATAGTGAGACATATAACCAGTGCACCAGCCACTGAGTTACATTAAATAAAGCTTAACTAGAAGGGAGACCTTTAAATAAAGTCACCCTAGAACTATATATTGCTTATTTCATCATGAAAAGTACTTTTTCATATAAATATAATAAAAAAGATAGTGCATTCAAAGAAATTTTAATTCATTAAACAGCCACAAACCTAGACCCACCATTTTTCTGGTGAAAAGCCTCTGTAAACTTCTCTTCAGTTCTTTTGAAACCAAAGCATTCACTTCCTCCCACAGCATGGCAGTACAATCAGTAGACCACAGGTTTAAATTCCCCAAAGGACAGACTTCATTTAATGTCTTTCCAAACTCTCCTTACAATCCTTGGTAAAAGAAAAGATAATTGTGTCATTTTCCATTCTCATTACACTGGAAGATTGTTCTGACAATGGATTTATATGATGCCTTTGAGAGCTCTCCTCAAAGATACAATCAAAAGAAGGAAAGTGCATCAAAGAACTCAGGGCATTTTTTGTTGTCCTTCATCCTTCATGATGAGACAAATTAAAAATAGAAAAAGACTCCAAAGGAGATCTATTCTTGTCACCTTAAGGTTCTTCTGGGACTAGGTTGCTAGTTGTAAAAGCCACCTCTCTGTGTTGAAATCTATTTCTGCACACATTTAAGTTAAAAAAAAAAAAAGTAGACAGGACTTCATGGCTATCTCTAAAAGCTAGTTGCTATATAAATACACTTCGTACAAGTTTTGTAAATTTAGAGGAAATTTAGGACCATCTTCATTTTAGAAACTCACAGAATCTTAGGTCTGATAATTCAACATTAAACCAAAAGTCTTCTTCCAGGATAAGGTGAGACACAGACTGAGCAACTCCTGTTTGAAAGCATGATCTCTTCAGGGCATTTATCAAACTTCAACGCGTGCGTAAATCGCTCCGTGGTCTTGTTAAAGTGTCGATTCTCATTCATTCTCTGGGATGGGAGAGCCTGCATTTCTAGAAGCTCCCAGGTGATGCTCATGCTCCTGATCAGGGTTGGGATTAGGGTAGGGAAAGTGAGGACTTGCCTCAAGCACAAAATTTAAGAAGATGCCCAAAACCTTGCTTACCAAAAATAGACAATCTTTTAACACAATATTTTTAAAGATCAAAATGAATATAAAAATATTCCTGATTAAAATATATCAAAAATTTTAAACAAAAAAAGAAGGCTGTTAATGCTTTACAGTTATTGTGCAACAGAAAGTTATTTCCAACCCATCCTTCCTTGCAGACTCCACCACACAGGCTCCTGAGGACAACAATGGCTTGGGAACATGTTGGACATGGCCAGGCTTTAGATATCATAATCCTTTAGTATTGTTGTTGCCATTGTTGTTGTTGTAGTAGGAGAGTTTTTTTGGTTTTGGTTTTGGTTTTTTTTTAAGATTTGTTTTAGAGAGAGAGAGCATGAGCAGGAGGGGCAGAGGATGAGGAAGAGAGTCTCAAGCAGACTCTCTGCTGAGTACAGAGCCCAATGTGGGGCTCAATCTCACAACCCTGAGATCACGACCTGAGCTGAAACCAAGAGTTGGACGCTGAACTGCCTACACCACCAGGCACCCCAGTAGTAGAGATTTTACTAACATTTTCCACATGGATTGAAATGCGGTAGGGTATTTGTTAAGTGTATATAGAAGCACATATTTCCTTTGGCCTCAGGCCCCAAAATGGCCCAGCAGGGCACTGCTGCTAATCTTCAGATCATACCTGAAATAGCAAAGCTACCATGGCTATCTAAGTGCAGAGTTTTGCTCCATCTGTATCTGAGGCCTGGCTACTCACCATGTGCTCACCTGGCCAGTAGCATTGACATCATCTGGGAGCTTTGCAGAAATGCAGACTCTCCAGAACTTCTGAATCAGAATCTGCATTTTAACATGATTCACAGGTGATGTGGGGCATAATAAAACCTGGGAAGTATGGCTTTATGAATTTCCAATCAAGAGGCTGGGATCTGTAAGACTGTGAGCTCTTCTCTCTCTGCCCCCTGTGTATGCAGCCATTTTGGGCCTCTGTCTTTGAGTGGTTTCTATGTGTCATAGGTAAAGAGGAAAGCAAACATTTATTTCCTGCAATATCCTTATATATTTTATATTCCTTATTGTATTTCTGAGCCAACAGTGATAAATGATTTCAAGAAAGAATCCTATTCTCATGTGGAAAAAAAGAGAAGAAATAAAAAAAATAAGCAGGCTTTATGGCCACAGGAATGTTTGACGTCTGCCCAGCACCAACTGTTCTCCTGTACAGAAATGGATAATTTTTCAAGAAGAATGTTAGGATTGACTGCATTAACCTTGAGACATGGGTCCCTTTGGGTTGTAAATTTCTGCAATCTCACAGGTGAGGCTTTTTCAAAGAGAAGAGCAGAGGGGAAGGGGGTGGAGGAAATAATCCTTGCCTCCCAAGCAGAAAGAAGGGTCTCCTCTGAAGCTAAACTTGGGCAGTTTCATGGCCCAAAATACCATTTATCTCTACTGGTCTCCTGGATAAAATGCATACATCTGTTAGGCAGAAGTACAGTAATCTACCACTCCCCCTAGGAAAACAAATCTTATTAGAAAAAGTTTAAAATAAATTACATTTGCTCCTTTTCATCAATGGGGAAGTAGAATTCTGGAGAATTAAGCAACTTAAAAATCATGGAATTATAGAATTTTAACATCACAGAATCCGTACATAGCAATGTTCCCATGATTATTTACGACCCTGAAACAAAACCTGAGTTTGCCATTATAGAGTATTCCTATTCTTAGAGTTCACTGGTGCTATTCAGACAGTGTGACATAAGATTAACATGAACTCTTCAGTCTGTCCTCAGAGGACTATCCACAATGACACAGATGAATAGTTGAAGGGATGTGGCCAGAGGAGAGAAGAGAAACCAGATAAAGACGCGGGGGGCGGAGGGGGGGGTCCAGGATGTGAAATTGATGAGGTCCTGGATACAGTCTATTTCTCCTGATAATGAAGTAGCAAATATTGATGAAAACACAATTTTCTATGATATAATGTGCCCCTTCAGAAGCCACAATTCAATTGGCAAACAACTTCCAGAAACCCCCCGCTATTGCACCTGACATAGAGTGGTTCATAAAACTTGAATATCAGAATGTAAGAAAATACTCGCTGATTTAGAGTAAAATAAAAAAGAATCATCTTCCATTTAAACAGCTATCTAACGAGGAAGGGTTAAATCTTGGAAACCACAGCAGAAAAACACCATTTTTCTTTGACAGTTTAGGTCACTAGCACTGCTGTTCAGCAGCACCACATTTTAAACCTGCAAAATCCATTTTTCCCCTCCAGTGTTCTTTTCTTTTATTGCAGTATATATGCCATTCAGTTTGCTTTGTCTGATATTTGCTTTGACTGTTACCCACTTCATTTTTGCCATCCCCTTTCTACTTTTTTTTGTTGTTGTTTTATTTGGCACTTGCTGAAGGAGTTAGATTGACAGCCCACGAGACCCCAATCCTCTGTTTATCCAGAGAAAAAGTATAGAGAAAAGCAATGAGGCCGGGCTTCACTGATACCCAGCGCGCCCTCGGTTTTACGGCTGAGCCCCCAGCTTATCAGAAAGCTCATCCATGGGGCACACTGTTGTTATCCTCCAAGCTATTGGTGACCTGTGGGGCAAGGCACAGTACTGACTTCTAGGGAAATACCTAATGTCTTGGCATTTAATGTGGGTGGTAGATGAAGTCTGCAAGAAAGTAAGGAACACAGAGATCTCTTAGCTGTTCCTTTTCTCAACTTCAGACTGCAGTGGATTTGGCATAGCTCAGGTAGCAAGCTTTCAGAACTGTGGATGTGGGTGTGGATGTACCTATAGTGAATTCTCAAATTTTCCATGTGTTGTATTATCTGGGGATCTTGTTAAATTTCCAGACTTTAATTTGAATGATCTAATATTGTGCCTGAGATTCTGTATTTCTAAGAAGTTCTCAGGTGATGCCGATGCTGCTGGTCCAAGGACCATATTTTGAATGACAAGACTTATGTGCATTTGGGAAAGACCAGGGGTACTCGCCACAATCAAGTTCCTCAATCATTTCTAGAGGTGGTTTCACCATAGAAATAAGGAAGGTACTGCGATACCTAAGCCACTAAATCCCTCCAGAGAGAACATTATTGCCTTCTGCATCAGTTCATCGTGGCAACAAACACTGATAAGAAATCCATGATTCATGAAGAATGCCAATCCTTTAGTATCTACAAAGCCCTGGACTGGGAATACTAGACCTGTACAAGCTGTAGAGTATAGGATGCATATACCCTGCCCTTGTCCTTAAACTTGGGCTATATGTTGATTGGTATAAGCCCTCTTGGCTGGTTGAGCTTGCCCTAGGAGTCTCCAGCTGTCATGAATCATTTATTACTGCAACTTCACCTGGAGACCAGATCAGATTTTATTCTCCAACAACTGCCTTTTTGTCTACTATTACCACAGATCTCAATATGCTACCATTTTAAGCCACAAAGAGAAATATGCATATTTTTTATTAAAAAATAGCTAGAAATGAGTATTGCCCAGTAACTAGAGGCTAATATTTAACTTTGGGAGCATCTGATGCCTAGTCTACTATCCACCCTTAAAAAAAAAAAAAAATCCAAGGGCACTTGCTTATATAAAGATGTAACAAGGTCTCTATTAGCATTCCCTAGCCAAAATCTTATATTTGTTTCCTCATAATTGTGGGCCATAACAGAAATTTTGACCCATAACAGAACTATTCAATGAGTCTCCACAGAACTTCTTCTCAAAGTGGCAGAAAATCTATGGCTAGAAGAGTGAACTATTTTAGGGCTGGAATGTAACAGCCCTCCAACTGGTCTTAGGGTTATCTTGCTTCAAGCTTCTACACTCCTTGCTTGCTGACCCAAGTCCCTTGATCTGTAGCAGAACTAAGTTACTTTCTTTGAGATTTGCAGGCCACTAGCCTTGAGGAGTAAAGGACCAAACTTCCCCAAAAGGTCTGACTACATTTGGAACAGCTGAGTAACGTTCTTTTGTGTATCTGTAGACCTTGCATTCTTTTGCAGAAAGAACAAAGTCCTCCTGAACATCAGGAAAGAGGAATCAGAACCCCTCATACAATCTCTAGCACTGAAGATAACGTCCATAGCTGGCACCAACGAGTCTGCACGTAAGCAAAGTTACAGACCACTTCACTCCCTGACACCCCCTTTCAAAAACCCTTGGGCCAGGCAGAAACCAGAGCTGGCTTTTGGACAGGAGTCTACCTTCTCCCCAGGTGGCTGGCCTCCTGAATAAACCTCAAATTCCTTTCCAATCAAAACTCATCTCTTGAGTATTGGGCATTTGAGAGCTGGGCAGCCGAACTTGGGGTTCAGTAACAGGAAGTGGAGAGTTTCTGAATGGAAAATTATCAAAGGTATCAAAGTTGGCAGACATCTTTTGGAAAATAATGAGAGACAACACCTTTCTCCACTTCTACAAACATCAGAAACCTTCACATATATTTATGAGAAAACAAAATCAAAAAGGAAATTTCCTGTCATTTTCCTTTTATTTTTAATTTTTTTCATTATTCTTATGTTCTTTTAATCCTACCATCACCTTCAGAGCCTGATCAACAAGACATCAATCATTTGTTTCAATCCTTTACCTCATGCCCTTGTCTTTACTTCCTGAGTCTAATTCCCATGTTTTATGGTCTCTGAATTTGCATTATTGTACATTTTTGTCAAAAGAACTGACTTGACCTTCTCTCTTCTCTAGAAAAATGAACATTACATTATTTTGCTCGAGGGTTTCTTCTCAAAGAAGCAGGCCAGATTTTTGCTCTTTAAATTCTTCCTAATATTTGGTTTGAAGACTTTTTCTTAAAAACTAAGAGAAACAACTTCTGACTTGTGCAATAAACTCTCTTAAGAATAAAGCAATGATCGCTCCTCATTCAACAGGTATCAAACTTGTTTTCTGAGACCTCCAGGTTTGATATCTCTGGATAAGTGTAATAAGATCACATTATATCTGAAAAGGAGCTATACTGTAAGTATAAATTGTACTATGTTTATTTATTTAGGCCTAAGATCTCCAAGTCCTTACTTTCAGCTGAGTGCTCTAAAAAAGGTGATAGATCTCCAAAAGTTTCTAAGAGAGATGCTTAGAACTATTTTCCCAAATTATGTACCTCATAACACCAGTTATGAGAATTAGCAATAGGTATTGTTCTAAAAATAAAAATCATAATCAAATAAGTTTGAAATGAATGAAGCCAAACACAGTTAAATAGGCATTTTATTGCAGGACTTGTCTGAGTTTTTAGAGTTCTATAGCAGAGACTGGCTAGGTGCTAACCACTTGTTTTCTATTGGGACACATGGGATTGCCACATTTCCAGCTGCTTCTTACTAAGGTTGACACCAGGGGACTCGTTCTATCAATGGAATGTGGTCAGGGTGATGTGTGCCATTTCCTGGTCTGACCACCAAATGTCCCACCTCATTATCTTTCCTCGCTTCACTCCCTGGGAAGCTTAATGCAGAGGGTCCACCAGGGATGCCCAAGAAGCTGTAGAAGACAGTAGCACCAGGGAAAAAAACAAACCACATCTTCAAGTCACCACATGGAGGCCACTTACCAAACATCTGATCACATATAACCTGAGTGAAACCGTGCTTGTATTAAACCACTAAGATGTTAGGGATGCTTGTTACAGCAGAAATGCAATACCCTTCCAATTGTCTTTCTGCCTCTACTTTGCCATCAAATTAATCTTTCATAAATCTACTTTAATCATTGGCTTCCTTCTTCAAACCCTTTTGTGGGCTTTATGTTAACCTTATGAAAGATTTGAACACCTTTATTCAGCCTTAAAAGCCCTCCTCCATCTGGGCGTAGCTTTACATCCTTCTCCTCAAGGTGAAACCTCTTGTGCCAACAGGTCCATCGTAAAGCAAAAGGTTATGCCCATGCTCATCCATAGAAGTTCAACTTGAAAACCAAAATCCAAAGGCATGGTTTAGAGCATTCTAGCTCACAGGGTTTTTTCTCTGATTGAAATTATATTTCTTTCCTTTTATTTCATATATTCACATTTAAGAAAACCACTGTCAGCCAACCAAAACAAATGGTTATTAAACATCTATTAGGTACCAGGAGCCATACTAAGCACATAAGACAGAGCAGGAAACAAAGGATCTACCCATCTTCTTGTGAAGCTAACATTCTAGAAATAAACTACAATTTTCTTACTGAAATCTTTTAATGCCTACTATTTAACATGACTCATTGAGGGTACTCAAAACATTGAAATACCATTGCAGTTATTGTCTTGGTGTGCTGATAACTTTCCCTTAATTATACATTATCTTGGACCTTTTCTTTGCATTCATGTATTTCTGTCCAAGGAGATTATGGTAGGCACAATTCAAAAGATATCTCCAGAAGATCCCCCTTATTCAATAAAACACTGATCTAGGAACTGCTCTGAAGGAGGTCCTGAATCAGCTGACCTGAGACAGAAAAATTAACCTGGACTATCAGGTATGCCCAATATAATCACACAAGCAGTAAAGGAAGGCAGAAAAGTCCATCTGAGAGATGCAGCAGAAGGGAAGGTCGAAGAGATGTGAAGAATGGGACCCACCATTCTTGGCCATGCAGAAGGCAGGAAGATTGTGAGCAGACTCTAGGAACAAAGACTGGCCCCCCAGCTGACAGCCAACAAGGAAATGGGGCCCTGAGCCCTACAAATGCAAGAAACTGAAGTTAGCCAATGACTTCGAATGCACTCAGAAGTGGGTTCTTGTCAAGGACTGCAGTCCAGACAAAACCTTGATTTTGCCCTAGGACACAAACAGGGAGGACCACTCAGCCCTGCTGTGCCTGGACTTCTGACCTAAAGAAGTGGGAGAAAATACAGTTGTGTTGTTTTTAAGTCACTAAGTTTGTAGTAACTGTTATGACAGTGACTAAAAGCTAATACAGAGATTGGCACATTTATTCCTTCAACCACACCAGTGGAGTGACCAGTCTGAGCAAGGCTGTAGATGGAAATAAAAAGTTAAAAAGACACTCTCATCCAGATAGCCACAGCCCCACGCCCTGGGGTGTCAGAGCTCACCTTGGCCATCAGGAGGCACCCCTCTCCATTCTTGCGGGGTGGTGTCAGCAGTGACCCCTGGGGAGACCCAAACTCACAAGCCCAGCCAGCAGAAACCTCCTCTCCACCAGGCATCAGCAGAGGCCAAAAGAGGAACCTGAGCCAAGGAGAAGAAGAGTTTTAAAGACAGTTTAAATCAATGTCCAATCTGGCAGAAAAATCAAGTAAAATTATGACTTAAAAAAAACATGTACTGTATGTTATTTAGAGACCACCGATGACTTTATTTTTTTTTTTTAATTTTTTATTGTTATGTTAATCACCATATATTACATCATTAGTTTTTGGTGCAGTGTTCCATGATTCATTGTTTGTGGACCACCGATGACTTTAGATTTTAAGTGATTTGTAGTGGATAGCGGGGGATGTAGTAGATGATGCTGACTGTAATAAATATGTAAAAAGTAAACACAGAGTAGAGGGGCACCTGGGTGGCTCAGTCGTTAGGCATCTGCCTTCGGCTCAGGTCATGATCCCAGGGTCCTGGGATCGAGCCCCGCATCGGGCTCCCTGCTCCTTGGGAAGCCTGCCTCTCCCTCTCCCACTCCCCCTGCTTGTGTTCTCTCTCTCGCTGTGTCTCCTTCTGTCAAAATAAATAAAATCTTTAAAAAAACACACACACACACACAGAGTAGAAAGTGGTTTGTCTTTTTGTTTTTTGGGTTGGTTTTTTTATCTTTATTTTTAGGAAAGTTGTCTATGAAGGAAAGGCATAGGGAGATAGCTAGAGGTAAACAGAAGGATGTGTGTTATACAAGAAGGTAGGGATTTAAATGTTCCTACCATAAAGAGAAAGATTCTTCAGAGAACAGGGGCAGAACAACTACAGAGCAGGAATGGATGACTGTGAAGTTCTCCAGGAGACTGCGGGGCTCCAATTACCAGGGGATTAGCCCTGGATAGGAAAAGGCTTCCATTCCCTCCCAAGATCTCAGAGCAGGGAGGAGGCTGAGCACAGAGACATATGTTTTTAGTGGCAGGGAGTCTAATCAACAGAGTGCTTTCGTGATGATTTTGGGATTTTCTCAGTAGGTCGGAGGCACAGTAATTTGCAAATAGAAAAGAGGAGGAGATATGAGTGTTTTTAGGATAGTCTAGGACAGTTACCCTCAACCAATATAATTAAGGAATAATTCTCTGATCAGTAATTATAATAAATTGAAACAACAATGTCTCAGATAGTTGTTGTTTCCTTTGAGCATTCACATTAGTTTTGAAAAATCATTCCTTCTCTTCCCTCGTAATAAAAAAGAACATTAGTAAAATTGCAGTGCTCTGCTAGTGGTTTTAAAAAGTGAATTATAGCTCTGCCATCTCCCAGGTATTTTCAGGCAATTTCTACCATTTATTTGGGAAGAAAAAAACCAAAAAGAGAAAAAGGAAAAAGGAAAAAAAAGTCATATTTTCAACTACAAAATCAAGAAAGCAAAATCACTGAATATAACATTTCCCTACCTCAATCAGTGCTCAGCCACATCATTACTTATTGGTAACAAATGTCATGTTCCCCCTTTTTATCCCTCTCTTCATTATCTCCCTTGTTAGAAACCAAATGCTGATGTGTTTTCCTGTCCTAGAGGACAGGGTTATAGCTCTGTTCTTGGGAACTGGAGACACACAGCTTGTTCTGCAAGTAAGTGTCTGAGAGACAGAATCAACATGTAGGAGATCAGACAGTGAGGCGGGGAGGGGGCGTGTTACCATCACAACAGCCAGTCTTATCAGGAAGCCCCAGAAGAGAACAGAATGGAATAAAAATGGGACTGAAGACATGTAAGAGAGCAGAAGTCTGGTTAGAAAGCCCTTTGACCAAAAAAGAAAAAAATAAATAAATGTGCTCCTGTCATCTACCAGCACAGGGATGCCTTATGCTCTTGCCCTGTGGCCTGGCTGAGCTTAAGAGGGATTCCATCTACATTTCCAAACTATGTATGTTGACGTGGTTAAGTGTATCAGCCATGCACTAAGATATACCAGACGTGGTGCCATGTTCTATACAACTGCACTGTCTGTTACCATGGATTAGAACTGAACACCAACCCTGAAGTGAAGTCACATACGGAACACTTTAGAGGCAGGCTGGAAACAGGAAACTCTTGCATGTTATTTGTGACAGAGCACCTCTTTGTATTATTACTCTTTCCACTTCACCCACCAAAAAAAGGAGTCAATGGATGATTCTGGAAGAGTCAGGTGATCCTTGTACTAAGTTCACCATGATATAGCTCAAGAGCTTCTTCAAGTAACTTAACCTCTTTAGAGCTCTGGCCTTCCTTAAAAAGGTAATTAAATGAGATCTCTGAATTGCTGAGGTCCAACACATTCAAAAATCTAATGACAGTGATGGAATATGAACTCATGTATAGACACACAGATTTCAGCTACTCCAGGTCAGTGCAGTCCAGTTAAAGACCATACTGTGGATTTAACTGTGTCCCCTAAAAAGATTTGTTCAAGTCCTAACCCTGTGAATATACCCTTGGGAATGCAAATTGGGTCTTTGCCTATGTAATCAAGTTAAGATGAAGTCATACTGGCAAGGGGTAG
The DNA here is from genome assembly GCF_009762305.2 of Zalophus californianus. Classification (NCBI taxonomy): domain Eukaryota; kingdom Metazoa; phylum Chordata; class Mammalia; order Carnivora; family Otariidae; genus Zalophus; species Zalophus californianus. The sequence goes on along the minus strand of NC_045599.1, from coordinate 143,433,401 downwards.
GGAAGGGTCCTAAATCCAAACTGCTGGTGTTCTTATAAGTGGAAGAGAGACAAAGATATCTAAGGAGAACACCACGTGATGATGGAGGCAGAGATTGGAGTGATGAATCTATAAGCTATGAAATGTCAAATATCAGGGTGCCTGGCTGGCTCAGTCAGTGAAGCATGTAACTCTTGATCTTGGGGTTGTGGGTTCGGGCCCCACATTAGGTGTAGAGATTACTTAAAAATAAAATCTTAAAAAAAAAAAAAAGGAAGAGATGTCAAGTATTGTTAGAAACCACCAGAAACTAGAAGAAGCAAGGAAGCGTCCTTCCCTAAAGTCTTCAGAGAAAATGTGGCCCTGCCAACACCTTATTTTAGACTTCCAGCCTCAAGAACTGTGAGATAATAAACTTCTACTGTTTTAAGCCGTTTGGTTTGTGGAATTTTGTTATGGCAGCCCTAGGAACAAATACAGACCCTATGTAAGAAACCCCAGACAAAAGAACTGTAAGTCCTGTCTGTCTCACACTCACACACACTCCATCAGCAACTCTGTTGGCTTTACCTGCAAATTATATCCAGAGTCTAACCATTTTCAATACCTCCCACCCTAGTTCTCTGGTTCAACCCACTGTCGATCATCTCTTGCTTGGATATCACATTTCTCTACCTGAGTCAGTGCCAGGCTGCACCATTACTTACTGCTAATACATGCCATGTTCCCCCTTTTTGCCCACCTCTTCATTGTCTTCCTTACCTGTTACAAATCAGACATGTTATTATTATTCTTGGACATGCAAACTTATGTGTCCATGCACACAGGCATAAGTTCCCCCAGTGGAGGAAGGAGGTGGGAAGAGAATGGCTCCCCTGTGCCACCATGTTCCATTAAGAAAATCCAAGGAGTCTAAGAATTCTAATTTGAACCTGGTCTTTTTAATGTGGAGACAAATTTCTCAAGGTCAGAGGAGAGAACACATTTTATTTAACATATTTTAGGATGAGGTATAACTTTAAATATATAGACATATGAGATATGGGCCTCCTTTGGATTGTGCACTGGTCCTGCAAGTGTTAATGGGCCTGCATTAGGAAAAGATTCTGGTAGAACTGAATTTCCATTTTCTGTAGATTAAACTGGGAGCTTAATTCAGTAACACATATAGACACATACACTCTTGCATAGATATTTTATAGAGCCATAAACTAGACAGTTCTGATCTAAGGAAAGTGAAACTCCACTCTTTCATACGAGCCAGGAACCATCCCATTTGCCTTACCGAAAAAAAAAAAAAAGTGTTTATGAGTAATTTACAGATATTAATACCTAGCAAAGTTGAAATACATCTGACCCCAGAATGAGAGTCTGTTAATCTACAGATGCTCTGATATGAACAAGGTCTAGGGAAAAGATGATTTTAACTAATCTTCAAGCTAACTTCTTATTTTGTTGACACCAGTGGCCCTTCTAGCAGCCCATAAGAACATGCTAAATACAGACTGTCAGCTATAAAAATGAATCAAATCTGAAGATACTTTATTTAAAATGTATTCTTTCCTTCACTCTGTTTACCAACTAGCCATCCTGTAAAGGTAGATATAAATCACTGTGATTATTATATATACATAAAACAAACACCGAGACTTTGCCGGTGGCTACCCTTACAAGTTGCTCTGGTGAAATATTCCTGACATTTGCTATGACAAGAGTCACTGTTGGGTTTCCAGCCACAGACTGTCACAACATTCATTCAACAGATTTTCAACGATAGCCAGGCTGTGCACATAAATCAGATTGCTAATTATGCACCAGTACAGACATATCAGGGAACAATATAGCTGCGCTTCATGCTGTCATGGAGCGTATGGTCCAGTGGGTGAGCCAAAAATTAAGCAAATATTAATATAAAAAAATACCTACTTGAATTGTTCTTATGTGCTAGGAAGGCAGTGAAGGATTTGAAAAGCAATTAGAAGAGGTGAACCAGCCTTAGCTGGCAGCGAGGGGGTAGGTCATAGGGGGCTTCTTTAAGGAAATGACATTTCAACTGAGCCCAGTACGATGCATAAATGTTAGCAGAGAGAAGACAGAACAGTTGTCACGGCCCTGAAGCAGAAAGAGCTTTGATGAACTGCAGGAAGACCAGTGTGGCTGGAGAAGAGTGAGCAAGGGGGAAATGATGTTAGACAAGACTGGGGAGGGCTGATGGAGCTGGATCAAAGACGGTGCTCCATGTGGGGCTGGCACATCTTTTCTGTAAGGGGCCCCAATGGGAAGTATTTAGGTTTTGTGGGCCAAACAGCAAAATTAAAGATAATATGTAGGTAATGTATATGCAGGAAAGAGAACACATTCCCACATGTTTTACTGACAAAAATCAACATGTAATAACAATAACAATAATAATAATAATAATAATAATAGCGTACACCTTTTATTTGTAATACAGACCTAAAGATTAGAAGAAAAATGGAATTCTTTGGCGGGGGATATTTTGCTTAGCACTCCAACATTAGTGTTTCCTATGATCAAAATTGATTGCATTTTATATATTTCATCTCGGAAAACATGTTTTCACACATACAGGTAATACCAAATACTGATCCATGAATATATGATTTCAGCATTTTCATCACTTGGAATCAGGCATTTATAGAATTCTATGAGATTCCTTTCTTGATATTTGCCTTTTAGCATATCATTATGTCTCAGATTAATCATTCCCAATTGAAGGTTAGGAAGAAGCCCTTCAATTGCACAATTAAATGGATTTTGAAACACTAAATTTCCTTTGCATATGCACTGAAGTCTGGAAAGCACTGCTAGAATTAAAGATAGAGTCTGCTAAAAAGTCATTTATTATATTAAATAATGCTGAATAATCTTTCTTATCAAGTTCAGAGAAAGGAAAAAAATCTAAGATTCTAGGCCACAATTAAGTAGTAGTTTATCTTCTATGATATGCAGTTTTGTCTATTTTTAAAATGTTTGCCTGATTCCCTTCATTTACCAAAGTTTTGGCTTTCCCTAATCCAGTTTATGTGGCACACATTATGCGTATTCTTTCTGTTTTAGCTAAAACTTGTTTTTATGTTTATTGATCCTGCAGATAAAATGATCAGGAAACACAGGGCCAACAACTCCCTTGTGGAAGAATTTGAACTGGAAATATGTCACCTCACAAATCCACTTCTTTCTTTGCTATTCGCACAGCATTGCTCACCACGGGCAAGTTCTTAGCCCAGACTATCTTTTGCTCAAAATTGTTTCAAGAATCTTAGAAGAAATTTCTACCAAATTACCCTAAACACTTAGATGGCAATAAAGACAGCAAGGAAGTGTTCATGATAACAGTTTCACAAAACACAATCCTACAGACTTTAATGAAGAAGAGAATTTAATGAATTTTTTCAGTCTTTGCTGGAAAACATCCCACACACTGACATCACTGGGTGGAGATATTTGCTGCAATTCTGCTTCTCACTGTCAAATCCTGACCCGCTCATGAGAGGAACAAAAAAATAAAACATTGGCAAATGGACTTAAGAGCTGAACACTGACATTAGAAAAAGATCCTTGATAAATAGACATCTGTTTTAGTTTTCTAGGGATGCATAACAAATTATCATAAACTTAGAGATGTGAAAAGCACCCATTTATTAACTCATGGGTCTGCAGAAGGTCCCTCAAAGTGTGAGTGGGCTCTCTGCTCACGGCTGAAATCAGATAGGTTGAATCCTTATCTGAAGGAGCTATAGAAAAATCTGTTTCCAAGCTCATTTTTTTTAAAGATTTTATTTATTTATTTGAGAGAGAGAGAGCACGAGAAAGAACACAAGCAGTAGAGAGGGAGAAGCAGGCTTGCCCTTGTGCAGAGAGCCCAATGTGGGACTCAACCCCAGGACCCTGGGATCATGACCTGAGCCAAAGACAGATGCTTCACTGACTGAGCTACTCAGGCGCCCCCTGCCCAGGCTCATTCTTATTGGCAGAATTTAGGGACTTCAGGTTGATGGGTTGGGGTCCATATTTCCTTGCTGGCTGTTAGTGGGGGCCATCCTCTGTCCACAGCGACTGCCACATATGCTTCAGCATGTGACAATCAGACAGGCCCATCCAGAGAATTGTCAATTACGCCAGATAACAACCTAATCAAAGGAGAAAAATCCATCAAAATCATAATCCTGAGAATTATGAAGGGTACACAGCAGGAAGGAGAATTGGAGGGAGTCCATCTTAGAATTCTGCCTGCCAACAACCAATGGGATTCCAGGAGAAAAACTGAAATTCAGTACACGCACATATATATACATACATCAGGATTCAATTCTTTATCTCTTTTGACTTTTTAGATTTCGTTTCTGAATCCCAAAATGTAAACTTCATACTAGAAATGGTTTTGCAGTATAAGATTTATAGATGAGCACTATGATGGTTCCATAAATAAAAATGATAAAATATCAGAGAGCAAAAGAACTTTGTGGACATGAGATCTCAAATAATAATTTCATTTCTAAGGCTAAGATCATTCTTCCTTCAACCAAAAATTTCCTTCTTACCTAAGCAGTTTCCTTACAAGGATTATAGTAGTTGAGAACATTTAGCTACAAGTTTGCAAGAGTAAATATCTGAGTGTGTAAGTATTCAAAATATTCAAATATTCAGAAACTGTAATCCTGGGGTTTTTTTCCCGAAGAAGAAATATTTTTGAAGTCATAAAATGCATTCTATTATGGGGAATATATGTGTATGATGTAAAGAGAATCCATTACTTCCCACAAAATACAAACTTTTAACAGAACATTAAAAGTGAGCACTTTTTAAATTATGGGTGTCATTCACAAATTTATACAGACGATATACATATATGTGTCTGTTTATTTTCAGGCCTAAATTCAAGGAGAAGCCAATGAACTAAGGATCTTTTTATCTACTGACCACTCAAAATCTTCTATCTCTTTTTCTAAATCATACAGTTATTTTATTTTTACAATTTAATCTAGCTCATATTTGATGTCCAATGTCAAACTATTTTATTAATTTATTATTTCAGGGCTTAGACTAAATCCAACTCACCTTCGGTGTTTGAAGGTAGTTTTGTAGCTGAATTTTTTTTTAATGGTAATCTAATACAAGGCCACTAAGAAAACATTAAAACATTATCAAAGGAAATATATCCATACAAATTTCTTTATCAATAAAATTATTAAAAATGTTTCTGCATATAAAATCCTTCACAGAAATTTTTGCTATGGCTATTCAACTTCTCTAGAAAAAAAAATCAAGGAATCAGATTACATAAACATTAATTTCAGAAAAAAATTTATAAAAGGAGAGAAAGATTGATTAAAAGGAAGGAAACGGTGTATAAATCAATTCAAATTATGAGGATGGCTGCAAAGTTGTTTTGCTTTCAGCATGAACTTGAAAAACAAGACTTCATCTCAGTTGCCATGGAAAGTCGGCTTTTCTGTGCTGACATTCGTTTGCAATCTATTTGTTTTTCTGATTAGCACACTCTCTGCTAATATAAGGAAAGTCTAAAAAATTAACTTTTTTTGGAGTGAGAAAGTAAACTATTATTAGATGTCTCTAAATTGCCTAGGATGAATTTTTTTTCTTCCCAAGGAATAAAACCTAAAACTGGCTGCCAGCTCATCAGTTGCCAGTCTTATTCTAGTTACCTATTGCTGCAAAAAGTTATCCCAAATCTTAGTTGTGTAAGAAATTAACACCTTTATTATGCGCATGCATCCTTTGGGTCAGAATTCAAACAGTATATGGTAGCAATGACTTGTCTCTGCTCTGTGATGTCTGAGGATTCAGCAGAAAAGACCCAAATGACAGGAGATGAGTCAACAAAGCTGGAGGTAGAAATCATCCAGAAGCTTCTACACTCACAAATTTTCTGCCTAGGCTCAAATGATATGAAGGGGCTTCCTTCACAGTGTGGCAGCCTTGTGGTTTCTTACGTGGTGGCACAGGGCTCAAAGAGAGAACAGTATAGCAAACAAGACAAAAGCTATATAACCTTTTACGACCTCAGAAGTAACATGGAATCTCAGAAGTAACATGGAATCTCAGAAGTAACATGGAATTATTTCCTCTAAACTTTACTGGTCAAAGTAGTCACAAGACCACCCACCTTCAAGGAAAGGGGACATCAACCCATCTTATCAGTGGGATCAATATCATGAAATTTTTGTCATGTTTAAAAACCAACACTGTTCACCACTCTCAATTCCCTGCTAATTTTCCATTGCTGTGATTATGAAAATGAGTGCCAGAGAATAACAGTTCTATGTTTATTAACTGTACATCAAACACATACTGTTTGGACATTCCCAGAAGCCTGGCTGGGTCTTGAACACACACAGTCTGTTTGATTGCTTTAACTGATTAAATGATTCACATTAGCTGAAAACAGTACACAGTTAAACTGGTTTTTAAACAAGTCACATCAGAATAAGTCGGTCAGTATGTAATAGATAACAGAACAAGTAGCACAAAGTAGGGGAATTAAAAACAAATAGTACCTGAAATAAAAAGATAAGAGTAGGCATTCAGTAAGTATTTGTTGAAATAAGATCTGTAGGTCAATATCACCTCAGCTGTATATGAACTTCTTTTCAGAATGATCCTGCATCAGATGTGACCCTCATCCCGAGAGTTCTGCACTGGAACTAAAACTAATAGAAAGCAAACTAGATACATGATAAGATATAGATTCTCGTCTTCTTCCATTTATTATGTAACCAAGGTCATGTCATTTACCTCTCCTGGCCTCAGTTTTCTTATCTGTAAAATGAAAGAGTTGAACCTTAAAAACCTATGAATTCCCTTCTAATGCTGCCAGTTTCTGCTAATTTTCTTCTCTTATACAGACCAATTTCTTTTGTTATATAACTTTGCATATGAAAGCTGATAAATCAAAACCATATTTTGAAATGGGTTCACCAACAGAAATAATGGTAAATAAAAATTATTCTCATGCTACCCCACACAACCCAGTTGTATAAGACTACGTTTCAGCCATGTTTGGAGTATAACACTTTGTTTTGGTCCTCCATTTGGGGTAGAAAGTAAAAGGGTATTGTTGGTGGACTAAATTGGGAAACTACCCAAAATTAATAAACTGTATTTTTGAGCGAATGTGCTCCAAGACAAAACTGAGGGCACATGAGACATACAACCTGTTTTCCCAATCCCTAGCCATATTTGCATCAAGATCAGAAATCAAGTAAAATTGCATTTTTTCTCTTGAAACAAGCAGTAGATGACTGCTAACCAGCCAAAAGGAAATCCTTATGGAAACTTATTGGAAGACTGGTCCAAAGAAAGAGAGTTCTTATTCTCCAATAAGTACCTCCCACCTCCTGGTGTGACTGCTACTTATTGGTACCTTGGAGAACATGTGCACCTTTGGGAATTAAAGACTCCCCTATCTCCCAGCTGACTGCCACCGACCAACTACACAGACTTCTCTGTGTATGATTCAGCTGACTGCCACTGACCAACTGCACAGACTTCTCTATGTATGATTCAGGCAGTCCAGCTGCCGCCACATCTCTTTGGAGACTGAGACAACAGTTAGAAGTCAAAACTGTGCCTTGAAATTCGAGTTTCTAGAAAAGAGTTTGGTGGTAGTAGATAAAATGATGGTGGATTCATATTGAACAGGTCTATTGATATATTTCCATAGAACTTCTAACATACAACAAACAAGGATGCTAAATGATACCAAACTGAAAAAACAAAATCATCTGAATTTTAATTCTAGTCTGATTACTAACTAGAGCTATGCCAAAGGTTTTGAGACTTTCTGTTAATTTATCTAGAAAATCATAAAGTAGAGCAGGACTTTCTAATACCTCCTTTAGTGCTAACTCATCTGACTATATGATTGCTACGTCCTTGAGTTTTAGTTAACAATTTGAGTGAAATCAAAGTGCTGAAAATGACCCTCAATCAAAATACTCAGATTTCACAAAATTTAAGACAACTTAATCTCAAAGTCATGTGGAAGAATGACTACCATGGGCACTGTGTCATACCCCGCTTGTCCCCCATAAACTGCAAACTGGGTTAACCCAGAGACCCCTTTTCTCTAGGGGGAGACATCAATAACCACTTTGCTGTCTTGAAAAGAAAACTTTGGGGTCTATTTCTGGTAGTTTTCAAAACGCCCCCCTTACAGAAGCAAGTTTTTGTCAACACCATGAAAAACCCTAGAAGAAATATCTAACTATCTGGTAAAAATTACAGGCAGTTACTCTAAACAAACACACCCTTTAATTGTGTCTACTTTCCCTCTGAAACAGTTGTTGGCTCACCATTTATCCTCAATTTATTCTTTTACCTCACATAGATATTAAAGTATAAGATAATTTAATTAACATCATTTTTGTTATCACAATGAAGAATCACTGCATTGAAATCTGGCCCTTTTCTTTAATGGTAATTTCATGTAAGTTTTTTTAATGAAATTACAGTGATATGAAAAACACAGATGCATGTTTAGTGTATGGGTAATGTCACAGTAATGAACTGATGAGGTAGAGATAATTTTCAATCTACCAAAATTTATGTTTCCCCACATACACTGAGAAGTTGCCACTGCAATGTGCCTACCACTAGGACTATGATTCCCAGCCCTTCTTACACCCTGGTGGCCATGTTGCATGAAGCAGTTGCTCTCACCTATGGAATATGAACCCAAGTGCTACATGTCACTCTTGGACAAGTGTGTTCAAGAAGCATTTCTGTCTTCTGCACCCTCTCTTCCCCTCTATGCCAGATGAATGCACAGGACGACTCTGAGGCTGTAGGGGCTGACTGGGCCACAAGCTGAAATAAATCTGGGTCCCTGAATCACAGCAAGGAGATACCTGACTAGGAGCACTGACACTGATTTGTTGTTACACAATGAGAAAGCTACTCCTAGTATGTGTAGTCTCTGAAATCTTAAGGATAATTTGTCACAGCAGTTGGTGTTACCATAACTAATAGATTTAAAAAGTGAACCCAAGTGCTTAGTCTCAACTTCCTCATCAGTGATGTAGAGACAGTAAAATCCACCCAGAGCACTGCTGTGAGAGCAGATGAGACAACATATAAAAGCTGGAAGCCCAGGTCCCCGCATACTGGGGGCACTCAGTAAAAAACCATCACAACATCACCTGTGTCCCTCACTTTCCATCTGGTTTTAATAGAAATCCTTCAAAAATGATTATAATTAATTTTGTCAAATAATAATAGTGTTAAATTGCTGTGAAACCTTCCTTTTTGAACATTAGGGGAAAATGTTAATTTAATATAGCAGACCACCACCCACTCTCCCCCCCCGCGCACACACACACACACACACACACATAAACAACACAAGCATAAAACCTGCCTTTTCATATAATGGTGTTTGTACTTGCCATAGGTTTTAAATGAAAGCTAGAGAGAAAAAAATTGGAAAAACAAATAGGATACTCACAATAACCCTCTTATTATTAGTTTCCCTCTCATTATTGTCAGTCCAAGATATTTCTGCCTGTGGCTTAATACTAACACTAACACACACACACACACACACACACACACACACACACACACTGCAAACCAACAACTAAACATGGTTTCCTTCTCCTTGGTCTTGATTACTGTAACTACATCCATCTGTCTCAGCAGCTTCAATCAAGATAACTAATTTTGTGAGAAAATTGTTAAAATATAAATTCTTAAGCTATTTTGAGGGACTGTGTGCCCAAGAAGAGTACTTCTGAATTTCAAAGTTATGCTAATCATCAATTTCTCTCAACAATGACCATTATTGGCTTATCAAATTCAGTTTGTAGTAAGTCCATTTTGAATCCAGACAATGAAGGGCACAGAGTAGCAATAAAACCAGGCATTGCCTTGTCAGTCCTCTGCTCAGTTTACATCAGGCCTGGCAGTCCCTGGTCCCCTGCAAAGCTGGCTCACCCCCACAGGCATGATGGGTTTGGCATTCGGGTTGACCAAGTCCCAAACGCAACTGGTCAGTCACACTTTATTTTTTTTTTTTAAAGATTTTATTTATTTATTCATGAGAGACAGAGGGAGAGAGAGAGAGAGAGAGAGAAGCAGAGGGAGAAGCAGGCTCCCAAGGAGCAGGGAGCCCGATGCGGGACTCGATCCCAGGACCCTGGGATCATGACCTGAGCCGAAGGCAGACGCTTAACCATCTGAGCCACCCAGGCGCCCGGTCAGTCACACTTTAAAAAAGGGAAAACACAACATAAATTAAACACTGTGGCTGATACTTATTGGGTAAATTCTTTTAAGTTCCTTTAATGTAAATTCCTTAATTATGTACTATTTCCACCTTGACTACAGTATGTATTGGATAATTTAGAAAAAAGAAGAATAAAATTCCCCACTCCGATGTCATTACTGCTGGCGTGTTGCCATTTTTACATTATGCACATGTTGTCCATTTGCATACATGTATATACAACACTTTATAGTGTGACATGTACTTTAGAGTCACAATTAGGTGCTTTCTGAAGATTGCCTTAGCAGATGGTCTACAATTATTCTAAGAGTAAAAATTTTACTTTCCAGAGCCGCCCTCGGCGCCACAGCAGAACTGGTATTACAGAGCTCCTGCTGTGTGGTTGAAAGTTCCCTTTTTTAGAAACACCCTGCAATAAAAACGTTATTTCTTCAGGCCTGGCATCATGCTGGTGAGGTTACTCTCTCAGGCCTTCCTCCCCATGGAAAACTACCAGATACCATCCCCTACGGATTCACCTAAAAAAAAAAAAAAAATACATGTTTATGTTCTCTCTCCAAACATCTTCAAAATAACTGTGTATGAAAGAAAATTTTCCAGCATGGTTCTACTTGTTTTCAGGCTCTGTGCTGATAAACAGAAGGAAATGATGCTCCTAACAACAATAAATGCCCAGGGAAGGCAAAATCATCTCTGTGAAAATAATGCAATATATGTTAAGAAAAAAAAAAAGAAGAAGAAGAAGAAGATAGCAGGAGGGGAAGAATGAAGGGGGGAAATCGGAGGGGGAGACGAACCATGAGAGCCAATGGACTCTGAAAAACAAACGGAGGGTTCTAGAGGGGAGGGGGATGGGGGGATGGGTTACCCTGGTGATGGGTATTAAAGAGGGCACGTTCTGCATGGAGCACTGGGTGTTATGCGCAAACAATGAATCATGGAACACTACATCAAAAACTAATGATGTAATGTATGGTGATTAACATAACAATAAAAAAACTTAGAGAAAAAAAATCATCTCTGTGCAAAAATCTCAAACTATGATAAGTAGTATCTTAAAAGCAACAGTAAGTGAACTCTTAGGAGCAGAAACTTGGGAATTTTCTGGATCCCAAAGAAATCCTTTGTGACTAGGAAGAATGATTAAAAACCACTTAAAAATCTGCAAAAGAAAACAGCATTCAAAGCAAATATTGTGATCACACCATACAAGATTAATGAAACAATTATAGGGAATCACTTAAGTACAAAGAATTTTAAAAATTTAAAGAACCCACATGTATTAGTTTTCTGGGGCTGCCATAACAAAGTACTATAAACTGGAGAATTTTAACAACAGAAATTTACTGTCTCGTGGCTCTGGAGCCTGGAAGTCTGGTATCAATGTGTGGGCAGGCTTTGTTCCTTCTGCGGGCTATGAGGGAGAATGTGTTCCAAGGTTCCCCCTAGCTTCTGCTAGCCTCAGACATTCTTGGCTTGTAGACAGTGCTCTCCCTGGGTCTTCATTTCACCTTCCCCATGTTTGTCTGTCTCTATGTCCAAATTCCCCGTTTTATAAGGACACAGTCATACTGGATTAGGACCCATTTTAATGACTTTATCTTAACTTGATTATCTACAAAGACCCCCTATTTCCAAATAAGGTCACATTCACAGGTACTGCAAGTTAACCATTCTCACTCCTTTGAAACTCAGCAAAGAAAAAAAAAGGGGGGGGAATGAGGTGCATACCCATGAAATTTCTATACCTGTTTTATTTTTTGTTAAGATTTTTATTTATTTACTTGAGAGAGAAAGAGAGTGGGAGTGAGAGAGCACAAGCAGGGGGAGCAGCAGAAGGAGAGGGAAAAGCAGACTTCCCACTGAGCAGGGAGCCCAATGTGGGGCTCTATCTCAGGACCCTGAGATCATGACCTGAGCCACAGGCAGTCGCTTAACCAACCTAGCCACCCAGGCGCCCCTCTATACCTGTTTTAAAGTACCTTACTGCAGAACTAGCACATTGTCTGTATCAGATTACCTAATAACCCAAACCAACCACATGCCCCCAAAAGGAGATTTTTGGAACAATAACCTAAGACACTTTATACTATTTTTATTTACTAGTTTCACCACCTATAGGACATGCGGCTGACAAGTTATATATTCAGAAAAGCACAAATATAACCTCTCATAAAAGTTTGCTTCTTTTAGATAGCAAGCTAAACTTTACAATTTTTTTCATGGACAAATTGGCAGCAGTTCCTGTATACAGCTTTTGAAAATTCAAGGTCTATCTTCTGTCTTTATCTTACCAATTATTTGACAAACACAAAGAAGTGAACTGTCAAGTGATTTTAATTTCTACCCATGGATCTGGATGAGCAGCATCCCTCTAAAAAGGCATTTTGACTTTTGTTTAGGATTCACCATATTGAATTGGGACAGTCAAGTGTCACTGGTGCGCAAGAGGCCTTAAGCAGAATCCATTAGGATTCCCTTATTTTATGGACCAGCTGAATCACCCAGGAGAGCTTGAGCCAGCCTGGAATACCAGCATCCAGAATAGTCCTGAGATCTTTGTTCTACTGGACCCCAAGAACACATTTCAGCCTCGAGCACTGAACTGCAGTGTTGCATGCTCTGCCCACCATCTAGAACTTAACACATCTCTCCTAGTTGATGTCGGTGTAGCCTGTCAAACCCAGGACGATGTGGTCCTTCATGATTTGCTATCACAGAGATCGTTTTTAAAGAGCCCATCTGAATGAACTTGGCAACCTTTAGAGCTGCAATTATCTCAACTTTTTCATAAGCTGTAAACTGTCAAAAAAAAAAAAATCATGAGTTGTTTCTTCTTGATGTGTTTAGAAATTCTGTCATTGTTTGTTTGCTTTTTGTGGGCTTTATCACTTACTCCAGAGGTGCGCATACACAGTCCCACGGGCGTGTACCCCAAACAAGAACTGAAAGGACGAGATGGAAGGGAAGTGGAGGGTGGTAGGCAAAATTCTGAGAAGGCAGGCAAGGTCCCCAGGACCAGTGGACACAATCCCCTCTCCTTGGGTGCGGGTGGGAGCCATGAATATGATGGGACATCACCTCCATAATTAGGTTACCCCCCAGCGCAGAGGTGAAGGGATCCTTGCAGACATAATAAAGGTCCCTAATCAACTGACTTTGAGTTTATCAAAAGGGAGATTATCCCAGGTGGTCTGACCTAATAAGATGAGCCCTCGAAAAGGACTGGGCCCTTCTTGGAGTTAGATATTTGAAACATAAGAGATTCTCCTCCTGGTTCTGAAGGGGCAACTGCCACATTGTAGAGAGGGTCTGTAAGAGGGTCACGTGGCAGAGAATGGTGGCAGGCCTCCAGGAGCTGAGAGTGAACCTCAGCTCACAGCCAGCAAGAAGGGGGAGGCCTCAGTCCTACAACCGCAGTGAAGTCATTTCTGCCAACAACCCAAGAGCCTGGAGAAGGCCCCTGCACCTCGGGTCAGACTGAACCCCCACTGACACCTTGACTTCAGCCTGGAAGACTCTGAGCTCAGGACCCAGTTAATCTGTGTCTGGCCTCCTGACCCCTGGAAACTGTGAGGTAATAAATGGATGTTGTTTGAAGCCCCTCAGTTTGTGGTATTTGTTACACAGCCCTCGACAAAGAACACAGGAAGTCTTAGAAGGCAGAGGTCCTGGAGGAGAGGGGAAGGAAAATGTAAGCAACAGATGGGGTTCACCTTCCTCCTCTACTCTGCTTCAAAATTTCCCACTACATGGCAGACTTCATACAGCCTGGGTCAAGAGAAACACACCTGGGGATCTGGTTAATGTCTCACTCCTTCTGTCTGTCCCCATGCCATTTTTACAATGATGAGTGTTGCTTTGGCAACATCACGGGATTCCAAATGATTTCTTCTAATTCACTGAAATAGTCAAACAAGGCGTGCAGTGAGCAATGCTTAGGCTCAGTGAGAGCTCCAGTTACTGGCTGTGATAAATCTGTTTCTATTACTCCACCTGCCACCTGAAAACATCCCAATAAAAACTTCAAAACAGACTGAATAGTTTTTACATGTACAAAAGAACCCTGTCTCCCGCAGGAGAAATGCAACTGCCCATATTACAGATAGCTAATTGTAATCACTGAAATTATTCTTCATTAAGCTATCTGAAACCTAAACTCCAGTGAAACTGTTCCTATTCTCTTTAGTTAACCATCAACAAGTAAAAGTCATTCAGGTGTTTAGCCGTTAGCTAACTGCCTCCATTACAAAATGAATAGTTTTATTAGAAGACTTGTTTCATGCAAAACTAGTAAGTTTGACCGTAACTGAAGGTTTAAAAAAGTTAACTGGACTCCCAAATAAGTGAGGTATCATTTTGAGAGGCATCCGACCACAATTTAATAATGGTCCAATCCTTAAAATGTCTCTAACCATCACACTATAAAGAAAAACCTCTAAAAGTCTGCTTATAAAATGGACTACCGTGTTGCATACCAAACATAAAATTAAATTTTGAGGTCTTCGATGTGGGCTGCTTACCCATCAATCACTGTTCGTTCCTTCTGTGTAAACCAAATCCTGTTTTGTGACCATGCATTTGGGGAAAGCTGTGCTTCTTCCCAGCACCAGGTGAACTGCAGTCAATCTCAGCCAGAGGTTCTCAATCTCTATCTCCCATCAGCTTCACCTCCAGGGCTTGGGGAACAGTTTGCTGGGCGTGGCCCCCAGAGGTTCCTGACCCAGCAGGTGTCAGATGGAGCCCAAGAATGTGCATCCCTAACAAGTTCCCACGTGATGCTAACGCTACTGGCCCTGGGGGCTCCAGTCTAAGAACTACACCAACAGACTCTCTCCCCCAGTGATTGATTTGTCTAGCTGGGGGCCTATAATACCATTCCGAGCACTAAACCAGGAGGGTAAATCTACTGAGGGCTTTGGAAAGACTTTTTGTGACAAAAAATCCTGAGACATACTAGCATATTTCCTCCTTTTCCTGCTTCTGACTTTTGTTGATTTCCTTTCATGCCTAGAACGTGGGCCCTTATCTTTAGGGGAGACAGCCTAAAAGAAAAGCCAGTGTGACAGGTTGAAAAGGTTAGAGATAACCTGAATCAGGAATCTGTTGAGATACTGGGCTAACCAGCCCTAGAACCTTCTACTTCTGAATTTGTTCTTATACATGGTTTATTAGCTTTGAGTCAACATCAGTTTGGTTTTCTGTTACTCAGAGAACCATCAAAAATTGGAGCACACTATTTGTTATTACGGGGTTTAGATTAAATAAGTAAGAAAAAGGTTATTCATAAAGAATTGTTTATTACATGCTTGCCACACTCATGCTCTAGGTCCTATTGCCTTAGCTATTGAAATAATTAGTCTCCTGCTATGAAAACTGATCAGAACCCAAACATTATGGATAGATTATGAGAAATGGAGGAGAAAGCACGGGACAAAAAAAATTTATTAAATGTAAAACTAAACTTAGAAGTATGTTTCAAAATCTTAGTACTCCAGACATTTGTAAGCATTTACTTTATTGTCAACAGAGTAGGTTAAAATGAGTTAACTGATTAAAATTAAGGGGTTGAACAGCTGTTTATAAAAGGGTTTTATAGTCATTTCATTTTTCTTTCCCAGGTCATCTGTTTTATTCAGGTTTGAGTGAGTCTAAGGCTTCAGACAGCCTTTTTTGCAGGAAAAGATTTATTTAGCATGTGAGTGTGTCCCATCCTGCCTCCACAAGAACCTGTCCCTGGGACCTGCCCATGAGACAGCAGCTCTCATCCCTTATGTTAGAATGGGGCTGTTCTCCAGCTTCAAGTCCAGGATGGAGCTTCATCCTAATTAAGAATTATTCAGGTTGCAAAACCGACAATGGGAGCTTTGGCTTTGTACATTTTGGTGAGGACGTCATCCTGGGGACTCCAACTCCTCCCTCAAGAGACCTATAGTGTCATGGGTGAGTTCTGAAGGATCCAAGGACATCTTGGACACCTCCTCTGGTGGAGTCAAGAAACTCTTTTCAATAAGCAACAGCACTTTTCACTAAGGTATAAATGGAGTATCTTTCTCCTCCCTGTAGTAGTTGGAGTACAGTGATGGCCCAGAGAAGCTGTGACATCCCCAGGGCAGCATTAAGGCCTGGGCGTGGGACCCACGGGGAGAAGGAAGTGCACAGAGCTTGGCTAGGTGCAGCCTGGGCAGTGGAACCTGTGCATTCCCTCCCAGAGGTCCTAGAACCCGGCCCCCGCATACAGGCCATTTTGACCTTTCATTTTGAACCAACTATGGTAAAGCCTACATTGGCAATCCCAGGGCCAAGATATTTGCAAATGAAAGCCCACTGGGAGATCAGTTTACTATTTTAATTCTGCTACAATGGATCAAACCCTACCTATGAAAAAGACCCTACAGAGTTCATCATGAATCCTCTACTATGGGAAAGACAATAGAAACTTCATCTTGAGTTCTGTCCCAGGTAGTTTGGTTACTACAAGGCTACAAGAACCTCATTACTGAGCAGCTCTGGGGCTCACCAGGAGGCTTCCACATACTAATTACTGTCTGAGTCTTTAAAGAAAGGAGCTTAGGCATCTTGTCTGAAGTTGTCAAACATGACATACACCTGAGTAGAGGCAGAGGCTTGGAGTTGTTGACCTCCTGAGATACATTTAAATCAAGTTCTATCATTTTTAAGAAAGCAATTTATTCTGAGATTTTCTTCTAGACAAAGCTTTCTTCTGATCTCTGTACATTATCGCTTCTTTACGCTCTATTGCACTTTTAAATTTTAATAGAACTCCCTTAGTCACACACAGTACTGTATATAGTTATAAAGTACAACGGAATTAGAAAAAAATGAATAGTCATTGGGAGCCTATGATCAGTGGTTTTCAAACTGATGCCCTACAGAAGAGCTTAGGCGTTCCACAAACAATAAATCATTTTTTACCAAACAATAACTATTTGAACTGCCTGAAAAACCCACTCAATGAACCTACCATATTTATATGTTAGGATCATGAATAATGTTTCACCAACTTTATTGTCTTCTGCTAAAAAAATAAAAAATAAATAAAATAAGGAAAACACAGGCACAGTGCCCAGGTAGTAGACAGAGTATTAGTCAATTTGAACATTAAACTTCTTAAAAAGAGCAACTTCTCTTTTAGTTATCTCATTGCTTCTCTGGATGTGGAGACTTAAAGTTTTTCAGGATGTGTCCTATTTCCAGGTTTTATAGCTGCACCCCTTCACCCGATGACTTTGGAAAGTCTTGATCAGTTATTCTTCTCTAGGGAAGAAAAATCCATAAAAAGTATATTTTTAAGCTTAGTTTATTTTTATATAAAATGTATTTTTTTATTTCAGAAGCAATTCTCATAGAAAATTAGGAAAGGGTAGGACATAGAGAAGTAAACCATTCATATCCCCAATACCCAACGACACACAGCACTAATTCATATTTTGATAAATCCTCTTGAAAGTCTTTTCTCCTTGTTTTAATCTCTACATTTTCCAAAACTTACAAACTTAGGCTTCTTCTCTTTCAATGATTTCTCACCGACTTTAGCTGATTTTTCTTACTGTGCCTTCCTATTAAACTTTAGTATTCTTCAACTTCTCCCCTTAAACATCTTCTAGTCTCAGTCGATATACCCTCTGGCTAATGTGATCAATATACCTGGCTTTATCCCATCTGCAAGCTGATAAGTCCCAAATAAACACCTTCCATTTACACAACTTTCTGATCGTTAAATCCATTTTTCCATTTCCTTACTGTCTAACTCCAACCGAATGTCTTTACACTTAAGCATCCAAGCCTGGCCTTCCTTCCATACTCTCGTAAGATTATTTTGGTTGCAAGTAAGAGAAAACCAAAATCAAATGTGTATGTAAATAAAAATAAAAATAAAAATAGCATATTGGTTCCAAGATACGACTGGCTGGCTGAGGAAGCCCCAGCACCGATACAAAGTGGGACTGATTATTGCTCCATCTCTGTTCTAATAGTTTGCTTGTCTTCAATTTTAAATTTCATCTTCAGAGTGATAGCCATTTGTAGTCATAAACGGCTGCCACCGTCTCCTCAAACTACGTGCTTCAAGGTCCTAACCAGGCAGAAAAAAATAGCACAACCATGCAGCTTCTGTTCTGCTTATTTTGCCAGCATCCTCAACAGTCCTCCGAGGCACACAGGTGGACCGCTTAGGTCTCATGCTCAACACCGAACCAATCACGTTTGGCCAGAGAGATGCAGTGGGCAGGGTCTCACTCTTTAGAGGTTCACAGGGACGTCCCCCTGGACTGAGAGCAAAGGAAGGAGGGACAGAACCTCAGGTGAAAATCAGAGCTGCTGCTAGGGTTAAAGCAAGTGGATGCCTGGCATTAACAAATGTGGACTGACCCTCATTTCATGAATGGCACTCACTCCCCCAATTCCAAAACCTGACATTACGTGAGACACCTGTAACTCCTCCCACCACCATGCTCCCAAAGGGTCACCAACCCTGTCACTTCCTATTTCTGCAGTATTATTCAAAACTATCCTCTGTGTTCCCACTGCTGCTCCCTCACATCCCGGCCTTCACAGACACTCACAACTGGTTCTGCCTGCCACTGGTTCTTTCACACACCCACAACATTCCTTGAGCCAGGAGTGATTTCTTTTAAAAATGCGTATGATTCTGCTACTTCACCGCTGGATGGTTCCCACCACCTCCTGGACAAGTGCATTGCCTGGCACTGTCCTACAGGGTGTGGCCTCACCCAGCCTTGCAGCACTGCTTTTGAATACATTCTGCCCCTGACACCT
The DNA here is from genome assembly GCF_009762305.2 of Zalophus californianus. NCBI lineage: Eukaryota > Metazoa > Chordata > Mammalia > Carnivora > Otariidae > Zalophus > Zalophus californianus. The sequence continues at coordinate 143,414,353 of NC_045599.1, read as the reverse complement.
TGTTACAGACACTCCAGGTGATTGTGAGTTCCCCAAACAGTACACACTCCCGTGTGTCTCTGTCCATCCCAGGTTCTGTTTTCTCCCTGCTGTATCTTTCTTTCATACCCCCTCCCCTACCATCATTTCCCACCACCTGTTGAGACACTCCAACCCCCACTGTGCAGAGCCTGCTTTTAGGCAACAGGCTTGAGAAATGGAAATTTGAGCGAGGCAAAAGGGCCCCCAGCAACCACCTCGCTGAATGCAAATAGGCTCATTAAGTGACCCACCTCAAAATAGCCATAGGCCCTAGCGGACCAGTGGGCTACTTACAACCAGGCACAGTTACCACAAAAGGGAAAATTCCACTGGTTCCCACACGACCTCACTCCACCCTATACCTGTGGCCCCTCACCACCACCTCCTGTCAGTGTCTCCTTTGCTGTCCTGCCGACTGATCCCTTGCAGTGTATTCAATAAAGTTCTATCTCCTTTGTTCTGCCTTGGGTGAATTCTTCACCTCCCGAAACACCGAAACCGCCCCGCTCCCCGTCAGGATGCCCCACACACTATTTGCTTCCTATTGCTCCTGTAAGAAATACCACAAACCTAATGGCTTTGAGCAACACGAATATATTAGGTTCAAGTTCTGGAGGGCAGAAGTTTAAAGTGGGTCTTATGGGGCTAAAATCAAGGTGTCAGCAGAGCTGCATTCTTTCTGGAGGCTCTAAGGGAGAATCTGTTTCTTGTCTTTTTCAGAGGCAGCCATATTCCTTGGTTCATGGTCTCTTTTCAACCTTCAAGCCTGTGACTTCTGTTTCGACCGTCTCATCACCTTGTATGACTCTCCTCCCTCTGTCAGTTATAAAAACCCTTGTGGTAATTTGGACCCACCCAGATAATCTGGGATAATCTCTCCATCTCAATATCCTTATCATTTGGGCAAAATTCATTTTGCCATTTAAGCTAACATTAACAGGTATCAGGATGCAGACATTTTTAAGGGGCATTATGTTGCTTACCACACCCAGATATTCCTTAAGAACCAGCTTCGGCATGACCTCACATTAGACCTGTGTTCTGGCCCTACGCCGATTCTGAGTTATTCCTTTTTACGTGCCTATCACCCTGCATCCTTCACTCTAGCACTCAATAGCCACTGTTCCCCATGCAACTCTAGGAGTTCCCCGGCTGCTAACTGCTTACCAATGATATGACCTTCTGTTCTCACTTTGAAAACATTTAGCATTTGTAAAGAAGGCAGTTGAGTTCCTATCCCTCCCAGTCACCTGCAAAAGACACTAATTGGATTGCTATTTTTACCCATTTTTACCTCATTATAGAAAACTGTATGTGGGGGAGAATTGTGTTTTCTTTGTTTTGCTTTGTTTTATTCCTCAGGGATGGAGGGTCATTTGGTGTTAACATTTTACAAAGCCAAACAGTCTTACCATATGATCCAGCAATTAAACTCCTAGATATTCACTCAAATGAGTGAAAACTATGTCCACATAAAAACCCGAAGATGAATGTTTATAGCAATTTATTCATAATCACCCAAAACTGCAATAAAACAAGATGTTCTGTGATAGGTAAATGGATAAACAAACTCTGGTACATCAGTACAATGGAATATTATTCAGTCATAAAGATCAATGATGTATGAAGCCATGAAAAGACATGGATGAATCTTAAATGCATACTGCTAAGTGAAATAATTCAGTCTACATACTACCATATGATTCCAATTATACAGCATCCTGGGAAAGGCAAAATTAAAGAAATGGTAAAAAGAAGAGTGATTTCCAGGGATTTAAGGGGAAGGTGGGAGAGTTGGATGGATGAAACACAGGGGATTTTTTAGGGTGGTGAAACTAGTCTGTATAATACGATAATGGTATATCCACAGCACTATGCATCTATCAAAACCCATATCTTAACAGCACAGAGAGTAAATCTTAATCATATGCAAATTTTTTAAAACATCATTTAGGAGACTGAGGATCCCAGAATGGAACACAAAATGTGACAAAATAACCCATATTACAAATGTATAAAACTACCTTACTGATTAGAGTGGGGGCGAAAATACTGACTTAACACTGAAAAAGTGTTGCGCCTATAAAACTAAACACAAAAGAAACTGTGCATAAACACTGCCCTCGAGTTGTAAAGTTTGTTTCCCATGACAGATACAAATTCAAAAGTATGATATTTCTATACATGTATGCTGAAATTAGAAAATTAAATAAATAAGTGGCAGACGGTGGAAGTCAGGTTTCTCACTATTGGAGTAGACGTTACAAATAGACAAGGATAAGAGGCTAGAATGGTCCGTGTAGTAATGAATTAGAGTCAGAGGCATTAGTATAGACTCATGTTTAGCTTAACATAGATACAGATCTTACGCATAAAAGTATATCTGGAGATGAATATATATACCAGTTAGTATACATACATATATTCCCTTGTTCTGTTCAGCTGCCAAGGGCCTAGAAGTAATGACATCCCAGTAACAATGAGCACACCTAATGGCCCACAACTTGGTTCCTAATACCATTTTTCAATGAAAAGAACCAGCGTTTTTGAGAACAATAACTGATACTAGAAGTGGAGTAGAAATACACATGATAAGCCTGAAGCCTCTTGTGGTGCTGGAAAATAGGGCAGTGCTAGAAGAAAGAGGAGGAGGAAGAGGAGGAAGAGATGAAGACAAAGAAGAAGAGGAAACAAAAAACCCATACACACATACAGTGATGGGGTTTGCAAAGGGGCATAAGAGCCAACATAAAAGCTCCCAGTAGCCAAATCATGACCAACTCAAGCAACAAAATAAATAAAAACAGATTTCGCATAACAAAAGAAACTAAAAAAGTGAAAAAGCAATCTACAGATTGGGAGAAAATATTTACAAACGGTATATCAGATAAGAGGTTAAATATCCAAAATAGATAAAGAACTCATACAACTCAATAACAACAACAAAACTCCACAAATAATCCAATTAAAAAGTGGGCAACTGGGAACTAGACATACATTTTTTAACAAAGAAGACATCCAAATGGCAAAAAGGTGTACCACTGCGGATGGAAAACAGCACGGAGGTTCCTTAAAAAATGAATTACCACAGGATCCAGCAATCCCACTCCTGGATGTGTTATCTAAAGGAAATTAAAACAGGATATTGAAAAGACATATGCACTCCCATGTTTATTGCAGTATTATTCACAATAGGCAAGATAGAAAAACAACCAAAGTGCCCATCAGATGGGCATCTGCCCAACAGATGAGTAAATAATATTCCACATATATACACAGTGGAATATTACCCAACCATGAGAAAGAAGGAAATCTTGCAACAACATGGATGGGCGCTGAGAGAATTAGGCTAAGTGAGACAAGTCAGAAAGAGAAAGGCAAATACTCCATGATATCAATGTAGAATCTAAAAAAGCTGAACTAATAAAAACAGAACAGAATGATGGTTATGGAGGCTGTGGGGTAGGGGAATTAGGGAGATTTTTTTAAGAATATAAACTTGCAACCTATAGACTAAAAAGTCCTGGAGATCTAATGCACAGCCTGGTGATTATAATCAACAATACTGTATTATAAACCTCAAAATTGCTAGTAAGAAGTTGCTATGGCCGAGGTCAAAGAGACCGCTGCCTGTATTCTCCTCTAGGATTTTGATGGTTTCCTGTCTCACATTTAAGTCTTTCATCCATTTTGAATTGATTTTTGTGTATGATGTAAGAAAGTGGTACAGTTTAATTCTTCTAAGTGGTCCAGTTTCATTCTTCCGTATGTTGTGTCCAGTCTCCCCAGCACCATTTGTTAAAGACACTGTCTTCTTTCCATCAGATATTCTTTCCTGTTTTGTCAAAGATTAGCTGACCATACAGTTGTGAGTCCATTTCTGGTTTTTTTTTTATTCTGTTCCATTGATCTATGTGTCTGTTTTTATGCCAATACCATACTGTCTTGATGATCACAGCTTTATAAAATAGCTTAAGTCCAGAATCGTGATGCCTCCAGCTTTGCTTTTCCTTTTAAGGATTGGTTTAGCTATTCAGGATCTTTTGTGGTCCATACAAATTTTAGGATTGTTTGTTCTAGCTGTGTGAAAAAGGCTGGCGGTATACTGATAGGGATTGCATTATATGTGCAGATTGCTTTGGGTAGTATAGACATTGAACACTGTTTGTTCTTCCAGTTCATGAGCATGGAATACTTTTCAATTTCTTTGTGTCCTCTTCAATTTCTTTCATGAGTGTTTTATAGTTTTCAGAGTATAGATCTTTTTTTACCTCCTTGGTTATTAGGTTTATTCCTAGATATCTTACTGGTGTTGGTGCAATTGCAAATGGGATAGATTCCTTGGTTTCTATTTATGCTTTGTTATTGGTTTATAGAAATGCAACAGATTTCTGTACACTCATTTTATGTCCTGCAACTTTGCTGAATTCATGTATTAGTGCTAGCAATTTTTTGGTGGAGTCATCCAGGTTTTCTACATAGAGTATCATGTCGTCTGCAAATAGTGAAAGTCTGACTTCTTCCTTGCTGATCTGGATGCCTTTTATCTCTTTTTGTTGTCTGACTGCTGAAGCTAAGACTTCCGGTACTATGTTAAATAGTAATGATGAGAGTGGACATCCTTGTCTTGTTCCTGACTATAGGGGAAAGGTTCTCAGTTTTTCCCCATTGAGGATGATATTAGCTGTGGGTCTTTCATACATGGGCTTTATGATGTTGAGGTATGTTCCATCTATCCCTACCTTGTTGAGAGTTTTTATCAAGAATAGATGCTGTATTTTGTCAAATGCTTTTTCTGAATCTATTTGAGAGGCTCATGTGGTTCTTATCCTTTCTTTTATTAATGTAGTGTCTAGGCAAGGGAAACAAAAGCAAAAATGAACTATTGGGACGTCATCAAAATAAAAAGCTTCTGCACAACAAAGGAAACAACATAACTAAAAGGCAGCCTACAGAATGGGAGAAGATATTTGCAAAAGACATATCTGATAAAAGGTTAGTAGCCAAAATCTATAAAGAACTTATCAAACTTAACACCCAAAAAACAAATAATCTAGCTAAAAAATGGGCAGAAGACATGAATAGACACTTTTCCAATGAAGACGTCCAGATGGCTAACAGACACATGAAAGGATACCCGGTATCACACATCATCAGGGAAATACATATCAAAACCATGATGAGATAGCACCTCACATCTGTCAGAATGGCTAAAATTAACAACACAAGAAACAACAGGTGTTGGTGAGGATGCAGAGAAAGGCAAACCCTCTTGAGCTCTTGGTAGGAATGCAAACTGGCGCAGCCCCTCTGGAGAACAGTATGGAGGTTCCTCAAAAAGTCGAAAACAGAACTACCCCAGGATCCAGCAATTGCACTACTAGGTACCAAAAGGATACAAAAATACAGATTCGAAGGGGTACATGCACCCCGATATTTATAGCAATATTATCAACAATAGTTAAACTATGGAGAGAGCCCAAATGTCCATCAACTGATATATATATAATGAAATATTACTCAGCCATCGAAAAAAATGACATCTTGCCATTTGCAACAACATGGATGGAGCTAGAGTATATTACGCTAAGTGAAATAAGTCAGAGAAAGACAAAATACCATATGATTTCACTCATATGTGGAATTTAAGAAACAAAACAGACGAACATATGGGAGGGTGGGGGAAGAAAGAGGGAAACAGACTCTTAAAGATAGAGAACACACTGAGTATTGATGGAGGGAGGTGGGTGGAAGATGGGCTAGATGGGTGACAGGTACTAAGGAGGGCACTTGATATGGTGAGCACTGGATGTTGTATGTAAATGATAAATCACTGAATTCTACTCCTGAAACCAATACTGTACTGCATGTTAACCAACTAGAATTTAAATAAAAATTTGAAAAAAAAAAAAGAATTATGACTGGTACAGAGAATAGGAAAAAAAATTGCTAAGAAACTAGATCTTACTTGTTCCCATAACAAAAAGAAATGATAATTATGTGATGTGACAGTTAATGCTAAGGCAGTAATCATATTCTAACATATAAATATATCAAATGAACACATTGTACACCATAAGCTTAAAAATATGTCAATATATCTCAATAAAATAGTAAAAATATTAGTTTATAACCCCCTCAAATAAAATAAATATGAGTCCATATTGATTCAAATAAATTATTGAATAAATAAATAAAATGGAGAGAATAGACAAATACCCCATGCAAAAAAAATTTAATTTATGGAGACAGTTAACCTTCAAGGAAGTAGAACATAACTCCCCACTCCTTAAGTGTGACCTTTACATGGTGACTTCCTTCCAAAGAGTATACTATGGAAGTGGGGGGGAAAAAGTAAATTTACAGTGGAGCAAACTAAAAAAATACTACCTCTGTCATATAATTAAAGTGAACATCAACAGTGATAAGGGATGTTGAGAAGACATGCTCTTGATATATTATGTGATAAAAAATGACACTTCATTTTGTGGTTTTCTCAAACAAAACAAAACAAACAAACAAAAAATAGCCAAACTGATAAAACAGGCAAATCCTAATAATGGAACATTCTACAAAATACCTGGCCACTACTTCTCAACCTTGTCAAGATCATCAGGATTAGATAAAGTCTGAGAAACTGTCATAAACAAGAGAACCCTAACAAGACATAGCAACTAAATGTGATATATTTTACATGGGATTCTGGAATGAAAAATGGGTATCAGGATAAGAACTAAGGAAATATAAACAAAGTAAGGACTTTAAGTTGAGAATTATGTATCAATATTGTTCATTGACTGTAACAAATATATCATTCTAATCTTAATAGAAGCTTAGTGTGGGTATGTGGGAATTCTCTACACTCTCTTTGAATTTTTCTGTGAAATCAAAACTGTTTAAAACATAAAGTTTATTTTTTAAATATTACCATTAAAGTTGATAAAAAATGTATTTTACTCTCCATCTTATCCTAATCTTTCTTAACCTGTTCATACTCAGGAGTTTTATTTACCACCACCACCCCTGGCATCAAACACCAACACTCATCTCTACATGGGAATCTATTTTCATCTTTGATACCCATGGTTGACGCAAAGGTGGGGTTTCTAAGAACTGGTTTTAGAGGTCCTATAATTGCAGCGATGCTTTGCAGAACTCAAGAAAGTGAACATGCTTTTGTGGCCAAAAATCAGTCAGAAAGATCATTAAACAATAATTTACAGGCTATTTGCCTTCTCAACCAGTTGGAGCATTAGGAGGTTAATAATTTCTGGTCATCAAACTGGTCATCGAACAATTAAAATGGAATGTACAGAAGTATGATTCAAGTCTAAATAGGATACAGAAGTTTGGTTTTCCCGAAACATTTCAGTTCATTTTTAACACCTCTGTTTCATTTTAAGGGACTGGACAAAAAGCTGAAATTTTAATCACCAGTTAGCTTTGCTACAAATGCAAATATTTAGTTGCATTTATTACTACAGCTTATTTACTAGGTATCCAAGGTTTTAAAAAGAGATGCTTCAACAGATTCCTATTATCTAGTTCATGTTAATATCTGAAATCTCTTGTATTTCATTAAAGTTGATGTGCCTGTGCTACTACTTCATGTTTATGAATAATACATGAACAGTTGCCAAAACTGTTTCAGTCACTTGATCCTGAGTTTGTGGTTGATGCTTTGAGGTTCTTCTATAATTATAAGTTACATAAAAGATATTCCTCAGCCTCAGTGGACAGCACATTCTATAAAACTCTCCTGGGTATTTTCTTTATGGTATTATTGGACTTATCCTTTATTTGCAAGAGTTCTACTGTTACATCTGTCATGTGCCATCCTTGATTTGGCTGGCCTATTTTTTAAAAGAAAGAAAGTTCATTAAAACACTTAAAGAAGTTTATTTATTCATCTGAGACAGAGAGATACAGAGAGAGAGAGAGACTAGGAGCAGTGCGGAGAGGCAGAGGAAGAGGGAGAAGCAGACTTCCCGCTGAGCAGGGAGCCTGACATGGGGCTCGATCCCAGGACCTGGAGATCATGACCCAAGCCGAAGGCAGACGCTCAACCATCTTAGCCACCCAGGTGCCCCTCATTAAAACATTTAAATAACATATTCTAAACTAAAAAAACTACATCATTTTCTCTCAGATCTAGAGAATAGCATAGTTGCTATTTATTTCTTGCTTCAAAAGGCTTTCTCATTATTATGGATAGCTATGTGTCAGTTAAAACATTTGTCAAGAATCACTGATAAAGAATCATCTAAGCCACAGACTGAATGCAGATTGATTCTTCATGTAGCCATGTACAGAGGAATTATAGCTCCCCGCTGAGCAAGGAGCCTGATGCCGGACTTGATCCCAGGACCCTAGGATCATGACCTGAGCCGAAGGCAGACGCTCCACAGACTGAGCCACCCAGGTGCCCCATAATTACTCACTTCCAATGAATAAAACACAATATAATGAAATGTCTCTTCCACCTTTAGGTTACAAGAATACTGTGGCTTCTATCTTGCTCCCTCTCTCCTTTGGTTACCCTGGGAGAAGCCAGCTGACACACCAGGAGCTGTCCTATGGGAGGGCCTCATGACAAGAAACTGACGGCTCCAGCCAAAACTGGCAAGGACCTGAGCCACAGGAGGGAGTCTGGACGTGCTGCCTTGCCCGCACAGCCTTGAGAAGAGTATAGCTCTGGCTGACACTTCGATGCAGACTTGTCAGAGGACCTGAGCTCCCGGCTGAGCTGTGACTGGATTTCTGACTCATAGAAGCCCTGAGATAATAAATGTGCATTGTTTTAAGCTGCTAAATTTTAAGCTAATGTGTTACAGTGCAAGAGATAACTTCCATAATTGTGTTAGGTGATTTAGATACACTTTTTCATTTAATCTTCACAATAAACCTATAGAGTACAGGTTACTGTCAACTTTACTGACAAGAAAATAAAGCCTCAGGAGATTATGTAACCTATCCAAAAATTCATAGTTAGTGAGTAGCAAAAGTGGTACTCAACTCTTTGCTGAAAAAGCATGAACTAAATGAAAGATAAAGCTGAAGAAAGAATGCTCTGGAAACCACCAGGCAAGCTCTGTTCTATTTCAGTAGACACGGAAAACAGGTGATCTTAGCCAGTTCACTACACAAGGAAGACTTGCAATGTGTCATCATAAAAGCAACTTTTTTTTCTTTCTTGGCAAGGGGGTGGGTCTCTTACTGTCCCTTTACATTTGCTCAGCAGAGCTGTCCTCCCGCTATAGAAAGAAAACTCTGCCAAGTCTCATAACATTTTTGGCCACTCTTGGGTAATAAAAAGACCTACTTTATCCAGATACAACCTTAATTCAGTTTCCCATGGGTCCCTCTGCCTACAAAACCTGTCAGGAGCTAGACCTAAACTTTTGCTAGCCAATCCCTCTCCAGTGAGCTCTATCCCTGGGTAATACACCTCATACCATTTTCCTTGACCCCTCCCCCCCCCAGAACCTAACACCTGCTCCCTTGGGCAGAATCCCCTTTTGAACCATGCCAGACTGACACTCCTGCTCAGAGGGGCAGTAGCATCCAGGCTCAGCCATCCATTCTGCTGTGACAGGCTGCTTTAGCCTCTTTGCACCAAAGTCAAGTGCCATCCTGCTGTGCTTTCCAGCTGCAATAGACTTGAGGCCTCTGAGGGGCGCCACCGAAGCATGGTTCTGTAGTCCTGAAGACATCCCTATCCCAACCCATTGCAGGAAAGCGGGGCTCACAGCACAACTCTCATCCTCAGAATTATTTTCCAAACTCAGTCTCTGAATTCATCAAAATCTCCCTTATGCGTGGAGGATTTCAGAATTGTGAAGCTGATTCTCTGACCGCCTTTGAAAATCTGCTTATGGTCTAGTGCCTTGCTGCTGAAACTTCCATTTGAACATCAAGTTACCACATGAACAGAGTTATGCTTTAGGGGGGTTCATCTGGTGTGTGTAGGCAAGACTGAAGTTTGATGGCACTGAAGGAGAGAAACTTAATAATTAGCTACTAAATAATCTAAAGTATAGATAAGTGAAGTCTGAACTAGGGCAGTTGTAGTGGGAATAAAAATGGGAAGACTGTCTCAAGACTGTTGGCAGAGGTAGAGCAACAGAAACTGAAAGAATGGAAATAGAAAAAGGGGGAGGACTTGAGAGCCAGAAGGAAAGTCTGGCCAATAATAGAAGTCAGAATTCAGAAGGAGTGCGTTTGAAGGGGAAATGGGATGATCAAACCTGTAGCCCTTTAGGCACCACTATAATACCAGCTAGAGATGAGCATCAGGAAATTAGAGAATGGAGCTCAGAATTCAGAATTGAAGCACAGCATCATCTCCAAAGAGGTAATTACTGAACCCACAATAGTCATAAGAGTAACATTAAAAGTATATAACAATAGAAAATGACTGAGAAAAAGAGGAAAATCTTTCCCAGAAATGGTAAGAACATTCAGAAAAGTGGAAACCCAGGAAAAGGCAGGCAATGAGGGTCAAAGCTGAAGACAGGATAAGCAAGAAAGTACTGAATATGGCCTCAGGAAGAAGTCCATTACCAGACATGTTTCCTGGAGTTGCTGAAACCAAGCCCACATTTCAGGGGCTGGAGACTGAATGACTGGTTAAGAAATGGAGGCAACAAGCATAAAATAATTTGGGGGGGAATTTGTCCGTGAACAAGAAGAGATCTCTTGAGAAGACAAGAGGGTCTAGGGAACATTTTATAATAGACGCATTTAGGACGCCTGGGTGGCTCAGGTGGTTAAGCATCTGACTCCTAGTTTCAGCTCAGGTCATGATCTCATGGGTCGTGAGATGGAGCCCTGTTAGACTCCTGCTCAGCAGGGAGTCTGTTCGAGGATTCTCTACCTCTTCCCCTCCCCCTACTCATGTGCATGTGTGCACATGCTCTCTCTCTTTCTCTCTAAAATGAATGAATAATTTTTTTTTTTAATAGATGCACCTGGACATGTTTGTAGGGAGAGGGCAAAAAGCCAGTGATTCGGAGAAGCATAAGAGAAGGGAACCACCAGGGAATCAGACTCCCCAAAGACAAGCAGCAGGACAGGACAGGCACAGGAAAATGACAGAGAAGCACATCTACATTTTTCCTAAAGGAAAGGAAAGAGAGTATGGCGGAAAGCCCGAGATGCAGAAAAGTTGGGAGACACCAAATGAGAGGGTTTTAAAGTTTTCAATAAAGTAGAAAAAGTAAGGTCATTTTAAGGAGCCAGGAGGGTAGGGGTTGGTTTCTTGCAAAGAGTAAAACGTTTTGAAGCGTCACTATGTGGGATGGAATTTTTAAAAGAGAAATCAATTAGACGCTAATAAAGAATTACTGATCCAAATGGAGGGTTTAATTGAAACTAACCTCTTCCTCACCACTCACTCCATTATTAATGTCATTTTTCTTCTAGGTCAACTAATTGGCCTTGGGTTTTGACTTTCTCCAGAAGTGCTTGCCAAATCAAGACGAGCAGAGAAAGCAGAGAGTGCCCTGGGCAGGCACTTGGCAAAGTAGCTGTCAACGCAGGTCAGGGTGGGGAGAGTGTCCAGGGTGAAAAGAGAGTAACCTTTAAGTGCTGACCACTGGTCATGCAAGAAGAAAATAAGAAGTAGTAAGGTAAAGGGAATGGTTAAATCCACAGGGATGGCAGATGGAGATGGAAAGGTGACAGATAAGAATCAAAAAGTGGAGTCCTGAAGGAAAGTGTCAAAGTCCCTCATGTTGGTGGAACAGAGAGATATAATGTACTATGCAGGTAGCTGCTGTTAAGGAGACCACTTCCACCAGACCCCAGATATTGCCCTCCAGGTGGTCTCTGTACTCTGCCCCACAGAGGTGGTTTCCTGACTGCTGAATTGGGCAGAAAATACTGAGAGAGCTTAGGTCAGCTTTTACGTTTCCCTCTCGGGTGCTAACTCCCCACTGGAAAAACACCATCTCTGCTGCTATTCCATGGATGGGGCACAAGTGGCCTCAAGCATTTTCTGCAACTGGGCAAGTAATTGTAGCCAGTCCTGGGGTTCTGGTCCATTTGACTCTTACACAACCACATCCTCCAACTTGGCTGCTCTCAATCATTTTACCCTCCAGCTGCCACTTGGGAGGGAAGAGAAAGAAGAAAAGTTTTTACTGAAGCTTCCTGGAAATCATAACAGCTTACTGAAACCTCCTGATGTCTGGAATGTTTCTGGTTCATTTCAGTTATAAACTGGATCTATGGAAGAATCCATACAAGTCCTCCTAGTTCCTTTCCATACCCACTTCATGATGTACGTCACGAGCATAATCTGGGAGTCACGACTATTTAGTGCTCTAATGAATGGCCAGCCATGCCCAGCAATGCAGAATGTCTAATCCAGCCATGAATATGCTGGATACAATTTTACCAGCTAAGGAAAGTTTGCCAGTGACTGAAAATTATAATTCCAGACAGATTCTCAAAGAAAAAAAATGTTAAAAGAACTAAAATTGGTCATATTTTAGAGAATATTAAAATCTGTCAGGTTAAAAAAAATTAGAAGAGACTCCTAAATTTTAATTTGATGTAATAGATAAAGAAGAAATTTTCACAACTTAAAGCCAAATTCCCTTGTGTAGGTTACAGTTAGGCCCTTGTTTTGGATGCATGGATTTATAAATATGCAATGATTGTACTGGCCATTGCCCAGCTCCATATAAGGAACCATTTCTATATGATTGTCTTTATTTCTAACCACAAAGGTATAAATTCCAATCCAATGCTTAAATTAAGTTTATATTATATGTGTGAGCCTTTGAAACTCTGTTTCTGCCAATGAAATTATTGCCATAGTAACTAATGCACTTCCAAAGAGGGGAAAAAACGTGTACCAATCCTTTGCCTGAAATGGTAAACATTAAACTAAAAAACAACAGATCGCAGCCATTTTATTAAAAGGTCATTCTCTCACAAATGGTATTACAAATCTCACACACTTCTTTGAAATAGAAAAATAATATCCTCTTCCCCATCTTTGTGTGTTCTCACTCAAGGACAAGAATAAAAAGCCCCTGAATACTACACTGAGGGATTCAGGAAGAACGCACTAAGTAAACTTATGTGAAATAAACAATGGCATGTTTTATCTTTACTGGTCTCTTATTTTATGAGATAACTAATTCAATATTAATAACTGTCACCTCACGTATAAGGGAAACTCCTGCACAGAATATGTAGGCATTCCAATTATATTAAATTCTATTTAAGCTCTAAATTTCGGGGACCTAAAAGAGATGCTGGACCATGAAAACAAGGATATTCCACATATACCAGTGAACATCCATAAACTAATATCTTTGCCCTCACTTTGTTTTGCTGCTGTTTTTGGTGTAAAACAAGGTTATGAGCAAATACTTCTTACCTGAGCTTATTTTTCTTCTTTTTTTCATGTTGAATTACTGTGATATGAAAGGTGAAAGTGCATCCATAAATTTCCATTTAATATATTTTTTATTTTTTAAATTTACTGATATTAGAAAATGGGGTGTGCAGGACAAATGTTAGAATTTAGATTTTAGTTAATTGAATATGTCCTTCTCTAAGAGACTACAATAAACAAATAAATTTAGTACTCACCCTGAGATTTAACAAAAACAAAGTCTTCCTAAATCTCAATATTAATTCTTTCATTTGATCTCCTCACTGCTACTATTTTGTGTCTTTTTTTTTCATTTAGAAATAACATCTCCAATATGGAACATCATGCTTTATATTTTCTGAAAGTCACCAACTTTTAAATCTGTGGAATAAAGCTATACATACTTCCTAGTAATCACAGTAATCATTCCTGTTGGCATCAGTAACAGGAAAATAAACAATGGGAGATAAACAGAAATAGGGGAAAATAAATTGCATATCAAAGGGTGTGAAAATATCATCTTTTTTTTTATTAACAACTCTAGAGTAAGAGACAGAGTTCTTTAAGCCAAATATTATAGGTATCACTCAGACGCTAAAGAAATGATAAAATAATACAACACAAAGCGAAATCAGATTTAGGTAACAAACAGATGGATGATACACAGATGTTCCCAGAACAGCTGCTATAACAATAATACTTGAACAGTCTTTGGAAAAATTTAGGCGATTACTTTCTGTTTGTTGAATGAACTGTATTCAAGATTTAGATCTAATAAGTAGTGCTACTTCATTCCTGCATGTGCCTGTTAGCCTATGTGAAGTGCAATGAATTGGGCATTTATTTCAAAATGTCTGTGGCTTGTAACAATAAAGACATTCAACCTCATGGTCACTGCTGTCATTATCAGGTTATATCCCTAAATCATCACAGTTTGGCGGTAGCTTTCCTGGGAATAATTCTACCCCAAATGTTGTTGATTACTATATACAGCATCCATGGAATGATCTATGGTTTCCAGTGCCATGTGAAAACAATGTACCTTGGCTCCACTTTGGGGCAACCCAATCCATCAGAGATCCAGCCAAGCCCAGAAGACATTTTGGGCTTTGCCACACATGCTACAAAACTGACACCTGATTGAGGACCGAGGCTCCATTTAAATGAGTCTCCCTGGTCTTGAAATCATCACTGCCAGACTGACAAACATCAAAACTTGGCACCGTCCATCAGAAACTATTTAACCTATAAGTCTGCATGGCATAAAGAATTGCCAGCCTGGATGTTTGTAACAATGAAAACTTGCTTAGCTAAGCCACAAGATCAGGTGATATGTCCACCGCGCCAATAAGAACCTTGAAGATTGAAGCATTAACACTGGTTTTTCCATACTTTTAAGCAAGTATAAGCAATTATTAAAATTTCATTTTTTAGGGTCACCAGGATCTAAGCAGCAGGTACAGAAACAAAGCCTAAAAATCCATACATGTAAATTATTGGTGTGGTAATCTCTATTTATAGAAACTAATGCAGCTGTGCTTGAACAGGCCCATTTGGGATGGTCTGGACCCTAAAACAAAATCAACCCTAGTAGAAACAACTACTGTGGATAGTCTAATGATGCAATGAGATCATCAACCCATGTGAGACATGGTCTTGAGGGTGTGTGGAGAGAGACGTGTACTGGTCACCAATATCCCTATGTCCCAGTAATCGTCCAGTTAGCAGGGGCTGTGTGACTATTCTAGACAATACACCATACAGAGGAACGAAATGTGCTCCCTCTGGTTTGAGGCATGTAAAAGTAGGTGTGAGTTTTTCATGCATGTGCCCCCTGCCGTAGTGAGCCACATTCTGAGATGCGAGAGTCACAAGATGATGGCACTCCTGGGAGTCTGGGTCTCTGTCCACCACCAACAACCTGTACTGGTTATAGCATAAGCAAGAAAAACTCTCTGTGTATTGCCAATTGAGATACTGAAATTAATTTGCTGCTGTATAACCTAACCTTACACTGACAGAGAATGTTGGGAGTAAAAATGACCCTCAGGCAAACCACTGTTATCAGGAATGTTCTAGAAAAGAGTAATAGGTGGTGTCTGACTACTAGAGCACTGTGATGGGCAGTCTACACACCGGTTCCATTATGAGCTCCATGCTGATAAGCAGACATAGAGCTTTGGTCATGGAATCTTTTTGAAGCAGAACTTCATGAATGGGTGCATAAGACTTCACAACCGGAATGGGGGATTATAGTGAGAGGCTATCATCACAGAAACAAGAGAGGATACCATACAAGGATAGGACCATTGAAGCTACTGAAAAAAGGCTCAGAAAACTCCCTGTGACTAAGAATAAGACTTTTACCAAGGCTGGAATGGGACTAAAAATACCAGTAGAAGTCTTAAAATCGCAGCTCTGAGCAAAGGAACTTATTCTGAGGCACAGAGCCAAGCTGGTCATGACAATAACTTCAAAAATTTAAATGAAAAAAGTTTAAACAAGGCTCATATGTGATCAAGTCCATGTGTATCATTAAAATGAGGGTGAGTAGATTCTCTCACGTTGAGTTGATCCTCAGACCACGTAGGCTGAAAGCGGAAAGAGCTTTAGGTAGCAGGGGCTGATCCAAGCCAGATTCCTGCCAAGGCTACTTTATGTCTATCAGCATAAAAGAAGTCTCTCAGCTCTATATATATATGTAAAAAGTTTTTCATAGAAATTTAATGTCTTCAGTATCGATAAGCAACTCTATCATTTCATGGCATTCATAGAAACGCATGACTCGGTGAAATTTGTAACATTTCTTCCTGCTTCCATAGACTTTAAAGACATTTTCAAACACGTCTGATTGCCTTTTGAAACGTGGCAATGTGCAAAAAATACATATATATGTCTTTACCTATTGGCTTTGACAAAGGCAAGTAGAAGCTTCCATTCTTGTGCAATAAAGTGCATGAATTTTGTTTTAGCCAATGTACCTAAACATGTCAAAAAAGAAAATCAGAAAAAACAAAGTGAATTTGGATTTAGACTTTGCCCAGACACAAACTGGTTTTGCTAAATTTAGAACCGTGCAGAGAATTCAGCAAAACACCCATATTGGTCTTTAAAATATTAAATCAGCATTTTGACAGATGTGTTTCTTTACAACTTTGATCTGTCATGTTATAGACGGAACTACATCTAGTTTTACAAACCAACATTCAGATGATTTACAGAAGAAGAAAAGGACTGCCAATGAAGAAGTCACCCAGAGATTTATGAAAAAGACACATACATGACAAAAAACTGAAATTTCATATGGAGCTAACCTTATGGTCAGTAAATCAAATACTAACCAGTCATCCACAGTGGACTCAAACTTATCTTTGAAGCAAATATAAGAACTGTCAATCAGTTATTTAAAACAATAATCAATTTGCAAATGATCAGGTAATTGATAGAAGTCCATGTAGATAAACTAAGTCTACATAAAAAAAAAACAATGGTTTAATTTGATTAACAATGGTTTGATTATTTAAAGTCATTTAAAATTCTTGTAGCATGTATTCTTTTACTGACTTAGTAAAAAAAAAAGTTCTTCTACTCTTTAGGAATTAGTGCAGTATTTATACCTCTTTCAGGCATCAATATTAAACTGTCACTTTGGTTTTTCAGTAACCTGGTGGCAAATATATATATACAAGGTCATATACATCATATATACATAGAGATTTAAAATACCATCCCACTTAAATCAATAGTATAAAATTTATTGATTTAATTCCATCTCAAAGAGAAGGAAAAATGAGCAGTGGTGCTTTCTTACAGCTTATCATTGTTCATACAGAGTTTCAAATTTGTTTATGATTATAAGGAAATCCATCTACTTCATGTCAAACTGATAAACAAGTAGGCCAGGGATTTATCAAGAGAACCACATCATTTTCAAAAAGCCTACAGATAAACACATCAGAAAATATTTTGTGGCTAAGGAATTCAAGAACATTAAACTCTTTTAGAACCATATAGGTCAGTTTTTTCTAATTATCACAATATAAAAATACTTGGGATTTTGTTCTAAGTATGGACAAAAATATGTGTGGGTGCATATGTGTTGTGTGTACAGACATATACTCAATTATACACATTCCCTAACACATTGTTGCCATGTTTCTTAAGCAAAGTGAAATTAATTCAGCAGATGTGTTCTAGAATATCACTGAATTATAATAAAATAATTAACATAATAATACAAAAATACAATTAATCAACAAGTAAAATACTGAGGTACCTGACAGATGCAACTTTTCTCCCTGTAAGGGGATAGCTTAGTAACAGTTTTTGATAAAACATCACTGAGTTTATATTTTAAGTCAAGCCAAGCTTCTCCACCATCTACATGGTCTCAAAATCTAAGGCTACAGATATAGGCAGGTGGACCAGCTTACCAACTTTCCTGGGGCAGGACACCAGGTGTGGGTAGCTCCAGCCAAGACAGACATGTGCTACAGCGTAAGAGCCAAATAGAAGGTGGTAATCAGATGGGAGATATGACATGAGATATCATAAGAAAGAAAACAAAACAATTCTGGTTGAAATAAATATCCATAAGAGGAAGCAAAGACCCAAACTGGTTATAGGTGGAGTTTATAGCATCACTGACTTCTGTACTAGGAACAAAACACAGCATTCCAGACAGGAAAGGACAGCCAGGCTGAGTCCAGGCTGAATGAAAGCCAAAAATCACATTTCCCTTGGGAATCTCTCACAGATCAGAACTGTGTCCTCATACTGAGCACAAAAGTAGGACTTCTCTCAATTTTATATCATCCTAAGTGGAGATGCCCTCCACCTTTTCCTCACTCCTAGCTGAAACAAAGCTGGAGCATGACTTTATTAGGGTCCAAGGAGAAAAAAAAAAAAAAGGAAATCAACATAGAATGCCATGAATTTAGGCAATCTGACTTCCCTGGTAAAACAGAGAGACTGAGTCCCATAGGCCTTTCTAAGAATAGATGGCCAGTGTCAGGATTATCTTTGTATTTCAAAGGAGACTCTGATCTCAACCCATAGTAGGTTCATGTGACCATTACAGACCTCAACAGGATTCCCACATCTTGTTTCATTCTCTCCTTCCATTCAAAAAACATTCAAGCTTGACTCTTCAAATGACTGCTATTAGCAACTCTAATCTACACTAATACTTTTGCCCTCTGACTTCTTAACCCACATATTATGTATATACTCACTTTAACATTAAGTTCCAGATTCTCCTAAATAATATAATTGTTTAATTAAATTATTTCACCAAGAAGTAACAGCAATAAGTTCTTTTTAAAAATTTCCCGCACAGTGGACAGCTTGGGTGGTTCAGTCAGTTAAACAACCGACTCTTGGTTTCAGCTCAGGTCACGATCTCAGGGTTACGAAATCAAACCCCACCTCGGGCTCTGCACTGGACTCTGCACTGGGTATGGAGCCCACTTGAGGTTCTCTCTCTCCCTCGCCCCCCTCTCTACTTGGGCTGTCTCTCTCTAAAAAAAAAGAAAATTTCCTGCACTGGTCTCAGCATATGCCAGGCATTTTGTACACAATAAATTGAACTTTACAAGATTTAAATTCTCTACAAAAATTTTACCTAAAATGATCATTGGCTATATTGCATGATAGAGTACATTTTGGCAAGAAGATATTCTGTCCATGTATATTGAAATTATCTTAGACAAAGGCATATCCTTATAGAATATCCTTATACTCTTATAGGATGGAAAAGATGAGACAGGGGTATTACCATGTCCTCAGTAGGGCCTTTAACTAGGAACAGTGACTATACTGGGTTTGTAATCATTCCCAAGAAATCTGACTTCATGACTTAAAAGCAGCTGACAGTGTTGGGGACCTATGCCATGAGAGATACTTTTGAATAGCATAGAGGAAATGTGAAAAATGCTAGGGCACTCTGGGGAGAATGGGCACAAAAAGAGATGATTCACTCCTTTACCTCTCACCCAAGCGTCTGTGTTTACCTCCAGGTACTCCCAAATCCCTGGGAATCTGACTCAATCTTCCTTGTGTTCAGTCATTGATTCTTCAATTCTTTTACCCCACAAATATTTATTACATGCTGTTTTGTGCCAGGTACTCAGCTGGAATAGACCCATTCATAAGACTGTCAAGAGCCCTACCCTCACTTTATCATATTCTAGTGATAAAGATATAAACAAACACACAACTGATAAATAAAAAGGTAACTACAAACTGTGGTAAGTTCTAGGAAGAAAATTGTCCACCAGAAACGTACAATAAGATGAGAATCCAACTGAATAGGGTGAACAGGAATGACTGCTTTGAAACCTGAATGTTAATGAACAAGCCATTCAATGAGGCTAGCAAAGAACATTCCAGGCAGATGCTGATATCCTTGAGGTTGGACCTTATCCTTC
This sequence comes from Zalophus californianus, assembly GCF_009762305.2. Taxonomy (NCBI): domain Eukaryota; kingdom Metazoa; phylum Chordata; class Mammalia; order Carnivora; family Otariidae; genus Zalophus; species Zalophus californianus. The sequence continues at coordinate 143,394,514 of NC_045599.1, read as the reverse complement.
CTTAGCTTCTTTGTATAAGAAGGTAAATTAGGACTACTGCAGCACACCATCTATGATGATTAGAATTTCAAAGAGTCAGGTTGTTCTCTGACAGAATATTTACGTACCTTCCCAGCATCACTCAGATGATACCACAAGTCAAACTTGCAGGCATTTTGTCATATGCATATGAATGTATTCAGAAAAGTAGATGCTTCAATATATTGACAGTTAATCAGGAAAAACCACAAATCTCAATGACCTCTACATTATAGCCCAAGACAGTTTATTTTTTCACAAAATGGACCAAATTTCTATCTAAAACGTCAATTATTTCCTATCTATTCCAATGTCGACAAAAATCTTATATTTTTTATTCAACAATTACACGACTAGTGTGCTCCAGACCCTTCCCAAGGTTGCCCTGCTGAGGAATAACCTTAGACACACCTGTTCTGTCACAGAATGAGCCCTTGCTTCCACCCCCCAGTGTCAAAGACATGATTGGGCCAAAGGCAGTGGGGCTCAGAGGACCTATGACTGAGCCTACTCCACATTGCCCTTCCCAAGCAGAGTACTGCTAGACTTAGCTGAGCTAGCCAGATATTCTGCCTTGGAAATAAATAAATCAAATAGTAAGCAGTAAGAGCTAAAGTTGGAAGTACGTGGGAAATCAAAAGTAATAAGGAAGCTACAAAGCCCTATGGTGTTGGGGGATAGAGAAGATGCTGATGCCAAGGAAGAAGAACACGGACAAAGAAGTGCAGACCAGTAGAGCACATTAATGACGGAACATCGGTATGGAGATCAGTAAAGTCTAGAGCTGCCTCACTTTCAGCTCCAGCTTCTATTAGGCTAAGAAACAAGGTTTCTGTACTTGGATTCCTGGAGCATCCCAGCTTCCTTCACTGCCACATGTATCCTCACAATAAACATAGCTTGACCCTCCTGAGTTCACTGAGCAGGAATGACTAACACTGTTTTTTGATACAAAGAATGCCTAACAGAAAAATGCCCATTATATCAACCTTTCCCCTGCAGAAACAATGAGACAGTTAAAATGTTACATACACAGTATCACTGCTGAATCTGCAGAGCCTAAGGCAGTGGCTGAAACATAGTTAAGCACTCAATAAATGTCTGTTTAGTAAGTTAATTGATGAGTGAATGAAAGAAGAGATACTGATATTTGTATTTGTTATTGAAAAACTACACTCCTCTCTTCTCAAACCAGTATCTCTACAAAACAAGTCTAAAAAAGTAGAAATATTATTTGTATATTACAAATTCTACTAATAAAGTACATTCAGAAACAGAAGAACCTTAAGAAATCAGTTCAATGTTTTCAGGTATAAGCAGAGATACAAACAGTAAAATAGGCCCCAGATCAAAGTCTAATTTGCTCCATTCCTAAAGCTGAACAGCCAAAGACATCCTGGCTTTCTCTGACAGGAAGAGGCAGACTACTTCGGAGAACAAAGAAAGGAACGGAGGGAGGGATTAAGAAAGGAGGGAAGGAGGGAAGAAAGCTGAAGGGTCTTAACGCCCCTTTCACTCTACACAGTCCTTATTCCCCTCCTGTCCCTTCCCCTTTGCCCCTTATCTTTGTCCCGGTGTACTCTGAGAGCTTTTAGACTGCCCAAAATGACACAACTGCCGTTTAATGGCAACCACTCAACCCAAATCAGCGACACGGTCCCTGCCTCTCCAGAGCCCTTCTTCTCTCAGGCTTCACTTTGTTCTCCACTGCTCTGACAATTAAGTCAAGGTTGTACACCAGTGTGAACGAGAAATAAATGGGAAATCTTGTTTAGAGTGTTCAGACTGGAACAGACACTGCCCTTTCTTCCTTTCTTACTTTGTTTCTTGGTAATTATTTCTTTGCACAAATGGGATAAAAAGAGAAGGAAAAACTCACCATGTTCAGAATCAAACGACCCTAAGTTTAGAAGTGATCCCTTCATGGAGCTGATTAAACCAAGAAAGTGAATATGCATAACTTAGATTTTTACGCTTACCAGTTCTAGTCTTTAAAGAATCTTTTGATTAATTCAGCTTAAGGGTACTATCCGATGGACAAAATTAAATGAAACCCACAAGGTATTAAGTAGTCCTTAAGTGATCCTTATGTCTAACTTGAGAAAAGAACGGAGCACTGTCCTGAGTCCATGTCATCTAAGCAATCTCTGCCCGAAGTTAATACATATAAAAACAGGTTGGCAACCTCACACCGTCAGAATGGCTAAAATGAACAAGTCAGGAAACGACAGATGTTGGCGGGGATGCGGAGAAAGGGGAACCCTCCTACACTGGTGGTGGGAATGCAAGCTGGTGCAGCCACTCTGGAAAACAGTGTGGAGGTTCCTCAAACAGTTGAAAATAGAGCTACCATACAATCCAGCAATTGCGCTACTGGGTATTTACCACAAAGATACAAATGTAGGGGTCCAAACGGGTACGTGGACCCCGATGTTTATAGCAGCAATGTCCACAATAGCCAAACTGTGGAAAGAGCCAAGATGTCCACCAACAGATGAATGGATAAAGAAGATGTGGTATATATACACAATGGAATATTATGCAGCCATCAAAAAAAAAAAAAAAACGAAATCTTGCCATTTGTGACGACATGGACAGAACTAGAGGGTACTATGCTAATAAGCGAAATAAGTCAATCAGAGAAAGACACGTATCATATGACCTCACTGATATGAGGAATTCTTAATCTCAGGAACAACTGAGAGTTGCTGGAGTGGTCGGGGGGTGGGAGGGATGGGGTGGCTGGGTGATGGACATTGGGGAGGGTATGTGCTATGGTGAGCGCTGTGAACTGTGTAAGACTGATGAATCACAGACCTGTACCTCTGAAACAAATAATACATTATATGTTTAAAAAAAAAAGGAAGAAGAAGAAGATAGCAGGAAGGGAAAAATGAAGGGGGGAATCTGAGGGGGGAGACGAACCATGAGAGACTATGGACTCTGAGAAACAAACGGAGGGTTCTAGAGGGGAGGGGCTGGGGGTATGGGTTAGCCCGGTGATGGGTATTAAAGAGGGCACGTTCTGCGTGGAGCACTGGGTGTTATACGCAAACAATGAATCATGGAACACTACATCAGAAAAATAATTAATTTAAAAAAAACAGGTTGGCAAATTAACACAAACAAAAGTGTCTTGAAATATGAATTGTCATTTTCTTAGCTGCATTCAGTCCCAGATATCAAAGGTCTTTCTGCCTATGCCTAACATGGTAATTCATCGCAGGTAATAAATATTAGTTACCCCTTGAACTCTCTGTGATTTGCTCCAATAAAGGTTTAAATCCTATGATAAAATTAGTGCTCTCTGGCTGCATTCAAATAAAAGATTCTAGCTATCAACTACGGATGGATTTCCTCCATTGTATTTTATTTCAGAAAAGACAAAGTTGTGGGCGCCTGGGTGGCTCAGATGGTTAAGCGTCTGCCTTCGGCTCAGGTCATGATCCCAGGGTCCTGGGATCGAGTCCCACATCAGGCTCCCTGCTCCTTGGGAGCTGCTTCTCCCTCTGCCTCTCTCTCTCTCTCTCTCTCTCTCTGTCTCTCATGAATAAATAAAATCTTTAAAAAAAAAAAAAGAAAAGACAAGGTTGTTTGTTAAAAAGAATTTCTTGTTTTTGTTCTCTACATGGATGCATAAATCATACAATGTAACAAAGCCATTCTTTAAAGCTGTAAAAGAAAAGCAATAAAAAAAAGTCCTTCATATTTATTTTTCCCTCTTGGAGCTTAAAAAAATGGTCAAACTAATGTTTTCCAAAAAAATTGCTCCTGGGCTTAATAGCTTGTACAATAAGTTACATTTCGGCCTTGGAGGGAAATTTGACAAACTGAGTTATACCCTTAGAAAAACAATGCTATAATGGAAAGTTTGGTTCGTTGTTAGCTACAACTGTACTATAGTATACAACAATTATGAAAACTAGGAACAAAAAATTGTGTGTGCATGTTTTTAATTAATTTGGGGAACAAAAATCATGTCTGTACATAAAAATTATCAGTCTTTACAAAGAGCTACTTTGGTTTTCCTGTATGTGCATAAGTAAATACTATCCCATGAGTATAACTCATTAAATACATAACAAAGGACAAATAAAGGAGAGTGTGGTATAAGCATTTTACAGCATTTAATATTTTCCAAATAATGACCTGTGCCTGTTGAGTTGTATAAAAAATGGTAAAACGGTTATATTTAAAAACAAAAACAAAGTAATGACAATAAAAACAAATCTCCCTTGGAAGAGCACACATCTGGGATTAGTATTCATACTTCTCATCAGCGATGTGAACTGAGATTTCTTGTTATGACCCAAGAAGAATTCCCCATACTAATTCCAGAGTCTTGCACAAAGTAGGTCAGCCAGTGCCCCACTATGCACTGTCTTGTAGACCATAACAGCCAAAAGACATTGGCCACATGTCACTGCCAGTGGGTGCCCTAAGGCAGGGGTGCAATTATAACTGAGGGGTGTCAGGAGTAACAGAAACATTTTGTAACACTCTCTAAAAAAATCCCTAAAGTAATTCCCAAACACAAATGGAGAATTTTCTCAATAGGAACTTGCCCCCAGGGAAGAGTAGAGCACAGGGGTTCTGACCTTGTCCTAAAGGCAGATTACATGAGGTCAGCTGTGGCTCCTCCACTCAGCAACTTCCCAACTTTGGGCAAGTTAATTTAAATTTCTGTTTGACTAAGTCTTCTCTTCTGATTATGGTTACAGCATGATAATATAGTTATGATAATACAGTCACACAACTTGTTTTCAATTAGGGCCAGCTACTGAATGATATAGAGAAAAATACGATAATGTTAAGTCAAAAATGCAAAACATAAAATGGAAACCATATTACAAATATATATTCTATGGGGTGCCTGGGTGGCTCAGTCAGTTAAGTGTCTGCCTTCAGCTCAGGTCATGATCCCCAAGTCCCGGGATCGAGCCCTGCGTCAGGCTCCCTGCTCAGGGGAGACCCTGCTTCTCCCTCTGCAAACTATCTTGTTTAGAAATATAAAACATCATGGTAGTTATGTCTGGGTGGTAGGAGTCACGAGTGAGTGAGGGAGACGTCAGAGAGGGAGGTGGATTTTTCACGTAAGGAAGAGAAGTGAGCTTCTGAAGGGAGAAAGGAAATAATACATACAAAAATGAGAAGCTCCTAGAGAGATTTAAATGAGTTTGGCTAGCTAGCTTCACTGTGCTGTGGGTATGCTGGAGGAACAGGAGAAGGAGACAGGAGAAAAGATCAGAAAGTCCCTGCAATGTGAGGAAAAAATTGGTAGGTAAAGGACTGCAAAGATTTCCAAAATTTTGCTCTATTGTTACTGAATGCTGTGAATGTATCATCCATGTCCTCATCTCCATCTGCTCTCTTGTGTTTTGTTTTTTCCCTCCAATGGTGATGGTGAAGATATAAATTATTTAATTATTTTGCATGCTGGGTTTCGTGTTTAAGTCAGACACCAACCCTAAGCAGGCCCCCAAGTAATCCTGGTTTTACATTAATCATAAATAAAAAATCATCTTAAAAACTGTATTTTCATTTTTTGCATAAAAAGGATCATACTATACGCATATGCCTATATTTATGTATTTTTTAACTGGATAATATATCGTGGACATCTTCCCATGTCAGGACTCACAGACGTACTCCATTATATATTTTTTCTTACAGCATAGTATTCCATAATAGGCATGGTCCAGCACTTACTGTGTTGTTGTGTTTGAATTATTATATGATAATGAATGTCCTGGTAAATGTATATATGAGTGTATGTGCAAGTATAATGAAGAGTCTGACTCCACTTTTTGATGTTTGACTGCTGACGGCTTTAAAGCCTCACATCACCCTCTTCTCTGGGGAAGGTAATAGTAAAGATCACGCTTCAGGGCGCCTGGGTGGTGCAGTCGACTGAGAGTCCAACCTTTGGTTTCTGCCCAAGTCATGATCTCAGGGGTGTGAGATCAAGCCCCAGGTGGGGCTCTGCACTCAGCGGAGAGTCAGCTTGAGATTCTCTTCCTCTCCCTCTGCCCCTCCCGCTCCATATTCTCACTCTCTCTCAAATAAATAAATAAATCTCAAAAAAAAAAAAAGACCATGTACCTTCTGTCTCCCACACAAGCACCCTCTCCCCAGTCCCACCCACTAACTACAATAAAAATCCCTAGCCACTGACTTCACTGCTCTCTCAATCCATTTCAGACTTGCTTGGGAGTCTACCCTGCTGTCCCTAGAAAGCCTGATTATGTGAGTAATAAGTCTCTCAGTACATGTGTGGCATCTAGACATCTGAAACAAATTTGGGTGGATGGTTGAACATGGCCTTCCAGAGGGGAACCACAAGACAGCAAGCATTTACACGGAACATATTTCCAGAAGCAGATTTTGAAACACTAACAAGCAGTACAATGTCCCATTTTTCCACATCCGTACTATGTGTGATTAGGGTTTTTAATCTTTTGTATCCTGAAAAGCCAAAAGGGAAAGTAAAGATAGAATTTAATTGCATTAATTTGTAATTCTCTGGTTAGTAATGAGTTTGGTATTCTTTTCATTTACTTTCTGGCCATTTGTGATTCTTACACAATGTATTATTTGCATTCTGTTCTCATTTTCCTATATGTAGGAACAATTTATGAAGAATATTAATCTTTATCTGTGCTGTATATTGCATGTATTTTGTCTCATCCTAATGTTAATCTTTTAACTTTGTTTATGATGTCTTTTCTGTAGGCAAGTTTTTAATTTTTATATAATTAAATCAATTTGTCCTCTCCGTTTTATCTTTCTGGCATTCAGTCATGTTTACGAAGGACTTCCACAACCTAAGCTTATAAATTCATCTGTCTACATTTTCTTTTAGAATACTTATAATTTCATTTTTTACATTTTATACGTTTATTTGAAATTAATATGTAAATATCTGTGATATAATAGCTTAATTTCTTTCCTAATAAGTGCCTAGCTATCTTAAACCACTTATTAAATAATTTGAATTTTCTCTGCTGACTTGAAATATCAATTTTATATACAAAATTGCCATATTCCAAACACACACACACATTTCTTTGTTTTCTTTAATCTATGTGACTATCTATTGTTTTTTTGAAAATCTACCTTTAAAATATAATCTGTTAGGGCATCCTCCCCACCCCCCAGGATTTCCAAATTTTCTTGGCTATTGTTTACAATAAACTTTAGCATTAGTTTGTCAGATTCCATGCAAATATCCTTAGTCTTTATCTCTATATCATTGCTTTTTAAGATTAATTTTGAAAAAAAATTAATATCATCATTATATCTAGTCTTTCCCTCCAGGATACAGAAGAAATCTCCATTTACTTCTCCACAATTTCTAATAAGTGCATATTTACACACTTGCCTGTTTCTGATTGCATAACACATTACATGTATATCTTTACGGTAGTATTTCTGTTTTTTCAAAGTGCCCTAATTAAATTGTAGATAACATTTTAGAGTTGAGAAAATGTTGTGCCTTTGTAATAGAAGATATATTATTTCTTTACATATTTTTAAAATATTCCTCCATATTTTACATGCTTTTTAACATTGTTCTTGATCTATCTTTGGCTACCTCCATAAGGTTGAGGTTATTTTTGTAGAAAATGCTATAAAAGTTTTTTAATTGTATTTCTAATATATTTGGTAATCAATATTTAAATTATCATGGAGAATCTTCTTATAATCAATTACTCAGCAATCACTTATTTTATAAATTTCATGTACACAGACCAGATTTTCTTAAATAAAAAAAATCTCCTGTACTCTTCTATTAATGTTTTCTATCAACAGTTTGCATACAAATAAATGTGAATCAACTAATGCATGTAAATGTTATTAACCTTCAACATTGCAATTAGTGACACGAGTGTTAAGAAACAACAATTGTTTAAGAAAAACAGATGCTATGGCAAGAACATCAGGGATTTTATGATGAGAACCATCCTCATTAACAAGGCTCTTCGTCCCCAGGTCAATGAGGCTAAGCAAATCAGAAGCTAGGATTCTATAATTAGGAGCAGATAAGCCTAGTCAATATCAATATACGGTAACCATATTAATTTTTTTAAGATTTTATTTTTGAGAGAGAGAGAATGAGTGGGGGTAGGGGCAGATGGAGAGGGAGAGAGAGAAGCAGACTCCCCTCTGGGCAGGGAGCCTGATTCAGGGTGTGACCCCAGAACCCCAAGATCAGGACCCCAGTGGAAATCAAATGCTTAATCAACTGAGCCACCCAGGTGCCCCCCATATTAATTCTTTATAATGTAGGCTTAACCTGTTGTTTAAAAGAAAAATCTTATGTGCCCTTTGAAAGTTTCTCTGAATTGATGCCATGGGTGAGGTCTAGCCCTTAGGAAGTAATAACAAATCTATTATGAAGTATTGGGAAGTTTTCCTAGATCTCACAATCCAATAGCACAAAGGAATTAACTTGATATCAATAATCCAGATATCCCAACCCCCTTGAAGTTTCACTCCCAAGGATTTCTGGAGCTAGTCTCACACCGGAGACATGAGTTAGTCCACTCAATTACATATGACTTCCACTATTTCTACCATCTGCCTTTGCGGGACTCCATCTACCATCTCCCTCTAGGACTGCCCTAGGTGCCCAGGAGTTCCTGGAAACCAAACTTATGCCTGATGGTTAGCAGGGAGACGATGCTACCCTCTCGTGATGTAGTGGGTGAAATTATCTTTTCAGGAGGTGGAGATCTCACATGTGAACAAGAACATATAGTGTGTCACTCAGTTTTATTTCCATGCTTCCTTTTCTCTATGACCAGGCATTATTTTATCTAATAATTGTATTAAGTGCACACATGTGTCAGGAATTGGGCTAAGAGCTACAGATGCAAAAATGAATAAGACATAGGCTCTGACTTCCAAAAGCTTATGGTCTAGTAAAGTTGATGCCTGTGTGAGAAAATAAGTACAATATAGAAATAGACCAAAACTGCTTGATTGCTTCTCAAATATTTGAAGAAATCACCTCATTTTAAATCATCATTGCTCATATTGTCTTGGATGTGATATTGCTCTTGCATAACTATCTCTCTTTTGGATCCTTGGGAGATACTACCAGCTACGGTACAATTCAACCTTCACACTCAAATCTAGACTTGGGCTCTGTTAATGCAGAAAAGGGAAAACAAGCCCATCCTGTTTGTCCAAAGCCCACCTCTTACAGGCTTACCCTTAGCAATCAGGAATTGCCCAGGGAAAAGAAATAATAGTTAATATTTCCAATATTCCTATATTCTGATGTATTTTTCCATTCTAAAATAACCCCTTGATTTTCATGCACGCTATTTGCTCGGGATATGGGTAAATGCTATTAAATGGGAAAACAATAATAATATCATGCAAATAATTAACGAATATACCATTTTGTAGCCACCTACTTTCTTTCAAGAAAACTGTTGATAATGTAGTGGTAAAACAAAAACAAACCAAAAGACCCAACAATCTTCTAGTATCCATTTCCACACAAAAGGAGGTAAATAGGACGGCCTAGGATTCAATTTTACCACTCTTCAAAACAAGTTTAAGTGCTGACTCCAAATCTACTGTTAATATACTTTAAAAAACTGGTCTTTGCAGTTTAGGTTCTGGCATACGGCCTCCTCCAGTCCAGATTCCTGAGATTCTAATTCCTAATCTACAATGCAACCTCTGAAGAACAATTGTCAAAGCTTTATACACTGTGGAAAAGAGAGATTTTCCATCTACTGCCAAATGAAAACTTAAATACCACACTGAAGTGCATAGCAAAATCCTTTATCACTAGAGGGCAAAAGTTGCTTTCAATACTTTATTTAAACTTACATATGCTATTACTGCTGGCACATAAAGTAGCTCTCAAGCTTTCTAGATGTTTCCATCTCTTCTTAGGGGGGGGAGAAAAAAAAGGTCTGTTAATTTTTTCTTTCTTCCACAACAGCACCAGACTATAATTACACCAAATCTCCTTATGCTATAACTAGGGAAAAAGAATGGGGGTGTTTACATGTTTAAATGAAAATCTTAATTCCTTCAAATTCTGCCACAATTTTAAATTTTTATTTCATATTCTGAAGTCCCCCGTGACATATGCTACCTATGAATAATATTTTTAAACCCACATATGCCAAATATGCTGTTACTGTTCTCACATTATTAGTCAAGCAAAGCTCCTCACTAATTCTACATAACAAAATGTTCCCAACACTTGAAGACACTTGGAAAATTTCATAGTTTTACTTCTTTTTTACCTTGATATTCACAACATTAATTTTTAATTTCCCTAGGGAAATCATGAAACCAAAGCAGATTTAAGTAGCCAAATTTTGTAACACCTAATAGGCCTTTTAACCATAGCATAACTGGCTATTTTCATTCAATCTTTCTGTTCATTGCTGCATCAATGTGTATTCCAAGAAATGTTCTGCCTTCTCACCGGGTCTTTTTGCCGGCTGGTCTCATTTACATAACACTCCACAGCTTTTATTCCAGCCCATTTAGCCTCTAAGACGCCATGGAAACTCCAAGGGGACCGCGGCTCAGTTAAGTAAGAAAAAGAAGCAGGGAGACCGATGGAACCCCCTCCTCCCTCTGCCACCCAACCTCCCCCAGCGCAGCAGCTTCTCCCCCTCTGAGCGCCTCCTTCACGACTGCCCTTCCTGGCACCCAGTTTTGCTTTTCTCATCGGTCCATGTCTATCTTCCTAATCCACTGTCCTATTCCATCTTCCATCTTTCACCTCTTCACTCAGTGCCTCTCATTTTCTTCTCCCTTTTGAAGTGGAGGCACACAAAGCAGCAAGAAAGGAAGATAATCAAACGTCTGTCCTAGGGCTATTAACTAAGCTTCAGAGACTTTTTTATTGCACATTTGTGCCTTTTTCTCCCCCCAATATCTCCCAGGTTATATGTTGGGGGTGTTTTTGTCTCTCACTCCCTACTCACTATCCAGATAACTGAAAACTTGTCCTACCTTCTCTTGTCCCCTGAGGGTCACCTTTCATTATTTGTCCAGCAGATTCATGTGCTGGGATGAGGGGAAAAATGAGGCTAAGGAAAGAAGAAACGGGCCAGATACTGAAGGTCCTTCCATGCCAAGCGAGAGAGTCTGATTTTTATCTCAAAGGCAATTATTTATGCTGAATAATTTACAGCAGCAAATGGTATGGTCCCATGTTAAAATGTATTAAAGTCAGTGTTACGCAGAGTCTAAAAACATCATCTTTGAGGATATACAAATCTAGGTATGCATTCCAGCTCCACTCTTGCTTACCCATGTATCTTGAACACATTTGAAGGGGTCTGATCTCTACTTCCTTCATTTATAAATGGCAACAGAACCTGCCAGGTTGTTCTGGGGATAAATGACAGAGGGAACTTAATTTAAAGCACCTAAAATACTACCCTGTGTGCTGCTGAGCCTCCACTTGCCCTCCCCCTCCCCCATCTCCCCTTCTTTCTCTTCCTTTGGCTGCTGGCTTTCAGCTCCAGACGTCTGATCCTTAAAGACTCCATCATCAGGGTTCCTTTGCTCTCTGCTTCTTAGCCAGTGGGGGGCACCAGCAGGAGAGGGAAGCGGAAAGACAGGGGCTGGTGCATCTCTTCTCTGTCCTTTCCCTGCTTCCATTCTGGGGTTCCGTCAGTGGCAGCATTCTCTCAACACCAAGGCTTTCTCCACTGCTCTAGTTCTTACAGGACTCCAGAAAGATTCTTCCCTCCGTTTGTCCTTCATAATTCTCCCTCTGCCAGCCCCTGGGTGCCCCAAATCCTCTTTTGGTTTTCTTAACTTTGCCAGGACTCTACCGTTCTCATTAAGATCTCTCTAGTTGATCAAACTGAGCAGAATTCTGTTCCTTACAGACTTCCAGCTGATGCACCTGGCTTGTAAAGTGCCAGTGACAATAACGTTACAGAGAAGACTCAAGCACCAAAGAGCGGAGCGGGAATGGCAGTCTTCCCACGTTCACATTCTCCAAATGGAAAGCAACATGATTATTTATTAGTAGCAGTATTAAATAGAGTATTGATCCTTTCCATTAGTATTATTATAAAGAATGGTGAGTTGTCGCTAAGCAGCTGGTATGAGCTTTGTTCTTCAAAACCCATACCTTCTTTAATTTTGAATCCTAGAACTTTTTTTTCATGAAAAAAGTGGAATAACTCTATGTGAGGAGAGGAGAGAGTACATCTGCCATCACAGCTCTTTTTGGTGCCAAATCCCTGCAGTGGGAAGACAGCAACCTGCTGTAGCTATTAATATTGCAGAAGGAAAATCTACAGTAGAAGAAATTTGCAGTCAAACACCCAAAAGTCGGAAGAAAAAAGTGAAGAAATCTTTAGCCATAGTGGTGCACCCATACTTTGCTGAGGTCTCGGTTAAATGTCAGTCTAGATTTGGATTATTTTCACCAGGTTTTCACCAGAAAGATAATTTTTTTCTTTTTGTAGGGATGGAGGCAAAAAAAAAAAAAAAAAAAAAGTCTGTAAACCATTTAAGAGCTTACACATTCAAGAAAAATTCTATTTCCCAAAATATTTTTAACCAAATCTAAGAGTAATAGAGCATTTTGTAAAATCAGGTATTGCCACTAAAATGACGGCAGGATAAAGCACAAGATCTTCTTTTATATGAAAGCGGCCTCCATGGAAAAGGATGGGCAATATAAACTTGTGACAATATTTTGGGAGATGCATAGTGCTTAAAAATTATTTTTTTAAGATTTTATGTATTTATTTTAGAGGGAGATGGACAGCACGTATGCATGTGAGGGGGGAGGGGGAGGAGAGGGAGAGGATCTGAAGCAGACTCCATGCTGAGTGCAGAGCCCCATGCGGGGCTAGATCCCACAACCCTGAGATCATGACCTGAGCAGGAACTAAGAATCAGAAACTTAACCAACAGTGACACCCAGGTGCCCCCTGCATAGTGCTAAAAAAATTCTTAAGATTAGAGGTTGAAGAAAATGTGAATAACTGGTTAATAATCAAGCAAACCGGTTAAAGCAGAAAAGTACAGCTATAGGCCAGGGAGACTTGCTGTGGTATCTCGTTCGCATTCTGTAAGTAGGACTCTTTTCTGTGGCATCTCGTTCGCGTTCTGTAAGTAGGACTCTTTTCTGTGGCATCTCGTTCGTGTTCTGTAAGCAGGACTCTTTTCTGTGGCATCTCGTTCGCGTTCTGTAAGCAGGACTCTTCTGTGGCATCTCGTTCGCGTTCTGTAAGTAGCAATCACCGTCTCAGTAGCAAAGCAGCACACCTTGTTTAAACAACAATAGCAACAATAGGGATAATCCTGATTGACCAAAAGATTTATAAACAATGAAATTAAGGGCTTGTTCTTCACAACGCAGAAAGATTTGCCACTTTTCATAATGGGCTGCTTTCTACAATGTGTCCTATTTGGGCATAATAGTGTTTTCTAGATCACTAATTACTTCAAAGTTGAGTTTTGGGGTTTTTTTGTTTGTTTGTTTGTTTTAACATATAAAAAAAAGAAGATAGCAGGAGGGGAAGAATGAAGGGGGGTAAATCAGAGGGGGAGACGAACCATGAGAGACCATGGACTCCGAGAAACAAACGGAGGGTTCTAGAGGGGATGGGGGTGGGGGGATGGGTTAGCCTGGTGATGGGTATTAAAGAGGGCACGTTCTGCATGGAGCACTGGGTGTTATAAGCAAACAATGAATCATGGAACACTACATCAAAAACTAATGATGTAATATATGGTGATTAACATAACAATAAAAAATTAAAAATAAAAAAAAGATGAGTTTTTGTTTTGAGATGAATGTTGCCAAGACAGAAACTGAAATACTGACTTTTGGAAGTTGCAACCAATAATAAGTAAGGCCAGATGTAAGCCTTTCTGGAATTTAATAAAAATTTTGGTGAAACCAGGTTTCAAACAGCACACAAGGAGAAAGTCTCCTACACAATGTTCAGTACCACCAAAAACTAAAGGGAGTATTTAATTCAAATATTTTGAAAGGAAAAAAAAAGGGAACTTCCAGTTCCAGAGAGCTGACAGATCACAAGCTTTCACCTCTCTTTGAAATCAATATTCCACTGATGTGACTGAAATAAAACACAACAGAGACTAAATTAAAGCTGAGTTAGAGAGGGCTTTCCTGGCAAACCAAAACAAAGAAAGATTTCTCAAACTGATGGAATCAAACTGATGGAATCAAACTGATGACAAAGCCCCACAAAGAGAACCTAAAATACAGGCATAAGATTGGACTAGACAAAGGACATTTCCACAGAGAACCTGAGAGTAACTCCTATGGTCAAGGCTGAAAGAGAGGAAGACTCTGGAATCAGAATGCCTGAATTCACATTCAGGCTCCAATCCAACACCTCCTGCCTGCCTCAGTGTTCTCAAATGAAGAATGCAAATGAGAATAGTATTTACCTCATGAGCTACTGTGGGGGTTACACAAGATAATGGAGAGAAAGTGTTTCACAGAATGTCTGGCTTACAGGAAGTGCTCAAGCATTCAGGACTTAAAAGAAATGAGAATACCAAACATCAAAACCTAAGGAAGACAGTTAAAAATAAACAGAAAGACCTCATAGTGTTTTTTTAATAATATATTTTATTTATCTCAGTGGTTCTCAGCCAGGGAGAGTCTTAAATGCCTTTATTATTCAAGAAGGAATGAAATGCATAAACTAATTGCAGCAGTTTCTGCCCAGATCCTCTGGGATCCTTTATCAGCCTTGGAGTATGCTCTTACTAATGACCTACACCTGCACACAACGGCAGTGGTTTGCCCTTGGATGACTGCCTCACCCAAAGGTGCCTGGAGTTATGTCCCAGCTCCCACTGACTCCACTGGAGCCAAAGGCTGACTATAGTAGTCCCCCCTTAATTTGCAGGGAATATGTTCCAAGACCCCCAGAGGATGCCTAAAACTGCGGATAGTACTGAACCCCACACACACCAGGTTTTTTCTATACGTACATACCTATGATAAAGCTTAATTTCTAAATTAGGCACAGTAAGAGATTAACAACAATAATATAATAAGAGAATAATTACAATAATAATATACTGTAATAAAAATTACATGAATATGGTCTTTCTCTCAAAATATCTTGCTATGTTGTTCTCACCCTTCTTCCTGTGATGATATAAGATGGTAAAATGCCTACCTGATGAGATGAAGTAAGATGAATGATGTAGGCATTGTGACATAGCATGAGGCTACTATTGACCTTCTGATGATTTGTCAGAGGAGGATTATCTGCCTCTACGCCGAGACTGACCACAGGTAACTGAAATTGTGGAAAGCAAAACCATGGATAAGGAGGGACTACACTGGGGGCGCCTGGGTGGCGCAGTCAGTTAAGCGGCTGCCTTAGGCTCAGGTCATGATCCCGGGGTCCCAGGATCGAGCCCCGCGTCGGGCTCCTGGCTCAGTGAGGAGTCTGCTTGCTCGCTCGTGCTCTTTCAAATAAATAAATAAAATCTTAAAAAAAAAAAAAAAAGGAGGGACTACACTGTAATGTTGGAACACAAAGGTCCTGCATCTTTACCACAAGTTAGGACAGGCTATAGTACAATCCATGCTTCATTTATGCTACAGAACGCCCTCACAGAATCAGGCTGAGTGAGGTTAGGCTTCATTCTCTCCCTCCCACCTCACTCCCTCTAGGTTCTTGTGAGCGCTTCTGTAACAGACCAGCTTTACAAGAATCCCCATCTCAGGTTCTGCTTCTGGGGACCCAGACTAAGATATAAAAGCCTTCGACTCAGAAACCTAGAAAAAGTATTCCCCCAAAACTAAACCAACATACAAATATAAGCCAATAATAAAATGAGAGTAGAAAGTGGTGAAAAGAGGGGAAAATGTGAGCTTGATAAACTGAACCAAGAATTTGAACTTTTGAGTACTACTCAAATAGACCTCTCTCTCCATTAGTCTTCCAAATCATAGTGCTTTAGGTAAAAAATTAGTAATTTGGAGCTCCAAAGAGTTGATGTATTCTCATAAAAAGTCTTTGTCCCTACACCAAAAGTTATAAATGTATTTCTGTGTGTATATTGTTAGAATAAAATGGGTCCAATCAAATATCGTATCTGCTGTTTGTGAAAACTGTTTCTTTTTTCAGTTAACCAAACAACCAATCCCATGGAACTAATGTGCTTCTATTCAAAAAAAGACTTCAAAAACCATAATAAAGGAAAATAAGAAAGTATACACATATCTGCTCATTTGTGAAAGAATAAACTAGAAACTAATGTGATTGGTGACTGAGTGAAAACAGGGTGGAAAAAATGGGAGAATGGAAATACGATAAAATTGGAACTGGGGTAAAACTGTAAAGTGGGGTAACATTTTCTGATTATTCTGTTTTGCATAACTCTGAGTTTTAAAACCATTTTCATGTTCCCCATGGTCAAAGATAAATTATTAAAATTGAGCAGAGTGTGTGTATAGGGGTTGGGGTGGGAGGTGCTGGTGTTTAGTGCAGTCAACTGGGCTTTGTCCTACAGAGTACAGCATGCCCATGGGGAGGGGGAAGAACACACTTCTGCTCCTACAGCAGGGTGGGGAGAACCCATGGGGCTCTGTCCCACAGGATCCAAAGCTGAAACTGTGGGTGGGGGGACAAGGCATCACTTCTTTGCTGCTCTTCACCTCAAACAGGGCAGGTAAAGTAAAAAAGGTTCTGTTCCACAGGAATTTCTCTTCTTGGTCATCTGGCTGGGAAGAATGGGCTCTTCCTGGGGCTTTTAGTGTCTTCTCCCAATGGCAGTTCTGGCTTTCAGGTCTTTCTGGCACCCAGTAGAGTTAAATGGGAGGCAAAAGAAAACAATTCAAAGAACTCACTGTCAGGTCATTCTTGGGTCTAGAGATTCTCACCCAACGTGCCTACATTTTTCTACCCTCCAGAGCCTTCTGATAGTTGTTTTGTTCATTTTAATCCAGGGTTATTCATTGTTGCTAACAAGAAACAGGCAATAGGGTAAACTTATCTGATATTACCTGGACCCAGAAGGCCAAAACTCCTGATTTTTTTTTCCTTTCAGGGTATCAGATTTCTGCTCTCTCTTATCTGGTTCTTTCTGGCCATGCTCTGGCCTCTAAATTAACTTTCCTGCTTCTGTTCTTTCTTAATAGAGCTTCCAAAGAGCGATACTTAAACTCTATTATTCCCATCTCATACACTGAATGAAATTCTTCTCAAAAGAAAACAAAAACAAATCTTTCTTTTATCGACTATTTGGATTCCCTGAAACACAGTATTTTAGGAAAAGTTAATGATTTATTCCTTTATTTACCAGCTTTCAGAATAATGAGTTGTTGCCTTAACATGCCTTAACAACCTCCAATGATGATCAATGAGGCTTTTTTTCAGGAGGGGGGCCAGAAATCAGTATGATGTCCTAGATCTTTAACCTACTTGAATCCATTGTATTTTAATCCATTGAATTGAATCCTATTTCAATCCTTTGTCATCATTATTCTTTTTGACAGACACATTGCCCTATTTTTGACTAGTAGGCATCCTTTCAAGATGGCTTGTTTACCGTGTGACACAAACACCAGCAGTACTCGATACCTTCCTTACTTTTTAACGTAATAAGACGTTCTAGGCATATCTTGTGCATTTCCTGTCCCCACACCATCAATTACACATTTTTCCCCCAAGTTGTTCTAGTTAGCTTCAGTATGACGTAGTATTTAGAAAAACGGAGTCTAAGTGCTAGGGATGCTCTTTGTTACTGAGTTGTTTGCAACTTGTTTGTTTTCTCCAGAAACATACACATTGAAAAAGAAAAATCATGAGTTAATACTGATATTTTTCATTTTATGATTTCTTATGACAAAATTGTTGGATGCTCATGATATTAATATAATTATATATTTGCTTTGTCGTTGTATATATTTGTTTCAAAAAAAAACTACTTTCCTTCTTCCTATCTTCCTTTCTTCCTCTATTTACTTTAAGGATGGCCTTTTGAGTTTTTAATTTATTTTTATTTGTAATTACATAAAACATTTTCAAGCTCCCAAATCAAAACTATTTTAAAAATAAAAGGATACATTCAGAGAAGTCTAGTTTCCTTTCACTGTCCTCTTTATGCTCTTCTCCTGTCTTAGTCTGTTCAGACTGCTATAACAAAAACACCATGAACTGGATGGCTTAAACAACAAACATTTATTTCTCACAGCCTCAGAGGAAGCGGGAAGTCCAAGGTCAAGGTGCCTCCAGCACTGCTGTCTGGTGGGAGCTCTTTTCCCAGTTCATAGGTGGCCATCTCACTGTGTCCCCACATGGCTAGAGGGATAAGGGAGCACTCTGGGGGTCTCCTTTATAAGGGCACTAATCCCACTTATGAAGGTTCTACCTTCATGATCTAAGCACTTCCCAAAGGTCCACTTTCTAATACCATCACATTAAGGGTTAGGATTTCAATATATGAATTTTGGAGGAAAAAAATATTCAGTCCATAACAATCCCTCTCCTCAAATAGGTAACTGCCATTGGTATGGGTTTTGGTATCTCTCTCGCATGCTCCCTCTCTCTCTCTCTCTCTCTCTATATATATATATATATATATACACATATATATATTCCCTTTCCAGAAATTAAAAGCAATATACTCTAGGGGCACCTGGCTGGCTCGGTCAGTAGAGCATGTGAATCTTGATCTTGGGGTCATGACTTTGAGCCCCATGTTGGGCACAGAAATTACTCAGAAAAAAAGCAATATACTCTGTATACCTAGTTTTTCTATGCCCATAATTTTTTTTCACTAACCTATATATCCTGTATACCATATATACCACTATGTGAAGATACTACTCATTCCTTTTCACAGTTGCACTGTGTGCTTATTCAACTAGTCCTTTGTTGATAGAAATTTGTATTATTTTCAGGCTTTTGCTCATGAATACTGTTGCAATAAATCTTTTTTCAGATATAAATTTGTATTTTTTTTCCAGTGTATCTTCTGAGACATTGAAGTGGAATTTTATAGAGATGAAATTGCTGGGTCAAAGGGTAAATCCATATGTACTTTTACTAGATATTGCCAAACTGCTCTCCATAAGGCTATTGTTTCATTCCCACCAGCAATGTGTGAACATGCCTGTTTCTCATTTGCTTGCCAACAGAAGATGTGTCAAACTTATAGAATTTGGTCAATCTGATAAGTGAGAAATGTTGTCACAGTGTTAATTTATGTTTTTATCCACCTTATAATGAATGAAGTTGAGCATATTTTCATATTTAATGGCAATTTGCACTTCTTTTTCTATGGGACTTTGGTTCATATTCCTTGCTCATTTTTCTAAATGGTGGTAGAGCATTTTCCTCCCAAGTTTTAGAAGAGTAATATATATTAGGGATATTAGCACATTTTCTGTGACTATAAGTATTTTTCCCAGTTTGTCATTTGTCCAAGGCGTTCTTGAATGGGAAAAAAGCAAATTGTACAAAAGTGTATAAAATATACTTTATGTAAAAAACTTGTGTGTATAGATATAGTTACTCTATTCATATATTATATATAATATACACCATACATTATTGTTATATAACCCCTGACAGTTGGTTTCTCTTTTTTGTAATACAAGTACCTGACTTAAGTTTTGATATTCAAGGCCTCCATTTCAAAGAGGCAAGCACTTCAAAAAGGGCTAGCTGGAAAAAGCACATTGCCAGCCACAGGACTCGATCAAGAGCCATACCTCCTCCCCATCTGCTCAGCAACTTTCTTTTAGAGATCTTGGTTGATTTCCATAACTGGTCATTTGGACTGCATATTTTTTCTCTTCTCACTCTTGAAATTTCTGCTCTTCCATTTTAAATTCACCAATAAAGAATGAACCCTTGAAACTCTAACCTCCCCCCCCACCGTCAACCCCAATAAAAGCAGAACCCAGCCCCATGAGTTCTCTCCATGACCTTGCTGGGTGGCCCCTAGGTATGCCATGTAGTTCCAAGGACTTTTGAGTAATAAACCTTTATTCCCAAGGTTTCCTGATGGTTATTGCTAAGGGTGTCTTTCAATCATAAGAACCACAAGGGCTGGTCCAGTCACAACAGTGGTTATCCATAAAACAATTATATATTATAAAACAATTATATATTATAATACATAGTATATGGTATATACTATATACAATGTATACCATAATATACAGTACATTGTATATCCTGTACTTAGAAGGATATACACCGAGTTGATACTATTGATTATCCTGTGAATGGGAAAGGTGGTCAGAGAATGAAGGGAGAACTTCTACTTTTTACCATATTAGTGCAGTTTTGCTCGCATTTTTTCAATAAGCAAACACAAGTCTTTTATAGATTTTAAACCAAAAAAGGAAAAAAAATTCTTCGTTTCTAAGTGTTCTCAATACTTTGCCAATATTTAGTCTATTTATGTCATTTGAGGAGAAAATTGTGTGAGTGAATGCTTAGCGTCCAAAGTCCAAAATAAAGAAATGATGTAAGAATTTCAAAAAAAAATAGAACTTTCTTCTTGAAACACCACTTCCTCGCAGTGTAGCATCTCTAATAGTTGCCTTCAGCAGTGATTTTGAAATAGATTTTAATACAAGAAACCCATTTCCTCTCTAATTTGGTTTCCTAAGGCACAGAGGAGACAAGTAATTGTTCCAGTGATATTATGAAGCTATGATGCATTTTCTCAAATATGTAATTAAAATGTTTCCCTTTTATCTTGGTAAATAAGTCAGGCCAACCAACTCAATCCAAATGATGAGAAGTCCTAGTCTGTAATTGGGGAAAAGTAACATTATTATTTCAAGACTTCATTTAATATCTCTCCATGGATAAATAATAACTAGGAATTACATCATACAATGTAATCTCTTGAGAATTTTGAAGAGAACTTGCAAACGTTCTAAAAACACAAAAGAAGTATAGATATGAAGCTTGAGGCAACATATCTACACAGTGAATTGCCAATTCCTGCAGCATCTATTTCAGAGGTGATCAACATTCTCTTTTATCTTTTCTGAGCTACTTTGCAAAGTCAGAATTGTTTTACAACATCATCAACAAAAATGACCAGGCTTGATCATGTATCAACCTGCATCACGTTGATGCTTGTAAGCTTAACAAAAACTCAGTGAAAGGCTTCATTAAGTTCTGCTGCCTCACTAGTGTTTGCTCCAGTGTGGGGAGTATAAAATCACATCTGCACTTCCAGCATGGAAGGAATTGCATGAATCCGGCAGCCATCTCTACTACGGTATCACAGGGACTAGCTTCAGGGAACCCATACTTGATGTAACTCAGCATGACAGTAATGGATTTGTGCTTACTGGAGGGTTGGAGGAGCAGCTCTCTCAAGACACACAGAAAGCACAGATCAAATCACGCTGCCCTGATGTTTACCAGGAAATATTTGCAGTTGACAGAGCCACCAGACTTGCAGCTGGGCCCCCAGTTATGTTAATGTGAATATGACAAAAAAGAAGATACCAGAACAGTCCCAACCACCCCCTAAAACATTCTCCACACCAGTCATGCACAATGCCTGTGGCTCCACCATCATGGTCTTTCCCCCAGCCTAGGACACAATACAAACACTCCTGGGAGAGAAAAGGTGATAGGCATTCATCATATCCTGGAGGTTAGTATAAAACCTTGGCCTAAAAGCAGAGAGCAAGGTAGCTGATACAGTTGGTGTTCTGCCCTGACCCCGGTATCAGGCAGTGCACCTAGCTTAACCCATCCTCCAGGTGAACCCATTCTGCAGATGCTTTGAGTGTTGGCTGCCAATGGCTGCCTGCAGCTAGTCCTCAGTGTAATGGCAGCAGCACTGCCTGAAAGGTTAGGCAGCCCTCACACCAGCTGGGGTATCCCATAGCCAATCACTGACTGATACACGGTACAAACGACTGGCTCCCATACCTCAAGGTGAAGTGAGCCCATGATGCAGGTCATGCTCCAGAGCATCCAAGCCAAGACCACATCCAACAGCATTTTCCCACACCTTGTCCTGCTTCCTCACTCTCCTTCTCCTGAGAGCTCAGTACATGGCATGAGCCCTCAGTACATGGCATGCATCTGAGTCCCTGGCTCTGCTTCTAAGAGCCCTGACTCAAGACACAGGGATAAGTTTAGATGGAAGGAGAATGGAAAGGTATGCCCACAGCAAGGGCGGGCATGACCAGTTAAGGTTCTATCAAGAGGCCTTTAGCCAGAGGCCTGAAAGGTGCTGAGGGATGGACCTGGAAGATGGTAGAGAAGAGAGGAGGAGCAGAGGGAAAATTCTGCTGCTTCCCTTCTTCTCGGTGCAGCCTTAGTGATCCCAGAGGAGAGCCATGTCACACAAAATGGCATCAACAGCCAGAGAGGGTGGAGAGCCACAGAGGATGGCAGGCTTTGCAAAGACAGCCAGGCGCTACAGGCAGTGTGCACAGTCCACGAGAGTGAAGGTCTGACATTTCAGTTCCAAGTCCGGTACATTCTGCTTCCACTGCAAAGCTTTCTCCCCAGACTCATAGTTCCACCTCCCAGGGAAATTGCCTAGTGGCCTTCACCTCCCTAACAAACACCTTTTTGATGGATTGGCCCCTCTGGGATTGTAGTTACCATACAGAGAGTAAATTTGTTTCACTTGCCATTCAAATCTGTACTTCGTATAAACCTGAATCTCTTTCACTCTCTCCCATCCTCACTGTATCTCCCAGGAGAAATGGACCAGCTGGAGGACATGGCCATGGTGCAGATGCATAATAATACCACACGTGGTGGCTTTCGACTTCCCTGTCTCTTGTCTTTGCCCTATCAGCAGTATGTCAGAAAGGCCAAGAAACAAGGGAAATGGAAAACTTGAGTAAAACCTGAGTAAAGTGCAATATAAAGTAGAAGAGCTGGTCTGAGTTGGGTGCTTTCCCTGGAGAGTATGAGCAGGGGAACTGCTTAATGGGGAAAGCAATCAATGATTACCCTGAAGGTTAAAGTAGAATAATTGCAGAGTAACAGAAATAAATGTAGTCATCCCAAAGAACCCTTCCTAGATTTTTCCCTCAGGGTTCCTTCTAAACTCCTTGCTTATAGTTTATTAACCTAGATGTACCTGACTTCACGAAAAAGAGAGAGAAAGAGAAACAGGTTTTAAAAATGTTAGTGAAGTGATCAAATTGTCTTTCAGGTACTGAAAAGTCATTCTTGAATTAAATCAAGAGAGTTACAGCTTTGAAATGCAAATTATCACTCAATTTTAATTTCTAGAGGTTCATTTTTCATCACTGGTTTGTGTGTTTCCGTTTTCAGATGATGAACGTTTGTACAAACACTGATTCCATGAGCCAGCTGGAGCTCAACAGTCTAACTTGGTTGTCCTTTCTGCTTTCTCCTGCTCTCACCCCATGGCCACAGTAACTTTCTGCATTTACAAATACCATCATGTGTCTCTGGCACTTGAAAACGGCACCAGATGGATAGCAGATACCTCCATGATCTTGCTTCACCTCTTAATTTCTGCTTCTCCAAGCCCCTCCTTTTCCCCCCATATCATTCCACAGACACCTGAAAAACACCAAATCCCCATCAAGCCTCACCTTAAACATCTCCCTTCCATGCCTTTAACTAACCACTCTGTTGTTTACACCCAGTGATCCTGTTACTCCAACTAACAGGGCTGCAAAGACCTGCTCATACACTCTAGTCTCTTCTAGATGGTGGGCTCCTTAAAGGATGAATTGGGTTTTGCAGTGGAATCTGTTAGCACCCAGCACAGTATCTGGCATTAGCTAGGGGTACAATAAACATTTGTGGAGTTAATTAATGAATTTCCTATTAATTGCAAAATATCTCCCTATTTTAGGGCATCGGCAGCAATACAGGATTAAATTCTATTTAACTTAATTAAGAGCAAAATTCAGGAAGGCCAACTTTCTGCCACACTGCCTTTCCATGTGAGAGTCTGAAGACTCAAATTTCCACCAAAAAAGTAAAAAGTATAAACTTGACATTCTGGAACGATACATTGTTTGATGTTCAATATCTTGCTGGAAAAAAAAAAATCAAAGCTGTAACATCAAAGCTTTAGTTCCTTAATTTCTAACAAATCACTGTGTTTTCATTACTTCATCTTCCTGGCAGTGTTGATCTAATGTATACTGTAGTTTTCAAGGTCAATTCTCAAGTATTTAAACCTGAAAGGAAATTTTGGGGGGTGTTCATTTTTAAAACAAGGAAATACCAGCATTTGATTTTAAGTGTTTCCATTCTATTTTAGGTTCTGTCATTCTTTGTTGTAGGAATGTGAGGCGGATTTCACCTTGTGACTTTGGATTCAATAAACAATTGTTTTTGAAAGAATCTTACTATCTGTTTGTGTAATTGCCCAGTACAAAATATTCTGACAAAAATGGGGCCCAATAAAAAGAAAGCCGGACAATACGTTAAATCTATTCTCAAGTGCTACAATTTATTTCGATATATATGATGCAATTCTAGCTAATTTAGAGTTCTAAGCACTGCTCTTGAAGATGCTAACGAGTCACATGTCACTATGCCTGCTTCAGGAGACTCAGGATGCTTAGAGTCTCTCACGCTAGCTTGGAGACCTTAAATAGAAACTGCGATTATGTTCCTCAATGTCTGTGGAACCTTAACATGAATCCCTCCACCTGTGATTAACCTCATAGTAGGGTTTTTATGAGCATGTGGAAACATAAAAATAGACTTTGCACCAACGCCACCAGTTACTATGACTTTATAGAGACCAGTGCTCCATGAATAACATCAGAATAATACTAGCTAAGATTTAATCACCACTTTTACTATATATCAGCCACTGTATTGAGGGCTTTCATTCTTTATCCCATTTAAAACCCTCAAAAATCCCATAGAGTAGATACTTTTAAATCCATACTTCCCCACTGAGGAAACCATGGCTTAGAGAGGCCATATAGTTTGCCCAAGATTGCTTTTTTGGATTTCAGGTGAACGAATATGATCAGACAATAGACCAACTCACAAAAATATAAAGGAGGAAATCTAAGAAAGCTATGCATTTAAGAAAAAATAAAGAGGAGAAGGAGAACAAATGCAGAATTGGTGTTCCCAATATTACTCCTGACAAACCCCATGAAAGCTGCCAGCCTTTTCCCCACTCAGCTCAGGGTGTAGACAACCTAACATACATGCGAGTTAGGAGGCTCCCAGGTTTCTGGGAGAGACTCAGTGGTGCCTGCACAAAATACCTAACAGCAATCATACACTTGTGTGCTCAGAGTGTGCTATGAGCAATGTAGCCTTCCTAAGCACCAGGAATACATTAGGAAACAAGGCAAGAAAAGTCCCTATTCCCAAGTAATCTACTTTCTGGAAGGGTTAGGCCAGGGCTTCGTCCAGGATGTGTGGGCCTCTAGCTTATCCCATTTGGGGGGATCTTTCTAAAATAAGAGTACCAAAAGTTACTAATATAAAATTAGGTAGAGAATACTAATTTAGAATGAAATAAATCTTCAACTTTTAAAACCTAGCAAATACCACAAATGCTGAAAAATATATAATATTTTTTCAAAAATAGTATAACTAATTAATCACCTACTTAATGCATTATGAGTATTTTTTCTTACATTTTGACTGCATAGTCTTTATTTTTTCATATGACTTTTAAATGTCTTTTCCTGTAAATAGAACAGGAAGATAACCTAGTCTTTCCTCTAGTGTGGTTGAAAATATTTGTTTGTTTTTGATAGTTCAGCCAAAGTTTATTTCAGCTTCACAACTTAATTTTGGGAATGATATTTTTAGCATTTTTGTCCATTTGGGGAAAACCTTTATCAAGCTTCTTTCACATATGAGCTGTTAGAGATAATTCTGCTACAGATGTCGTGCACTATGAACAGAAGGAATTCTGAAAATTTCTATATTGTGTGAGTACCATCAAAAAGAAGACACTATACAGTTAATCACTGGCCATAGTCCTGACAGGGGAGAATATTCATTTTGAAAGTTGATAAGAAGCAAATCTTCCTTTTAGAATTTTTAATGTCTGATAACTGGCATAATTTTCTACAAACTAGCCTCTTTCCTCTTTCTTCATACATTTCAAATCTTCATACTGGGTGCCACAGGACATGTTTATATCAGGGTATGATATCTGACCCTAAACCTTTATGTGCCTATGCCAGGTAAGCCAGCACAATGGGCTATGGAGTTACTACTGGAAGCCTCTCCTACACCAGGACAACTAGAAATAACTTCATACTCAGGGAAGTTACCAAACTCACACATCCCTTTAAACTCAACCAAACCAATTTAGCTGAATCTCCAACATGCATATGGACACTCCAACACAACATATCATGTGAGGAAATGGAGGAAGAGACTCTATCCTTAACTGATTATAGTTAAAGTATCTTACTTTGAACAACTTTACACAGACCCCCCTTATGGACACACTGTGGGATCCCTCCCAGGGCCTTGGGAAAGGGCAGCTTTACTGTAAATCTAGTTGGCCCATGGGTTACACAAATGGTTCTCAATAAGAGAGGAGGATGGAGTTTTCTCTAGGAGACATTTGAAAATGATTGGAGATGTTCATTTTTGTTTGTTATAACTGGAGTGGGGTGGGAGGATGCCAGCGGCAGCTAGTGGGCTGAGGCCAGGGATGCTGCCAAACACCTTCCAGTGCACAGGAGAAGCCCCTCCAACAAAGAATCATCTATGTTGATTGTAAATGTAAATAGTACTGAGGTTGAGAAGCCCTAAGTTAGATAAATCAAATACAAGCAAAGAAATCAATGAACAAGATAATTCAAATAGAGATAAATACTGTAGAGGCATTAGATCACACAGAATGTGGTGAGGAAGGTATCCCCAAAGAGGCAGAGGTGGCTTTTAAGCTGAGATCTGAACACAGAGGACCCAGTATGAAAAGGTACGGAGAGAAAGCACTACAGGCAGAGTGAAGGGTTAGTGCAAAGGCCCAAAGTGGTGATGAGCTTGGTGTTTTGAGAAACAGAGCAGACCAGTATAACTGGGTCCAATAGGCAAATGATGGAATCCAAAAGTGCAGGGCCTTGTAGACTGGATACAGAATGCAAAAGGAAAGTAATGGAAATAATCTGATTTAAGTTGTAAAAGGCTATGCTGATGCTGAGTGGAAAATGGAGGATAGGAGGGCAGCAAACTTTTCAGGGAGACAGATAACAGTTTATTGCAGTGGTCTAGGCAAGTGAGGATGGTGGCCTGGACCAGGTGATACCAGTGGAGAACAAAGTGGTGGACAGAAGAGGGATTTATTTTAAATCAGAGGGGGAGACGAACCATGAGAGACCATGGACTCTGAAGAACAAACTGAGGGTTCTAGAGGGGAGGGGGTGGGGGGATGGGTTAGCCTGGTGATGGGTATTAAAGAGGGCACATTCTGCATGGAGCACTGGGTGTTATACGCAAACAATGAATCATGGAACACTACATCAAAAACTAATGATGTAATGTATGGTGATTAACATAACATAATAATTAAAAAAAAGAAGAGGGATTTATTTTGGAAGTAGAGCTTAAAGTTCTTGCTGAGGGATTAAACATAAAAATGAATAAAGAATGCCCTAAAGAACAACCCATAGGTGTTGTGGTTGAGCAACTGGACAGATGTTCTTGAGGCTTTCTGATATGGGGGAACAGAGATTTTGAAGGGCGGCAAAATCTAAAATTTCTATTTGGCCATTACACATTTGAAATGCCATTAGACATTCAAATGGGGATGCTAAGGAGGCAGATAATTGGATGGTATTTAGAGCAATGAAAATTCCATCAGCTATATAGACTTAAAACTTACATTACAACGAACATTAACGATTATTTATTACCTCTGACGCTTCACCTAAAAGAATTTGAGCTGTGCTTAGCCAAAAACTGTCAAATGACTCTGAAATTCCAAGGACTCACTATTCAGAGATAAAATATCTACCAAATGAAATGATATGCACATTGCCAAAGACTTCATTCCCCTCTCAGGAGTCAAGAAGCTAAAAATCCTGAAAACCCCCAAACATATACCCCTAGACCAGATCAATCCCTTGCATTCCAAACCCTTAAATCAAAGCACTGACTCAACAGCATTCAGCATAATTGCCATTTTAAAAGATTTTTCGCACCCTCCAAGCCCGGGTTAGTTCCTATGTGTTCCCAAAATTACCAATGGAATTGTTTAGAGCAACTCCACCTGCTATCAGGGAAAAAATGTAAACGTAGTGCTTACTAAAATAACAGTAACAGCTGATGTTGGTGACCTGTTAAGCAGAAGATGAGAAGTTTCTGATCCATATAGTCCTGTGGGATTCAGATTAAGAGAGACCCCACCATTGATAATATGTGGCTTTCAAAGTTACTCAAACTATGAGGCACATAGGAGATGGGAAGAGAGACCACAGAAAAGGCAAACAGGTGAGAGACTGTAGAAGTAACACATATCACATCCAATCATATTCCACTGAGGAGAACAAGCCATGTGGTCATAACTATATTCAAGCGGGCTGGGTAATGTAGTCTCAGGCCAAGAACGCACTTCCCAGCAGCAACTCTACACTTACAGGAGAAAACACTGATCTCTGGTGCAGACCTGTGCACGTCTTCCCCCCGTTTACTCGTCTATGCCTACCTCCAGAGTGTAAGCATCCTGCGTACATGTCTTCCACCCATTTACTGGTCTGTTTCTACCTTCAGAGTGTAAACTTCCTGAGCATATAAGACTGTGCTTTGTTCAGCATTATGTGCCCAGAAGTCAGCGTAATACCAAAGGAGACACTGATATATAGGTCCAAAGTATGGACCCTGGTGATTACCTGAGCCCTAAATTACTATCCTATAGGTGCAGTATTGCAGTCTCTTTCAAGGCTTTGTGGTTATGATTAAGATAAGGGAAAAAAATTACTGCCTACCTATATCTGAAATATCTACCATGGCTGTTCCTGGACTCCTCCACCAGGAGCACTGACTCCAGCAGAAAACTTAAGGCTAATTAATGGCATTATTATTCATATTAAACTAAGAGTAAAGGGGTGACCACTGAAGAACACAAGAAAATGGAGTGGTTCCCAAACTACAAACAAGAGTGCTTTTCAATGAATGGTGCCTTTGTGAAGCATGACATTGCTTTCCCAAAGGGAAACCGTCACATGACCTCTGCCATTCTACCCCCATGTAGCTTCTCTGTGCATAAAAGCCTTGGCTGGAAGAAATACCTGGTGGTCGACACTGATTTTGACACTGAAAACATTAAAGCTGTGTAACACGAGACTGGATAGGCAGCATATCTCAGCAAACACATCGGCTTTTCTATGTTAAGTAGCCAAGCAGTATCTTTGTAGAACCATTTCAGGTAAGAGCATATTGTTTTGTATTCTGCTTAGAACTGAAACTATCTGGTTCCATCCCAAAGCACAACCTCATCTTAGTGACTGGCTTAATGTGAATTGTCAGACATAATATAATCAAATAACAGGTTTCATTAAGTTAGGGAATCTGTGGGCAGAAACTTTATAGCCAACAGGAGACAGGAGAAGAAAGCAAGTGTAAAGTCTCATTACCCTCAAACAAAAATGGCACTGTAAGTTCAGGCAAAACACTGAAACATTATTGAATGAGATTTTTTGAAGTAGAAGTAGGAAGGCTTGGGCATAAAGAAGAACTAGAACTGACCCTGGTTAAGCCTGCAAAATCAACAAGGTAAAGAGCCTGGTCTCGGGACATTAAGTCACAGCCAGTGCCAGCATGAGTAAGTGGAGACCCAACATATGATGCCAACATGATGCCACTGATTACTGTATAAAAATTACACGTTGTAGCGAAAGGGCATCCACCCGTCCATAAAGGGTTATGTAACTCCTCTGATCAAAGCCCTCCAATAGCTCACAACTCCACTCAGGTAAAAACCAAAGTGTTATTATCAAAGGGACCTAAGGTCCTACAAGGTTTGAGCTCATTTCCTCCCACTTGGGCCACACTGGCCCCTTTGCTACTCTTTAAACTGGACAATCATGCTCCCACCTTGGGCTTTGTTCTTTGTTTTCGTTTTTGTTTTTGTTTTTTTAAGTAAGTTCTACACCCAACATGGGGCCTAAACTCACAACTCTGAGATCAAGAGTCACCTGCTTTATTGTCTGAGCCATCCAGGTGCCCCACTCACCATGGGTTTCATATGGTGTGATCCCTCTGCTTGGAAGGTTCTTCTGCCAGAGGTCTGTGTGGATTGCCTCTTTAATCCAGGTTTCCATTAAAGATCATGTTCTCAATGGGGTTCTCCCTGCCCACTCTACATTAAACAACAGCTTCCCTCCACACATACCTCAGCACGGACCTTCCTTCACTTTTGCCCATAGCACTTGTTACCATCTGACATACTGTTAGTTTTCCATCAAATTTGTTTGTCTTCCTCCCTGCCTAGAATGTAAGTCCTGGAGGAGGAGACTTTATTTGCAAGGACAGCGCCCGCATCAGGGTAAAAAATGTCTGCCACATGCATAGGGAGGGACTAGAGCCCCTGGGTCTCAACTGGTTGTGAGAGTGACTTGTGAGTAGAAACAGAGTGGAGAACTAGTCAAAACCAAAGTACTTATTAATGTTCATACTACTGTGGTTAGACATCATTCCAGATATTACGCTAGGAGGGGTTTCCACAAATTCAATGAAGTAAGCATTATTGTATCTACATTAAAGATGGGAATATTAAGTGATAGAACAGATAGTGACAGAGCAGGACTAAGTCTCAGGCCAGAATGACTCCATGGTAAAGAAATCTTAGATAAGGAGGAGGCAAAACTTGGGTGATTAATAATGCTTTTTATCGTTATTCCTTCCCCAACTCCCTAAAACAATGCAGAAAAATTGCCAAAAGGGTAATTAAAACCTACAAAGATATACAGAAATTAAAAGAAAAGGACAAAGAGAGACACAGGGAGAGAGCAACACATTTTAAAACATGGAATTATATAGGACCTGATAGATCTATAAAAGCTGATTTCTAAGAACCGGCAGAGGAGGAAACCAAAGATAAGAAAGTCAGTTTGAAACTCAGAACCCAGGAAAGGTTCAAGAGTTGGAACTGTCAGCTACACGGGGGATAAGGGTAGTGCAAGAGGCTCAAAGCAAATGACTTAACGGAGCATCTATGTAAGGAGACTCACATACTGCCCTATTCCAGCGCGTCCTCCCACTCTGACTACCCTCCTCCAGCCTAACAGGAGGGAATAGTTATTCTGTGGGGATACTGAACCAGATGGGGCTTTAGACTGAAAAAACACCAGGAGAGAAGTGCCTTACCAAAAACAGAAGTACAAGTTAAGGGAGTAATATAAAGGGAGATCTCCAGGCGCTTTCTCCCACTTGGCTCCCAGAGATGGCAGCCAGCTAAGGACTATCTACTGAAAAGTCCAACAAGTACTGACTAAGAGCAGAAAATCCTCCAATCAACATGACTCACTCACATCCATAGAGCTTCAAACTATATTTTTAGTGAGTGCCTCAATCTTACTTACAAACAGACAAGTCAGGCCACCAGACAAATGAGGGACATGACTGCGACCAACACAAATCAACATAAAAACTGAGAAGAAACAGAGATAACATGAGATACAGAAGAAATATTCATTAAAGATTTAAAGAATAAAAATATTCTTAAATATTCATAAAAATCATGAACATCTCCAGAAAGATGAGATGTTGAAAAATATCATATATAAAATATCATATATATCATTTCACTCTTAGAAATTAACAATCATACAAAAGTAGAATTATATACTAGAAAAATTAGAAGGAAAAAGTGCCAAGACAACATCACCAGAGGAAAAAAAGAAAGTGGGAACAACATCTGCCCAAGTTACACTACTTAAGAAAATACAGGTTATCAAATAAATTATAAAATATAATTTCCCAATTGAAAGGGCATGACAAGTGCCAGCCCAATGAAAGAGAAAAGACCCACAACAAGACTTATCACCATGAAGGCCCAGAAACCAAAGACAAAGACCCTATAAGTTTCTGAGGGTTAGGGAGTGGGGAAATTATTGCAATCAAAAAATTAGAAATCAAATGGAAACCAGAAGGAAATCGAGCAACAGGCCTAAAATTTCAAATCAACATGATTTCCAATCCAGAATTTTAGATCCAGACAGCTCCTAAACTGTGAAATCATTTAAAAAGACATCTTATGTTAGTTCTCAGGGAAAAAAAGGTACCTCTCAATTTTTTTTCTTCTATGATAACAAGATAATAATGTCTAAAATGGGTAAACATGAGAACAGCAAGCATATACATTTTCTTTAGAAACACAGAAATAAATGCCAGAGGGGATAAAGGACTATTGGTTTAGAAACAGTTAGCCCTCTGAAGTGGAACTTAGGGGTGAGAAGGGCGGGCGCAGGGACAGCTGTTTTTCATTAAATCTCCTCCAGTACTATTCGCCTTATTAATCTGTATACTCATATTACAACAAATGTTTTCAATGAAAAAGAGAAAGACTGACAGATAAATTTGCTATGGTATCACCAAAATGGGCTTTTCAACAGTCAATTCTACTGAATTTCTAATGAAACTAAGGTTTTAATTTTGGACTAAAACTATCCAGAAACAACTGACACATACAGAACCTGGCTTCTCTGCCGTAGTTCCTGAACATTTATGCTACAGATATTAGTCCCTGCTGAGAATGAAAGCAGGGGCTTTTCTTCTACTCTAAATGAGGCCCCAGGTTCTATCATTCCAGATTCTGATACAAATGGCCTGTGTCAACTTTACTTTGACCCATGGTGACAGGCCTCTGCCCAGCATAGCGTGACAACAGCAGAAATATCAGCTACATTCTCTAAATCATCTTGTGCTGAATTTTCATTCATAACCACTGAGGACTCACAGAGGTCTCCTTTATACAGCAAAATGAAAAACAGTTCTATAGCCCCTGGAAATTCCAATATGGAGACTACTCATATATCTGCACCCAACACAGGTGCAAACTCAAAACAGAACTACATATATACTCCTTCTCATAGTTAACAAGCGGTAAGAAATCTACAGGAACTACTCTTCAGTATGAACAGCTGTACTGCATTTGACTTGCTATGGTTCTGTACTACGTAAGGAGATGGAGGAGAGGGGTGGGGATACTTGAGTCTCTTTGGCATCTAATTATAGCCTTTGTTGAAGGTCTGCTTTTGTGGTCACCTGTTTGTTTACTGTCACCCTGAGAGCCAGCAGAGGAGGAGGTGACGGTTTCTAAGACCGTGCTACAGCACAAATTCTCTTTCCCTTGTTCTTAAGAATCCTGAGAAAACTTACACCTTCCATGGGTATTAAAAATAGACATCTTTTCTGTCAGGTGCTCTCATAGGAGATGAGATAGTTCCATGCTCCCACCTCTTTTGAGAAGGAGAGATGGAAATCCTTTGGCTCCCATTGGGCTGTCAGAACAAAAGGGGAAATGTGGCACACTACCTGCCTGCCATTGTTGAAGACTGAAAAGCGCTGTGAATATAAGAAACCCTTTCATCAGAATAAAATTGAGGCATTTCAATATGCTTTTTACCCTAAATTTCTTCCTTTTCCTAGAAGGTTGTAATCAAAGCTATTATTTTATGAAATAATTTAGAATCAAGTAAGGAGGTTTGAAAGAAGATAGCATTGATCACACTCCTACCAAGAGTAAAACACTTTACCGTCATTATCTTATCCTGAACAGAGATAGTATTATTATCACTAATTTAGAGATCAGGCAACAGATTACCGGGTCAACTAAATCACCCTAGATGGCACCATCTAAGAGCAACCGGGGCACAGAACAATCTCACCTGTGAAATATAAAAAATGCAACTTTATTCTTGTATCCCCTTGCCCCTTTAAAATAGCCCTTTAAAATGGATGAAAAGTCAGGCAGACTCAAGACTTTGTTGGTCACTCTGAGGAAATTAAAGTCTTATAGCCAGTTGACAGTCACAATTTGGTAATCATATCTGATTGCTTCCCTAAGCAAGAAGCACAGAAGAAAAAACCTCGATCCTCTCCTCTCCTGGCTGCTCTTTCCCCTTCTTCCTGTCTACTAAGTGACCTATCTACCCGCACTATGGATACCTCTTGACCAGGAATAGGGAGGGAGGAGGGGAAGGGCACGGAAACTTCCTACCTGCTGGCCCTGTCCTATGCTGACTGCCTGCTAGGGACCCGGCACATGAGAAAGCTGAGTCCATCTCCAGCACGCACCTTCACAGACTCCCTGACAACTCCCAAGACCCAGGAGATGCACACTCTCCTCTTGGTGTTTCTTGGCCCTCCACCCTGGATTTCTGCTGGTTCACTCTACAGAAATGCTCTGTCCACTGTAGTCCCATTATTCTTCAAAGAGGTACTCTCAGGAAAAATGTAAAATGATTCACACTGGGACCACAGGAAAGACCCATGATAGCCTCTCTTCCATCTATGCAGCCCTCAGAACACTTCACCAGCCACTCTCTCTGGGGCAAGAGATCTTTCAAGCAAGAGACAATCTCAGGCCACTGTGCCCAACCTCAGAAGAAGAACTTCATGCTATTCAAGTGGTCATGTTAAAGTCTCAAATAATCTTATTAATAGCTTGTGGAGTGGGGGTTGAGACTCAGAGAACTCTAAGAACTTTCTTGAAAGGCATCCTTCTCTCAACTGTTCTCTCATTTTTTTTTTTTTTAATCTTTTCATATCCTCCGTACAGGCGATGAGCTTGGGGGTTTGCAACTCTGGTTTCCATTAAAAATCTTCCTCTCTATCTAGAAATTCCCTTTGAAACCTTTTTCCAGTATCTCCTGAAGCTTCACTTAGTAGAATAACCTATGACATGGGCAAAAGACTGAAGCCAGGATTCAAACCGAGGCCTGGAAATTCCAAACCTGTCCGCTTTCCTGTAGGACCATAATGATCCTGGGAACTACACTGTCACTGATGAGACCACAAAGACGCCTTATAAATGGCACAAGATTTGCCAGCACAGCCTGTTTATTAACAGACAAATGTTCAAGGTATTTTAGATACAAAGGCCAAAACAAGATTGACATTTTAAGAAATACGAATTTTTGGTAGACGTAGGAGGTTGATAATCTTTAGGCAAGTGTCAATGACCATAAGACAGCAAGACAACCAATATTCTTGGTAGTAAAAATACTAAACACAGCCTCATCTAATATAATCATCAATGGGCTAACCTACAGGAGTTCAGCAATTCTGGTTATGTCATTTCATGAATTATCAGAATTGGAATATCCATTAGAGACCATCTGTCAGCACCTTCATCTTATAGTGAGGAAACTAAGGCCCAGGGGAGTGAGTGACAGGCCCAACTAGCATGTGATAGAACCAGAACTAAGATCCAGGACTCAGCATATTTGTTCAATATCTTCATCTTTCACTTGACATTTGGTGTGGTTTCCCAGCTATTTAAAAACAAGAAAAAAAAACAAGTGATTGTAGGTATGTTTTGAGAAGTCACATTTGCAGTAATAAGGCTCAGTGAAATTCTAAAATATCATCTGTATTTCCATTGAGTTTTGCATTATTAATATTATGCTGCCTTTCTAAGACCAGGGCACAAAAAAAGACCAGAGGTAAAGAGGTAATACTTGTTAGATTTCATTCATATGTCATCTCTCCATTTTTATGCAAAAGCATCCCAAACGGCTGCATTTGTCTATAAAGATAATTTCCCTAGGTGTGCTGAAAAATGAAGCTGAATGATTCAAAGTATCATTTATGCTCAGCATGACACACTAATATTGCACTGTGCTTAGTTAAAAAATAAGACTTTATTGCAGACTTTATATTTTGGGCCTCGTTTACATATTTGTCTCCAATCTGTGAAATATTTGTCTAGTTAACAATGACATTTTCTGATGAGGCAATCTATTCTGAAAGCTAGACTAAAACATACAGGTGGGCCAAAATACGTGTTTTCAAAGGATTATTTAGATACAGGTGTCATTTCCATTGCATATGCTGGAATACTTACTACCCTGAAGCCAAACTCATTTGATTTCTCATTTCCTTAATGATTAAAGTGGCCACAATAAAAAGGGTCAGGGAATTAACAATTACACACACACACACGTGCACATGCACATGTGTATAATCAACATCCCTTAAATAAGAATGAGAAAGTAATAAAACTTTATAATTAGAGGAGAGTTTCTCACCATGAATGGGATAATGGGCTACATCTAGATATACATACTGTGCTTCGTAGGTGTGAAATAACTCTTCTAAGACAAATCATTGATGGTAATTGATTAGATATGGGGGAGAGGGGTCTAGGGGAACCATATATTTAGCCCAATGTCTTTATTTTGCAGATAAGGAAAATGAGACCTAAAGGTATTAGAAAAGCCAGACCCAGTACACATAGATATAGTCAAAACTAGAGTCTTCTCGCTCAACCTTCATTGATACGTATTATCACTGAATTTTATAAAACATCAAGTACAGATAACAACCCACTAATACATGTACCCATGGAATGTAAATTTTTAACTTTAGTTCTACACTGTATCCAATTTCTATTTTAGATCCCCCACTCTACCAGACGGTATAAACTAAATCACAGCCAATTCAAGAACCTGCCCAAGTCCCCAAGTCCCCAGAGTAGCATCTGTGTTCTCTAAGAGCGTTCACGATGCCAAACATGAGTGTGTGTGTGTGTGTGTGTGTGTGTGTGTGTGTGTGTGTGTACAGTGCAGGGTTGTGGTCCTTGTTTGGTCTTTGTTATCTACCCATATCAATATTAAAACATCATTGTTCTGGTTGCTGGCCCAAGTTGGTCACTGGTTATTCTTCTCCTCCTAACTGCAAGAACTCTCCCCATCAAACTGCCTCTCAGCTGTTTGCAGGTCCCTCTCTTTTATAAGGAAAATATTAGGCTTCCACTCTCTTCTGAGAAACTAATTTAAGCTTCTAAGGTTCTTATCTCCCAAGACCACACAACCATTTCTAGGCTTTTGTCCTAGCACCAGGAGATTCCTGAGATTCTGGGAGGTTGCCACCTCCCCAAGCTCCCCTTAAAAACAGGGAAATAGGTTCTCCTCTGTTCCTGGGTTTTCCAAACCCATCTGGTGTCAGTATCACTACCATCCACAGCCTGGGGTTAGAGGCCAGACTGAAATCACGGGGTTAGAGGTATTAAGCCAATGAGTTATATGATGTAAGGTGCATCTTAAAAGATCGTTCTGGTTGCTGTATAGAAAGTGGGCTCTAAGGGGCTAAAGGGAAATAGGAAAACATATAAGAAGGTTACCTGCTACTTCTATCAAATAAATAGGAGAAGTAGTGGAAAATAGCAAGAAGAGAAGATACGGAGGGCAGGCTGGGCTAGCATGGCTAGAACAGGGTAGGGCAGGATAAAACAGACATTTTCGGAGCTGAACAAACATCTTGATAGATTAGATGTACAATACAAATAGAAAAGAAGAATCTAGGATAAAATCCTAGCATTTTGTCTGGTAGTATTGCTGAGAAAAAAAAAAAGAGTTTAAAGAAGGAAGAAATGGTTAACAGTGTCGAATGCTGCTAAGCGGTTGTATACATGGTTGTGCACAGGACAGAAAACTGACTGTGGATCTGGAAAGATGGAGGGCATGTAATAATGACTTCAGGGGAATGGTAGTGTTGAAAAACTGACGGGAGTGGGTTGAAGACACAACAAGAGATGAGAACATACAGAGAGCAATTCCTTACTGTTAAGGGAGCAGAGAAGTGAAGAGGTGGAGGAAAATGTGGTGACAAGAATGTTTTAATGAAGACGGGTATATCTGCAAAATAAGGGCAATGAGCCAGTAAAAAAGGAATAACTGATGAGAAAAAGGGGTCTGGAAAGGAAGTAGGAGAGACGGAAGAGGGCAGATGTGAGAGGGTAACAAAGTTCTTGAGAAATCAAGAGTTGACATGATCCAGAGCACAGGACAAGTTTGATCTCAGGCAGAAGCCAGCATATCTGCAGGTCACTTCATTACAAAAGGAAGTGAAGAACTGGTATTTACAAGCCATGTGGGCTAGTAAATTAGGAATGGAAAGTCAACATTGTTCTTGTCCAACTAAATCTATTTCCTTCTTGAAGAATGAGAACATATCAGCTGAAGGGTTAGGGGATGGGGGTATTAGAATTAATTGAGAGAGAGAAAACATGAGGTAGTTTTCTCAGGGAGTATGAATTTGAAGTCTGAAGTCTGAAATGCCCAGCTGTGAGATTTCTCTGAACACTACGCAGCTGTCAGGGGCAAGCCTGGGGCAAGCACTACTTTTGGTGTTTAGAGAGGGTTAGGTACAATATATGTGGACTGAGAAAACCTGGATGGATCATCCATACAGTTGTGAAAGTCCTGAGGAAAGATGAAGGAATGGTCAGAGGAGAAGACAATAAGCCAGGTACTGAAGTCATCAATGAATGAGGCCAGCAGATGAAAGAGACAAAAATGTGATATGAGTGGAAAAGTCCTATATACCACACTTTAAGGAACTGAAATTTCCAAAGGAGAAAAAGAAAAAAATTTAAAGCAGGAAAAGAGAGCAAGGAGGACAGTGATCCCTCCACCAGATCCTGAGGTACCTAAGGTGCTCAACGAAATCATAGCCTTCTCAGAGAGGTGTCCTTGGAGAATAGCCAGCTTTCAGTCAGGAGGGAAATGATGAAAGAAATTATCAGGAAAGAGGCTGTGCAAGAGCGCATGGTACGAGCTAGGGCCAAATTCAGGGGTGTACAGAGTAGTGAGAAAAAAGGATTCTTGCAGTGACAGATGGTGTGGGAAGTGAGAGCTCATAATGGTGACTGAAACAAAAAATAAGTACTATTGTACAAATTCAATCATTTTAAGGTAATTTCTGAATTAAAGCAAACCAGAGGCAAACCAGAGCAAGCCTGACCTATATTAATTAACCTATATTAACCTCATCACTCTGATATTTATCCCATTGTGTTGTGAGAACTATGAAGCTATGAATTTTTTAACTTATATGATACAAAACTTCATTAATCATTAACATGATTAAATACAATTAAAACCACATATTGACTTTTTAACATAATGTTCAATTAACTCATGACCTGGTCAAATAAGACAATGTGACAATAAGCATCTTGGGGATAGTTAATCTCTGTCACAGGGATGAAGTTTAGAATGGAGTTAAGTGGTTAAAAGTTTCCAACAGGATGTAACTGAATCTTCCCATTCATTCATAGGCAACAGAAAAAGCCTATAATTAGTACTTGTATTTCTTTTCATTTCTTTTCTTTTAATTCCACCTCTATTTTTTAAAAATAGATGGAAGAGAAGGGGAGACAAGAGGGGAGGGTAGAGAAGGGGGGGCGAGGAGAGAGGAGAGAAAAAAGCAGAGAAAAAGGGAAGGACAGAAAGGAAAAAGACAAGGAAAAGATGGTAACAGAGCTGTAGAGCCAGGAGAGGAGAAAGGAGGAGAGAAGGGGAAGGGACAGCAGGACTAGGGGTAGGAGGGAAGGGGAAGGGAAGGGAAGGAAGCAGGAGGTAGATCCTGGAATCGATATTTCCTTACCAGAGAAAGAATGATGCCACTGGCACCAGACCCTTGATTAAAAGAGATGCACAAGGGTTAATAAAGCCTGGTTTTTCCTTTAGTGTAAGAATAAAACATGGATTGTTAGTACCTGGAGTAAACAAACATTGGAACCGCTCCACTGGTAGCATTTAATTTGGCCAAAAGAGAAAAACAGAAAGTCAAGCAAAATGG
Source organism: Zalophus californianus (assembly GCF_009762305.2). Classification (NCBI taxonomy): domain Eukaryota; kingdom Metazoa; phylum Chordata; class Mammalia; order Carnivora; family Otariidae; genus Zalophus; species Zalophus californianus. Next base: position 143,354,756 of record NC_045599.1, on the reverse strand, counting down.
GGAGACAGAGGAATATGCTCCAAAAGAAAGAGTAACAACAACAAAAACTCAGAAAAAGAACTAAATGAAACAGAGATAAGCAATATGCCTGATAAAAAATTTAAAGTAATGATCATAAAGATACGCACTGGGTTAGAGAAAAGAATGGAAGAATGCAGTGAGACCCTCAATAAAGAGATAGAAAATATTAAAAAGAACCAATCAGAGCTGAAGAATAAAATAACTGAAATTAAAAAAAAACACACACTATAAGGAATTGACAGTAGATTAGAGGATGCAGAAGAACATACTGGTGATCTGCAAGACTGGGTAATGGAAAGCACACAAGCTCAACAGCAAAAAGAGAAAAGAATTTTAAAAAATAAAAATAGATTAAGAGATCTCTTGGACATCAAGCAAACAAACATTTTCATTATGGGGTTCTGAGAAGAAGAGAGAGGGAAAGGTGTATAGCACGTATTTGAAGACATAAGAACTGAAAACTTCCCTAACCTAGGGAGGGAAATAGACATCCAAATCCAAAAAGCAAAGAGCGCTCCAAACAAGATGAAGGAGGTGCACATCATGGCACATAATAATTAAAATGTCAAGTTTAAAGATAAAAAGAGAATCTTAAAAGCAGCAAGAAACAAAAGTTACCTACAAGGGAAAACCTATAAGACTATCAACTGATTTTTCAGCAGAAACTTTACAGCCCAGAAGAGAATGGCATGATATATTCAAAGCACTGAAGGGAAAAAAACCTACAACCAAGAATATTCTACCCTGCAAGGTTATCATTCAGATTTGAAGGAGAGATAAAGAGTTTCTCAGACAAACAAAAGATAAAGGAGTTTATCACCACTAAATCAGCGTTATAGGAAACGTTAAAGAGATTGCATTAAGTGGAAAAATATGAATTAAAAAGATGTGACATATAGGGCACCTGGGTGGCTCACTCAGCTGAGCATCCAACTCTTGGTTTCAGCTTGGGGCTTGATCGCAAGGTCAGGCTCAGACCCTGTTTGTGCTGCAGGCTCAACAGGGAGTCTGCTTGAGATTCTTTCCCTCTGCCCTTCCCCCCCTTCTCTCTCTCCCTCATAAATAAATCTTTTAAAAAAAAAGATGCAAAATATCACAACATATACATAAAATGCAGAGAAGGGAGTAAAAAGGGAAGAGAAGGGGAAAAAGAAAAGATTTTTTTTTCTTTTTTGTGGTTTTTTTCTTTTATGTTTAAACTTAAATGACCATCACATTAATACGGACTGCTCTTTACTTAGGATATTATATATGAACCTCATGGTAACCACAAACCCAAAACCTATGATAGATACACACACAAAGAGAAAAGAAGCCAAATAAAACACTATAGATACTCATCAATCACAAAGAAAGAGAGCAAGTGGAGAAGAAAGGAACAAAGAACTACAAAAACAACCAAAAAACAAATTTTAAAAGTGGCAAAAAATACATACATATCAATAATTACTTTAAATTTAAATGGCCTAAATGCTCCAATCAAAGGACATAGAGTGGTGGAATGGATAAAAAAAACAAGACCCATCTACAGGCTGCCTACAAGAGTCTCACCTCAGACCTAAAGATGCATACAGACTGAAAGTGAAGGGATGGAAAAACATTCACCATGTAAATGAAAGCAAAAAAAAAAGCTGCAGTAGCAATAATTTATATCAGACAAAACAGACTTCAAAACAAAGACTGTAATAAGAAATAGAAGGCATTGCGTAATGATAAAGGAATCAATCCAACAAGAGGATATAACAACTGTAAATATCTATGCACCCAAAACTGGAGCATCTAAATACATAAGGCAGATATTAACAGGCATAAAGATAGAAATTGATGGTAACACAATAACAGTAGGGGACTTTAACTCTCCACTTACATCAATGGACAGATTATCCAAACAGAAAATCAATAAGAAAACAATATCTTTGAATAATATATTGAATTGGATGGACATAACCGATATATACAGAACATTCCAGCCAAAAACAACAGAGCATATATTCTTTTCAAGTACGCATAGAATATTCTCCCGAATTAATCACAGATTAGGACATGAAACAAGGCTCAATGAATTTAAGAAGACTGAAATCATACCATGCAAGTTTTCTAACCACAATGGTATGGAACTAGAAATAAATCACACAAAAAAATGGAAAAAACATAAACATGTGGTAACTAAACAACATGCTACTAAACAACCAATGGGTCAATAAAGAAACCAAACAAAAAATTTAAAAACCCATGGAGACAAATGAAAATGTAAACACAATGGCCCAAAATCTCTGGGACACGGTGAAAAGAGTTCTAAGAGGGAAGTATACAGCAATACCTCAAGAAACAAGGAAAAACTCAAATAAATGATCAAAACTTACACCTAAAGAAACTAGAATAAGAACACATAAAGCCCAAGGTGAGTAGAAGAAAGAAAATAATAAAGATCAGAGCAAAAGTAAATAATGTAGAGACTTAAAAAAATAGAAAAAAAAAAACAATGAAACCAAGAGTTGGTTCTTTGAAAAGATAAAGAAAATTGACAAACCTTTAGCCAGACTCTTCAAGAAAAAGAAAGGACCCAAATAAATAAAATCAGAAACAAGAGAGAAGTAACAACTGACACCACAGAAATACAAAGGATTATAAGAGCATACTATGAAAAATTATATGCCAACAAACTGGGCAAACTTGAGGAAATGGATAAATTCCTAGACACATACAATCTTCCAAAACTGAACCAAGAAGTAATAGAAAATCTGAACAGACCAATTACAAGTAATGAAATTGAATCAGTAATCAAAAAACTACCAAAAAAAAAAAAAAAAGTCCAGGACCAGACGGATGCACTAATGAATTCTAGCAGACATTTAAGGAAGAGTTAATACCTATTCTTCTCAAACAATTCCAAAAAAAATAGAAGAGGAAGAAAAGCTTCCAAATACATCGTACAAAGTCAGCATTACCCTGATACCAAAACTAGACAAAGATACCACAAAGAAGAGTACTACAGACCAATATCCCTGATGAACACAGACACAAAAAGCCTCAACAAAATATTAGCAAACTGCATAAAACAAAACATTAAAAAGATCATTCACCGTGATCAGGTGGTATTTATTCCTGGGACAGAAGGATGGTTCAATATTTGCAAATCAATCAATGTCATAACCACATCAAAATGAAGAATAAATCATATGATCATCTCAATGGATGCAAAAAAAGAATATGACAAAATACAACATCCATGTACAATAAAAACTCTCAATAAAACAGGATTAGAGGGAGTATACTTCAACATAATAAAGGCCACATATGGAAAACCCACAGCTAACATCATCCTCAATGGTGAAAAACTGACAGCTTTCCATCTAAGTTCAAGAACAAGACAAGGATGTCCACTCTCACCACTTTTATTCAACATAGTACTAGAAGTTATAGCCACAGCAACCAGACAAGAAAAAGATATAAGCGGTATCCATATTGGTAAAGAAGTTAAACAGTCACTACTATTCACAGATGACATAATACTATACATAGAAAATCCAAAGATTTCACCAAAAAACTACTAGAAGTAATAAATGAATCCAGTAAAGTGGCAGGATAAAATATTGATACCCCCAAATTGGTAGCATTTCTATTCACTAACAACAAAGTCGCAGAAGGAGAAACTTTTAAAAAAACAATGTAATTTACAACTGCACCAAGAAGAATAAAATACCTAGGAATACACTTAACCAAAGAGGTGTAAGACCTGTACTCTGAAAACTATAAAACACTGATGAAATAAATTGAAGATGACACAAACAAATGGAAAGATATTCCCTGCTCATGGATCAGAAGGACTTATATTGTCAAAATGTCCATATTACCCAAAGCAATCTACAGATTCAATGCAATCTCTATCAAAATACCAGTGGATCATACAGATAATAACACAAAATTACAACAAATAATACTAAAATTTGTATGGAACCACAGAAGACCCAGAATAGCCAAAGCAATCCTAAAAAAGAAGAACAAACCTAGAGGTATCACAATTGCAGATTTCAAGATATTAATACAAAGCTGTAGTAATCAAAACAATGTGATAATGGCATAAAAATAGACACAGATCAATAGAACAGAATACAGAGCCCAGAAATAAACTCATATTCATATGATCCATTAATCTATGACAAAGAAGGCAAGAATATAGCATGGGGAAAAGACAGTCTTTTCAATAGTGGTGCTCAGAATACTGGACAGCTACATGTAAAAGAATGAAACTGGACTACTTTCTAACACCATATACAAAAATAAATTCAAAATGGATTAAAGACCTAAATGTGAAACTTGATGCTATAAAAACCCTAGAAGAGAACACAGGCAGTAATTTCTCTGATATCAGCTGTAGCAACATTTTTCAAGATAAATCTCCTAAGGCAAGGGAAACAAAAGCAAAAATAAACTATTGGACCACATCAAAACAAAAAGTTTTTGCACAGCAAAGGAAACCATCAAAAAAACAAAAAGACAACCTAATGAATTGGAGAAAATATTTGCAAATGATATATCCAATAAAGGGTTAATAGCCAAAATGTATAAAGAACTTGTACAACTCAACACCAAAAACACAAGCAATCTTATTAAAAAATGGGCAGAGGACCTGAATAGACATTTTTCCAAAGAAGACGTACAGAAGGCCAACAGATACATGAAAAGATGCTCAACATCCCTAACCATCAAGGAAATGCAAATCAAAACCAGAATGAGTTATCACCTCACACCCATTAGAATGACTAAAATCAAGTCAAGAAACAACAAGTGTTGGTGAGGTTGTGGAGAAAAAGGAACCCTCTTGCACTGTTGGTGGGAATGTAATCTGGTACAGCCATTGTGGGAAACAGTATGAGCTGCTCAGAAAAATTAAAAATAGACATACTGTATGATCCAGTAATACCACTATTGGGTATTTACCAGGGAAAACGCTAACTTGAAAAGATATGCACACCTATGTTTACTGCAACATTATTTACAATAGCCAAGACATGGAAGCAGAGTAAGTGTCCACCAACAGACAAACAGATATATATATACATATACATATATACATACACACACATACCATACATACACACACAAAATGGAATAGTGCATGGCCATAAAAAAGGATGAGATCATGCCATGTGCAACAACATGAATGCACCTAGAAGATATTATGCTAAGTGAAATAAGTTATACTGAGAAAGATAAATACCATATGATTCTACGCATAAATAGAATCTTTAAAAAAAATGAATAAACAAACAAAAAGCAGAATCAGAATTATAAATAACAGAGACAAACTGATGGTTGCCAGAGGGGAGAAGGGTGGGGCGTTGAGCAAAATGGGTGAAAGGGAGAGGGAGAGTCAGGTCTCCAGTTATGGAATGAGTAAGTCACGGGAATAAAAAGCAGAGTATAAGGAATAGTCACTGATATTGTAATAACTATGTAATGGGACAGATGGTGGCTATACTTGTGGTGACCACAGCATAATGTATAAACTTGTCAAATCACTAAGTTGTACACCTAAAACTACTGTAAAATTGTGTGTCAACTATACTCAAATTAAAAAAAATACATATAAAGCCCTAAAAAACAGTTGAACAAATTAAATAGATCAAAAGAATAGTTTAAAATGATGGCTTTATAGAAAATGTACATTCCCTGAGAACCTGTTTTCCATAAACTGCTAAATTTTTAGGGCATCATAGGGAAGTTCTGCAATGCTTCACATCATTTCTTTTTTTTTTCCCTCTGCATCATTTCATAGCATTATTTCCTACTCCTCTTTTTCAACTTCTAGTCACTTTTTATTCCTTCTCTTTGAAATTTTTATTAGAAATACCTTAATTTTTAAAAATTATAATATACAACATGAAAAGATGGACAAACAGTTTAAACAAAGGTCATAGAAAAAGAAACACAAACTAGTGGTTGACAACATTAATTATCCCCCAATTTGCACAATTAAAAAAATTATACAATCTTTGCTGAATAGAGCAGACATATCTGATAAAATTTATATTTTAAACTTACCTACTGCTTTTGTTTTGTAATTTAAAGTGTTACTTTCTCTTATTATAAAAACAATGCATTTCATTCCAGAATATTCAGATTAACAAAAAGAAAAAAAAAAAAGAACACCCATAATGCCACCACTCAAAAGCATCTACTATGTATACCCAAAGGTGTCTTAAAAATCCCAATAATCATTTCTACCAAAAAAAAAAAAAAAAGCTGTTTCACCTGGAGCCCCAGCCATTTATATTCGATGAACACCAGCAACAATTTAGTCCACTACACCTACAAATTGTCTTCTTGCTTCATCTTGAATCTGTAATTTCACGTATTTCTTGGAAGCACCAAGTCATTCTGATTCCTCTCCGTACACTCCCAGTATATAGGGCTGGCAGGAGAGCAGGCTGGGTGGTGCCAATTCATGAACCAGCTCTGGGGTGCTCCTGCAGCTGCTTTATCTCTAGGAAATTTTAAATTTTCACTTAATTAGTAATTGTTGCCTTTAAATATTTCAATGTAGTTCCTAGTAGCAAAGACTCTTTGGAGAGGAGGGGGAAACCTCAGGATTTGTTTTTGTACTAGAAATAGACAGAAAGCATTCTACCATAGATCCAAGAACCAAAAATAGTGAAAAATGAAGTGGGGAACTGATAATAGAGTCAAGAATAGAAGCCAAGTAAAAGATAATAAGGATGAATAAGGATGAACTGGAAATGACCCGATGAAAGTCAAACTGTACTTTAAATATTGTGTGCTGACAGAAGACCCTAAATAATCCCCCACAGACCCTAAATTTCCCATGGGGGGAAAAAAGCTAATAAAACTAAATCAATAGCAAAAACTATACTCTGAAGTTTGCTTGTGAAAACATGAGTGCATTTTGCAGGAATAGAAAAAGAATTGACCTGGGCGCCTGGGTGGCTCAGTCGTTAAGCGTCTGCCTTCGGCTCAGGTCATGATCCCAGGGTCCTGGGATCGAGTCCCACATCGGGCTCCCTGCTCAGCAGGAAGCCTGCTTCTCCCTCTCCCACTCCCCCTGCTTGTGTTCCTGCTCTCGCTGTCTCTCTCTGTCCAATAAATAAATAAAATCTTTAAAAAAAAAAAAGAAAAAGAAAAAGAATTGACCTAAAGAGGGTCTTTCAACATTCAAACATCTAGGTAAGGTTTAGAAGCCATGATCTTAATAGAAAAGTATGAATTATTCATTGACTTAGTCATTTATTCACTCATTATAATTTCTGTGTTTTCAAGTACATGACTACTTTATGAGATAGCGCTGAGAGCACTTATCTTTTAATTAAGACAATGGTTTACTATTTTACTGTACGACTTTAGCCAAATGAGAAAATCAGTGGAGAATCCTTCAAGATCTAAATTTAGAGCAATGCAATGAGCACTGGGTGTTGTTCGGAAGGGTTGAAGCACTATATTGTACTCCTGAAACTAACATTACACTGTACGTTAACTAACTGGAATTTAAATAAAAACTCGAGAAAATGAAAATAAATAAATAAATAAATAAGGGCAATGCATGATCCAGCAATCCCACTCCTGCTTACATATCCAAAGGAAATGAAAACAGGATCTGGAACAGATATCTGCACTCTCATGTTTCTTGCATTATTCACAATAGCCAAGATATGGAAACAATTTAAGTGTCTGTCAACAGATGAAGGGATAAACAACATGTACTACATAGACAGACAATTCTGTAATATATATATTCTGTAATATATAGAAATATATAATAATACATGTATATATATACATATTATATATATATATATATATATATACACACACATACACAGAGAAATATTACTCAGCCATGAGAAGGAAATCCTGCCATTTGCAACAACATGGATGAAACTTGAGGGCATTATGCTGAGTGAAATAAATCTGACAGAGAAAGACAAATACTGTATGATATCACTTATATGTAGAATCTAAGAAAGGAGAACTCATAAAAACAGAGTAAAATGGTGGTTACAGGGGCTGGGGAATGAAGGTAAAGGGAAGATTGTGGTCAAAAGGCACAAACTTCTAATTATAAAATGAGTAAGTTCTAGGGATTTAATGTACAACATGGTGACTACAGTTAATAATGTTGTATTAGATACTTGAAAGGCGCTAAGAGAGTAGATCTTCAAGGTTCTCACTACAAAAAAAGAAATAATAATTATGGGTTGTGATGAACATGTTAGCTAGCACTACGGTGGTAACTATGTCACAAAATATAAGTATCAAATCAACACATTGTATACCTTAAACTTACACAATGCTATAAGTCAATTATATCTCAATAAGCTGAAAACAATAAATGAGGGCGAAGCCATGTCCATTCATAATTGCTATGGTGTCCAAGCCTAATCATCCCTAATGGCACATCATCAGCTTTATATCATCCATCCATTCTCTCTCACACTGAATATTACCCCTATAAGGCAGATAGCAAGTCCTTCTAACCCCCACAATACTTAGCAAAACACTTGCCAGAAAATAGACTAATATTAGAGGAATGTCCAATAAAACCAAACTATTCACTCTTTTACAAAGGCTAAGAGTATGGCACAATTTTCAGCTATTCACTGTAAAGGTAACTGAAATCTCCATGATAAACCATGAACTAACCTGGACTGAAACACCCTAATGAATTTTAAATCATCAAAGCCATCCTCTTTTTATCTTTCTTTCAAGACAGAGTTTGCAAAGCACTTACAAAATTGAATAGACTTTTATTTATTTGCTTTTTCACATTATTGGGTAAAATGTGAATATCTAGTAATGCATTTCATTGATTTCTGTCAAGCTGGACAACAATTTGTAGCACTAGTCTATCTTTTCAGGAGGAAAGGTAAGAAAGCTGTTTTATCAAACCTTGCCCCTTGTCAGCAAGATATTGGGAAAATATTACTCTGCATTGACTTTAAAGATGGTGAGATGTACATCTCAGGATTCAAGCCATATGGCTGAAGCCACTAGTGATACAGACTGTACAAACAGGGAAATAAAAAGAACTCTCACTTATTGGCTATTTCTAAGTAGACTGGAATGCCACAGGAAGTCCATCAACCAACTCCACGCAGCTGTTCTTGTTCACAAACGATCATTTGGAATTCCAGGGGAAAGATTCCCAAAGGCAGTTGCTGAAAGGCAGCAACACTGTGGGAACTGACAGCGAGTTGCTGAGTTACCTGAGGGACATAAGCTACCCCACAGTATGGAGCACTCCCCGCCCAGTTTTAGACTCAGGTTAGATACCTCTTCTTTCAGTCAAAGAATAGAAGTGCAATTCAGAGAGGAAAATTCAAAGGTAATAAACTATTAGAAGATGATTATTATAATGGTTTAGAGATCAAAGTTAAGAGGAAGAGGATTCCCGGACCTTGTGGAAAGATTCTCAAAAATACCTTCCAGTGGTGCAACGTTAACCACAGAAGAAGGGTGTTGTCAGGAGTACCAACACCTTGACTCAGGCTTAGTCAGGCTTGGAGTCAGTGTCCAAAGTCCAAACATGGAGAACGGGGCTGGACGAGTGGTTCTAGCCAAAGTTTTGATTGCTTATTCTTGAATTCACCATATGAACCAGCTAACTATGTGTGACTCTGTGGAGAGCTACCCATGGTGACGCTGTTCCCAAAACGTCCAATGAAAATAAAACCTCCTATTAGTTCTGTTTTCCAACCAAAGACAAACAGAAAATCTGAAGTTCACTCAGGGCCAGAACATATATTTCTCTAAAAACAATACTTCAAGCTCAGCAAAGTAGCAGAATCAGAAGTCCTCAGAATAATGCTCTCCTACGCATGACTCTTATGACTGAAAAACTATACTTTGATAATTTTTCCAGTTTCCTATATTTATGAGAGTAGAAGCCAGTGGCAAGATACCTAGATTCTCTTAAAACACTTTGGAGAAAGGAAATCACACTAGAAAGTTTCATCCAAAGAGTCACGGAGGTATTCCACTGAGTCATCTCCTGTCAAAGGATAGCCCAGACTTCTCCAAGCATAAAACCCAGAGTTAAAAAAAAAAAAAAAAAAAAAAAAAAAGAGGGGGGAGGACCTGGTGGGGTATGAGGACACTGTAGCTTTCAAAGCTTTTTACCCCAGGTCAAAATATCTGTGAGGATGGTGACTGTAGTTAATAATGTTGTATTATATCTTTGAAACTGATGAGAGTAAATCTTAAAAGTTCTCATTAACACACACACACAAACTGTAACTCTGTGCCGATGGATGTTAACAAGACTTATTGTGATGATCATTTCACTATATATATACATGTAACAAATCATTATGTTATTCAGAAACTAATACATCATACGTCAATCATATCTCAATTAAAAAAAACCTGTGATGACTTATTCCTGGCAACTTGTACATGATTGATGCAACTTCTGTATTGAAGTATTCGGCTCCCCTTCCCTTTCTGTAAACTTGGAAGGGGAGAGTTTTGAGTCAGCAGTTCTATTAGACACAATTTCAGCCACTTCCTCAAGTTATGTGTTCATCTCCTGCCTCCTGGACTCTCCTTCGGGCCAACCAGTCCTTTGCCTTTTATTACCACCAGGAGCTTGGCCCATCAGCCTTGGCTGAAGTGTGTGCCTCCGGCCTGCTTCCAGAACTCAAACAACATGGCTTAGATGAGGCCACTGGTGATGTATATATAGCTTGTACAAAATAGGAAAATAAAAGAAATGCCATCTCACAGGATGGACTTTGACATCCTTAATTGCCACAGGCAGAGTTGAATAACGCAACCCACAGTACAGGGAAATTAACTCTCTGTGAACTTTGAGCAGTGGTCCAAAGGAAACAGGAGGGAACAAAATCCTACCCCATCATGGACACCATGCTCTTTGGATGAAACTTTCTAGTGTGATTTCCTTTCTCCAAAGTGTTCACATAGGTTTCTTTGTCTTCTGGCGCTGAGGAAATGCACCTGTAGGGCCAGCTGTGTCTTTTCACAGCATTTCATGACGCAGCAGCTGGTTTGGTAATGCACCCCTTCACATCTTTGCTTACTTTCCCTCACTCTCACTGCCTTAGCGTTGCACCTCCCAAGTAATACATGAATACTTTAAATCCTTGCCTCAGAGTTATTTTCTAAGAAACCAAGGCTAAAACTCAATCTATGAAGTTTCACCTAAACTTGATTTTTCAGTTATTTCGTTCATCCAAATTTTAGACTTAAAATATAACTAAGAGTAAGTTTAAATTAAGTGTGTCAAGTCCTTGGGGAAATACTGAGATTATATATATACAAACTCACCAATTTTAAATTAAGAAAATATCTTCAGAAATTTTTGTAATTAACTATCCTCCTTCAAGCCCTCCAAAAAGTGTTAATAAAAATTTACCCTCAAAAAATCAACAAAGCTGAAGTCAAAGATCTATCTCTGAAACTCTGGGGTAAACAACCAAAAAACTGTCAAAGGTTATTACTTCTCCTCTACATCAACATTATAAAAATATAGTATAGGTGACATGTACAACCCCATTACAATGAACTTCATAGTCTCGATAAATTGATGTCTTGGGGCTCAAAACCTGCACATTTCTTAAGTGGCTGGAATTCATATCCTCAGGCAGCCGGAAATAAAATAGCTATGTCCAAACTCTCTAAAATGAATTAGGAAACATAAACAACTGCTCTAAACACAGTTAAGAAGATGAAAAGTAACATGAATCCTCCAAACAAGTGACTCTTTGTACAAACTGTACAAATTGTGTAATTTTCTTTTGGAGGGCGATCAGGGTATTTGAGAAGGAAGGGGATGATGAGACTCAGCTGTGCAGTGAGTTGGGCCCTGGGGATTCAGAGATGAATAATAAACAGTCCCTGCTTCTGATAAACTTAGTCTGATAAAAGAAGATAAGAGACAAATCAGAATTCAGAATTCACTGCAGTTAAGTATTGAAAGTAATACATTTCATGTTACAGTAGCACAGAGGGCGGTTGCTAATCCAACTTGGAGGAAGTCAGAGATACCAGTAGATGTTCTAGTTAACATGCTACTGTTAACTTTTTTGAGGCATGAATTTGCTCAAGGAAGGAAAATAAGAGGTTTGGTTTAGGATGTGCTGCCTTTGAGGTACAACATCCAGGTGTAGACAAATGGAAAATCAGGCCTGATGTTCAGGAAGTACTTCTAGTCTAAAGAAGGAGATGTGAGTCGGGAGGATACGGACTAGAGTTAAATGCATACGTGAGAACATCCAGCGAGCACTTATCAAGAGAAGAGAGCGGTGGATTGGGAGGAGGCTGGAGCCCAATTTTGGAATCCCCGGGAACACAGCTATTTAGGATGAACAGGGAATTAGAGAAAGAAAACAGGGAAGAGTAGCCAAAAATTAGGAGGAAAAAAAGCATACATTATCTCAAATGAAAGTTAGAAAGTTTCAAAGATGAAGAATGTTCAGCAGTTTCAACGCTGCTCAACAGTCAACTGAAATAACTGACCAGAGAAAAGTTAACCACTGGATTTGGCAGTGAGCAGGTCATGCTGAGAGGACTTTTTCAGAGGCAGGACTGACCAAAGCCAAGTTGGAAAGGGCTGAAAATAGAAAGGCAGGCAAGAAAGTAGAAAGGGTGATGAGTCACTAGCGTGAAACAGTGATACTGCATTATTACATTGGGTCGAAAAAGTAAACTGCATCAAACACAGCTGCTGTGTGTGTGTGTGTGTGTGTGTGTGTGTGAGACAGCCTGTCTTAGCTCTTCCTGGGGTCTGCATCATCTCAGTGGGTCTGGTCCCTTCTGCAGTCTAGTGTTCTTGGGTGCCCTTTGTTAGTTCCCACGTAAATATCTTTAGGGGACCATTCTGGCTTCTGTGGCTAGCTGGGATTTACATACTCAGCTCCCTTTTCATAGGCTTGAAGCAGGAGGACTGGGCTGGAGAACAGGGAACAGGGACTCACAGTCTGCCTCCAGTTTCCCAAGAAAGTTTGCTGCTTCCTGCTTTGCCTCGAGTTGTCCTCCAGGTGCTGCTCCCTCTGGAAGTTAAAAACTTGTGGTGACCACCACACTCTCCCTCCCCACAGCCCCAGGCCTGCTCCCCTTACTGCAGGATGATGACAGGGGCCCTGACAGCTGTAAGAGGGACAGACATAGGCCTCTGTCCTGCACCACAGAGGAAGAAGTAAGAACTTAGCTACAGGTCTCTATTCTTTGGTGTCATTTCAGCTACCTTTCGGTTTTATTATTCTCTAGTCCCTCATTTATCTACTGGCATAGAATCAAGTACCTTGATACGAAAACTATTTCTTGGATAGAAAAGCGAGACTTCATACATTGTATGAGATCATCCTCTACAGAAACTGTGCCAGTTTTATGTCTCTTGCTGTAAAATCCATTTTCCACTCTTTTTCTAAGAAATTGCACTCCCAAGATTCCCTTGGCATCTGGATTCCACATAACTGCAGCCAGGGAGAGACACTGGCCAAAGCCTGGAAGTGCAGGAGGAGAGAACTCAGGAATTTCTCCCTCTCTTGCTCGGCTTCATGCAGCACCCTCAGCGTGGCTGTGTCTTCCCTGTCACTCCAGATTCACCATGTCCTGGCCATGGTTCTCACTCCCTGAGGGTGAGCCTGGGTCCCAAGTTCTGGTCATACCACTGCCTCCCACTGTCTCTCCAGCCTTATGAGTGAGCACAGATCCCAGCTGTCGCTAATCTTTTTGATGCATCAACCACCCCCACTTGGCTTCTCAGATCTTCCACTACCCAAGAACAAATTCCCTAAATTAAACTTCTGTTTAACCATCGAGAATGGTTTCTGACCTCTGATTAGACCATCACAGAGAAACCATCATAACCAGATGTAGGAAGCACAGTTTTAGGAGGATTATTAGCAAAGACAGAGGGAAATATTTATCTCTAACAGCCTTCATTATCACACTCCCCTACCCAACTCAAAGTGATAGAGAGTTCATAGTGTCCTCCCTAATGAGAAAATGTAAATGGATTTAAAAGCAGGAAAACATGGATTCAAGGAAACACAATGCCATGAAGGACAGAAACACTGTGAAATCACGGCTCTCAGACCATGAAGGCTGATGGTTCTGGAGGCAAATCAGTTGAGGAAAAAGGGGAACTTATTGGAGGTTGAGAGCTATTAGAAAGGGAAAAGATGTCAACATGAGATGCACAGGGAAATGTACTGAACAAAATCAGAGGAACTGGGGTGATCAGACTGCTTAGTAAAGTTAAAATATCTGAGATTTGTGAGATGAACGGACACAGGGCTCTGGGGAAGGGGAGAAAGAAAGAAAGACTACACTGGAAAATAGGGAAGGAGGGAGGTATTTTTTTTTACTCCAAGAAGAAACGGCAAGTACACTAAATAGTTTAAGTCTCTGCTGATATAACCGGACCAATAAAGCCTAGGTATATACAGCTTCTCTCAAGGGCTAAGGACCATAGTGCTATGTTTTCCATATAAGGTTTACCTGGGGTGATCCAACTAAATCACTTATGGAACCTTAAAAATAAAACAAAATCAAAACAAATTCCTGGATCCCCACTCTAGAATTATTGAAACAGACTGTCTAGGGGGTGAAGCTTTGACTCTGATGTTTAAAGAGCTCCCCACTCCAAGTTGAGAGGCCCAGCTAAAAGGGTTACCTGCAAGACCTTGTGGGTAGAACAAACACTAGCATAGGTGAATCATCTCCCAGCATCCAGGAGTAGAGGAAAACTTCTTTAACAAAAGTGAGGAAATCTGTCTGATTTCACAGATCATAAGAATTAGAAGAAACATTTCACAATAAATGTTTCTGGATACTCTGGACAGTGATAATGGAAAGTTGTTTCCAGCAGACCTGGGTAAACCTTCTGTTTGACGATTGCCTTGGGAGGAACCTGTCTCATTCTAGACCAGAATAAGAGTTTGCTATCTATGCATACTTCCTTGTTTAGAACGTATATGTCTATGGATCTCCTCCATTTCCTTTTCCTGCATTTGTGGTTTGGTCCTGAAATAATTTTACCCAACTTTCCTCACTATGGCAGTTTCTTTTAATTCTCAGTTGGAAGGTTCTGGAATATTAAACAAAACAAAAAGGCTCTTTGAAAAATATTATTTTATAGAGCTATTTGCTCCACTTATTTTACACGCAAAATGATGATTACTTCTCCAGGCCTTCCCCCCCCCTTCCTTTTTTTGTTTAGAGGTAACTAGATAAGCAATTTTTAGAAAACAGTCACAGACACCCATTACTAAATGCCTAGCACATTCGGGGAAGCTTCAAGACCATTTGTAACACCACTGAAGACATTTTCAATAACTGGCACAATTTTGAAATGGAAATTGCTCTTGGTGTTAAATTTTAAAAGCAATTTTGTTTGGAAATATTAGTGCAGTCTACAAAGAAAAATCAAATCATACAGCTAAGGGGACTAACAGCCTTTGAAGCTTTAGCAGCAGACTGGAGATTTCTCATTCTTTTCTTTCTGCTTGCTTGCCTTCCTTCCTGTCTTCCTTCTTTCCTTTGTTCTGGTAGATATGAGCAACACAATAGTGAATAAAATACCCATTATCTCTACCTTCATGGAGCTACAGTCCAATGAGACAATGCGATAATAAGTAAAGAATGATATCAAAAAAGTAGTTATAAATGTGAGCACATCTGGACGCGGGATTTCACATAAGGTGTCAAACGAGAGGTTTCAGTGCCTTTCAGACACATAGGAGAAAAGATAGGTAGGTGGGTGGCTGGATGGTTAAAGTCAAAAGATAGGTTGTAGTTAATAGATTACAAGGCTAAAATTATCCTGATTCAAAGTCGTTTCCTTTGCATCATCATCTGAAATGGCCTGGATGAAATTTATTCTTTCAGGTAATAATCACTAAGTATTTAATATAGTGGTAGTACATTTGTGGTCTTCACTGACCTAGGCTTCAGTGTGAGTGAAGGGGAAAGATGGGTATGTTTGGAATGGTTAAGTAGAAAGCCCCATATAATTCAAAGCCAAAATGAGATCCGAGGTAGGGACTGACTGAGGAGTCCGAAGGAGAACAGGAGCCCCATGCACAGGGTTAGGAAAGGAGGACGACACGGAGAGGAAAAGCATTCCGATGAGGGAACAACTATAGGTTTCCCCAGCTATCTCAAAGTAGAGTATTCCAGCGAAGCTTTCCTAACCCCAAATGGCATAAGGAAAGGCGCAATTACGGTAATTTCTATGGAAAAACCTTTGAGCATTCTCAGACCCCAAAAGTAACCTCCTTTAGGTTTTTCTGGTACCTGCGGACACATCTTGCTAACAGACACACAAAATAAATGGAGACAAAGCCCAGACGCTCACGGTCACAGTTCAAGGCTCTGCGGCCGGAGGCTAGGACGCTGAGCGTGGTTCCCGGGGAAGGAGCCACCTGCTCGCAAGCCCACTGCTCCGCAAGGCTCGCGGCAAAACCAACCACCGCTGCACGCTGTTGCCGCTTTCCACCTCTCACCGGGAAAGGGATAAGCCTCCTCGGATCTCTTTCAGGTGGCCAACACAAGTACAACAGTCCCCCCTTATCTGCGGGGAATACATTCAAAGACCCCAGTTAATGCCTGAAACCACAGGGAGTACCGAAACCTCTATACTGTGGTTTTTTCCCCTGAAGTTTTACTTATAAATGAGGCACAGTAGATTAACTGCAGTAAAAGATTAACGCACCGTACGGACCCTTCTGCTGGTGACGTGCGGGGACCGAACGCCCAAGCCACGAGATGAAGTGAGGTAAACGACGCAGGCGCTGACACGCAGCGTGAGGTTACTACTGACCTTCTGACGCTGCGTCAGAAGCGGGATCATCTGCTTCCGGGCCACGGCTGACCGCAAGTATGCGAAACTACCGACAGCGAACCTGCGGGTGAGGGGAGGTTACTAATGCAGGTCTTCTGTAAAATGCAAGTGGAGTGAGCAAACTTTCGAAAGGCGGGGATACCGGTATACCAAAGCAAATATCGGCGTAGAAGGAAGACGGATCCTGGCATGAGTAGGGGTGCTGTGAAACAGAGTAGTTGTGAAGTCACTCAGGTCGGAGGGCCAGTCAAGATAGTGACTGCAGCCCACATCAGAGGGTGGGTCTGTGTATGTATATATGCATATAGGAGTATACATATGTATATGTGTATAATATACATATATTATTTATTAATTAGTATGTAAGACGCAAAAATACTAAAAATTTCCGCCAAGACAGACTCATAGACTGAGAACAGGTAGGAAGTTGAGCCAAACTTTAAGGAATTTAGAAATTGAGAAGATAAGAGTTTAGTGGGTTAAGCAACTGCCTTCGGCTGGGGTCATGATCCTGGAGTCCTGGGATCGAGTCCCGCATCGGGCTCCCTGCTCAGCGGGGAGTCTGCTTCTCCCTCTGACCCCCTTCCCTCTCGTGCTATCTCTCATTCTCTCTCTCTCAAATAAATAAATAAAATCTTTAAAAAAAAAAGAAGATAAGAGTTTAAATAAAACTGGACAACTCCCCCTACACACCCCTTCTTCTTGCTGCCTTCCAATCTTTCCCCACCTGTTGTCATTATATTTCAAAAAAGAAGCTCTTATTATGACCATAAACTGCCCAGACTATGTATGACTGAAGTCAGTTTGAAGGCTTATAGAAAAGTTGACTAGCAGTTCAAATTTTCTAATACCCAGCTATTCCATTTTAAAATAACCCTCAAAAAGAAGGGGAAAGTCTCATTTCTGTGCATTAGTCCATTCAGGCTGCTATAACAAACTACCATAGACACGGTGGCTTATCATTTATTTCTCACAGTTCTGGAGGTTGGAAATCCCAGATCATGGCACCCGCAGGTTCAATGTCTGGTGAGAGCCTGATTCCTGATTCCGAGATGCAAGGGCCCCTATGTTCTCAAAAGTGGAAGGGCTTAGAGAGCTGGCAGCCTCTCTTTTACAAAGACACTAATCCCATCATGAGGGCTCCACCCTTATGACCTAATCACCTCCCATAGTCCCAAACACCTTGGAGGTTAAGATTTCAATATACGAATTCAGAGGGAACACAAACATCATATATCTGAATTGAAATGGGGGGAAAAATGTATCTGAGTAGTTTATATAATAAACATCAACTATAGTCACCAAATTAAGAATAAAACTTTAGAAATATATCTATGTGTATTAAATACCCTTATCATCACAGAAATAATCCATCATCAAGGAAAGTCTTTTGATATCATAGATAGAAAATAGAAATGTACTTTCTTTTTTGCTGGTGCATTTAAATATTAGCTCTTTTGTAATTGTACGCCTCCCAAGGCTATGTAAGAAGTCAAATTATTCCAGAAGTAAGTAAGACAGAAGGCTTTTCTTATACAAATGATTCTTGAAAATGACTTAAACTTCAGCACAATTCCTTAATTATTCATTGTTCTTTGTTGCACTCATCAGCTCTTTTCTCTCTGTTTCACAACGAAGAGCTAACTTTCCAAAAAGGAAGGGAAAAAGCACTTTGAAAAAAGCACATCACATAATTTCTCTGAGCATAGAGCTCCTCCTGTGCAGAACAAGGGCAGCAGGGGCTGGGGTGGTGCCTCCTACAGCCAGGGGGCGCTCCAAGCAACTCACATCCATCAACTCAGTCCTCACTGCTTTGAGGCGGCCATCCTCCCATTACAGGTAAGGAAACTGCAGTTGAGCTACTTGCCCATGGTCACATAGGGAAGGGAGAAAGACAAGTGAAGGTTCAAATCCAGGGACTTCAGCACCAGTTGTGCCATTGATCACCATGCTGCACTGTCCTACGATCCTTCTGTAGACCAAACCAGACAAATTACATGAAGCATTTATTACCTTTTAAAGGATTATGCAGAAGTAAGTTATCATTTTTATTTAGTGATGAAATGAATATCCAAGGCCATTATGAATGACATTAACCCAAGACCTTCACTCTTAAGTTGCCTGATTTGAGAGGCACCTGGGTGACTCAGTCTGTTAAGCATCTGACTCTTTTTTTTTTTAAGATTTTATTTATTTATTTATTTGACAGAGAGAGACAGCGAGAAAGGGAACACAAGCAGGGGGAGTGTGAGAGGGAGAAGCAGGCTCCCCGTCAAGCCGGGAGCCCGATGTAGGGCTCAATCCCAGGACCCTGGGATCATGACCTGAGCCGAAGACAGACGCTTAATGACTGAGCCACTCAGGTGCCCCAAGCATCTGACTCTTGATTTTGGCTCAGGTCCTGACCTCAGGGTCATGAGATCAGGCCCTGCATTAGGCTCCACACTGAGCATGGAGCCTGTTTAAGATTTTCTCTCTCCTTCTCCCTCTGCCCCTCCCTGCTCACATGCTCTCTCTCTCTCTCTCTGAAAATAATAATAATAATAATAATAATAATAAAATAAAAGTTGCCTGATTTGAGATGTCAAATGGGAGGGGAGAAAAAAAGACAGACTTTGCATGTTTCACAGTACCTTAAAATATTATTACTGACATTTTGTCTCACCCTGAGTAAAATAAAACCTTGATAATATGTGATACCTTATGCCTTTGCTGTTCTGATTAAATCATACATGAAAACACTAACCTATTTTGTGAGTGAGATTATATTGACTCTGGCTATAAAGTTTTTATTTTAACTCACTTCATATTTTAGGTCAGATATAAGTAACCTTTAGTATATTATCTGTCACTTCCTGAGAAATTTGAAATCAATTTTTTCTAATTCATTTGAAAACCTATGTGCTGCAATGATCAAAACTCATTGTTCAGTCTTGAATTTAGGTTTATTCTATCAATAAAGAAACATAGCAACCACAAATTTATACTTTTATTACTATTATTTCTAACTTCAATACTTTAAAAGGTATTTCCAATTGTTTTTCATCATTTACCTGTAATTGTGGCAGAGATGAGCCACACCCACCTAAAATATCATCGAATAACATTCATAAAAATAGAAATGTATGATACATAGTTAAATAGTTATATGGCTATATTAAAGTCACAAAACAAAATAAATGTTAGAAATTGTTCTATATCAATGTAAAGCATCATAGTTATCATTACTTTCAAACTTGTAAACAGTTTGACATCCATGAAACATGCATTCATGGACTTCAAAATCTTTTTCTTTACACTGTGTCATATTTTAGACATTTTATTTTCTTTTGCTGTAACCTGCTCAAAGTCATCAAAGTAACTCGAACTTTGTTGAGTCTTAGTTTAACAAGCAAGAAATTTGTGTGGCAAGTTGTGGAATGTCTAATGGTATACAGTCAAAAGGGCAAACAATGCAATGTGGCAACATTGAAAAGTCCACTAAAGGTGCATAATTGTAAATCCTCTTCATGGGGGTTCTCGTCTAAGTAATTTCACTTCATTTGTGGGTGACCCTCAGGTAAACTAGAAACATCTAAGAAACTGCAGAGCCCAAATTCCAGCACTACAGTAATTATTTGAGGGGCTATAATATATAATAATATTTTCAAGAGCTAAATGATATTCTAATATTTATTGTATTTAAGGATGAAGTGGTAATTATAAAAAATTGACTAAGTGGTAACTATGCTTTAAGTACTTACTAAAGGTTTTAGGCACATTGTAGTTAGAAATAAAGAAAATCGATTCAGTTGCAAATACAAATGACTTATGTAGAGTTAGGAAATGAAATGGGTCATTAGGAATCTGGGTTCGATATGGTGATGTTTGATGATATTTTATTCCAGGAAGCTAAGAATCCTCCTATTTGGCTTTTTCACTAAGGCTAACGATGATTAATAGGAAAAGTGGAAATGAAAGGCATTTTATTAATATTAGCCGCTGCCTAAAACACTTCCAAAACAAAATTCCTGGTGATGCTGGACAAAAGCCCACACAGCTCGGGCTGAAGCCTAACAAGGTCTTGATTTTCCTTCTTGCCTGGATTGCTGTGAGCCGCCAGCAATGGACATAGTGAAGCACAGGAGAGAGAAGAAATATAATGGGCTCCAAGGGAACCACAAGTCACTTACTAATATCACAGAATAGCAGCCAAAGAGGCAGAGACAAGCTATACCCACATAAAATACCGTAGAATAATGTTCATAAAAAAAGAAACATGCAATACATATTTAAAAAATTAAAGCAATTTTCATTATGTTTTAACGTTTTAATGACTCTTAATGTTTGGAAGATAAAGTAGCCAGAAAACATTTCCTAGGGGTTCTGTCCTAGTTGAGGGAGTATGATGCTTTACACATCAACTTGGCTACACTATGGTGCCCAGTTCTTTGGTCAGACAGTCTAGATGTTGGGCGCCTGGGTCGCTCAGTTGGTTAAGCGACTGCCTTCGGCTCAGGTCATGATCCCGGAGTCCTGGGATCGAGTCCCGCTTCGGGCTCCCTGCTCGGCGGGGAGTCTGCTTCTCCCTCTGACCCTACCCCCCCTCTCATGTGCTCTCTCTCTCTCTCATTCTCACTCTCTCAAATAAAATCTTTAAAAAAAAATAGTCTAGATGTTGCTGTGAATGTATTTTGTAGCTATGATTTTCACTTATAGTCAGTTGATGTTAAGTAAAGCAGTGAGCCCCATCCAATCAACTGAAGGCCATAAGAGCAAAAACTCAAGTTTCCCAAGAAGAAGGAATTCTGACTCAAACCTGTAACGTAGAAACCCTGCTTGAGGGGCGTCTGGGTGGTCAGTCAGTGAAGCATCTGCCTTCGGCTTGATCCCAGGACCCTGGGATCAAGCCCCTCATCGGGCTCCCTGCTGAGCAGGGAGCCTGCTTTTCCCTCTGTCTGCCGCTCCCCCTGCTTCTCCCTCTCCCTCTGCTTCTCCCCCAACTTGTGAGTGCTCTTTCTCTCTCTTTCTTGCTCACTCTCTCTCTCAAATAAATAAATAAAATCTTTTAAAAAAGAAGGAAGGAAGGAAGGAAGGAAGGAAGGAAGGAAGGAAGGAAGGAAGGAAGGAAGGAAGGAAGGAAGGAAGGAAGGAAAGGAAAGGAAGGAAGGAAACCCTGCTTGAGTTCCCAAACTCCTAACCGGCCCTGCAGATTTTGGATTTAAAACTACAATATAACCTAATTTCCAGCCTACCTGTCTTCCCTCTAGATTTTGAACTTGCCAACTCTACAATCATGTAAGCCAGTTCTGTAAAGTATATATCAATCAATCAATCTTCAAAGAGAAGAAAGAAAGAGCAGAACTCTGAATTACGTGGAATGAATGGTTAATTTGGTAAGGTAGAGACAGGGGCACTTGAGAAATATTTAGATGCTTAAAATATGTAACAATATATTTTATAACCTATGGATGACATATTTATTTTCACCTGGCTTAAAATGATCATATTTGTGATTGTAAAGAAATTCACAATACATTCCCATCAACAGAACTTTTTCATCTCACAATGGATTAACTTTAGTAATGTAAGAACAAATATATATGAAAACTCAAAAGACAAAAATAATAAAGGTAAGTGATTATAATACAACCAAAAATCTTCTAAACTACTCCTAGGTCAAAGAGGAAACTTACATCTCTAACGATAGAGATCTTTGAGAATGTGATATATACCAAATGGATGTATTTGGCTTCACACTGAATGTGACCCCCTAGTGTGGGGGTATTTGGAGGAGGAGTCTATGAGAGGTAACTGAATTTGGAAGAAGTCTTAGGGATGGGACCCCATGATGGGATTGGTGCCATATTAGAGATGCAGAGACCAGAGTCCTCTCTTGGCTTTATGTGAACGCCATGAGAGGGTGAGCTGTCTCCAAGCCGGGAAGAGGGTCCTCACCAGAATCTGACCATAGTGCCACCCTGATCACACATTCTCAGCCTCCAAAACCATGAGAAATAAGTATGTATTGTTTAAGCCACCCAGTCTATGGTATTTTGTTACCATACCAGTTGGTAACCCAAGCTAAGACACTCAACCCACCTAATTTTCTGCAGAAGTAAGCCAACCAAGAGAAAGCGTTTGAGAAAATTGTATACCATTGTGGAAAAGTCAGGAGGCATTTTAACTGCACATTGCAAATGTCAAGGAGCTATAACTTTTAAATAATGCAGTTAAAATGAGATTATGAGTAAGGAACAGTGTCAACCTCTTCCACCACTGGCCACATCAGGAAGGGAGACCACCGAAGACAAACATCTATCCTGGATTGTTCCTGCAGATAGAAATCACCTGGTCAAAGGATAATTTTTCAGAAAAGAAAAAAGTAAAATTGTGGCTCTCATACAGGTGTAAAGTGAACACATGTTAACAGATTTTTTTTTAACTCATTAATGAGGAAGCTGGAGATGTGTCACAACCAGTTTCAGGAGTTAATATTAGAATTCGTTTACATGTGTACAGACAAGAATTCTTTCACATTGCTTCCAGTTACCTGCAATTTATATAGTTGTAACAGAGCTCTCATAGAATCGGACCCACATGATGTCATATTTAGAAAACTAAGTAAAGAGGCTTGTGGGTTGCTCAGTCGGTTAAGCATCTGCCTTCGGCTCAGGTCATGATCTCGGGGTCTGGAGACTGAGCCCCACATTGGGCTCCCTGCTCAGCGGGGAGTCTACTTCTTCCTCTGCCTCTCCCCCCAGCTTATGCTCTCTCACCCTGTCTCTCTCAAATAAATAAATAAAATCTTTTAAAAAAGGAAACTAAGTAGATGCTCCAGCAAATCCTTTGTAGATGCAGAATTTAACAGCTCTGGTTATAGTGACTTCTATATAATATGAATAATATACTACAGTAGATTTCTCTCATCCCCATTTAAAAGGTCATGATATTTATCCATTCAAGTTGGATGGGTTGATATTTATATTACAGGCTTAAGAGAAAACCGGAGCCCACTACAACCAGGTTCTTCATAATTTCTTTGAACACCAAGTTATCTTACATCCATCCTAAAAGTCTGCCCTAAACCAAATAAACTTCACATGAAAGCTGGGAAATCTTCAGACATGACAAAGGAAAAAAGAATGATAAAGGAAATTTATGTGTGGGCTGAACATCTTTCTCCTGTTCATTCTGGATTCAGCATTTTTTAAGAATCTCTCTGATATTTTTTCCCTCCACGTGCAAATTCTTAATGCGTACAAGCAACAGCATTTGTTTCTCTTTAGTTGCCCTGGCTTGGATTTCTAGGCATTTTAATATTTGCAATAAATTCCTTTAAATTGGAAGACAGAGGTGTACACACATGGAAAAGGGCTCACAAAGGTCAAGGCAACCTTGGTTACTTATAGCTATTCATGATTATATGTGGATAGTGGAATTACAGGTCTTCTTATTTTCATATTTTTGCTCTATTTATTTCCCATGTTTTCTGCAATGAAACTACCGTGATTCAAACTGAGAATCAATATTTTTTATCTGAAATTTTTTAAAGGCCATTGGACAATTTAGATGTCTCTTAGAAGCTTATGTTTGTTTCATGTGTAGGTACCATGTTTAAAGGCTTAGGCCAGACATTAATTGATGTACTACTCATTAAAAACTTGTATAGTTTATAATTTTAATAACTAACTATACCCTGCTCATGCTCAGGGGACAAAAGTCCCACTCACTCCACCTCTAGAAAATGATGGGTGTGTTCCTTATGCACTTTGACTGACTTCTTACAGTTATTGAATTAATCAGCACCATCATCATCATCATAGCTAATTAATCATGTCTTACGTGCCAGGCTCCATTCTAGGTACTTTACAGATAATTCACCAATCCTCATAACAATCCTACATGGTGTGTGCTAACATCAACCCCATTTCACAGATGAAAACTTCAGTTTGGAGAGAGGTAGAGTTCCTTGCTCTAGATCACATGGCTAGGTAGTGCTGGAACTGAATTGGATACCAGATGACAGACTCCAGATCCCAAACCCCCAACTCCCAACCTCTCTGTCTTGCTATTGTATGAAGCACATGAACAAAAAGAAGAGGTGGGAGCAACAGGAGCTAATGTGAAGGTCACACACTTAGAACTGAGCAGAAACAGCATTTCTCCTCCAGCTGCACACTAAAGTTGACACTGATGACCTGTCATCATCTTTCCTGAAATGAGTACCTGAGAGTGGGCACCATAAACCTTGACGTAGAGGTTTTCTGCTGGGTCATATTTATATATCAGGCCAAATGGTACATGGGTTAAAAAAATGCTCTGAGTCCTTGAACATAAGCTTTATGTATGATACAGGCAGAAGTGGAATGAAAAGGTGGAGTCTATAGTCAGGGAACACCCTGGGATTTTAGGGCACGTCCTGCCTTCACAACCCAACAACTATCTTCCTTCGAGCTCCACTTGCCTTCTCCAACTTGAATGCCATTTTCAGTCACTTTACAACCTCCTCAAACATGACCACATCATCTTTGCACGATGCCAACCTTACCATTTACCGACCTTGGGGAAAGCTGACCACCTGTTCTTGTTTATTTCCCACTCCTACTTCTGAGCTTCCAGGAATTATGAGAAACAAAATAAAGCCATGGCAGTTGGCTTGATTAGTCTCATTCCCATATCTATTTCAACTTGGGCTTTCAGAAATGTTCACTACCAGTTTTCATTCAGTTCTTCATTATTTCCCTTTCCCATAGTGGTAGGTGCCAGAGAAGATTCCCCCCTCACTCCATCCTTCCCCCTCTACTTCCTCCTCCACACTCAGCAGATTGCCTGCATCCTATTTTTAGAAGGTTAGGGCTGTCCAAATCGAGTCCCCTCTACTTCCATCCTAGCCACCCCAAAATCTGTCTGGCATTCAATCTCTAGGTATTTTCATTCCTGCTCTCAAGAAAAGCACATCCATCCCTTTGACTGCAGTAGTCACCTCTAATTGAGCTCTTTGCCTACCATCTTTCTGCATTTCCCTACTTCATTCTTTATCCCTTCGCTCTTGGAAATATGTGTTGTCTCCCTCTTGACTTAAACTTTCAAATATGGCCATTTCCTGCTATTTAAGCCAAATAAGAGTTACCAGCTTTCTGGTTTTCTGTATCTGAACCTTAATATCTTTGTTCCACATCTTCCTCAGTCAACCAGTTCTTTATCACATTCATTTATTCAACCAATACGGATGTGCACTCCTAGTATCCGGCTCTATTCTAGTAAATAAAGTAGGCATAAATACCTGTCTCTTGAAGCTTACATTGTAGGGGGGGAAACAGGCAATAAAATGGACATAAAAGTAAAATATAGCATATGTTAGATCATGGAAGAAAAGTAAATCAGGAAAAGGAGAACTAAAATGTCAGGGGATAGGAGGCTGAAGTGAAGTGAAGAAGCACTGGGAAGGGGATTTTGAGTAAGAGCCTGGAGGATGGGAAAGAACTTGCTAGGCAAACATGTAAGGCAGTGGTGCTCCAGGTAGGGGAGCAGCAAGTGCAAAGCCGTGGAGGTTGGAGTGTACCTGATGTACATAATGAAGAGGCCATGGGGCTGGAATATGGTATATGCAGAAGAGAGTGGTAGGAGACAAGGTCAGGAAGATATAGGAGGGGAAGGGGGGGGAACCACATCAAATCGTGCCCTTGTAGGTCACTGTAAGGACCCACTTTGGCTCTGAAAGTCTGTTTCCGTCGGCATGGAGAACTGACCCAAGAAAAGAGTGCCTTTGCAAAATTGTGGGTTAGTTTTCTCATATATAACATTATGCAGTTCAGGACTGTCACAGTCATAGGAACCCAAGCTCCTTTTACGTCTGCGTTCTGGTTTCGTGAGCTTGTGACTTCCATCTTCAAGATCACCTCATGGTCACAAGAACGAACACTGGAATTCCAGCCAATGCCAGGCAAGGGCTAACCGCATAAGCCCTTTTAAAAGGCATTCTCAGAAACCTCCCAAAGACATGTTCTGACCTATCGTTGGCCATCCCTGCTTTATAACAGAGGTTAGGAAGTGTTGAATTTTAGCTGAATACATTGCCATCTCCCCAAATTAAGAGCTCATTAAGGGAGAGAGGACAATGGGGTTTGAGTGGACAACTGGCTGCCCTAGATGGTTAACATTTTTATAGCTTTCAATCAGAAAATGAAGGATCTGGATAAATTTAAAAGTGGAATTCTGAATTTGGCAGTTACTCTATCCACCAAATAAAGGTATATAACAAAAAATACTATTTAAAATAAGAAAGGAAACCAATTTTTGAAACTATTTCGATGAGTATTTCACCAGTGGAAACATACTAAGGAAACTTGGAAAGCTCTTTTATTTTGATATGGGAATACAACCGAAAACATGACTCTCAAAGATAATTATGAGCAAAGAGGCACTCGAGAAGGCATGGATCTACTCTATGCTTATTATGGCAGAGAAACATATTTTAGTTATGGGGAAACCATTCCACAAAATGTGGACCAAACTTTTATCCTCTGAAACACTCGTGTCCAGAAATCCTCAGGAGAGATGATTATGCTTGAACAACATTTTACCAACTTAAACGTTACATATTTGTGTGGTGATATCAAACAAAGCTCAAGAGGAAAAAATAGATACAAGAGGTAAACTAAGTATTCATAAAATTAAAATGTAGAGGCAATATTAAGGGAAAATTTTCCAGTACCTCTGCTGGCATGTTGAGTAGGGGAAGGAAAGAGAGAGATTTGCAATTTTAAGTTCTTCCTTAATCGGAAAACTCATCCTTTCCAGGCTCTTTATTCCTGAAATCCTCTGTTGAGGTCATAAAATCCATTGAAGCCCTTGTTGCTCCCATTTCCAGGTTAATTTATTTTTATAAAACTATTCCAGATCCTGTAAGGTGGTTTTCACTAAGACCGTACAACCTTCCAACACTACAACCTTCCAACGCAGGGGAAGTCTTATTTCTGAGAAGCAGAAGCAGTAAACCCAGAGTCATTCTCTGTGGGCGCTAAATGAACATTAATTAATGATGAATGGAGGATACTTTACCATCTGTTCAGCACTGATTCAAGATACACTGTTGTTATTTAATTGGATTATTTTTAGTCTCCTGGTTTCAGCTGGGTGAACACTAATGGCTGGAACTGTGAGATGCCCAGGCAAATCATAACTCCCATTTTGAATTCCTTGTCTGGAAGGGTGGCTAATTATTGAATGATAAGTACATCCAAATAGCAATGAAAGAAGGTCTTTTCTAACATTTAGTTTTCCAAAAGTGATAGAGCATTCCCTCTTCAGTAAAATAATTCAAGCCGTGTATAACAAGGGACCGCCCGAAGGACTGCGAGCTAGCGGAAGAAAAGACAAGGAAAACATTTTTTTTTTAAGAGGGAAAAGAAAACAAATGGGATTTACATGCACAGTAAATAGTGCAACATTTTCTTTTTTGTCATGAGCGACACCCCGCCCCCCCCAACCCGGATCAGAGCTGCCGTGCCGTGCTGCCCTCTGGAGGGAAGCCCTGCGACGTGCAGTAGGACCAGCACATACGATTTCCATTCAGTCTTTTCATATTTATAATACAATAGCCATTTCCTGTGAAGGAGAAATTGAGCTGTTTTTAAAATTACCTAAGGCAAGAGGTTTCCGAGAGGTTACACTGACTTTATTTCAGACTTTCAAATTAGAATTAAGAATAAGAAGTAAAGATATTTACTTGGTTATACAAGGGAAGCTGTGGTTCAATTTTAGCTTACTTTTTTTTGAGTTCGTGGATTCCAGGCTAGAATAATCGATAGCCCTGAGTGTTTTATCTGCCCCAGTGAAGGACTTTATTAAAGGTGTGATTTTCCCTGGCTTGCTTTCAGCTGCTCCAACACAACACAGCCATCTCAGATATTTCATGACACGAGATATAAAAGACAATCCCGATCATGCTTCTAAGATGGATGCCCAGCATAGCAGACTGTACGGAGTACAGAGGTCAATTGCAATGTATCATATTCCAGTTCCAGCACATGCCAGATATGTGACCTTAACCTCTATAACTCTCAGTTCTTCCTCAAAAAAATGCACATTTTAATAAAATCTAGATCACAAGGTTGTGTTGAGTATCACATTAAATGACGCATCTTAGGTACTTTGTAAAGTACCTGGCACTTCCCATGTTTCCTATAGGTACGTATTATATAGAAAATGCCGACCACACTTGTCCTATGGGAAGCTTAACAGCTACCACTCACCCAAGCTCCTTCTGAAGGGTCATTTTCCCATGGACCCCATGATTTGAACCCAGGCCAAGGTGGATTTGACCAGAGCAGGGAGCCTAGTACAAGGACATTGATCTATAGGCTGATGAGAGACCCACAAGGTAGCCTACTGCAAAATCTTTGCTCTACAGATATGACTGTAATTAACTGAACCAAGAAAAAAACAATCCTCTTGGACAAGAAGAATGAGACATGTGAAGGGAATCCAGTGACGTCTGGGGCAGAACCTATACGACACATACGTGGGGAAATGCAGTAAAGAGACATGGAGCAACAGAACGCACAAGTAAGCAGGAACAGGAGGCAAGGGGACGGTCTGTAGCGGCAGACCTGGTAGGAGAGACGCGGACAGGGAAAGCATGAGTCAGCACAGTGAGCACACGACAAAACACACGCCTATGGCCCAGGGGACCATGAAATATCCTGGTCCCTAGAGCCAGCGGTCTGTGCCATTCTCTCGGCTGGGTCCCTTCTGTCGCGCCTGGGTAAGGGCCGAGAGGGTATTTCTGGCAGCAGTTGGCCCAAACCAGGTCAACTTCTACAGGGCAAGGAGGGCTGTGAGCAGCCACTTTTCGCAGTCCTCGGTCCCCGGGGCCCCCATGCAGACAGTGGCACCAAAGAGCAGACACCTGCATCTAAAGCTGAGCTGCCTGTTTTGTCCCCCATGTGGACTTTGCCAGAATCAGCAGGAAAAGCTACTCGTTTTTACTCCTCCCAAAATTACCTGGAAAAGGCAGGCTCAAGTTAACCCTTTATACTACTTCACCAACTCTCTCGTTCTTTGACTCCCTTCTTCCAGACCTTTCCTTCCTCAGCTCTTCCTACATCTGTGTGTACTCTGCTGTGGAAAAGGCAGGCTCAAGTTAACCCTTTATACTACTTCACCAACTCTCTCGTTCTTTGACTCCCTTCTTCCAGACCTTTTCTTCCTCGGCTCTTCCTACATCTGTGTGTACGCTGCTGTACCCAGCACCTCATCCCCATACTATTCTCAGAGGTGCTGTTTTCTTGATTCTACTTCTAACCCTAATTAATAATCATTTAATAAGCCAGTAACAGGGGGAGGTTGAGTGTTCTTCTACCAGACACTGGCCTGAGCACTCCACATGAATTAAACCATTTTATTCCCCGCAACAGCTCAGTCAGCTGGTAATGTAATAATCTCCATTTTCTAGATGAAGAAACTGAAAGACAGTGATTCTAAGTAATTCATTCAACATCAATCCCCTGAGGTTTGTAGGTATGGCTGTTTATGTTTGATTTGCTTCTCCCTATATCATTACAATAAAATCTGAATACCCAGCTTAACATATATGTTGAAATAACACAGAACATGTGGAACAGTTTCTTGAAGCCTTTTTAAAAAAAAAACGCCTGATGAAAACTCCTTAATATATTTTCACATGCATGTGTCCTTAAATATTTTTCCTTTGGAAGCCAGAGTCAATACAAAGAGATTATCTCCCGAAGCAGATGCATAAAGAACCACACTTGGGCCCAATACAAGCAAGCTGGATGTGGTTAGGAAACAGGGGCTCAGTGTGGTGTTACAGACAGAAACAAGAGAAGAGCAAGAGGAAGTAAGGTCAGAGTGGTCACTGGGGGCCAGAGCGTATAAAACCTTGTAGGATATGGTGAGGAGGTTGGTAAGGCCAGCAGGGTGGCCATAATTTGCAAGATAGGAAATAGGGGAAGGGCCTAACATGATCTGTGTTTTAGAAGGATAACCCTGACTGTTGTTTGCAGAAGGGAAAAAAAACAAAAAACAATTGGAATGTGACGGTAAAAAAAAGCCCAACCAACAATCTGTTACAATTATCCAAGCAATAAACGCTGGCAGCTCCAATTTGAGATGAAGGTAGTAAGAGGGTAGAGAAGGCATGAGATTCTGGGTACGTCTAGGAGGCGGCTGCAGGGATTTGCTGATGGACTGCACGTGACACGTGCGTTCCTCTTCTATTGCTGCACAACAAATGACCACAGAATTAGCAGCTTAAAACAAAAGCCATTTGTTGTCGACAGTTTCTGTGCATCTGGAGACCAGGCGTGGCTCCGAGGAGCCCTGTCTTCAGGGCTGCACAAAGCGGAAATCAAGATGTCGGGTAGGCTGCACTCCCAGCTGAGGGCTCAACAAAGGAAGGACCTGCGTTAAAGCCTCCTCGGGCTGTCAGCAGAATTACTTTCCTTGCAGCTGTAGAATTCACTGCAGCCTGCTTCTCCAAAGGCAGCAACAGACATAGAATCTCAGCTCTTTAAATTCTCTGACTTCAGGAAATGTGTAGGTCCTTCAATAACAGGCTCACCTGACAGGCTCAGGGCCACCCAGGATAAACTCCCCCTTTGACCAACGTAAAGTGAACTTATTAGGGATCTTACCTTTTTACTTTTACCATATAACGTAACATAATCGCGGAAATTGCATCCCATACACTATGCCTTCTTCTATAGCATAGAAGCACGTCATCGGTACCACTCGCGAGGGGAGGAGCGTGCACAAGAGTATGCATACTAAGGAGGAGAAATCATGCGGGACACCCGAGGATATGCCCACCCCCCAGAAAGTGTAAGAGAAAGAGAAGAGGCCCGGATGACTTCAGATTTTTTGCCCAAGCAACAGGAAGACTGGGAGCTTTCATGTGCTAAAATAGAAAAGGGTTGAAGGTTTGGCGCAGGAGTGGAGAATCAAGAGTTTGCTTTCAGACATATTTTATTTGACATGTCTATTTGATATCCCTGTGGAGATGTCAGAGTAAGCATGAGCAAATTGCAGGTGATGTGGGAAGACTGCATGATTGTCCAGGCAGAAATTAGCATGTGGCTCCTGCCTGGGTGAATTATCCATGGTGCGGCTTCCTCGCCTTCCATCTTGATAGTTCTGAAATGGGATTGGCTCAGTGCCCCACTGTTCATCAGCCTGGGTCCGTTCCCTCGTAAGAGAGGAACATAATAACAAGAACATATTACTTCACTGTAGTGAATGTCACAGTAAAGCAGACTGGATTTTCCTATAAATACAGGGAGCACTTCTGAACAGGTCTAGGGAAGCACTGCTAATCTTTGATCTAATGACTCCCATTGTTTCTGTGAATCCATGACTGACCACCTCCCCTAACCAATGGACACATTCTTTCCTTCACTCAGAAATTTTCACCACCACAACCACCATAGAGTTCTGAAATGTGTCCTGAGTGGGACTCCTCCCTCTCAAACATCTCTGCTTTGGTTTTTAAATGAGATGCTGCTCCAAAATGTTATATATTAGTTTCCTAACTCTCCAAGAACAATTTTATCACCTCACTTCCCAGTTTCTTGAGGCTTACCTAATTGTAGCCACATACCGCCCGATACCTAATGAGGTATGCATAATTTCCAAATTTGCCAAGGAAAATTGAAGCTCAAAAGAAGTTAAAGGACTTCCTTTTAAGTCCCACATCTAGAAAGGATTGGGGAAATTCATACTCAGGTCTAGAAAACCCCAAAGGTCACATTCTTTCTTAAATATCTGCATTTTTAAAACTGTGCTCTGTGTAGCCTGAGGGGTGAGGGGAGGAATAAGCCAAAGAAAATTGGAAACTTCTTCCTTCCTGTGTAGAGCAATTAGAAGTTAGGTGACTAGTCCTACAGAACAATTGTCTGTCATTCTCCCAATATAGTTTCAGTAAGTGGAATAAGCAGATTAATACATCTCCAAATCCCTATTTCCTCCTAAAATCACTATTGATCC
Source organism: Zalophus californianus (assembly GCF_009762305.2). Lineage (NCBI taxonomy): Eukaryota > Metazoa > Chordata > Mammalia > Carnivora > Otariidae > Zalophus > Zalophus californianus. The sequence continues at coordinate 143,321,926 of NC_045599.1, read as the reverse complement.
TTCAATACCTAAGTTCAAATGACTTTCTAGTGAACTCCCCAGACAAAATCAATAGCCCTCTCATAATGTTCAAAACAGGCATCTATTTTAGTACATACCATATTTATTACAATTATTTCCCTTTCTGGCTGTCTCCCCCACCAGTCTAGGAGTGTCTTAAAGGTAGATGTCGTTTCTCAATCAGACTTATATCTTTAGCACCTAGGACCGTTCACCTGAGCCGAAGGGACATTCAGGGACTGTTGAATGAAGGAATAAAAGAATAAACAAGTGAACAAGCAAAGGAGCAAATGAATGTTTTATGACCCATCACTGTCACTGCGATTGCAGTAATATAATGCCTAGAACTGAAGGGTCCAAGATAGAATTCTCTCCTATTTGCTAAAGCTGATAATAGACAAGTTAAATTGTAGATTCCAATTTCACATCCTGGCATACGTATAATTTTAAATAATAAGTCATAATGGCTCTTATTTGTGGAGTATATGTTCACTCTGTGCCAAACACTGTGTTATACTTGTTACATACATCATCAGTTTTGAGCCTGACAAAAGTATGAAGAAGGGAGTATTCCTATCCCCATTTCCATATGCTGTAAATGATACGAAACTATCCTGCAAAATTCACACCTTTAGCATTTTACACGGCCAGGATTTAAACCCAGTCTGTCTGATTCTAAAGTTCATGCTCCTCAACACGACTTTATAATACCCTTAAAAATGTTGCTAAATAAGGAAAGAATGTCCACTGGAAAAAAGACAGTCTCTTCAACAAATGGTGTTGGGAAAATTGGACAGCCACATGCAGAAGAATGAAACTGGACCATTTCCTTACACCACACACAAAAATAGACTCCAAATGGTTGAAAGACCTAAACGTGAGACAGGAGTCCATCAAAATCCTAAAGGAGAACACAGGCAGCAACCTCTTCGACCTCAGCCGCAGCAACTTCTTCCTAGAAACATCGCCAAAGGCAAGGGAAGCAAGGGCAAAAATGAACTATTGGGATTTCATCAAGATAAAAAGCTTTCGCACAGCAAAAGAAATAGTCCACAAAACCAAAGGACAACCGACAGAATGGGAGAAAATATTTGCAAATGACATCACAGGTAAAGGGCTAGTATCCAAAATCTATAAAGAACTTATCAAACTCAACACTCAAAGAACAAATAATCCAATCAAGAAATGGGCAGCAGACATGAACAAACATTTTCCCAAAGAAGACATCCAAATGGCCAACAGACACATGAAAAAGTGCTCAACATCGCTCGGCATCAGGGAAATCCAAATCAAAACCTCAATGAGATACCACCTCACACCAGTCAGAATGGCTAAAATGAACAAGTCAGGAAACGACAGATGTTGGCGGGGATGCGGAGAAAGGGGAACCCTCCTACAGTGTTGGTGGGAATGCAGGCTGGTGCAGCCACTCTGGGAAACAGTATGGAGGTTCCTCAAACAGTTGAAAATAGAGCTACCATACGATCCAGTGATTGCACTACTGGGTGTTTACCCCAAAGATACAAATGTAGGGACCCGAAGGGGTACGTGCACCCCAATGTTTATAGCGGCAATGTCCACAATAGCCAAACTGTGGAAAGAGCCAAGATGTCCATCGACAGATGAACGGATAAAGAAGATGTGGTATATAAACACAATGGAATATTATGCAGCCATCAAAAGGAATGAGATCTTGCCATTTGCAACGACATGGATGGAACTGGAGGGTGTTATGCTGAGTGAAATAAGTCAATCAGAGAAAGAGATGTATCATATGACCTCACTGATAGGAGGAATTCTTAATCTCAGGAAACAAACTGAGGGTTGCTGGAGTGGTGGGGGGTGGGAGGGATGGGGTGGCTGGGTGTTAGACATTGGGGAGGGTATGTGCTATGGTGAGCGCTGTGAATTGTGCAAGACTGTTGAATCACGGATCTGTACTTCTGAAACAAATAATGCAACATATGTTAAGAAAAAAGAAAAAGAAGAAGATAGCAGGAGGGGAAGAATGAAGGGGAGTAAGTCGGAGGGGGAGACGAACCATGAGAGCCGATGGACTCTGAAAAACAAACTGAGGGTTCTAGAGGGGAGGAGGGTGGGGGGATGGGTTAGCCTGGTGATGGGTATTAAAGAGGGCACATTCTGCGTGGAGCACTGGGTGTTATGCACAATGAATCATGGAACACTACATCAAAAACTAATGATGTGATGTATGGTGATTAACATAACAATAAAAAATTTTAAAAACATGTTGCTAAATAAATCAAGGTCTGAAGTAATTCAATGTGGAAGAAAAAAATAACACAGATCCAAAAGTGTATCGTTTTGCTTTGGTTTCTATGACTATTTGTTCAGTGCTCCGGGGTGTGTATACTTTCAATAGCTATTTTATTGGGGGACATTTAGACTGACTCTGGAGAATCTCTTTTATCACTGCAGCATCTACGGTTGGCACTGGTTCCAGTCTCTCTGATGAAGCTGTTTCATCTGAGATTTCTTTGCATTTAATGTGCGTGTGTGTTTTACACTGTGTCCAACCATTCTGGTAGTAGCATATGGTTGGTTTTGTTAATTGGGCTTTTTGTTATGCTGTGTCTGCAAAGCTTTTTTTAATTTATATTCAAATGTTTGTCATCCTCTGGCAGTCTGTTTTGTGATGTCTGTGTTTGTTTTGTGACCCAGGACTATAGCATGTTTTCCAAGCTGTGTTCTGGCACATTGTTTGAAGATGCCCACCATGTGCTGGCTTCACACTACAATATAATTCCTGCTCTGTTTCCTTAACAAGCCAGCAGAGTTGGCCCTTGGAGAGAGTAGGGGCAGGGGGGGATGTAGGGGGGGGGGGTCACTGTTTCAGCCCATTCTAGGCAGCTACATTGTTAGGAATGATATAGATGAGACAAAAGTTGGCCTGCTTATCACATACAGAATGCTAGATGGTTCACATAGCATCAAACATTCCTAAAAGCCTATCTTTTGCCAGGTACTGTTCATGGGCCAGGCTCAGGAGATTCAGTAAAAGGTAAAGTAGGGAAGCCACCAATAATGTTACTGATCCCAGACTCTTAAGAACCTAACTGTCTGGGTTCAAATCCCATTTCCACTACTCACCAGCTGTGTGACCTTGGACAAGATACTTTACTTCTCTGTGCCTGAGTTCTACCTATATAGTATGGAGAACTATAATATCTGTCATAAAATTTGTGGAAATATTAATGAGCTAAGATCTATAAACACTTAGAATAAAATGCCTGGGATATAGTAACATTCAGTGAGTGTTAGCTATTATTACTATCATTGTTTTATATAATTTCTAATAAATATAGAGATCTGGTTAGGGCAAGAGGTACTACACATCAGAAATTAAAAGACCAAAGGGATCCAATCAATATTCCTCAAACTGCACTCTGCAGAAAATTAATAAATTTAAGGAAAAAGACTTCTGTGGTTAATATGAACAGGAAATGCTAAGTTAAACAGATGTCCATGAACATCACAGAGCCTGTGTTAGGCAGATGTGGGTTGCGACTGTCCAAGGGGAAAGAAAACATGAAGCCCCCAAGCTTATTAAATACAGGACCTTCATCTCCACATGGGGTCTAGATGAAGGGATTTATCTAGCCTATCAGCCTAGTATTAAGGGACTAGTTTCCATAGAAAAATCTTTGGGAAGTTCTGATCTGAGGAAAAATGTGAACAGTCACGACTAGCAATTACAGGGAAGTTAAAGTTAAGGAGAGAAATCTTGTTCCTATGTTAAAGATCCAATTCTTGGAGATTTAAGTGCAAGTGCAGTAATGCAATTATGTGACTCCACCTATGTGCACGCACACATGTACACAGAACTTGTCCACAACACAAACCTTGGTGTCACCATCAGAGACCAGATCCTGTGACATTTTTGGTATGTCATCCTTTATGGCATGACGTTTGTCGAAGGAGAAACCAAAGAGCTTCCAAATCCCCAGCACGGGAAAGAGATGAAATGCAGCTGGGATTCTGCTGATGGCTGGCACTTCCAAGCTGCTCATGTGAAATTGTGTAGAGAATACTGTCTCCCTCCCATTTTGCTTCTGGTAGAGAATGTAAAAATACATTGACTTGTTTGTTTGTGCTATAATTTGTCACATGTATTTCTAATTGTGAAAGAGTTGGAAAAGACAAAGGTAAAGAGGAGCCCCAAAGGGGTGGGATGGCAGGAGCCAGAAAGCAGTCATGTCCGGGCAACATCACTATACAGAAGCATTTCCTCCCAGCTAAGGAACACTTATCTTTGACTCAGAAAAGTTTTTATGGGGCGCCTAGGTGGCTCAGTCGTTAAGCGTCTGCCTTCGCTCAGGTCATGGTCCCAGGGTCCTGGGATCGAGTCCCACATCGGGCTCCCTGCTCTGCGGGAAGCCTGCTTCTCCTTCTCCCACTCCCCCTGCTCGTGTTCCTGCTCTCGCTATCTCTCTCTCTCTCTGTCAAATAAATAAATAAAATCTTTTAAAAAAAAGTTTCTATGGAAATATTTGACCAGTTTTAATGTAACTATAATTCTTCTGCATGCTTTCTACATTGTGCTAGGTGCTAGGAGGGAAGTGGTGGGTCTGACACAAGAGTCTCTTCACGTCCCCATGGCTAATCACACAGGTGTAGTTCACAGCAAGGTAGCTATGGACGGAAGTGGTTCAGGAGCTGTGAAGACACATAGATGAGTCACTTAACTCAAGCCGGCTGGGGAAGAGGCGGAGTACTTCCAGGGGAAGTGGGAGTTGAGCCGAGAACTGGAGTGAACAGGAGTCAGCAAGATGATGATGCGTGGGAGAAGAGATGAGTGTGACAACAGAGCAAAACCCAAGGGCAAGAGAAAGAAGTGCAGGGCTGGGAAGCAGAAATCAGGTTACTATGGTTGCAGTGCAGAGTCCAAAGGAGCAGAGTGGTGAGGGTTGAGAGGGAGAGGTAAGTCAGGGGCAGACAAATGATTTCACAAGTCAGGTTGAAGGGCCTGCAACTGCTCCTGAGGCTTAGGGGCAGCTATTGAACTCTTTAGGACTCTGTTCTAAACAGAACAGGGAGGCGATCAACTTGACCTTCGGAAAGATAACTCGAACGGCTCTGAGGAAAATCAGTTTGGTTGGGAACAGTATTGGCGGCCAGAAGACCATTTAGGAGTCAATATCTGTAAAGAAGGCAAGAAATAACAAGGGATGGAGAGATGTGAGAGGTGGAGGAGGTAAAATCTGTGACTGGTTGGATGTGGGAGATGAAGGAGGAGGAGGACTCAGGATGACTCACAGTTTCTTGGGTGTGGGGGCCGCTCACTGGTTTGGGAACAGAGAAGCAGAACAGGGTGAGGATAATTAACTTAACTTGAGAGATGTGGAATCCAAGATGCCCAGTCAGCTGTCTACACAGAGATGTCAAACGGGCAGTTGGATATGTGGATCTGGATTTCAGCTGTGAGTCATCAATGCTGGAGACAGACTCAGGTGGTGTCATCGTGGAGTGAGATGACTAGGGAGAGTATACTGAGAGAGGACCTCCAGGGGAATTCTCTGGGAGACAACCAGAAGACAAAGTACCCCCAGGGAGACTCAGAAACCATGAGAAGAACTGCGGAAGGAAAATCATCAAGAAAAATAGAGGCAGCTACCATGTGATGCTAAGAAATGAGAAAGCTGAAACCTGAGAAGCATTCTTTAAAGGCAAGCACCGCCACCATTGTTTTAGGAAACCAGTAGCAACAGCAGGGTGAGTGTGTTGAAAAGGGGATGAAGATGAGGAAGGGGGAGGAAGGTGTGCTCTTGAGGGGAAGTGATTTGATTGGGAGCTGAGGGAGGACGCAGGTCATGGAAGGAGCTTTTCTCTTGGTACCGTGTTCATTGAAAGAGAGGAAAGGCTTGGGTGTTTAAATTCTGATGAGAAGGAGCCAGTAGATAGGAAAGAATTATCTGGAACAATCGAGTAAGGTCTCTAAAGAGGTCCGAAGGGATAGGAACATAAGCTCATTCGTCCTCGGTTTTGTATTCATGCCCCCCAAAACCACAGGCATACATCTATCGTATTGCCTCCCTACAGGCCTTGTCAACCTCCTTTCCAATAGCTGTGTATAGTGAACTCTACGCAGGCAGGACTTGTGTCTTACTCATCACTGTATCCATCACGCCCATCATAGTCGATCAGTACACACGTAGTTAGATAGAGCAGGTGATTTTTAGTATTTGTATATGCAAATTTTAGGAAAGAAGACTTGGCATAAGGACGAGAGGCCACAGCATGTTATTTCAAGGCCCCAATGTGTCTCAAACTTAGCAGTAGCTCAACAACATCCTTTTCTAACTCAAACCTTAAGACTCTATCAAGAGGCCGCATGGTTTAGCATATGTCCAGTCTGCTGCCTTTGGACCCAGCAGGCCTGGGTTATTCGACCACTTATTAGTAGTGGTGGACCTCAGACAAATTGCCCCACATCTCTTAATCTCCATTTCTTGATCAGCAGAAGTTAGGAAGAAGACAGACCTGAGGTGGAGGGACAGGAGATAGAGCAACCCCACAGAGCATCAGAACTTTCCAGATTGTTAAGGAGCAAATATTCAGAACCAAATGTGTTCAGGATTCAGTGAAGAAAAATCTAATGGAGCTCTGCCAGATAGATATTTTTTGGAACTTGCTTTGTTCATAACAAAGAATGATGTTTTATATCAACATTGAAATGGTACATAAGATTGTTTAAAACATGTGTTCTCTTGAGCTCCCCTCTGGTAGACTAGTGGTCTAACCAGCCTAATACCACACAGCTTGCAAGTAACAAAGCTAGGATTCAAGTGTAGATCTAACATGAAAACTAGATCTCAAATCCCTCCCACAAACCTATTAGGAAAATATAGACAACCCATGGAATAATGTACAAAAAAAAAAAGATATCCCATAGGGTAATAAATGTGTGCACTGGTGCTCAACATCACTGATCATCAGGGAAGTGCAAAGTAAATCCACAAGCAGATACCTCTAAACCCTGACAGAATCACTAAGACAGGAATTGCTGGATCAGCCAGGCATCTCATCTGTAGATCACAGGAATACCTTTGGAGTTACTGTTCAACCAGTCTTATCTTGGAACACAAAGATTTCAATGAATTGGATGAAGGAATTTGAATTTGGTCTATGATGGAGCTCAGAGTTTGGCTTGACTTGGTTTGGTCCAATTTATCTATTTTTGCAAGTTATAGTGCAACACCTTCTGAGAAAACTGATTTTTCTCTTTCAATTCTCAATACTCCCTTCACAGTCTAGCTGCCAGCAGGGCAAATTTTATTTTTATTGCTATATATTAATCTTTGCATATATATTCATCGACTTCCTCAGTTATGACACGTACACTTTCTTGACATATTATATTTTAATATAAACTCACAAAAAGCAAAAAGCCACGAATTTCCCATTCCTACTCTGCCTCTCTTCTCTTCACCTTCCTGATTTGTGGTCCACCTCCCCACCGCACTGCTCCACCTTCTAGCCCTGTGAACTGGTGGACACGCTGGCTTTTATCCAAACCCTCCTCCAGAATGTGGCTGCCCTCTGAGTCAACACATCTCCCCTGAGAAAGTAGCTCCCCTTTCCTCTCCTACACCCTGCCTCCTCCTTCCCACAGGACACCCCTTTGGCTGTGCTGGATTTTCCCACAGCCCCTTACTGTGGCTCACTTTAGGTTAGTCTTCTACATGTTGGGTCTATTTTTCTCTCCTGGTCTATATATTTCAAAATGATGTTGATATAGGGTTGCGTTGTTTATTTCAGAAAATTTCCATTGTTTTTTTATTTGATATTTCAGAAAGGGCTTTTTATTACATGGGGGAGGAAAGAGCAGCTTTTTTAAAAAATCAGAAGTTTCTTTCCTTCTTTCTTTCTTCTTTCCTCTTTCTTTTCGTTTCTTTTCTTTTCTTTATAGTTGTAGATACACTGAAATAACACCTTGCTCTGCACCAAGAAAAGTTCTTATAACCTACCTAAAAGTAGTTATGAAGATAATATCAGAAGCCTCCATGATTATTTTTTAAGATTACTTTGCTGACACCTACTGGACAGGACTCTTACATAAACATAGAGCACAAATAAGGCAATAAAGATTCCCTATTCTAATTGTGATACATGAACTATTTTTTCAAAGAATAAAATGGATGGGATTAATTAATTTTTAAACTCCTTGTGTGAATCCAAATTAACTTTTTATTCCTTTTCCTTTTTCTCTTTCTTTCTTTCTTCTTTCTTTTCTTTCGGTAGGGAATGTATAAAGGTTAAACATTTCCAGCTTTTCAGGTTGGAAAGAAATGGTATCACTTTCCTTTACTACAATAATGAATTGAGAAAATCTGTACTTAACAAGCTATATCTAAATCGTCATATTCCTGATGATAGATCTTCCAGGTTAACAAAAACAGATGAGATGAAAAAAATATTTTGTAGATTAATCAGCTGGCTTTCAATGAGAAGTTAATGTGCGCTCTTAAGTCATTTAATAAGGCCTTTTTAATCCCAAACAAGCATTTGTGAGCATTGGGAATTCCAAAGCAAACAAGAGTTGTATTTCAGATGGAGCCAGTGAACTACGTACGAGTGAAAGAATACAGTCAGAAAGTCCTGAAACGAAAACCTGATAATGCCAAGGCCTTGTATTGGGCTGGAGTGGCCTTTTTCCATCTGCAGGACTATGACCAGGCTCAGCACTACCTCCTGGTTGCTGTCAGTAGGCAGCCAAAAGACGCCAATGTCTGGCGGTACCTCCAGCTAACACAGTCGGAACTCAGTAGCTACCATCAGAAAGAGAGACAGCTCTACCTGGGCACGTTTGGTTAACAAAGAAGAAAGATGCTCCTCCAGGTGAACTTGAAAGTTAAAGACCGGAGGGGAAAACCTGAGCCTCAGCAAGAGAAATTAACCCCATACCTCTGACCCAGGTGGATTTCTGTTTTGTTTCTAGCCCTGCACAAACTCTTTGGCACTTATGCAGTCTCTGTCTTTTGGTTGTTTTGTTTTTTGGTTTTTTGGTCTATCCATCTATGTATTTGTATAGCTTTCCATACATGATATTCTTGGGGATATTTGCCTTGAGAAATACAATCAGCTATAGGTGCAAAAAAAAAAAAAAAAGGGTTCTCTGCTCAGCAGGGAGCCTGCTTCTCCCTCTCCCTTTGCCTGCCTTTCTCTCTCTCTCTCTGTCAAATAAATAAATAAAATTTAAAAATAAATAAATAAAATAAAATAACATACCCTTGAGAAGCTTCTACTATAAGCCAGGCAGTTACAATTTTGTCAACTTATTTGTCCTCCATTAAATCTTGGAATTCATGGACTTGGATTTGACCAGCACCATAGATAGCACTAAACAGATGTACCGAATGTTTTATTAATGCAACTAAGCAATGTGCAGTCGTTTCCTATTTTGAGAGAGTTTCGCTATAGCAATATGTGAGGGCAATTTTGCCGGCTCTAAAGATGAGTTAGAACTAATTAAGCATTGACTTAGCCATGTTAGCATACTGCCAGATTGGTAATGGATATTCAATAAGTCTCATTTAATCTCCAAATAACCTTGTAAGTCACAGTATTACCCTTACTTTATAGATGAGGAAACCCATGCTTAGAAATTAGGTAACCAGCCCAAGGTCAAGCAGATAGTGAGCAGGGGTGTTCTGATTTTATACCTAGTGCTACTTCCACCATAAAATATCTACCTAATATTCGTATTTTAAATTAATTTCTTATGTCTTAAAATATCTAAAGGAAATAATCTTTGCTCCCAACAGATATGATTTCCTGGAATTAGTCAAAAAGCTTATACATATGTCTGTTTTAAGTTGAAGAATATGAGTGTGTGCTGTACAATTATATGTATATTTTTAATAACCCATGGATAAAGAAATGAACGTATAAAAAACAAAATGTCCTTGGCTATCCAAATGTTGCCATGACACTGGTCTGCTGGGACAGGAGATTTCAAGTTGAGCTCTTAGCTACTAGGATCCACAGACCAATTCTTTAAGGGGCTGTGAGAGCCAATCCTGGGGACTACCTAGAGAAGCTGTAGAGCTCTCATGATGTGGAGTGCATTGTAGCTAACAGTGGAGTGATCTGTCCTCTATTTGGTCTGTGTGTACAAATGGCAGTTTAGATTTCAAAAACAATATCCATTAAAATCAGTTGAGGAATGATCAATTATTCAATAGTTTCTGGGAAATAGTTTCAAAAGATAGCTCTATTTCACACCAAAAACAAGTTCTTATCACATTAAATATAACTGTAAAACCATAAAAAAATATTATACACTGTATCATGAAAAGGCTTTCTTAGCATATCACTTAGCTAAGCAGGTACAGGGATACACACACACACAAACTGTAGAGATATTCTATTGTTCTTTCTTGTCAGCGATCCTTCCTTTTTTTAGTAAGAGAAAACTTCTAACGCTTTCAGGAACCATTCCTTCCTATTGCTCAGTGCCCATGACTCATCACCCTACCTTCCAGTTCTAGATCAAAACCAAACCTGGCTCATCAGAGCCACATCCTTCACACCACTTGACATTCATGGGCATGTAACCTGAGCCAGTGCAGGCAAAGTCTTCCAAAGACTTTGTTGGAATTCTTGGGGAATAGACTCCCTCTTCAGGGTCTTGGGAACTAAAGATCTAGTAAGTCTGAACCTGTTAAAGGGGTGAGGGGAGATGGGGAGGGGAGAAGCGTTCAAGGGGGAAAGGTAGACCGTAGGAAAGATGAGGAAGGAAATGAGAGATGAGAGAGGAAAAGGGAAAGGCAATGATCAAGAATTCTCCCTATGCTACGCATCTTTGAAATAAATTGTTTTAGACTTGGGATGGTATTCGAACCCCAAAATTATTTTGAATTATGGAACAGAAGGGAGTTACCTATTTTCAAGGGTTGAATTTCTTTAAATGGCTATATCCAATCTTGCTGTATTGGAAATCCCTCAAAATTAAGGCAGAAAAATGGCCCACTGATGGGCGTGAAAAATACTTTCATTAAGAAAGGAAGCTGAATGTGTGTGTTTTCCATTCTGTTGTATCCAATACAGGAGTCTAGCTAAGAACTCTCTTCCTTTCCCTTTATAACTCTCTGTTGAAATCCATGGACTTTAAGGGAACCTTAAGGATAATGTGGAGGTTGTGATTTATTATTGTTCAGAGAATTTTAATGATCAGAGAAACTGAGAGCTTATGTTAGCATAAAATACTTAATATCACCTTCTGTAGTTACCAAAACAGCTGCACAATTATGTCAACTAATTTCTACTTAATCCATTATTGGAATAATTTATTTATGAAGATTAACTTGAATAGCATTGCAATCAGTAGGAGAACTGGGATGGGGGAAAGCATAAATAGCATAAATAAATAATGAAGTGAAATATAAATGAGAAGAGACTATAGAAACAAGTTAGTGCTGTGTGTTCTCCCTTCATATGAAAGAAGAGTACAAAGGATCTCGTGTGCAAATATCCCTGATATGTGGAATGGGCTGAGCTCCTGGGTGTCAGAGAAACTGAAACTAACCAACCACTGTCCTCAAAGATATTCTGTCCACATTCTTGTCCCTGCCTTTTGCCAGTATTTGGGGAAGAATCCATCATTTTCTAGTCATTTTGTTTTAACAACTTCATTCGGTCAACTATGAAGGGCACTTATTCTGCACTCTTCATATGTCCAGGTGGAAGAACGTCCACTGAAGGAAGCCCTCAATTGTCTCTTCTGCCTCCCTCATTACTTCTTGAATAGCAGTTGCCCAAACTGCCTGTGACTAGGTGGGCAAGTTAATTCTGGAATAATGTTTGGCAAAGCTATGTGGGGCAAAAGAGAACCCTCATTCTCCAACCAGCTTTATTTGTAAAAAGTCAAAGCAATGATGTATTTTAAATTTCCCTCTGTCCAACTCTTGAATCAATCCATCAGTTGATTCAAACAGAAATCAGACAAGGAAGAGAGAAATTAAGTGTTGCCTTCTTGAATCCCAGTGATTCAGTCATTAGAGTTAGGGTCTAATACTATATTTAATTCAAAACTTCTCCTCTTCCTTTACTCTGACCTAACCCATTATCCACATGCCTCCAGTGGGCAAGAGTGTGGTTCATTCTTTCACTCTTCTCCTCTCCTCTATTCACTAGGCAATGCCCTCCTTCCTGACCTCTGCGATAGCCCTACTCAACTCTTCTCCCTCACAGCCTACAGTTCCCTCATCCCAGGAAGCTGCTGTATTGGCAGGAGGGGTTCTTTCAAGATGGCTTGAGTCCAGTCATCCATCATGAGAGGCAGTATGGCAGCCAGACCCGTGGTATTCCATTTGCCATCCACATGACCTTGAACAAGTCTCAGTGACCCATGTATAAAATGGAAAAGCTAAAATACCAATATCACGTGGTTGCTTAAGGATTACATGAGCTAATACACACACACACACACACACACAAATTAAGGTATTTATTTGGAACAGAGCATGAAGAATTGCGTACCAAAGTGTAAAAAGCAATGCAAATATTGGCGGTAAGTAATTAAGTTCCATGATAGTGCAACAAATAAAATGGAAGAGCACAGAAGGTCAACAAAGAAGCCAAGAAAAGAGACAGTGAAGGAAAACGCAAGGGCCTCAACTCCGGGTATTGGAATGACGGTGTGCAAAGAACAGACTGCAACCACTCAGGAGCAATCAGGGCAGGATGTGGGATAAACTTGAAAGTATTCCCTAAGTCACACAGAGAAGCGTCAGTAAAGGGCAAGAAGCCTTTTTGGCTCAAGAGACTTACAAGATTCTACATCTGACCAAATACTGATTAAAAAATAAGCTATTCTGACGCAGAGACAACTTCTAGGAAGCTTAAATTAAAATTAAATGGCACTCATTCCTGGTGATCTGGAAAACTGTGTGCATGCTCAAGACTGCACCCTTTCAGAGGTGACTAAAGAGGGAAGTTGCAAATGTCTAGACACTGACCGAATGTGGAACAAAACCATAAAATCCCTAAACTGTGAAAGCAGTCTTCAAGCCTTACCTATATACAATGATAAAGCCTTATATATATACAAGCAGGAAATTCTAACTATACTATAGGAGTGTGTATTCATTTGCTAGGGCTTCCTCAACAAGATATCACAAACTGAGAAGCTTAAGCAACAGAAGTTATTGTCCCACAGTTCTGGAGGCTAGAAGTCTGAGATCAATGTGTCGACACAGTTGGTTTCTTCTGAGGGTCATGAGGGAACACTCTGCTCCATGCTTCTCTCCTAGATTCTAGTGGTTGGCTGGCAATCCGTTCCTTGACTTCTCCTGCATCACCTCAATCCCTGTCTTCACTTCCACGTGCTGTTCTCCCTGTGTGCATGCATCTGTGTTCAAATGTCCCCCTTTTATAAGGACACCATACAAATTGGCTAAGGGCCCACCCTATTCCACCATGACCTCATCTTAACTTAATTAATAACATCTGCAACAAGCCTAGTTCCAAATAAGGTCACATTCTGTGCTCCTGGAGGTTTAGGACCTTAAACATACAATTCAACCTTTAACAGAGTGCAAAAGCAAATTGCTCTGATGAAGAATCCACAAACTTGAAAACAGATCAATAGAGATGGTGAAAGTTGAAGAACAAAGAGAAAAAAGAATTAGGAAAAATGAACAGAGCCTCAGAGAAATGTGGGCATCAGCAAACAGGCCAATATATGCATAATGGAAGTACCAGAAGGAGAGGAGAAATATATTCAAAGAAATAATGTCAGAAATCGATTGGAATTAGAAGGTTGGAGTCCTGAGTGTGAAGACTGGTGGGGGGCAGGAAAGCAGGTATGGTAGAAACGTGGCTAAAACATGTTTTATAGCAGCAATATCTGTTTGATTTTAATTTCTGATGTACCCTGTACTTTGTTATTCTACCACCATATAACCCAACTCTTCAGCAAAAATCTACTGTACACAGCAGCCATTTGCAAACAGTGTTGGAAGAATTAAGGAAAAGAACTACGGAGATGGAGAAGAAAGTACTGGGCACAGGTACTAAACAGAAGATCAAGAAATCAAAGCCAGAGTTGACTGAGCCATAAGCAGCCAAGAATCATCTGATAAACTGCAGGAAACAGCGGGCTTCACACTGCAGGTAGGATGGGATTTAAGCTAGTTTTAACTGAATCTGCAGGCACACGGAAAAACCAGCCACGTTGCAATTCTTATTATAAATTCAAAAATGGATAATAGAATTATTGCCCAAATTGTACTAAAAGCTTAATGGCAAAAGAACTTGGTCTTAGTTGCATTTTCTTAACTTGCTACATGGCTTCCAAATACGTCTTAACAATGAGTTGCAGAGCATATAGATTCATATTGCTTGCCTCAGATAAATGTGTGTGTTCTTTTTCCTTTCAGGGTGATTTAATTCACATCACATTTTTGCATCCCTAGGGGAATAGGAGGAAGGTGAACTTTCAACCGGGATTTCTGCTGTAAGATCATTTCGCCATCTTTCAATATGAATCTTCTCAGCAGTGGAAAAGGACTCCAAACTGCTCGGCTGTGGGCTCACTTCATAATACATCAAAGCCTCAGCTCTACCCAGCAGCGAGCCATTCCAGAAGGAACCTGTCATTCTCATCATCAGCAGTGTCTCCAAAAATTGTGTACTCATTTTGTTCAATGTGAACCCTTTTTGTATAACACTCTTTAATAAAGATTCTCTATATCTCAGATCTGAGAAAACTCTGTGAACAGTAAACAAACTGTATGTGAATGAGGAGTGAGCTGAACTCACAGGAATGTCTTCGATTGAAAAAAGTTTCGTCATCTGGGATTTTATATTTTAATGACATGTACCGTTGCAACTGTCTTCTTTTCCTCTACCACAATGTAAAAACAGCCTTTTTCTTGAATGAGAGAGCCTAAGATTATTTTTCCTAGAGTTAACAAGCAACCTGCGGCTGAGACTCCGCAAGGCCAAAGCATGTCTGAGAAATGAGCCATGTAGGCTCTTCGACCCTGAGTGAACCTGAAGGTCAAGGAGTAACCAACAGAGAAAGGGTTTGTGTCCAAGCTGACTTTCAGGGCAAGCTGATAAGGACTAGCTCAGATTAATGAAGGGGATACGGGACTGAATCCCGAGCACACAGGGAATGTATATGAGCACTGCAGCCGGGAGCACTCTACCATTTACTGGTTGTGTCACCTTGGCCCGTGGCAAAGTGAACATCTTACCATCTCCATTTCCTCTTATGTAAAAGGACGATAATACTTTTTAACCTCAGAGGGTTGTTCTGGATATACATGAGACACTGTGGGTAAAACACCTCTAAGCTAACTTGGCAGACAGAGGTTTTTCCCTGTCATCCCTGAGGAATAAAATAAGTCTAAAAATGTTTACAAATAAGGATTGATAATCCCTCAAGAATATTTGTTTGAAGAACAGAGTTTTTGCTAATAAACATGATGTGGAGAATTCGTGACCACAATTTACAATGGAAGGAGGTCTGCAATGAAAACCATTTTTGATGCTCAAAGGACAGCGAAGGGAACACCCATGTCACCAAGAAGCATCCCACCTAATATCACTTCCTGAGAAGGGATTCATTTAAATCAGTCAACACAAAGTTGTTGAGAGACAGAAAGTGCCACAGAGCCCTCATAACTGTGTTCACAGACCACAAACAAGATCCCACTCTCTTGTGTGCAGTGCCTCCTCGTCTGTTTTTTCATCTATGCAAATGAGCAGGAGGCAGATGGCAAAGGTTATACTCCTGTCTCGATTCTAATTGGCATTGTCATTTTCTGCAAAATAAAAGTCATTTCATTAACCAACGCTCAAGCAACTGACTAACTGCTCCTTTCAGCAGATCTACAGAATTTATCTAGGATTGATACTATCCAGAAATGCTTTTTTCAGGGAGCCCCTCAGGGCTGTACTGAGTAACCGACCAGCATGGAGAAGACTGGCGTACACTGGAAACTCTTGGGATTTACAAGAGCCGCCATAAAGTAGCTTTCCCTATGTTTCTAATGAGCCAACAGCCATCGTTTGCTGTATGAAAAGGCAAGACATCAGAGAGGGTTAATGGGAGCAGGTGGGAAAGGCAGATCTGGCCTAGAATATAGGAACCACCCCTGCTAATTAAATGGCTTTGAGCAAGTAACCCAAACTTTCTAAGTCCTGTGTTCATCATCTGTGAAACAGATGACAATAATGCCTACAATAATAATGATGAGTGTCAAATGCACTAATACGGAAAACAACTTTCTCAAACCATAATGCTCAGGCAAATCAGTAGGAATCTTGCTAAAATGCAGATCCTGACCGAGCAGATGTGATCAAGCATTTCTAACAGGCTCCCAGGTATTTCAGTGCTGCTGGTGTTAGCACTATCTTTCTAGTAGTCAGTCTTTAAAGATGTTGTCTCAGGCTTGGCACATTGTAAATATTCCGTAAATATTAGCTTTTATTATGATGGTTCTTATCTATTAAAAACCCCAAATCAGAGAACCCTGCATACTGGCCTTCCTTTCAGCTATGGAACGCCTCTGGAACTCTCCACAACCCTCAGGAACAGTGGGTTCTTGCAAACTCAAGAAAAGTTTGCATACAATAAAAGTAAAATAACATTGGGGCAGTAGGCTGAATATTCCCACCCAAAGAGATCAGGTCCTAATACTTAGAACCTGTAAATGTTACTTTATAAGGAAAAAGGGTCTTTGCAGATGTGAGTCCATTTAGAATTCTGAAATGAGATTATCCTGGATTATCTGGGTGAGCCCTAAATGCCATTACAAGTGTCTTCATAAGAGAATGACCGAGGCAGATTGGATGCACATACAGAGGAGAAGGCAATGTAAGAAGGAGGCAGAGAGAGGCGCCTGGGGGGCTCAGTCAGTTAAGCATCTGCATCTTGATTCTGGCTCAGGTCATGATCTTGGGGTCCTGGGATCAAGCCCCGCATGGGGCTCCACACTCAGTGGGGAGTCTGCTTGGGATTCTCTCTCTCTCTCGCTCCGCCCCTCCCCCTACTCTCTCTCTCAAATAAATTAATTAATTTTTTAAAAAAGAGGCAGAGAGTGGAGTGAGGTGGCCTGAGCCAAGGAAAACTGACAGCCACCAGTAGCTGGAAGAGGCAAACAGGGATCCTCCCCTAGAACTTCCACGGGGAGCACAGCCCTGCTGCCACCCTGATTTTGGACTTCCGGCCTCCAGAACTGTAAGAGAACATACTTCCTTTGTTTTAAGCTGCCACGTTTGTAATAATTTGTTTCAGCCCTCCTAGGAAATGAACGCAACTGGTTTAAGTAAAGTGTTCATATGTATACAAGTGAGGTTGCAAACACCCCGAAAGCTAAGCATTCTACAGAACAATTATTTCCTCTTTGCTGAAAGAAAGGTCCTGACCATCACCAAAAGCACAAAGAGACAGAGGGCACATTAACAATGAGATTTTAGGGCGCCTGGGTGGCTCAGATGGTTAAGCGTCTGCCTTCGGCTCGGGTCATGATCCCGGGGTCCTGGGATCGAGTCCCGCGTCGGGCTCCCTGCTCCTTGGGAGCCTGCTTCTCCCTCTGCCTCTCTCTCTCTCTCTCTCTCTCTCTGTCTTTCATGAATAAATAAATAAAAATCTTTAAATAATAAAAAAAATGAGATTTTATTTTCGGAAATTAGAAAAACCCTATATTCTGCTCTTATGTAAAATGTAGAAAGTTTTGAAGAAAGTTGTCCCTGTTCTCACCATGAGAAAATGCCAGATAAACTATAACATAACTTTTATGAGATAGAGACCTAAAACGGAAGAGACGTTTGTTTGTTATACTTCACTGGCCTACACTAATCTTTCACCTTTCCTAAATGCTTCCAGAATTTTCAGTGAAGCAATTTTTGTAGTGCAGGGGGTGACTGACTCAGAGGGCATCTGATGCCCTCAGTGCCCTCCAGGCTGGAAGAGGCAGGATTGAGCTGTATTCAGCTTTTCACATCAGACAGTACCAGGTTTCACCAGAAAGCACCCTACCTACCATCCCTGACAGAACTGGAAAATGGAAATGGGTTATTTGGTTATCACAGTTTGTTTTTCAAACTTAACCATATGTAAAATGGAGTTTTAAAGAAAAACCTGACAACCCAGAATGCTATACACAATGAAAAAAAGTAGATGAAATAGGGATTTTTCTGGACAACAACCGCTAAAATATGCCAGCAGAAATGTTCCTCAGAAAGTCCTCAAGTAAGTTCATCAAGCAAAAGAAGTACGGTAGCAGATGCAAACTTAGATCTATGCAAAGAAGAGTGAAGATAATGGAAAAAGTTAGGTATATATAAAAAGATATTTCTGGTTTTAATCATTCTAAAAGATAGCTAAGGCAAAATTAGTTACAATGTATGATGGGATTTACAACACGAGTAAAGGTAAATTGGGTAACAATAATGGCAGAAAGGGTCATAAGGTTCTTATACACAAATAATATAATTTAAAAGCAGGCTGTGGTAAGCAAAGACATATTTTGTAAACCCTTCTAAAAGAAAAAATTGCACTATACACTTGTTAAAAACAGCAAGGAAGAGTTTATTCAAGACTACAGCAATAGGGGAAAGAGATTGACTTCAACTCCATTGGAACAAAAGGCAGAGGATCTTTAAACACTGGGATGAGCTAATGGAAAAGTTAGAGGACACTGAGAGCAGTTCATCAATGTACTTGGGCCATATGAGTTCGCTAATTGTTGCTTATTGAAGTCAGGCTCCTACCCTCCCACACAGACTGGGAGACAGAGGCCCTACCTTTCCTGATGGTCACGTTTCAAAGGGATGGCTCCCAAGTCCTTGAGAAAGACTGGTATCTCAAGGGGGCAGAGACAGGATTCATAATTACAAGTTTTCTAAAGTAATGCTCTATGAAAAGGGAGGTCCAGAGGCCCAGAGTCAGGAAGAAGCCCGTATAATGTTTCATTAAGCTGAAGGAAGGAGTAAGGCCAACTGGGCATCAGTCACCCTAGAAATCCTTCAAACCAGGAGAGAAAACAAAAGACCTTTAACTAATAAGCCAGTATTGGAGATCGAATGGGATCATAAACAATACTCAATACAAAAGCAGGCAGAAGAAAAGGAACAGAGATGGAACAAGTAGAAAGCAAGTAGTAAGATGGAAGGCTTAAATCAAATCATATCAGGAATTACACGAAATATAAATGGTTGGTCCATCCCAATTAAAAGACAGAGGTTATCTGATTATACCAAAAAGAAGACTGAATTAGGGGCATTAGGGGGGGCTCAGTCGGTTAAGCTTCCTACTCTTGGTTTCCCTCAGGTCATGATCTCAGGGTCTTGAGACGGATCCCTGCGACCAGCTCTACGCTCAGCACAGAGTCTTCCTGAGATTCTTTCTCCCTCCTCCCTCCCTGTCTGCTCTTTCCCCCACTCACACACCCTCTAAAAATAAATAAATAAATAAATAAATAAATAAATAAATAAATAAATAAATGCAGAGCCTCAGGCCCCATCCCAGCCCTACTGATTGTAATCTGCCTTTGTAACAAGATCCCCATGTGATCTGAGTGCATTTTAAAATCTAAGAACACTGATAGCATCATGCCACACTTCTAATAAAGAATAAACACACAGGTGGTATATGTTCATAGCAGTTCTTCCCACAGGCACAAAAAAGAGGCTAACTCTGTGAGGTGATGGATACATTGACTAACTTGATTGTGGTGATTGTTCACAATGTGTACAAATACCAACTCATTAAGTTTTACACCTTAAATATATATAATTTTTAATTGTCAATTTGTCCTCAACAAAGCTGAAAAACAGACAATTAAAATATATATTCTGCCACAAACTCTCCAGTGTAAATATAAATAAGATAAAATAATTTAATAAACCTATAAACAATTCAGTCAAATAATTACAATTTTTTTCAATTTTTTAGAAAAGAATCTTTTTGCTTCATGGGTTCATAGAGGATACAGAATTCAGCAACAATGTTTTACAATAAAGATTTGAAAGCTGGAGACTAAAAGAGAGTATTAATATGAGAAATACTAGCGGTGCCTCAGTGGCTCAGTCAGTTAAGCATCTGACTTTGGCTCAGATCATGGTCCCAGGACCCAGGGATCACGCCCCGCATCAGGCTCCCTGCTCAGCAGGGAGTCTACTTCTCCCTCTCTCTCTGCCCCTCTCTCATTCATGCTTGTTTTCTCTCTCTCTCTCAAATGAACTAAAAATAAGAAAACAGGAGAAACACTTAAAAAATGCAAGAAACATTCTAATATCATATTTTAAAAGTACTTTTTACCATCCCGACTCTCCAGCTACGTAATTGCGCTAAGCTATTTAAACCGCAAATATAAGTTTCCCCATCGCTTTATTAATGAGCATTAGTAGTCTGCAATCGTTCACACTTTCAAGTAGTGGTTCTGGATCCACACTGCTTTAACGGGAGGCCCTGGTTCTTCCCCTAGATATTTTGATTTTATCAGACTGTAGTGATAGCAACCTGGTAGCAACTATTTTTTAAAGGTCCCCAAATGACTCTAATGTACAGCCAGGTTAAAACAAATAAACAAACAAAAACAACACAAAACAAAACTTTATTTTAACAAATTAAGGGTTTGGGGGTTTTTTTGAGAGAAAGAAACAGCATGAGCGTGCATGCATACCAGTGGGGGAGAGGCAGAGGGAGAGGGAGAATCTTAAGCAGACTCCACACTCAGCATAGAGTCTGATGTGGAGGCTTGATCTCCCAATCCTGAGATCATGACCTGAGCCAAAATCAAGGCAGACACTCAACCAACTGAGCCCTCCAGGTGCCCTACAAATTAAGGTGTTTTTTTTTTTTTAAATACTCGAAACTAGTAACTTTGATTGCAACCCAGTATCTCTTGTTCATTTTACTTCTCCCTTTTGTCATTTCACCACTGGTTGGTGCATGAAATAAAGAATCTGTCGCACTAGCCCAGACAGGGACAAAGAGAGAGCATTGTTTGACAACTACAGCATGAGGAACAGCATCAGACATCAGCATTTAATGGCATATTAGTACACTTCAGTATATTTATGACACACCATGCACAGAGAAATTGTAGAGATTGTAAACTTTGCTTTGGAATTGACTTACAAACACACTCACAGCAAGACAATAAGGACAAAAGAAACCCCAAGAAATCAGGTCTCTTTTAAATTGAAAACAAGGAGGGAATGGCATTGACAGAGCTAAAGTTGGGCGTAATGGCTTATGTAGAAGGACGGCACCTGCTGACCTTCAGGTTCACCTCCTTAGACTGTCCTCAGGCCGGGTGATGGCTGCCTGCCCCACTCCTCCTTATGTGAACTGACCTGTAACAGGTAGAGGAGAGGAACTCCCCTTTGCTGAGCGCTCCGGTCCTGGGCACTTTCTGGTTATCTATCACTCGTTGTCCCTCAGAACAGCCTCACATGGAAGGTACTGTGTACCCATTTTGCAGCTGAGGAAACAATGCCTCAGAAATGCTAATCAACTCCGCCAAATTTATCCTCTGGTAAGAGGGAGATTCCATCTGCGGGTCTGAAGCAATCTGTGGGTTCCAGACGCTCCTCTTTCTCTGGTCACCCTGCCATCTTCCAGCCATAAGAGTGGTCAAGAAAGTATGCCCAGGCAGCCAGCTGGGACAGGGAGCATCTCAGAGAAGAAGTGTTCCATGCAGGACCTCCAGAGACTAGAGTTACTCACATTCCTATTCCTACTGTGCCCCAGATGATGACAGCCACCACCAGGTGATTTGAGCTGGGCAAGTAGATGGTCAAAGTGAGAAAACTAGAACCTTCTGCTGAGCAGGGCTGGAAGTAAGGGCTTGATATGGAGGCATAGGTATTAGCATCCTTACTTAGAACTCTGACTTCTTCCCATAAACGTTTTGTCACAGAGTAGGTTCTATGCCTATGATTAGTGTCATGATTATGTATAAAGATGCTCATGAAAGACAATTATCATTTGGTTTCACTCATATGAGGAAAATAAGAAACAGCACAGAGGACCACAAGGGAAAGGAAGGAAAACAGAATAGGAAGCAAATCAGAGAGGGAGACAAACCATGAAAGACTCTCAACTATGGGAAAGAAACTGAAGGTTGCTGGAGGGGTGGTGGCGGGGGGGGGGGGATGGGGTAACTGGGGGATGGGCATTAAGGAGGGCACACGATGTGATGAGCAGTGCCAAGACTCCCCATAAGTGCTTCCCTAGAGCAGACACTGTGTGCTGGGGGCTCTGTCCCAGTAGAACCATGAGGATGTCACCGCATCAAGATACACACCCACACCATGCAGCAGTATGACAGGCTCTGTCTGGTGTCTTCTTTCCCCATAAGATGTATTGCTACAGATTAGGAAGAGTCTGGCATGAATTGATATTGCTAAGGTCTATTTAATTCCCAGATGATTCCTCATTTTCTTTTACCATTCACCTAAAGACCCACTCATACAATATAAAAGAGGGATATAAACTTTCCTGAAATCAGCTAGCTGATTTTCATTCACAGACAAGACATTGATTTTAGAACCTTTCATATTTGTTCTATGTATTGTACATAATACATATTTGTGTAAGGAATAGTATACTTACATCTAGAGCAAACGTGTTAGTGTTAGCAGGGATCAAAATAATTAAACGTGCAATAATCC
Organism: Zalophus californianus; assembly: GCF_009762305.2. Lineage (NCBI taxonomy): Eukaryota > Metazoa > Chordata > Mammalia > Carnivora > Otariidae > Zalophus > Zalophus californianus. The sequence goes on along the minus strand of NC_045599.1, from coordinate 143,299,270 downwards.
CACACCTCTCCAACATCAACTTTGAAAAGTTGTCTCACTATTTTATGCATAGCCCAGATTTATCTGTAGATTGCCCATCCTTACATGGGCAATTTATGGGTCAAATAACATATTCTGTTTTTTTCCACTGAAGACTATAGGTAGACTGTTAGCATGGGGAAAACAAACAACAAACAAAAATAAACCAAAATAGGCGAAAGCAAACTAGACATATTCATTAGCTATATCTCTAATGCATAATTTCCTGTTTCCTACTACAATCAAAATACCTAGAAAAGATTTTTGTTTTGCAAGAATATGATTAGCTGGGCGCCTGGGTGGCTCAGTCGTTAAGCGGCTGCCTTCGGCTCAGGTCATGATCCCAGGGTCCCGGGATCGAGCCCAGCTTCGGGCTCCCTGCTCAGCGGGAAGCCTGCTTCTCCCTCTCCCACTGCCCCCTGCTTGTGTTCCTTCTCTTGCTTTGTCTCTGTCAAATAAATAAATAAATAAAAATCTTTAAAAAAAAAAAAGAATATGATTAGCTTACAGTGTCCATCTTTTATAAAGACCCTCATTTGTACTACTAATAAATCTTCGCGATCAGAGGTATAATGTATCAGGGGATAGAAGACGTGAACAATAGCAACTTATTATATTCCTGAGACACTAAAACATTTTCACTATTCGCTAGAATAGCAAAAAGTTTCATTGGGGCAGGCAAATGATCACTTTTCAAATGATAAAACACTAAAATGTTTTATAAGCTCTTTTTCTACAGGTCTCCAGGGATTTGCGTTAAGTATTTGCATAAATAAATTATAAATCGATACATCACGACAGACTGAGTGGAGCAAGGGGAGGCTCCACGGAATGAATTTTAAACTGCGTCCACAGAAAAGGGGAGTGCTCACTATCAGCTAGAGCACAGGTTTTGCTTCCTAATCGTTTACAAATCTCCCCATTCTGTGACTTTCCAGGTGGTCTCTTGGGCGTCCTTCATCACATTTAATCTTTCTCCCTTCTCAAGTCCTCACGAACACTGTATTTGGCCTTATTAAAATCGACTCTTGCACAAGTAGTGGGGAAAACTTAATTGGCTTTCCAGGCAACTCTGTTTGTGATTACATTTGATATGAATGTTATGCATATTAGCTAAGCGAAGAAATACATGAAGAAAGGTATTAACAGTAATCATAAAACCTTACCAGAGCAGGGACAGAGCATCGTGCTGCACACTATGTCTTGGCCCTACCCACATGACGCACAGCAAGGAGCAATAATGTAGAGCCCAGTGAAAAGTGGCATTTGGCATACAAATTAAAGACAGAACAAGGCTCCCGATCTTGGCCCCATACGCACCCAACATAAACTCAAACTTGGAAACAATTAAGCTTGCCTACAAATCCAGAGCCTTGGGCAACTGAATGGAGTCCTAAACCAGAGAAGGTACAAAGAAGGCATAGGGAGAAGACTCATTAGCCAAATTCCCCACGGTGGTTTGATGAGTGTTCCTAAGAGGGAGGAATCTTAGATTCTACCGTAAAGGCACTGAAATTCTAATGTTAGATCATAATACCACTGGCATTTTGTAATGAAAACTCTGAAATCCAGGGGATAAGAAAGCTATTTTTTAAAGGCTCATTTACTCGTTCATTGTCTTAATCGCCAGAATTACTGCTAATAATTGCATTCTAACAGTGTCCGAAAAGAAACCTGACCCTCCTTTCTATCTGCCACCCCACCCCACTCAGGATACTTCTTCCCACCCTTGGGTTCCTTCCTTCCCACCAAATCTCTACATTTTCGTTTTTTCTTATCCAGATGAGAGAGTAGGATCCAACCCATAAGTACTGTCTATTGGGCTTCCCTGCTGTATGGTTTTTCCAGGCTGAAGAACAGAACCCGGAAATCCCCTCGGGGGCAGATTGGGTCAACAACACATTCTGCTCTTGCCTCAGTCAGGTTCATTGTGTTTCAAGTGCAACACAGAACGAGACTCGCCATTTAAGATAAGAACACGTTCATGGGTTCAGGGTCTTAGCCAAGCTCCTATCTGATTCTAAAGCTGACCTTGAATTCTCTATTCTTCACTGTGAAGGTATATGTGAACTCTTCAAACGCACATGTTGGGTACAACAGATGTCAGTCAATTGACAAGAATGCACAAACTGCAAAATTTATTACAACTAAATGCCACAAAAATTACAAGCCAAAACTACTAGACTTCCTTGTGTTTTCACAACCTACTGATTTGTTTATTGGTCTTCTAAAGCATTCACCCAATCTGGAGGACCATATTGTGAATATGAGTAGACCATTTGTTTACCCTTAAGAGGCATTATTTTGATGGGTTGCTGGGGGCTACTCATCAACAGTCATCAGTTACACAATATAATTTTTAAAAATCACTCTAAGTACTTGCAAGAGAAAAGTCCTTAAAATGTAAAAGCAATTATGCACCTCACCGGGGCCTGACATAGGAAAAAAAAAAAATATGCTGCAGATCTGGGGGTGGGAGGGGGAAATATTATCTTTAAGAGAAAACTGCTCATGTATACATTTTATTACTCTTATCATTACTCAAGATTTTTGTGATGCAAAAAATCTGTAAACTACATTATCAGTATATACTAACATATCTAATTTTTTAAAATTCTATACCTTTGAATGAAAATTCATCACTGATAAAGATATTGCTGATGCTGTGCATTTTGTCTATACTGGAGAATCCTGCAAGCCATTGAACTATATAACATTTGTGATTTGCCTCACCCTGTCTCCTACTGTCGAATTCTTTACAAGACTTTTCCATCACAAACAGCATTTAACACTAAGAAGTACTTCTCACTCCAGTGACTTAGAAACACATGATTTCCATGGGCCACTACTCTGTAGCCGGCAGCAGTCAAACAAGGTTTGAAATTCCATTTAGGAAGCAGCCCGCCTCAGCCCTGCCACTCCAGGCTGGGCTATTGTCGCCCTTACTGTGCTCACTTCCTCTCATTAGGGAGCAAGAGAAGACTCCCCAGGACTGGCAGGGCGGAGATGTTTTCCCTCATCCTTCAGATCTAAATTTAGATGTCACCTCTACAGAGCTGCCCTTCCTTAGGGCGCAATCAAATTAGGTCTCTGCAGGGAAAGAGCATCCATGGTAGAGAGGCTGCTCAAGAACACCTGGGCTGTGCCTTTGCCGTGTCCCCTGATGGGGACCTGGCCTCGCTGGTGTTGAATTGGTTCGATGATTGCCAATGATCCCTCCAAGAGAAGCTCAGAGAAGACAGAGGAAGTGGAAAGGTGATGTAAGCCCCATGCTTAATAGAACAGTTCCAGTGTGGCAAAGTGTTCTCTTTTGTCTCGATTCTGGAAGGACTTTACTTGCATCGAGAGAGTCACCGGCAGCCCACTGCACAGGAGAACCAGGGGACCTGGAAAAGCCAGACAGAGGCTGCTTTGGCTCAGGGGCGCTCCTTGCTGCTATTAACGTTTTATGTCCTCAGTTAGAAATAAATGGGGACAAACTGAGGGTTCTAGAGGGGAGAGGGGGTGGGGGGATGGGTTAGCCTGGTGATGAGTATTAAAGAGGGCACGTACTAAACGGAGCACTGGGTGTTATATGCAAACAATGAATCATGGAACACGACATCAAAAACTAATGATGTCATGTATGGTGATTAACATAATAAAAAATAAATAAATAATAAATGGGGACGCTGTAGTGTGGCTTCTGCCTGCTAATCCATGACACCTGAATGGCTGTGGTCTCCGTCGCTCTTCTCCTAGCATCCGGCCTTTTCCTTCATAGCACTAAAGTCCCAATGTTCATACCTCCTTCTATGAACCTCACACACGTGTCATATTATACATTCATGCATGGAGATCATATAAAGTTACATACCTGAATAGTCGCTTATTCTCTGTGTCTAGTCCTCTTATGTGAAGTCCTTGAATTCGGGGAACATGAGCATTTTTCCCCCCATTGTTCCTGACACATGGGAGTCAGACAAACTGAAGTAATTTTCTAAGCAAATCAATATTGAGCTGAAGACAAAGACTCTGCAATGGCACCAGGACACTCGCTGGGTGTTGTTTTCTCCTCAGGCAAGCAGTTAGTTACTCTCTCCATCACCCAGAAGAGTCAATGAGTTAGTCCTCTCTTGTACCCCCACCCCATTCAGTAGAAGCTGAGAACCTTTCAGTGGGTGGGAGCTGCAGGGTGGGAGATGGAGGTGGAGCAGAAAGGGGCTTCATTGGCTCTTCACTTCTTCAGCGACATTCCTTGTTGAATTAGTCCCTAAAAATTTCTAGTTGTTTCCATTGTGTCCTTTCCTACTTTGGTCTCAAACACTTGTACATACACACCAACAGGGTGATTCACAAAATTAGATAAATTATGCATTTTCAAGTAACTTGATAAGAAACCTCGTTTTGAAAGCTTATTTCTGGATACTCAATAGCACTTGCCCCCTGGCTAAGAAATAGCAGTTGTAGTTCAGACATTCATTCATAGCTTTTTACTAATTCACATCATTTCTACATTTTATTTGTTCTTCAAAATAAAATGATTGTGGGCACCTGGATGGCTCAGTTGGTTAAGCGACTGCCTTCGGCTCAGGTCATGATCCTGGAGTCCCGGGATCGAGTCCCGCATCGGGCTCCCTGCTCGGCGGGGAGTCTGCTTCTCCCTCTGACCCTCCCCCCCCCCATGCTCTATCTCATTCTCTCTCTCTCAAATAACTAAATAAAAAAAAAATCTTAAAAAAATAAGATAAAATGATTGTTTTACCGATTTTCACACAATCAACTGGTATATATTAATTCAGACCAAAGGAAGCTGCTCAAATGAAAAGAGTATCGTCCAAGATGGGTAGGGTCACATGAACCCCTCAGGCCTAGCTCTGACCATAATTAACATAAAAGGAGAGGGACCCAGACCTGTCTCTTTGCAGACCTTCCTCCCTATAAAACAGTTCATCACCAGAAACATGAAGTTAGGCAGACGCGAAGTTAAGCAATCATTTGTAGACCAACAACTCTAATTTAATTTTGACCAAGTTTTCTAGTCAGTAAGTTACAGACAAAGCAGTTTATAATTTATAACCAGGATTTAAAATAAAAATGTGAAAAGTTCCACAGACAGTATTTTCTTTATTAATAAAAGCCCACGTGGCATCCCCCCACACCAACAGACTTCTATTCTTTGCCTCGTCTTCCAATCATTACACCCTTTCAAGTCAACCCGTTATTTTCTGAGGTATGCCTTTCACTTGATAGTACGTGTTTACCATTTCCAGGCTAAGAAAGCTTTGATCCTGTTTATCATGGATGCCTCATATCCCCCAACTTCCTTAAGTATAGACTCAGTATTGAACACAGTAGGGCACTCACACTGTTTTCTGTTATTAAATACATTTTGATATATTAAATTACTTCAGCCTTTTCAATTATTTTCTTGGCATAGATTTCCAGGAGAGAAGATAAGGCTCAAAGCATATGAATATTTTTATGGCTTTCTGTGCTTGGATATTTAATTATTTTACAAAAAAGATGGGTTGATTTCCATCGCTCTAGGAATCTCTAAGCATACCACTTTTACAAAGACTTCACCACAATTCACTTTCAGCTTTAATTTTTTTTTATTATAACAAATATCAGTATCTCATTATTATCAGTGGGGATGAACATCATTCTATATGTTTATTCTCTAGGATTACATGATTGGCTATTCATCTATTCACATTCTTAACCCATTCTATTTCCTCCCATTTTCTAAAAGGTCTTCCCAAATGGCTGCTTGAGCTGTGAAAACAAATCTCTTAACCTGATCTAAGTGCAAAAGGCCACAGAAGCAAAATCAGCACAAACCTGCCATGTTACCTTAGAGAACAGGGCTGTTACTAGAACCACATTAGCAGAAGAATAATCCCTTCAAGGAAATGTGTGCTTGACCTACCCAGTCCTTAGACCTGAAGGCATTACTGTGGATTTGCAGGCCACACTTCATTAGGAAGTTGTAAGTTTTGCTTTTAAATCACCAAATAACTTTTCAACAAACATAGGGATTGGTCATTAAGGATGAAGCAGGTTAAAAGTAATTAAGTGTCCAACTAAGGAGTAGGAAAACCTACACAGCTCATTAACTGCATGATCAACCTGATTTATACAATGTTCAGCACTCACAGACAAATAAAGGTTAGGATAATTTGGATTTTCTGAAGTTTTGGGTGGGGACACATCCCATGTTACTTGACATCACAGAGAAGGGCAACCCCACGGAGCACCCAGTGTTCAGGGACCTGTGCTGTCCTGAGGTCCACAGCGGCGATGTAGTTCAAGTCCGTTCGGACTGGCTTCTTGTAAATGGGGCAGGAATAAAACCGAGGATCTCTTAAAGCTACAAAAAAATCCATAAAAAAAAAAAAAAACTTGGTGAATTTCAAAAATTAAGCAGCCCAAACAGCGTGCAGAGTCAAATTTGTGCATTCTAAAGATCATTCCAAGGTTTTGGTAGAATGAGATTCTTCCTGAGGTCAGACAGTCCCTAGATGTGAAGCAGATGCAACTGCAGGTTTCCAGGGAGTGTGACAAAACACCCAGACATCTTCAGGGCTATCCCGCTGCCCCTTGTCCCATGTCCTTGACAATAACCCCTGCCCACATGAAATGACCATGAACCTTCCGCTGCTTCCTTTCTACCCATCAATTCAGCATGCCCCTTCCACGCTTTCTCCTCTACTTCCCCACCAAATCTTGTGCATAGACACCCTCTCCATTTTTCTCTCACGGCTTTCCTTTGGCACAAGGCACCTGTCACTGTTAATTAGATGTCCAGCACCAAGGCTCACTAGTATTTCACTTTATTAAGATCATGATTTCAAAATCCTGCCTTTGACCCTCTGTGCCATAGCCTAAACTACATTCGAAATCACAGGGGTTGTGAGTTATCCATGTGTGCAGAGGAAGGGAAGTGGCTGGAAGCACACAGCCATGGCACAGTTCAACTGCCTGAGATGCAATCTACCTTTTTCAAGTAGACGAAAACATACAGTTTCCAAAACTATGTGGTTATGTGTATGTGGGTCCTTATATTTATACAATGGGGGGGGGGGGCGGGAGGAGGGGTTGGCACAGGGCTTTAAGAAAAAAAGTAAAAATTTACAAATACAAATAAATTAGGCTTTGGAAGAAGCCTCTGCATTGAGCAGCTTGGAACTTTAGCTTCCTTAGCTTCTCGTTCAGTCTACACTGCTCACGTAATTTATCTGCACATCTCCTAGCATCCGGCTCAGGAAGCAATACACTATTTCCTCTTCTCTTCCTAAATTGTTTCAGTACAAACGTGGTGTCTGCACCCATCCATATGTTCCTCCAGAAGGCCAACATTATACATGACCCTCACATAAACATTCAGACAAAAACAGGTTTAACAAGGAGGAGAACGTTGCTTTGGTGAATTCGTGTGACACACTGAAACTTGGACACAGTACCTCTGAACTCTCCACATGCAGTGTTGACATATTGTGGAATTTAGTTCCCAAAACTAACTTGTGCAATAATTTATTTTTCTAACAAATTCTAAAAGCAAGCTACTCTCAGAAGTTAAGATCTCATTTTTTGACCCAATAAAACCTTCTACCTGCTTTGCCATGTGTTTTTAGACCTCCACTGTGATTAATTTTATTGGAAGAAGTTAAGCACTTGAACATGATGATATTATACATTAAGTTTCAATATAAAGTAAGTATTCTAAAGCAGTGATTTTTAACCAATGATGATTTTACTCTTGGGGGACATTTGTGAATATCTGGAGACATTTTTGGTTACCACAGCTGTGAGACTGCTACTGGCATCTGGTGGATAGAGGCCAGAGATCCTGCCAACATACTATAATGCACAGGACATTTCCCCCACCCCCAACAAAGGGTATCTGGACCAAAATATCAATAATATCAAGGTCAGGGAACCCTGTTCTAAAACAAACTCATAGATACTTTACAGTACTTTAAACCTATATGTTTGCTTAATCCCATGAAATTAATCATTAGAGCGAATCTAAATTAATTTAATACCCAATTTTTAAGTCTAGGTGTTATTTTTTTAAATTACCACGAGAATATCATTAGTAATAATTATTAGGCAAATATATCAAAAATTCTGATTAAATAAGTGAATGGCACTGAATTCATGGAGTGTAGTTAATACTAACAGTACTGATTGATAAAATTAAATCCCTTAATCCTGGCATCTGTAAATATATAATAAGTGTTAATTATCGTTCTTCTTGATGCAAATTTGACTAACACTTTAAATCTTGAAGGAACCCACTGTAGTCTCACATTTGGTGCAAATGTAATTATAATATACATGTAATAATAAATATATGTAATTGTAATAATTACACCTTGGGAAGTATATGACTACTTGGATTTTAATCCCAAAAGAAAAGACAAATTGGGAGGGGAAGTAGCATTCTTTTCAATAAGCAGGTAAAAAACAATTCTCTGACATATTTATCCAATTTTATTTATTTGTAATTGCTGCAGAACTGAAGGTGCCCATGCCAAATCACAGCATGCAGCCAACTTCCGCAGCAGGATTAGAAGCCACTGAAAATATCATTTCATAGTCAAAGTGTTGACAGACGCTAAACAACCACATCAACAGATGATTCAGAACCATTAGCCCTAGTTAGACAAATAACTTTGAAGACAAAAATAAACATGCTAGCTAGGTAAAGCAAATCAGCTAAACATGTTTAAAGCCTTAGGGTCCCAGGGCGCCTGGGTGGCTCAGTTGGTTAAGCGACTGCCTTCGGCTCAGGTCATGATCCTGGAGTCCCGGGATCGAGTCCCGCATCGGGCTCCCTGCTCAGCGGGGAGTCTGCTTCTCCCTCTGACCCTCCCGCCTCTTGTGCTCTCTCTCTCTCTCTCTCTCAAATAAATACATAAAATCTTTAAAGCCTTAGGGTCCCAGAAGGAGGAGCAGAGACAAGAGGCTGTGCCTAAAAGGTGAGAGGCCATGGTTTAGGGCCTGAAAGGTTTTAATAAAACACCTTGAGGGAGTTTCATTTTCTAACTATGTCACTTCCCTCGCTAGCCTACATTTTTCATCTAAGTGCTAGTATATCATTGTGTCATATGTTCCTTCCAATATCCAAAACAACCAAGTTACACAGAGATTCCGTATAGAACCTTTAAATCATTCCTTTATTTAACTCCTCTTTGAGAATAACATTTAAGTGATTAAATAGCGAATTCTTATGTATTTCCCTTTTAATCCTTCAACAAACATGTGAGTTAACATATTAATAATAGCAATAATAACAAAATGGTTTATTGTATGCTAACTATGTGCTAGATAGACACTTTGGGTTCAATGCTCTTAACAACCCCATGGGACAGGTACCATTATGAAATTCATTTTGCAGATGAGAGAACTAAAACATAACAAGGTGAGCTATTCGTCCAAGGTTACAAAGCTGTAGGTAATAAGATAAGAATCAAACCTGGCCAGAATGGGCCAAGAGCCTATGCTCTTAATCTCAGCAATAGTCAGAATGTAATATGCGTGTGTGCCTCCGAGGTCTTTGCAGGAGGATGTGAAAATGAACTGGAGATAACTATTAGATGTCTGACTTCAACTTACAGCATATTTGAGACTCCTCCAAAGCCACATGACTAATTACTCTAGTGATAAAACCAGAAGTGCAAGTTAAATATCCAGGCTGCTGGCTCACTGTCTTTTACCTGAGACCATGTGCCCCCCACCCCCTGCCATGTGGCAGGGGACGTGACCACCTTTCGCCTGCAGCATGCAGAGAAGGAGGCCATAGGGAGTGAGAGCTCTCCTCCAAACAGGGCAGAGTCTGTGTCTACTTCACCAGGTGCCCGAAAAAAATAAACTCACGACTTCAAAATGCAAAGAAGCTATCCTCATTTTTAATTTAGGCTTTATTTTGAAGCTTCAACCCAGACACCACAGAGACTCCCTAAATGCATAGTCTTAAGTAGAACACTAACCACAGGAATTCCCAGAGGTTTGCATTCATCCCACATTCTGATACCAGCTTTGGTAGCTGGAAATCATAGGCCAATTTCATACATCTCTACACCTTAAGTTCCCCATCTGCAAAATAGGGATGATATATCTTACAGAGTTGTTGTAAAGATAAAATAAATCAATATATGTGAATGACTAGCATAGCATAATGCTTAAAATGCAGTAGACGTCCAAGGTGTGTTAGATTTCCCCTTTCCACACACACACATACACGTGCCCAGATACACAAACTGAAGGTGCCTGAAATTCCATGGGGCTCAACAGTCAGGAGGCCTCCACCTCCTGGTCACGGCATGGGGCTATCCCACGCCCAGCCCCACATCTGCACAGCGTTGGATCAGGGAGGGTCATAGGGTGATCTTAGAAACACTTTTTTCCTCCTTAGCTGCAGAGACCCTGAGATCCTTCTCACCCTACCGAGTGCCCAAAGGTACACAGAGGTCTTGCTTTGTTCCCCAAAGTTTCCAATCACCATTTTCCCATCACATTGGCTAACACCCTGAAGTTCATGAAGAAGCATCAGTCTGTCTATATAGTGATCTATAGGGAGATGTATCTTTCCTATGTCTGCTTCTTTGCAACTTCCTTTGAGAGCAGAGGACCTAGAGTTGATGTGGCAGGCTTTGCCCTTTCGGTGAATGTCATATTATCTGGGTGACTTTCTTATGATGTCCTAAGCATTTGGGTACATATTATGCAATTTTTAAAGTCAAAATAAATATCTAGACTTCTTTTTGAAAACAAACCAGTCCTATATGGAAAGTTCAATGATGAATTATTTAAACTAAAAGTTACCCTTCATGTCAACATAAAAACAATTTACTAGAAGAATTTTAACTTTAAAACACTGTACTTTGAGGAGTGTCCTTTGGTCATTAGTGATGCTACACCCCTTTAGCTCAATTAGAGCCCTATTCAGTTATCAAAATTAAACGAAAATGAGATTTAGAGTATGAAAAGAGCAATGGAATTTTAGCTTTTCAATCACTGAAAAACACTTCTCCAACAACAAAGCTATTTGGCAAAACAAGTTTCCACCAACTGCTATTGAAACAAAAAAAAAAAAAGAAAGAAAGAAAGAGAAAAAAGAAGGAAAGTTTTTTTTTTTCAGTGCTTTGAAATTAGTCACTTTTTCCTTTGCTTATTTTATTTTCTCCCTTAACTTGCTGCTAATGAGCATCACTGCTGCTGACTAATTCCCAGCAGGGTGAGTACAGTTGTTCTATTAAAATGTGTTCTTAAATAGTAAAGAACGGCCTGTATTATAAAATTATTATTTTATTAATACCATGCTGAGGTGTTCAAAATCATGTTGCAATGGATTTTTACAGTTTAGTCCCAAGATACATAAAAGTAACACCTAACTGAATGTGAGGAAGATTTTTCTTTTACTTTATAAGGAAAACGTTTTTGCAATGTCTCGACTGGACCGAATGATATAATAAAGCAAAATTTCTAAAATATTATTTTGATTAAAAAGAACACTTAATGATTTTTTCTATAAAATAACCACTGCTCCAGGTCTTCACACCACCCTAAGAACCAATAAATCCGAAGTCACAGGCAGCTTGCTTGCCTAAGCTCAGCCAGACACATTTATCCTGTCAGATTCAGTTGGGGTATGTGGAGCACCTGCCTGTTTCTTTTCTGACACCCACCTCTCTTCACAGGCTCCTCTCCCTTCATGCACCTACTTTCTGTTCCTCACGCACAGCATATCCACTGCTACCTCACGCCTTTGCACCTTCACCTTTGTTCCTGGGTATTAGCAGAGCTGCCTTCCATCGCCAGGATCTCAGCTCAATGTTCTCTCCTCAGTGAGCCTCTCCCTGAGCCCCTGAACTATCCACTCGCTAGCATAGTACGTGTGTGTTTCCTTCATAGAAAAGAACTATCTGAAACCAGTATGTGGATTTAGAGTCGATTCTCATTATCATGGGACTTATGTACATAAAATCTCCAGGAACACTAAATTAGCAACTACTGAACCACTGTTCCAAGGGTTCTGAAATACAGGTCCCAAAATTTTCAACCCCTCAGTACATAACCTTACTGTAGGTGTGTTTTTGTTTAAGGACACCTTTTTAATATATATTGTTGATTCATGAACCTTGGACTCATGCCACTTTAACTCATGCCTCAGTGAAGCTTGTGTTAGACACGTATTTTGTCCATAAGGCACGTCACAGCCTTCTTCTGCCTGCAAATGACCTGCCACATGCATGGATTCGGGGGTTACAAATTTAAAGTACAGGTGAATTCCTAAGTGCAGAATCCATGAGTAACAAGGGTCAGCTGTATTTGCTTCCTTTTTGCTGCCCGTCCCTCCTTGACACTGGGTTCCTTAAGAATGGGGATACCGTTGCAGCCCCAGCACCAGAGTAGAGCATGGCAGATGGTCAGTACCAGATACTCACTGAATGACCGAGTGAGCGAATGCTATTTCCCTCTGCCAAGAAAAGTCTATCTCAACTCCTCTCACACTCATTCTTAGCATCCAAGCACATCTCCAAAGCAATCTCCACTAACCTCGCAGGCATTGTTATGAACTCCTGAGTGTGTCTCTATCCTAACATGTATCAAATTCCATTTTAATTGTTGACTTCCTTGTCAGTCTCCCTAACTAGAGGGAATCCCTTATGGGCTTGATCTGTTTCATCATTGGGTCCTTTGCACCAAGATAGTGGCTGACATATATCAGGCGTCCAGCAAATATTTGCTTAAAAAATAAATATTCATAGTTTATAAACTCTCCTCCCTTGACCCGTGTTCCCAAATGTGATATTTATCTAAGGGACGGGGATCCTAGAAGCTGTCTTTCAAAGAGAAATGGTCTATTCCTTACTCGTTTAAAGAAAAATCTATTGTGTTTCTGTCACAAAATCAGTATTTCCTTGGGATCCCTTATCACAGCCACCTCCAGAGTGCATGGCTTACAACAACCACTTCACCGCATATATGTACGTGTACATCATCATGTTGTACACCTTAAGTATATGCGATTTTTATTAAAAAGATAAAATAAATTTTTTTTAATAAATGGGATGAACAGAGAAGTCCCACGTGCGCTGAAAGGTAGTTATAGCTGAGTGAAATGTAATAACAAAAGCCTCCAGAGCACATCAGGCCAATGGTGGAAAGCAGTTTAGGTATTTTTAGACTTGTCACACAGAACTTTGTCAAAGTGGAATAACATGTGTGCTTCACAGACGTGCTATTATGTTCATAGGCTGAAATATGAATCCAGCTTTTTACTATTAGCTACTGGATTAAGCCAAATGGCCCTGAATTCAATCTGGCTTTCACAACGTGGCTTAAACTTCCAAGCTGGTAGAGTCGGCACCTCCAGTGGGCCCTGTGCAGTCCTGCCTCGAAGGCCTCCCTTCCACTCCTTGTCCCATCTCATCTTATCCAACCTTCTAGGCCCTGTCCAGCTCTGCTCCTGAGACACAGCCCCTGGCCACTCCTTCCCATTTTCACCTCCCCTTCTTTCCCACCCTCTATTAACTATTCCAAACACTTGCTTCTTATCTCAACAGCTAACATTTCATGAGTATCCATATATATTTTACCTGCTTTAGTAGATAGGCAAGAATGATCTAGAACCGTGGCCTCCCCTGTAACACTCAAAAAAGTGCCTAGCAGTCAATAAGCACTCGTTAAACATGGGCGTGAGTGCGAATGCTGATAAAATAGTAAAATCCTCAGGACATGATAACAAAAATATGAGATCTTGTGTTTATAACATTATCCAATCTGATAATGCCAACCGCCCCTGAATGCGTAAGACAACTTACTGTTGTTTTCTGCATAAATCCTTATGACAGGCATCAACTCAAAGAGCACTTTTGGTTTGGATTCGGTGAGTTTCATGTTCCTCTTGTCCCAACCAGCACCTTCAAGATACAAGCCATGCACATAGACACCCTCGGTGGGAGGGGCAGAAATGTCATCCTTCATCCACTTGGTGACTTCACTGCAAATCACCATATTGTCCAAGGCCCAGCCTTTGTTGGCCCGAGTTATTTCCTGCTCGGGACAAGAACAAGAGCAAACGACGAAGGGAGTGATTAGTGGTTTATCTCAACATAAAAAGCGTAACAGTGATGAAAGTGTAACCCCAAATTACCCTAATTCAGAGGAAGCAGAATTGTACTTTAAGAGTTAAAAAGATTCTCTCATAAACAATACCCACGTCCTAGTTTAACCACTGTATTTTACAAAGAAATATCAAATTATATCAAATATAAAGATAACAAATAAATGCTTTGGAATTCAAGCTAGCAGCCTGAGAACAAATTGCTGGATTTACCTTCAGGACAGTGTAATTTCTGGTGCCAAAAAGGGACAGGCTTTCTCTGTCTCGTTATAGTCTTAAAACTATACTGACAGAAGAAAACCTTGTAGAAGAAAATCATAATAACACAACAGGTGTAATCAGAACTATTACCTGGCGCATTGCAGTTAAAAATCCTTGGGGGTTAAAAAAACCTGTCATCCAGAAGCAGTGCGGTCGACCATTGAAAACCCAAGAGGTAAACTGGCAGTTTCTTTCTAGAAGTTCAGTAAACCAGAAACCCAACGTACTTGAAACCCATGATGCCTGAAATGCATACATTGAAATAATTAATTAATACAGGCTTAATTCTGCTGTGTAACTAGCTATGTGCACAGAAAAAAATTATGAAATACCAAATTCACTTTTAGAATTTAAAAGTCCCTAAAACATGAATTTCCCTTGGGTTCTGCCATTTAAGTTTTCAAATTATTCTTCCCCCTGATACTAAGATACTATAGAATCAGTTCATCGTCACATGAACTCCAGATCAATCTAGCACTCAGGATGCTGTTCAAGTACAAATATATTCACTACTAATTCTGCTATACAGTAATTAAAACAGTTACTTGAATTAAATTTAATAGGCCTCAACTATTTTTCCTTAGGTTACATTTTTTTCTCCTTAGGTTACATTTTTAACCGCTACACACCATAAAACAGGGTTTCTATTCACATAAATGTGCTCGCTTCCGCAGCACATATACTAAAATTGGAATGGTATTTACATAAATGTGTTCATGGTCTCTTAAAAATATATTCTGTGGATGATAAATCATAGAAGCCTTCCACCACTTCTCATTTTTAATGAGGCAAACAACAGTTATTTTCTGAAGTTCTTGTCCCCGAGAATGAACTTTTATTTCCTCTGATGAAGGAGAAGAAATGGAAACACAGGTCCCTTACTACCAACAAATTAATTGCATTCATTGCCTGTAATATTCTGCCTGAATTCACACGTGGAACTTCTATTATTACAATTGGCATGGGTATTATTACAATAAGGCTGGCAAACACACACATAGATACACACAGACACGTACACACACACACAACCATTCTGCCGGCTACATCAAAAGACTAGACTCCTGTTTTAAAGTGTTAGCAGCAACTCTATAGGTAGGTATCTCCAGATCATATTTTAGATCACTTTACTGTAATTGGAATACTTTATGCATGAACAAATGTAGTGATCAACCTGTGTAGATATATACTGCTTGAATTTCAAATTCTTAAGAATTAATTTGCCTGTAAACAATGAGATTCCAAAGACTGACAGTAAGTTGAGTAGAATAAAAACCTGTAAAAAAAAAAGGATCATAATTTTAAAATTAGGTAACTCATTCTATCCTACCCTTATAGACGTGTCACCTGAAAGTGATGTGTTTATACTGCATTTGATCTGAGGGCACAGGGAATCATTAATGCGAGGGACCCTCCTGGCAAGGATCCTTGTTCAGAGCCTTCGCGGTGCTGACCAAGCTGAGTGAGCTGGTCTGGTGGGGAACGAACCTGCAATGGCTAGTGACCAGGTAGGTTCTCCCTCTGTCACTGGCAACAAAGAAAGTGAGTCCATAGAAAACTCTGGCCTTGGGAATGAATTCACTGAAGGTGAGGAGAGGATGGAGTCTGGTCAAAGCTGATCCCGGTCTCTAAAGCCCCGGGTGAGATATCAGAGTCTCAGTGCTAAATGAGTCTCTTCCAAGAGGCTGTCAGTTCTAACCCTACTAGGTCTCGCCTTCCCGTTTACCTGAGTTGCCTCCAAAAGGCCAAGACTCTAGTCACTGCATGACGCTATCCCATCTCCCAATGCTGCCCTCCCTGCACGTTCCCTCGCCTGGCCCAGCCCCAGCCCTCCGCCCTCCACAGTGCTCCCCGCCACACCCCCAGATCTTCACCACCCCCGACAACGCGTGAACTGCTGGACAAAGACACTCTGGTACTCCTTTTACTTCTCCAAGTAGACAAGTATTTGTCAAAAGCGTATCTGTCATTTAGCACAAGGACCAGTACATGATCAGTAAGCATACCGTTAAATCATTATCTTGTGACCTGGAGTATGTATATCTATACATACTCACATATCTACAGACAAAGCAATGAAAAGTGTTTCTCTTTGGTGTGACTTCTGCAGTGTGTGGGTACACGTGTGTGTGCAGGCGCGTGCACAGGAACACTTCCTTCTATAAAACTAACATCACAGGCTTTGAAGTTCAAGAGCTTGGGTTTAAATTCTGATCCTTGGACTTCTTAGGTAGGTATGTGATCTGGGAAAAGATTTAGTGTCTCCCAATCTCAAGTTCCTCCCCTGCAAAATGAGGGCCACAAGATGCAAAAATTTAAATGCAATAATGCATGTGAATGGCCCAGGAGAGTGCCTGATACGTGGGAGATGCTAAATAGTGTCCTTCCCTCCCTAAAAGCTAAAACTACAGGCCTACCAGGGGATCGGTCCCTAAACAAAAGAACCCTTTTAAGTAAAACTATGCTGTCCTGCTTTCCACTTGCCAATCCCAACTACTCACAACACTAAAGTGATGAAGTAGAGTAGGAGTGGACTTGAACATACTTTCTTCCACCGAGCAGGAATTCTGGCATCAAACATGCAGTCCAGTGCATCTCCTAGGTCTTCACTCATGATGATAGTGCCGTCAATAGCAAGTTTTAGCTCAGTCAGGGTGCTGCGGACCAGAGTGAGCAGCCTCTGCATTCGGTCTATCTCCTGCCTGAGGAAAATGTTCATCGGCTGGAACAGCCCCATCTCCTGGAGCCTCTCTTTCACCTGCCATGGAGACATTCAGCACGTGTTAAAAATGTGACAGCTACTAATATTTATGTAACCGGTTCCCTGGGGCTGCTGAGAAGGCCCCTGACTGTACAATTCCATTAATGGTAACCTTTGAATTTTTTTTTTCACTGCCAGAAAACAAAGAAGAAATATAAAAGGACACATCTGTTAGTGGACCAGCTGATTTTGCATCCCAGGTGGGAGAGAATAGGCAGCCATTCATTCACAGAAGAATATGAACGCATGACCATAATCACCCAGCCTTCCAAATGGCAACTGCGCCTATCAGGAAATGTTCACGTACCTGGCGGCCTAAGGCTGGCAAACACACACACAGATACACACAGACATGTACACACACACACAACCATTCTGCTGGCTACATCAAAAGACTAGACTCCTGCTTTAAAACTTCCTGTTTTTTTCCATCAAAGCATCCTTCCATATTCATCCACCGACCAACCCACCCACCCATTCATCCATTTCCATCCTGTAAGTATTTATTGAGCATCTTCTCTGGATCAGCTATCCTGCTGGGCTGAGTTGCTTTATCCTAAGGCAGCACTGACAATTTCAGCCAAAGGAAGGGGACTCTCCTAAACTTCATTACTTACCACGTTTATTTATGTAACCGCTATTCTATTTTTAAAACTTTTTATTGCTTCATAAATATTTCAACCACTGTTAGGTATGAATGACCTCTTTCCTGATACTATAAGGAGAGGTACTTATTAAAGCTGATAGTGGTTATCGATTTTCTCCAAGCAAGTGATCAGTTTTCTCAAGGGAAAATTTTTCCCTTCGTAATAGGTCCTTGAGTTCAGTCTACAGCACCAGCAACGAAAATGGTCTGCTTTGTGGAAAATAATAAGATGCTAAAGCAACAAAATGCTGCAGGTTTCTTTTTTGAAAACCAGGTAAAAAAAAGTGTTAGACAGCCTGGGGCATCTGCTAAGACTACATGGAAAGTCAGTCAGTCACTGGTGCTTTTATCCCAGATTTTAAAATGTTTTCAGGGTAAATCTTTTCACTAACATTTGCTAAACTGTCTTAAAAAAGTGAACTTTCCTAATCATAAATTTGGCTTAAAAGTTACTTACATATTAAAAAGACAAATCAATTTTCAAAACCCGTAAAGCTGCAGAGTTAATGATGTAAATACAAACTCCCCAAAATTAGGAAGATCTGAATTTTAAGATGTGCATTAAGTTACACAATATTTTTTAGATGATCAAGGTGTTTTGCTCTAAAAATACATTACTTTCCTTTGAACAAATGGCAATGTGATGTACCTCCAGGAAAGTTCTGGAAAAGCAATCCTAACCCATCGGTACACACTTAGAACGTAGTTACGAACATGAACATTCTTGTCAGGGTTCTTTACTGTTTATATTTCAAAATGATCACACTTACAGATTTAAAAACTTCTTTTTTTCTGGTTCTTCAGGAAGTGAGTTTTTTAATATGTTTTTTAACTTCAGAAAAATCATTTTTTGCCCTCTGTCCTTACTCCTCGCTCCCTCCAACCAAACAGACACATCCACAGCTGACATCCTGTCAGAATGTCATCAACTCACTTCAAATGGGCCATAGTCCGGAGGCAGCTTTTCCAGCATATCATCAGCCAGCCGGGCCACCACAGCCTCCCGGGTCTCATCCCCTCCACCAGAGCTGTCCTTGGGTTGGATGCTGAGGATGGTGTCCAGCACGTCCTTGGCCAGCTTGCTCTGGTAGGTAATGTCGGCATTGGGATGCAGCCCGAACACCTCGGGGCTGTCGTAGGTAGGCAAGCTCTGAACAAGAAGCACCCCAGATTATCCCAGATTGCTGACGTAAGCACCAGTTAAATTATACTGTCTTAGGAAACAAATATTTTTATTAAGATAAGTCATGTTAACATGTGTGTCAACTATACTCAAATTTTAAAATAAATAAATAACATCAAATAACCCCCCCCCCACCAAAAAAGGTAAGTATTTACATGATATATCTTATTTGTGTCAGGCTGCAATCTCAATAATTTCTCCAGAAAAGAATCAAAAGTTGGCTTGAAATAGGATGAACGCTGAGAAACATAGCAAGGTCATGGTTCCTTAACATCTCTGCACCTCAAGCAAATTCAGTCACAGAGATACTGTCTTGTTTTAGAAAATATGAAACAGAAAGGGAGCTATGGGTTAGTATTTCATCGAACCAATCATTTAAACAAATGTGGCATAACTAATGGTTTCTATGTTTTTAAGGTACCAGAAAATGACAGTTTTTAGCAATTATGGCCCAAAGAAGGCGGCAGGTGGGAACTGTACTCTCCCAGGGAGAAAGATGGCGACCAGGAAAAGAGGAATATCAAGAGTGACCAAGTCCAAGAGAAGAGCAGACAGCAAGAGATGATCAGAAGCAGCACAAGCAGGTGAAGAACACAGCTATTTGAAAGAAAAAAGATATACCCTAAATTTGACATTGGTTTCAATGTGTGAATTGTATCCTAAACTCTATTATTGTCTCATATTTTTCCTGCAATCTCCTCTCTTATTTTATTCCGCTTTATATGATGTCTTCTTATAAACAACCTCAAGTTCATTGTGAAATGAGGTATATGTAAATAAATGCATGTACTGGCATGTCTAAATTTATATCTTCATAGGCACTTTTGTATTCAGTGCTAATGATTTAAAGACATATATACTACAGTTAAGACAAATACATTTGTTGATTTGAATTAATAAAAGTGTAGAGGTGGTAATATATGATAAACTCGTTACATTCATATATCACAGAACCTCTAAATGTACTGATAAATTTAGCCCTTTGGGGCCATTGGGCTCTAGTTTGTTCACTCTGAGATAAATCTCAGATAGAGGCAAAAGGGATTTCTTAAAAAAAAAAAAAAGATTTTTTTTTTAAATTTATTTATTTGAGATAGAGAGCAAGAGAGCGAGAGCGCACAAGCAGGGGGAGCGGCAGAGGGAGAGGGAAAAGCAGGCTCTACATTGAGCCGGGAGCCTGATGCGGGGTTGGATCCCAGGACCCGGAGATCACGACCTGACCCGAAGGCAGATACTTAACTGACTGAGCCACACAGGCCTCCAAAAGACATTTCCAAATAATGATCTAATGGGTTCAAGGTACAGAGACAGAAAAAATGTAGGTACCTTGAAACACAAATCAGATCTTTTCCCCCAAACTTCCTGTCAAACTCTTCTTTCTTCTTAGAGCAGCAATTCTGAACTGGGGCAATTTTGCCCCCAGGGGACATCTGGCATGTCTGAGGACGTTTTTTTTGGTTGTCACAACTAGATGGGGATGGGGGATGCTGCTGACATCTAGTGGGGAGAGGCTAGGTATCCTGCTAACCAATGTATACAAGACAGCCCCCCACCACTGAGAAGAATCCCGCCCTGAATGTCACTGGTGCCCAGGTTGAGGAAGGAAGCTCCTATGCAAAGCGGGTTCCTGAACATACTCAGATTCTATCCATTCAGCCAGGATTGCGAACCAGGTGTCTCAGGATGAGTCCAGAGGGGGCCTTTGCCCTATTATCACAAGTAGCTGAAGTCTCGAGAGTTCCCAGGGATTTACATAGTTTCCCTAGTTCAAAATCTGCCCAGTCTGTCATATCCCCAACGAATATTCCTCACTGAGGTATAAAAAGGAAGGGAGGGAGGGAACTCATACAAAAGCCACACTCAGAACAAATACAAACATTTTAATCATTAGGTGACTATAAACATATGAAGAAAGCACTTGTAGTGAGAGTACGTGTCACCATTAAAATGTATTTTAAAAGCAGTGTTTGCAGCATAAATAAATATCAAAGTGGTCAATAGGCTGCATATATTTGCTCTCTGCATACAATTCGGAAGTGGACAAACCTGGATATATTGAAGATAGTTATCCACTGTGTTGCATTTCGGAATATTATATCCTTGGTAAAAGCTGAAATCTGATCCAAACATATTTTCACTGAACCAGACCTTAGCAACTGTGTTCAGCAACCTCTTATCATAGTCATCAGTGACTCTGCCCCCATACTGAATTTCTCCTATCATGTAGCGGACGGTGGTCCAGGAGACGCCCTGTGGACAGCAACAGAATAGTTGTGTAGAACCGGCTACTGGCTCATCCTGATTTCCCCCACCAAGCAACATCTGTATATTTGTGCTCACGAATGTCATTCATTCATTCTTCATCGGTAATGTTAAAAGTGCAGGAAGAAAACGACATAGCCAAATCTTGAGGATTACACAAAGCTCCTGCTCATGATTTGAAATAGGCCCCTTTGGTGCATTCATAGGCTTTCATACTTTAATTTCAACAACAACAAAAAAAGACAGTTTGCAGAATACTGCCGCAGCTCTTTAAAAAGCACATGCTTCAAAGGCGATTTAGACTTTCATTTTCATTTTTTAAGATTCTAAAAAACAAGTTTTCTCACCCTTCCCCCCTCCCATTCGACCCTTTTGCCTTGAAAGTAATTTCAACTCGAGAATTTTGAGAAATACAAAGATAATCAAAATTGGTTCATTTTTTCATCTGAAATCCAGAGGCAAGTGTGACCTAGTTGGCGTGACATAAAGGTAAGACTTTGCAAGCACAGAAGATCATCACTGTCGCAGGATCAATCCCCCAGCTGGGCAGGAGCATGAGCTTGAGGACCCACGCCCACAGCCACCGGCAGCACGGGGCGGCGCACACACAGTACCTTTTTGACATCCATGTCATCTAAGTGGTTTTGGATGAACTGCACAGTGGCATTAAAGTCGGCCTGATTAAATTCATAGGGGATGTTCCACCCCAGAGGACCGAACTTCCTCCTCTCCTGGACTGTGGAGTGCAGGAAAGCCACAGCATAGAGCATGGGTTTCCACTGGGCTGCAGTGTTCACATCCAGCAGGTCCTGGCTCACACCTGTCATGGTTGGTGGGGTAAAAACCTTTGTCGTCACTCACACACCTTTATTTTTTATTACATTTATAGGTTATGAAGTATTTTTATAAATTTCTGAGAGCAAAATTCACTTATATTGAACTATTTTTATCACATTCATAGGACAATTATAATTTAATTTTTGGGTGTCCAGAGGGTGTTTCTCTCTGAAAAATCTATAAAGAGATTGGGGGAGGTGGTTGGGAGCTGGCTAACATGGGGGTCAAGTTCCTGCCAGTCTGACAAGATATGGTGGAGATAAACTAGAGGGGGAAGAACGATGGCAGTAAAATGAATATTACTACTAAAATACTAGTATTTTAGACACTATTACTAATATTAGTATTATTTATTATTACTGATAATTTAACAATATATTATTTAATATAATACTATTACTAGTATTATAAATGCTACTACTAAAACTACTACTACTAATAATTATTTATTATTGTTATTATTATCATTATTCTTTGGAACCTGTACTCAGGTTGCAACAGGCTTCTGTATATACTACTAACAATTTAATATTAATTAAGACAGTGTGTATAGAAGCCTACCAAAGCTGAGTATATTCCCCAAATAATAATTATCATTATTATATGTGTTTATATTATATATAACTGTATATTTTTTATTTAGAATTTTTTTACTGCCCTCATCCTTCCACATCTATTTTTTCCCCACATTACCTCGCAGCCTGACAAGAATTTGAGCCCTGTTTTCAACTCGATAAAAACTGTAGATGGTTCAGATGGCTTCATGAAATGAAGGCAGGTCATAACTTGAATTCAGCCTCTCCTCTCGGAAGAGGCTACTGGCCAACTTTAGGTAGGGAGCATGAAGACCATAAATGACAAAATTATGTTAACATAAAAAGGCAGGTGTCTAGCTGGAGAAGAGCACAGGCCAAAGCAGAGGAATATAGGAAAAAGGGAAAAATTCAAGGTGGATAATGGTGACTTCTGATGCCCTGAGGCCACCAGAGCATATTCCACATGGAGCATGACAAGGTACCACCCTCTCCCCATCACGTTAAATAACAGGACAATTTGCTATCGCTCTATCCTAGCTCATTGTTTTTATGATTTCTTTAAAAGACAACAAATTTAAGTATAAAAAGTCCCATAAACTTGGAAGTATTCCTCGACTCACCGCCATATGTTCTCTTCAATCCTGCCCGGAGGCCCTGTGGAGGCTCATTGGCAAATTTAATGGCCATCTGAAGGAGCGTAATGGGAAAGTGCTTATGAACTTCGGTGGTCATCCATAGGCGGAAAGCATCATGTACAATCTCGGTTTCTATAATTATGTCCATTAGCTCATCCATGAAATCGAGCCCCAGATGGCAGTTCTGCAGAAGTGCCCATCCTCCCTAAGTCAACAACAGTAAACGGAAATGAGACACTATTTCCTGTTTCACCCAGAGATGTAAATTAATATATTCTTTAGAAAGTAGGTAATTAAAATTTTAAAAGAGAAACACACTAACCACTAAATCAATCCAGGTCAAATCTATGGATACAATAAGGTTTATTTGAGATAAGTATATTTATTTTTCTTGTTCCATGCATGTGTCCCACAGCATACCAGCATGCCAACTGATAATATTTGGTAGGAGTCATGAAAATAACCAGAGGTGGCCTCAACTCTGAAGAGATAACATCACTGTCATGTGCCGATGGTTGAGTGAAAACGTCCATTTACCTCAGCTTCCTCCCACGTTCCACGAGAAGTACAAAGAAGGGACATTTTTAAAGGCATGAACTCTTAAGGACAAGGACAGTAAGGGCGAAGACAATATCAGCAACATTTAAAAGAGACTCAAGAAAGCTAACTCCTCAACTGGCATTCAAGGAAATCTGAGAAGTAACCTGATTTATGCCACATAACGCCAAACACCCAAGAGCAGGTGGTGAGACATTCCTGTGGAAGTGGAAGAGAAGATGGGCTCACACAAGAGACCGAAAGCCCAGCCCCCCAACATGTTCCTGCCTCACCTAAAGAAAGAGGGGAAAGCTGATTTTCTTTAGAAGGTACAACAGACAGGGTCTGGACTGAAGGACATCAGCACAGTAAGGGTCTAGGAACCTCACTGAAGACAGATGAAAGAAAGGCTACTTACTCAATTTTGAGACCTACTCCCTCCCTTCTCTCTTGGGGTCCCCAAAACCCTGGCAGCAGGTTGTATACCCTCTAGAAAGGGGGAGAGCCTTCTGTGGGGAATCTGCCCACTCTAAGAAGAAGAGTCTTAGAAGATAATAAGCCCCATCTTTTGTATAACACATTTCATGAGCATAAGAATGGTCCTTGTATAAAGCAACAGAGGCAATATTTTAGATCATTTTGTAATAATTTACTCAATATCGAATCTATAGAATATTTTTGCTAAAATGATCTAGAATATCCAGACCATCATCTCGAGTTGTTTTCTTTTTTTCCCCCCTGGTAATGCATTATTTATTTATTTTCTTAAAATTTTTTATTGTTATGTTAGTCACCATACATTACATCATTAGTTTGTGATGTAGTGTTCCATGATTCATTGTTTGTGCATAACACCCAGTGCTCCACGCAGAATGTGCCCTCTTTAATACCCATCACCAGGCTAACCCATCCCCCCACCCCCCTCCCCTCTAGAACCCTCCGTTTGTTTCTCAGAGTCCATCGGCTCTCATGGTTCGTCTCCCCCTCCGATTCCCCCCCTTCATTCTTCCCCTCCTGCTATCTTCTTCTTTTTTTTTTCTTAACATATGTTGCATTATTTGTTTCAGAAGTACAGATCTGTGATTCAACAGTCTTGCACAATTCACAGCGCTCACCATAGCACATACCCTCCCCAATGTCTATCACCCAGCCACCCCATCCCTCCCACCCCCCACCACTCCAGCAACCCTCAGTTTGTCTCCTGAGATTAAGAATTCCTCATATCAGTGAGGTCACATGATACATGTCTTTCTCTGATTGACTTATTTCACTCAGTATAACATGACTCTGTAATTTTGGATCATTTAGATTTGACTAGTGCAGCAAATTTAAAATCTTGGCATAAAATGGATCACTGTGAAATTTCATATATCCCTTCTATTTTCTTGAGGAGTATATAGAACTGCTGAATAAGTAAACTATTTTTGTCCCTTGCAAAATTCAATTGGCACTGTTCACAATTCAAAAAAAAATTAAATACAAAACATAACAACCACAAAAAGGATTGAGCCACCCTCTGTCACCCAGCATGCTGGGGAATCTGAGGTGAGAAGTTTGCTGTGTCAACACTCTCCCTGGAATCTGTCAGCCAAGGCTGTTTCTGTGGGATGACCCCATTCTGTATTAAATGTTTTGTCTTCTTCTTACTGAGTAGATCATCCACATTGCTCTCCTTGGGTACTTGGTTCATTCTGTCATATTGCCTCAAACCTTCCTTTTTTTCTTTTATTAAGATTTTATTTTGTATACAAACAATGAATCATGGAACACTACATCAAAAACTAACGACATAATGTACGGTGATTAACATAACATAATAAAAAATAAATAAAAAGATTTTATTTTTTAAGTACTATCTCCATCCAACGTGGGGCTCCGAACCTATAACCCCAAGATCAAGAAGTGCGGGCTCCACTGACTGAGCCAGCCAGGTGCCCTACCTCCAATCTTTCCTACAAAACTTTTAAAAAACTAGTCTCTCTGAAAGTTATAAGCATGCTAATGATAAGACTATTTTTTTTTTACTTGATTTACTAAACTACTAAACAGAAAACATGAATAAACTGAAGGCTAAAATTATTCCATTTATACTCTAATTGCCTGAAACTATAATTATTAAACACTTATTTATTTTAAATTAGAGTTAAATAGGTGTCCTGTTATCGTTGGTGTCTTTGTTCTAAGCACAGTAATATGCAGAGGGAGGAACAGAGGAAGTGAAAAAGGGGAGGGAAGAATGGGGAGGCGGCCAAGAGGAGGGAAAGGCCAGGGATGAAGTCCACTAAGCTCTCATGTCAGACCAGACCTGGGATTCTTTTTAAGATTTTATTTATTTATTTTAGAGAGAGGGCGCGCACGCACACATGAGCAGGAGGAAGGGCAGAGGAGGAGTGGGTAGAGGGAATCCAAGCAGACTCCACAGAGCCCAACTCGGGGCTCAATCCCAGGACCCTGAGCCAAAATTAAGAGTTGGATGCTTAGGGCGCCTGGGTGGCTCAGTTGGTTGAGCGGCTGCCTTCGGCTCAGGTCATGATCCTGGAGTCCCGGGATCGAGTCCCGCATCGGGCTCCCTGCTCAGCGGGGAGTCTGCTTCTCCCTCTGACCCTCTTCCCTCTCGTGCTCTCTATCTCTCATTCTCTCTCTCTCTCAAATAAATAAATAAAATCTTTAAAAAAAAAAAAAAGAGTTGGATGCTTAATCAACCTAGCCACCCAGGCGCCCCTTCCAGACCTGGCATTCTTAAGTATAGATGCATGTTTTCATCTCTGGATACACTTCAGTCCACCCCTGTTGCCCTCCCAGCTGCATATCAAGTGCTCAGACAAGGCACACACACATGTGAGCCCTCCCACAGCCTTCACCAAAGCTGGGGGTGGGGCACAACTTGGGGATAAAAGAGGCGCAAAGTAAATACGGAGGTTCTAGAACACAGTGGGCTCAGTTCTAGACCAGAGGGAAGAAACCAGGATGCAGCACAATACTGAGGTTCTAGACTCAGTGGCTAGGACCTAGAGCCCAGTGGTTTCACGGTGGGCCTAGTCAGACAGCAAGTTCTGTCCTCAGCAGGGGGACTCCCTGGAGGGCATAGAAGGAGTTCTGAGATACGGGGGGAGAGCTCAGACTCAGGGAAGGGGGCGTAGGGTCTGATCTAAAAAAAAAAGCCAGAAAGGCATCTAGACCAACACTGCATGTTCTCCAGTGGGAATGAGAAGCCAAGTCATTCGGCCCTCTTTGCTTGGCCAAAGCGTGGAGGGAGAGGAAAACAGGGGTAACGGTTCCTCCAGACGGAGTTGGACACTGCAGAAAGGGCTAGACCAGAGTAAACACATGAGTGCCCTGTCCTAGAGATGGAATTCTAGAGATGAAATGGAAGACCTTGTGCATTCAGTTAATTTAAGTCCCTGGAAGTGCCCCAGCTCTGGACTGGACTGTCCCTTTGCAAGATTACCATGTGGTTTCTAGTACTTTATAGCCTCCGGGTAAGGCCTGAGCATGGCATGCTCTGCACGCTACAGGATTTGCAAGCCACAAAGGGCTCTAGGAGCCGCAGCCTGGAAGGCAATAAGCCAGGTTTCCTAAAACCTCTGGTACCACCACAAGGTAATGGCAGATTCCTGGCCTCTGGGATCTGGGCCAAGCCTGGGGGACTCCAGAGCACAGATTATACATTCTGGAGCTCAAGAAAGACATGGTGTGCTGGATTCTGGAGCGTTGGGGACTCCAAGAGCAGCGCAGGAATCACGGTGGAGGGGCTGTAGACCCCTCCCCACCCCCGAGGATTTCGGATCTAGAGTGGGGCTTAACATTATGCAAACTGGTCGAGAAATAAGATGCTCTGGTTGGGTAAGTTTTCCATAAATTAAGGTTCAGCAGAAAAAATTGTATTTGTTTTTCCGTGAAAGTTTTCTAATAGATTATTAAACTTTTTCCTAAACTGTTTAGTGAACAGCACAAAGCATGTAAATTTAAACTCTTAATGATTCATAAATTCTTTTCTGCATTGCTATTCTATAACCCGTAATGACAACATAACCTAAAAGTAGACATTTGGCCTCACATTCGCCATGGTCTGCTGTAAGAGCTTGCGCGCATGGACCTCCTGGCCCTGGCCCATGGACACATAACGGGTTTCTATTTTTAATCTCTTCCCCAAGGCAATGATGGAATCCGTGGGATCTGAGCCCATAGACAGGAGACAGATGAGTGGTGTCCGTGGATCAGATTCCTCCCACGTCTTTTCCAAGTCCAGGATAACTCCTTCTGCATAGTGCTCTCCCATGGAGTCCATGATGTACTTGCGGGCCTGCCAAAAACAGTACAGGAATCACCAAAACTGATTCTAACTCCTCCATGTGTTATGATGCAGGGTGGCTTCCAAAATTCATTTTGGTAGAGTATCTCAATGATGTCCACAGTAACTCTGCCAGGGAAATAGGACACAGACATTTTTCTTGTTGTATCTCCACTCTATAGATGATAGAGAGGCTGTGTTATTTGCCAACACACAGTCACACAGTTCAAAGACCAGAACCCAAGTTGGCTGACCACTTGTCGGGAACCTGTTCTATACACTGGCTACTTCTTGGTGCATAAAAAATAAAAATTATTAGGAAACTGTATTATTTAGGATGCTTTAAGGGAAATGCATATGCATTCTAATACAAATAACCAGCACAATGCCTGGGATTTAATGGATACTTATCAATAGATAACTGAATGATTTCTTATCAAATGAAATATATTAGATACTTAACGAATGGGTTAATGTTTTAAAGATTTAGTCCATAATTATTCTCCTAATCATTCTCATGATTCCTTTCCATTCTTGGCTTATCACCTTTACCATTAATTTTGTTTTGACTGAAATACATGCTCACAATATCACAGACTTTGTCAACTATATTATCAACCATATAAAAATATTTCAAGTAACAACATAGTCCTTTTTCAAACAAAGTAAAATAATTAATCAATAAGATACTATTGTGAGTATGACCTTTAGTCTCTATTCCCCCTCTGGTAAAAACTGGGTTCCCTCATTGGGGAGGGTATGTGCTATGGTGAGCGCTGTGAACTGTGCAAGACTGTTGAATCACAGACCTGTACCTCTGAAACAAATAATACGTCATATGTTAAAAAAAAAAAAAAAGAAGAAGAAGAAGAAGATAGCAGGAAGGGAAAAATGAAGGGGGTAAATCAGAGGGGGAGACGAACCACGAGAGACTATGGACTCTGAGAAACAAACTGAGGGTTCTAGCGGGGTGGGGGTAGGGGGATGGGTTAGCCTGGTGATGGGTATCAAAGAGGGCACGTATCGAATGGAGCACTGGGTGTTAGACGCAAACAATGAATCATGGAACACTGCATCAAAAACTAATGATATAATGTATGGTGATTAACATAACATAATAAAATTTAAAAAATTTTTAAAAAAGATCAAATGGAAAAAAAAAAAAAAAACTGGGTTCCCTCAAAGAAAAATTTCCTATTCTGTTTTCTTCTCCTACCCCCATGGGAGTAAAACCCAAGTTTCTCTCCCCAGTGAGATTCCTCAGAAGAATCTCTCTCACATAATAAGCAGAGTGAGGTGAGCCATGGTGGGACCCCACTTCCATTTCCAGAGAAACACAAAACAGCTGTAGGCAGGGTTTCCCTTAAATCAGAGAGGCTTGAGATAGACCTGGGCCAAAATGAGAGTGGTGCTGGTTAAGCTGTTGTCTTTGACTTACAAACATCCAAAGTCTGATTTCGGTCAGTAATACAGGCTTTTCCTCCATTTTGAATACCCAGCTATGTGCTATGCATTCTCAAAGTGATTGCCACACCCCACGTCTCTGAGCTTAAAATCTGGGATGATGTCCCCACTCACGTTTGTCCTCTTGGCAGGTTAGAGTGGGAAGGTAGTGGCCACAATAAGAGACTCATCCAGACTTTGGGTGAGGAGTGGGATTTATCTAGACAAAGAGGACAGGTAGGAGAGCCAGTGTGGCGAGAATTCCATGCAGAGAGCACAAATGCAGAGACCTTGAAACAGAAAAGAGCAAGTCACCAAGAGGGGACAGAAGAACATGCAGTATAGCTCATGTGAGATTCAGCTGTGGGGCAACCAGGCTTCTGCATACCTCGTTGGCACAAAGAAATAGAGTACCACACTGTCACAACTTACTCTTCACACCCTTCTGAAGAACATTTTTGTCCCGATACCTGATTCCAATGAAAAATAAACAAGTAAAAAAGCAACAAGTAAACCTCTGCACCTATTCTGACCCTCTTCGCTGAGCGTTGAGACACCAATGTGTATGAGGCATGAGATACCCTCTAAGAATGCACTGTTTTTGCAACCAGGCAGCTGAACGTCCCCTGACGTGGGCAGTCATGCTCATCCAAAATACTGAGAACAAGCCTGATGCTGCTTATGGAGAATGGGAACTAAATATACCCACACTGTAGACCTTTGAATATACGTCCCAAGAAGTTGTCTGGTTGAAAATCACAAAAGGAATGTAATGTGAGTATAAGAATTTCAGAGGAGAGGACATTTTTCCAGAGGGCCCTTGCAGATCTTAAGACTTGGGTGTTATCATAAAGGCCTTGGGAAGCCACTGAAAGACTTTAAAAAGCAAGGAAGAGCATAATCATATTTCCATTCCTTCTAGAGTATACAGGATCGACTAGAGCGGGCAAGAAGGAACAAGCGGAGACCCCAGTTAGGAAGCCATCGCTACGGTCAGTCTATAGATGGCAGAAGCTAGGATGAACATGACCGAGTTACAAAGGAGCCTTGTAGACTTAAATTCAGCATTGAACCAAATAAAATGTTACGTAAGGGGAAAAAGAGGAAGGAAGGAAGAGAGCAGAGGGAGAGAGAAAGGGGAGAGAAGGAAGGAGAGGAGATGGAGGAAGAAAGAAAGGGAAGGGAGAGAAAGGAAAGAGGGAGGGAGGGAGGGAGGAAGAAAAGAAAAGAGAAAAAGAAAGAAAAGAACAGAACAGAACTACCTGAACCTTCTACACGGTCCGTAAGGCAACAGTTTGACAATTCTTTTGGGCAGGATAAAAGTAATGAAGTTGAGAAGAAACACTGAAGGAAGGGTGATCTCAGTTGCCCTGCATTACAGAACTCGTTTTTCGTTTCTCAATAAATCATTGGATCTAGCTGTTTTCATGATTCCTCGGTACCTACCTGGAGTTGGAGGTGGCTTTTCCCTGTTTTTAACACTCCCTCTGGAGAGTGGAGGGGAGAACTTCCTACATTCTATTATAAACCCAGCGTATTGTTAACTCTATGGCTTGCTTGGGGAAGACCCTAAGGAATCCACCTGAGCTGAATATTCAAGCTAAAGTTTTCATTGTGAAGGCAGGACACGGGCAAGTCTTATTAGCAGTGACATTTCCAAGACAGGAGGCCAGCAGATTAAAGGTCTTTGAAAAGATGTATCTTCTGGAGGCAGGATTCACATTTAAACCATATGTAAAACTGACAGGGTTTTAGGCCAACTCTTGCATCAAGGGCCCTAAGACTTTCTGGGGTTATAACTGTAAATTTGGGAATACTATGTCTCCCTCTCATCTACCTCTCCTCCCAAGGTTGCCACATCCTTCCTACTTAAAGAAACGTTGTTTTACTACTAACAAAACGGAGCAGCCGTATCGTTTTTGAGTTAATATAAAAATGGTATGGAAGACTAATACATTACCTTTACATCATACCTATAAGCCGACCTTAAAAACGTGGCTTTCTCATTCACTCTTGTACCATTTAGACCAAAGAAGATCATTAAATCACTTAGCCCAAATGTACACCTTGCTACATTTGTTTACTTTTCCATTTGTCACAGAGGTATTGCCAGAAGATTCCATAGAGGCCTCCAAGAAAATTCTCACTGGGATTAAAATATTCAATATTTCTTTAAATTTAAAAGGAAATTCTCCTTAAAAATATTCTCCTAGAGGGCGCCTGCCTGGCTCAGTTGGTGGCGCATGTGACTCTTGATCTCGGAGTTGTAGTAGGTTTGAGCCCCACAATGGGTGTAGAGATTACTTAAAAATAATAAAAACTCCTGTAAAAAATATTCTCCTATTTTTTTCTAATATCAACTTTTTACCTGGGCAATGGTTCTGTCAGGACACCAGGATCTAATAAGGAGAAGACGTCTAAAGCAGTCAAGAGATTTATCATAGGCATTTGGAAGGGGTTCTTCCTCAGGATTTTCCTTATCAAACCAAATTTTCCACATTTTCTCATTTCTTGATATCTGAAAATACCAGGGAATAAGAATTGCATCACAGCACAGAAAAATCTTTCAGTAATAGTTCACGGTTATTTTTCATCATATCTTTTGACTATTCCAGACACGTGTGAATGATATCCCATGACTTTTTTTTTAATTTTATATTCCACTACCAAAAATTGTGACAGTCTAAAATCAAATGTGATTTGCTCTAAAATCAGCCTGCATTAATGCCAGGTTACAGCTAGCTTTTGACGTAGGGAGAGCCTTGGGTTGTTTAATTTCTTCTAATGCCTTTGTGGTATCAAATTTGTAAGGAATAAAGAAATCAATGAAAACTCATTTTCATTATTTTAAGGAAATCTGATTTGCTCCATGAAATCCTCTCATGACCAGGAACCAATTCACTCACTTATTCACGTATGTTTCCTCACTTTCCAGGACCACTCCTGGCACAAAAGAAGACATTTAATATATGTTCATTATTGAATGAAAAGCTGTTTGGTCAATACTCTGTTAATCTAGAATAATTTGGAATATATGACTTAATATCACCATCAAATGAGTAATGACACACATGCTTCCTTTAGGCAATTGATAAGGAGGGAGAGAATACAGTCCATTCTCCTTTGGGGCTGAAAAACAGACGGCATTCCATGGGTAATCATCTCCAAAACATAGAACAAACAAACAATATCAGCAGATAAATATAATCCAATATTCTCTGGTATATTCCCCTTGATTAAAGCCCTGGATATATTTCTTGGAAGCCTAATCAAAGGGAAAAACATTCCAGATCCATATTTAGAAAGTATTGTGTAAGAATAAAAAGTAATAACCTCTCTCTATCATGA
Source organism: Zalophus californianus (assembly GCF_009762305.2). Classification (NCBI taxonomy): domain Eukaryota; kingdom Metazoa; phylum Chordata; class Mammalia; order Carnivora; family Otariidae; genus Zalophus; species Zalophus californianus. The sequence continues at coordinate 143,266,396 of NC_045599.1, read as the reverse complement.
AAGACTACATGACATGGAGGGATTTCAGGCATAAGACAATCTCCAGAAGACAGCAACTTCAGGAACAGATATCAGTTGGGGAAAGGTCAGTAGGAGTCATCTCATGATGTTAGAGGGCATTAAAACCTCCCAAATGAAAGTTATTTAATGCAAAAGAATGGGTTAAATTATATGGTAGAAATAATACGGACTACTAGGCATAAGCCAACACATACAGATAGAGCCAAACAGTAAGTTTCTGGTCAACCTAAACTGGGAAATTCAGGAACCAACCTTAGCACATTTTCTGGTCATAAAAAGCCTACCCCAATGTTTATAGCAGCAATGTCCACAATAGCCAAACTGTGGAAAGAGCCAAGATGTCCATCGACAGATGAATGGATAAAGAAGAGGTGGTATATATACACAATGGAATATTATGCAGCCATCAAAAGGAATGAGATCTTGCCATTTGCAACGACGTGGATGGAACTGGAGGGTGTTATGCTGAGTGAAATAAATCAATCAGAGAAAGACATGTATCACATGACCTCACTGATATGAGGAATTCTTAATCTCAGGAAACAAACTGAGGGTTACTGGAGTGGTTGGGGGTGGGAGGGACGGGGTGGCTGGGTGATAGACATTGGGGAGGGTATGTGCTACGGTGAGCGCTGTGAATTGTGCAAGACTGTTGAATCACAGATCTGTACTTCTGAAACAAATAACGCAACATATTTTAAGAAAAAAGAAAAAGAAGAAGATAACAGGAGAGGAAGAAAAGGGGAGTATGTCAGAGGGGGAGACGAATCATGAGAGATGATGGACTCTGAAAAACAAACTGAGGGTTCTAGAGGGGAGGGGGGTGGGGGGATGGGTTAGCCTGGTGATGGGTATTAAAGAGGGCACGTTCTGCATGCAGCACTGGGTGTTATGCACAAACAATGAATCATGGAACACTGCACCAAAAACTAATGATGTAATATATGGTGATTAACATAACAATAAAAAAATTAAAAAAAAAAAAAAAAAGCCTACAACTTGTGGCTGAATAAAGCCACCTTGCTCTCAGTGTGATTTCTCTCTGGTCGTCTGATTCTCAAGAATCTGTTTCCTGGTTTGTCTCAATCAGCTCTCCAGACACAACTTCCATGATCCCAGCACAAACACAGTTCATCAGGAACTGGCTGGTTATGACAGGGTAATAACTTGTGAAGATAAGGAGCCCAGGATTGGCATCAGATTTATGCCCAGACACCTGGCTAAGGCCGTATCATGGGAGAACAAGAGAGGAGGAAGAAGAGAGGAACAAGAGGCGAGAAAAGGACCTCTAGCATTTAGAGGCAGGCTGTTCATACTTCTTTTCATTCAATCGCCAGGAAGATGGCAAAACCTCTTAAATACGTCTAGTGATTTCATTAAATCTCTCAGTTTTCCCACTTGTGGATCTCCAGTTGGTGGTACTGACATGGGGCCCTGGACGGCACCAGTTAGACGTGGGTGGAGTCCACTTCGTCAGAGTGTGAGCCAGCAGGAGGAAGGTCGGGCACCGTGGCAAGAGCGACAACATTAAACAATCTCTCTCTTCCGCAAATACCATAGCTAGTGATAAATCAGGAACTGCTCCCTGAGACACTGTCGTAAGCTTATTCAAAGCACAGGTTACCTGATCAAGGACGTCTGAAAACTGTCTGAGTTTGCTGAGTTCCACCAAATTCAGCCAGGTCATGTCCAGAATCCATTTAGATGGTTTAGGAGGACAAGCTTTAAGGTCCAAGGAGGCACCTCCTTTAAAATTAAACATAGAAAGTTACGAGATTTTTCTTTCTTTACTCTAAAACAATCTATTTATATACAAAATCTTTTTCTTACACTTTTAATAATTTTGCCACCTTGACATTTTTTTTAAAGATTTTATTTAACATTCTGAGAGAGAGAAAGAGCGTGCATGTGTGTGTGCGCACACATAAGCAAGGGGAGGGACAGAGGGAGGAGCAGACTCCACACTAAGTAGAGAGCCCAACACAGGGCTGGATCCCAAGACCCTGAGATCATGACCTGAGCCAAAGTCTGACACTTAGGGACGCCTGGGTGGCTCAGTCAGTTAAGCGTCTGCCTTCTGCTCAGGTCATGATCCCAGTGTCCTGGGATCGAGCCCCACATCGGGCTCCTTCCTCAGCAGGGAGTCTGCTTCTCCCTCTGCCTGCAGCTCCCTCTGCTTGTGCCCTCTCTCTCTCTCAAATAAATAAATAAAATCTTTAAAAAAAAAAAAAAAAGCCTGACACTTAACCAACTGAGCTACCCAGGCGCCCCATTACCTTGTCATTTTTTAGGCTCAGAAATATGTCATAGTAATGAACAAGCTTTATAATTGAATAAAGGAATAGATGATTTTAGAAAAACACATTTAAGAATCAGAAACCCAGAATCCAGGGGGACGCTGGATTCTGTCCTAGCTCTATGTGGCCAAGGTCTAGGACAAGGCAGCTCATCTGTCTGGGTCTCTGTTTCCAAATATGTACACAGGGAATAATGAAGCCTGGGTGTTGTGATGATGACAGAATGAGAGAAAATATATATGTAAAGCACACAAAACAGGATTAAGACCACAGTAGAGGGTCACTAAATGAGCAGCTATTGTCAAACATTAAGAACTGTTCGATGTTGGCACAAGCTCTTTCAAGGAGAGAATTTATCTAGAAATGTCAGCATCACTACATGTGTATAAAGGGTTCTCTTCTATAAATCAGTATATTAATTTCCATTTTGAGCACACCTAAGGATCCTGTGCTATCTCATTTATTTTTGGCCAGTCTGACCACGGCAAACATTTCCCCATTGGGTAGTGACTCTTCCCTTGCTGCTGATGATTTACCTAAGCTCACATAACTCACGTAACACACAGCACCATAAAATAAACAACACCTTAAAATGTTATTGTTGCCCACCTCAGAAGAACTAAATGTGTAAACAATCAAATTTTAAGTCAAAGAAAGAGTTAGAAATTCTTTATAGGATGAAATATACTGTTTGATAAATGCCATCTATTAAAATGTTTCAAGGAAAATACGCTCTAAGCATAATTCTTAAAAGGATATAACCAATTCATTTGGCCACCTTTAAAATCCTTTTTTGAACAGAGCAGGTCATGAACACATAATAATACTCAAGATATTTATTGAACCAATCTCTACTTTAGCCAGGTGCCATGGACCCCACTAAATTGCTATCTTTGGGCCAACTCCATCTTAGTATATTTCCAGCAAGGTAAGTATGGCCTTGAAGCAGTTTTGATAAGATTATTAAGTCACCAAATCAAAACAGATTGCTTTAATGGCAGAGAGCAGTTAAAGACCTGAGGACAATGGCATTGTGTTGAAAAATGTCATACCAATTTCTATGGAAACTGTCCATTTTCCAACAAACTCAAAAGAACAAGATATTCACCAGAGAGTTAGGGAGAAGCTATTTACAGGAAGGAAAGGGTGTTCCTTGCAACCAAAGCATTATTCATCATTTAGTAGAGGGTAACTGTGGCATGAATCTCTTGCCTACCTCAAAAGTGTACAATGGGCCACAGAGGATGATGGTAATGGGTTGAGGGCAGACATATTCCTGGATAGTATGGCACCAGATTAAATGTACTTCTGATGAATGAATGGTTGGAATAGGTATAATTCAAAATAAATTCTCAAGGTGATTGAGAGTTATGCCATTGCCTTCATTCTGTAAACCCTTACTTTGGGAAAAGGTAAGTTTGAATCTGTACTGTAATACTTTGTAAAAATGATATGTTCTTACAATGAAAAATTTCTACAAGTGATACCACACAATTATTAAGTGGTATAGCTAAAGCAGACTCAGAAAGTCATCTGGGCATATCCTGTTCCATCTTAGAGATGAGCAAATTAAAAGACCAGTATCCAAACACTGTTGCTCTCTAAATAACATTTGCAAACAAGTGATTTTAAAGTCCTTGCAGAGGGAATTCACCCTTTGCCTTGCAAAGCTCCCTCCGACACACTGTTTCATAAAACAGCATTAAAAAACTATTGAATGCCAAAAGCCCACAAAAAAACAGTCCAAAAAAAAAAAAAAACAAAACAAAACAGTCCAGCCTAGGAGAGCCTCAGATTAACCAAAACAAAGTAAAATACTAAAGATAATATAACAATGCCTATCCTTTACTGAACATATCCTATGTACCAGCATTTACACAAATTGTGTGACTTCTCAATAATCCGATGATGTAGATTTGACCATCCTTGTTTTATAGCAGAGGAGGCTGGAGCCTGAAAAGGTTGAAGAACCTGCTCGAGACACTTGTCAAGAAATTGGCAAAACCACTATTTTCACTTAGAGTCATCCTAACTCTAAATCCCACGTCTTCTATCATCACGCCAAATGGCAACACATTTCCCAGTATTTAAACCAGACCTGGACGCATTTCATGAGGAAATGCATTTCATGCCTGAATTGAGATGTTGGGAACAACTTGCCACAGGAAATCTCCATCAGCTGGAGGACCAGTCAATGAGACCACGAATCAGTACTATTTGAAGGGCTCAGTGAAGACGTCACCCCTACACCTACACATCTACCTAAGGGATGTCTCCCTAATTCATTCATCATCCACGAGCTCTGATTTAGAAAACTTGGAAAATAAAGAGACCTAAGGAGCAAGAGTTCAAGGGTTAGAGACAAAGAATAAAGAGAGAGAGAGAGAGAGAGAGAGAAAGTGTCTGTAAATCATACATTTCTAAGTTCAAGTCTAACCAAATGAGTCTTTGTTGTTTCCGTAAGAGATGTGTGCAAATGCATATTTATACGAACACCAATACGCATTTGTTCACATAGGACTACAGGCCTACGCCCCCCAGGGCAAGCACATGTGTACCCACACCCCTTCCCTCCTGCCCCTTCAGGGTCCTCTTCGAGTTCCTCAGCAAATCTACTCTCCGGGTGAACATGAAAATCTCTCCCCACCCACTGTAGATAAAATTATGTCTCATCTATAAAGTTAAACCTTTGCTTAGAAAGATATGGTAGATAAAGCCATTTAGACCCCAGCATCATTTCCACAATTACTTTAAATATTTTGTTGTCCAGACATCCAAGAATGTGACAGCAAATGTGTTTCCTAGCCTTCCCTGGGCTGTATTGTGCAGTGGCACAAGGGACCTGCCTGTGAGAAATGCTTCAACAGATACAGAATAAATACCCACGGGATGAGCTCCACAATCGCCCTGCCCATGGCTCCAGCCTCTGTCGTACTAGGCTTGCCCCCACCGGCACCTTGATGCCATCTCCTCTTCCTTTGACACTCCCCCACCCCGGCCCACCGGCTCTGCACACCCTGTTAACTCCGCATCTCCCTTATCCTGCTGTTTTTTCCCATAGTGCCTACTAGCTTCTCACATACCACATAATTTACTGTTTTATTTTGTGCCCCAAGTGTCCAGTCTGTGCCTCAACACACAGTAGGCTCTCAATAAATATTCATGCAATAAATGAACAAATAAAACATTTCACATACATGCAATCTTCCGTGTAATGCAAGGAAACTGTTAGAGCCAGAAAAAAAAAAAATACTGCACAGCACCTTCAAGTAATTCCTACATCTGGACCTGTGTACAGTGCTTTCTGTTGTTATACTGACCTTTAATAAGGGTGAGAAACTCTTCATGCTTGACTCGGTTCCTCTGGATGTCGATCTTCAGAGTAAGCAGCAAGGTGAACAGGAACTTGTGTTCCTCATACAAGCCCCGGGCTGCATACTTATAAACCTCATAAGTCATATGCTCAATGATATTAGCAATCCTCTTGCTCGTAATTGGGCTCTTGACAGACCTGGAGGAGAGAACATTTAAATTGGGCTTATCCCCCTCCCCTTTCCCATTGTCTATAAAAACATCTTGACTGGAGAATAGGTAACTTTGGAGGGCCAATTCTTTTTTACGCATAAGAATAAGCATCCTAAATCTAAAATAACCAGCATTCTCTCAACACAAAATAACATAACAGAATCCTCAATGTTGTCTAAATCAATTTTACCCGAGGGGTATTACCACTCACAACAACGTCTTGAGAATTTCTTTGTTTAACAGAAATACATGAAATCCAAGGAATAAATCCGTGGATGAAGAGTTGGTAGAGCTGTCTCTGAGCATAAAAGGACAAATGAGAATGATGTGTTAACACGCTGCTAATTACACTAAGCTGAGATTTTTTTATAAAGACTCAGTAGCAAAAGGAAAAGAAGTTATAAATATAATGTCATCATTCTAGCTCACAGATAGAAAATTCAGCTTGGTTTCCCGAGTACGGACATACCTGGCTAAGGAAAGGTCAAACAGGCCAAGAAACTGGCGGAGCGAAGTCTGATACATGTCATTTACCAAGCGCATCTCAGTGATGAGGAAGTAGAGGAGACTGCCTCGAGTTGCCACTGAAAGACAAAGAACAAGGCTGCATGTGCTACGGTGGTGGAAAATAAATGACCATGCACAGACCAGCCTAAACTCTAAATGAAAACAGGTCTTGGGGCGCCTGGGTGGCTCAGTCGTTAAGCGTCTGCCTTCAGCTCAGGTCATGATCCCAGGGTCTTGGTATCGAGCCCCACATCGGGCTCCCTGCTCCGCGGGAAGCCTGCTTCGCTTCTCCCTCTCCCACTCCTCCTGCTTGTGTTCCCTCTCTCACTGTGTCTCTCTCTGTCAAATAAATAAATAAAATCTTTAAAAAAAAAAAAAAAAAGAAAAGAAAACAGGTCTTATTTTTGTTTTATCAATGACTATCTACCAGCACTGGGAGCCTGGAGCAAGGCTCATGATTTATATTTAATTCTTATTTATAAGCTTTGTGTAAGCAGTCTGCTGCTTGAGTTTATCGAGTGGTATTTTCCATGTTAGAACTTCCAGATCCCTTATAAATACATTTTACTCTATTTTTTCCATAGGCACAAAAGGCAATCGATGGGAGAGCAAAAATTGTAATGCCTGGCAAATTATGTAGGCATCTTATGGCCCTCATTCTCCAGCTCCATGAAGCCCCGACTAAGCGTGGCCTCGGGTTGGCAAAACAAGGCATGGCAAAGATGATGCTCCTGACTCTCCACCAGCAAATGATACCGCTTTGATTATTTTTCCAGAAAGAATGATACATTTCTAAAGGAAAATGAATTCTTTCAGCAGGTCCCTCTTGCAACCTGTGAACAACACTGATTTGCAAATTGGTGGGTAAGCCTAAAGCATTCCGGTGAGACCACGGAACTCCCTTCTTAATGCAAAGACTGCGAACAAAATACTGGCTGATTGCTACCAAATGATAAAGAACCAGTGAGCAGCCCACAAATGTGGCACTAATTCCTCAGATTTCCAAACGGTCGTCAGACATTCTTTAAAAACCCTCCCTCTTTACTTTCTAAGTTCAAAGAATTTGCCAACTCACAGGAATCATAAGCACCTAGACAATTAACACCATTATACAATCTTTTCTTCATCTCAGTTTTACTGAATGCGTCCCAAAGTGGTGCCACAAAACAAGAGGGCCACCCCACCTGGCGCAGCCATTTGCATTAGTGTCCTCCGTTCCTTCAGTTTTTCCAAATTTCGGGTTTTTTTCTCACTTCGTTTTCCTGTGACATTTGTTTTTCATGACCAAACTCACCAGGTCTGTACTCCTCCCGGGCTGAGTTAATTTGAATTTCTGTCTCGGCCGAAATTTCCAGCTTCTGTGTCACCTCTTCCGCGGTCTTTTTTGTGTTACTCAGCACAGCAGTGAGACTCTCGTCTTCCACCAGGGACCCCTGGGTGCTCGTCAGTCGGTAAAGCAAATTATCTTCTAGCTCTTTCATCCTTCTTTTGTTTGCAGTTACCTCTTCCATGAGATGAGTTCTCTCTTTCTCCAGTTCCTATTAATTTGCATAAAGATATTTTCCTCCTTAATTAACAACTATTGCTTGGTCATTCCCGAAAAAGTTAACCTACGGGGCTGCTCTCAAGCTCCTGCACTGTAGTTATCATACTGGACTGCAGGAAATACACCAAAATAAGAAGAGGAGGAGAATTAATGGAGGAAAGAAGAATGGGTGGCAAATAACATGACATTTGCTAAAAAAAACACGACCAATATTCTCTGGACCATCTATCTATTTCCTAAAGTCAAATAACTTCAAGTGACATTTGTGATTATACGTAAGCTTGTTCTGAAGGTGAAAAACATTTGAAAATATACTGGAATATATTTGAAGACACATATCAATCTCTCAGATTAAATACATTTTCTTCTGTTTAGTTTCTTGTGGATGAGAGCCCCGTTGTTGTCTGAATGGGATTATTGTCAACTTGCTGGTTGAAATAGTATCCAGTCCCCTGAAAAGCAAATGTCCAACAAGTTAGGCAAACAATCCACATAGCTGCTGCAGGTACCTTTAAATTGGAAACTGTTCTTGGCCTGAAAAGATGCTATTCTCTCCAAGAGAAGGGAAGTTCTAGATCCTTCTTGAAGGATCTTTATAGATAGCTGGGGAGAGAATGGTTTTGGAAGGTTATTGTCCTGATTGGCTACTTCTTCCTCATGGTGGTTTGGAAAGGGGAGTCCATGGGACAGAAGGAGAAAAAGATGGGACTGGGGAGGGTGGGGAAGGAGGGCATGGCCATGACACAGAGCAAGCCAAAGACAGCACAAAGCCCAGAGGCTGGGAGAAAATTCTTACCCTGTAATTGAAAACCACAGATCTAAAATAAAGGTGATAGTAACGAAACTGCATGAATACAAAGAACAAAGGCCACTGGCCACTGCTTTATATTCTAGCCAGTTAATCACCATTGACTCAACAGTTATGATGGGTAGAACCCTACCAGGCACGGAGCAAAAGCTCAGAACTTGCTTTATTCTTGGTGACATAGCAACTTCAGCAAAACCTGCCTTTATCACGTTTGCTTCTTTGTATTGGGTCTTTGAAAAGCTTCCTTCATGGTTATTTTCATTCATTTACTCACTAGATAAGAATCTCAAATTTGAGAAAATGTAAAAAAAAAAATCAGTACAGAAAATAACATTTAAGATACCTGCAAAATTCCTCACCATAACCATCTATAAAAAAAAAAGAACTTACACTACGGTTACACTAAGAAATAATCATGTTCAAGGGAAAAATTCAGATATTTTTTATTGCAATATGCCCACATTTCACACACTATCACTATCGTGCCTGAGTTCCTAAAGGTGAGCGGTCTAAAAGTCCTCACCTGAAGAAGACAGGTAAGGGAAGGATCGTAAAGCCATGGGGAGAATGATGCTTTTGACATCAGGAAGACATGTGCTTGAATCACAGCCCCTACGATCTATCAGCTGCATGATGTTGGTCATGATATTTAACTCTAGGAACCTCAGTTTCCTTATCTGTGAGATGGATATAAAAACAGCTCAGACAGTGATGGTCAGGATATAACTAGTAAAGCAGTTACAACAGAAACTGGATCATGATAACTGTTCCAAATATGTCTCTCCCCCTTTTCTCCCCTTCCTTGATTCATTCTAAGCATGGATTTTTCAGAAGCATTATAATACCTATTGGAAAAATAAGCAGTTTGAAAATAAAATTATAGGTTGACATAAAATAAACCATACTTTAGAATTTCACATATCATTACAAAAGCCTAATAAAGTGGCTGAAATGGGATAAAAGAGAACTTTCTACTCTTGCACTTAGGCTAACGATGCATGCTCTCACATCTGCTGGGACGAGAGCATGGGCTGTCAAATCCAAAAACTGCACCAAGTCTTACAGATTCTTCCAGCACCATAGTTTTCCCTCCATCCATGTCTTCCAAATCCACAGCCACAGCCCTGGCTTAGGCTTTAGTTATTCCTCACGGACTACTCTAACCATAACAGATCTCCCCACTGACCCCCTTCTCTGTCATCACCCCCTTTTCTCCTCCTAGATATTCAGGGATCTCCCTCAGCTGTTTTGAAAGGTCCAAAATTCTCAACAGTTTACAATACTTCTTACAACCTACATTTCCAATCTCATCTCCCCTTGAAAACCATAGAATCAGTACTAAAATCACACCCCCATGTTACTTACGAAAACTGATATTCACAAAATAAACACTTCATATAATGTATACAAAAGGGCAAATTATCCAATTCCTGATTTTAAAAATAGCAAGTAAAAGCTTAAACATTATTGAGATGGCTGTAGTCAATTCAATATCATTAACACCAGTAAATTTGCAATTAAAGTAACTGCCTATATTCCTAAAGGATTAGAATGAGGCTAAGAAGTACATTTGCCCCAAAGTTTGAAACTGATAAAATAATATCGCCTAGGGCGGAGCAAGATGACGGAGGAGTAGGAGACCTGGATTTCGTCTGGTCTCAGGAATTCAGATGAATAGGGATCAAACCATTCTGAACACCTACGAGCTCAACAGGAGACCGAAGAGGAGAGTAGCAACAACTCTCTGAACAGAGAAGCGACCACTTACTGGAAGGTAGGACGTGCGGAGAAGTGAATCCGAGGCGATATTCGGGAGGAGAGCCGGCGGGGGAGGGGGCCTCCGTCGGCCGCTTCTGGCAAGTGCTAGAGCCGCGGAGCACAAAATCGGAACTTTTAGAAGTCGGCTCCGCGGAGGGACGTCGCTCCAGTGGCTAAGTGGGGGGTGGAACCCTCGCGGGACAGTGTGGTCTCAGGACCCTCCGGGTCACAGAAAGACCGGGGGTGCCTGAGTGCAGCAGAGCTCCCAGATATCGGAGCGGGGAAGCGGGCTGCAGAGACGGAGCCGAGGCGCGGGCTCTCAGCTCCGGGTGGCCATAAACTGTGATCCGCGGCCCAGTCGGGCCACTGCTCCTCCAGCAGGGACCCAACAAGCGGCAGATCCGGGGAGACTCCCCTTCCTCCCCCGGGAGGAGTGGCGGAAGCGCACCGCAGGGATCTGCTGGGTTTGGAGACTCCACACGGGGTCGGGTGCCAGAGATAGAAACGCTCGGTCACAGGCCGGGTGAGCACGGAGTGCGGCCGGAGACCAGGGAGACGGGAGTGACTGCTTTTCTCTGGGGGCGCACTGAGGAGCGGGGCCCCGAGTTCTCAGCTCCTCCAGGTGGAGATTGGGAGGCCACCACTTTCACTCTCATCAATCCAAAGCTGTACCGAGAGCTTGCAGGGAACAAAAGCTCCTGGGAGCAAACCCGAGCAGCTTGCTTAGCCTGGAACCACAAGGGTGGGCAATTCCGCCTCGGCAAAGATATTTGGGAACCACAGCAACAGGCTCCTCCCCCAGAAGATCAGCAAGAACAGCCAGCAAGCCAAGACCAAGTTTACCGATCAAGGAGAACAGGAGAACCCCAGCGCTAGGGGAATACTGCACATAGAATTCATGGCTTTTTTTACCATGATTCATTAGTTTTTCAAAGTTAATTTTTTAACTGTTTTTTTTAATTTTTCTTTTTCCCTTTTTCAACCAACATCTTATCAATCCCTTTTTTTTAAAAAAAACATTTTTTATTTTTCATTTTTAGAATCATATTTTATCCCTTCATAGTAGTTACCCTTATTTTTGGCATATATATATAAATTGTTCTTTCTTAAAATTTTGAGATACAGTTTCTTCTTAACAGATCAAAATATACCCTAAATCACTAGTGTATGGCTTTGTTCTAGTCTCCTGCCTGATCACATTCTCTACCTTTTTTTTCTTTTGTTTTTCTTTTTCTTTTTCTTTTTTTAAATCTTCTTTCTTTTTTCAAACAACTTCTTATCTTATCAATCCCTTTTATAAAATCTTTTATAATTTTCATCTTTACAGTCATCTTCCATCCCTTCATTGTATCAACCCTTATTTTGTACATATATAAGTCTTTCTTCCTTTAAAATTTTAGGAGGCACTTTATTCTAACAGACCAAAATACACCCAAAATCTAGTGTGTGGCACTGATCTATGCACTAGCCTGATCATATTGGATCATATTCTGTTTTTTTGTATTGTTCTCTTTTTGTTTTTATCTTTTTCTTTTTTTTTTTTTCTTTCTTTTCTCTTTCTTTTCTCTTTCTTTTTTCTTTCTTTCCCTTTCTTTTCCAATGGTTTCAGATCTTTTTTGATTTGTTTAGAATATATTTGCTGGGGACATTGTTAACCTCGTAGCATTTTGTTCTCTCATTCATCTATTCTCCTCTGGACAAAATGACAAGATGAAAAAAATCACCTCAGCAAAAAGAACAAGAGATAGCACCGTCAGCCAGGGACCTACTCAATACGGACATTAGTACGATGTCAGACCTAGAGTTCAGAGTCATGACCTTAAAGATACTAGCTGGGCTTGAAAAAAGCGTGGAAGTTATTAGAGAAACCCTTTCTGGAGAAATAAAAGAACTAAAATCTAACCAAGTCAAAATCAAAAAGGCTATTGATGAAGTGCAACCAAAAATGGGGGCACTAACTGCTAGGATAAATGAGGCAGAAGAGAGAATCAGCGATATAGAAGACCAAATGATGGAAAATAAAGAGGCTGAGAAAAAGAGAGAGAAACAACTACAGGATCACAAGGGTAGCATTCGAGACATAAGTGATACGGTAAGACGAAACAACATTAGACTAATTGGGATCCCAGAAGAAGAAGAAAGAGAGAGAGGGGCAGAAGGTATATTGGAGCAAATTATAGCAGAGAACTTCCCTAATGTGAGGAAGGAAACAGGCATCAAAATCCAGGAGGCACAGAGAACCCCTCTCAAAATCAATAAAAATAGGTCAACACCCCAACATCTAATAGTAAAACTTACGCGTCTCAGAGACAAAGAGAAAATCCTGAAAGCAGCTCGGGAGAAGAGATCTGTAACCTACAATGGTAGAAATATTAGATTGGCAACAGACCTATCCACAGAGACCTGGCAGGCCAGAAAGGACTGGCATGATATCTTCAGAGCACTAAACGAGAAAAATATGCAACCAAGAATACTATATCCAGCTAGGCTCTCATTCAAAATTGAAGGAGAGATAAAAAGCTTCCAGGACAAACAAAAACTAAAGGAATTTGCAAACACGAAACCAGCCCTCCAAAAAATATTGAAAGGGGTCCTCTAAGCAAAGAGAGAGCCTAAAAGCAGCATAGATCAGAAAGGAACAGAGACAATATACAGTAACAGTCACCTTACAGGCAATACAATGGCACTAAATTCATACCTTTCAATAGTTATCCTGAATGTAAATGGGCTAAATGCCCCAATCAAAAGACACAGGCTATCAAATTGGATTAAAAAACAAGACCCATCGATATGCTGTCTGCAAGAGACTCATTTTAGACCCAAAGACACCCCCAGATTGAAAGTGAGGGGGTGGAAAACCATTTACCATGCTAATGGACACCAAAAGAAAGCTGGGGTGGCAATCCTTATATCAGACAAATTAGATTTTAAACCAAAGACTGTAATAAGAGATGAGGAAGGACACTATATCCTACTTAAAGGGTCTATCCAACAAGAAGATCTAACAATTGTAAATATCTATGCCCCGAACATGGGAGCAGCCAATTATATAAGGCAATTAATAACAAAAGCGAAGAAACACATTGACAACAATACAATAATAGTGGGGGACTTTAACACCCCCCTGACTGAAATGGACAGATCATCTAAGCAAAAGATCAACAAGGAAATAAAGACTTTAAATGACACACTGGACCAAATGGACTTCACAGACATATTCAGAACATTCCATCCCAAAGCAACGGAATACACATTCTTCTCTAGTGCCCATGGAACATTCTTCAGAATTGATCACATCCTAGGTCACAAATCAGGTCTCAAGCGGTACCAAAAGACTGGGATCATTCCCTGCACATTTTCAGACCACAATGCTTTGAAACTAGAACTCAATCACAAGAGGAAAGTCGGAAAGAACTCAAATACATGGAGGCTAAAGAGCATCCTACTAAAGAAGGAATGGGTCAACCAGGAAATTAAAGAAGAATTAAAAAAATTCATGGAAACCAATGAAAATGAAAACACAACAGTTCAAAATCTTTGGGATACAGCAAAGGCAGTCCTGAGAGGAAAGTAAATAGCAATACAAGCCTTTCTCAAGAAACGAGAAAGGTCTCAAATACACAACCTAACCCTACACCTAAAGGAGCTGGAGAAAGAACAGCAAATAAAGCCTAAACCCAGCAGGAGAAGAGAAATAATAAAGATCAGAGCAGAAATCAATGAACTAGAAACCAAAAGAACAGTAGAACAGATCAACGAAACTAGGAGCTGGTTCTTTGAAAGAATTAACAAGATTGATAAACCCCTGGCCAGATTGATCAAAAAGAAAAGAGAAAGGACCCAAACCAACAAAATCATGAATGAAAGAGGAGAGATCACAACCAACACCAAAGAAATACAAACAATTATAGGAACATATTATGAGCAACTCTATGCCAGCAAATTAGATAACCTGGAAGAAATGGGTGCATTCCTAGAGATGTATCAACTACCAAAACTGAACCAGGAAGAAATAGAAAACCTGAACAGACCTATAACCACTAAGGAAATTGAAGAAGTCATCAAAAATCTCCCAACAAACAAAAGCCCAGGGCCACATGGCTTCCCAGGGGAATTCTATCAGACATTTAAAGAAGAATTAATACCTATTCTCCTGAAACTGTTCCAAAAAATAGAAATGGAAGGAAAACTTCCAAACTCATTTTATGAGGCCACCATTACCTTGATCCCAAAACCAGACAAAGACCCCATCAAAAAGGAGAATTACAGACCAATATCCTTGAGGAACATGGATGCAAAAATTCTCACCAAAATACTAGCCAATAGGATCCAACAATACATTAAAAGGATTATTCACCCCGACCAAGTGGGATTTATCCCTGAGCTGCAAGGCTGGTTCAACATCCGTAAATCAATCAACGTGATACAATACATGAACAAAAGAAAGAACAAGAATCATATGATCCTCTCAATAGATGCAGAAAAAGCATTTGACAAAGTACAACATCCTTTCTTGATCAAAACTCTTCAGAGTATAGGGATAGAGGGTACATACCTCAACATCATAAAAGCCATCTATGAAAAACCTACAGCGAATATCATTCTCAACGGGGAAAAGCTGAGAGCTTTCCCCCTAAGGTCAGGAACGCGGCAGGGATGTCCACTATCACCACTGCTATTCAACATAGTATTAGAAGTCCTAGCCACAGCCTTCAGACAACAAAAAGAAATCAAAGGCATCCAAATCGGCAAAGAGGAAGTCAAACTCTCACTCTTTGCAGATGATATGATACTGTATGTGGAAAACCCAAAAGACTCCACCCCAAAACTGCTAGAACTCATACAGGAATCCAGTAAAGTAGCAGGATATAAAATCAATGCACAGAAATCAGTGGCATTCCTATACACCAACAACAAGACAGAAGAGACACAAATCAAGGAGTCGATCCCATTTACAATTGCACCCAAAACCATAAGATACCTAGGAATAAATTTAACCAAAGAGGCAAAGGATCTGTACTCAGAAAACTATAAAATACTCCTGAAAGAAATTGAAGAAGACACAAAGAAATGGAAAAACGTTCCATGCTCACGGATTGGAAGAACAAACATTGTGAAGATGTCAATGCTACCTAGAGCAATCTACACATTTAATGCAATCCCCATCAAAATACCATCCACTTTTTTCAAAGAAAGGGAACAAATAATCCTAAACTTTGTATAGAACCAGAAGAGACCCCGAATAGCCAGAGGAATATTGAAAAAGAAAAGCCAAGCTGGTGGCATCACAATTCTGGACTTCCAGCTGTATTACAAAGCTGTCATCATCAAGACAGTATGGTACTGGCACAAAAACAGGCACATCGATCAATGGAACAGAATCGAGAGCCCAGAAATAGACCCCCAACCCTATGGTCAACTCATCTTTGACAAAGCAGGAAAGAATGTCCAATGAAAAAAAGACAGTCTCTTCAACAAATAGTGTTGGGAAAATTGGACAGCCACATGCAGAAGAATGAAACTGGACCATTTCCTTACACCACACACAAAAATAGACTCCAAATGGTTGAAAGACCTAAACGTGAGACAGGAGTCCATCAAAATCCTAAAGGAGAACACAGGCAGCAACCTCTTTGACCTCAGCCACAGCAACTTCTTCCTAGAATCATCGCCAAAGGCAAGGGAAGCAAGGGCAGAAATGAACTATTGGGATTTCATCAAGATAAAAAGCTTTTGCACAGCAAAAGAAACAGTCCACAAAACCAAAAGACAACCGACAGAATGGGAGAAAATATTTGCAAATGACATATCAGGTAAAGGGCTAGTATCCAAAATCTATAAAGAACTTATCAAACTCAACACCCAAAGAACAAATGATCCAATCTAGAAATGGGCAGGAGACATGAACAAACATTTTTCCAAAGAAGACATCCAAATGGCCAACAGACACATGAAAAAGTGCTCAACATCGCTCGGCATCAGGGAAATCCAAATCAAAACCTCAATGAGATACCACCTCACACCAGTCAGAATGGCTAAAATGAACAAGTCAGGAAACGACAGATGTTGGCGGGGATGCGGAGAAAGGGGAACCCTCCTACACTGTTGGTGGGAATGCAGGCTGGTGCAGCCACTCTGGAAAACAGTATGGAGGTTCCTCAAACAGTTGAAAATAGAGCTACCATATGATCCAGCAATTGCACTACTGGGTATTTACCCCAAAGATACAAATGTAGGGATCCGAAGGGGTATGTGCACCCCGATGTTTATAGCAGCAATGTCCCCAATAGCCAAACTGTGGAAAGAGCCAAGATGTCCATCGACAGATGAATGGATAAAGAAGATGTGGTATATATACACAATGGAATATTATGCAGCCATCAAAAGGAATGAGATCTTGCCATTTGCAACGACATGGATGGAACTGGAGGGTGTTATGCTGAGTGAAATAAGTCAATCAGAGAAAGAGATGTATCATATGACCTCACTGATATGAGGAATTCTTAATCTCAGGAAACAAACTGAGTGTTGCTGGAGTGATGGAGGGTGGGAGGGATGGGGTGGCTGGGTGATAGACATTGGGGAGGGTATGTGCTATGGTGAGCGCTGTGATTTGTGCAAGACAGTTGAATCACAGATCTGTACCTCTGAAACAAATAATGCAACATATGTTTAAAAAAAAAAGAAAAAGAAGAAGATAGCAGGAGGGGAAGAATGAAGGGGAGTCAGTTGGAGGGGGAGACGAACTATGAGAGACATTGGACTCTGAAAAACAAACTGAGGGTTCTAGAGGGGAGGGGGTGGGGGGATGGGTTAGCCTGGTGATGGGTAGTAAAGAGGGCACATTCTGCGTGGAGCACTGGGTGTTATGCACAAAGAATGAATCATGGAACACTACATGAAGAACTAATGATGTAATGTATGGTGATTAACATAATAATAAAAACTTTAAAATAAAAAAATAAATTAAATAAATAAATAAATAATAAAATAAAATAAAAAAATAATATCCCCTAAAGTAAACAGTACAATTTAAAGCAATTTGGAATTATGAAAGCAATCTGTGTACTAAATAGCAGGTAAATGACCAAACACTACAATGGGACAAGAGTTACAGAAAAAAAGAAAGTTATCTCTGAAGGAAAACAGAACTACTATTTGCTTTTTTTTTTTTTAAGATTTTATTTGTTTACTTAGAGAGAGAGAGCACAAGCAGAGGGGAGGAGCCGAGGGAGAAGCTCACTACCCACTGAGCAGGGAGCCCCACGTGGGGCTTGATCCCAGGATCCTGGGATCACGACCTGAACGGAAGGCAGACACAGATGCTTAACCAACTGAGCCACACAGGCACCCCTGCTACTTGCTTTTCATTCAGGATTTTAAAACAGAAAACCTATTTTGGGATAAGGTTTTAGGTGTAAGCTCATTTGTATGGCTGATTTAAACATGGTTCTGTTGAACTATGACTTTAAGTCCTCCAATCTATAAGAAGATAGTTCCTTTTATAATTGATAATAAGGAGCAAAATTAATCAAAATCATTTTGTCTATAAGCATTTTCCCATCAAAGGGATTATCTCAACACACACACACACACACACACACACACACACACACACACACACACACACAGGTAAACATTTGTGTTATATACTAAGGCTGCCATGTAAATTCTTTATATAAACTGTGATAATATAAAAATGATCCCCAAAGTGAGTAAACAAGTACAGTGGTAATGCAGGACAATTTCAGGAAACATATTATTTATTAATTAAGTGATCAAAAATTAAGTGGCGCAACAAAGATGCAAATGACAACTAAAATGATGTGTGTACCTAAACTGCATCTGTAACTATGGTTTTGAAATCAGTAAAAGGAAGCAGATGAGCTTTTCAGAGTTCTCAGTTCTAAGGGATCACCCAGGCTCTCATTCCCAAAGGTTACTTCTCTTCTACACCTTACACTGGTAGTTAAAATAAAAAGATTAAACAATATAATCTAGATTTATTTTTTCTCCATACCAGTGAGCTGGTGATAACAACATCTATTTAAGGGTCTTCATTAAATTATTTTTCCTGTTGGTTCCACCGAGTTTGGGTGGAACACCCAAAGGTGTTTACAGGTGTTTACACCACCAAAGGAAATCACACACCTGTTTGTTCATCTGGGATTTTGAACAAGGTGACCCCTGAGGCTTTGTGTTGTGTGGCCAATAGAAGCTTGTTAATCTAGATTCATGTTTTTCTCCTAATAGTATATAGCTGTCTTTGAGTTTCTGTCTTATTCTCTAAGATGAAGGTAAGAGTGAACCTAAGAAATTTGTTTTGTTCTTTTTTAAAGGATAGTTGCTGAAGAACTACTGGTTTGCTGCCTGTTTAAAATCGTCTTGATACCTTGCCTTCTGGTGACAACAGCAGGCTGCCTACATCTACTCACAGGTACATCAGGTCAACAACTGAATATGACCTTGATATGACCTTGAACAGCTCACACATTTAAAATGACTGCTTTGGAGCACAGAGAAAATATAAAGTCATTAAAAATCTGCCTTCCCTGCATTCCCATGCTCTGGGGCTTGCATTTGCTTCTGAAAGCAAACAAACCTGAGGGGCCAGCAGGCTGTACAGCCGGGCACTGACGAGACCGGATCTCATGTGATAACAAGGGTCCTCACTGCCAGTATCTCCAAGACACTGGACAGCTGGTGAATTTATGCATTCAAAGAAGAATGGCCTTTCCCGAGCCACCTTTCACAAGAAGAATTGACAGATCAGTGAAGGTTGAATTCATCCTGACTGTAGGAGAACCCACCCTTTGCTTCAGCTTGATGTGTAAGGGAATTCCTTAGAAGCTTTCTAATAGCAGCTTCTCACTGGTGGGGTCTTCCCTGCTTCCAATACCCACCCTTGGCTCAATAGCATTTTATATTGATGGAGTATTCACAATACTCACCTAAGAAGAGATCATAGAAAGATGGCATTGTCACAGAAGTCAAAGAAACACTTTTTGAATCTGTAGGCTCTATTCAAATGAGTTACCCAATTTCCAGAAAGCCCCAGAGATCAGCTCAGACCCACCTGCCACCACCGAGGCTGAGATGATTCAGCAACACGAGCGAATTCAGGGGTGTGGTGGGAAGACGAGATGCTACAAAAGAAAAGGCTGCTTGCAGGAAATACATTCTGAAAAGCCTTCAAAATTAAGTCCAACAGCTCACTACTTGCGTTAGAGGAGAAAAATACAGGTTACATGTTGTATAATCATGTGGTTCAGGGTAAGAGGACCCTCTAATATTATAAGAGAGTGAGGGTCCCGTTCTTATGGCCATACTTTTCCTAAGAATTATCTACTGTGAGCCTGGAATGGATTCGGATCACGAGACAACAGTAAAGGAATAATTTTCTCAAGACACTCAAGGTACTTTTCCAGGGGGTAAGAAAAAGCCCAGCCTGGGATCCATATTGGCTTTTCAAGGCTGTTCAGTGTCTTTTCAAAGGAACTTAAAGCGCTCCTCGCTTCATCTTAAACTTCTAACAATTACGACTCCAGGGCTGGAGCTGTTTTGTTGCAAACAAAATCTGTCAGACCAAATTATTTCTTCCAAGGAAACGATATTCATCTCAGCTGAATGTGAGAAAACCAAAGACAAGGATATCTTTTCAAACTGCCATCAAGACCCCTTACCTCCCCGAAGCCAATGCCACAGGTGAAAGCTGAGCCTAACATACGGGTAACGGCCGCTGCCCCAAAGACTCTCAGGGATTCCCTGCTTGACACTGCATGCTGTGGATCAAGAATCCCAGTCCTTCCTGAACTAAGGATATGGCAGTGGTAGGCTTCCTCAACCAGCTTGACTCAGACTCCAAAAATAAACAAGCACACATTCTGAAGGCTGTTATTACTTCAGTAGCTAGTCTGCGGTAGGAACTCCAGCCTCAGTTCCTGCCATTCTGAGGTCACTAACTACGTGAATCTACAAAGTCAGATTTAATGCTTTTAGTGCAACTTCCAACCATAGGACTCTATGATTCATGCACTATAAACTAAAAAATAAAAAGAATATTCATAAAAAAGGAAACGAGAGAGGGGAAGAGGCAGCAAAGAAGCAAGAGAGAAACATATGGAGGGACTCAGAAGACCAAGCATGAAACATACAAAAAAAAAAAAAAAATCAAAATAATGAGAAGGACAGATTCCAAAGATTTTTCCAATAGTTTTAACCTAAATAAATCTTGAGGTCAGTGTAAAAGGGGGCTATAAAATAAACTAGACTCCTCATTGCTACTGAACCCAGGAGAAAATCAATAGCAACTCTTAAGAGTTCATGCAGTTCTACCAAAGCAGTCCTATTAAAATCCTCTAGACTTCTTTAAGATTCACATATTCTGTAGAAAAAATGCTGACTCAAAACAAGGTTTATAAATTATTGGCTATTTTTTTATTGATCATTAAGTTATTCCACCAAATAGAAGTAGAGAAAACAGATACATAACTAAGCCAGCAGCCTCCAGAAGGTGCTCCCCAAAGCTCCAGATCCACAAATATCTGTCTTGTCACAACATACATAGAGGTTTCTCATAGGCAACATTAAGGACTGAGAATGTTGTCTGTTAGCTGGTTTTAATCCTAGTGGTTTGAAGCCATGAGTTTTAATTTTATATTCCAAAAGCATAATAATGAATTGCATGGAAGAAAAACCTAGCTGTAGTCTAGAAACCTAAAAGTCAACAGGTGAACAGAACTCACGATCATGCAAACTCTTCAGAAAAATGAAGCAATATAAGACCAGAATAATGATGCTGAGCATGAGACTGATATTCTCATAGTTACATCATTAGTCTACACAAAATCAATGGATATATGTGATTTATGAGACAGATGCAACATAGAGGGTAATTGGTTAGTAATTACCCATGACACCTGGGAATTAACAATGGAAAAAAACACAGGAATAAAAGGAGGGCCTCAATCCTATTACAACTTTTATCATATTATTTTCATCAATGAAAGAATCACAACACAATGCCAAAAAGAGGTGGTCACACATCACTCACCTGCTTCTCTGTGCGGATGACTCTCCCCAGTAACTGATCTTCCAGACCTTTCATGGTGACAGTGAAGTCAATGATAGAGGTCCGAGCGCTTATTTCAGGGGTGTAGGCTGGATTGGGCAGTTTGGTGGTGATGTAGAGTCTGAAGCCATCCATCACATCTACTTCCTTATCACCAACTTTCACCTTTATTATAAAAATAAAGTCAAAAGTAATAAAAGAGACATATACCTTACTGTGTCCTTTTCTCCACAGGATCAAGCATTGCTTTAAAGAATTATACAACTGGAGATCTTTGTATACTGAAAAAGAAGTGGTCATTAGGCATTCAGAGGGCTTCAGACCACTAGGATGAAAGGAAGGAAGGTGGGTAGGAAGGAAGGGAGGGAGAGAGGGAGGGAGGAAGTTCAATATATGCCAGTATATACCATAAATGTAGAATTCAGCACCAAAATTGGTGTGATCATACCACAGAGGTGAGATGGATTACTCATCCAAAATTTGGCTCAGAGGTCAAGACTGATGACATCACGTAAGCACCAAAAGGGTATGAAAGGTTTATTACTCACATAATGAGCTTTCTGAGGAGATTAAAGTAGACCCCCAACCAGGTCCCAAAAATTGATTGAAAGGGTAGGGAAAAGCAGCTGTTGTAGGGTTTTATGGTGACTGGGGGTAGGGTTGGGATAAATGTTCCCACACAGGGCATGAACAGAGGATTGCATGGTTTGATTTTCCCACCAGTGTCAAAGGCAAGAGCCCCAGGTTTTCTTATCAGCTTGCCCAGATTTGGGACAGAAGGGGTGAGGGTCATAATGGGTTTTGAAAGATGTCTACAGTAACTCATCAAAATGGAGTCAGACTCTATCACACAAAAGAAGTAGGTTATTTCTAAAAGGACTGCTCTTGAAAATTTTAATTCCAACTCAGGAAGTGTAGAAGAGAAAAAACAAATGCCTCTTGCCACTGACTCAAATTTCAGTTGTGGCCTATTGAGAAAATTTCGTCTATGTCACATTTACCTGGCCTCGTTGATAATGGTTCCTCACGTAATTATCAGTAGGTTTAACCTACCTTAAAGGTAGACCCAGTCTTAATGAAGTTCCTCTCCAAAACATTATCCAGTGCTGGATCTAGTTCCTCCCCAACGTCTTCAATAAGCAAGGGCCTTCCAAGAGAAAGACTGTCCTCCAGATGGTTTCGGAAGTACTTGTGATTTAGAGATGTGATCTAGAAACAAGATCCAAAGGTTACTGTTGACAATATCACAATGCCATACACAGAGAGAATGGACATTAAATGGTGCCTGAGCATTCTGTCACGGGACACAAATACAGAGATTTTTAGTGAACCTTTTCTGGAACTCATACTTGGTGAGATTGTACAGAAAGCTTAAACTGTTTCCATCCATTGTACAGAAAGCTTAAACTGTTTCCTTAGCCAACTGTCATTCCCCAGTGCAACCTGTCTTCTCATCACCACCACTTTTGTGACAAATGATCATGGAATAACCATGAAGTGTCCTGGTAGAGGGCTACACACTTAGTGTGATAAACTCCACCCTGCTCCGTTCATCAAGGAGGGATTTAGGCTCTAACAGAGGAGAATCTGAAACCTTCAAAAGATGGCATTAGTAGAGATCCACACAAACGTAAATGTAATTTTTAGAAAAGATTTTAATATTAGAGTTTAGGCTTGCATCTGTTACTGCTCTATCTAGGATTACAGTCTCAACTATTTTCAAATATTTCTTGATTCTCGGACTCGTGTTCATCTGGGGCAATAAAACTTCACAGTAACATAAATATACTCAAACACAAATTACCTGGAGTTCATTCTGGCTTTCTTTATTTTTAATCCAGATCTTCCCTTGAGTTTGTGGATCAATTAACAAAGGATAGCGAGATGACTTTGTGACAATAATTCCATTCTGAATGGATAGGTCATCATTTGGCAGACCTTGGAGGTTCCATTCACTAATAGTAGGAGCATCAATCAACATCTCATTGAGATTTAGACTGTTTCCAAATGGGATTTCCCGGGCTTTCATTTCCTTTTGCCAGTCATGTAGCAGCAGATTGCGAAACTCTTGGTTAAATGGACCAGAATAAGATAGAAAAGCTGTAGCCAACAATACATCCCCTAAAACAGAAAACAAAACACCACTGAAATACTTTATAATCAGCCTTGTAATCGTGCAGAATATTAAACATTTTTAACAACCACTCTTAAACTAACTTCCAGAAACCAAACTGTAACCACATTGCTGTGTCTTGGTGAATAAGCAGTAGATCATTGTTAAACAGGGTCCAGATGGTCCACCAAGTAATACCTGTTAGTCGTCAACTAGGTTATTTTGACGCTTGTTGGATGTCGAGAGTATGATTTTGGAGCTTAAGAGATACAAAACCTGAGAAGACAGAGCCTCCATTCCAAGTGACCTGGATCAATACGACCATTTGCTCATAGAAGAATTCAAAGTGACCTGATAAGAGGTTTGAAGGTCATTAACACATCGAATAAGGGCTGAATAGATGCCAGACCAATATTCATCCTTCTGAAATATCTGGACACACACACACAGGAATTTGAAGTACTAGAGGTTTGGTTTGTATTCTGATAAAAGTTTCAGTTTGCTAACTCCCTAACAGAGTCAACACATAATCTGACTGATACAGGAATTTACATACCTACAAGTCTTTTTGTTTGTGCAGCAAACTCTTTACTTTGTTCTGTCCATCTTTCTTTTTCTCCCACCAAGCCACCGATCAGAGTGGAGGCAGTCTGCATCTTTCGTCTGCAACGCTCCGCATCTTCGAGCAATGTCTAAAAAAAGGCCAGAATCAGAAGAAAACTTTTGTTCAGAAAAATACAGCCTCTGGCTCAAGAATATAATTTTAAACCATTATATATTATCTGCCCTTCTAAGACCTGTGAGCCACTTATCCCATAGGAAGCATAAGATTCAATTCCTGTGTGCCTGGGTTAGCCAAAGCCCAGCTCTTAAACCTTCACATGGGGTCCTGAGCCCATGGGTCAGCGTCTCCCCAGGTGTTAATAACTAAGAGATAATAAAAATTTTCTTCATTCATGACTTCCCTATGAAGAAAAACACAGATAAACTACAAGCATACTTACTAATATATAGCACAAAAAAGGTAAAACGATACATATCCCTACTTGAAAATCAGGAATATTTTTCCTGTTAAAGTTCTAGCATCATTACTGCTTGATCTAAGTGCACATCTTCTTTGACTTGAGGTGAAACTTTAGATTATCTTCAGATTGTGCTCTTCTGAGGCTCACTCACATTTCCCAGTGACACCTGACTCAGCAGGTCCCTCTCTGGTGCTCTGGGTATCAGTAAAAGACCTTGAACCAGACTTCCACACGCTTTTGCCACTCAATACTCCATTCTTAAAAACAAATGGTCCTCTTTCTCCTTAAGACAACTGCTAATTCTACTTGTAAAAACATATATGTATGAAATAATAGTGGGGACAGATAAAGATCTAGCTACAAGACCAGTCATTGGAAGTTCACTTATAACATGTGTATGTTACACATAATATATAATTGTTATATTTGCTAAATGTCTAGTAATAGAGAAATATTTAAATGAATTATGGTGTACCCATGAATAAGACTACTCTGAAGCCATTAAAAATTATCTTATAAAAATTTTTATAACCAAGAAAAGATTCATGATATATTTCTACGTTAAAAATTCAATTTATAAACAGTATATATTGAATTATGTTATATATTCAAATGTTATATTTTACATATATTTTTAAATGTATGTAAATCAAGGAATGTGTTCAGATAGGAAACGAAAAAGAGCAAATATTTTTAGTGTTCATTTCCAGGATTCTCTATGTGTATTTTCCATAAGGAGCATGAGTTGCTTTTGTAATAATAACACAATACAGTGTTTTTTAAAAGCAAGATATTTATTCTAGTTTGTTCTCTGGGACTCTATTCTACTCTATTTTCCTTTCCCTGCAGAGTTAATGTAGGAAACCTAAAAGCCCAGCTGAGGTGTACCACATCTATATTGCCCATATTATTTGTTTGTTTCTCCCCAAGAAGAAAGATGCCAACTGGGAAGTGTGATCCTACAAATCATTTATGTCTGCCTACCTCTGAAACAAACTTTTCATGTAAAAGATATTTTCTTTTAAATTAAGTTGTCGTCCCAAAATTCCCCATCCCCACTCCCAATTGGCCAAATAAGGAAATGGCCAGGGCCCCCCCTCTGGCTTTTTTTTTCCTGGGAACCCATGCCCCTTTAGGGGATGGAAATAGCGAGAAGGGGAGAGGAGCAGACGTCGGAGAGCACAGGAGCCAGAAGCAGCTCTTCCTCTGAGCCCGGCTGGGGCAGTGAGCGGACTTCCCCGGGTTCCTCAGGCAGGGCCCCGGTCCACCCTCTATGGGTGCTCCCAGAGGGTAACTAGCCGTCCAGAAGGCCTAGGGAAGTAGGTCCCACAAAGGCACTGCTCTGTGCAGAGAGGAGCAGGGCACACTCTCCTTCAGCACACAGCACAGGCCTGGGGCGGGAGGTTATGGGTCCGACCGTGAGGAACTGTGGATTCAAAGCCCTGCCCCTCCCCACCTTCCATAAGTCCATAAGCCCCCGGGACTCGCATGGAGCTCATGGAGGGGGAAGGAGCCACAGGATGACTAAAGGTCAGGTTCACTCCAGCATGTGGGAGGCAGGTGGACTCACAGCCAGATTTTGTGTGTTTTAATTAAAAAAAACTTGACATTTGTTGAAACAAGTTTTAAAGTCAGAGCCATACCTTTACAGTAGAACTTCTTGTATGGTCCTAATAAGCAGGAGATACTCAAAACCAAAAAAGCATACTGAATGAACTAATTCAAAAATGTTACAACTGAAACATAACAACATGGGGCCTAAAATATTTCTAGTGTATTCAGTAGCGCCTCCAAACAGAAGTGAGTGTCCACCGTGGTAGATAATGATCACACCTTCCCCATAGTTTCTAAAGTAGACTCTTTCGAATTGCAATGCTGATTTTGTCTTTATATGATGATAAGTGAATCCCAAAGAGCATAATTAACAAACCCAAATAGGTGTTGTACAATTACTTCTCTAAAATTTCTAAAAGGCTCTCCTTTTGCTTTCAGGAGTGGAAGTATCACACATTCTGCACATAGTAAAACTGAAGTGTTCATCTAAGTTCCCTTGTTGGGACTCCCATAAGAGATGGGATTATCAGAGCAGGAATCTCAATCCCGACCAGTGAAGACTGAAAACAGGCAGGAGGAAACTCTGTAAAATCATCAAGGGAAGAACAGAGTGAATCTATCTCTTATTTACCAAACACAGGATTTACCAGAGGCAGATACAGACTTTGTGGGGCCAGAAGCTTACATTATCTGTGGGGTGGGGTCCACTTCAAGAAAATCATTAGAGATTCACAAATACAAAACACCCAAGTGAATATGTATTTAGATTGAGAGGGGGGAAGAAACACTACAAAGTCTTGGTGTCTTAGAAACTCAGGTAACTTTCCTCTGAAATTTCTAGGTATTTTATCTGAACGCTTATATGCAAATACTTGCCAATCATAACCTGGTCTCCCTCCCCCTATAACACCCTACGACCCCCAGGAACCCCAGCACCTAGGAGCCTGTGCGCATGAGGAGTTCTGAAACTTAAGCTACATTAGGTGTGTGTTAAAGCTGCCCGAATTTCCAGAAGGAAAGAGGCCCCCATGGAGCTGGAATTAGTATAAATAAGATAAAGAACTTATTGCCCAGTGGATCAGAAATGTATGAACCCAGATTCTGAAAGGTTCTACAGCTGCTAGTTTGCAGACTAGGTTGAGAAGACCGTAGATGGTCATTGTCATCAGATACAACCACGTGGCCAGTCACACTGGTCCAGCAGAGAGGCCTGAAGTGGACACCAGAAGGCCAAGGTCTAGTTCAGACTGTCTAGCCCTATCACCAGGAGCCATCCTCTGGACCTCAGCTTCTTTCTCCAAAATGACAACAGAAAATATCCACCTTGCTTACCTTGCAAGATTATTTCAAAGATTAAAATGAGATAAAGTTGGAAGATGTGGTTTGAAAAACATAACAGAAAGTGTTCCACAAGGGGCTGTTTTCATCACCATCCATAAGGAGACTCAGGATGTTTAAGTTCCAGACCTGACTTCTATCTTGGCTGACCATCCTGACCTCTCACCAACGACCTTGGTGTTAGAAACAAACTTGAGGGCTTAGTGAGGGATGATGTGTGGTTTATGTACTATATATACATTAAATCCTTCCCTGCCGAGAACCAAACCCTTGGAGAGAGAAAGGAGCAAAGGAAGGGTTTACAATAGCCATGTTGGTGTATGACAGGCCCTCCCATGCCGAGGAGTTACCTGCTTTTCGGTCATGGCCTGTTCATACTCCACCTGCACCAAGTCGAGCTCTGCTTGCTTGTCATCCAGCTCAGCCTGGGCCTTCTGCAGATCCTGCATGGCCAAGATGTAACGATTCTCCTGTACCACCAAGTTGACCTGCACAGGACATACCCGAGGCAAATGATGAATGATGAGCAGCCAAGCAAACAGCAAGCATCTCATCTGAGATCCCAGCAAGGCTCATACCTGGTCTGTGCTCTACCCCTAGAGTCTTTTCAAGTTGCATTAAGTAAGGACCAAATCTTAGTGTGGACTTGATATAAATGTTTATAAGCAGAAAATTACAATTCATTCGAAGTCAGCACGTTTTTCCCATAAAGTGCCAGATAGTAAATAGTTTAGATGTTTTGGGCCAAGGGGCAAAATCAAGGCTATCGTTCAGCACTTATTTAAAAACCATTTAAAAAATGTAAAAATGCTTTTTATTTCACAAGCCGTACACATAGAGGTTGTGAGCTAGATTTGGCCCATGGGCCAGAGTTTGCCAGTCCTTAGATCAGAGCACAGCAGCATTAAATGCACAGGTACATTACAGAACATTGTAATATTATTGTAGAAGAAGAAAAAACTGAATATTGAGAACCATCATCACTACCGATGAGGATGCTAAAACAAGATAAAAAATGGAACCTAATTATTCACTGAACGTAAAACAGAGATTTTGTGAGTCGTGGTGATCTTGATGTTGTTCTTGTAGTCTCCACATACTGTTTTCCTTCCATAAAAGAAGTGATACCTTGAGCTGTGACTAATTAAAAATACTGTTTTTAAGGAAGCTACTAAATTTGACTCAAAAGACATATTCAAAAGCAACATAAGCAAAAGACAAGATGTAGAAAACAGTCCATGCTTACAGGAATTTAGATGCTTTAAACAATCTTTTGGAATCAAGTTTTTCCTTTTTAAGTCTCTAAAATGTTAAAATTGACTTTAATGCGGATAATCCACTATTAGGGCCACATTCTCTCTGGAGTTTTTCAGAAGAAAAGGTTATCTTGAAAAAAATTTTTTGAAATAAATTATTTCCATGGAAGGAAAACTTCCAAACTCATTTTATGAGGCCACCATTACCTTGATCCCAAAACCAGACAAAGACCCCATCAAAAAGGAGAATTACAGACCAATATCCTTGAGGAACATGGATGCAAACATTCTCACCAAAATACTAGCCAATAGGATCCAACAGTACATTAAAAGGATTATTCACCATGACCAAGTGGGATTTATCCCTGGGCTGCAAGGCTGGTTCAACATCCGTAAATCAATCAACGTGATACAATACATGAACAAAAGAAAGAACAAGAATCATATGATCCTCTCAATAGATGCAGAAAAAGCATTTGACAAAGTACAGCATCCTTTCTTGATCAAAACTCTTCAGAGTATAGGGATAGAGGGTACATACCTCAACATCATAAAAGCCATCTATGAAAAACAGCGAATATCATTCTCAACGGGGAAAAGCTGAGAGCTTTCCCCCTAAGGTCAGGAACGCGGCAGGGATGTCCACTCTCACCACTGCTATTCAACATAGTATTAGAAGTCCTAGCCACAGCCTTCAGACAACAAAAAGAAATCAAAGGCATCCAAATCGGCAAAGAGGAAGTCAAACTCTCACTCTTTGCAGATGATATGATACTGTATGTGGAAAACCCAAAAGACTCCACCCCAAAACTGCTAGAACTCATACAGGAATTCAGTAAAGTAGCAGGATATAAAATCAATGCACAGAAATCAGTGGCATTCCTATACACCAACAACAAGACAGAAGAGAGACAAATCAAGGAGTCGATCCCATTTACAATTGCACCCAAAACCATAAGATACCTAGGAATAAATTTAACCAAAGAGGCAAGGGATCTGTACTCAGAAAACTATAAAATACTCATGAAAGAAATTGAAGAAGACACAAAGAAATGGAAAAACGTTCCATGCTCACAGATTGGAAGAACAAACATTGGGAAGATGTCAGTGCTACCTAGAGCAATCTACACGTTCAATGAAATAAATTATTTCCCTGTCTGACAACCTCAGGCTCTCAAAGTTTAGCAGAATAATTCTTTAAGGGAAAGCCGAAGTTCCATAAGTTACTAGGACCAATGACAGGCAAAAGTGTGGCTTAACAGCTACA
The DNA here is from genome assembly GCF_009762305.2 of Zalophus californianus. Taxonomy (NCBI): domain Eukaryota; kingdom Metazoa; phylum Chordata; class Mammalia; order Carnivora; family Otariidae; genus Zalophus; species Zalophus californianus. Next base: position 143,236,310 of record NC_045599.1, on the reverse strand, counting down.
CTTTAAAAAGGATCTAACTCTTGGGACATTGTCTTCTCAGGTCTTCTGTAAACTGCACCTGTCGCTGTGGCTTAAACAAAAAAGAAAAGCAAGGTAACAATGCCCAACAACTCACTAAAGCAACACACTAATGTCAAAGCCCCAGAGATCTGGCGTATTTTTTTAGAATTTTATTCAGAAAAAACAAATTGAAAACACTTTTAATGAAGCACTCGAAAGTTGCCAACCAAAAGGCACAGAATCCTTCAAGTCCAGCAGCTCACCTCGGGAGCTGTGGGATTCCATGCAGACCACTTACACTCTGGGAGTTTCAGTTTATCCATGAAGATGTTGAAAATCTACCTCCTAGGATGTGTGTGTGAGAGAGGATTAAATAAGATAACATATGTAAACACCCACGGCTGGTGCCTGGCATACAACAAGAATTCAATAAATAATAGATGTTGTCGTCCGAGTTTAGTATTTAAGACTCTACTGTTATAAACGTTCTGTTTATGTGGACTGATATTTACCAGTTTTCATGGCTTTCAAGGAGAAATCGCATTATAATTAACGCGAATGGAGTCTAAATTGGCATTAGTTGGTATTTAAGTTTATTCACTACTAGACGTCACTTGGCCCCTTGAGAGGGATTGCCAGACGAAGGAGAAGAGCCCCTCAGGGTCCTCGTCGCTGCTTAGTGTTGAGGAGGTTCCAGCTGGAGTGTAAGGAGTGTCCTTAATCTGTCCTCACTCAGAGGCAGGAGCTTGCCAGGGAAGTCCCTCCAGGAACATGTGAAATTAGAGGCCTCGGTCAGTGATGCCTCATACATGAGCAGACTTGCCCAGTGATAACCTGCACTCCCGCCAACTTTGCCTTCTCCTCAAGCAGTGACTGTGTAGACTCTCTCTAACGGCACTTATTTTCATGACGGAACATTCAGAAGGCCCTGACACAGCCCTGATGCACGTCAGGCTCCCAGGAGCTGGGTGCTCATAAGATCTTAGGGGGCCACTTCCAAGACTGACTTCTCAGAAAGAAAAGCAGAGGTTCTAGGCACAAGTAAAACATTCCCCCTTCTGACGGTGTTCCCTTCACTTCCTACCACAGGATCTAGATTGTCATAAGACTAGGTGGAGGCTAAAATGTCCTGGAACAGGGGAAGGGATTTCCTTGTTCTCATGGAAGCCTTGTTCAGAATGGCCATTATTTGGTACTGATTGCAGCTCATTTTATTTAAAATAATTACAACAAAACAAAAGCAACATGAACTCAACTGCAATTCCCTTAAAAACACTGTAATGCTTACTCACTGGAAAAATTTGCAAAGGATGCCCTGTATTTTTCATTTGATAAGGTGGTTATAATTCAGCCAATATCAGAATGCCCATTTTGGAGCTATGCTGGAAGTCTTCAATGGTCCCAAAATTCATAACGTCGACAGCACGGCATCAATCATTTGCTCTAAAATTCCCTAAACCAAATGAGTCTTTGTTCTTTTAAGTTGCTTTAAGACCCCAAGGGGCTTCAGCCACTGAATAAATGACCCTGGTATGGTAACAGTTAGAAAATAAAATGGGACTTGCAACTTGAGCCCTACCTTCTTTCCACTCTCGATTATTTTTATCATGATTATTAAGTTCCTCGGGTAGTTTATAAGCATAAGTGGATTTCAGTTGATGGTTGAGAGAGATCAGACTCATACAAAAGCAAAATAATCAACCAGGCCACACATGCAACTTTTGAGACATCGGTATTCCGTTTTCAAAGCATGTATTTGCCTCCCCATCTGCTGAAGACTGTCACTGATGGGGATGTGTATGTGCATATGAAGCCTAGAAAAGCAATTACTCAAAGGGAAACAGGCATACTCTCCAATTACATTAAAGAACAGATGACATTCAGTTTCTTACCTGAGAGACAAAGGAGAAGAGCAGAAGTACTATGTCATACCTTACAACCAAGACCAGCCACCAACTGTGTACTTACCCTGCCTCGGACATAAGATTCCTTGGCAGGAGATCTTGGACATTATCAGGGGATTCTATGCTATAGTTTTCTGTGTTTCTTTGATGCTATGGAGGAAAAATATCCAACAGCCCACAGTGGACTTGGCATCCTTATAGAGAGTCCATGCTTAAAGGCTTGCACAACTCTGACTGGAGTGGTTATTACAGAGAAGAGAAGCATCCTGTGCTCGGCTTTCTGTCACTTGCTCTCCCCGTGGACTCGAATACAACCACACCAGAGGCCAAAGGTTGCTGTGCTATCTGAAAAGACAAGGCCAGTTGACCTCAAAGGCTCTTCCAGGCATGTATCGTGGTTTTACCTAGGAGGCTCACCTTCAGAGGCAACACTTCTCTGTTGATAGAAAAGAAGGAAGCCATGGCTCTGGTCCAGGAACAAAGACCAGCTACGTTCCCACATACGCGTTTAGCAGTTTCAATGTTGTAGTCTGTCATTTCAAAGTAAGGATTCAAAAATTCTATCACTTCTTCATTGATTGTATCTTTTGGGAATTGCTATGAAAGAAAAAGAGTAAAATTAAGTCAAAATACTTCTTTCCATGAAGTCATACTCACATCATGCTTACAATGCCACTGGTATTATTCAACAACCAAGAATGGATGAATGACATCACATTTTGTTGATATCTCAGGATATTGGGCCAAAGTCCTGAAAGCAAAAACAGAGTAAGCAGTGACAGCAAAGAAGTCAGAGCATACTTTAGCCTCTGTGAACAAGAGATACCAACCCTCAATAAATGTTCTGGGATCGAGGGAAAGAGTAAAAGGTGATGAATACTAATATGGTTACTAAAATTTCCAAAGCAATAACATTCTCATGTCATTAATCCTAAATAGGTGAATTGTAAGCCCATAAAATCAATAATGGAAAACAAATACACTCAGGTATACTCAGCCTAAGGACAAAATCTATTTAGCATTTAGCAGCAACTAAATGCTTCATACATTCAAAGAGAGGTTGTATTAAATTCATCTGAAATTCAAAGTTAACAACCTGGACATTAGGTCTTGAGGGCAATGAATTAATTTTTAATCATAAAATTATCCATAATGTGAGAGAACTGTTATCTTCTGAAGGAATATAAAATTGAAAAAGTGGATTACGAATGCTTTCTTACGTCAAGAGAAGACTGGCCAACCAATGAACCTCGACCTTCCTCAATAGGTGTTTGATCCTCTCAAAGAAGACGATTAGATCTTCTCCAAGTAGAAAGGAATGCAGTGCCTACATAACAGCTTTCACAGAACATACATGAGATAGGATGGAACCCACACTCTCATTTAGACATCTTCCACTACAAGTTTCTTTTATGACACTTGAGAAACAGTGAAGCCAGAAGAAAAGCCAGAAGAATATTTGGGAGCCATGGAAGGGCAGTGGTGATAAAAGGCAAGTGGCAAGGGAGCTTCCAGAAGCAGGGGCCCTGCCACCAGTCACATTGGACAGGAGCCTTGAGTCACCCACCAGGATCCTCTGTGAGGTCCAACTCCTCTGTCACACTTTGCTGTTAAAACTGCTTAAGTCTCCTCCATCGCCACACGCACCCATCAGAGTTAACCTCTCCTCCACTCAAACAGCCTGTTACTCCTTCTCGGTGGCACTGACATCATAGAGTCCCATATTTTATTTATCTGGGGCAGGTCTGCACGGCCACCAGTTTCATAAGCTTCCCACTGCTGCAGCTGCTGTAAGGTGCCTCACAAGATGCTCCAGCCACCTGGCAACGTGGCATTGAAAACGGAATGAAAGGCAATGCTAAGCTCATTGCTTGGGACATAGACATGACTTGGGTATTCCCAGGTAGCTGTGTCAAGATCCAAATATGAAAGATAAAACAATAAAACTTCTAGAAGAAAACACAGAAGCATTTATTCTGCCTTAGAGGCAGAGGAGCAAAGATTTCCCGAATAGAACCCAGAAAGCACAATTAAGGAAAACAGTGATAAATTGGACTACATTAAACTTAAGAATGTCTGTGGATCAAAGGACACATTTAATGGAATGAACCACTAAGGCAGAAAGTGGAAGAAGATATTTGCAAATTACTCATGTTTTATAGAAAGAAATTCTACCCATTAATAAAAAACTTTAATGGACAAGAGCCCTAAATAGGCATTTAACAAAAGAATTCCCAAGAGGTTCATAAACTGATGAAAGAGTCCCAGCATCATTATTTACCAGGGAAATGCAAACTAAACCCACAATAATAAGACACCACTACAAACCCATCAGAATAGAGAAAAGCAGAAAATAGTTAAGATGTAGAACAACTTAGAATGGCTAAAATGAATAACTCAGGAAACAACAGATGTTGATGAGGATGCGGAGAAAGGGGAAACCCTCTTACATTGTTGGTGGGAATGCAAACTGGGGCAGCCACTCTGGAAAACAGTATGGAGGTTCCTTAAAAAGTTAAAACTAGAACGTAGAACTACCCTATGACCCAGCAATTGCACTACTAGGTATTTATCCAAAGGATACAAAAATAGTGATTCGAAGGGGCACCTGCATCCCAATGTTTATAGCAGCAATGTCCATCTTTCCAATATGGAAGGAGCCCAGATGTCCATCGACAGATGAATGGATAAAGAAGATGTGGTATATATACACAATGGAATACTACTCAGCCATCAGAAAGAATGAAATCTTGCCATTTGCAAAGACGTGGATGGAACTAGAGGGTATTATGCTAAGGGAAATAAGTCAATCAAAGAAAGACAAATACCATATGATTTCATTCATATGGGGAATTTAAGAACAAAACACATGAACATAAGGAAAGGGAAGGAAAAATAAAGTAAGATGAAAACACAGAGGGAGGCAAACCATCAGAGACTCTTAACTCTAGGAAACAAACTGACGATTGCTAGACGGGAAGTGGGTGGGGAGATGGGGTAACTGGGGGATGGGCATTAAGGAGGGCACTTGATGTGATGAGCACTGGGTGTTATATGCAACTGATGAATCATTAAATTCTACCCCTAAAATTAATAATACACTATATTTTAACTAAATTGAATTTAAATAAAAAAAATTTTTAAAAAGATGTAGAACAACTTATATACTGCTGGCAGATATGTAAACCAATACAGCTATTTTTTGAAAACTCCTTGGCACTACCTATGAAGCACTTTAAATGTATACAGAAGGTAGCTACACTTGTGGTGAGCATAGCACAATATACAGAGTTGTCCAATCACTGTGTTGTACACCTGAAATTAATGTAACATTGTGTGTCAACTATACTTCAATCAAAAAAAAAAAAAAACTTACATCTATTAAGAAAATGTATAACCTAAGACCCAGAAATTCCATTCCTGAGTAGAGAGCCAATTGAAATGCAAATACACCCACCAAATTACCTATAGACCAGTATTCATAGTAGCTTTAGCTTTATTTATAATAGCCCAAAACTAGTAACAACCCAAAAATCCACCAACAGTACAATGGACAAATAAATTGAAACATATGATAGCATTTCACACTGTGCTGGTTCATACATGCTCATGAGGAACCATTGCTATATTTGCAGGGATTTTGCAAACTTATTAAATAGAACCATTATTAATAATTAAATTATATAAACTTACAGTTATATAAACTTATAATAATTAAATTATATAAACTTACAATTTAAGTTTCATTTAAAATAAAAATAACACATAGGAGAAGAAGTAATCACTTTCTATTATTTTACTACATTTTACTACCTATGTTCTGAGGTCGTTTATATCGTTTGTACCCACATGGGGGTACATTCCTACTATTCTACTAGGCACCTCTCCCCAGCTCTACATTCAACAAGATCATTTTGGTAGCTTGAAATTGGCCATTGTGGGGATATTTACACCATGGAAATTGGCAAACACTACAAATTAGACTTTTTGTTCTTTTTTTTTTCTTTTTTCTCCCCTGAGAACCAGTTGTTTTAAATATTTACCACATACTACCACTTCACATACTGAAGAGCTATATAGCAATGAAAAAAGAATGAAATACTACCCTTGCAAAATAAGAATGAATCTCAAAGCCTTGTCGAATAAAAGAGACCAAAACAGAAGAGGTCACATGACATGATTTCTTATCTATAAATTTCAAAACGAACAAAATTAATTATCAGGATAAAGATCAGAATAATGGTTATCTTAGGGGAATTTACTGACTGGTTTGGGACACCAGAGAGATTTCTGGGGTCTAGAAATACAAATCTTGATTTCTGTGTTCATTAACAGGTATATACTTATGTAAATATTCATTAATCTGTGTACTTAACATTTGTACATGTTATCATATGTAAGTTCTACATCAAAATTAAAAACACGCAAATTACTCAAAAAATTACTATTGAGATTTGCAAAATATAAATATACATATATTTGTATTCATAGCATATAATATATGCACATATGTATTGCTTTATTAATATAATTTTTAAAATTTTTATTTAAACATGTCACTGATGATGCCTTAAAAGCCTAAAATCTGTCAGGAAAGGCTCTAATGCTTGTTTTTAAAGCTCTAATGTCTTGTTTTTGAAAGAAAATTCTAATCTGAAAAAATACTTAAATATGTGTTCAATATATGTATGTAGAATGTTATCAAGGCTTGAGAAAGAAGGAAATCCTGCCATTTGTGGAGGACATTATGCAAAATGAAATAATCCAGACACAGAAAGGCAAATCCTGCATGTCTCACTAATATATAGAATCTAAAATAGTCAAACTCCTAGAAGCAGAGAGTAGAATGGTGGTTGCCAGGGTAAGGGGAAGGGAAATGGGAAGATGTTGGTCAAGGGGTACAAAGTATCAAGTTGCAAGAAGAATAAGTCCTGTAGACCTCCTGCACAGCAATATGAATACAGTTAACAACATTGTATACTCCAAATTTTCTAAGTGTTCTCACCACAAAATAAAATGGCAACCGTGAAGTCTTGGAAACTTTAGCTTGACTGTGGCAATGATTTCACAATGTATACATAACTCTAAATATCAAGTTATACACCTTAATACAGAGAATTTTTCTTTGAGAGAGAGAGAACACGTGAGTGAGCGGGGTGGGGAGGGAGGGGCAGAGGGAGAGCGGGGAGAGAGAATCCCAAGCAGGCTCCACAACCCTGAGATCATGACCTGAGCCGAAATCAAGAGTCAGACACTTAACCAACTGAGTCACCCAGGCAACCCAACATAGAGAATTTTTATATGTCATTATACCTCAATAAAGATGGCAAAAAATTGAATAAGTAAAAATATGTATGTACAGCAAATTCTTTTCTGAAACTTATTCTACTAAAAGACTCAGACACTCTAATGAAGTCCCCTTTCAGCCCATCATTACTGAACTACCAACCTGTAAGTTCTGTAAGAAGTTTCCTGCAGTCATGAGTTTTAAAGATTCCTGCCAGGACGGAATTGTACAGCTTTTTTCCAGGTCAATTTTCACTGCATTGACTTTCCTTTGAAACAGGAGCAGCACACAATCCATGATCCTCATGATGAGGTGAGGGGGTCGGCCCAACGTGCGGACAGTGGCGATGTCCGAAGGCTTGATGGTCTGCAGGACGAGAGGTCATCAGCCAATCTCAGATAAGAAAGTGTGGACCAACCTTTAGTCTCTAAATGCTATTTTAACAGAGGAAAGCAACCATTTTTGAGTTAGATGCAGAGTCATAAGGTTTAGATGCATGGTTAATCGCCAAGAAACGCATGTCCCCAAAAGTTCAAACTTTTACAATTCAAACTGACAGCAAGAGGAGACACAGTGAGGGAAATGTTGGTGAGCAGCTAAGGAGCTGTGACTTCTCGAAAATTGTACAGACCACTTTGTGTCAGCAAAAAAAAAAAAGAGTGTAATCTGAAAGAAAGAGAATACTCAGCACTTGAAGGAGCTACAAGGGATTCTCAACCAGGAAAACTCCAGTACGTGCAGTGCTTTTTACTCATTAGTTATGTAGGTCAAGAATCTGCCTCTCTCTTTAGCAACCCAGATTTGTCACAGTGGACTGACACTAGCAGGTAGCCCCAGGGCTGACAGATTGAATAATTAGAGGTTTCTGAGCTGGGAAATGACCTTTAAATGATGGAACTTAAGCAATACGAATTTCACTAACTCAGAAAAGTCTTGTCCCATTTCTAGTATGGAGATTCTGAGAGAGTAAATTATTTAATAGTCACACAGAAGGATTGGGGTTGCTAATAACTGCTCTATCTCCTACACTCTTTATGGAATAAGTATTAGAAAAACAGTAAATATAAGAATCTGATACAGTCCTATTTCTAGGACAAATAATATACACTCATCCCTTCCAGGTCTTATTTGCATGTGCATACTCCCCATCAAATGAAGGGGACCAATGACCTTCTAATCAAAGCTAATAATCTTTTCTCTGAGGATTAAGGGGAAAAAATGAAGAAGAAAAGCACTGAACATGTTAATTAGAAATGTAACTGTTGACTTTGAAAATGTTTGTTACAGGAGATTAGTCTTTGTGAACACGAGACGACTGGAAGCAAAGGAGAATTTGTGTTCAAGAACTGGAAATGGCAGATAGATCTTGATATGAGATGTATGGCTAGAAAAGAAAGGAGAGAAATATATTAGCAGCCTGTGGGGAAAGTAGGGTCAAATAAACGTTGTATAAGCTGTAAGAGCTAGATGTACTTATTTTACTTTAGCCTTAAAAGGGAACATTCTCAAACAGAATTGGGCTCAATTATGTTAGGTGCCCAGGTAAAAGGAGCTGGGGGAAGACATATATCTAAAGTTCAACCTATTTCAGCTAAGTATTGGATTCCTCTTTTACTCTGCAGGCAAAGCAATATGACTGCTACAGAATTTCCTAGATATCCTTGCAATATTATAGTTATTTAATATCTGGAGGTATTTTGTATGATTGCGTGGAGTCAAATTAGATTTGAGATAGGAAGAGAAAAAATCTTTGCTATTATCTTATTTGTTGTACAGATTTATGTAGCCTGATGCCAAAAAGTTAGTTTGAGTGGATCTGGAACTTCTCAGAATGTATTGGTAGTACCATACTTTAAGATTTCAAAAGTTCACAAAGAAGCAATAAAATGGAGGCAGAACCAATGAAGGAAATTTTTGAAAATCTCTCCAAGACACCCCATCATGTCAGCCCTGTTTCCACCTATTTCAGCATTGATAATTAATTATATAATGCAGAATATCTTAGTGGTAGAGAACATGAAATTAGGAGGATAAAGGAAAATATTTTATAATATCAAAAGGATGACAAGTCTTTTAAATCCTGGGAAAATGTATACCTTTAAGCATGATCTAAGATGCCATATGCCCTGTTTCTATGATGCCATTAGGTTTGGAAGTTTCTTTACACTATCAATATATTCTCTCTGTTGATCAGAGACTCTCAGTCTAAAGCCAAGATGCCCCAAAAAAGAGTGTGAGTGGGGATCAGAATCTTGAAGAGATATCTGCACTCCCATGTTCACTGCAGCATTATTTACAATAGCAAAGATATAAAGGCAACCTAAGTATCCACCAGCGGATGAGTTGATGGATAAAGAAATGTGAGATATATATGTATATATGTATATGTGTGTGAGTGTGTACAGTGGAATATTATTCAGTCTTTTAAAAAAAAAAAAAAAAGGAAACCCTGCCATTTGAGACAACAAGGATGGACCTAGGGGCTATTTTGCCAAGTAAAATAAATTAAATACAGAAAAACAAATACTGTATGATCCCATTTATATGGAATCTGAAACAGTCAAGATTCATAGAAGCAGAGAGGAGAATGGTGATTGTCAGGGCCTAGCGGGAGGAGGAAATGGGGAGCTGATGGTCAAAGGGTACAAATTCTCAGTTGTGCAAAATAAATAAATTCTGGTCTATATAATACTGTATTATATACTTCAAATTTGTCAAGAGGGTAGATTTTAGATATTACGTTAAATGTTTTTAGCACATGAAACAACAACAACAATAATATTAAAGGGAGCAGGGGGAAGCTTTGGGAGGTAATGGACAGGTATACACTTATTCCCAAACTCTCCGAGGTGTATACATTATACATGTTCAGCTTTTTACATGTCAATCATGTGCCGATAAATTGGTTTTTAAAAAAGGGGCAGGGGGAGATGAGGAGCCCACCAACCTGAGAGACTGAAGACCCCGCAGAGCTTCGGGGATGAAGAAGCACAGTTTAGTCAGTGCAAGAAGGCACAGAGGAACAATAAGTAAAGACGTATCCCAGTAAGAGTAGTGTGGAAAGTTGGAGAGATCCAGGAGAGAGCAATCTCTTCGTTGTCTCAAAAGAGTAGAAATTCATATTTGCATATTGTTCAGGAAACTTAAAGACTCAACTTGAATCAGAAAGATTGAGAAGTGTTTCAGGCAGTGAGATCAGGAAGGGGTTAAAGAAAATTGCATTATCGGGCGCCTGCGTGGCTCAGTTGGTTAAGCGACTGCCTTCGGCTCAGGTCATGATCCTGGAGTCCCGGGATCGAGTCCCGCATCGGGCTCCCTGCTCAGCAGGGAGTCTGCTTCTCCCTCTGACCCTCTTCCCTCTCATGCTCTCTCTCATGCTCGCTCTCTCGAATAAATAAATTAAAAAAAATCTTAAAAAAAAAAAGAAAATTGCATTATCAAGGGGCGCCTGGGTGGCTCAGTCGTTAAGCATCTGCCTTCGGCTCAGGTCATGATCCCAGGGTCCTGCCCCACATCGGGCTCCCTGCTCAGCGGGAAGCCTGATTCTCCCTCTCCCACTCCCCCTGCTTGTTTCTCTCTCTCACTGTGTCTCTCTCTGTTAAATAAATAAAATCTTAAAAAAAAAAGAAAGAAAGAAAGAAAGAAAATTGCATTATCAAGTAATGAGGCACGCTCAGATGAGGTTCTGGAACCTGAATTAGCTGTGGACAGATCAGCAGGGTTTCATTTCTCAGCTGTTCCCTAGGCCAGGAATAATAAAAAACACAGGGCCGTAGAGGATTAAGAGTGAAGTAAAAGCAGTCTTAAACTGAGTCCAAAGAAATCTTACATTGAATCTTCAACACTCGACCAGCCCTTTAAGGTGTGGCCCATTGCACTAAACTCAACATATTTTCTCACAATCCAACCTTCCGTTCTTGCCACACAACTGCATTGAATAATTGTCAGAGGCCGCTCAAAACCCGCCATTCATGAGCTCCACCAGATCAGCAGTTCTGTATTTGGATAATTCATAGATAAACTCCAAGCACATGGTATCTTACAGACCTGCCCCGGTGTCCTCAATGAATGAGTAGGGAAATGTTATCTTAGAAATTTTATGTGGCATTCCCGATGTCACGTAGGCTTGCTGGTGACAGAGTGGAAACGAGAACCCAGGACTCCTGACCATCAACATATAACACTGCCCATCATTCGTGAGGGAAGAAAATGAAACGGGAAGTAGCAAGTGCAAAATCTCTAAAGAGCTAATAACATCTCCCTGCAGAAAATATTACTTGAAATTTTTCCAGTGAGGGGCCCTTTGGTCTGAAGGAGTAGAGCATTTCCTTGCTGTTGCTCATCTTTTCTTCATCCTTGTCCATCGTTCTAGGCACTAAACGTGACATCTGCCACATTGCACAGATTTACCTTCAGGGCTGCTTCTGCTTCTTCTAAAGCTGGTTTTGCTGCTTCCAGTTTCTCTTCGGCAATGGCTTTATCTTTAGAGATGCCGTCCACGATGGCTTGGGCTTTGTCCTTCACCTTCTGTACCTCAGCCTTGACCTTTTCGGCAGCCTGTGCCTTCATTGTCACTTCTTTTAAGACCTAATTCAATATAAAACAAAAAAAATCTCATCCAACACCCTGTCAGGCTGAAAATGCACATTTTCCCTTGATTCATTGATTGTGTCCACTTCTAGGATTTTTCACAGGAAAATTAAGAGTACTGTATTCTATTGGAAATAATGTATCCTTTCATGGTTACAATGTAGTGAAGATGCATAGATCATTAACATTTATTACCAGGAATGTAAAACACAAATAGTATATGCATGAGTGCCCACACACCGTGTCGGCTTTATCATTGGCCACTTGGAGCTCCTTTTCTTTCACTTCCAGTTCTTTGCTCAGGGCTGCAACAGACTCTGAGGCTTCTTTTAGCTTCTCCAATCCGGTATTCATTCTAGGATTGAACACCCAAGCAAGCCATGTTAAAATGTGTGGTATTTGGCCACATTTTCCAAGCACTGATCCATTAATATGGATAGGAGTGGTCATATTTGAAGAATGAGTGTATGAGCAAATAGCAAATCCAAGAGGGCTTGACAAAAAGACTATGCACCCAGGGATAATACCAGACTGAGCAGAGGTGTATGTTTTTCATAGACTGCATGTGGGAGCATGAACTAATTATAGCCCTGCATAACATGAAGAATGATGATGGGTCTAGAAGCTGTAACATGCAGGATACATGCTTAATGAAGTTTAATTAAATGACAAGAGACTTCAAATGCTTGAAGCCCTAACTCAGAAGAAGGAAAATAAATAACTTCTGCTAAAAAAAAAAAAAAAACGACTAATTAAATTAAAAGAAGAAAGGTTTGGGATCAAGGAAAGAAACAAATTTGAAGTCATCAGAACAACCCTGTGAAGGGACCACTCACTGTCTGGACCTGAGATAATGAGATCTCAAAGACCAGAGCTCTCAGAATCAGTCCGTCCCATCTCCCACCCAGGGTCCCTTATGGAACAGCCCTGCTGGTTCTGGCTATATGTAGGCAGAAGCTAGAAGTGATCAGAAAAAAGCAGACAGAGCAGTGAAACCTGGAACAGGCTTCAGTGAAGCAGGGTATGCACCATGCAGTGGACATCAGCATCAGCCAGACTCTCCTACCCTAGACACCCAGAAAGGGTGGGAAGATGAAGGATGAGAGAGGGAGACCGGAATTATTTCTACCATTATAACATTTGGTATTAGAACAAGTGGTAGGCCACATAAACACTTGGCAATATTTTATTCTGCTGGGCAAGAATAAAACTCCAACAATCATGGAATAATCCTTTGAATAGGCTTGAGAGGGGGGGGTGTCTTGGCCTCAGCAGTATTGGCACTTGGGGCTGGATGATTCTTTGCTGTGGAGGGCTGTCCCGTGCACTGTAGGATGTTTAGCAGCATCCCTGACCTCCCCTCATTTGACACCAGTAGCACCCCTTCCCAGCCCCTACCACCTAAGTTGTAACAAACAGAAATGCTTCTAGTCATTGCAAAACGCTCACTAGGAAACAAATGTGCCCCCAGTCGAGAACTACCCTTTTAAAATAACCTTATATCTGAACTTCACACTTGACACTTACCTACTGGCTAGAGTTTGCACTTCTACATGTTTTTCTCTGTATGTGCACTTATAGCCCTGAATAAAGGAGAGGTAGGACTTGGGAGTCACATGAGTAGAGCGTCGGAATCTCTGGAAATAGTCAACACACTTCTCAGCCACCCCATCCTGGAAGGAGCCCATGCACTGGACCACTTCCTTCTTGGTTTCCAAACTGCAGTCAATGTCATAGGAGGACAGGAAGTGTTCGGACACTAGAAAGAATAAAGGTGGCAGCGTGTGAAATAAGAACGTGAATTACCATTTTAAAAGTTAACAGGCTATTTTTGAAACATTTAGACATTTCTCGGGACTGCATACCATTTTTATAGCCCCAGCTAGGTAGATATCTGTTGGCATTTTTGGCCCCAGGCCTACGACTTCAACAATTTTATTTTCCCTTTCATGTACAAAACTATAACAGAGCTCAAGACTGTCATCAGTCTTTATTTTCTGGCACTTATGCAAAGAAGTCTCTTCTGCCCGGCTGCAGGCTCTGCTCAGCAGCCAGCCTGTTCCACGCTGTTCTATACATAAGGGCCAAAGTGGTACAAATAACTCAAAAATCAGCGCCCACCTGGTACTTATATTTAACAAACCCATTTATTTTTAAGCACAGAACCTGTCATACCCTTAATTCCCCCCAAGCTCTGACTCCATTTGGTATGTGGAATGTTTTTCACTAAATTTTTGTATGCCTGGGCCATCTTGTTCCCAAAAGTGGCTGCTGGCCACTTGCAGTCAATTCTAATTTACAGCGTCCTTTAAAAATGTTTGGGTAAAAAACCCCTGTTGGAGACCTTTATCTTCCCAACAGCGCCAATCATGGGACCAATTCTAAGGCACCATTTCCTATCATAGGAATAGGCCATAAAGTCAGAGCTAATCAATTACCACATACACATCGGTGTCTGCCGCCCTTTCACCCCTGTGATAGGGCCACGCAGAGAGACTAGTATGAAACTTGGTCTCAACCCTGAAGAATGTACAAAGGTTATGCATGATGCAGTTAAAAATTATTATACCATCTTTACATAGGTTGGAAAAAAATTGCCTTTGGATTTGCCTGAAAAGTACTTAGAATATTGAGTAATGTACATAAGGGTTGCAAATAGAAATATGGCCAATAAAAAGGGAAGGAAAGAGAAGGAATCAAGTAAACAAACCTATCAGGTGAGAGTTGGCAAAGCTATAAAAAATGATTAGTAATTGATCACTAAATTAATTTATTAAAGCAGTAATTGCGGGGCAGTATTTACATCTATGTAAATAATGGGTACCATATAACAGCTTGGTTATAAACAGTTTACCACAGACACTGGAAGGCAATAAATCAAGACTCAGAAGTCATATTTCCTCATGAGTTAAGCAACATCTACAAAGAACATTTTAAATTCCAGGAAGTTTAAGTCTAGGCACTGGAAACATAGGAACAGTCCTTGCTTATGATAAAGTTTTTGTAGGTATTAAGTCCAACAGCTGCAATATTCACCATGCGCCACACATGATACTAAGTGCTCTACTTGGCATTATGGTGTATCCTCAGCGAAGTTCCCACTTTCTGAAAACCCCCTTGTATTTACCATGTAATGATTTTTTTCCTTTTTATATGAACAGAAGGTATCAATAATGGTGACTTCTTTCTTTACATAGCAAGTATTCTTTTTGTCTCTCCAAAAAGTCAAAGAGAATAAAAATAGGGTGGATTCAAAGTATATTTTTCCAAAGACCCCAATCTCTGGTGCAAGAAAGGTTATGAAAAGAAACAGATCACTTTCACTTAGGGTGACCCATGCCTGCTAAGACTCAAGCAAGAAGCCATGGAAAACCCCTTCCAAGGTGATCATCATCCAATCACCAAAGCAGCAATGCCAGTTTGGGGGCCCACCTTCAGACTGATGCTTGAGGTTGGCGTGGGTTATATTTTGGTAATGAGTGTTCATATCACCTGATGGGGACGAGGTGAGATATATGCAGGATAGAGAGGAGAATGCTGGGCTCCGTCGCTGAATTTTGGTGTCCTTGGATTTCTACCTCATTTTGATTAAAAGAACTAAAGTCACAAAGTGAAAAAGGCACATTGGTTGCCTGTCCAGGAGCCATCCCCTCTCTTTGTTACAAAAAGAATCTCTATTTTGCTCAGGGCAACAATCTGCCCAACTAAAATCCTTTGATTCCCCCAGACTCTCTTATAAGTAGGGGTGACCCGGTTCAGGCCAATGACATGTAGACAAAAGTGCTTGGGGAAGAACGCTGTCCTGAAATAAAAGGCAAACTTCACAAGGCACCGACAAACATGATGCTTGGGATGCAGCAGCTACCTTGTGCCTGTAAGAGTAAGAGCCACACCCTGAGGATGACAGCAAGAGAGAAGGAGTAAGATCCCCCAATAGCATCATCCTGGACTGCACAGCTCTGCATTTTCTTGGTAGCAGGAAAGAGGGGGAGGGAAAAAAAGTACTTGTTTGAGCAACGACTTCTCTGGTGTTCTCTTACAGCCAAACACATCTTAACTGACACACTCAGAGGGCAAGCCTGTCTCGTCTTGGCAAATCCTAAATCTCAAAACTGTATCAGTTAATCCTTACAACATCCCCAAGTGATGAATTTTAATATGTACCTCTTGTAGATAAGAATAATAGGGCTTAGAGAATTTACTTGCAGATAGCAGATGTGCAATTCCAATCCAAGGATGATGGACTCCAAAGTCCATGTCACCTTGATTTAGAAATTGAAAGAGGACCAAACTATGTAGTCTTTAAAATGCTAAGCAAACATGTTTAATTGCACCCAAAGTTCAGAAATATTTATTGACTACTATGCTTCATAAACAAAAGGTGCTAATTTTTCTGGAAAACCGTGGGTACTATTGTAGTTGGTATTACTTTCTGAGGGGTTATTATGTGCACTTGCCTCATTTACACTATATCACTAGTTGTGAGCAAATGCAGAAGCAGGGAGGCTAATTCATAAGACCCAAATCTCATATATTATAAATCAAGTAATAATCTTCAAAGAGGGCCATTTTATTTACATCATTAAAATGGCTTATCTTGAAAAAAATATGCCATATATATATATATGCTACTGATTTTGCTTGAGACTTTATTTTCAAGTGAAGATGGCCTATTTTCATAACAATGGGCATGTTTAAAATGTAATCTAGAAGAACATTAAAAATTGTCTTTACCTTGGAGAAATCTAAATGAAGTGCATGGATTTAGTAGTGACATTAGAATCACAGAATAGCATTAAGAAATACAAGACTACCATCTTAACAATACTGGAATTAAAAGAAAAAACCTAATAAAAAATGAAATAGAAAAGGAGAATCAAAATGCCTCAGCTGACAGAAATCTCTGCCCTTCAGTCTCCAAAACAAAAAAAAAGAAAATTAAAACTGTAACACAACACTACAAATTGATGCCAATATCCCCCAAAAAAACCTCTGAAAAAGTAGAAACTGCTTTAAATCAGAAATTCAAAATTAAAAAGAAACTGACCAAATAATGTATCAAGAAGAAATGCAAAAAGAACTGATTGAACTCAGGAAATAAAAAGTAAAAGACAACAAGCTTAGAAATGAAGACTAAAATAAAGTAACCAAGGAAGGGACAAAGAAGAGAGGAAAAAAGTAAAAGAAATACAAGACCACCAGAATGAAGATAATAAGACATTTAGAAACAATTAATTCAAAACAACTCCATATAAAGCTAAAAACAAAGGCTTGCCAAAATGGAGATTACAAAATGGTAGAAAAGACAGGATTTTACAACATTAAACAAAGCATATTTTTCTTTAAATGCTTCATCAAGAGACTTAGTCAATTTAAATTCACATATATAAAAACCTCACACTTTTTCCAAAAACACTTTAGTCATTAAAATACTATAAAATAGGGCGCCTGGGTGTCTCAGTTGGTTGGGCGACTGCCTTCGGCTCAGGTCATGATCCTGGAGTCCCGGGATCAAGTCCCGCATCGGGCTCCCTGCTCGGCGGGGAGTCTGCTTCTCCCTCTGACCCTCCCCCCTCTCATGTGCTTTCTCTCTCTCTCATTCTCTCTCTCAAATAAATAAATAAAAATCTTTAAAAAAATAAAAATAAAAATAAAAAAATAAAATACTATAAAATATTGTATTAACCTTCTAAGCATCTTTATTTTTTTTATTTATTTGAGACAGAGAGCGAGAGAGCACAAGTGAGGGGGAGTGGGGCACGGGCAGAGGCAGAGGGAGAAGCAGACTCTCCTGCTTAGCAGGGAGCCCAGATGCCTGGGATCATGACCTGAGCCAAAGGCAGACTCTTAACCAACTGAGCCACCCGGGCGCCCCCTGAGCATCCTTAAATTAGAAAAATACTCTATACAATAACAATAACCCAAAAAAGAAATTAATAAAACAATCTAATTTAGAGTAGCATCAAAAAGAATAAAATACGTAGAAATAGACTCCACCAAAGGAGATGAAAGACTTGATCACTATAACTATAAAATACTAATGAAAGAAATTAAACACAAATATATGGAAAGACATCTCATATTTAGAATTATTATTTTTAAATGTCTATAATACCCAAAACAATCTACAGATTCAATACAATCCCTATCAAAACTCCAATGGCATTTTTTTTACAGGAATATAGAGAACAATCCTAAAATTCATATGGAACAACAGAAAATCCCAAATAGCCAAAGCAATTTTGAGCAAGAACAAAGTGGGAGGCATCACACTTTCCTGACTTCAAACTATCTTACAAGGTTACACTAATCAAACAATATGATATTAGCATTAAAAATAGACCTATACACCAATGGAACAGAAGAAAGTCCAGAAATAAACCCATAATATGTGGTCAACTGATTTTTAACAAGGCTGCCAAGAATATACACAATGGGGAAAGAATAGTCTCTTTAATAAATGGTGCTGGGAAAACTGGATATCTATATGCAAAAGAATGAAATTGGACCCTTGTCTTACACCATACACAAAAATCAACTCAAACTAGATTAGAGACCTAAACGCAAGACCTGAAGCCATAAATCTCCTAGAAAAAAACATAATGTGTAAACTCCTTGACATTGATCTTGGCAATGATTTTTGGGTATGACACCAAAACACAGGCAACAAAAGCAAAACCAAAGTGGGATGACATCAAACTAAAAAAATCTTCTGCATGGGAAAGGAAGCAATTAACAAATGAATAAGTAACTTATGGAATGGGAGAAAATATTTGCAAACCATACCTCTAATAAAGGGTTAATATGCAAAATAAAGAACTCCTACAACTCAATAGCAAAATATAAGTAACCTGATTAAAATGGGCAAAGGAACTGAAAAGAGATTGCTCCAGAAAAGACATACAAATGGCCAACAGGTATATGAAAAAGTGCTTAACATCAGCAATCATCAGGGAAATGCAAATCAAAATTACAGTGAGGTATCACCTCACACCAGTTAGGATGAATGTTATCAAAAACAAACAAAAAAACCCAAAAGATAACAAGTATTGGCAAGGGTGTGGGGAAAAGGGAACCCAAATGCACTATCAGTGGGAATGCAAACTGGTGGAGCCGCTAAGGAAAACAGTGTGGAGGTTCCTCAAAAAATTAAAAATA
Organism: Zalophus californianus; assembly: GCF_009762305.2. Taxonomy (NCBI): domain Eukaryota; kingdom Metazoa; phylum Chordata; class Mammalia; order Carnivora; family Otariidae; genus Zalophus; species Zalophus californianus. The sequence goes on along the minus strand of NC_045599.1, from coordinate 143,217,371 downwards.
GAGGGGTGCCTGGGTTGTGTAGTCTGCTCAAAATTCTCTCTCCCTCTCCCTCTGTCTCCCCCCCCTCCCTGCTCGTGTGCACTCTCTCTCTCTCTCTCTCCCTCTCTCTCAAAATAAATAAATAAAATCTAAAAAATAAAATAAAATAAAAAATAGAATTACCATATGATCCAACAATCTCACTTCCAAGCACATATCCAAAGGAAATAATACCACTATATCAAAGAGATATCTGCACTCCCATGTTCACTGCAGCATTATTTACAGTTGCCAAGACATGGAAACAACTTAAATGTTTGTTGATGTATAAATGGATATACATGCAATGGACTATTATTCAGTCTTTAAAAAAAGATGGAAATCCTGCCATTTGCAACAACATGGATGAACCTGGAGGGCATTATGCTAAGTGAAATAAGCTAGACACAGCAGGGCAAATACTATGTGACACTACTTATACAAGGAATCTGAAATTGTCAGTCATTGAAGCAGAAAGTAGAACTCTGATTGCCAAGACTAAGGGGAGGGGGTACATTTCCCCTCCTCCCTGTCAAAAAGTCAAAAAATACAATGTTTCAGTTATATAAAATCTACTGTACAGCAATACGCCTATAGCTAACAATACTGTTTGTAAACTTAAAATTAGCTATGAGAGATCTTGTGTTCTTAGCACAAAATAATAACAATAATAATTAAAGAAGTCAGGAGGAAACTTTTGGAGGTGATGGATATGTTTATGGCATAGATTATGATGATGGTCCCATGGGTGTATACTTACTTCAAAATTCATCAAGTTGTATATTTTAATTCTGTTCAGTGTTTTGTATATCATTCATACCTCAATAAGCTGGTTTAAGAACAAAACTAAAATCTATCTTAAATTATAAGTTATTAATTAATTAATAATATTAATTAATTATAGAAATATACATTAATTTAATACTTGTCTGGGAAATATTCAGTATAATCTAAATGAAATATACTAACACAAACAAAATTGTATATTTCCTTACTGATGTGGCTGAAGATAATAATTTAATTTAGAATCAGCATCCTGAAGACAACTTAAATAAGGTTGATTCTAGAAACCTTGTTGCTAATTTTCCAAAAACGATAAATAACACTTAAATCCCTACATATATTAAGTATTTCCAAAACCCACAGATGGTATTCTTTCAAAATAACATAAGCCAGGTTCCAGGTTAATGTTAGGTGTATAGATTTTATATTTATTGCATAAAGGAACTATGTCTCATATCTTATAATTATTTTATCCACTACTGTGACTAGCACAGTAAACACTTACAGACTAGACTGGAGACATAACCACAAAAGATTACAGGTTATCAAAGGTTTAAGAACATTTCAATACCCAGGTGCATGATATAAAGTATATGTGCTATAGATATAGGAGGTCCACAAAAGGAGAGGGTGGGAAACTAAATATTCCTAAGTGAACAAAGAAAGAGTAAAGGATGTGATGTGTTCTGATTAAGTTTGGAATGTAGATATACAAAGGAGATGGAAGAGAATATTCTTGATGTAAGGGGGACAATGTGTGGAGGATACAGATGATTAAAGTATATTCAGGGGCACCTGAGGGCTCAGTCAGTTAAGCATCCAACTCTTGATTTTAGCTCAGGTCATGATCTCAGGGTTGTAAGACCGAGCCCTGGTCAGGCTCTGCAGTGGGCGTGGAGTCTACTTAAGATTCTCTCTCCCCCTCTCCCTCTGCCCCTCCCCACTGCATGCGCGCGCTCTCTCTCTCTCTCTCTCTCTCAAAAAAAAAAAAAAAGGCAGGTTCAGAACACAAACAAAAGAGATATGTCTGGGGGAAAAAGAGAGCGAAGGTTTGTGTTTGGTTAGAGAAGGCTGGAAGTAAGTCATGGCTGTACTACAGCTACAGAAGGATGACGAATTTTGACGGACTGACTCATTCATTCAACACTGCAACCATCAGACACTGGTAGCTGCCAAGACTGTGAATGAAAGACAGGTAGTCCTTGACCTCATGAACTTCTTAGTCGAGCAGAACAAATGAGCATTAATCAAATACACACACAACTAAGTATATAAACTGCAAGCTGTGGTTAGTCCTAGGAAGGAAGAGCAGAATCCTAGGAAGAGCTAACATGGGAACAGGCTCCGTGGAGAGAAAGGGAAACGGGATGGCTCCCCTGAGGAGCATCATCCAAACAATGGAGGAGAGTGCTGGTCACATGGAGGAAGAGGGCGTCACATGGGAAGAAAAAGCAGCCTGTTCAATGATCAGGAATGACAGAGCAGGAGGAAAAAGGCAACCTGAGGGGAAGCTGGGGAGGTGGGCAGGGCCACACTTCCCATCCCGGAAGGCCAGGCTAGAGACCATGGCCTTCTTCCCAGGAGCAAGGGGAGGTCATAGAAGGTTCTAAGTAGAAAGCAGTGTGGTTGGGTTTGTGTTTTCATTACTCTTCTGTCAGCAATGTGAGATGGATGGCAGACAGCTGAAGCAGGAGGAGACGTCATCAGAAAGCTATTTGGGTGTTTCAGGTGAGCAACAATGACAGCCTGGCCTAGGATGTCTGTCTATGAGAGGCAAAGCGCTGGAGACAGTCCCCCAATATTTAAAAGATAGGGTCAACGAGACTTGGAGATCGAGCAGACTTGAGAGCGGAAGGAGGCCCAGATGTTCCAGACAAAGCTCTCTGATTGTGCAGTTCAAAGGATGATGGCGGGACTTCCTGGGGGAAGGACCAGAGGAGAGGAAGTTCAGTGTCAAACACTTGGAGTAGCAGTCTGTGAAACCCCCATGAGAATGTATCAAACAGGCAGCCAGCCGAGTGCACAGATTTCAAGCCAAAGGACAGGCTAAACCGGAGAGAGAAGCTGATGGAGCCTATCACCCAGGAGGCTGAGGATGAGCCTGCCCGGGAAGAAGATTGGAGTGAAGACAGAAGTCTGCCTTACCCTGCCCTATGCCTGGCTCCAGAAATAGCATGGAGCTCAAAAAATATGTTCTCAATAAACAAACAGGGAAATGCACCCATGAAAGTCAGGACACTTGCTAGGAAAACAAGGACAAAGAAATGAAAGTTTCCCTGACCTCCATGTAATCCTGGCTTGGGATGACACAATGAGATTTAAAAGAAAGGAGCAGATTTGTGAGAAATTAACAAAGGAAAGATCAATAAGACCTCTGTCTTGTAACAGAAGAGATGACTGAAATAGAGACCTCGCAGGGCTCGGTATTTAAATAAAATCATCGGGCGCCTGGGTGGCTCAGTTGGTTAAGCGACTGCCTTCGGCTCAGGTCATGATCCTGGAGTCCCGGGATCGAGTCCCGCATCGGGCTCCCTGCTCAGCAGGGAGTCTGCTTCTCCCTCTGACCCTCTTCCTTCTCGTGCTTTCTATCTCTCATTCTCTCTCTCAAATAAATAAATAAAATCTTTAAAAAAATAAATAAATAAATAAATAAATAAATAAATAAAATCATCTTAATTATGGCATATTACAATGTTTGTCACCTGAAATTGTTATTTTATCATTCATCATAATGCCTTACATGATACTCCACAAAGTCCTTCCACACTAATTATCATTTTTCATAGTTAACTTTAATATAGCTCTGAAATTCTGTCATTTTGTGCTCTGCATTTATATCCTACTTCAAGGAATTTTAAAGTTTTACCCTTAGTTGTATTCACATTTTAATAGGACTTAAAATTGTAAATCACTGACCTTTTCTCAAACTTTATAAGACAACAGAGAAACTGTACATGTGTATTTCAAATACGTTTAAATATTCTGTGTTTAAAAGCCACAGTTTGGAAGACCACTACTGTCAACAGCACTATGTAGAGAACAGAATGTCTCTGGTAGATAAGAATAAATACCTATACATAATAAACATGGGTTCCGGCCCCAGTACGGGTCCTAATGGCTCCTTACATCTCTGACAATTCCCTCAGTTTCACTGTCCCCAATGTCTCCATCTGTAAAGGTCAGGAGATGGGCTAATCTGTTGTTCTCATGGTGGGTCCCACGGAACTGGAGAGCCAGATGTGGACATGTCACAGATGTAGGATGAGAGAACAGGCTCCAGAACCCTTCCTCACCTACACTTTTCACTGTTTTATCTATTAGAGCTACCTGCAAGGTTTTACTGAGAAATGGGACTCCTCTTAATTATTAAAACATAATCAGACAAAAAGTTTGAAAACCACTGCCATGAACCCAGGCACTCCCTGAGGGTCTGGTCAGGGGTGACACCTAAACATCCCTACCATCTTAAATATCCACAAGTAATTTCTCACCAAAAGCTGAAAAACCATAAACTAAATGACCTCTAACGTCTCCTCTACCACGTCCATGTTCAATTTCATTTAGAGCGAGAGACACTCGTGTTCCGCAGGACGGATGATCGTGGACAGAACTGGAAGCAGCAAAGGACCCAAGCCACAGAACACTCTAACATCCCTTTCCAAGGACAGCAGCCAGCAGAGCATTGCTGGGTAAGGTCTTCTTCTTCGATGTCCGGCACTGTAGCCACAAGAACAGAATATCCAAGAGACATTCAGCTTTAACTACTCTGAGGTTGAACACAAATGCTATCAAAGTAGATAAAACCTCAGTGCCCTCCTGGGATATCTTGGAAGACGTCTGGGTATCCAACTGAGACAAAGCCTTCCAGTATCCCTGAAAAGACTAGGGTTACTAGAAATTAACCCAAGGGAGTACAAGATTGAAGATGAGTGTCTGATAACCACACTCTTGGGAAAATTAGTTACCTAATTTTTGCAACTTTGGTGAAAAGAACACCATCTTGCAAAAAATCCTCAAATATTGGACAAAGTGACTTTGGGCTCAATCCAGGACAGAGACAGCAAAGAGCACAGAATGTAAACACACACACACACACACACACACACACACACACACACACACACACACACACACACACACACTGTTAACCAAAAACTGTGACCAAAGTTTCCACCACACTAACCAGCAACTAAGGCATCCTTAGGCCATCGGCTGAACCAGTCAATAGTGCATCCTGAAATAAGGGCAGGGAACTTCAATGCTCGATTTCGAAATTTCTCCCCAACAGGTGAAAAGCAGAGCACAATGTGAAGGTTCTGTCGGACCCGACTCATGAAGTAGTCATGCAGGTTCTCGTTGGTAGGAGGGCGCCTGGGGTATTCTTTCTTCATGACAGATAGGAGATCACTATTAATTTCATCAATTTCATCACGAGCAAATAGGTTGGAGAACTTCAAAAGAAGAGGAGACATTCAAATTCAGTACAGACACATGAAAAGAGATCAAAATGCACAGCTCAATACATATGATATCTTTCCTCCATTTGTGTTCTTAAACTCACCTTTAGAAAATTAACCAAAGTCTTCATGACACAAACAAATGGAAAGATATTCCACACTCATAGGTTAAAAGAATTAATATTGTTAAAATGTCCATCCTTCCCAAAGTGGTGTAGAGATTCAATGCAATCCCTACCAAAATATCAACAGTATTCTTCACAGAACTAGAACACATAATCCTAAAATGTGTATGGAACCACAAAAGATCCCAAATAACCAAGGCAATCTTGAAAAAGAAGAACAAACCTGGACATATCACAATCCCATATTTCAAGATATACTACAAAGCGATAATAAACAAAACGGTATGGTACTGACACAAAAACAGACCTACAGATCAATGGAACAGAAGAGAAAGCACAGAAATAAACCCACACTTACATGTTCAAATAATCTATGACAAAGGAATCGAGAGCATATAATAGGGAAAAGACCATCTCTTCAATAAATGGTGCCAGGAAAACTGGACAGCTACGTGCAAACGAATGAAAATGGACCACTATCTCATTCCATACCCAAAAATAAACTAAAAATGGATAAAACTCCTAGAAGAAACACAGGCCGTAATTTCTCTGACATCAGCCATAGAAACATTTTTTCCAGTTGCGTCTTCTCAGGCAAGGGAAACAAAAGCAAAAATAAACTATTGGGACTACAACAAATAACAAGCTTTTGCACATCCTTTTTTAAAAAAATTAACCAAAGTCCTCAAGATAAGATACTCCATATTTTAAATACACAAATTATTCTATTATTAACTGCAAAGTCATAGCTCTTTAAAGGGGTAAACAGACATATCGAAAATCCAATCAGCTGTTTTATTCTCTAAAACCCAATAGAAAAAGCAATTCTTGCTACTGATTTCCTAATCCCCAATAACAACACTCACTCAAAAACTCTAATGGAAGGAAAGAGCTCTAAATTTGGAGGGAATCTGAAGAGTCAAAATGCATGAAGATAAATGAGCTCCTACCTCACCCGATGATAAAACATTGTTCATATATTCCAAAAATGACTCATCCTTAATCTCATTGTCTGTAAAGATAAAAGTGATTCCTTTGCCTCGCTGCCCCGCCGTTCTATACAAAATCTTCAAGTCTTCCACCAGATTTGATGTGTTGTAGGATCTAAAGAGATATTGTCATTGTGTCATTAGCTAAACTATTCTGATGGGAAGGAAAGATCCTTATAACAATACTTTATGCCATTTGGTTAATCAAAAGAAATACTGATGTTGTTTCATCAGGTAAGAATTTTATTGTAGGGCGCCTGGGTGTCTCAGTCGTTAAGCGTCTGCCTTCGGCTCGGGTCATGATCCCAGGGTCATGGGATCAAGCCCCACATTGGGCTCCCTGCTCAGCAGGGAGTCTGCTTCTCCCTCTCCCATTCCCCCTGCTTGTGTTCCCTCTCTTGCTGTCTCTCTCTGTCAAATAAATGAATAAAATCTTTAAAAAAAAAAAGATTTTATTGTATGTGAATGTTACTGGTTCATTATATTTCCTTATAAAGATGAAATTGATTTTTTTAAAATTTCTTTCGTTTTTCTAATAGCTATTCCTTTGAGAGTAATAGAGGCACATCTTGGTAAAATTTTGAGTACTTCACCACTCACGAAAGTTAAGAGCTATTTTTCCCATTGAGGCATAACTGACATATGACATTATCTTAGTTTCAGGTACACAACATAATATTTCCATACTTGTATATATTGCAAAAGGATCACTACAATAAGTCTAGTTAACATCAAGTCAAGTAACATTATATTTACCTGCAAATATGAAACTGGTTTTTAAACTCCACATTTCATTAACTATTGTAATTAATTTTTTAAATGCAAAATAAAAATCTAGAGTGAAAAGTCAACCTGAAACCAAAATATCATTTTTACCACAACTAAATGTCATCTGAACGGGTATGCTTCATTTTGAAAATATTTCGTGGTGAGGCTAATAAAAAAGTCAAATTGGAATGTTTATTATGCACCCATCAGTAATTGGTATTTTTTTTAAAGATTTTTTTTTTTATTTGTCAGAGCATGAGCACAAGCAGGGAGAGAGGCAGGCAGAGCAGGCAGAAGCAGGCTCCCCACTGAGCAGCGTGCTTGATGCAGGACTCGATCCCAGGACCTGGGATCATGACCTGAGCTGAAGGCAGATGCTTAACCGACTGAGCCACACAGACGTCCCTGCAATTGGTATTTTAGAAGATACCTCATAAATTAAATGAAATTAAATCATTTCAAGTTTAATTATATAGGCTGAGGAAGACGCCCTAATTCAAATGGTGCCTTCTTGGGGCACCTGGCTGGCTCAGTCGGAAGTGCATATGACTCCAGATGTGAGGGTTGTAAGTTCGAGCCCCACATTGGGTATAGAGGTTACTTAAAAATAAAATTTTTTTAAAAAGTAAAATAAAATAAAATGAAATGAAATCTTTAAAAAAAAAATGGTGCCCTTTCATCCCCCAACACAATTATTTCATTGCATCTTTGGGTCCCCTGTAAAAGAGTTTTCTGAGCAATCAGTCTACTGTAATAGGAACAGCTGAAAATATGAAATATCCCACCCTAAATCTTCTTTCACTGTCAAAAGCAATCCGTTAGTGGAAATCAGCCTGCAGTCATGAAATATTAGAGATGTCCCAAAACAGAGTAGCCCATTGCCACCAAAAGTAAAAATAAAGATATTCCAATCCTGGAGATTCAGATTTACTAAATTATCATTTCAATTTTATGTCATTAAATAAACTCAGAGTTCAGAGCACAAGAGCAAATGGCCTTCTGATTTTTTTCAAAGCTACTATTTAACTCTATGTTCTGTGCTTTTTGATCATCTAAAACCTAAATCCTAGAGCCAGAAATCCCACCACGATACATCAATATTTTAAGAAAATGTCTGCAGAAATGCGATCTGAGAGATTAGAAAAGAATTTCAAAGACTCAGTCCCCCACTGGGGAGAGAGAGAGAGAGAAAGAGAGAGAGAAAGCTTCTCTTGACTTGGGAAAACTTTCAGCCCAGTCCCCTGGATCAAGGGCCCACTGCCTCAAATAATGGCCTGAGCCCTCTAACACATGGCTGTGCTTCCCAAATGTGAGGCTCTTGCTTGCTGATTCTTGGCCATGTAGCTACGCAGAGGCTTGGGCAGTAAGATGGTCTCTTGAAGGTGTGAGAAGGCAAATGCCTTGGCCCTCCTTTTCATCATAATGGAGCATTCCCACTATGACATATGGAGGAACTAACTGATCACTGAGAGAGGAGCTGCAAGACGTTTTTCCTGAGGCAGTGTGGTACAGTGAAAGTCAAGCCAGACCAGAAACCAGAAATACTGTGGTCAATTCCCAGGCAGACCTGGGATTTCAGACAAGTGATAGTCTCTGAATCTCAGCTGTAAGATAGGCTAATATTATTATATGCCCTGCTAACTGATAAAGGTCCTTTGAAGACCAAACTAGCCTAAGCACATGAAAGTGCTTTGAAAATTAAAAGGCTTAATTAAAATTAAAATATTAGGAACAAAAATCTCAGAGTCCAGTCTCTTTCCTGTATAGGTTACCTGTTACCTAACTCTACTGCTCTCCACAAACTAGAAGAATTATACACAGGGTAATTATTTCTCTCTGCCCTAGTACTTGAAAAACAAACAGCAACCTTTTGGATTTATTCTCCAAGCAAAAGTCTATAATTCAGACCAAATGAAAAGTCTGACAACAACTTGAATACCCGGATCTTAAACCCAGAGTTAATAATTTTCAATCGCTGTCCTAGCAGGTATCTATGGGCCTCCATCAGGAAGAGAAGGAGGGATGCTTTGCCCGACTGGGCCAAGCCAAAGCTCTAGAGCATGGCCAACAGGCAAGACTTCCTGCTCCCACACCTACAAGTTAACCTCTAATAATTCTCAGCCCAACTAAAGTTTCCAAATTGGCCTCTTGCCTCTCATCTTGGTTAATCCTGAAATTCTGTTCAGCCCCTCTGAATCACCCCTGCGTATCTCTCCATGCTGACTCTTCACTTCCTAGTTCCACCCTCACTACACATATATGACCAAGAACGACCCTCCCGGGGTTCCCTACCTTGATGAGTGTATGCTTCAGTTGGCCAGCTTCCCGAGCCAGAACTAGGATGGACCAAGTCCAAAAGTTCAACTTTCCAGTGATCCTGAGTCTGTCCTTTTTTATCCATTCTCACTGCTCCCAATCCTGACCCATCATCTCTTGCCTAGATCCCTGAGACAGCCTTATAACTATTTCCATTGTTTTCTGTACATACAAACCCACAGGCCGTCCCTAGCAGTAATTCATTAACAGTCTCCTGTTGCTTTGGGATAAAGTCCAAATTCCTTATCATACCTCCAAAGGCCTCCATTTCTATTCCTTTCCCACTTGCTATCTCACGCTGCACAGCCCGCCATACTGAACTTCTTCCAGGCCTCAGTGTGACTTCACGGGTGCTGACACTTTTGCCTGGAACACTCTTCACCTCACCTCTTTTCTGAGATAATTCCTAATTGTACTCAGGTCTCAGTTTAAACATCTTTTCCTCCAGGAAGCCTTTTCTGACCATCCCCCAGACTAGGTTAGGAGTCCCTCCCTCATGTTACAGCAGGAGCTGGTTGGTCTTCATTTATTTTCTTCCAGCAGACAGCACCTACGTATGACACCTTCCTGAATGAATTGCTCCGCTGTCTGACCCCCTTGACTATTAGAAGCTCTGTGATGACACAAGGCAGGTTCACCTTGCTCACCATGAACTCCCCAGCACCTAGCCAGTGCCTGACGCATAGCCAGTGTTCAATAAATATTTCTAAATGTATGAGTGAATCAATATAAAGTTTTCATCTACTTTACTCGTTTATTAACATTCTTGAAATCTGAACTAACATGTAGTAGGGATACATTTCTTCTGAAATACACCAAGAGGAATACATAGAATATTCATGGCATGCATAACATAAAAACAGGGAGGCAGCTCTTCCCTATAATAAGAGGCTGAAATACTTCAAAAGCAAATTATTAATGTGAAAATTTCCTGATCTATAATAAAGGTTGAAAGGGGACGATGATAAGTCAACATTTAGGAAGGAAAATGATTGATTCCTTATGTGTAAGAAAAATGCATTAAGTTCAAGTGGCCTCTGAAAACCTGCTATCAAAATCCATTTCAGGTTAATTAAAGTGAAAGCGTGTTACCTTGTCAGAATGATCTGGAAGGAAGAATAGCCAGCAATGAACGAAGCCAACCTTGTCAGGCTCTGTTTTCCTGATCCCCCGACTCCGACCAGGAGGGCATTTCCCCGGGGCATGCCAATGACACGTGAGATCTAGAATGTGGAAGAGAAAAGGCATATAACATTGTCCAATGTGAAAATACTCCATTTTTTCCTGTGCGTGCACTGTAAGCATTTGGGAAGACATAAGTGTCTCAGGATCAGCATGGAGAGATACACTTGGCTGGACGAAGGAGGGTATTTCTGAAAGAGAATGATGTTTGAAGAGGGTGTGTGTTGGGGGTGCCTTTGGGAAACTAGAAGAGACCAGTATCGAAATGTCAACCCGAACCACCACTATGGCCTGCTCTGGGTTTTAAAGGAGAGAAATAAAGGGGACATGGAGATTTCCTTGTAGCCTCCCAACCTAATGCAGTGGGACAGGAAAGAGACTAAAATTTCAAGACAATGTGTATCCTTGGAATACAGAACACACAGTTGATTAGAATATCCTCTACATTTGAAAAATGAGAGTTTAAATTGAAGGGAAGGAAATTCCCAAAATGTGGTACAGATGATGGAATTTTTAAAAAGAAGAACTGGAGGAGGAAGAGGAAGAGGAAAAGGAAGAAAACAAACATAACAAACAAACACCCTCCTATTATTTGGCACAATCAGTGAGACCTAAGGAATCAACCAAGAAGTAAATATGGGTGGGCCAGTCAGTAGTCCCAGACTAATTCAAGTCCCCTTGTGGTAGAAGTCCATGTTTCTTTAGCTTTATTGTTGATGAACTGCTTCTACCACCCGGCTTCCAACACCCACCTAGAGGGGATTCAGTGTAGGATTCTCCTTGATGCTTTCTTCTCCATACTCCATGGAGTATGGTAACTATTTCTCTTTTCCTCCTAATGACAGTTTGAGCCTGGGGAATTACAGTGATACCCACTTGTCTATAGAATAATAACTTTATAGTTATTAGTATATAATATAGAATATAATATAGAATAATATTCTATAGAATAATAAAAAAGAGTGAGACAGGGCTGAGAAGGGTCTCTTCTCTGCAGCTGATGGAAGCCTCCTGGGGTGACCTGGCTTCTGTATCCTGCCAGTGTATTGCTAAACATCCTTTCTCAGGATTACCTCGTCTGGCAGAGGCAATACTTACCCCTGTTGGGACTACTCTTGTTTTCTTCTTATCGAGGTATAATAAAGTGTTGGGACTACTCTTGGCTTTTAGATTATTAACCCCCCCGCCCCAATTTAGTGTGAGCCTGGGAAATGAAGACCATTTTCTTGTCCCTGCTGTGGATCTGAGAGCCCTCGGAATAGGTGAGGGACACACCCATCTTTCCAGGCTCCTACTCACCCTGCCCACGATTCTCTCCAAAGTTGTTGTAGTCAGGGAAGGAACGGTACTGGCAAGAATGATCTGCCAATGTATATTCATATTATTTCCCTGATATTCCTTCAAGAGGCACAGATATGGCAGGTAAGGAGCTACCGAAAACCACACTAGAATCTTCTGTGTCTTTCCTTGGTTAACATTTTTCAAAACATACAGTTTTTGTCATAACCACTTCCTTTCATTGGTGCTGGTGAATATATTAAGGGTTTAAATAATTGTTGTTAATTAATTAGGTATTGGGAACCTTCACCAACATCTTTTCCTGAAACTAGGCCTAGGTCTTATATTAAAATTTTCCATTCCTAGTTTCTAGCATATGGTAAACAAACCATATACAACAAATGAACATAGACATGAACAAGCAAGCAGAAGGGTTTAAAAGAGACTCAAAAACTCATAGTCTAATTACAAATAGAAATTCAATGAAAAAACACAATCAAGTAATACCTTTAAATGGGACTCTTTCGTCTTACTCTACACAGATTGTGAGATAGAAATATTCATTTTTCAATCCCTTTAGCAAATATCTTAAAAATTAACAATGCCCATCCTGCCCCACAGGTGCTCACATGCTAGCAGAGGAGAGAGACCTATTAACAGAAATGTGGGGATGCACATTCCATGGCGAATGCTGAAACAGGTAAGAATGGTAGTGAAGGAAACAGTGCTGCTGGGTAGAGGCAAGTCTTAGTTGTAGAGCTGGAGTGTGATCTGGTTGGAAAGGTAACTAGAAGTCTCTCATACAAAGAATGGGGCACGCCAGTCAGGAGCTGAGCTACATTTTAAGAAGAGGAAATGAGATGCAGGAAGTCTCAGAGTCAACAAAAGGCCTGAGGTATCCCTATAGAGGGGTAACTTCAGTACTAGGTACAGAAATATCAGGAGATGAGGCAGCAAAGGGTGATTCTGGACCACACTGGGTCCTGGGTTAAATTCCAAACCTATTTATCAAGTAGCTCAAGTGTGCCTATTCTCCATCCTGTGAATACTGAGGTAAATAAATTGGATGCCCATGCTCACAGAGCTTATTGCCCAGAAGGGAAAACAAACACACACATTAATAAATTCCACATGAGGCAACATTTGCTGGGAAGGCATAGGGGTGAAGTGCTCTGGAAGCAGGGTATGTTTCATCATGGGTGGCTGATTTTTCTGGATTACCTGCTAAGCAGAGCACGAGCCATAGACTAGAGTGTTACGCAGGGGTTAGACCATGAGAAATCACACACACCATGGTCTGAATCTTTACCAAAGAGGCAAAAGAACTATCACAGAGATACTCTCTGTGCTTTGAAAGAAAATCTTTACCTTAATGAAGAAGGGAATCAAGAAATATGTCTGGTCTCATGTCACAACTTGTTTTGCTGCAGGTTTCATCTTAATTTCATCTTAATTCTGTCTCTTGACTTTCATCACATCTTATGACTAAGTCACACATTTCAAGGTTCACATCCACACAACAGTTTGGATGTACTGTCCCCAGGAAACAGGAGAGTAGAAGAGAGGGTCTTCCTAGGATATCTTTTATCCTAGCTTATATCTTATATCTTAGCTCAAAAACTCCAGTCACAAATTCTTCAGCCAATTCCAGAGCAGACACAAGAGGCTGAGAGGGGAATTGAGGGAAAACAGTCAAAGACCCTATGCTAAGTCTCAATGTCAAGTCCCCACATTGTGAAGAAATGGTCATCGTTCATCGTCTGTGCATGAAACATAGAAATGAGAGAGTTCTAGAGAACTAGCTCAAACATAAGACTAACATAAATAGTCTCATCTTCAATCTGAGCCATTAGGAAATCCTAGGCATATCAGATTTTGTCTCCAAAAGACATTAGTTATAAAGTTGCCTTTGGTATTATTTATTTTCTTTCATTCTTCTTTTTTTTAATCATTAAGTATGACAGAATTGCTATCATTATATTTGGAGGAACATTTTTGCTCACAATTCAGTACAGACGTCTCAGACTCTGAGAATTCAGAATGTCCAAGCTATATGCCCTCATGTGGCGGGAGACTCAACCTAAAATGGCCATCCCCCTCCCTGACATACTCCAGCCTTCCCACTCTCTTCTACTTTCAGAGGGAGGGTCAACTAGATGAACTCTAGATTCAGTAATTATCAGAGGTGACAATTTCTGATTATGAGATTTTTCCTTATGGTTCAACCTAAGTAATGGAATACAGCCTCGAGCTGTTGCCTTTCTAACTAAAAGGATGTAGTCTGAAAAAGTAACTGACATCAACAGAGTGAGAATATCAACGACAGATTTAAAATGGCCTTATCTTCCACCACAGAGAAATTAGATCACATAAGTTATCAAATAAATAATATATTTTACCTCCAACCTTTGAGAGTCAACCCTCCTATGAACAGATACTGGCATGACTCCTGTGACAAAGTAGAAAAGAAAATGTACTTTCCTGGTGGATTTCATTCTAAGAGAATTTTCAAGCCGCTCAAAATCAATTGTTTATGCATTCTTTTTTAATTATCTTTTCTAACTGTGGTGAAATATATATAACATAAAATTTACCGTCTTAACTATTAAGCACACAGTTCAATGGCATTAAGTACATTTATATTTTTGTGCGACCAACAACTATCTCCAAAACTCTTTTCATCTTGCAAAAATGAAACTCTGCACCATTAATCACTCCCCCTTCTCCCTACCCCCGAGCCCCTGGCAATCACTATTCTACTTGCTGTCTCCATGATTTTGACTATACTAAGTACCTCCAATAAGTGGAATCATAACAGTATTTATCCTTTTGTGACTGGCTTCTTTCACTGAGCATAGTGTCTTCAAAGTTTATGCAGTATTTTTTACTGCTCTCTTTTGCATAATGCAAAAAAATAAGCAGACTTTTTGCCTGTGCTTTGAACTCAGACGTCAACCGCATTCATTCTACGTGGTGAAAACACTGAGCTAGAAGCCATATAGCAACACTGAATAAAATTATATCACCCATTTGAAGTATCCGTGCTCTGAGATTCCGGCTGATTTTCAGCCTATAGGTGTGACATGTTGTATTCAGTTTAGAAATTAAATTGGAATATGGAATTGAGTTTATTTTCAAACTGAAAATTCTTCCAGGAGATGAAAACGAAAGAGGAGGGAAAAAATTCTGGTGTGAAGCCAAGTGCCCACCACTCTGGGGAGCTGTCACAGGGTATGGCCACTGACCTTGACTAAGTGAACCATGGAGTCCTCGAAGAACACCAAATCCATGCCGGTGCCGCGGATGCTCTCGTTATACAGCTGCAGGAACATATTCAAGCGCTCCTTTAGGTGATCGAAAGATTCAATTGGCTCATAAATTTTGGGCATTTCAGCATCAGCCTCCTCGGGTGTTTCACCTGGGATTAGGGAAAAAGAACTTGTTTTCTTCATATCACTGGGCTGTACTAGTTTCTTCAACCTAAATTAATACACTCGTAGCTGGACAATTTCACACTTAATAATACCGATTTTCATCCAAATGCCACATTATATATTTTTAGAAAAGAAAAGAAAAGAAAGCAGGGGCGCCTGGGTGGCTCCATTGGTTGAGTGTTTGACTCTTGATTTTGGCTCAGGTCATGATCTCAGGGTCCTAGGATGGAGCCCCCATGGGCTCCACGCTCAGTGGGGAGGCTGCTTGAGATTCTCTCTCTCCCTCTGCCTCTCCCCCCACTCGCGGGCACTCCCCTCTCTCTCACTCTCTCTCTCTAAGTAAATAAATAAATCTTTAAAAGAAAAAAAAAGTAAGCAAACAATAGTAAAAGCATTGGAATTCTTGTGATCCTACCCAGTCTTAGTTCTTTCCTGTCTAGAAAGGGCCTATTTCAAATACTGCCATATATATTGAATTTAATCCAAATCCATAGTTGAGTATTGGCATTTCAAGGAACCTTCCAGGGGTATTCGCTTAATGGTCAAAATGAAGGTCGAAAAAGTAGGGATTTAATGTCAGAATCAGCTAGAGAGGTCAAGACTTAAAAGTTTTTTTAATAAGAAAAAAAGGAAAAGGTCACTGCATTTGCTCAGGAAATTCCTATGAATGAGGAATTTCAGGTTAGTAGTGAAGACAGAAGTGAATTTTGGGGAATGGAGGTAGAGGGTAGAATAATGATTTCCTAAATAAATGAACTATGTCACTGAGAAAAGATGTACTAAAATCAATATACTTTTTAAAAAAATTAGAAACACATAACATACCAATGTAACACTTTTCCATCTTTGAATACAAAGCACAATGCCAAAAGAAAGCTAAATTGGACATATATTAGTTCTCCATCAGTTAACATCAGTAACAGGAAAAAAAGTGACACGTGAGTTGAATATGCCAATAACAACTTAGAAATTCACTGGGTACTAGAAGAGTGAGTGGCTCTTCCAAATCTAACAGTACATAATTATTTTCAGTTGACCCTGTCCTAATATAATAGCATAGTAACCTTTTTATGGCAAAGCAAGAAAACTGATTTAACATAATCATGAAGATTGGCTTATTTGCAAAGCTCTCACTAAATGAATTTCAATAGTCACTTCAGTGTTTCATAAATGTTCAACTCAAGCTTTGAGAAACAAAGTGCTTTGAAGTCAAAAAACGTTAGCTGTTTCCTTCAACGCAACCACCCCACAAAAATGCAGTTGTGCTTTGCTCCTCAAAAACCATCATCTAATAATTTAGCCTTCTGAATTAAAAGAGGTAAAATACATAAATTCTAATTATTTATCCTTCTGAATTAGAGAAAATGGGATACATAAATTCTAATTTTAAATGCTCTTACACTTACAGGATTTTTGTAGGTGACACATTTTATTTAAAATAAAATGTGTCAGCTTCTTTCTGTGGAAGGATCCCTCCAACCGCATAGCCAGCAGTAAACCTCCTTTTGTAACTGGCGCTCGGAAACTTTTGATAGATCAAATACATCCTTATCAAATCTAGAAAGGCACTGCCTGGACATTTTCAACCATTTAGAAGATATAAAGAGCATGAATTTAAATATGCCTTTTTAAATATGGAAATTAATTTAAAATTTACCCTCCGTATTAAAAGAGGTAATTAAATGAAAGAAAATACTCTACTTAAGCTCAGTTATTTCTGAGGGAAAGAAGTAACTGGAGCACTATTTCTTTTCATAAGAAGAAAAGTTAATATACATCTCCATTTTTCATAGAACCATAACCACGAAAGCTTATATCCACAGCACCCATCTCTTTCCAGTTATAGTCAATGGTCTTCTCAGATATCTGAGGTTTATCTATTTTCAACAGTCAGGATGACCTGAATAATAATTATCATTATTTTTGCTACCTTTCATTTGGGCAGACTGCCAAGCCACTCTACAGATAACATTTCATTTACTCCCCATGGTACTTATATTAATATTTCCATTTTCATAAATGAGGAGAATGAGGTTCAAGAAAGTTCAGAGACTCGCACAGTTACTATGTGGTAGATCCCTTCCTCAAACCTACTGCTGTGTGACAGCTCTAAGTCCTGGGCACTTCCTTCTACCCTGTCTTGCCTCCCAAATCTACCTTAATCTGCAAGACTAATATGCATAAAAATAGTTCATCTCTGAACTCCACGAGTGTCCACTCGGTCTGTATTTACTGAGCAGCTACAATGTCTCCGGCTTGTTTCGGTGAAGCTTACTAGACAGAAATCCAACATCCCTCAACTGAACATTCTGTCTTCAGGTACCCCTTTGGGGAATTTCAAATTCCGCTCAATAGTTTTACCTGTAGCTTCAGGTGCGTCCCTCAAGAAGTCCACAAAATAAGTATCAGTTCCACAATCCACCAAGAGTTTTTTCTCTTCACCAAACTCCTCCTCCACCAAACCTACTAAAGCCTTATCAAACCAAGTCACATCACTGGACACTGTGAAACGATCAGCTATAACACGTTTACACTCATGCTTCCACAGCCGTAACAGTTCCTGTCGAAAGCATAATTAAAATGTGTTATCCGTTTCTATTTGCCACAGTTGGGAATCAAGTTGACAGAATTACAGAGCACCATCCTTCCTGATCCAAGATGCTACATTTTAAAAACTTGAGGTTAAAACATACTTAACTTCATTTCAAATCGGTCTCATTCAAGTATATCAAATAGAGAAAGTCTATTCATTTTCAGTCTTTAAATTAAAATGAAAATATCCCTAGACAAATTGCTATAACCACTCTGATTAACCAACAAGGTAATATTTTATGTAAAAGTCCTAAGTCTGTGATAAACTAGTCTATTTGGATAAGATACCTACATTCATGTGGCCAGAGCATAATATAAAATGTAGTATATAAACAGTTCTCATGTATACAATGGAGATATTACAAAGGTATATTTACCTAACACAGTGCGAAGGAAATTTGTGGCAAAAATCTGGATTATCTGAACAAAGCAATCTACCTAGTCTACATAATCCAAGGTGCAAAGTTAACTGGAAGTTGAGGGAATTAACTGCTCTGTACACCTGTTTGTACAGCAAGCTCATTTGATTTGAAAGACTGATGGAAATTTCTTAACTTGCTAGAATTTTGCTGGTTAGGAGGTTTTTAAGCCATTCGATTACTAATGATAAAATACTATTTGGTTACCAAAATATAAAAGGAACTTAGTAATATATATTCAATGATTGCTGGAACTATTTATGGAGACTATTTAAAGTAAGCATCAAAAAATGGCTACTCAAAAAAATAATATTGGGGACATGCATTCTGCATTACCATTAATTTGTCAATAAATCTGAGGGGGAAAAAAATCAAGATAAAATGTTCCCTGCTGCTAAAATGACTCTCTGTTCTCTGTAACAAGGACAGTGAGTTTTCCCCGAAATGTCTTGGAGTCAGCCAGCGTCATTACCTACTTTGTGAGTTATCTGGGGCAAAGTTGGGGTTTTCTAGAGTCACTACTTGATATGTCTAGTGACAGTTTGGTGGATATATCTCAGCTGTCCCTGTGTGTTTATGTGGACAAGGCCCTAAAACCCACTTGTTTAACTACCTCCTCAGTTCCATAAAACTACAGGAGAAGCCAAGGTTACCCAAGCCTGAGCACACCGGGCCATACTTTGGGGGAAAAAAACATACTGGATTTTTCCATAAGGTTTCTAGTTTGAAGGGAATTCTTTTAATGCTAGGAACTTTTATATTCAAGTGTGTGTAAAAATGCTCATTTTTCAGCCAAATGAACTTTCTACTTTTCTGCCTCTTCTCAATTATACCAATAAACGAAATTCTTTTAGCACATCTAGTTACTTAGAAAGGAAAGATTAAGGATATTAACAACAAAATGGTCTCTTCAACTTTGAATGTTTATAAAGATAATTACTTTTTTAAAGTTAAAATGTCAAGTTTAAAATATGAAGACTACTACATAACAAAATCAAGAGTGATTCTTTCCATTATTTAGTATAAGGAAAATATCTTATAATGGGAAAATAAGATCCATTGTTTCCTTTATTCCATGCATTAGAAAATAATTGTGTATACTATTTCCTTAAACATAAATTTAATTGGAATTTTTAAAAAGAAATTTTCTGACATACTTCTCCCTTATTTATATTAGTTGAAAAGTAGCAAAAAAAAAAAAAATCCATGCTGAAACTTTCCAAAATATTTCATCATTCCACTAAAAACTACATTACGAGTAATATTTAGGCCATAGGATAAATAACAATGTCATCTGTTTCCCTCCTATGTATTACTTACATCCGGTTCCCTGATAACCTCTGAGGTGGTATTCAGCATGCCCTGCCAGATCCTGGAAAGATCTCGAAGGTTAAATATGTAATGGAATTTTGCAGGTGTAGGGAGCATTTTAATCTTGGTCATCTGCCACAGTTGGCGTGTCAGGGGTACCAATTTCATCACTGAATCTCTCACGTCTTCTGAGAAACCCCTCTGAGCACAGTAGTAGCCTCTCCCAATAACACCTGAAAGAGGAAAATAAAGTCATCACATTTTCAGTGATGGTTCAAGTCAGTGAAATTAAAATGAAAACCATTGTAATGTAGAGTTAGCACAAATATTATACACATTTTAATAGATGGCCACATACCAAAGAAATTTATATTAATGTTCTCTTGTTTTTTTAAATCTAAAAAATAGATATAGTTCAAGTCAGTTAGCATTTAAATACTGAAAGGTTGATTAAGAAATACTCCTGAAAGCTCTAGCTGAAAAATTCAATATTACCAAGTGAGTGATGTTAAATACATACAGTTGCCTTACAAAGACATAAGAAAAAGGGAGGTTTCGTGAACCCTTAAGATTTCTCCATTCTGTTGTTGCCTTCCATGCATTATAAAATATTTTAATTTACTTTATATGTAAAACTTTCTAGGCAAAAAGAATAATTAAAATTGATAACAGTCATTTTTTTCTGGATCATTGTACTTTTCCCAGGTTCAGATCATTCACATATCATTTGGCTTCCAAACTTCTGTCCACTGCCACAATCGAAGGCAGATACTGCCATACTCCACTAGCCCAGGGTGCTGAGGTGACATTTTAGTCTGCCAGAAATTAATTAGGGTAATCCTAACAAGTTTTCTCTCAGTAGCAGCTTCAGAAGTGGTAAATTGGTACCTAATACAATGCGTACATAACTTTACACTCTTTTTCCGCAAAGAGTAACTACAAAATCAACTATAAACTCTTTTCATTACTCAAACCATCATAGTTATCTACCGGACTAGTGTTTCTTCAATGATATTGTTTCTGAAATACTACCTATTTAATCAATCAATAACTTATTTCAATCTTATAAATTACTCTGAAGATCAGAGACTGGCTAATCTCTGCTATAGGCAAAATTATTTCTTTGGCCAAAATCATCATGGGGCTTGGTTAAAGTACCAGTTACATAAACTTTTGGCATGGTATTCTATCAATTCTGACCTCGTATAGGTATATCTATGAGGAAACAATCTCATCATCTCCTTGTTCATTTAATGTTTAACCTCCTTGCCTAAGAAGCTAGCAACAGTTACTTCAAGAAAAACAAAGGTAGAAAAGATCTGCCTAGGCACCCAATTCAGGATATAATAAATCCTTATGGAAACAAAATCCCGATATAAACACAGCTGGAGAGTGATGAGGGTAAAAGACTCAGGAGCCACCCAATGCCCCTTCTGTGTTGACCTCTGAGTGGGTATTTTCTCAATGGAATGCAAGCAGATGTTCTTCCCCCCCCCCATGCCCCACTGTCACCATTTTACCAAAGATCTTGTCCATGGAAGCATCAGAAGGCAACGTGCAGTTAAATATAGAGAACTGCCTCTTGAGTCTTTGCGGTATATCATTGCGTCCACCCCCAGGATGGATCATGGCTGCCAAAAACTGGATATCCACAATGCTGGTAAACTCCCCAGGCTTCTCTAGGTTATAAAATCCATTCTGTTCCATCAGCTGTCGTACTATCTCATTAGTAACCTATGAAAGACAACTTTCATAATTAAAATGTCACTCCTTTACATCCCAGAAACTAACTCGAGCGTTTCCAAATAATGGACTTTATTGGAACTGAGGAACTGCATATTGAAAAAAGTGGGAAAATATTTACTCCACAAAGAGTAAATCAATGTTGAATTGAAATGAAGCATGTGATAGGATCAATATACCTGATCTCCCCACTCATTGATTATTGGCATATTCACATCATCAATAAAAACAGTCATCTTCTTTCCTGCAGGAGGACCATATGTTGTACCTATACGCTTATCCACATAGCTCTCTATTGTCCTCTGTGAAACAAGAAAGCAAACAGAAAGATTTGTGAAAATATCCTCTAAGACACGGTAAATTATTTTTAAAATCTAGGAACATTGGAATTGATGGGAATTACTCACAAACAACCCCAAAACTCTTTTTAGTTCTGGAAACCAGAGCATGAAGTACCTAAATTATCTTGCCATAATGTTAACCTTTGAAAAGGTTACTCAGTTCATGCATTTTGAATGACCGGTTGATTTCCAAGCCGCATGGTACTCACATGCAAATGATCATATGGTGATCAATAGTCTGGGCCCCCCCCCCCATCTTCCTCTTTCCCCTTGAAAATCTGCTTCAATTTAGGAGTAAATGGAATTCTAATTACTGTACATTTTGAGTGGGATAGGACTCCTTGGTCCATTTCTACAGATTTTTATCTTATTGTTCCTACATTGATGATACTCTATCCCCCAGCCCCATTATTCAAAGAATAATTTAGCCCTTCCACAAGTTTTCCTGTACTGCCCAAGAAGTTTCTTAGGTCTGTACTCAGAGCCACACAGCCTGCCACAACTGGAAGACTGCTCGCTTTCCATTGAGAAGGCTGCCAATGGGCTTCTGTAGCCAAACACAATCCAGATCCAGTGCTTTAGGGCTGATGCAATCACAGTGAATCACCTCTCAGCCCCTGAGACAAAATTGCAAACTACGCCCACATGTGTCCTTCTCATCTCTCCATTCTGAGTTTAGGTGGTAAAGAAGACTGCACTGTGCTCTATTAAAAAACAGAAACAAAAACTTCCCTAGCAATATGAAAAAGAACTTTACAACTGATTAAACTAATGTAACATTATAGGTCAACTATTCCTCAATTTAAAGAACAACTGATGGAAGGAGCATTGGAAGAGGTAAGAGGAAGATGCGGGGGGGTGGGGGGGGCCCAGACTATTGATCACCATATGATCATTTGCATGTGAGTACCATGTGGCTTGGAAATCAACCGGTCATTCAAAATGCATGAACTGAGTAACCAGAGCGAGCACCACAAAGAAAACAGAAAAGTCTTCATGGTTTTCACACTCTAGAAACTCAGTCTTAAAGGCCTCACTCCATTCCTACCACTGTAGTAATCCACTGATTCATGATTTTAAGTCATGTTAAAGATGATGTATAAATGTAGGAGAAAGCGGCGGTTTATTGCAATAAAATGCATTCTTCTCCTATCCAAAAAAAAAGCTTAGTTATTTCATGATAAAGAGCAAATCAGTTAAGAATGACTTTAGTAATCCAAGATACAACCACAAAATAAGGCCACATATAAGCAAAAATCTATATATTTGTCCTTAGAAATCTTTGCAGTTGGTAATTTCAAGTTACAATTTTCCATCACCATTTTAATGAATAATGGCAAGAGACATGAAATTTTTTCACCATTTCCAAATATAAAGATACATAAATATATCACAACTCAATTACAAAATAAATCTCTCAGCACAACAGTTCAATGGCAAAAAGAATTTCCTATTCCCCTGATATAAAAGCAAGCTGTTTAAAGTAATGTAGTAGGCGAAATTCAGCTCTGCTTTTCAATGAATTTAAATGCATAAGGCAATTAATAATCTCCTGACACCTCCCTATGGCAAGCTAGAGCCTTCCATACATTCCCTTGTCTATTAATGAGAACTCACAGCCCATGAAGATTTTATGTCTTGGGGGCCATCTAAGAGCTAAAAGGCCATAGGTGGGATAATATGAAGTAATAGCCCCATACCCGCACTTGCTTCCCCTTCATTGTGACCCTATTCTTTTTTTTTTTTTTTGAAATAAGAGGGAAATTACTAGTAAGCTATATATGTCATAAAAGAGCTAAGCTGACAAAAACAAAAACAAGGGAGGGAGTAAAATGAAATAGCTTGTGACCCTGGAGATGAGACCTTTCTGTTTTTAGAATTGCTACCCATTAAGTCATTATATAATGCATAATTTGAAGTCTGGGGACACCTTCTAAAGGCCTGAAATATAATAACTACAGGTTCTAGTCCATCATTTATCTATTGGGAATTGTTTGGGAAAACCATATATGTGACTGGACTTCCCCACATGGATGATCCATAGCATCACAAAATCAACATATCCAAACATAAATGCTTCTTACCCCAAAGTCTGCACTCCCTGCTGGCTGCTCATTTCAAGGAATGGCACCAATGACCCAATTGCCCCATCCGAACACTTACCCATCTAACATCAATATATCCTTTCTCTCATAATTTCAATATTGTTATTGAATGTATCTCCTCCCTGAAGAGTGACATGCCTGAGGACTGTTATTTGTCCTGGGACTTAATAGGAATTAATGCCACGACCGCTTAAACTGCCCCCCCACTTCAATGCTGCCTCCTCCAGTAAGTCCTGGAAACTTCTTAAAAAATCACATACACTATCTATTTTGTGTGATTTGTAATTTTATCCAGAATTTTGTCTCCCCCGCAGAAAAAAATCAGTCTGAAGAACTACTGATAATCTTTGTAGTGTTCTGCCACCCACACTCTCTCTGATCTCCTTCATCTAGGGGAGACCACCATCCACTGTTTTAGGTGAGATAACCACAGTCCAGTTAACAAAAATAGGTGTATTTTTTTCTCTGAGTATTGTCTGTCTCTCCCACCAGAATGTAAAAAGGGAAGGTATCTTGTTTATCTTGCTCATCACTGCATCCTCAGTGCGTAGAAAGGCAACTGGCACACTGCACTTATTTATAAATAATTCATACAGGGACGCCTGGGTGGCTCAGTCGGGTAAGCATCCAACTACTGGTTTCGGTTCAGGTCATGATCTCAGGGTCATGACATCAAGCCCTGAGTCCATCTCCATGCTCAGTGTGGAGTCTGTTTGAGGATTCTCTTCCTCTGCACTCGCCCCTGCTCTTGCACTCTCTCTTTCTCTCTCCCTCTCTGAAATAAATAAATCTTTAAAAACGTATATTTGATACATAGTAAAGGAGGAAAAGAAACCTGGGGGTCATCTGTAACTCTCTTCTCTCTCTTCTGTCCCTCTCTTCCAACCACACGTATCCAGCCAACAACAGTTGTGCTTCCTGATCACAACCTGAACCCATCCTCATGCTGCTTCCATGCTGCCTTTTGTTACCTGGTCCAGCCCAACCTCCCTCTCCTCCTGGGTCTCTCTGAGGACACTCGTATCTCTTCCATCTTTTCCTCCCCTCTGCAGCCAGAATGAACCTTCTGAAGGACAGTGGAACCCCACACAACTCCACCGGTTCCCCAGGAATGACTTATAAAGAACTCCATAATGTCCCCACTTACACATCCAGTCTCACCCCTAAACACTCCTCAGTCTCTTTGTTCTGGTCCCTCGTAGTCTTCATTCATTCATATTCAGTTAGCAATAAAACACACACCATAAAGTGATGCTCAGCTCACAGACTAATGTGCATTATGAGAATCCTTATTTACATATTCCTAGAGTAGCCATTTCTGAGCCAAAAAATCTCTGAGGATTAGCGCCAGCCAAACACAATTTGTCAAATATTGATTCAGATGAATGATCATCCATAAATGTTGTTTCTCTCAACTCAGCTATTGATTAATAAAATTGAGATCTCTAGCAAGGACCTGAACTAAGGGCGGTTTATGCTGTTCTCTAAGAATAAACAAAAACTTTACTCTGAAATCAGAAAACGGTAGTCCACATGACATCATCTTAAACAATGTATGGAACCTAGAAAAGATTCTGATTTTCTTGTCTGCCTATCTCACACTCACATGGCATATCAAGGTTAACCCAAGCTGTGACAGTGGCATTTTAAGAAATAAAAACTAGGAGGTTAGAAATCCAGACAGACTCGGGAATGGAGGTAAGGAAAGCTGCCCTTGTCCATTCTAAGCTGGGAGCCCTAAAACTAGAGATAACAAGTTTTCTGAGTTAATTTCTTGGTAGAAATTCAGCCTCTATAATTCCTAAAAAAATATAATATTAATATAATATAAATATGGAATTTCTTCAAGTAATGTCAACTCTTTCATTACATTGATTTCTGTCATCCCCTAAAGGAACTACTCCCTTCCTCCTCTGGGCTCTACAATACTTAGATTACACCATAACTAGCATTTATCACATCTGTTATACTTGATTGTGTATACATCTGTTTCCCCAACCACACAGAGGGAGGAACACTGCATTGGAAGGGATATTGACAGGGCCATGTGCAGTTGAGGAGGTTGTGCACTGCCCAGTTTTTGGGTTTACCATTCACACCACTGTCTCTGTGAATAAGACATATCACAGATCTGCGTAACCTGCATGGTCACAAGTGGGAGTGTATATAAAGATATTTAAATCACAAATACATATATATGTATGTGTGTATCTATACAAGAGAGTATTATCCATAAATGATATATGTGAAAGCACTTGATGAGCTTAATGCATTATAAAAATGAAAGATATTTTATTATTACTATACCTATCTCTATAGATCAGCATTTAAATCATTTTCATACATATTACACCTAATTAAATTGGAATATTCTGAGATCAAATGTAAAAAGTAAACTAGAAAGGTATTTTAAGAAAATATAGGATATTTGTATAACTTCTCTTTGGTTTTCTAAATGTTGATTTTTTTATAGTATCCTGTTTTTATTTCATGTTTACAATACCTTAGAACTCAGAATAATAAAAGTTTCCTTCTGCTCTTTAAAATAATTAATTAATTAAAAAATAAAATATGCTTAATTTTAGGCTTCTATGTATCAGCTATTTAGCTAAAAGATAAAAATGGAAGCTTATGTTCTTTATTAAGACACTTACTGCCTAAGTAAGATCTTCCCCTTGTATTATAAGTTACTAAAACCAAATAAAAACAGTCTTACATTAGTAAAGTTTAAAATGCTCAACAGCATGTTTAAAAGTAAAACAACATGAAAATACAATAACACATAAGTAGAAGCTAAAAATAAAACAATTGCACTAAGTGATAAATCAGTCATTTGAATATTAATGTGGATAAAGAAAAGTCATTGGAAGGAGGCATATGGGTGAACAGCAAAACATATGGGGACTTGGTTTTTCACCAGGTTCTGGTACCAACTAACTGTGTGAACACAAATAAGGACTTGATCTCCCTCCACCTGACTGCATTAATAGTAACAGTAAAACCTGACATTTTTAGAGAGCTTTACCATGGAAAAATACGTTCATGTATAATCGCCTATGATTCTTCTCTGGAAACTAGTCTTCAAACTATGCTCTGAGGAGTCAGAAGAATTCTATGCAATCATAGGGGCCCCTGAAGGAAGCAAGGATAAAGCTGGGAAGGATTTCAGGAGCCCAGCCCAATTCCACCAAAGCAAATCTATGGTTACCTGTTTTATAGCTTAGTCTGCATAAGATTTCATTTGGAAAAGTGGCTCTGAGTCTAAGAAAAAAATGTGGAATTTCTTTCAAAGCTCTATGATTCTCATTTTTTTAAAAAGACAAAACCTATTGCTATGCAACCATTTGTAAGATGGTTATATTCAAAACACTTTAAGATTATTTTTAGAAAAGATAAATCTTTTCAGAAATTCTGTAAAGAAACTTTCTTCTTATCTTTCTGTATTGTTTACATTTTTTAAGATATGTATAGATTACTTTCAAAAATGGGGAAGGGGGGGAAACAAGATGAAACCAGAGAGGGAGACAAACCATAAGAGACTCTTAATCTCAGGAAACAAACTGAGGGTTGCTGGAGTGGTGGGGGGTGGGAGGGATGGGGTGGCTGGGTGATGGACATTGGGGAGGGTATGTGCTATGGTGAGCGCTGTGTATTGTGTAAGACTGATGAATCACAGATCTGACCTCTGAAACAAATAACACATTATGTGTTAATAAAAATTTTTTAAAATAGGGGGGAAAACCCTTAAAATAATACTTGTTTTGGAAAAAAATTGAGATCTCTCTCTAAAAGACCAACTGAATTCCCTTAGCCAAAACAATAAGATGACCATACAATTTTTGCCCAAACAACACACTTTTGATAGTGACAGAGATGCCATTAATTATTAGTTCAAGACAATGGAAGCTAGACTATCCCCAGACAAAGAGGGACATAGGGTCAGTCATCCTGCTGATGAAAAATCTGAATGTGACCCCATGGGAAAAACAAAAGAACCCCAAGTGAAAACATCTGTCAAAAAACAGACGTGTGGCCTTGACTGGACTACATGCCATCCTGGTACCACAGACGGGATGCACAGTATCTGTCTTCTCATCTACAATTTCAGTTTCGTGTGGATCCAGTTAAGTGGGAGATCGTGAGACAAATGCTCATCTCCAACAGAACTCACTTCAGCATAAACGGCTGAAAATTACAGTGCGAAAGTTAATTCCAGCAGTTTGGCTAATTCAAAGCTTTCTAAAATTAATGAGTCTAGCTTAATAGAAAGCTTGGATACTCAGCAGTCCAAATAGGCACTAAACAGAGTACATGATCCTATGATGCTTCTGAGCGGAAAAAGAAACAGTAAAGTGTCAATGTCACCTTCACACCAGCATAGGAAGGAACTGGGCTAAGGTACTTGTGAATCAGATAATGGGATCCTAAAGAATACAGATTTTTGTGTTTTGAAAGCCTGCTTTACTGTTGTCCTAATTATTATATTTCAATGTGGTATGACTTCTAGAAATTTATTATATAGTTTATGAATTTTTATGTCAACAAACAAGTTGCTTTCTAGCTAAAATATGCCTTTTTCCAGGAAATTAATAAATGTCTCTTGTTAAAGAAACATAGCCTACAGATCCTTACCACCTTAAAGGAGTACTTTAGGTTACCAAGAGTTACTAATATGAACACCAAGAGTTACTAATAAAAATACAGTGACAAGGTCTTCTTACATACTAAATAATTTGGCTGGCCTTTGTCCCTGGTTCCTAGGAGGGAGCCTTTAAACACCTGGAATTTCCTGAGTAATAGGGTTTTCTTTGTTAGTCTCTCAGACTACTCTTGCCAGAAAGACCAACCATGTGATTTGAGGGTTGGGGATTTGAACCACATGGTATCAGCTGGCCTTTTAGGAAGGGAGGGGGCTTGGGACTGAGTTCAAGCACATGGCCAATGATTCAATCAATCATACCTATGTAATAAAACCCAATTGAAGCTCTGGAGATTATAGTTCAGGTGAGCCCCCTGGTTGGGGATATACCCTGGAGGATAATGCATTCTGAGGACACAGAAGGTTTACAGTCGGGACTCTCCCAACCATTGACTTTACTGCATCTCTTCTTTTGGCTGATCCTGAGTCATATCTTTTATAATAAAACCATGATCATTAGCATAGTACTTTCCTAAATTCTGAGAGTCGCTCTGGTGAATTATGGAAACTGAGAGAGAGTCATAGGAGCTGCTAAATTTCTAGCCAGTTCTTCAGAAGTGCTGGTGGCCTGGAAACCCAGGCATGGGGCTGATATCTGAAGTGAGGGAAGGCTTGTGGGGGCGCTGAGCCCTTCACCTGTGAAGTCTTTAGTAAGTCCAGGTCTTTACTGCCAGAATTGCGTTACAACCCTAAAGATGTAATCCAGTCTCAAGAAATGCGAATAGGTTCTGCCTACCCGAGGCCGCTGCTGTGCGGAGACCCTGGGTGAAGCCACCGTCACCATGTCTGACCAGGAGGCAAAACCTTCAACTGAGGACTTGGGGGATAAGAAGGAAGGAGAATACATTAAACTCAAAGTCATTGGACAGGATAGCAGTGAGATTCACTTCAAAGTGAAAATGACAACACATCTCAAGAAACTCAAAGAATCATACTGTCAAAGACAGGGAGTTCCAATGAATTCACTCAGGTTTCTCTTTGAAGGTCAGAGAATTGCTGATAATCACACTCCAAAAGAACTGGGAATGGAGGAAGAAGATGTGATTGAAGTTTATCAGGAACAAACAGGGGGTCATTCAACGATTTAGATATTCTTTTTATTTTTTTCTCTACCCTCAATCCTTTTTTATTTTTAAAAATAGTTCTTTTGTAATGTGGTGTTCAAAACGGAATTGAAAACTGGCACCCCATCTCTTTAAAACATCTGGTAATTTGAATTCTAGTGCCCATTATTCATTATCACTTGTTTTCATTGTGCTGATTTTTGGTGATCAAACCTCAGCCCCCTTCATATTGCCCTCTCCTTTTTAAAAATTACGTGTGTGCACAGAGAGGCCACATTTTCCAGGACTGTGCATTTTCAGGCTTGTGATAAATAAGATCGACCAATGCGAGTGTTCATGATGACTTTCCAATTGGCCCTGAAGTTCTAGCATGTGATTGCTTCACTCCTGGACTATGACTTTCAGTGGGAGATGGAAGTTTTTCAGAGAACTGAACTGTGGAAAAATGACCTTTCCTTAACCTGAAGCTACTTTTAAAATTTGAGGGTCTGGACCAAAAGAAGAGAAATATCAGGC
Organism: Zalophus californianus; assembly: GCF_009762305.2. Lineage (NCBI taxonomy): Eukaryota > Metazoa > Chordata > Mammalia > Carnivora > Otariidae > Zalophus > Zalophus californianus. The sequence continues at coordinate 143,187,231 of NC_045599.1, read as the reverse complement.
TGGAGTCGAGATGACAGGGATGGTGAGAGTAATGACTAACTCCAAAGATGGCTTCACTGAAGAGAAAGCATTTTAAGATTAAAAGAAGTCTTGTCAGAAGATCCCAGAAAAGTTCTAATTTTGATTAGCAGTTAATAAAGTTATTCATGCAGAAGTGTATTCAACAGAACACTGCTCTTTTTGATTTTATTTGTACTTTTTGGCCTGGGATATGGGTTTTAAATGGACATTGTCTGTACCAGCTTCATTAAAATAAACAAAATATTTGTAAAAACCGTAAAAAAAAAAAAAAAAAAAAGAAATGCGAATAGCTAGATAATTACCCAACATAATGGGGAAAAAAATTACACTTTGATTTGAGGTTTTAAAACCTGCATCCACCAATAAAGTTAAAATTATAACCTTTAAGAGGATGTTCTCCTAAAGTAAAACTAACAAAAGTTCTTTAAATGTGAGACAGTATCAAAGGAATGTGGCTAATGTTGATAAGAAAGGAATGTGTAAAATGTTAGCATCCTGACGGCTTAGGATAATTTAAGGTGCTATCCCCCAAACACAAAAATACCACAGCTGAGTCTCTGCAATCTGAGGTTGACCTTCCGTTCACACCTTCCTTCGCACCACCACACGGTCAGTGGCGTTCGTATGACAGAAGGCTAGCCAGTATTGAAAACTCCATCTCTAACAGAGGAGCACAATGTAGCTGACAGTCTTATTTAGAAACTCAATCAATGGTCTTAGCTTATCCGCACTCTGCGGTCACCAATTACATTAAGCGATACGAAGTCACGGTGTAGCCCTGCTGTCAACTATCCTCATTGCTCTTTGATATTTTCATTCCAACAGCTAAAGAACAACAAAGTTCATCAAGAGCAAAGTTCTTTGGGTTGAGATTCTCCTAAAAATTTCCCTTTCATTTTCAATATATGAAATGTGTCCTTTTTATTAATGTGTTAATGTTCTAGCGGATATGAGAGGTGACTTGAAAGCAACTGAAGCCGGAGGGGGCACACGGGATTCCCTCCCCAGTGTCAACAGGGTCTTAGACAACTTGGGAACAAGAGCAAACAACCAGTCCACCGCTGCAAACCCAGGTCATTGTTGGCAGTTCCATTGACAAAAGCAGAGCAAACTTGTGGGATTTTTGTTGTTGTTGTTGTTGTTACTCCCCAACGATATGATAGAGTAAAATCTTCAATGTGCTAACTCTAAGATTTATTCCTGCAATTGCTGATGGGAGTCACTGTGGCATGTTCAGTCAGGGAACAACAAGATAAATTGGCAATATCAGAACCGGAGACTGGAAGAGGAATGAAAGCAAGACTGGAAGAGAATTAGACTGGACCGGCTGGGGGTCTTTCTAGGCTAATACCCTGGTGTGGATCCTGAAAATGTGAATTATGCAGAGGTGGACAGGGAGAACGAAGAGAGAGAAGGAGATGTGAAAACAATTTCTTTAGCGACACGAACAGCCCTCGATTCAAGAGAGACCCATCGAAGATGACCCATGTGTCTAGTCTAAAACCTAGAAAAATACTAACCCCCACAGAAAAGCAGACGGTAGGAAAAGCAGGCAGGTTTGGATGCAGGAATAAATGATACCCCTTTCAGTTTGGGATTTTACGTGTTCACAGGCTTTGCTAGACATTTTTAACACTACTGAGGCTTTTAACACCCAATATAAGCTTTTTATTGCTCCACCATTTAAGATTATACAATATGATCCAACTAGGGAGAGATTCTACTGCAGGTGAATAATGGAAGGCACACTCGTGGCTGGGAAAGTGTAGACGAAGCTCATGGGCACAGGCAGCACAGTGAAGAGAGGTGAGCCACCAAAGTTGATCACAAACTTGGTCTTAACGAACGATACCAAAGAGCCAGTACCTGAAACATCAGTGAGGTGGTTGCAGAAGAAAAATTCAAACTCTTGATCATGTGACTTTCAGAATCGTATTTCGACATAAATCCTTTGATAATGACTGTTTTAGCTGTTCCTTGCTCACCAATCAGCAGCACAGCCTAAGAGAGACATTGAGAAAGAAATCCAAGGAATGCAATACCATGAGCATGAGCTAAATAGTGTGCCCCCCACCCCCAAGTCGAAAATTCACATGTTGAGGCCCTAACACCCAGTACTTGAGAATGTGACTGTATCTGGAGATAGGATCTTTAGAGAGATGATGATCAGGTGAAAATGAGGCCATTCAGGTGGGCCCTAGTTCAATCTTACTGGTATTCATGTAAGAGGACGAAATCTGGACACACGTACACAAAGGAACAGCAGGGATGGAGTCACAGGGGTAAAGAGTATGGGGGGCACAGTGAGAAGGCAGCCACCTGCAAGCCAAGGACAGAGGTCACAGAAGCAATCAAACCTGCCTACACCTTCATCGTGGACACCAAGCCTCCAGAACTGGGGGGAAAGAAAGGTCTGCTGTTTAAACCACTCAGCCTGTGGTGATTTGTTACGGCGGCCCCAGCAAACTCACACAGCCATCGGAAAGGAGGATTTCTCTTTGGACAAACAAGTCCAAATTCACTTTCTCTCAGCTACTGTGTGAGAAATAATTACTTGATCATGCACTGCAACTATTCAACTCTTAACACTGTTACCCGAGAATAATAAAAGAAGTATATTAATTTGGGTAATACTTTCATTTACTCGAAACAGCAACCCAAAACATACTAAGATAAATTCAAGATGCCTTGTGTTTTCAAGTGACATTTTAAAATATGCTATTGTCAATGAAAGTCCAAGAGCCACACCTTGCCCTGTTTGGCGATGGTTTTAATTAGAAAGTCAGTCCTCACGTTGTCAACATTTGGCACCAGGATGGAGCCATATTCTGGGGTGACGTCAGATGGATACACATATTCCTCAGTGCACGTGGTCCAGTGCCTCCATTCACCTGAGACGAACAGAGAACATGCACATCCTCACATGCCCATGAATAACTGAAGTCCTAACTGGAACAGGCACATGTCCTGGACGTCTCATGAAGCCATCTCTCAAAAACTCCCCATAAAATGAAGATCATTAGAACCATAGATCTAAGTACTATTGAAGTATGTGTTAGCCGAGTCAAAATTTCCCAAGGAACAATTCCAAAGTGTTATTATTAGGAAATATGAAGAAGAATCCTGGAATTTTCTTTTTAAACATGTCAGTTTTCAATTACATCTGTATAAAAGTTAAGAATACAGTGATAGTAGTATGTACCTAAGACCACTTAAAATATCTAATCTCACAAGCTTTTCATTACACACTTCCTTAATTATAAATAAAAAACAAAAGATATAAATATTGTGTATATATATATGCTTTGTATGTCTGTACTTTATATATATATGTAGGCACATATAATAAACTTGAGGCATATATAGATAAACGCATATTTGGTAAATATACACTTCGCACTTCGTAATTTTTATGTAAATTCCTGATTACATAAATGACTGAAACATCTGATTTGGAGATTTTTCTCTAATGTTTATTTTTAGATTGACTGATTTATTTTAGAAAGAGAGAGAGTGCACACGTGGGGGGGGTAGGGCAGAGGGAGATGGAGAGAGAGAATCCTCAAGCAGACTTCCCACTGAGCTGACATCAAGAGTCAGATGCTTAACCGACTGAGCCACCCAGGTGCCCCCCTCTCGTTTGTTTTTAATTCATTAAAAGTTCAGTAAATAATATACTTAACAAGGGGAAGATGTGCATTTGGAACACAAATGAAATAAAATTTCGAAAAAGAAACAATTAGGTTTCTCCACACATGAAAATTTCCATTTTAATTTTACAGCCAAGTGTTTTAATTACCATTTAGAAAAATAAAACTTATGTAAACATTAGCCAGTGGAAAAAAACTGTTCCCATGTGTTGTGTATGAGTCCATGGAAGCAAGGATCCTCACCAGTGGACGAGACGTAATAGTCAAACATAGTGTCCTCCGTCCCCTCTAGAGGCAGCAAATCCAAGGTCAGGGCTTCCTGAGAACGCAGCCAATGCTCCAGCCGGCGTCGGCCCTCCAGTTCGAGCAGGGCACCGATGCTCCACATCAGGGAGAAGACGTACAGTCTCCCCAGGTGCTGTGGTGTGACCTCCACACCTTGCTCCTGAGCACAAAAGAAACTGGTTGTTTTAATGCTTGCTTCTCGAACTGACATTTTACTTGGAGGTTTCAATGAAAATAACAAAGATGTAAAAGGGACAACAGTTTTCCCCAAGACAATAACAAGGGAAAGATGAATGAAACCGGGAACAAATACAGAATTGATCTCGAGGAATACCAAGCTGGTCTCCAAAATAAATCTGGATGCTTAGTAGATGACAGTGAATTTGCCACTAAATTATAAACCGAAGGCTTCTTTGGTGAAAACAGAAATGAGAAAAATGCAAAAGATGCATGTGCACATTTAAAACATCTCCCCCCAACCACAGGTCTAACAGAACCAATTTCAAATATTGTACTCTCTGCACAACATGGCTCTGTTAATAAGAGAGAAATTTCTAGAAATTTGAGCAATTTACCTTTGGAGGGATCAGCCCTTGAAGCATGTTAATGCTCTGCATGATTACAAAAGCCTCAAGCATCTCCATCTTGTATTCTAAGTTCTGGATACTGAAGCGATACAGGTCGGGAAAAGACGTGCCGTAGAGCTGACGAAGAATTTCAGCTTCTTGAGGCGAGCGTTTCTTAAGGAAACCCTGTTCATTTACAGATTAATGCATTAATAAGTTTACTAGCACACCAGGAGAATGGCCATTTTGGAACAAAAATTTTTTAAATATTAATTAATGATAATAGTGCATATAGGATGTGCCAGGCCATACTAACTGGGCTTTCATGCACTAACTCTTTTAATGCTCAAAATAACACTATGAGGTAGGAGTTATTATTATCTTCCTTTTACAGATGGGAAAACCAAGGCCCAAACAGTGGAAGTAATGTGCCCAGGATCCCACAGCTGGTGAGTGCCAAGGACGGAATTCAAACGCACATGTTCTATTACCACCCTGTACATGTGCTCAGGTCTTGAAGCCAAGATGGAGAAAAAGTCTTAAGCTCTTAATTAAAATATACTAGAAGAAAATGAGGAGGCATATATAGAGAAATAATTTAGGAAAAGAAAAAGGAATAAAAGATGAATAAAGGGAATCCATACCCACATTGTTTTAAATGGGAAAAAAGATTTATCAAGTTAGTTGTTTCCTTTTATTTTTTCTAATTTAATTAATAACCAATGTAGAAAAATATCAAAGGATACTCCAGAAAATGGAGAATTTAGTCACTTGGGGAACCCACTATTAGAAAAGCGCATGTGATCTCTAACAAAATACCACTAACACACACTATTTCTCTAAAGCTGACGCAAGTTCCCTCGGCCTCAAGAGATCAGCTCATTCTTAGAGACTGAACAGAAGCAATAAAATATTGATTCCAAATTATTCATCAATTCATGAATTTACCAGGGTGCCACAGCAACAAAAACAGAACATAGCCCTTTTGAGTTGATGGAATCAAAAAGAATGTCATACACAGGGCCAAGTAATCAGCTTGGCTCCCAGGAGCTGACAGATACCAGTGAACACAAGTTCTCCACCCGTCTGCCTCTAGCAACTCCCTAGAGCTGCCTTGGACTGCTCTCAACACTTCCAGTCTGATTCTTTGTGAGTCTTGCTAACCATTCATGAGAAGAAACTGCATTATTCAAAAGCATATAAAAAATTAGGTAAGGGGCGCCTGGGTGGCTCAGTCGGTTGAGCGTCCGACTGTTGATCACAGCTCAGGTCCTGATCTCACGGACATGAGTTCAAGCCCCATATTGGGCTCCATGCTGGGTCTGGAGCCTACTTTAACAAAATAAAATTAGGTAAGTGTAGCATTAATGTAAGAACCTTATTCATCCTCAACATAGAACATAATAGAAGCTTATTTCATAAATAGCAAAGTCTAAATATTCATTAGCTAGTCGTGTAGAAGTATTTTTTAAAAGCCTTTGTGAATGTGAAGCATTTGGGGAAAATCACAGAAATGCTTTTTTTACTTGGAGTTTGCCGCTGTATCTGTAGTTACCAAATCTGGACCTGTTGTGGTACTTTTAAAAACAAAAGCAAAAATAAAAACTGACTCCTGAACCTTACCCCCAACCCCCAGCCCAGAGGTTCTAATTTGGAAGGATTGGGGTATGACCCCATCATCTGTGTTTTAAAGAACTGTCACTGATGATTATTCTTGCAAGGCCAGCGTTCAGAACCCTTGCCCTCTATTCTCCTTAATGGATGGATAATTTGATTGTGAAATCTGAAATCTTTAGAAGCATATTTAGTGACATATCCAATTATACGTAAGCATCATTTTGCTATATAATCCCCTCTTTATTCATATCTTCACATTTAACCAAACCTAAACCCTTTTTCAACCCAGGTTTCTGTAAATTCTGAGAAGATATTATTAAAAGTTAGGATATATTCATAGAGAAAGAGAAGCACAAAAGTTAATGACAATACAAAGTAAACATCTACTTAATTTAAATTATGACTTTAGGGGGCACCTGGGTGGCTCATTTGGTTAAGCGTCTGCCTTCAGCTCAGGTCATGATCTTAGGGTCCTGGGTTCAAGCCCTGCATCGGGCTCCCTGCTCAGTGGGAAGCCTGCTTCTCCCTCTGCCCGCTGTTCCCCCTGCTTGTGTTCCCTCTTGTGCTTACTATCACTCTCTCTCTCTCTCTTTCAAATAATCTTTTTTAAAAATTATGATTTTATAAGTTTTCAATCGAAATCATCTCCAAAAAATTATGTAAATAAAGTAATAAATTTGACCAACAATGTCAAAAAAGGTTTCACATCTGGCTTATCTAATAAGCATTTTGCCTTATAGCATTTATTTAGTAAAATATCTACGTATACAAGGCATTTAATTATAATCTGATTATAATCAATATATTCTAGAATGTATTGGTGATAAGAAAATAATATACCTTTTCATGAACTGGAAATATTATCTGAAACATTATTTCCAAAAACGAACGTAAAACTAATGACTACTGAATCATAAAAATTCCTTATATGCAATTTTTCCCTTAGATGGAATTTTAATAAACTGTTTTCTTAAAGCTGATATTCTAAGATGATTGCTCCCAAACTTTACATGACTGAGTACCTCTTTAAAATGTCATGAATTTCCAAAGTGGTCAAATTAAATTTTACTTATTCACAGTTTGGTGGGATTACCGATTCAGTGAGGCCTGGCAACTACTCCACAACCCACAGTGGAAATCACAGGTCTAAAGAGATGAAAGGAGACCTACAGACACCAGAACACTGAAGGAACCTGTAAGGGACAATCAGGGTTCCAACATCCCAGAGCAGGCAAGGAGTGGTCTTAAACAGTAGCGATCAAGTGCAATGACACCAAAGGTCTGCAGAAAAATCAACATGCGCTCTACAATCTGTTTTCCTCCTTCAGTGCACAAAAGAAAGACTCCACTCATACCTCGAGAATAGGACTCCAATCAAGGATAGAAGAACTCATGAAAACCATTCCATTTCTTGAGACAGTAGCAGGTGAAGCGTTGTCAATGTTATGGGGTTCAAAAATGATCTTGCAGTTTGGAGCCATGGGAATCCGATCACCATTGGCAAGGGTTAGAGTTTTGTTATCATCCAAAACAGAATTCAGATTTTCAATCCAAATGGCGTCTACTGGACCATCAAGAACTATCCAGATATGCTCACCTAAAATATTCCACCAAAGGTGGGGGGAAAAGCATACGTACACATATATACATAGACACATAACTACTATACTTGCAGAAGTACTATAACTTGATGTGATTTTCATTAAACTTTGATAGAAATGATGATTTTATCACATAGGACTTTTCCAGTTCTTTATATACCAGTTGTTTAAAGCACATAATCAAAGTAAAAAGTCATTTTTCATTGAACAAATATTCATTGAGCACCTTCTATGTTCTAGAGTCTGGGGTTTTTGTGGTAAATAAGACAATTCCTGCTTTCACAGAACATACATTCTAAAGGGTAGAGATGATACTCAATCAAACCATAAGCAAAGAAATATCCAAGATAAGAAAAGTTAAGAAGGATAAGATGATGGGGCATTGCTTTGGACAAGGTAGTCAATAATATATTTCAGGAGAACGGAGAGATGTAAAGATCTAAAGGTAAAGTCTTCCAGGCAGTAGGAATAGCAAGTGCAAAGGTCTCAAAGTGAGTATAAGCATAGGGTGTCCCAGGAAGAGCAAGAAGTTGAACCTAGTAAATAAGAAGAGAAGGAGGAGAAGAATGTGAGTACAGTCAGAAGGACAGCCAGAAAGAACCACAGAATCAACTCTGGCTTGCACATCTCGCATTTGAGATGTCCCACAGACATCCCACAGTGTTGTTGAGCTGGAGGTTCAAGGGAGAGGTCAGGGTTGAAGATTAACATGTAGAAGCCACCAGCTTAGAGACGGCATTTAAAAACCACGGACTGGGTACGTTTCTTCTAGATAGTAAAAGTAGACAGAAACAGGAGGTCTGAGGACAGAGTCACTTTGATGGTCAGACTTCTAGTAGTGTCTCCTTTGCTGGCTCCTCCCTCTGGCAGACCCCCCTTGAGGCAGAGGTAGAAGGAGAGCCAAGAGGTAAAGTTTCCCTGAAGCCAAGCGAGGGAAGAGTTCCAAGAAGGGGAGTGATCGACCATGCCAAGGTACAATGAGAGCCGGACTAGCCTGAGAACTGACAATTTATATCTGACGAGCTGGAGGTCATGAGTGTCCTTAAAAGAGTAGTTTTGGAGGACCACTGGGGACAAAAGCTGCTGGGGGTCACTTACGGAGATATTCGGAAGTAAAGAAAGAGACAAGCATCCGCAGAATGGTCAACCACAACGCCATCGTAAATTTAGGTATTTGGTTTAATAGTTCCTCTTACTCTCCTCATCTCTAGTTTCTCTTTACTGACACCATGACCAAGTTTGTTAACTCTAGTTTTTATTTACTGTGTAACACCTGTACTATATTCTATGTCCAGTCAACTGCTTTGAAAATCTTCATTATGCTCATTTGACTTGAATTTAAGTAAAATGATGATCTAAACGCCAGAGTCCCTTAGAAAAGGCATGTTGCCTTCTTTAAGGAGGAAAAAAACCACCTCTCTGAGCTCCCATTCTTGGGAGCACTGGGTACTGGATCTGTTTACACAGGATTATTGAAACAAGGTCAGAAACAAAATTTGATTTATATCCAACAAAACAATAATTCCAAATAGGAACACACTTTTGAAATCTCACGTTTTCATGTCTCTTTTGACAACTGATTTTTAGGTTGATGAGCTCCCTTCCCTAACTGAGAACTGGGTTGGCACCACCTTAAACACTTATTGGGAGAAACTGTTCCAAAGCAGAGACTCCTAAAGAAATAGCCCAAATATCTTGCCCTTCTCCTGGATCCTTGTTTCTTTCTGCAAGTGCATTCACTGGGCCTTTCTCCTCCTTATTCGGGCGTGAGAAAACATGATCGGAAGAGAGTTAATATCACCTCTTCCATCTGAGCTTATATTCCAGGAACACCGGGTTCAATTTCTAGACTCCGTAAGTAAGAGAATATTCAGAGTGAACCACTAGCCCTTAACAAGTTTGTTCACAGGACAACCAAACACCAGTGTACACCTAAACAGAATTTCTTAGTTCCATATAAACTTCATTTTTGATATATGTAATTTTCTTCCCAAAGAAGCCTATTTCCTCCTGTGATTTTATAGGAGAATCAGTTTTCTAAAAATAGGCTGTACTTAAATAAAAGTAACATTTTTAAAAGATTCAGTGAAATAGTTACAGTAAAATTACTTTATTTAACACTATCAATTTTCCGTAACAGCTTTTTCTTTCTCTTTTATTCTAAGATATCACAGGGATACAGAAATATTTATTCAAAAGAAAAATAATTTCCTTCGTAACAACAACAAAGCAAAAAGGTGGGAGGGGGGATTTTAATTACCCTAATCAATAATTTCAGTATTTCAACACTGCCAAATATACTGATTCAGGACTTCTTAGTCTTGGCTAAGGTATTATATGGAGAATATGTTCTACTAATTCTAAACAGGCACCAAGGATTTTATTTAGAAGGACATGTCAAAAATAATACTTCATCTTCTACCTTTCTTGGCCCTCAGTGTTTTCCTCCAAAGGGTTGAAAATATCCCATCAGTCCAGTCATTTGTGGCCACGTCAAGCCGACCAAACATCTGTGGGGCCGTGATCGCTTTGGGATTCATCCTCAGTTCCCGGTGTGGCTTTCCACAGTCTGTACCAAGTAAATCCAAATTTTAAACGACTCAGATGTAGAGTGAACCATCATTAGGTAACGTTGAACTAATTTGCAATGTACCATCAGCAGGTGTTCAAAATATGAAAAACGCAAAATTATACTGAGAATATATGTCTCACTGCATTCCAAGTTATCATAATTAACACTGTTATATTTTACGGACTAACATACTTTTGTTTTTAAGTCCTGCTGTAAAAGGAAACATAAAGGGGGGAAAAGATACCATGTTGGTACTGATGAACAAACTAATATAACCTGGAAGTTCTTCAAATTTCACAGCTCAAAAATCTTTTGATTTATGGTGTATCAGATTAAGTCTGGTCTCTGAAATGTCACCCAGAAGATGCCTCATTCTCTCCATAAAAGGCTTCAATTCACTGAGATGTGTTCTTGCTCATTTGGAAAAAGTAAGCTAAACTAATGCTGCAAGAATCAAGGACTTTTCTTTTGTGGCCAACCTCAAAATAAAGGTCTTTGAATCCTTCAAACCCTAAAACTACTCTTAAAGGGGCCAGATTCTGTACATAAGCAGTTAATAAGCACAAAGGTGAAGAATAAGGTTTAAAGTATAAAATCATAAAAATAGATGCTAAAATATTACATATTGTGTGAAAGACTGACAAACACTGGCAAGCCTACATACCTACGCACATTGAAAAACGTGATAAAACCCATCAAAACCAGGGCAGCTGGGTGGCTCAGTCAGCGAAGCGTTCAACTCTGGATTTCAGCTCAGGTCTTGATCTCAGGGTCATGAGATCAAGTCCCCCATCAGCTTGGCGGGGTTTCCCCGCTCAGTGGGGAGTCTGCCTCTCTCCCTCACCCTCTGCCCCTCCCTCGACCCCTGCCCCCTGCCCCCTGCCCCCTGCCGGGCAAGCCTGTGCTCACTTTCTCGCGCTCTCTCCCTCCCTCTCTTAAATAAACAGATAAATCTTTAAAAAATATTAAAACTTATTTAGAAAATTAGACCATAGTTCTCCTTTTTTATTTTTTTAAAAGATTATTTATTTTTTAAAAGATTATTATTTATTTATTATTTATTATTTATTTATTTGACTGAGAGAGAGAGCGCACGTGCACAAGCAGGGGGAGTGGGAGAGGGAGAAGCAGGCTCCCCACTGAGCAGGGAGCCCGATGTGGGGCTCCATCCCAGGACCCTGGGATCATGACCTGAGCCCAAGGAAGATGCTTAACCAACTGAGCCACCCAGACACCCCTTTAGGTCTCCTTTTTTAAATCACAAAAAGACTCAGGGTAATTATCTTCAATACTTTCTGATGCTGAAGTTAAACTGAGTCACAATTCAGCTTTTTCAGAGCCGACAGGCAAAACTATTTTTTTACCTAATCACACTTTACAAAAGGCCAGCAAACTCTCAAACAGTATGACAGTATCATAGGTAAAAACTGGCCTTTGTCTGTTGCCCATATAAGAAAAACTGTCAAAAATTATTTCATTATGATAGTAGGTAGAATTACATTATTTTAATTTAAAATACCATAACATTTTTTGTATAGAATTATTGAATCACTATGTTATACACCTGAAACTTAAATAACATCGTATGCCAACTTCAATAATAAAATTTTTTAATTATGCCAAAAAAAAAAAAGAAGTACCAAAACGTTGTTAGCGCTCCACGAAAAAAATGCTTGACTTTCAAAATGTTCGTTAAACTAATTCCTCCTCTCCTCCTAGGCATTTCTTGACTGTCCTGATCACTCCACCTTCATGGACTCTGCCCTAGAGTACGTATCCTTTCTTGCTGTTGCCTCCTTATGGACTCCAGACCACCCCTCCTGTCCATGGTCTATTCTCTACGTGGCCGCCAGGTGGCCTTCCACACACAGAAGGTTGACCATACCACTCCCCAGCTCAAGGGCTTGCCCTCACCTACAGAATAAAACCTAGGTATTCAGCATAACTTATAAAGTTCCTCATGCCATACCTAAATTCCCGCCTAAAAGCAAAGCCTCAAACAAAGATGTGGGTACTGGGAGTTTGGAGTCAGGGGAAAGAGACAGTGAGACAGAAAAGGAGAGAACCCCCAAAATGGGCTCATTTGTGAAGTGGCCACAGAGGTAGTATCCCTCTAATGGACAAGAGAAGATGGGACACTTGCCTTCAACTCTTCGCCCCACTAGTTGAGGCTATGGCTGCCTCAGGAGCATTAATTCTCACCCTCTTTCAGGCTGAACCAGGAGTTCCCTAGATTCTAGGAAAGTCATAATGCTGAAAAACCAGGAGACACCACTGGCATCTGTGGGGGAGGGCCAAAGGGATGAAGGGCTGGGGACCAGTAGCATCTGCTACACCTCCTCATCTCCCCTACTCCCACCCACACAGAGAGCACACTTATCCATACCAAAGCAATTTCTGGGTATGCCGTGCTCTCTCCAATCCCTCCTACCTGCCCAAGCTCTTCATTCTGCTAAGAATGCCTTTTATCCAACTGCTACTCAACCCCCAAACCTCAGCTGAAGCAGCACCTGCTCTGTAAGCCTTCCTATAATTCCTTAGAAAGGTCTCTGATCTCCTTTGCCTCTGCTCACAACATAATTGTCCAAACCTCCTCAGAGCAATTCCGTGTTGACTAATAACTATCTGTTACTCCACCAAACCGTAAGCTCCTTGAAGACACAGCCTTTTGTTTTCATGCCTGCCTTCCCATTTAAGCTACTGAACCTAGCAGGGCCTCAAACTACAGGATATTAGAGATGTTTGATAAACAAATACATGATGAATAAGGACACAAATATATATGGGTCTAGTATAAGTTCAACCCAATTACCTTCTCAATCTTTGGGAGAATGAATGTGTTCAGCAAGAAACAATGTGTCACTTAAAATAACAAATATTTACCCTACATATTAAAACCAAGAACAGGTTAATCAACAGCTAATGATTAATTCATCTTTGCAAAGAACTTCTCCAAAACCAGTGATGCCATATGGGTTATATAATTTAGACATATTATACATAATGTATCACTATCATTTAATATTTAGTACTCATTTTGTTCAAGTCATTTTACCAGGTGCATTTGTAATTTATTGTTAACAGAAGGCAGCTACATAACAATAACAAAAGTATTATTAAGCATAATTTGAGAGAACACATCATTTTAAAGCTCTATAAAAATCCCCAAACACAAACTTAACAGCACGTGAAAAGCACATGATAAGTCTTGCAGGTGTGAGTTCTCAGTTTTGGCAAGGTAAGTGATAGCTGAGAGCACAGTTCTTTATCACTGTGGAGACTCCCTGGTGGACTTAATGTACAGAATTTACTGGGCCCCATCGCTGAGGATATAGGTATCCAACTAAATCCAACAGGTGCAGGACCCTAGAGCAATACAGAGCAATCTCCACAACCACCAACTCAGGATCAGTGCACTGGGGCTGCATGAACTGACTGGAAAACCAACTAGGCACCTTCTCCCTATGGGACCATGTATTTGAATTCCAATAGGTGGAGTTCTGTAAAATTTCGGGACTCAAATCTGCCATGGCCAAGAGTTGCCTACACAATACCTTCAGTATGACAGACATCAATGTCCATTCAGGAAATATAAGAATAATCACAAATGTGACAATGCCTATTATCTTTAGATGACCTCGGGCTAGGTAGGGACTTAGCTGTAAGGCTTAGGGAGATCTGGAAATTAAATACAGTTATTTAACTTCACCAGAAAAACATCCAATTCTAGGTGGGAAATTAGTTTGTGATAAGGATGATTTTAGGAATTGAAATTGAAATAATTTTTTCTGTACTGGGAGGTTGTATTAAGTCATTATTAGAAAGTGGCATGTTATAATGGAAAAAGTCTGGGCTTTTCATTAGTGGACCCTGACATTCTGAATCCTATCTATAATTCCAGAATCCTATAATTTTGAATCCTATCACTTACCATCTTTGCAACCTGTAGCATTTCTGAATTTGAGCCTTGAATTTTTGTACAAAATGGGGATGGTAATAGCCACATCTCAAGATCATTGTGAAAATTAAATGACACAAGTAAAACATGTAACACAATACATAAAGTCACTGTTCAGGAATTTTTTCATGCAGCATTATTCCCAGAAGCCAAGATACGGAAACAATTTAAATGTGCATTAATAGATGAATGGATTAAGAAAATATGGTGTGTGTGTGTGTGTATACATATAAATATACATATTTTACATGTATATATATATGTGTATTACTCAGCCATGAGCAAGAAGGACATCCTGCCATTTACAATGACATGGATGGACCTTGAGAACATCATGCTAAATGAATTAAGTCCGACAGGGAAAGACAAATACTGTGAGGTATCACTTATATATGGAATCTAAAAAAAATCAAACTCTGAGAAACAGATTGTAGAATGGTGGTTACTAGGGGTTGAGGTGTAGGGAAATGGGGAGATATTGGGCAAAGGGTACAAACTTCTAGCTAAAGGATTAATAAGTATGGGGATCTAATGTACATTATAGCATACCGTGTGTGTGTGTGTGTGTATATATATATATATATATATATATAGTAGAGTGATTATAGCTAATTATACTGTATCATAAACTTGAATGTTGCTAGAAGAGTAGATCTTAAATGTTCTCACCACAAAAAAAGAAATGGCACTATATGACAAGATGGGGGTCAAAGCTCATGGCGTTAATTATTTTGCAACATACAAATGTTGCAAATTAATACACTGTACACATTAAACACAATGTTATATGTCAATTATATCTTGGTAAAGCTGAAAAATTTTTTCCCTTCTAGTTCATTATTATAATACGTTATCACTGAAATGAACCCAATAATCAGTAAAGCAGCATTCCTTCCTATACAAATATATTAATGTATCTAACTTTTGTGTCCCTCTTGGAGCATTCAAATGGGTGATAGCTACTTAAATGTGTTGCCCAGAGCAAGACAGCTTGGGCGCCCCCTTACCTGCCATGGCTCTCATCAAGGTGTGGATGCAGGTGGTTTTCCCTGCCCCACTGGGCCCCAGGGTCATCATCCCATGCCGCACTCTCTGTGTCTCAAACAGCTGGATGACTTTGAGTTTCCAAGGAGGATGGTTGATTAAACCAGCTTCTTCAACCTGAAAGCATAAAAGCCCCACATTGGGCCACATCAACAGCAATCAGAATTTACCATTGTGCTCAAAATAAGCACAGACATTGAGTGGGGAATACAGGAATGGGAGTTATTGTTTAATGGGCATGGAGTTTCAGTTTGGAAAGGTGAAAAAAGTTCTGAAGATGGATGGTGATGATGTTTTGCAAAATAATGTGAATGTACTTAATGTCACAGAACAGTACACTTAAAAATGGTTAAATGGTAAATTTTATGTTATGGATTTTACCAAAATAAAAAATATATTGCTGGGGGCACCTGGGTGGCTCAGTCGTTAAGCATCTGCCTTCGGCTCAGGTCATGATCCCAGGGTCCTGGGACCGAGCCCCGCATCGGGCTCCCTGCTCCGCGGGAAGCCTGCTTCTCCCTCTCCCGCTCCCCCTGCTTGTGTTCCCTCTCTCGCTGTCTCTCTCTGTCAGATAAATAAATAAATAAATAAATAAATAAATAAATAAATAAACAAACAAACAAACAAATAAACAAACTTTTATATATATATATATATTGCTGGGGTGCCTGGCAGGCTCAGTCAGTGCAACTCTTGATCTCAGGCTTGTCAGTCCAAGGCCCACGTGTGGCGTGGAGTTTACTTAAAATAGAAAATTTTTAAATATATATATATATATGGCATAAAAATATATATATATATACAAAGACA
Source organism: Zalophus californianus (assembly GCF_009762305.2). Classification (NCBI taxonomy): domain Eukaryota; kingdom Metazoa; phylum Chordata; class Mammalia; order Carnivora; family Otariidae; genus Zalophus; species Zalophus californianus. Next base: position 143,171,107 of record NC_045599.1, on the reverse strand, counting down.
AAAAGCAGGTTGACTATTCAAAATGTTATCCCAAGCCAATAAGAAACATCTGCATTTGCCTTTGGGAATTGAATACATTTATATTAATATATCCTTTAATACATGTCATGGGAAAGACTCAAATATCAAAAGGCATTTTAAATCTTTAATTTAAATGTGATATTTAGTAACTGGAAAACTTTGTAGCACACCAAGTTGACAGAAATTCCATAGAAAACTCAAACTGTCTATAAATCTACTGGGTAGTTTTAATCTGTCGAACACATGCATGAAAGTTATCCTGCCAAACACTATTCTAAGTTCAATATTCATAACAACACTATAAGATTAGTCCTATTGATATCTTTCTTTTACAGAAAAGGAAACTGAGGCACAGAGAACCAAGCAATTTCCCCAAGATTATTACTTATAAAGTTACAGAGTGAGGATGTGAGCCCAGGAAACTCAGCTCCATGGTCTGTGCTCTTAACTAGCATGCTCTGCTTAAAAACACTATAAATGATGCTTTTAGTTTTATTTAAATATTTAGAAAACCTAAATATTCAGATTTTTTCATATGCTACAAATTATGCTGTTAGTCACCCTATAAATGACATTATACTAAGTTTTTTAGACCATGCTACAATTAATTCAGCCATATGATGAAGAAACCATTTGCAAAAGGAATTATCACTCTTACCTGACCAGGAGATTAAGATTTTTTTTAAGATTTTATTTCTTTATTTTAGGGGGTGCATAGGGAGAAGGAAAGAAAGAATCTCAAGCAGACTCCTCCTGAGCACAGGCCCAGCAGGGCTCCATCTCAGGACCCTGAGATCACGACCTAAGCCAAAATCAAGAGCCAGACGCTTAACCCCACTGAGCCACCCAGGTGCCCTGGAGATTGAGATTTTTATATACTGATTTTTAAAAGGAAAAGATCCATTAAATACTACCATATTTGATTTCTGTTAACAAATACCTTCAAAGAATTAAAGTGTATTTTATAAATATGAGCTAATCGCCACTTCTATAAAAATTTTTTTCCAAACTCTTCCTTGTAGGAAAAGAAACTGAGGCACAACCTTTACATGGTTCAGTTTCATTCCTAGGAAAACTATAAAAAAGCAAAGCTCTACCAAGTGTCATGGGAAATCCAGACACCTAATGATACACATAATGTGGTAGATCCCCCAGAGCCCCAGGAAGAAATCACAAGTGATCCTGGGCCTGAAGAAAAAGAATGACCAGTGAGGAGCCTCATGAGATCATCGTGAATGACACTCGGGGGCAGGAATCCAGAGATCAAAGCAACATGGAAACACCAGGGTCACAGTCAAAGCCAAGCCGAGCAAGGCAGCCAGCTGAGCCCCACTCATCTCGTTCACTTATTATATTTCATTTCGGAATCTGGTGTGGAATGGTTTCCGTCAATAACGGGACCCCAAGCACGTGGCCAACTAGACACGGGACTGCAGGATGGTAGGAGACCCCCCTGGCTGGAGGAGCTCGAGGTGTGCAACAGCCTCTCCTAAAACACCGGCCACAGCCCTGGGTGCTGTCCTTGGAACCACAGATTTGGAATACATCAGAGCCACCTGACTCCCATGAAATTCCGATGAGAGAGACATAGTACTGGATGCCCTGAGAAATATATTACCTGTCTACTAATCGCCATTTCCAGTTCAGGGTAATCTGCCTTGTCCAGAAGAATATTTGGGAAGAGATCTTCAATCAAACTCAAAAATAAGGGTTCATCCTCATCAATCTAAAAGAGAAAATAAAGGGAAACCAGACCGACTATTGTGGCATGATCATAGCAATGTAGAGATAAACTGAAAATGCTGGACATACCAAATTTTTCATCATAACTGTTAATAAATAAAATACCACCTTCACCAAAGTTGAGGACTATTTTCCTCATGTTACCCATAAGTTAAAAATTATTTTTAGAAAAGGGGGAGAGGAATGGGAGAAAGAAGAGGAAAATGGAAGGAAGCAGATGAAAGGAAAAATATTGCCTACAGAACAACCTCCCCGTAAAATAACCAGTTTGGGAAGTTACGACATAACCTACCATTTCTAATTTAAATTTAAGAAAGTAATAATTTAAATAAGAGACAGTAACAAATTCATGAATTGGAATTTGCCTCACATTTTTATTTTAAAATAAAAATATATCATTCTGTCACCCTGTACGTAGATTCGCTGATAATGAACAATTGATTTGCAGTCTCTACCATGAAATCAAAGAGTGTGAAATTATTACACACTTGTTAAGTTTACATATAATTTCCTGCTGGGCTCTACAGACTTTAAAGAAGGTGAGATTTTAGCTCTAAAACCCAAAAGTATTTCAAGGTATTTGGAAACTTAACACGTGGATTTTTAAAAATCCATTTCAATTCTACGGAAATAGGCATATGTTAGACTAGATATGAGTTACCGCAAAAAATAATTCCCAAAAAAGTCGAACTTAAAGTTATGCTTTCCAGGGCTTTTAGCTGATAATTAGGCATTTTTAAGTGAGTATTTTAAATAAATATTTCTAATTCTCATTTGTGCTTAGTTCGCTGCTATTTAAGTGGGTGGAACATTTCCATCTGTGAATCTTACCAGTTTAGAAAGATTCATGTCTCGGAGAACGCGCATGACGATCGTTGATTCCGTATCCAAAGGGTTGGCTCTTTTTGCCGCCCCCAAGGTTCGCAGAACTGACAGAATGTTCCGCAGACCAAAATCATAATGTACCTGAAGCATGTGAAGTACAAAGGGCTTATTTTCAATATTAACTTATGCATAAAAACTACAAATTTGACAAAAGACCTAGTCACAATAATGAACAAACACTAATTTTCCTTTAGAAAAACTTGTACAGCTAGCAAAGCGATACATTTTTATCAATATACTTTTGGAGCAAATAGAAAAGATCCAAAAGAGTTCCCTCATATACGATCATTAATTTAAGCTCTTAGATCAGAACTAATAAATATATCTTGACGGGAAGAAAGGAATAAACTTCCTCTTGGAGTATACGCATCCCCCTGAGCCTCTTCTTAATCAGACATCCATAGAAAAAGTTCCTCATATCTCTAAAGCTAAAATTCTGAACCAGGAGTATATATATATATATATATATATATATATTTGTATACCGATAGGAAAAAGACAAAGGTATTAAGGAAGAAGAAAAGTTGCTATATTCCAGGATTACATAAAAATAAGGACAAATCAGAAAGCCAAGCCCCCAGCTTTGTTATTCCCTTGATATATATTTATAAAAGCTCGATCACACCAAATTTCATCACAGTGAATAATTAAAAACTAATTAGCCAACCACTATAAATTTTTTAAAGATTTTATTTATTTATTTATTTATTTATTTGGAGAAAGAGCTTATGTGAGCAGGGAGAGGGGCAGAGGGAGGGGAAAAGAGAGACTCTCCAGCTGACTCCTCACTGAGCACAGAGCCTGAGGTGGGGCTCAATCCCATGACCCTGAGATCATAACCTGAGCTGAAATCAAGAGTCAGACCCTCAACCAACCGAGTCACCCTGGTGCCCCAAATTTTCCAACCACTCTAGAGAACAGTATGGCAGTTGCTCAAAAAATTGAAAACGGAACTACCGTATGATCCAGAAATCCCACTTCTGGGTATATATCCAAATAACTGAAAGCAGGATCTCAAAGATATTTGCACACCCATGTTCACAGAAACAGTATACACAGCAGCCAAGGAGTGGAAACAACTCAAATGCCCGTGGACAGATGAATGGAAGGAAAAAAGGTGGCATATCCCTACAACGGAATGTTCCTCAGTCATAAAAAGGAACCAAATCCTGTCACCTCCTACACCATGGATGAAACTTGAGGCTCATGCTAAGCAAAATAAGCCAGCCAAAAAAGACAAGTGCCCTACGATCCCCCTCACATGAGGCACCTGAAGTAGTAAAATGCATAGAAACAAGAAGTGAATGGTGGTTACCAGGCGCTGAGGGGAGGAGTAAGAGAGGAATCGCCGCTTAATGGGTATAGAGCTTCAGCTTTGCAAGAGGAAAAAGTTATGGAGATCTGTTTCATAGCATTGTGAATATACTTAACACTACTTAACTGCACACTTAAAGATGGTTAAGGTGGTAGGTTTAATGTTATATGTTCTGCCATGTGAAAAAAAAAAAAAAACAATTATCTGCTAAGGTAACTGGAGTAGTATGCATCACTTCATGCTCACCACGTGGAGGATGGAGCCCAGAAAAATATTCAGATCGAGTTCCTGCCTTCAAGGAGTTTAAGTTCTAATAGAGGTAACATGATAAAAATGTGAGCAAACTCACCAAAAAGTAACAATGACTTGAAAGTGCTGGTGTGCGGAATTAATTAAGGAAAACTTCTCGGAACTGGACCCAGTTAAATCTGTGGGCATGAAGTGAGATTCACAGAATGTTCACCCAGAGATCAGCACGGGGCCAACCGTTTTGGGCGTGTTGACCGATTTTGTCAGACAATAACCCTGTGAGCAGGGCTGTGGGCGTGAAGGAGATAGAAATGAAACACTAGAGAAGAAGACAGGAGTCAGTGATGTGGGAGTCTTCTACGTGCAAGCAGCGGCGTGGGAAAATACTCCTATGACAGAGGAAAAAGAATGGGTGAGGAAAGCCTGCAATAAGCAGGAGAAACCAAGAATGTTTTTAGTGAGAATGTAACTTAATGGAGGCTGGGGACATAAAAAATAATCTGGAGTCAAAGCAGCTGGGAGCGCAGGGGAGGGTGAAGAGAGGGAGCAGAGTTACACATGTTGGCGGTGTTATTCGTGTTATCGTTTTATGCTTATTTGGGGTATTATTATTTCGCGTATGCTTTTGGTAATTATTATTTGCATGTCCTGACAATCTGTGGCGTGCTCCCCACCTCCTGGTCGGATCTTTTCCCCTTGCGTGTGGGAGGACCTGTGATTTGCTTTCACCGACACAATACAGCAAAGGTGACAGGTCATACGTGATTCTGTGGTCACGCTACTGAAGACTTGAGTGGGCCACGGGATGCCCAGGTAGCTAAGCAAACATTATTTGTGAATGTGTCTCTAAACACGTTTCTAGAAGACATTAGCATTTGAACTGGTGGACTGAGTAAAGAAGATGGCCCTCCCCAGCACGGGTGGGCACCATCCAATCGAGGCCGGCCTGAACAGAACAAAACGGCAGAGGAAGGTTGGATTCGCTCACTCTGCCCTACTGCTGGGCTGGGCTACCGACCTTCTCCTGCCCTCAGTGTTCCTGGTCGTCTGGCCTTCAGACTTGGACCAGAATCTACACCATCACTCCTTCAAACTACACTCCCATCTTCCCTGGTTTCCAGCTTACAGACAACGGATCATCAGGCTCCTCTAGCTCCATAAGTGCGTGAGCCGATACCTTATAACAAATTTCTTTATAGGTGTATCTGTGTATACCCTATTGGTTCTGTTTCTCTGGAGAGCCCTGATACAAAACTGTTGCAGTCACCTTGCTGGAACCTCTTTCCCTCGCGGACATCGAGAAGGCAAGCGGCCGTGCGGCAGAGACCAGCATGCAGCCCGTGGGAACTGATGGTGTAGCCTTCTCTAGCTGACAGCCGGCAAGAAACTGAATCCCTCCGTCTTCCAACCGCAAGCACAGAATTCTGCCAACAACCGGAGTGAGCGCAGAAGTAAATCCTCCCGCGGTCAAGCACCGGGCCAAGACTTGATTGAAGCCTTGTTACACTCTAAGCAGATGGACCCAGCCAAGATGTACCAGCACTCCTGACCCACAGAAACCATGAAATAATAAATTGTGTATTGTTTTAAGCTGCTATATTTGTGGGACCATTGTCACCCAGCAACAGATAACTCGTACAGAAGTAATATAGGATTAATTTCATGCTTCTTAACTGCAAAACGGCAAGATGTCAGAACCTGCTACTCTCAACAGTGCAGGGAACTAGCAAAAAAGTTATGATGGAAGTTACAGTAGATGAGGGGCACCTGGGTGGCTCAGTCGTTAAGCGTCTGCCTTCAGCTCAAGTCATGATCCCAGGGTCCTGGGATGGAGCCCCCTGTCGGGCTCCCTGCTCAGCGGGGGAGCCTGCTTCTCCCTCTGCTTCTCCCTCCCCCTGCTCATACACGCTCTCTCTCAAATAAATAAAACCTTTAAAAAAAAAAAAAGTTACAGTAGATGAATCACTGAACTCTACCTCTGAAACTAATAATACACTACATGTTAATTAATTGAATTTAAATTATAAAAATAAAAAATAAATTTTTTAAGAAGTTACAATAGATAAAACAGACTATTACTAGCAAGGCGTGGCCCACTACATTAGGGCGCATGGAAGTGAGAAGAGCAAATGATTGAGAGGTTCCTGAAAACCACGAGGACACACAACACATATTATGATTAATGTGCAGGTGGGATAAAGAGCAAATATTCATATTTATAATTCTTTGGCTCTTAAGTCAGTTCTGAAAGTACTTATTTCATTTCTTGTGCTGCAAATATTAATTCATTTAAATGCACTTAAGAAAACCATGCATATAAAATTAATTTTGTAATGGTATGACTTTCTACTTTGTATCAATAAGGTAATCTGCCGACAGCCCCAGTCAACAATTTTTCAAAATGAGCAAATTTCACCGAAGAGAAGAACTAAGAAGGCCCAAGTTCAGAGAGCCTTCCAGAACCTCCCACCTGCTTAGACAGCTGCTCCTCGCATAGCTTGTAGAGTGTGAAAAACTTCCTGGCCAAAACAATGCTGTCAACAAAGCCACAACTAGCCAGCTTCACCCTTATGATAATCTGCCGGTCGGGCACCATCATGGCCACAGAGCGGAAGTTAATCTTCAAGTTCTCAGGGAGCTCCTGCCGCCCAGCGTAGCCAGGATTCTATACAGGAAATAAACACCACAGATGAATGACACGGTCACGGGGCAACACACACCCGTCAGCACGACAGTAACAGATTCATCATGCACATGCAACAAATCTGGACTGACAACCGGAGAACTCATTTTCATACCCTACTCTCCTTTTAACCGGAGAGACAACATCACAAGTTGTTAAGATGAGCTTTAACACCACAGGCTTTCACACAGGAGTTGAAATTACCATCCCAATTTCCATTCATGAAAACAAAGTGCCCTAAGACCTGGGCAAGGCATGAAAGCTGTGATAAGGGAGGGAAATCCGAAGGAGAGATGAGCCATGAGAGACTACGGACTCTGAGAAACAAGCAGGGTTTTAGAGGAGAGGGGGGTGGAGGGATGGGTGAGCCCAGTGATGGGTATTAAAGAGGGCACATATTGCATGGAGCACAGGGTGTTATACAAAAACAATGGATCGTGGATCACCACATCAAAAACGAATGATGTATTGTATGGTGACTAACATGACATAATAAAATTAAAAAAAAAAAAAAAAAAAAAGAAGGCTGACATTCAGTAGCTCTTCCTGTGGTTCCTTACCATGGTCAGGAAAAGTCCAAATTCAGGGTTCATAGTCACATTATCTCCATCGGTAAAAATAAAAGACTTTTTCCGCTCCTTTTTACATGTCAGAATAATGGAAATTTGCTGGGCTGCCACTGACAGAACTGGTAAATCGATACGGTTAAATTCATCAAAACAACCCCAGGATCCAGACTGTGCCAGTCCTTCGAAGGGAAATTAAATAGAAAATCCAATTAGTATATAATTTCGAAAAGCCGAGGAAAAGGGCATTTTGCAGCTGCCAAGACAAGCCAGAGATAAGTCTGTTCAAAAATAAACTTGAACAAATAGACTATGCACAGAGTGCCCCCAAAATAATTCACCATGTGGTACTTCATCTGGAAACAGCCAACCTGCAGGGATGAAGGAATATTAGGAAGGCAAGTGACGTTGACATTTGATCCACACAACACCAGTGAGATTCATAGTTTCCAAAAAAGTTGGACAAAGTTGAAAAATGACACTACAATGTAGTCAATGGTTGAAAAATAAATCTTAACAAGATATTCCACCTTAGCTTAAATTTTTCATCAAGTAAAAACTGTAACCCTCACCTTTAAAAATCCGCCCAAGACCTCGGAAATCCATCTGGTCAGAACAATTGAAAACCACAACATATTTTCCAAGACAACGTCCCATATCTTTAGTCGTTTCTGTTTTCCCTGTTCCTGCAGGTCCGGCAGGAGCTCCTCCCATGCTCATTCCCAGAGCTTGAGCCAATGTGATGTAACACCTTGAGGAATAGAGACATCACTAGAACGATACCGCCAGCACCTAGAAGACACTTCTGAGACATCACAGTAAAATGAAACTTGCACGAGATTTAAAAATGGAAAACTCAAGCCACTGTCCCTACATAACATTTCCCAAACTGCATCCTAACATGTGCTTTCCTTATGGATATTAACATGTGTAAAGGAAAACGGAGGGGATGGTCTACGGCCAAATAAGTTTGAAAATTCTTAAAAAGGTTCAATGGGCTTTCTCATGATAACATGTACAGTGAGATTCTCCAAGTATGAAAAATAGTACATAGCATTTCCAAAACTTACTTGGCAACTTTTTTTAAAAAAAGATTTTATTTATTTATTCGAGAGAGAATGAGAGATGGAGAACACGAGAGGGAAGAGGGTCAGAGGGAGAAGCAGACTCCCTGCTGAGCAGGGAGCCCGATGTGGGACTGGATCCCGGGACTCCAGGATCATGACCTGAGCCGAAGGCAGTCGCTTAACCGACTGAGCCACCCAGGCAACTTTTTCACAAAAACCTACCAACATTTTAAAGAATAGTATTCTGTGGAACAGACTGGAAACCGTTAGATTAATCGCCTTTTTGGTGGCGCAGTCAGTTAAGCATTCATCTCTTGGTTTTGGCTCAGGTTGTGATATCAGGTTCATAAGATCGAGCCCTGTGTGGGGCTCCACATTCATTGTAGAGTCTGCTTGGGATTCTCTCTTGCCCTCTCCCTCTGCCTCTCCCTGCCTCAAATAACCTTTAACAAAACAAAAAAAGATTAATCCCCTTTTGAATCTAATGAATAATTTGATGTACTTGGGGACATGAGATTTAAGATTTGAATCACACATTGCTAAATAATCACACCTTCGATCTATTTCTGGGAGCAGCTACTGTACCTGCACATACCTTCTACTATCTCTTACTGCATGATATTAACAAATAAAAGATTCTGGTAAGAAAATACAAGAATGCCTGGGAAGGAAAAAACTAATCTGATAACTCTCTGATGAATTACTCGATCCCCCAGCATCACCCTGTGTTGTCAAAGGAGGTAATCTATAAAGTGATGCAGTTTAGGGCTTTCCTGTGGGTGAACTCTAGAAAGCATTCATCGGGACTTGAAAAATATTTCAAAGGCTATAAAGTGATCATCCAGCATGAAGGGTGGAAATAAACAGTGAGCACACCAACTGGAGGTCCTCTGGAGTCTGTATTTTATCGGAAGTATGTTCCTAAAAAAGGCGAGTAAATGACTTCGCCCTGAATGTGTACAGAGCCTGGATATGGAGAAGACAAAGTAGGTATAAACTCAGGAGGACGCCCAAGCTCACTTTGATTTTGCCTTTTAATTCAAGGTTTTATTTCTTGTCTTGCACTTCCATTATCCCTGGCAGAACAGTCTCGGTAATAATTGTTAACAGGATGTGCTCCACCTACATGATCTCACGGAAGCCCAGAGAACCCTGCAGGGAAGTACTGTTGTTTTCCTCATTTTACAGATAAGGGGAAAGGCTCACAGAGATGGGATTCCTTTTCTCGGGATTGTGGCGGCAGAGCCGAGACTCCAGCTTACCTGTCTAGCGGCACACCCTCAAGCCGCCCAGTTCTAGAACCTGTCCACCCTGCCAGTAAATCTCTGGGAACTCTGGCCACCTAGCTACTCTGTCTTGCAAACTCTTCTTTACAACTGGGATCATTTGGGTCTGTATTTGAACTGAAGCAGCGGCAAGTTGTTAAGGTGCCTTAAAGGCATCCTACTTACATGAAAAATAAGTGGGCAAGCCAGGAGCTTGATCCTTTCCTTCCTCTGCTTGATAGGGTTCAGCCCAGCTGCTAGGCTGGTACCCAGACTCCTCTAGGACTTGCCTGTCAGAGACAAGCATGGATCTTCATGTCCACGTTCACGTGATGCTCCTGAGGATTCTAGATGTATGTGTACCTCTCTTCCTCCCTTTCCTGCTTTCCCTTCCAGTCTCTTGGCTGATTTCAAAAATGTCATCATTCAGGAACAGGGTTTGGACTTTTATGTGCTTTAGTGATGTGTTCTGCAGCTGTCTGTCTCCCCAGCAGACTGCCCTGAGATCTCTGCTCTCAGGAACAGGGTCTAGTTCACACTTGTACCCCCAACTACTTACCTAAACCCTGGCACCTAATACTCTATGAACGCTTATTAAATAAATGTCTTGTGCCTGCCCAGCTGTAAAGTCTTATCTGGTTCCTCCTCTCCCAACAGCTACTGGAATTAGAGATCACAGTGTGGGGGCACCCGGCTTGCTCAGTTGATAGGGCATGTGACTCTTGACTTCAGGGTTGTGAGTTCAAGCCCCAAGTTAGGCATGTAGCCTACTTAAAAAATGAATTAAATTAAATTAAATTAAATTAAATTAAATTGTATTCCTTCCTGTCCATCACACCAAGAGATTTAAGAAAAAAGAGAGAGAGAGATGTAGAATGTGACCATCATGCTAAACCAACAGCGACCAACCCCATGACCCAGGTCTTATGAAGGCACTCAGTTTAACCAAATCCATCACCAACATTCAGAGTGTTTTCAGCTCCTATTCTTAAACAGTGTTGATTCTAAAATGCTAAAAAAAAAAAAAAAAAAAAATCTCCTAAGGCAATGGTGGTACAGACATCAGGAACTTATTTTTCTTTTTTCTTTTCTTTGGTTTAGTTATGGACTCTGATTATAGAACATGCTTAAGGAGAAACGAAAGGAAACACTGATAAAGAACGTGTTATTGATGATTAAGAGAAACCAGAGTCATAGCAACGACAATAATGACTAACATTTACTGGGTGCCAGGCCTGGGTACCTACATCCATCACCTCTAGTCCACACAGTGATTCTAAAAGGAGGGAATCAGAGAGGTGAGGTGTCTTAGCCAAGACCACACAGCTGTTGATGGCAGAGTCCAGGGCCCGACATGCAAGTGTGATTCACGGAAGCTGTGAGAATACGTGGAAGAAAGGCACATGTTGTTTAGACCTATCTACGTTTCTTATCAAGCAGATGAGAAGCTTCTACCAGCCTTTGATTTCTGCGGCCCTCTGCCTGAGTGACAGTGTAGTAGGGATAACTTGTGCCCAGAGTGGAAGGAAGGACTGGTCATGAAAAACACCAAGAGCTTTCAGAGAAACGTGCTATATGTTTTTAGCAAATTAGAACAACTATTTTATCATCTGGAATATCAGCAGCTCCATCCATCTGATGGTGAACTTCCCAGAGACTAAAGCTGCCAACATTGTTGAATTTCTACAGGGCAATGAGCAAAAGACTGACAAGAAGATCGATGCCGGTCTTTGATTTTTTAAGTATTAATTTTAGTGAGGAGTGCTTCTGTAAAAGGGCAGCAAAGCTCGCTGTGGAATCCCAGTGACCGGCAAAAAAAAAAAAAAAAAAAAAAAAATGGTGACTCACTTCTCCCATAAAAAAGATAAAGAAAATAAGCAAATGAACATTTAGGGGGAGACAAGCTGAGACGAACTCCGGAATCACTTCTTTTTATATACTTACAGATACCTACTTTGCTCTTAAAGTTCCTAAGTTTTTTTGGTGCAGAAAGATGTGCAAGACAATGAACATAGTGAAAGAATTAAGCTGCGGAGAATTTTGTATAATCTGATACCCACATGTAAAAATTAAAAAGAATTTGGACACACAAGCACTAGACATCTCTAGAAGGAAAGGAAATAAACTGTTGTTTTTAAAAAACAGAAAAAGAAATTTACTCCCATACTTTCAACCATATGTCCTTCTGTACTATTTAAATTTTTCACCACAAAGATGTGACTCTGAAAATAAACACTTCTTGCGTTCACTTGGGAAATGCTTATTTAGCGTCTATAATGTGACAGCACTATTCTAGGAATAGTAAATAAATCATGGGAAGTCCATGTCAGCTCTTTAGCTGACATCCTAAAGGAAGGGAACAAGTTATTTAAAAGTAGGAAACAGAAACAATAAAGCTGGTTGGGAGGGCAAGGGGTGTGGGGATCACTGCTTCACGTGGGGGGTAGGAAGACCCCTCTGAGGTGACATGCGAGCAGAGCCCAGAAGGAGGTGAGGAAGCAAGCTTTGCTAGAACTAAAGGGAGAAAGAGTTCCAGGTCAAGGGGACAGCAAGTGCAAGGGCCCTGAAGCAAGCGTGCTGCCCAAGGAACAGCCAAGGAGCAAGTGGCTGGAGCTGAATGAGGAAAAAGAAACAGAAAAATAGCTGGAACCCGATCATGCCCGGCCCTGCAGGCTAACGTGAGGGCACCGGCGTTTATTTTGGGTGAGATAGAAAGACAATGGAGGGACAGAGGCGAAGAGGAGACGGAATATGACTTACATCCCAGTGTCTGAATTGAGGATAGACTCTAGGGGGCTCAATGGCAGAAGCAGGGAGACCAGTTAAAAGACTATTGCAATAATCCAGGCTAGAGATTATGGTGGCTTGGAGCAGCATGACAACAGCAAAGAGGTGGGCACATCCTGGATGAATTCTGAAAATGGTGCTGAGCAAATCTGATGATAGATGGGATAATGAAGCAAGAGAAAAAAGGAAGGCATCAAGGATGCCCCAAGGATTTTGGCTTGAGGAACCAAAGGATGGAATCACCATCTGTTAAGATGGGGAAGACTACAGGAAGGTGGGGGGCGATCGGACATGGTAAGTGAAAATTCCCTGCACGCATCCAAGTGAACACATTGCACAGGCAAGTGGATATATGTGTCTGGAGTTCAGGGGAGAGGCCCCGGGTGGGTGCAGGAGAAAGGCCCCGGGGAGTCCACATCTGGACGACACTTAAAGCCACATGAGATCACCTGAGCAGTGAACATAGATGGACAAGAGTCCTGGCGTGTTCTACGTTTAGACCAGGAAGGGAAAGAGGAGCCAGAAGGAGGGGTACGAAGAGCCAGGAGAGCGTGGTGTCCTAGAAGCTGTGTGGAGAAAGTGGATCAAAAAGAAGAGAGTGCTCACCTGTGCAAACCTGTGCTCTCTGATGGGCCGGGAAAGATGAGAGTGAATAAGGACCAGTGCACCGAGCAGCATGATAATCTGTACGGCACATTCCCAGAGAGGGCAGAGAGCACGTGAGAGGCAGCATCACGGCCCCCCGGAGAGATCCACGTTCTAATCCCTGAAACCTGGAATAGGTTCCATCGAATGACTCGTGGGACTTTGCAGCTATAATGTCGAAGGCCTCAGGAGGGGAGATTATCCTGGATTACCCGGTGGGCCCAATCTAATCTCACGAGTCCTTCGGAAGGGAGGAGGGAGGCAGAAGGCTGGGTCAGACACAGGACTGAAGACAGAGGAGAGAGCTGATGCAAAAACAGGTCTCAGCCCACCGCTGCTGACTGTGAAGCTGGAGGACGGGGTCATGAACCAAGGAACGCTGTAGCCTCCCAAAGCTGGGGACAGCCCTCAGCTGACGGTCAGCGAGAAAACCAGGCCGCGGACCCACCAGTGCCAAGAAAAGAATTCTGCCAACGACCTCAGAGCACAGGAAGTGGGTTCTGCCTTACAGACTCCGGGAGGGAGCACAGCCCTGCTGACCCCTGCTGTCAGCCCAAGAAGACGCGCGTCAGACTTCTAACACGCCGACTGTTGAATCACCCATTTGTGTTGTTCAACCTTCCAAATTTGTGGTGCTCTGTTATGGGACCAACAGAAACCGAATACAGAGAGCTGAACTGGAGTGAATTCAAAATAAAATAGGAGAAAAGGAACAGGTGCTTCTGAGGAGTTTTGGTGGGAGCCCAGAAACGGGAAGAAACCCAGAGGGTTCACTGCAGGATTTTCTTTCTGGTGGCGATTACAGCAGATTTGTAAGTTGATGAGAATGATTCAGCCGGAGGTGGCAACTGATGATGTTCCCAGAGAGAAAAGCACTGTTGCTGGAGATGTTGGCTTTTGAGGGCAGCACAGAACGTCCATCTGGAGAGCTGAGTGCACGAGGGCAGGCACCCTGGTCAGCAGACTTGTGGGGGGGGGGGGCGGTCTCTCCTGGGACAGCAAACCTTCCCCCGCAAACAGGAAAGGTGGTCTTCACCAGAGAGGGAGGGAGGGGAGCGCTGTGGGGGGGGGGGAGGTTCCGAGAAGACAGAAGGTGGGAGATCACTGCCTGACCCACAGAGGTTTCAAGGAATTTGTCACATTTTGTGATTAGCCACCTCTGCACTTCAGAACAAAGACAAACACTTCAAAAGGACGTCCAAGCACATCCAGTGTAAATCACCTTCAATCCAGGCATAAGACTAGGAAAGAGGATGGAGGGGGGAACGGGACAATAAAATCTCTCTGTTGAAAGTCAGCACTGCATTTAGGATCACGAACGAGCAGAAGGAACAGTCGAGCAGCACGGGAGTAACAGGGTTATTATGTCAAACTTTTCTGTTTTGTCTGATAATATTTTTAATCGAATAGCCCCGAGCTTCACTTCATGAAAATGAATGAGATTCAACTTCAGCTTCTACTTAGGCCAAACACTGATTTTAGCACTCAGGTCATTTTGTCCAAAACAGGTATTCGGTGCATCCCCGAAAAGAGCATCTGCACAATTAGTGGATGTCCCGAAGTTCAAAAGGGACCAAGGGAATTACAGACTGTAAGCTGTGGAGGGATGCTTGGAGCCTTGTTCATCTTACAGGTGAGGAAACTGAGTCTCGGGAAGGTGCAAGGAGCCTCTGGCCAGCACAGTTGCTGCATAAGAAGCAGAGGACAACTACGAGCGCCGGATGTCCAGGCCGCCGTCCTCCCCATCACTTTTCACCTGTATTGATACTCGACTTCTTTCCTGCTAAAAAAACATCTGAACTGTCTCTAATAACAGCAGGCGCCACCATCCCCAAAGCAGGCCTCAAGGCCAACTGTGATTTGCACCTATTGATACGTGGCAATTAATTCCTTCTCTGGCCCATCTGATGTCCACTGAGGTCATTTAAACTTAGCCTAAGACTGAAAGCAAAGGAAGCCAAGCATTTCAGTCACAAACCTAAATCCCAAGCAAAGACCCACGTGTAAAGCTAAAAATACTGAATTTCAAAGACTTTGGTATAAAAGAGCCTCTAAACCCTAAAGAGACATTAAGCAGAAATCCCCTGAGTAACTCAAGAGAATAAAAATGTCAGGGAGGGGGCGGAGGGAGAGAGGTTTGTGGAATCACAGAATCCTTCCATCACCTGTCTGTGAGTGGAGTTATGACAAGCCTGTCAGTGCAGCCTAAAAATTCATTCTGGTATACGAAAGCCACATCTGTGATGTGGATCATCATCTTGTCAGAATCTTCGTTAAAATAAAATCTGCACTGTTTCAGCCACTCAAAATCTGTAGGGCTCTTGATATGCATATGACACTGAAATGCAAAAGATATATGTTAAAGTTGAGATGAGAACCACGTATTAAATATGCACATTAGCATTCATGTAGATCATAATGGGATGCAAATGGAACTCAGAGACAAACCAACTGGTTCGGAGATGTCAACTACATCACCATCTAACCCATTCATTCGCTGATCAGCACAAAGGATACTTTAGAAGATACGGGAAGAGGAAAATTCAAGAGAAATCCTTAATTGTGCCCACCAATTTAAATAGTAGGACATATTTTAATAGTAAGATATTCCATTTCTCACGTGGCACCCGTCAATGCCCATACTACAGCCCTAGCCATAAAAAGTATCATCTACAAAACACATGTTTTGGCATACAAAGACAGAATCAAACAATCTCACTGGGAAAAAGGCATCTCTTATGATTATGACAAAGTACACTGTTGGGTTGTTTTTTTCTAATCCATCCATTATTTTTCCTAGGATTTGCAGCAGGCCAAAATGTCTAACATCTAAATGGCACGTTATTGTCCAGCAATGCTTTCGCCTGAATATATTAACCAAAATTTTAAGCCCTTTCAATCAGTTTTCTTGGACAAATAATAAATCTAAAATTATCCAGAGCCCTTTATTTCTCAGAGAAGCAAATGGTGTGCTTAACTGTTAAGAGAGGAGATTAGAACACAGCAGCTTGCAAGAGCTTCTTCCCAACACATCAGAACAAATCTTTTATGATCTTTTTTACATAACGGGGTGAGACACGATCCAGCAAATTATTATGAAAATAAGACCTTCTTGCCTCTTATCTAATGCTCTATTTTAGAGTGGAGGACAAATTTCATTTCTTTCCACACTTCCTGTCTTCTACAGCTACTAAACTCTGTGTGCCACCCTATCCTCTCTTTAAAGGCAAAAATCTGCATGACACCTGAATGTCACCAACCATATTAGGAAAGGCCACTGGCAGTCAACGACATAAAAGGTAGCAAAACTTGTTAAAGATAGGATTTATCAAAAGCCTTAGAGGAAGCACAAAGCCACTCTACCAGCAGTGTTACCTATTTTTCTATAATAATAAATTGGTAATCCTTAACTACTAACTTACAGGAGCACAAGACAAATGCAAAGCTTTTTCAGGATGCTACCTGGCAGTTTAGTGTTAACGATGATCACATAAAGAATTTTTAAAATAAAGTCGAGTTGCTCAATAACATCTTAGCAGAGATCATCGAAATGGGACTGAAATTTCAGTTAAAGACCGAAAAAGAAAATCTGACCAACAATGTCTCATCACGAAGGTGACCTTTTGCCTTAATCTAACCTTTTCTTTGAATTCATTCAAACCAATTCCAGTGGGTAAACACAGATAGTACCTAGTATTTGTTTTTCTGTATATGCCATAGCATTTATAAAGCATTTACCAAGTCATCAAATATATCCCTTTGGTGCACATGAATAGTAATCAAAGTCTCATATTTAACTCGTTCCATGGAACTCAGATCCTTTGTTGTGATGCCTATCAATGTGTTCAAGAGCTCCAGAAAAGATTGATTGGTTTTCTGCATGATTTTTTTATCAAACTTGGCATTTCTGAGGGCTTCTTCTGAATCCCGGGTCCATATCATTTGAATTCCCAATAATCCAACCTTATGGAAACAAAAAAGGCTTTATGAGTGTGTATGGCATATTAATATATTTAAATAGAAATTACAATACAGTAAATAATGGTGAGTATTATGCAAATGTAAGGCCATTCTTGATTACATCAACTTGATTCATTGTTTGGAAACCTATGGAAATTCTTTTCATACTGTTCACCTGGCAATTACATACGTACAGCCTCATCATGTGTCCACAATTTTTTCCTTGTAATTTTAAATCATTTACTGTTAAAGTCACATTTCCTTGATACATAGACTTAAAGTTACTGGAAGGGAAAGCATATGTCTTAAACCTGTTTTCCTTGAACTAGCACAAGGTTGACACATGGTAGATACTCACAAAATCTTTATTGATCATATTGGCTAAGAAAACATCATTTTCTGCATTCTAATGCTAAAATATATTTCTTGTCTTTCTGGCAAAGCATACACTCAGTACTTTTTTTATGATTTCTTTATTGAACAGATTCAGTAGGAAAAAAACCTTTTAAGTTAAAAAATATAAAGAAAACATAAGTATATAAAACATACGTAAGACATATATATATATATATATAACCAAATAATCTGTAGCTGAAACCTTTAAGCTTATCTATATTAAGAAATCCTCATGAAAATCTTAATTCTGGTCCAGTCTTAAATTATAGCCAGTTGTGTAACTTACAACAGACAATGTATGAAATCTAAAATGACTATTCTGTAGAAAATACTTCCCAATTTCAATACACTGACCTGAGCAGGGAAGGAAGAAAGAAATTCAATCAGCTGGAAACCTGTTTCTTGAATATTTGCAGCTGCCTGGCGAATCACAAGATGCAAGGAGGACCGAGACTCCTCTAGGAGAGAATTAAGCCAAACTTCCACATTACCCTCTGCCATCACAGGTTTATCCAATTCAACAGTCTCGCCCTCTCGAGAGCAGATTGACAGAATGCGATCATAGATCTGTGGTAGAAGCCCAAAAAAAAAGAAAAAAAAAAAAACCAGCCATATTCATATAAAGAATGAATTCCTCTGCTGCCCTCTTCTCAATGTTATCCTTCCCAAAGGAAGTTAAGCTATACATTATAAAATAAAAGGCAAAAGATGATATAAAATCAATTTCAAACCAACAAAAAGTAGTTACCCATGAAATCTAAAAGGGAATACTAAATCAATTCCAAATAGTCTATACCTGGGAGGGGAAAGCTTGTTTTCTAAGAGAAATATTCAGTACAAAGGTGATGATCAAAAAACATCTAGTTTCCCCAAATGAAATGGGACACTGTAAGAGCTTGTCATCCACATGGCAAGCTTACCAAGTCGACACTGACAATGTTCAGGTCAACACGATCAATGCAAACACCTGACGATGTAAGTCCAATTCTGTAGAAAATGCTGTGCCAGGGAGTTGCTGGTGGCACATAACATTTTCTGATTCAAACCCAGCTCCTCGTCTGGTCCTCTCACCCCAGTTTCCATGCAGTATGGCCTCTCGAGAATAGCATCCTATATACTAAAATACAGGCTCAAATGGTGCTCTGACACTCATTGACCACACAGTGGTGGAGGACACATCTCTGAGACGAAATTTCCTGCTTATAACTGGTCCATTAAAAACCATACCTGTCCTGCTTCCCTGCCCACTTCACAGGCTGTTCGTGACAAGTAAATCAAAGCAAACTATCAAGTAAATACAATGCTTGTTGTCATTATTGTTCTTTGGTAATTGGAATATTGTTCCCCTGGGCCCCAATTTAGGACTGTAATAATGAACCCTCCTTAGTTGTAGACAGACCTGGTCTACCAAGAAGCCCATAAGACTGAATGGCCTGTCACTTCCATGGCCTGTCACTTACACGATCCCTTTCCAAGTTCTGAATCTAGATTTGTATTTATCCTTTTACAAGAGTTAGGACCCACAGAAACAGGATCTGCCCCTGGTTGTAGAAACGTTATGGCAAGAACAAACGAAAAAAATAAATAAATAAATAATGCTATTTATTTTAAGAAGTAATTGCTATGAACGGTGTCTAAAAATGAGGAAGTTTAATCTGTCCTCACTGTACAAGGAGACGGTGAGAAGCTTTCCTCTAGAACCATGAGATCCCAGGGCAGGAGGATTTGAGCAAAGCATCAGGGAGAAATTCCTGTGTAATTCATTACCTCTTTCGATACACACATCCAGTAGATTCACAAGAAACGATGATTTTAAACCACTAAGTCCATACGGCCCTCCCTTCCTCTCTGCCCGCCCTCCTTCGTCAAGGCTTTGTTGTAGCAGCTCAGCCTTTTCCATCTTAACTGGCAATCACTTCTGACATGGGTTTCCATGCCCCCACCCCCTTCCATTCTCCCTCTGACACTGAGCCAGAGCATCCTTCTGAAACACAAATCAGGTCACTTCCCTGTGTAAAAACCTCCTATGCCTTCTGTCATGTTCAGGACGAAGTGGAATTCCGTAGCGTGATGCACTTGGCCTTTTGGAATCTGGTCCATGTCGCCTTCTCCCGCTTTTCCCTTTGCTCACAACTGCCTCTTATGGGTTAAAATGTGTGCCCCCAAAATATATGTTGAAGTCCTAAGCCCCAGTACCCGTGAATGGGATCTTATTTGGAAATAGGGTCTTTGTAGATGTCATCAAGTTAAGATGAAGGTGGTCCCTAAAAACACCTACTGGTGTTTTTACAAGTAGAAGGAAATTAAGACACAGAGACACAAGGAAAACATCATGGGAAGACATAGGCAGATGTCAACGTGACACGGGTCTAAGCCAAGGACCATCCAGCGTTGCCAAGTGCCACTAGAACCTAGGAGAGAAGCATGGAATAAATTCTCCTTCAGAGCCTCCAGTAGGAACCAACCCTGCTGACATCTTAGATCATCAGACTTCCAGCCTCCAGAACTGTGAAAGAATACATTTCTGTTGTCAATCCAGAGCAACCCTAGCAAACCAATACAATCCCTCACACACCCACACTTCTGACAGCCCGGGTTGCCTGCACCTCCTTCAGACCCCTGTGCCTGCCCTTCCTTCTGAATGGGCCATATTCCAGTTCCCCGTCTGCCTGGTTATGTTTCACTTCAAAACACCAGTTCAAGCACCATGTTCTCTGCAGGAAGCCTTCCCTTACACCCCTGACACCAAGTGAAGGCTCCCTGACAGCATTCCCATGCTCTCGGTGCCTCACACAAGCACAGCCAGTCAATAATTATCAACTGTTTAATTGCCAAATTTCTGACAAATGCTGCACTGCATAAAAACGACTTCAGTATTGATTATGATAAATTCTTCCTTGGAACCCCAGGACGAGCGCCATGCCTGGCACATACCCAGGGGCGGGAACTTACGTGACTGGCTTTTGATTGCTTGCGCTGCAACAGGCCCACCACTGCAGCAACTGCACTCTAGACGGACCCCACCTGAGCACGGTTCCCCGAGGCCTGTGTATTCCCATGTTACGCACATCATCCGGCACACGGAGGTTGCTCAGCAAATGCAAACTGCACGCTAGGATGAATAAATGAATGGCACCGAGGGTTTACAGGAAGCCCCAGGGGACAACGGAACACACTGTCAAACCAGAAGGGTCACTTTCTCAGGGAACTGCGGGTGAAGGGATGGATCAGGCAGAATCTCCTGGCAGCTGTGCCAATGGCATCATCCTCATGTCCAATGGCTTCTCTTGGGTTCCACAACTCCATGATTCCAGAAACTTCTTGGAGGTGTTAAAAAAATAAAAAGGTTTCAGTCAAGCATGATGAGAAACAGGGACGGCGATCATGCCAAAAACTTCTGAAAGCTGATTAAAACAATCCAATCACTGTGGAAATTCTGTTTAGTGAAGGCACTATTTTCTGAACAATTGGTTTCTTTGTTTTGTCGAATTTCTCAACAGCTAGCTTGGCATGCAAAACCCTGAATGCCACACACAATGCATTCCTAATCACATTTAAACTAGTTGTTACCCAAATTTACACTTTGGAGATTAAGAAATCACACAATTCTGAAGGCAAACAGGGCCCACAAGTTTGTCTTTGATCACTGGCTGAGAGCACGAACGGACAGGAAAGTCACCCTTTGTACACACCAGAGAGCTATTTCATAAAGACAGTGGAGGTTTAAGAGATGGCAAGTGCTGGCCAGCAATTAGAATCAGGCAAACCTTTTCATGAAACTTGACGGTTTTAATGTTGTCAAACACGTTCAGCAAATGGGCTTGTATAGTGTGTGTGTCTGATGCCTGCCCCAGTATCTCCAAAAGCGCAGGGTCTGAGACGAAGAAGAACCGAGGAAAGCACAGTCTTTTTTTCTCCAAGTATCTACGTGGGGAAAGGCAAAGAGAAACTGTATAAACACACAGAGCGGGCCTTTCTAGAAATAAATTAATCTGGATGGGGACAGGCGGGAAAGATCTTGAGACAAGCTAATTTTCCCACATATTGTTCAATGTCTTGGTTTTGTTTTATTCCTCATCTTGCCAAGTAGCATTCCATATTTGGACAAGAAACAATTTTTTTTTTCCCAGGATTGAGAGGAGAATTTCTTCATTTTTCACAAGTGTGAGGCATACATTTGACTTCGTCTGGGAAATCCTGTACTTTCTTGGTAGAGGACAGGAGCAATTACACACAAGGAGTTTGTGGGGGGGGTGGTTTAGGTTTGTTTGCAAGCACGGTGCTGTGTCAGTGAAAGGCTGCATCTCATTCTGGGAATTGTATCTTAAAGAATGCAATGAATCCATCACCAAAGCAGAAGCAAAATCCAGCTCTGAATAAACTGTGCGAAGGGGCTCTGGACCTGCTCTCTGCTCCAGGATTTACTGAAACCCAGGGAATGTTCCTGTCATTGCCCTGCTTTCAACTGTGCTTTCGTTTCTCTATTTGCTTTATTTTATGGTGACTCCTTAATGCTATGGATATATTTTTTTTTGTTATGTTCATATCAATACCTCTGTAATTTCATTTCCTTGCATACTTCAATATAATTATTACAGTTTTCATTGTAATTTCTTTTTGAAATCTTACCAGAAATCCTTCTTAAACTTTTGCCTTTTAATTTCTATTCCTTCCTTGTCATGTGTATTATTGTTTCATTCCTGTGTAAAATCATGGGGGAAATATTCTTATGGCAAAGAGGCAGATTCTCTTCATAGAAGGTATTTACTAAGGACAGTGGAGACCAGAAGCCGAGCAAGCTGGTGCCCTCGAGGCCACGCACGGGGAACGCTTGGCCACCCATACTTAGTCAAATGCTGGACCTGTGTGTCACTGAGTGGGAGGCCCAGCATGAGGGTAAGAGCTAAATTCCTTAAGACAAAAGAGAGGACATTTTTCAGAGCCTGAAAGAGGCAAAGAAAGGAAGGAGACAGAAAGGTGGACTGTGGAAGTGAGGTGCCTCTAAAGTAACTGAAATGAACGAGCTTCCTGTGTGTGATGTAATCTTCCTCCTCAACGCTCATGAAATACTCGGCAAAATACACTCTACAAACGATCCTGTTGGCACTTTGGATTTATTCACTCTGGGCATGTAAAAAAAGCACAAAGTCTGGCCTCAGAGAGTGGGCAGGAGAAGGCTCTCCAAGGATCTCTGTTTCCGTCCCCCTTATTTTCCTAAAGTCTTACTTTCATGCTCAGAGTGTTTCATGTTGTTTTAGCTTTTTACTTCCCTTACTCAGTCTAAAAAGGCCAATTTTATTTTAAATATCCCAATCCATCTTATTCGTGGAAGCTTGATCTTTACTCTTTAGTGAGAACAGGGAATTCCTTATTCTCATTGGTAAGCACAAGGAATTCTTACCAATTCCTCCCCCTTACTTGTCCCCTTCACAGTAACCTAGTCTGAATCTGAGGAGGAACCGGGTAATGTTGTCTATCCAGTGAGACAAGGCTGAAAGGAGGCATGTGGAAAGTGACGACCAAAACTCTGCGAGAGAGTAAACGGAACAATTGATTCCTGACCACGGGAAGTCCCTTCCTATTGATGCAGAGCCTCATCAGCTGGGAAGAGTGTTCTTTTGTGTAAACGTGAATACTCCAGTGTTTAGAACAGAACTACACACTTTGGCCCATAACCTCTCGGGAACAGAATCAAAAGCCATGAGAAGCTCAGTAAAAACTGTGAATAATTTCAGAGTAGACTTTTTCCTCTGAGGAGTTACAAAATAATGCTGAAATGCCAAGTGATAGAGTAGAGCATGATAAAAAAGAATGAAAAAGGAAAGAGGAGAAAAGGAGTGTATTTGTGTGCATGGGTGTGTACCTACAGCGGCGGGTGGGAGAGGAGTAAGCAAAGACAAGTAACAAACTCAGCTGCATAGACCAGAGATAGGACTCCCCAGCAAGTTTCTCAGGGGTAACTGAGTCCTGCATGATGTCCCAGTGATTCGTGCTCTCAGTCTTTCCAACATGAAGAGCCCTGAGAGCACGGAACATTTCTAGTCCTTTCCCTCTTTCCCTCTCGCCTGAGTCTGGTGGTAGACTGCATGGCCATCAAGCCAGCTCCCCATCCAAGAACGTTTAGAGGTGCTGCAACACAGCTGGTCATGCTAATCATTGTGGTTAAGAAGAATGGCACATCATCGACCATTTGAAAACAAAAATCCTTCTTTTGTCAAATGACCTGCAACAGTCACTCCTTGACTTCATTCCACAATTTTATAAGGCATATCAAATCATTCATACCTGAGAATCTATTTTTCTAAAAATTTATTTTGGAGGATATGCTTGCAAGTGGCTTTGCTGTATACTTGAAACTAATATAATGTTATGTGTCAATTATACTTCAATAAAAATAAATTATAAACGAAAGCATGTGTAGTTAACCGTTTTTACAATATTACTATTTAACATATTTCTGCTCACATGATTTGATCTTGACTTGCCAAAGGAAAAGAAAAGAAGAATATCTGTTACTCTTAGAATTCACCCAGCCTCCATATACACGTGTGCGTGTGTGTGTGCGCACTGATAGATGCATGAAGCCTCGTTTCTGTATAATCTTGACTACTTGTGTACATTACACTGTTCATATTGTTCTTGGTTGCATATAATGAAATATTTTGCCTCTTCAGATGTTTTTCCAAGAAGGAAATCAGAAAAGTAGGTGTATTAATTTTAAAAAGCAAGAGCTGCTTGAGAATGTTTGCAAGAAATTGTCCCAGTGATGGAAGCAGCCCTAAGTCCTATTATTCCAACATCAGGACAAATCCAGCAAGGGCTTGCAGAGAACATGAGGTGCCAAGCTACCAGTTTTATCTGTGCAACATCAGACATGAACTAAGTTTTAGCAAAAGAAAATCGATGTGCCTAATGCTGTCTAGTCCCTCTGGTCCCATTCATCTCTAGGATGCTAAGGGAGGTTTTACAGGACCAGTTAACTTACCCCGTGAGGGATTTCTGGCACATTTCCAGCTGGTCCAGCAAGTGTGGTAAGAGCTGCCCCATGGTCTCATCTCCAACACAACACTGAACTACATTTGGCATTTCATGAGCCCGAGTCATAATCTTCACCCAAGATTTATCAATATTGGAAAAGCGCTTGGCTTCCTACAAGAACGAGGTAATAACACACATGGACACATCTGTGATCTCAAGGACAGAGCATCTCACACACCCTTCCATTGAGGCCAGATTTCTGACCAGTCGCATACGCCAACTATACCTGCCTGAAAGGTCACACGTGCTCTATTTCAATTTTCCTTCTGCACCATCCCACCCCCTTCCTTACAGAAGGTACCACCATTATGTTAACTAAAAGAAGACAGATACAGAAATGAAAATACAATATGAGACAGCCTGGGAGGAAAGAGCACTCCTAAGCATTTTTGACAGTTATCTCTAAATAAAGTGAATTTTGTGTTTTTCAAGTTTTCTACTCTGAGCACTGAATCGTTTGTATATCTAGAAAACAAAGCAAACATTTAAAAATAAGACACAAAACTAGGGGATGCCTGGGTGGCTCAGTCAGTTAAGCTTCCGACTCTTGGTTTCAGCTCAGGTCATGATCTCAGGGTCCTGGGATCAAGCCCCACATGGAGCCCTACATTGAGCCCCACATTGGGCTCCCTGCTTAGCAGGGAGTCTACTTCTCCCTCTTCCTTTTCCTTTGCCCCTAACCCTGCTCTTGCTCACTCTCTCTCAAATAAATAAATGAAGTCTTTAAAAAAAAAAAAAAAAAAAACTCCCTCTGCCCCTCCCCACCTGCATACATTCTCTCTCTCTCAAATAAATCTTTAAAAATAAATAAATATAAGGTACAAAATTAATTACAGTATAACCCTAATATTGTGAAATTTTTAAACATGGATTTTTTTCAGAAAAAAAGTGGAAAATGCAGAGATTATTTTTGGTTTTCTTCCCTAAAACTTTCTATAGTTTACCAAGAAGCATGTACTATCAAATATGAGAGCAAGACACCCCACCTAGCTCCTTCAATGTTGTATGTGAAAAGTTTCCACTATTAAGTCCAATTTGAGATTCTCCTCCACCCAACAAGAAACACACGCCCAAATATAAAAGCAAAAATAAATATAAACACTTAAAATTTCAGTGTGTGGATACATTTCACCAGTAGGTGAAAAATACATCAGCTAAAAGATCTGTCCTCTATAATGAAATTGAAAACTCATCATGCGGAAAGGTAGGAAGCCTGAGGAAAGAGAACATGCAACATAATCGTGCTTCTAAAACTAAAGCGTATTGTTAAAACATTACAATTTTGCAAACAATTTAAGGTAATTGAATAAGAATCCTTGAGATTTGGTAAAAACGTTTTTTATAAAAATTTCGAAATACTACACTCCATATTCCCCGTGAGATGATTAAATCTGATGAGAGAAACATGCTCCACAATCTCAAAAAGAAGGCCTTTTATTGCCTGGAGATTGTTTCCACCCCCCAGTTCTCCAGTGCAGATATAATTGGGTATACTGTACAGCGTGGGTTGTTCTAAACTGTCAGAAGTAGCAGAACAAATTATCCTACCATTGTCAAGATAACGACTCCATAATTCTACACTGTTCCAAATTCTACCTTCAAATTACCTGAAGAAATGTACCAATTATGCAGGCATTCGTCCTTTGTTTTCTTAACCCTCTGCTTCCTACAAAATGGCACAGTTCTCTCGCATTCACAGCCTTTCTTCTCCACAATTGCTCTCTCTTTGAAAAACAGTTCAATAGCAACAACAAAAAGAACGGGAAGGGTGTGGCTCAACAGAAGTTGAGATATTATTGCATATTTAAAGGAATTATTAGTTAGCAGATAGTTCTCTACCTTAAAACCCTGATGAAATCCTAAGGAAAATTCTCAAACCTTGGGCAGCTGCTTAGCAATATCTCCTCCCACAAAGACAGCTTCTAGGTAAATCCACAAGTTCTGCACCATCATCCAGTTCTCAATGACGTCTGATGAGTTAGAAAGGCACTGCACCCACTTTTGAATCTGGGCCTTGAAGGGCATATTGTACCTAAAATGAAAAATATGTTCAGCATTTTGGGGGGTTTTTTGTGTGTTTTCTTTTTATTGTTGTTGTTTTCAAACTAAAAGTTTTTTTATCCTAATTTTTACCTATTTC
This sequence comes from Zalophus californianus, assembly GCF_009762305.2. Lineage (NCBI taxonomy): Eukaryota > Metazoa > Chordata > Mammalia > Carnivora > Otariidae > Zalophus > Zalophus californianus. The sequence goes on along the minus strand of NC_045599.1, from coordinate 143,144,347 downwards.
TTTAGGACTTTGATCACGTTGCCGGCTTTTTTTTTTTTTAAGATTTATTTATTTAAGTAATCTCTACACCCAACGTGGGGCTTGAACTCACGACCCTGAGACCAAGCGTCACATGCTCTTCCAATTGAGCCAGCCAGGCGCCCCCTGTTGCAGCATTTTAAAATGATGCTACCAAGTGACTAATTCATCGTATATTTATTGGACATTGTTCAACTTGCTCTTTTTTGATCCAGAGCATAGAGAGGTGGGAAAAGACGTGTCATCTGAGGACCAGATCAGGCATTAGACTTGACTCCACCCAACTTCTAAAGTAATAAAATTTGAGTCATTGTTGCTACAGCCAAGAGCATAATATTCTTTCTGCTGACCTTCTATGCCTATTCCAGGGACTCTCTCTGGTTTTTCATATAAAATGGAGCAATTACAGGGACATTGGTGGAGACCATACAACTAATTCAATTTTCAAATATGATGACCCCTGCACTCTCTCTAGCCTCCCCTTTCCTGGATCTCTTTCCAAATTCCCACTCATGTCGACACGCTGGTGTTTGTGTGGGTGTACGTGTGTGTGTGTGTGTGTGTGTGTGTGTGTGTGTGTGTGTGTGTTAGGGCTTACATGTCTGTACATGGACACTCTGAAAGCCACTTTTCAGTCTCTTGGACAGTTAAACTAGCTTCCCTTTTTCTTTCTTGAGACAGAAACCAATAGTAATCTTGCAATGTCTTTTTTCCTTCTCTTTGGATGGAGAACCCCATTTCTCCCCAGGCACAGAGCTGCCCAGTTACAATACTGAATTTCCCAGCCTCCCTCTGCAGCAAAATGCAGTCCCAGGACTGTTCCACCTCAGTAGGTCTCAACCTTGGCCGCCCTCCAGGATCATCCAGCAGATCTTAAAAACTACTCATGCCTGCCTGGGTCCCCCCACCAAGAGACTCTGATTCAACCAGGCACTGGGCTGTAAATTCCCTAGGTGTGTCCAGCATATAGCCAAGTCTGAGAACCACTCTCCTGGATGAGAAGTAGCAGCACTGGATGGGAGGGGAATTATCGAAGAGAAGGACCACACTTGGAAAAGACAGAAAAGTGAGCCAGACAAAAGCATGGGTCCCTGATGATGAGGTGGATCTTCTCATGAACCTTGGAGCTCCTTTTATGTAAGAGACACACAAACCTCAGTCTGATGCAAGCAATGTCGTATGTGGTGCTTCCATTATCTGCAGACAAAATCCTACACGATTACACTGACTATCACTGTTCTCCCTCTTTTTCTTCTCCCTTATTGACCCCCACTATGGACTTGAAGTCTTCTCAAATATTAGTCATATTCGTGAATAAAATTTTCATTCCCATAGTCTTAATTGTGAAACAGACTGTTTTAATATTCCACATATTTCTGGGTTTTTTTTTTTAATTTATTCTTTTCACTAGAATGCAGTTCCATAGCAATGGAAGTCTTTGTTTTATTCACCCTTCTATCCATAGCACCTAGAAGAACACAGGGCACATAGTAGGTGTTCAATAAATTTGTATCGAACATGTGTTCCTCGCACAACTCTTGTCTGTGGATTCAATGTCATTGGTAAGGATAGTTGACCAATCCCTAACATAGATAATTTTTTAAATACTTTATTTATTTGTTTGACAGAGAGAGAGCATAAGCAGGGGGGAGTGGCAGGCAGAGGGAGAGGGAGAAGCAGACTCCTTGCTAAGCAGGGAGCCCAATGCGGGGGCTCCATCCCAGGACCCTGGGATCATGACCTGAGTGGAAGGCAGATGCTTAACCCACTGAGCCACCCAGGTGCCCCACATAGACAATTTTTACTTAATTTATACGTGTACATTTTCCACCTCCCTAGGGTGTGTTATTTTCCACCTATCCTTCATTCTACTTGGGTATGAATCACAACCAAATTCATTAAAACTGTCAAATCCTAAGCAGATCAGAGTCAAGGTTACCAATGGTCTAAATCTCTAAGATCTAATTTTATATTCCATATTACTCACTTCAAATACTCAAGTATACGAAGTAAATGTGAAGAAGAGAAATTTTTATCCAAACAGCATTAAGGGGTTATTAATCCTTACATTAAAATTATTGATACACATACACACAGAATAGAGTGACATTTGACAGACAGAATGCAATAAACTCATATCTCAGTGATACCCACATGCTACACTAAGATGCTGGAGAACAAAAAACTATTTCAGAAAGAGCAAAGGGAAGCAATGAACCTAGGAAATGTTAAGTTCATGAGTCCAAGGCTCGTGTGTCCAAAGCTTGACGGCTTTGCTGGTAAGTGTCAAATAGAAGTGTTAGACTAGTACTGGTCTGTGCTGTTTCACTTCTCTTTATGAATTAAATTCATTCTCCATCTTAATCTGTCATCTCATTAAAGTATGTACACAACTTAAGAGTTTCTAGTCCACAGATGTTGGCACAATGATTTCCCAAGTAGAATGATTATTCTAAAACTCAGCCTCGTTTCCCCTGGACTCCGGAGTCTGTTGAGCTGTCAGCTGTGTGGCAAGGCTTGTCAACAGCAAAGTTGAAATGTTCTGCAAGATCCACGTGGCTAATTACATGTTGCATTATTTTGTCCAGTTGATGGTCTCAGACACATCCCACAAATAGGGGATAATGAAATAAAAACAGGATTATACATGCTGTGCCAAAGGCTAAAATTACAACAAGGATTTTTAACATTAAATAAATTCTATGGGGGCTACTGCTGCATTTTAAAAATGAATTTCCCTTTAAATGTTCGTTATGATGGTTCCCGAATCTCAGGGGAAAGACGGACGGACTTCCTACCTGTTGCTCAATAGGGAGCCCAGCAACATCAAGCTGTCCTCCATGCTGGCGATGATTTCTGAGGTGCTGTCTCCCCGCAAGAGGAGCTCTCCACGGGCTTTAAAGGTGCCAAAGGTGAATGCTTTGCTGTCCCACTCGTTCATCACCTGCTTCAGCTTCTGCTCAATGTCCCTCTCTTTCACTGCACTGATACAGATGTCCTATTAAAATTGCAAGCTCTTGTTTTATCACATGAAAGTCACACATCCTTCTTGAACAGTCTAGATTCAGCAAAGGTCCTAGCCTCACTATTTGCTTCATACGTACCTATACTTTTTTTTCCATCTGTAAAATGCAATATAAGAAATGGTGCATGTGTACATAGATATACAATTAGGGAAAGAGATGAAGATAGAGCTATTACCAAACAGCAGAACCTTAATTTGTAAAACTTCCCATCAAACTCTTCCGGAAAGAAAGATGACAGAAAAGATATGCAAGAATGGAATGCTATTCCGCCACGAGCAAGAAGGACGTCCTGCCATTGGCAACAACGTGGATGGACCTTGAGGGCATTAGGCTAAGTGAGATAAGTCCGACGGAGACAAATACTATATGATATCCCTTATATGCGGAATCTGAAAAACCAAACTCAAAAAACAGAGTGGAATGGTAGTTACCAGAGGCTGGGGGAGGGGGAATAGGAGAGATGTTTAAGGGTACATACTTGCAACCAGCGGATGATTAAGGCCTGGAGATCCCAATACACAGGACAGGGATTATAGATAACAAAACGACCTTGTAGATATTAAACTTCCTAATAGAGTAGAGCGTAATTGCTACCACCAATAGAAAAAATGATAATTGTGTGGCACAACAGGTGTCAGCTAACACCACCATGACCATCATACAGCAATATAAGTGTATCAAGTCAATACAGCACACAATGTTACATGTCAATTATATCTCCATTTGGATAAAAAACAGGTAATGTAATAACCTTTTCAGTTTTGAAACTCTAATCAAAGACTCAAAATTTAATGTGTCTCTGATTTAACTCTAGAGCCAAATCAGTGCAGTACGAGAGAAGGAAATTAACAGAAACCTGACTTTCCCAGTCTCCTCTGCAGCCACATTTATTCCTAGACCATTAGTCAAGCCCCACCCTTGCCCCCTTCTCTTCTCACGCTGCACTCCCTCTCCCTCTCTGGATGAGCTCATCTATGCCTGCAACCTTTTGCATCTCCAGGTAAGACCGCATCCACTTGCCTACTAGGCCTCTGTGCTTGCATCTACCAAGGGAACCCCAAACACATTCTGTAAAATATCAAATTCATGCCCCAAATCAAGTTATTTGTACCTTCTCATTCAACTGATTCCCTTCCAATAATTCCCTATCTCAATGATAAGCACATTCATCCACTGAGATCTCTCAGCAGGAAATCTAGGGTTCCTCCTTAGCCCCTCCCCTTGTTTCTCCTACCATGGTCCCTCACTCACCAAATTCTACCCAGCTTTGCCTTCTAAAGATCTCCTCAATCTTTTCTCCCCTCTCCAGCTTCGCTACCTGCCCCCTTGTCCAATATACCATTATCTCTTGTCTGAGATATTCTTATAACCCCCTAGTTGACTTTCCCATCATTCCCACTGGCCCTCCCCCAATCCTTTCTCCACACAGTTACCACAGTGATCTTTACAAAATGCAACTCCAACCATGTCATCTCTGCTCAAAGTATGTCTCCCAGATGGCTCCCCATTGGTCCAAAAACCAAAATCAATAACACACCTTCGTCATGCTGGCGTTCCTCTGGTTTCCCAAACACACCTCAGACAATTCACACATGCTGCCTCACCTGCCTAACACTGTCTTCTTTGAAATTTCCAAGCCCCTCCCTGCCTCGCCACACAAGCATATGGACACGCACCCCCAGCAGTCATGGACATGCACCCCAGCATTTGCTACCTTTATCACCCCCCCACCCCCAAACAGGTTAAGCCTGTTACTATAGGCTGTCATAGAGCAGATACTTTTACTTCAGTGGTATTTACCACATATTGTAACTATACTATTATTTGGATAATTATTTCAGTACACAAATTATTTAATGATCTATGAATGCAGGAAGGCATCTTTACGCCCCCAGCACTTAACACAAAACCTGTCACATAAACATTTGTTGAAGGAAGAAGAGCTGAATACCCAGAAAAGAGTTTTAATTCTCTTAGTATGGTTTACTAATCCAACATTCCATAATGTAGGAATACTATCAAAATAAATCCCATGGGACCTTCCAATCCCACCACCACCACCATATCATGCTTTCTATCAACTGTACCTCTATTTCCTCCTTGTATTTCAGAAGAGGTGCCTCCATGATATTTCTTAACTTAAAGGTTTCATTCCCCACATCCAGACTATGCCCAGTGAGAGCAGCTATCATTTTCCAGTGCCTCTCCATGATGGCCTTACCGGCCATGTGCTCTAGGAGTGGGCAGCATTCACTGAAATCATCAATGGTCTTCTTTAGATCCAAGAAAGCCTGCCAGTCCTTCAAGGCCCGGGGCAGCTTCCGACACCTGAAAAGTGAAGCCACCATGAGTGGTTATTCAAAGATAAGCCTGGATGTACCCAATCCAAGATGGCCTGCTAGCATTTCTATCAAAAACAGTCATTTTGAATACCGACAGCATTTTCAAATCTCATGACTCAGAGGGTATTTGTTAATATAACATACTTCTACATTATAGTAAACGGCTCCTCCCACTCCAGGAAAGATTTTTTTTTCAACTCCCTCATAAAAATTAACTAGAAAAAAAAGGCATTATTTTAAAGGATAGAGGTGCCTCCCAATTCAACTCAATTCTACAAATACCTTAATATTCTTAATACCTTAAGAGCCTTCTAAGTACAAAGCACAACAGAGTATATCAGGCTGTCAGCCAAAAAAATGTAACAAATGACCCTCTATTTTCTTTGGGTTCAACACTTAAAAGGATGTAGAAAAATGAGAGGGCTCTTGCTTTTATTACAGGAACTCATCTCACATAAACCTCAAATGTTGTTAAGTGCAATATAAATAGAGATCAGCTCCCTCCAAGATGCAGAAAAGCCCCTGACTAGATTCATCCATGTTTAAAGGATGTGCTTGTCTCACCAGGCCCACACAGCGGTAATTAATAAATAGGGTCTGACAAGGGCAATGTCAACAGACAACAGCAATGCAGCACTATGTGCTTGCAAAACATCTGAGGGTGAGAAGAGAACTTGACCGCCTATCAAAAAAGAAAGCATTTGAGATTCAATAGCTCTGGGCATGCTAACATTTAATTTCTCACCTGTTCTGGAACTCTGAAAGTTCACTGTTGATTTTTTCAATATTCACTTCTGACCAAAGGATATCATGATAGCTATTTACAGTTTCTATGACACTGTTGTAAAGAGTATATATTTTCTGTAGAAGATTTAGTTGCTTCTTTATTTCAAGAAGCTGAGGATACTGAGTAACTGGCAGCCCAAAAAGCTCCTCTCCTCCAGTGTAGGTGATGTATTTCCGATAGATATTATCAAATTGATTCTAAAGAAAACACAAGTGACAACTCAACAAGATGATTTACCCATGAGTAAACATGTAAATTTCAAAAATTGGCAAATAAGCAAACATGTATGATCTCTGAGCACAGGCAAGTAAGAATAGTAAATAAATGTAACTAATTACATAGAAACTAACTCCAATTATAATCATCCCATATACATTTTTTAAAATAGTCCACAATAGGCCTTTCAATATTAAGGGGAAAAAATGTATGTATCTAAAACACATTAAGGTTTTGGTTGTTTAGATGGTCACAGAAACTAAAAAGATTACCTGAAACATGATAAGCCTATCACTGGCTTCCTGGGGTTTCAAGCCACTGGCCATTGGACCATTCTGAAACAAAAAGTTAAACATAAAATAAAATGAAATGTTGCCTATGGATTTTATGAGCTCAAAGTATTTGCACATCAAAGTTAGCCTGCATGCATGTCACATCAATGACAGGAAACTTCATTTTTTAATTGTAGAAAAGGACTCAAGAAAGTGTCTCATTTGGAAATATTTTCAAGTCTAAAAATACCGCAACTTCTAAATAATACCACAACTAACACCACAATTTCTAAATTTTAAGAAATTTTGAAAATTAAAAACAAGCACTATTCATTTCTTAGGTGACACAGGCAAAGAAGGGTCAATAAGCACTCTATAGGAAGCCCATATACTGTCTGGTTTTGAACTAAAACACTAATGCCACAAAACTCACAGATTTTACCATTCTCATATCTATTTGAAAAGTGACATATAATTTTAACATTCCCAACAGGTTTTCCTACATTAGAACACCTTCAATATGTGGATTTCTGTGCTTCTTCATCCATGAAGTTAGTGCATGGATCCAATCTTGTAACTTTATTAACTTTGTGGTTTGGTGTGTTTTTCCTATATAAAAGGCACAGACTGTACCCTTTACATATTCCCTTTCTGTAGTATATTATAATTGGCTAGAAGTTGGTCTTATTATACAACATATTCCCATAGAAGAGTTGGCACTAAAACTCATAAATGAATGACCAAAACATGAACTCCAATCGTCTTGTCTACTTTGTGTCTTCAGCACCAAGGACAGTGCCTGGCACATGCTGGGTACTCTGCGGTGTTTGTGGACCCGAGGAAAGCTGTAGGAGGAGGACTGTTTTAACCATATGTGAATAGTATTGTCTACACAAGTTTAGAAAGCTATCAAACAGCCTCAAGAACAGACCAATGATATAACATGAAGAGCACTTTTTAAATTCCTCATTTCTTAGATTGCTGTCATGAAAATAAAATTCCCACTCCTAGGGAATTTCATTAAACTTGACATATAATCTTTAAACACTTTGCATGCTCTGTTCACTCTTCCCCAAAAATACAAACAGAAAAAGCTGGAGTTGTACCAAATCATAGTCCAAGTAGAACTGCTGACAGTCCTGAAGGAAGACCTCCACGGTGCTAATAAGTTCCTTCCTAAAACCAGGCTGCAGTGAGATTAATTCATTCTGAACTTCGCTGGCACGTGCCAGGAGCTTCTCCCAAGAATAACGCAGAGTATCAACTTTTTCCATTTCTTCCTTTGCTATCAGAAGCCCGTATTTGTTAAGCAGGGCATAGGATTCCTACACAAAAGAAGGAAAATTTAATTTCTGCTACTCAGATGCATAAATCCACACGCATTTAAAGCATTAAAATGGAAAAGACCAAAATGTTAGGGAAACTACCCAGAGAGTTCTACTATTCTTCTTGCAAACTCTAAAAGCTTAAATGAGCAACTGAGCCCCTAAGCTTCGGTTTCCTCATCTGTAAAATGGGAGAATTCCCTGACTGCTTCACAGGATTTTTGCAAATATCAAAAAACAACATTTTAAATGAATTTCAAAAACACTATAAAAACTACAAATCATTATACAAATAAAGGTAGTTTTATGTAGGCCCCTAAATTGTATTTCAAGACTTCAAAATTATATCATATAAATGAAAAATATAAAATAATCTAACTGCTACTTTTAGGATAATAAATCAGGGTTTTAACTCTATCCTGTCCCGTTGTGTTGGTAAGAGGTTCCAACAGTAAGACACAGAGGGAACTTGCACATCAAAACCTGAGCCAAGTCATTGCCCTCAAGATGCAAAATCCTAGACTACTCTCCTAGCTAAAAGATTAAAATTGCTTTTCATGAGAAAGGATTTTCCCTAAATAGCCCTACCCCCTCTCCAACCATTAGTTCTCCCCATACAGGTGGAATGAATACCTAATCATTAATTTGGGGAAGAGACTGTTGATTTGGACAAACCTAGCCCAGTGCCTTTCTCCCTCTTTCTTCTTCCTCCTTGAATGCATCCTCTGGTCTGCACCCCAGGACCAGTAAAGTAAAGCAGGGTAACAGAGGGGCCTGCAGGTTTCCAACGCTGCCTCTGATGCGGGAGTTGGCTCAACAATTCTGGGATATAGTGTTCACAAGCCCATAGTGTCTGTGTATGGATTTGGATGGTAATGGGAATACAGGAGTTGTACACTAAGCCACGTCGTCCAAATAAGTTCTGTCAGGAATAAAGGTTGTATTTTGATCTTGACAACAGTTGGGTGTTTGTTTGATCTTGACTACTTGACTACAGTTTTGCCTGAATTCGCAGACAGGGGCAAACAGGGGTGTCAGTTACTGGGCGTCCTCTTTAAACCCCCAGCAATGTTGCTGGTTCTAATATCACTCAACATGTGGAGATATTTCCAAAATGAGCAAACGGTTATCAGTCACCTCAATAGGTCCTACTTGAAAGTCAATGGAGATTTGCTGCTCCCTGATTTCTTTCAGTGCCGCCATAGCAATCCGAATATCATCTAGGTCTTTTATCTGACGATTTAGTTTCTTATTGAATTCTTCAACAAGTGTAAAGATGTTTTCCATCTCACTCCTGTATTTTTTGTTACAGTGACGGCCAATGACAGCCATCCAGGCCTTTGTCTCAGTAGTCAGAATGAACTTCAAGTCAGCTGTCAAACCCAAATGTCCACAGATCAGTTTGAAAAATTTGAACCAGTATGAAAAGACAAGAGTGCTGTTGTTCACCAATAATAAATATTTTGCAATTTATAGCCCCGTAGTGCATAAGAAAATCAAACTGAAAAAAAATTAGATTTTCCTACTTATTATATATTCATTCATATTTATAAAGCTTGTCTTACAACAATTTAGAACATATTTCGAAATGCTAAAAAAAAAAAGCACATTATCAGAACTACTGGAAATAAGCCTCAAATGTTTATAATTATCTATTAAAGGAAGGGTAAATTTTAATTCCAGATACAACATGCTCATCTTCTTTCTCTGAATTAGCATTTATTTTCAAGGTTTAGCAGCAAAGTGTTCAAAATAGTCCAGAATATATAATTATGCAGAAAGGAATTAAAAACAAATCTACAAATTGGTCTTAAAGCTTGAAGCCCATAAAAGGACAATCTTAAAGATAGCTAGAACTCTCTGAAATACTAATCTAGGTAAAGAGACAGACCAATACTGTTGAATTATTATGACTGCCTGAAAATGGGGAAAATGAACCAACCTGTGTACACGGCAACAGCACCCACATGGATGCACTCCGGCTCGGCATTAATTTCCTGCTCTAGCTTTTGGAAATAGAGAATCTGAGATTCAAATTCAGAGAGCAAGGGGTTTTCTGTAATAAACATCATAACCATTTCTTCTTTCTCTTTTTGCCAAATATGATTGTAGCGTTTGAAGCCATCCATAGACGTAGTAACTTCCTAGAATACAAATAACAGATTTGCATTGAGAGGAAAGATGTGGAAATGGCATCATGGTATAAGTGAATATTGCTCAACTGCTGGTGGGTCCCACAGATTTATTAAAACGCTTAAGTAGTGAGGTGTGTGAATAGTTAGAAATGCCACAGAACTGGAATTAGGTACATTATGGACACGGTAAGTCAAGAGTAGTAATGACAAAACTGTTAGCCTTCCTAGCCAAAAGGAGAGGGGAACAGTTTCTAGAAACTAGAAAAAGAGAGTCCATGAAGACTCTTTTGGACAAGAGCCTCCTGACTGGAGCGGCCTTTCGTTCAGAAACCACAGTTCAAAATCATACCACACCAAGGGTGCTATGGGAGAAATCACTCTGAGGTCACTCTCGTCCCCTCCCTCTCCCTCCACGCCACTCCCCGGCATCAGACCTCCCCCATGACTCTCTCATTGGTCAAATCTATTGGAAGCCTCAATGGAAATCTATTAATTTTTTTCCCTAAGATCAGAGGGTGGAGATAAGATCTAGAGGGGCAAACAGAATATATCCAGCATCAAACTTCATTGGAAGACTGCATGGAATCCCATAAAATGTATAAACCCACTGGATTAGGATTGGCATCTGCAGAATGTTAAATCTTCCCATCTAGGAACACAGTATGCATTTCCAAATCTTCTCATTTTTTTTCATTACTTGTTCATTTTTAGGGGAAGATTTATAGAGACTTCACACACTCTTTATCATGTATGTTCCTGGGTATTTTTCAATGGAATGATTATTGTAAACAGGATCTTTCTCCACTATTTTTATAACTGGCTATGGATGGCATATACATTTTAAAAATTGATTTTTTTAATAACGAGTCCTGTTTACTATAAAGTGTGCCTCTGTGAGTGATACCGGCCCACTCACATTTGGTAACTAAAGAAGGATGCCAACATAATGAGGAGGTCCCATCAAATGCTATTTCTCCCAGCCCTTTGTTCTGTACCAGCTAAAGCAGCAAGCCACGGAGGGGCACAATCCTGTGTGCCACAACCCTTCCACAGCTTTTTCCTTTGGGGCCAATTTGGTCACCACTTCATTTTGACAATGTTCTTTGCACAGTCCGACCCGATCTTTCTGTATTTTATCCTTGTTTCCGTAGCTCGGCAGGTTCAACTGTTTCTCACTCCCACGTTTCCACCAAGTTTCTCTAACCTTTTGATAATAAAGTTCTCTATTTACTCTACCCTTATTAAATGGGTAGATATTTTACTGTGATTGTCATAGTTTTTGTAGCCACACTGGTTAACAAAATTTCCTAGGTTTCGACTGCCTGCCTCAAGCCTGTTTTTCTCATAATCCACGCAAAAGAGGATTTTCAGGAATATGTTTATTGCGTTACAGCAGAAATGCCTATAATTATCTTTCAACTAACAACTAACTTAACTCTCTTTGGGCTATATTTTTTTTTCAGATTAGCCTCATGGATTTACATGACATAATCATTATCATCTACAAATAATTAAAGATCTGGCTCCTCATTTCTCATGTTCATACCTGTTGGGAATCAACTTTTCCTATTGGCTTATAATTTCAGAGTTACATCTAAATGAGAAAAAAATTTTTAAACTGAGATGGAATGAAAAATGCCATTATTTGGGGGAAAAAATATGACATTACCAACAGCGTTCTAAATGGCCCAATCATTTCAGTAAATTTCACCAACCTGTTCGAAAACCAAGCAGCTTTACTCTACCACTCCCCACACGCAGCTAAAATGTCCCTCACAACTTCAGGTTTAATAGCTATTGAGACTTCCCACTCATGAAAATGCACAAAGCTAAGCCTGCCACTGCTTATCCCCACCAAACCGATTCCCTGGCATGGGCTGAGATGCTGACATGCATACCCAGGATGAACTGCAACAGCATGAAGACATTCGCAAGCATACGATGTCTTGGTGAATGAATTACAGATTATCCAAGATGCCTGAATATGGGTAGAAATTCCAGAATCCTGAGCTCTTCCAACATCTTAGACTTTATAATATTAAGAATATACCCTAACTAAATAAGTTTTAGACTCTCATTTATCTTTTCTGACAGCGTCACTCTTTATTAGATTGGAAGTTTCTAAAATGGAGGTAATCCACTGTATGTTAACTATACTGGAATTAAAAACTTAATTTCAGAAGTTCTAAAAAAATAAAATAAAGTGGAGGTAATCTAGAGCTTTAAGGAAGAACTGCCTGAATTGCATGGGTACAGCTGTTCTGCTTAAGTTATTTTTTCCTGCCAAGGTTATTTCGATGGTTCGGTCCAGCTCATCTTTTCAAGACAGGCAGTGTTGTCAGCGGATGGCTAGCCTACGGATCTGCTCAATGTGGGTCAGATTTACATTCTGATCCAATCAGCTGTGGCAAGAAGAAAAGGGCTGGGAATCACAGGATTTTCCCCGACTGAGGCAGAATCACCCAGAAGGTCCTTGGCTGCGGAGCACTGGCCATGTCCAGTATGATGACTAAGTGTGTATTTATTCTTCCAGAAACAATTTGTCCATCTCCTCAATCTGGAAAAAGTCCTTCAAGTTATTCTAAGTGCCTGAGATCTGCACACTTCCTTCATATAATATAAAAGCAAGCGCAACAGAAATAACACAAAGATAAGCATTTTGTTGCCAACAGTATGCTAATTTTGACTACTATGACTTACCCTTTGATTTTCATAATCATGTCTGCTTATATTCAGAGAAAGTAATGAGCTTCATTATTGATTTATTTTATTATACTTTCCATGATTACTACAACACTTGAAAATATATCTGAATGTTTATTATCATCATAGACTATTTACCTTTATCATTTCTGTGGAGCTTGATAAACTAAGCACTAGATAAATATTTGTTAAATTGAATTATGTGAACACTGTCCCTAGGGCAAAATTAAATATAGGACCTTCAATATATTAAGAAGGGAAAATTGAAAATGCATAAATGCAAAAGCTTCCAGTTCCCTCAGGAACACATTAAAATTAAACTTAATAATATTTCTTCACATGGTTATAGAAATGGCAGCTTTTCAAAATGTTTTCAAACAAACGAAGCTCATTCTAACAGAACTGACTAACAGAAAAGATGTATTTGCTGAGTGACAACCATTCCCTCAACAGTGAGAGACATTTTTAAAGAGTCAACAGGTCTTAGGAGCAGTGTAAATATAGATTGTTTTTAAGTAGAAATTGTCTTCAGGGTTTTGAATCTTTCTGACAAGAACTGATTCCCCTGAACAAAAAAAAAAAAAAAGGGAAGCTGAGAGAGGAGCAGGTTGGAAGAAAAGTTAAACTGAATTTATACCCCTGTCAAGTATAAGTTTGTACCGATAACACTTCTATTTGCTCTGTTCTCCTTATTATCTTATTTCCACGTGGCAAAACACATAAATTTTCAGCTGATAGTTTAGGAGGTTTACCTGACTACACAAATATGAAAAACTGACTCTAAATCTTATTATGTTTCAAATGATACTAGTTAGTACTGGTATCACTGAGTCTCTGAAAGTGAATTGCAACACCAGTTTGCTTTGAAACATATCAAATTTTTTAATGATTAGGTCTATTAGTACTAACTAAGTAAATACATAGGTTTACAGCATTAGACAGAACACAATATGAAACACAGGAATAATCGTTCTTTTTCACCTTGCAATCTACAAACTTCTGCTGAGCACATGTCAGTTTGCATAGCTCCCCCCCATCCCGAAAGGCACAGTAGTTAAGGCTCAGGCTACGTGTAGGACAAGCTTGAGACCTTCAACCTAACATAGGTACACATGGTAAAGCGCGGGGCTCTGACAACAAGTCCTCTTGGCATACCTTTTTGGTGGAGTGGATGATTGTGCTAAGCACAGAGACTAATTTCACAATCTCTTTGTTGTCGGACACATTCTTATAATAGTTCCTGGTTTGCACAGGAATGGGTAAGTTTACAGATGCTATCTCAAAGGTATCTAAAAGCAAAAAAAAAAAAAAAAGAGAGAGAGAGAAGTTTATATCAAAAGCATAGGGAACATGCTTTAAAACGATGAGGGGATTTCTGAAAGGAAGACATTTCTGTAAAAGAAGGACCTCTGACAGACTGCTTCTTTGTAAAAGCAACTGAAAATGGGGAACATTTGTCAATTTTTTCAGGACTCTGGACACTAACCAAAGCGGGCAACAAGCCAAGTGGTGCTCCTTTAGTCAAGAAAAAAATGCTAAAATTGTGGTAACAATAGTGGGTTTCGAGGTGTTTTAACTTCCGTAGGCCCACTGCCCCCTCACTGGGGATGTGGTAGCCTTGAGAAACACAGCTGCAGCCTAGCAGTCACCAGAGGGGCCAGACTGCACTGGAAGCTCTGCAAGAAGCCCCAGAGAATTGTCACTCTTGGACCCATCAGGAGATTCTCTGGAAAAGCCCCATTCAGAGTTTATCATTACTTGACCTGATTCAGAACTCACTAAGGAAAAAAAAAAAAATCCCTATCACCAAGGCACTTGTTAAAAAAACAATCAGCAACAATTAACTTCACAGATGACTGATACAATGATATTAGTCGAGGCAAAGAAGAGGTTGACCAAAAAAATTAAAGATCTGGGGAATGAGAGATCCACAGATCTTGTAAGGCCCTGACCTATCCCCTGGGGCTCTAGAAAGTCATGCATCTGTACAGAGCTATCCACATGCCCAGGAAAGACCTAAAATGCCTCAATCTTTTAGTTGGGCTTTGCAAAATCAAGAAAATAAAAGCTAAGGCGGTATTGAAAACTTCTGAGTTTTCAGGGTGCTCCAGCATCCACACCATTCCTAGGCAAAAGGTGTAAGACTTACCGGTTGAAAGGATTAAGGAAATCTCTGTGCAATCATTAGCTGACCTTCAAACTAACCAACCAGAGACTACAATAGTGCATACCACAGGAAAGATTAATTTTACAGAATGAGTCCAGGAAGGTCAGTAGAGTCAATAATGAAACAAATAGTAACAACAACAGACTCTTGGGGGGCCGGAGGGGCCGGGGGTGAAGACAAGCAGATTTTCAGAGCTGCCACATTAAAATATCAAGTTTTGGGGGCACCTAGGTGGCTTGGTAGGTTAAGCGTCTGACTTCCGCTCAGGTTGTGATCTCAGGGTCCTGGGATCAAGCCGACTCCACGCTCAGCCGGGCGTCTGCTTCTCCCTCTCCCTGCTCGTGCGCTCTCTCTCTCTCTCTCTCTCTCTCTCATAAATAAATAAAATCTTTATAAATAAATAAAGATCAAGTTTTCAACAAAAATAAAAATGGTAAGCCATGTAAAGATACAGAAAAGCAGTGTCCACACATAGCAACAATAGCAGTCCATAGAAACTATACATGAGAAAACCCAACTACTGGAATTACTAAACAAAATTCATATCAGCTGTTATAAAATGTTCAGAGAATGACTGAAAACCCAATTGAAAGAATTAAAGGAAAGTGTAATGAGCATGCCTCACAAAATAGAGAATACCAGTAATGAGACAGAAATACAAGAGTCGACTGCAAATTCTGAGGTGGAGAACATAAACGGAATTCACGAGAGGAGCTCAACAGATTTCAGTCTCTAGGGGAAAAAATCAGTAAACTTGAAGGTAATTTTCTTAAGATAGAAGACTAAGTTATTGATTTGAGGTATTTCCTCTTTTATAATATCCATGTTTAAGGTTTTAAATTTCCCTCTAAGTGCTGTTTTAACTGCACTTCGTAAATTTTGGCAATTTCTTTTTTTAACTCTTTTGTCATGACAAAAATATATATACAGCTTTTCACTAAGCATTTTTTCTTCGCGATTTCAGATATAATTCATGATTGAGCATATTTTGAGCTTGGAAAATTCTGAATTTTAAACTATTCTAGGAAGTAAAGCTATGTTTCCAAAAAATATAAAAATTGAAATTAACACAATAACATATGCTTTTTTTGGCTTAAATAAATAATACTGTAAGTCGTGGGCAAAGTTGTTTTGAGCTATCTTTATCGTCCTCAGTAACAGACTATTTTAAAGAGGAACCTGCTTCACTTTCTTCTTATGGTTCGTTGATTTATTATTCAGGGGAGATGAGCAATAATTGAAAATTACATGGGGTCTGCCTTTTGCAGGGTTGCCTTAGAAAGAGTTTGCAGGACTAAAGGCAACATTTAATGTCATTAGCAACTTGGATAGCATATGTTCTCTAATTTTGCAGAATATAAATGAAAGCCATGAGATACACAGCAAAAATCACATGTCAGCACAACAGGACACATAATGGGTTAAAATACAAAATATCTCCTAAATGTCAGAAAATACTCATTGTGAGGATGACGAGTTTCTCTTTAAACTGTGAGACTAAAGTCCTTCTTACCCCCCTGTTCCTATCATTACACTGGACCAGAAATCACTGAGGCAGCCCCATCTGTGACGTATACACTAAAGATACATGATTTATAATGGAGTCATTAAAATACATGGATTTTTATAGTATATTAACTTAAAATTGGCTCGTAGATTAATATTCCAATCAACACTGATTTAAGACTTGCATGGAGGGAAAAAATCCATTTGAGCTCCCTCAATGCTGGTTTTCAATGAATGGTTCAAAAGGACCAAAGGAACATTCACCTTGAGGTTCGTTTTCTCCCATTTCAACATCAGAATGACTATCTTCATTATTCTGTGAAGCAGCCATTTTTCTCTCCTGCATCTTTTTCTACAAAGAAAAAGGATATTTTTCAGCTCAGTCCCATCCATAAAAGCAGCAGCTTCCATATAAAATGATGCCTTCATCCCACACCCACCTTGGACAGCAGCTCACTGCTCCACAGTCGAACTCCCTTGGTGACACTGACGATGCACTCCACGGCTTTGTTCAGCGTCTGCTGTATGTCCTCCAGGGCAGGGACCATGGTGATGTTGGGAATGGCCAGAGTGATGTCGGCCCGGAAAATGGGCAGGCTGTTCTGCTTCATCCTAGATGTACTCTTACTGTCTGAGTTAACACAAATGAGGGAAGCCTTACTATTTTTTTTTATTTTTTTTAAGATTTTTTTTTTTAATTTATTTGACAGAGAGAGACATAGCGAGAGAGGGAACACAAGCAGGGGGAGAGGGAGAGGGAGAAGCAGGCCTCCCGCCGAGCAGGGAGCCCGACGTGGGGCTCAATCCCAGGACCCCGGGGATCATGACCTGAGCCGAAGGCAGACGCTTAACGACTGAGCCACCCGGGCGCCCCCTTTTTTTTTTTAATTTAAAATGGGGTTTATTTCCTTTTAAGCCAGGAAAATTAAAGCACCTAGAACAATACATAGGAACTCCATTATCAGACAAATATTTGGGGGATGAATGAAAACTATGGAGTAACTCATTCTGCTCAATGTAATAGCAGTTCAGTGGACCCTGACACATTTTCTGCTGATACAATCTACTCCATAAAAGGCCACCCACTATGTGGAATCTGGCTTAATAATGTGAACTGTGATCTAAAATACTGAAAATGATACTGTCCACACACCAGCAAGCTAATAAATTAGTTAAATGTAGAATAAAGAAGCGAGGCATGAAGAACAAGAAGAGCTATCAGAATTAGCCAAAATCAGAAACAAATAACCGGTTTGGAATTTCACATAAAACATATGCCTTTTCTACCACAGTGCGTATAATTCAAACTGGGAGCAGTTAAAGAATGGAGAAGAGATAAAGTGTAACTCATCATTTATATCCAAGGGGCTTTTAAAGTTGCATATAGGTATAAGTATTGGTACAGGCATAAATACATAAATGTGGATGTGTGTGTGTAACTTTATATAGTTGGAAATACCTGTAATATATAAAGTTGGGAAAGACGTGTGATTTAACATTCAGCATATCAACCAATGCTTGATAAATTCTAATAATATCCCTGTGTTAAATAAAAGCCCTATCACACTGTTCCATGCTGCCAATCAAAAATTCCTTCAATGTACCCACTTTTATTCATCTGCTTTTAATTAAGTATTAGAGATGCTTCCCCTTAAACGCCAATGTTCAAAACCAATAGGGTTTATTACCCTATCGTTTTGCAATTTTAATTAATAATGATTTTCATTTTTAATATAAAATTTAGTTTCAAAATGTCTCTAGATTTGATGGATTTTTGTGGCTCATCTGGGAAATGCAACACCCATTTCTGAATTGTGCTGAAGAGAAGATGATTGTATTAAGAATGAACAAACTGGCTGGAAAGTACTAAATTGACACAAAAATAGTAAAGAAATGTTCTGCTTTGGACTAATAAGATCTACTTCATTGAACTGTTGGGATAATCAAAGTTCATAAAGTATAAACTTACAAGGAGGCTCTCGATAAATGGTGGATTTTTAAAATTATTTAAAAATAACAGGAATACACACACAAGCAGCAAACATGCCTGGGCTGCAGTAGGTAAACTGTGTGGAATTATTACCCCGGAAGTTCGTCGTGTTGGAGGAATGAATACGCCTGCGGATGGCCTCTAGTGTGTTCCTTGTAACTTTCAGAAGCGCATCCATGTTTTGGTGGTTGAAATAGGACAGCAACCCACAGGCTTCCTCCTCTAACACCTCAGTCTCCTTCTTCTTTCTCAGGATTGTCGCCAAAGGCAGGAGGCCTGCCGGGGCCTTAAGGGATGAGGTCAAGGTGTCGGACTTTCCTTCTTCTCTCTTTGCTGTTACGAGATGAGAAGATTGAGAGAGATGGAAAAAGAGAGAACCATCTACTGCAATTAAAGAGAAGAAAATTAAGATAATTACATGCAAGTTGAATAATATGTAAACATCAGATTTCCTAGAAAGCGAGTCCATCAAAGAATAGGAAGAAGAAATTAGGGCACCGGGTGGGCCGATGGAGGCCTCTCCTACTTGGTGTGAGGAAACAGGAGGAGAGACAGGAGCTATGGCTGTAAAGGCAAGACCAGACCTCAGGGACCTGGGTTCTAATGCTCTCTCTTCCATTAACGGCCATAAAGCCTTGGGAGAATCACTTCCCTTCCCTGCCTCTCAGTGTCCTCATCTGTCCTACAAAAGGTTTGCTTTAGTATAGGCAGGGAATTCCAATGGGAATTCCAACCCACCATCCATCCTACTCTACTGATAAGGTACATGCACATAGAGTTTAACGAAAAATAATGGGATAAATGACAATATGCTCAGAATCATAATTTCAGATTTATAAATGTCCTTTAAAAATTGGGAGAGTGTTTACAGAAGTGTGAAATCAATCACTATATAGAAATGAAATTTTAGTTTTCAGTAATGTCCTAGAAAAATAAGACCCCTTCCATGACCCCATCTCTTACCCGAACTTCCGTTTTTTGAATCGGCACTATTCATATTAGACACTTTGTCACTTTCTTCTTTGGATAGAACTTCCACATCCAGCAACATATTTATTAGCTCATTCACTGCTTCCTCCACTAATGAGCTTTTAAAATTTAGTATCTGAGCACCCTTTACACAAAGGTCCTACCAAAAAAAAAAAAAAACAATTAACACAGTTCATATTTGTTTGTCTAGCTCTTGAGACCACATCAGTAACAGTAGTAGAGTAATGCCATAGATTCCGTGTCTAGATGGGATTTTGGCCTCCAACGATGCTTGGCCACATCCTCACACGAACCAGGGCCAGGCATCCATAAAAGAACTCATTAAAGATAGGAAACCAACTGGAGCAGCACAGGCAGACCGAAATTACACTTACTCCTCCAACAGTGGGGAGAATACTTCTGAAAGTTTCCCAGCAGCCTCTCTTTCCATGAAGTGTCCTTTATCTCACATCAGTCTGCTCTAGCCAGCCTTCCTTCTCTCCTCCTCACCTTTGGCAACAAGCCAGAGTCAGCCCCCAATTCACTTCAGAGATTCCTCTCCCCTCTCGTGAGATACCATGTTTCTCAAGAATGAGATTTAACAAATAGAAACTAATATGATTGGGGCACTGGGATCGATTCTGTAGAGACAGGCAGATAATAAATGGATGGATGGATGGATGGATGGATGGATGGATGGATGGATGGATGGATGGATTCAGTGATTTACCACCTGGCTGGACAATAACCCCATGTAATAATAGACTCTGTTGGTTGGGCACAGTCTCCAGTGCCTTTCCAAGCCCCACCATTACTCATCTTGAGACTCTTCTTATGTGCTCATGGACCATCTCCTCCAAATGTCAGCTTCACCCTCATTTACCTCATCACAATAACTTTCACTTTCACTCCACTGCTGCAGAGCACATGGCATTTTGATACCATTAACATAGGAACATTCTGATGAGCCCTGAAATAAACTATTAAACTTCTTTATCATCAAATAAAATATTAAATAAGAGCTTCACTCCCAACTCAGAACTTCACCCAACTACCAACCACCATCCCTAGCCTTGAGACCGTTATGAAAAAAAAGGCAGGTCAGAGACTGGATAAGGGATAGGGTAAAGTTAGCACCATCCAGTAACAAGTATAGACTCTGGCACCAAAATTCCTGGGTTCAAATCCTAGCTCGGCATGATTCTGGGAAATCCTTGGTTCCCAATCTGAAAAGTGGTAATTATGGTAGAACCTACCTATGTTTTTGGGAATAGCCCATAAGATAACTCATGTAAAATATTAGAATAGTGACTGGTCAGTACTCAGAAAGTGTTTGTTTTTATTACTGGTGAGCAAATCACACTTAACCAAAAGATCTACATTTGCCAAGCTCATTCATCTCATTCCATAGACACCGGCTCCTTGCTCTCTGAGAGATCATTAATATTTTTTAAAGTCGTATCTTAAATCCTCTCACTCGGGGCGCCTGGGTGGCTCAGTCATTAAGCGTCTGCCTTCGGCTCAGCTCATGATCCCAAGGTCCTGGGATCGAGCCCTGCATCGGGCTCCCTGCTCAGCAGGAAGCCTGCTTTTCCCTCTCCCACTCCCCCTGCTTGTGTTCCCTCTCTTGCTGTGTCTTTCTCTGTCAAATAAATAAAATCTTAAAAAAAAAAATCTGTACATGACCATCACCATAGCAGTAAAAGTTGTTTCAGTCAAGAATCCTTGATGGAGGGGCGCCTGGGTGGCTCAGTCGTTAAGCGTCTGCCTTCGGCTCAGGTTGTGATCCCAGGGTCCTGGGATTGAGCCCCGCATCGGGCTCCCTGCTCCACGGGAAGCCCACTGCTCCCTCTCCCTCTGCCCCTGCTCGTGTTCCTTCTCTCGCTCTCTCTCTCCCTCTCTGTCAAAAAAAAAAAAAAAAAAAATCCTCTCACTCTACATACCGTTTCCTAACAACTGGTTTCTCACTTCAATCATTCTTTTGCCAATATCTTTACCTCCATCACTCCAATGCCTTCCAACGCCCCACTCAGGAGAAACCCAACCCACATGACCCAGCTAACCAAACCTCTCCGCTTGCGTACACAGGTCAAGGCAATGCAGGTGCCTTGTACTGGGAATTCATGGCCCCCAAGTTCAGTCAGGCCCTAACACTACTCAAGAATGATTCTGCAGGACTATAGCCATGTTCCTCTACCAGGCCCCATAACAGCTGTGTCCTCGAATCTTTACACCATCCTCTTCCACCTATTCAGCTAACGACCTTGATTTCTATAGCACAAAGCAAATGGCACAGGGACTCACTCAACTCCCTGAGCGCATGCCCTCACCCAGAAGACAAAGCGGCCTCCATCATCAACCCCTTTTCCTCCTTTTTCACTGAATGCAGTATTCTCCCTTCTGTTTAAGAATAATCATGTAACCTGAGTTCTAAATCACAGATTCCCCTGCTTCCCCAGATACTATGCTTACTAGCCATTCCCTTTCTCCTTCCCCCTCAGCATAAGAACATACTAGATAAACTTCAGTGCAACATCTTCCTTGTCATCAAACTACCATAACAAATTTCCGCCTCAGGGCCTTTGCACTTACTGTTCCTTTGCCTGGAATTCTCTTCCCCAAAGTTATTCACATGGTTTGCTCCTTCACGTCCTCTGCTCAAATGTAATCACAGAAGTCGTCCCTGTCCATCAACATAAATCACAACTCTCTGGCAGATACTCCTTTTCTTCATTACCCTTTTAATTTTTCTCCCCTGAGCTCATCACCACCTAACTTGTTGTTGATTTATTGGCTTTTTTGTTTGTTTGCTCTTCTGTATCCTGCACTTGAAAAGGGCTCCATGAAGGCAGGGATTTCATCTGTTTTGCTCACAGCTGTATCCCCAAGCAGTGGTTTGCATAGAAGCACCATAAAAATTGTTGAAGAATAAATGAATTATAAAAGGTAAACAAATTCAAGGGAAAGCATTCACTTAATCGGTAATCACTGATTTTCATAATCAAAAGGCAAATTAAAGTTAGGTTCTATGATTTTGCTACTTACATGAAAATTAATAAATTAGAATTTCTGATTATAAATTACAATAAATTTATTATATTTTATTTATAATAAATTTGTTTTATTATATACCTCATTATAAAATCTTTATTATAACTTATTAAAATTATGATAAAACAGTACCTGTTGGAAGATAGTGAAATTGGTACTATCACATTGCTGATGGCATTGTAAGTTGGTGCCATCCCTTTGAAAAGCAATTTGGCTACAAATATTAAGAGCTATTAAATGAAGCCACATTCTTTGATGCAATAATTTTACTTTGAAGAAGGAAATACTCCTTGAGGGGAAAAACATGATACCTATAAATATATTCATTGCAACTCTTGGCAACTTTGGGAACCATCCAAATGTCCAGCAACAAGGAACAAGTAAGTAAATTAAGGTACATAAACTCAACAGAATATTCTGAAGCCATAATTAAAAAGGTGACCATGAAAGCCATATAACAACATGAAAAATATTTCTTGAAAAAATGTTAAGTGGGAGAGGAAGACACCATTCGCAACCTTGTTAAGAGGCATGTAAGTAGGCAATACACAAAAATTATAACAATGGCAGTCTAACTGGTAAAAATACTATTTTTTCATTTTTAAAAATATTCTAAAACTTGAGCTTACATTTAAAAGAAACATTTTTATAAAATAATCCTAAGAAGAGGGGTAATATTAAAACTATGGAGCCAAGTGATTTGCCCAGAGGGCAAGACCATGACAAATGAGCAGGGGACCTAGGGGAATTTGGGGTCTAGACACAGTTCATGAGTTTGAATAAAGGAGGAAACAGGAATTTCTAAAATGTAGACATTTAATTTTGATTATCTAACAGTAATTTAATGTAAACTAAAGATAACCGCATATGCAGGAAAGGGTTACCAGGACAGGCCTGAGACTGCAATTGTGCAATGCCAGGTTGGTCTCTGGCGGGTGTCTGGGGGCCCGAATGTCGGGAAGGTTCCCACAGCTCCCCAGCCGGTAAGACTGGTTCACTCTGCCTACACAGCCCATGGAAACAGTGTGGCTAAGGCTGCAAACCTGTCTTCCTTCTGGGTATCTGGAATTTGGGTCCATGCTAGGCAGAGGGTGCCTATGTGTGTGGTCAGACCCATTAAAAACCTCAAGCACTGAGTTTCCCATGGGCTTCCCCGGACAGAAATGTTGCAAACACGTTGCTGCATTTTTGTTGCTGGGAAGAGAGTGAGCTCTGTGTGGCCCCTCATGAGAGCGAGAGAACATAAGGGAGCCTCCACATGCATTCCTCCAAACTCCCGCCTCTCTTCCCTTAGGGTCTGAGTGTCTTTACTACGTCCCTGTAGTAAATCTCAGTCCTCAGTGCAACCAGATGCTGAGTTCCAGGGGTCCTTCTTACAAATCTTATATCTGAAGATTAAATGTTATCTTAAAGATTATCTTAAAGATTAAATCTAAGATTAAATGTCATCCTAAATCTTAATCTACCATTCTCATAAATCATCCTTCGAGGGGAGATGGTCTTGGGGACTCCTGACATACCATATTAAAATCATCCCTGATGAATTCTTATACTCAGGATGCCAACCAGGAACACTGCAAATGATGGTGCTAAAATGACATTCCCAGAAGGCTGCTTCATGGAGGGAGCACCGTCTAGGATCTTAATCCCAGCACAGGGAAGAAAGTATTCCTTTTACGAAAGGAGTTTGAGAAATAATGGGTCAAAGAAAGCCAAATGGGCTCTTTTCCAAGAGATCTTCTGACGGCCTTTATTTTAACATGTAAATGTGTAAAGACTCTGCAAGGGGAAAGGAGGAACCAGCCTTTACCCTGAGCAGTTTGAACACAGACCCAGCTTTCCTGGTTTCCTCCAGTGGCTCCGGGACCGTGTACCACAGAACACCAGTTTGGGAAGTGGTGCTCTCCGGAAATGTTTAAAGAAGAAATTCTGTCCCACAGCTATTGAAAACAAATGTTTTGTTAATTAGCACTAGCTTACTGGAAACTTTTCAACAAAATAGCTTAATTCTTCAAAAAATATGGAAAAAATGAGAAATGTGTCCCATGGCAATTTCCCTCCTACTGATCTGAAAAAGAAACGACCTGTTCTTCATGTCTAGGTGATTCCTTGGATACGTTCCTCTTCAGTTTCAAATTAGTGTCGGAAGGCTCTGCATTTGATCACACCAATCACAGACCAATCACAGACAGGAAAAAAAATGTAATTTATGCTTCAAAAAACGCCCTTTATTATTTTAATAAAGTGCACGAGAATACTCTGGTTTCTCTTCAAATCATATAAATCTTTCACCTTTTAAAGTGCATGAGAGCAGGGGGGAGGGGCAGAGGGAGAGGGAGAGGTGGCTCAGTTGGTTAAGCTTCCGACTCTTGATTTCGGCTCAGATCACGGCTCCGCGCTGGGCGTGCAGCCTGCTCAAGATTTTCTCTCTCCCTCTTCCTCTGCCCCTCCCCCACACCTCACTCTCTCAAAAAAAATTAATAAACACTTCGATTTCCTAATAACCTTTGTCATTTGGAGGAAGTCTGCGCAGGTAAGCAGCTCCTCCTGGGGGAGCTGGCAAAGCGGCGTGCTGCTCATTTCTTCCAGAACAGCATCGATGCGGAACTCCATCAGATCGTTGACTCTGTCAAGCAGCAACTCCAGGTCCTCTTTGGAAAAAATAAAAGTGAATAAAAGAGATTAAGCATTTTGTTTAAAAAAAAAAAAATGCACACGACTAGGGGGACTGAGTGGCAGTTGGTTAAGCCTCCGACTCTTGGTTTCAGCTCAGGTGGTGATCTCAGGGTCATGAGATCAAGCCCCATGCCAGGCTCTGCTTGAGATTCTCTCTCTCCCTCTCCGTCTGCCCCTCCCCCTGCTCTCATGCACTCTCCCTCTCTAAACTAAATAAATAAATCTTTTTTAAAAATGCATATGACTAAACTGCAGTGCTGAAATCAGGATTAAAGTCGCTCCAGACTGCTAATTCTCACTTGGTTTCTGCACACTGCCCTTCCTCTAACCAGCTTCCCACTCTCGCTCTCTCCACCGGCCTCACTCGGACTCAGACTTGAAGAGCTGGCTTGAATGCAGTGCCCCCAGGAGGCTTCCTGGGAACCTGCACATATTTCCAGCGGCCCCCTCGTCCTGCACGGGCACTGACCCCCTGAGCTTCCTTCCACGGCCATGTGTACCATACTGCCTACTCAACTACTCGTCATGTCTTTCCTTCTGGAATTCTTCTTTGTCATGCCCTTCGTCATCCTTGCTTCCTACTTATTTAAAGTCTAGTGTCCAACAATAAGTATAATTTTTAAATGTAGTTTATCTCTGGGGATAAAATTAAATAGCGAATCTATCTAGTTTCTGGGAAATTAACGAATTCATGTATTTTGGTAAAATTCCCTAGAGAGCAGCCTATTCCACAGGAGGCATCCAGCAGATATTCTTTTTTAAGATTCTATTTTTAAGTAATCTCCAACCTAACGTGGGGCTTGAACTTAACAACCCCGAGACCAAGAGTCGCTTGCTCTACCGACTGAGCCAGCCAGGCTCCCCTACGGATATTATTGAAGTGAAATTACCTCGATTTTTCTTTTACAGTTACTATCATAAGGTACATTTTTTAGAATTATGAAGTAATATTGAGCACTAAGTTTCCATGGACAGAAAGGTCAGTTCTAGAGGAATTTAACACTTTTACATCAAAGTAGGAATGATGGTTAATAAAGCTCCATCTAAGGGATAATACAGTTTCAACAGATACCATAGAGTGAATTCTCTTTTTTTCTGATATCATTTTTGTCTGGGGAATGAAGTTAAAATTGAATACAGAGAAGTCCATGTTATATACTCATGATGTATCAAAGACATAAAACACTCCCTTCAGTAGATACCTTTGCTTCCTAAAGAATAAGGCCCTAAAAGTTTTCAATCATTTCTTGATTCTTGAAAGCATCTGCAAGGACATCTGTGACCCAGGCCCCCGCCCCCCAAGATGTCCACATCCTAATCCCCTTCGAATGCTACCAGATATGGCAAAGGGGACTTGGCAAATGTGATCGAGTTAAGGAACTTGAGATGTAGCGACTGTGCTAAATTATCTGGGTGGGAATTATCTACACTAGGTGGGGCCAGTATAGCCATAAGGGTCCTTGTAAGAGGGAGGTAGGAGAGTCAGAGTCAGACAGAAGACAATGTGCCCATGAAAGCAAAAAAAGAGAGAGAAAGAGATTTGAGAATACTATGTTGCTAGCTTTGAGGATGGAGGGACCATGAGCCCAAAGGATGTAGAATGGCCTCTGGAAAGGATTCTCCCCCAGAGCTACCAGAAGGAACCACCTCTGCTGATACTTGATTTTTAATTCCCTAAGAGTCATCTTGGACTTCTGACATCCATCTTAGATCTTTCACTTAAATCACAAAAAGAGAACAGAATTAGAGAACTAAGGAGAACTTCTTTAGAAACTAGCTCCTGTCTCCAACTAATGTAATAATAAAACATCCAAGTGTAAACATTCTAATGCTAATAGTCTCTAGGAAGAATAGTACTAAAGTCTACCTTGGTAGCCTGTTCCAATTTGGTAGTGAGAACTCTCACCATGAAGTTTTTATGCCTTTCATAAATATCTCCTTCTAGAATGTTAGCCTATTTCCTCCTGTTTTAGTTCCCAGGGAGATGTATTTTGGAAAGACTATTGGTTTAGAGGCAAGGGAACTGGGTTCTAAACTCATCCTTTCTGCTTACATCTCTATTGCATTAGAAGTCACTCAGCATCTCTGGATCACAGTTTTCCAACTTTAAATTGACCATCTTATTTAAAGTCTAGTGTCCAACAATAAGTATAATTTTTAAATGTAGTTTATCTCCGGGGCTAAAATTAAATAGTGAATATATCTAGTTTCCAGGAAATTAACAAATTCATGTATTTTGGTAAAATTCCCTAGAGGACAGCTTAAGAATAACGTATTGCATTATTTATATCACAGTATCTAGAAGAAATTATACAGTAGACATTAAGAACCCAGCCTTACAAAATGAGAAATAATAACCATTCAGACTCACTGATCTTTGCAAAAGTGTTTTTTAAGTATATCTCAATGTTCAGTGAGGTCCAGCTCAGTGCAGCCAGGCCAGGTTGAAGAGCTTCATCCACTTTAGCCAAATGAGGGGCCATCAGTGGCTCTATGGTGGGAGGCATTTTTGACTTCACTCTCTGATACTCGGCCAGCATCATCTGCAATAAAATGGAGGTCAAATGATCGATTAATATCACACTTTTAATATCTTGTTTTTTTAATCCAAAGGATGGCTTTTATCTAGGGTCCAGTTGTAGGACTCCAATAGCAGCCTGGCAGGTAAAGTGGCCAAAACAAAACAAGAATAGAAGATGAGAAATCTCTCCATAAACGTAAATTCCTAATCCAATAAAATACAGCTGAAGAAGAGAAAAAAAGAACTTAAGAGTAGGAGTTTCTCACCCCTTCCCCAGTCCAAAAGGGGAGAACAGTTCTAAGGGCAAGTGAGTTTTCTAAACCACGTTAGCAGTGCCTTAGCCTGTGCATCACAAGCCTCCTTCATTCAACTTTGTAGGCTGGCACCACACACTGCCTGATTCTCTGGGCACTTCTGATGGACCATACTCATCACCCAAAGTGTCGGGGTCACCCGAAGTCTGCCTCAGCCCACTGCTGAAATCATAGGCCAAGTTTTGAGGTAAGACCCAAAGCATATAAGGAGTCAGGAACCAGCATCAATGTAAGTGTCACAGCTTTAGGTATCATGCATATGCCAAAGAAAACCAAGTTCACATCTCAGCCCAGATCTCACTCCTAAAGTCTAGATTCCTATATGGTGAAAGCCTATTTAGTATCTCCAATTGAATACATAAAAGACATTTCAAAGTTAGCATGTCCAAAACTGAAAGTCTGTTCTTCCCCAAAACTTTCTCTGCCTCCAGCATTCTCCACCCCATCCTACGGTGGCTCCTGTCTCTCACGTCCACAGACAATCCATCAGGATATCTTGTTTGCTCCGTATTTCAAGTTTATTTTTTTTTAGTAATTTCTATGCCCAATGCGGGGCTCAAACTCATGACCCCAAGATCAAGAGTTGCATGCACATGGGGCACCCGGGTGGCTCAGTCAGTTGAGCATCCAACTCTTGGTTTCAGCTCAGGTCCTGATCTCATGGGTCATGGGATCGGGCCCCACGTTGGGCTCCGTGCTCAGAGGGAGGCTGCTTAGATATTCTCTCCCTTAGACCCTTCCCCCTCTCATGCTCTCTCTCTCTAAGTAATGTTAAAAAAAAAAAAAAGAGTTGCATCCTCTTCTGACTGAGCCAGCCACGTGCCCCTAAATACCAACTATATTTTTAAAACTCTCAAAACTATGCCTTCCACTTTGACTTCTCCACTCGACTCCAGACTTAACATATCTATCTGCATGGATAACCCCTCCATTTCGAACTCTAAAAATCATCTTATGCTTCAGATGGAAATTACTGATTCCCTCCTGTCTTCCAAAATATAGTAGATCCAGTCTTTGCCATCTCTGTAAATGGAACTTTCATTCTGGGCCACTGCATGTTCCTGAGCAAAAGTTGTACAGAAAAATGACCTACACAGTAATACATAATCACCCTACTTTAGTAAATCCATTGCGTCGCTCATACCAAAAACAAAGGAATCATCCTCAACTTCCCTCATACCCTGCTATTGACATTACTCTCTAATCCACTGATCTACCACTCAGCTGCCACCCTATTTTAAGCCACCCTCATCTCCAACCTGAACCAAAACAACAGCCTGCACTCTGCCTTCACACTGACACTCTTGTCCCTCTAAAATCTATTCTCTACCTAGCAAGAAGAACAATTTTTATTATAAAAAACATCATGCCTTTTTCTCCTGCTTCAGTGCCTACAATGGCTTCCTGGTGCATTCAAACTTATACCCTGGGTTTATGAGATCGGTGATGAGCTGGCCCTCGCTGACCCTAGAGTCTCACTCCCTCTCAGTCTCCATTTCAGTCATCCTGGGTACTTGCTACCCCTCAACAGTGACACACCACCAGATTTTTTTTTTAATACAAACTGGGGCTAGCCAGAAAGGAGGAAAAACATTAAAGTACCGTACCTTCATGTCACTGAAGTTCTTTTTGTATATATCTCGTTTCTGGAACAGGGCAGCTGCAGATGGCGAAACTTGTAGACCCATCTGCGTCATGCACTCTGTTTCTCTAAACAAGGTTAATATCTGAGGATCAAAGTTTACAAACAATTCCCCTGTGCGCGGAGCCTTCACCAACAAAGACGCCTCAAGGCCTATGTGAATTTCTTCAACCTGTGTGAAGAGATCAACATTTTTACTATTAGAAAGTTCAATGCCTACACAGGGTATCTAGCTCAGCATTTCTGGGAATGCTGACCAGGAAGTATTCGTACATGGATTTGAGCTTCTCAAATTAAAGACAACACTCTTCTTCTAAGGTCACTTTCAGAAAAGGACCTTCAAGCTTCAAGGGAAGCTATGCAGTCAATCCGACCAAATGTCTGGGTTGTGACTCTCTCGCACCCGACAGATAAGTAGACAAGAGTACAAGACTGGCGGTTTCTCAAAAGCCGTTTAGCTCCGAGGTACCTTCACGCCTACTCAGTTATTTTTCCTAACAAAAGTTTCATAAAATCTACTAAACTCAGTTTTCAGTTATCTAGGAAAACAATGAATACCCCTATGGGGACATCTCTGTTATTGGCTCAGCACCAAAAGCTGAACCAGGAGAATGAGACACAATTTTAGTAGCTTTGTCAGCCTGAATTTTGTCCCCTGAGATATTTCCTGCCAATCTACAGAGAGATACAAGTGTTGGGAGGGTATGAAATACAATTTGACAAACCTAGCATAACTAAAGAAAATTTAAGACTTTGCTTAACAGAGACATACTAGTATTTACTGACCCATTACATAACTTAATGGATAGAAAAAAAGTCAAATCCTAATCAACTAGGTAAAACAACCAATAAACAGGATCTTCTTTCTCCCTTAGGAGTCTGTAAATCAAATAAAAACGAGTTTCTGTTACCTGGCTTATAATTTTTTTTTCAAAATTAATCATTATTTTTCTTCATGGACATATTGTACTTGATTATCTACATTCAACCAAACCTGCCTTAGGAAATACCCACAAATCCAACTTTCTACAGGAATAAAACTGCCCAGGGCTAGCAGAGGGTCTCCCACTGATTTGACAATGAAGACGCCTTTGAGGAGCACACATGGAGAGACTCACCTGTTGAAGCCATGCCCTGTGGTAGAGAACCTCAAACTCCAGGAGCACCTTGGCTACCCTGTTGTAACTGCGAATCACGGGCTTGGCTTCAGCCGTCTGGAGCACAGTTGGGTGCTGCTGGAAAAGCTGCATTGGTTGCTGAATCCTGTGGAAGAGCTGACGGGCCCACAGAATCTTCCCGGCGATGGGAGGCTGATCTCGAGCCAAAGGAGGATCGCATTTCTGCTTTGTATACAGCTTGGAGATCATATCAATGTCAGCCCCATAGTTCTCAAGAACACGTCGATATTTGTCATCGATACCAAGATTAGGTATGTTCAATCTGATTTTTTTTAAAAAGTGAATGGTTTGAATTAATGAGAAGATATCTAGCAATCTCCTTTATTAAGGTTTGTTTTAAAGCATATGGTAATGGAGGGGCACCTGGGTAGCTCAGTCGGTTAAGTGTCTGACTCTTGGTTTCGGCTCGGGTAATGATCTCAGATCAAGCCCTGCGTCAGGCTCCATGCTCAGTATGGAATCTGCTTGTTCCTCTCCCTCTGTTCCTCCCCCTGCTCACTCTCTCTTTCTCTCTCAAATAAATAAATAAATAAAACCTTTAAAAAACATACGGTAATGGAAAAGAATGAGGTATTTGGCATGTTTAAAAAATCAAAATAGTATCAATCTATCCATTATATCACTATAAAGTGGTTTTAAAAAATCCTATTTTTTTGGGGTGCCTGGCTGGCTCAGTCAGTAGAGTATGTGACTCTTGATTTCAGAGTCATGAGTTCAAGCCCCATGCTGGGCATAGAGCTTACTTAAAAAAAAAAACAATAGTATCAATCCTTAAAATCCAGGCAAAACCATTAACCTGGTAAGAATTTTTTCAAGTTACTTAAACATTAATATGATAGGCAGTCACAAGTTACTTCAAAGCTAAGAGGAGATAAAACAAATTCTTAATCATCTGAAGAACTTAAAAACTGAGACTTTGCTATGCCGAATGACAAGAAAGGATTTTCTTTCCATTAGAATATGAAAACAAATAATTAATAACAATAAAATAAGCTAAACTATGCTCATATGACCCCAGTTTTAGAAGATAGAATAGAATTTGTTTCAAATTCTATTGTTTTTTACCTTTCAAATTTCTTTAACATACTTAGAGCTTGATTTGTGTTTTGAATCTTTTCAAATGTAACATCCATGAACTTCTGCAACTCATTCTAAAATAGAATAAAGTCTGATTGTAAACAATGAATTTGCATTGAGAAATGTCCTATTTTTAAAACAAAAATTTTAGATGCATTTTTTTATCAAAGTGCAATTGACACAAAACGTCATGTTAGTTTCAGGTACAACACGTTGATTTGACAATTCTGCAACGTTACTCAGCACTCAGTGCTCACATAAGTGTAGTCACCATCGGTCACCATAAATTATTACAATATTAATGAGAAAAAAGTCCTATTGAGCAGCAAGATAAAAGAGCTCTCCATTCTCTATGAACACATACAACATAGGACAAAATATAACAGAAAATTTAATATTCACCTGAGTTTGAAAGATAAATGCCCAGAAGCCAGAACAAAGAGAGACTTGAAAGCCAGAGCAGTCAAAGGAATTGGCACCATGGCAAGCTCCGTGGGTTTGGGTCAGATACGGGGCCTGGGGGTTAGCACTGGGGTTTTATCACAGTGTGGGTAGAGAAGCTGAGGGGTCCTAACACTCTCCACAGATCCCTGCAGAAAGCCAGCCCAAGCAGTGATTCCGTCCACAAGGTGGGGAAAGCAGCAAGGGGGCTGGCCAACTGCCCAGAGCCGTGAATGGATGAAACAGGCCATCATGATCCCACACTTCCTCTATAAAGGGCCATGCAGCAACTATTTTCAGCTCTGGAGAACAGGTACCTTTCACAAGTACTCATCCTATGTCTGTGCCATACTTAGAGAGGGAGTCTGAGTTTAGACTATGCATGAGATAGAATGGTCTAACCTAAGAAATTAATATAACAGCTAGTCTGGAATGGCAAAAGCACTGGGGCTTTTGCCCCAGTCAGAAGGAAGGCAAAGCCACTCTATATAAACACGTCCATAGCCCAGGGCCATAAGACCACTACAGAAAAATAAATTAGTAAATAACTCCTGAGAATTTCAAAAGGAATGACTTAAATATCAAAGTTTTAAGAAGTACCTCTCTCCTAAAACCCTCAAATCTATTTTCCAAAATGATTTTCATTAAGGTTGTCCTGAGAACCTCACACATCTTATACCATTGTACAATTTTGTCCAAAAAAAATAAAAATCGCACCAAAAAATGAAGCACGTGATTTCTTCTTTGTTCACCGTTAAGATTTAGTAGTTGTCGTTAAAATCTAAATTGAGTTAAAGAAAAATTATTTCATTGTTTTCTGTCTCATGCTTCCAGATAAAGTTCCAATCAATCCATTTTTTTTCTGTCAATTTTACCAGAAGGAACTTTTGAGCCTCTACAATTCTCAAGGAGTCATTAACTTATGTAGGGATAAAACCAGGAAGCTGGTTGCATATGCAGTGAGAATTAGTACCAAGATGACCTTGATGGTACACAAGTAATTTAGCAAGACAACCAGTTGGAAATACCCAGGACACCAACAGAAACACTCAACATTTGAAGAGACATTGCTACCAGGGGGAAGTAGGAATGCTCCCTGCCCCATTCAGCAGAACCCCAAAGTTGCAGGATCACTATACCTATGACAATATATTCTTGCTCTCAATACTTCTCACTACTCCCACTGAAACTATATATATGAATACCCTTTATATATAAAAGAATATAGATATATTGATTGATGTTATTTCTTCTGCAAAGACCACATCCTAAGATTAAGAAATTATCTTGCACCAAAGAAGAGTACAGTTAGCCTACCTACATAAACACTCAAATGTTGTCACTACATTCACAGAAAAAAAAAATTGTGTATAAAGTGTGCACACCTAGAACATTTGCAATGCTTCCAGTCCCTCCCTCGAACTTCAGACAGCAGCAACCTACTGAGCCCTAACACTTGTACCTGGTTTTCCTTCCTCTTCTACCTTGTGGCTTCACAAAAGCCTGTGCTAAGCTCTGTATGAACATCTAAGACCTTGGATTCGTCTTCTGTTCCCTCACCCTTAGGCCCATTCTTACAGTCTTGTGGAGTCTGGCCATGGAATCTTCATACTAGTCCTCTTATTAGTTCTGGGCTCTCGGATCCTGCTCAGTTTTTTTCTTCTCTCAGCTTGACATCTCAACAGCTCATGCTTTACTAAATACTGCTTTATCTGCCTGCTGGAGTCAGTATGCTTCCAGACTTCCAAAATTCACCTGATTCCAAGGCACTCCCTCTCTTTGACCAGTTAGCACCAGCAGGAACCCTCAACCTGGATAGGATTCCAGGCTTTGATCCCCTGGGCTGTGGAGCGCTGGACACAGCCCTGATCCAAACCACTCATGTACCCCTACCACCACCAACCCCCATGCCCTCCAGTCTTTATCTTGGAGACACCATAGTTACTGGTCCCCTCCATCCCTTATCTCCAAGGTTCATCACCTCTGTCCTCAACTCCAACCAGAGCTGTGGAAAGGTCAGTATTTTCATCCTGATTTTACAGAGACAAGGGCAATTCATGAGAGTGGATGAGTAACTTAAAGGAAAAAGGGGCTGGTGGAGCATGTGACTCTTGATCTAGGGGTTGTGAGTTCGAGCCCCACATTGGGTGTAGAGATTACCTAAAAATAAAAATCTTTAAAAAAAAAAAAGAGGGGTACCTGGGTCGCTCAGTTGGTTAAGCATTGTACTCTTGATTTTGGCTCAGGTCATGATCTTGGGGTCATGAGATCAAGCCCTGCGTTGGGCTCTACACTCAGTGGGGAGTCTGCTTTCTCTCTCCCTCTCTCTCTGCGCCTCCCCCCAGCTTGCGTGCTCTCTCTCTCAAATAAATGAATAAATCTTAAAAAAAAAAAAAAAAGAGTGAGAGAATGGAGAAAGCAACAAAGAAGTCAAAGGAATATTGGTCATCCAACCAAAGAGACAAGTAGACCGTGTTTGAGGTGTAAGAGGAGATAAACAATAGTGTTGAATTAAAAAAAAAAAAAAAAAAAAAGATTAGTGAGAATAGGAACTAGCATCTATAACTAATGCCTTAAAACCAGGCTGTAAGGCATTCCTAAAATTATATTCTTGGTATTATACAAAGTGGGCACAGTCTTGAAAAGGTCTCCCCATTCCTCTCACATCCCCCAACCATGTACTTGGACCACATATTGTTCTAGCATGAGGTGTAGCCTCCGTTCTGAAGCCTTTACTAATTCCAGCCAAGCAGAGGGTAGGGATGTTCTCCTAGGTTCACATCCTACCCTCACCAGCTGCTACAATTACAATATCCCGTGTTATAGCTTGTCCTCCCTGTAAGCTTCCTTAGGACTTCTTTGGAATATGTCCTTTTATCTTTAAATCCTCAACTTTCAGGTACAAGATCAGAATATTATACTGTTACAGTTGATCATTTTAGCCACCATTAGCCCTCTTTTAGCCACTATTTGCCCTTTTTTAAATGATGTACTCATTATTCTAACATATATGTATATTTTAATCGTATCACATGTCTGCCTCTGTCTGACTGTGAGCTCTGAGGGCAAATCTACAGGATTTATTTCTGTATTTATAACCCACAGCATAAAAGCACAATGTTTAACTGATGTACAGTAAATGCTTGTTTAATTGCAGTAAATCTAGTTGTTATTAATTCATGACTCACACATTAATTTGGCATTCTTTGCTCTCCAATTATGTAAGGTGTCCTAGAGACGGAAATAGGAATGAAGACAATCCCTGCCCTAAAGGTGTTCACCATCTACCTCTATCCTATCTACAAGCTACTGAAATACCATGTGATCCAAAACTGTTGGGAAGCCCAGAGAATCAGGACTGCCACTGCCCATCGATTTCCAAAAAGAGATCAAGATCCATTGCCTGTGGGGCACTTGGGTGGCTCAGTTGGTTAAGTGTCTGCCTTTGGCTCAGGTCATGATCCCAAGGTCCTGGGATCGAGTCCCACGTCAGGCTCCCTGCCCAGTGGGGAGCCTGCTTCACCCTCTCCTCCCTGTTTGTGCTCTCTCTCACTATCTCTGTCTCTCTCCCTCAAATAAATAATAAAAATCTTAAAACAAACAAACAAACAAACAAACAACAAAAAAAACACCTTGAATCCTAGAGCTAGACTGCCTGGATTTAATCCTGACTCTCCCAACTGTTATCCCTGTGACTTTGCGCAAGTCACATAATCTCACTGTGCCTTGTTCTTCCTCTGCAAGTGAGGGTAATAACAGCACCCACTTTACAGGATTATTGTGATTATTAAGTAGTTAACACCCATAAAGTACTTAGGACAGTACCTAACATATAGAATCAGCTCATTCTATCATGATTCCTTTTACCTCTGAACCCGCTCCCCAGAGCTCTTTTTCCTTCAAGTGTAGAAATTGACTTCAAACCAAAAATTTTGGAAAAGAAGTAACAGAATGGCCATTTTCCTTTTATAATCAGAAAGGCGTATACTTAGCACTTCACTAGGATGAAAAGAAGTTTGAATATGAACTATGGTAGACAGCTGTGGCGTCATCTCCCCTTTACCCTCCTTGATCCTCCTCCTCTAATGACAAACATTCCCAATCTCCCCCCGACTCCGAGAGGTCCTAACCCCCCGACTTTTACCACATAACCCACAGGTGACAGGTCCAGGCCTAGACACTCCACTAGAACTGGCCAACCCAACCCTTTCCTGAGGGATTTAAAGCTGGGGCTGGTCCTGATATATGTTCTCAGAAGTTGCTAATGGCCGTTCATTGCCCACATGGACTGGAAGTCAAGATGGCTGGTCTTCCGTGAGACAGGGTGGGGGGCTGGGGGCAGAAGGAAAAAGAGAAAGAGGCTGCAGACCAAGAAGGACCCAGGTGCTGAGTGGGTTCTGGTACCACTGTTTCTAAGGCCAACTGCAACCCTGCCTTTGCAATCTACCAAACAGTTGGTCAGAATCATTGCTATAAAGTAACAAACAAATGGAAATGAATTTCTAAATTCTAACCCCACATTTCAACAGAAGAAGAAAACTTTCTAAGAACTAAGATGGAAGACGTGCAGAAGTCTGTGATTACAGATCATTATCCAAAGCTATATTTATGACCCTTTAATCTATGAAAAAGAGCCTTCAATTATTAATGTGAAATCACAAAATGCAGGCTGAGGTTGCGATCGGTCACCTCTGTGATGAAGATGCCTCTCCCTTCTGAATGGTTAATGATTAGCAGCATTATACAGACTGGAAAAAATAAACACACAACTGTCAACAGGAATTTTATTATATGACTTACATGAAGGTCATTAGCCTGCTTGCAAAACTCTTCATAATCCTGGTCAAAATCCATTTTCCGCTGGTCTAAGAAATTATATTCCTTTTTCTTTATGGTAGCAACCATACTCTGAAATGTCATGAAAGAAGTAAGACAATATTTCAATATTCTTGCATTACTTAATTAAATATGACCTTTAAATGTAGAACTGTATAATCATTCCCCAAAAATCAACTTAAAAGGAGCCTTATTTCTTCAATTATTCACATTGCTTAATGCTTATCAGAGGCAATATAATGTTGCCTAGTGCATTCAAAGAAATCATTTAGAAAGCATTTTCATGAGGTTTTACGTATTCCTAAAGAAAAACAGAAAATAAACCACATCTGAAGAGTAGGAGAGATGTTTTCTCTAAAACTTTCTTACTAATGACATCTGAAATTAAAAAAAAAAAAAAAAAAAAAAGCCCAGACTAGAATTTACTAAAACATTTTGCATTGAAAAGTTTAAGTCTTCTCAGAAAATAAATAGCACTGGGGCACCTGTGTGGCTCAGTCGTTGGGCGTCTGCCTTCGGCTCAGGTCATGGTCCCAGGGTCCTGGGATCAGGTCCCGCATCAGGCTCCCTGCTCAGCGGGAAGCCTGCTTCTCCCTCTCCCACTCCCCCTGCTTGTGTTCCCTCTCTCACTGTCTCTCTCTCTCTGTCAAATAAATAAATAAAATCTTAAAAAAAAAAAAAGAAAAGAAAAGAAATAGCACTAACAGAACCCAAACAGCCTATAATATCTGGAGATGAAAAACTATCTTCCAGGCCTCACATGTCTTAAATAAAACATCAAACCACAATCTGCTGTTTAAAGACTCTCCAGAATTAACTGCTTCCTCCTATCCTGCAAAGCCACAGTCTGTGACTACAAAAGTACAAACCAGGCAACTCGTCTCCTTGAGAATACTATTATCCTACGTTTTGTTTGCTCAGAATAATGAGCTATCATGCTCTACGATCACTCTCAACCAGGTACTAAGCCATTCTCAAACTCAGGTGCCCACACTGTTGACACAGGCATATAATTTTTATGAAGAAAGTTGAGCCTCCTTCCATCATCTCTTCTTCAAAGTCATTTCCATTTAAACATCAATTCAAATCTCTCAATAGACAAAAGTGTATAAGCTGCGTAACTTCTTGAATCAAGTTTACTAATTAAAACCTACCCTTTCTTGCTGTTTAACTACAAAATTAGTTCTACGAAGACACTGTATCCATATAATGCTGCCCATCATGTTATGTGCAATGTACACAAATGGTCATTTAAGAGTATTAAGTTAATAAACTGATTAATCATGACCTTAAACCAACTAATCAAACTTGATCTACTAAATCATTTACTTGACAGATACTTAGTGCACACCTATTATATGCTAGTGAACTCTGAAGACACAGGAAGGAACGAAACAAACAAAGGTCCCTGCCCTCAGGGGATGTCCATCCTCAGCTGGGAGAGGGGTCAGAATCTATGTAAAGCACGAATAAATGAACAGGATAATTTCACACCATGATAAAATGAGCAATGTGACATAGAGTGATTGAGAGGAACAGAGATCAAGGAAAACCTAATTGAGAGGGTCATTTAAATGAAGATCTGGAAGCCAAGAAGGAATAACCATGTGATGATCCAGAGGCAGAACTTTCCAGAAAAAAAGCCCTATAAGCCCTCAGGTGGACTGAACTGACTTGTATCTGGAGAACATCGAAGAAGAAAGGCAGGCAAGGAGGTGGGGGAGGGGCGGACACGATCTTGATAGCTATGCAAGGAGCCTGAGCTTCACTTCCACGGTCACCATTTTGAACTTCTGACATTGGTATTAACACTTAACATTTCATGCACCATCTACATTTTATGTCACTACCCTCTGGTACATCCATTTTAATCCTCATTTCACTTTAGATTTTTAAAGCAATTTCTCTTCCCAGTATTTTTATCAGGTTAGAACAGTCTTTATCTGCATTTAGATGTATAGTTCAACTTCTCCTTCAAAAATAAACTTTGAAATATGCTCCAAAGTTATTTTTTTTTCATTAAGAATAGAAAATAAATAAGTTCCAAACTGAGAAGTAAATGAACACATTCTGTCTTTGTCTTACAAGAAGGTCGGTTTCAGACACAGATTATCCACCCTGAAGATAACACCCAACCCACCTAAAATGTTTCCTGCTATATAACAAAGGTCTTTTTTCTTCTTTTCCTAAAATCTGGTCTACTCAGGAAATGAAAAAATTCCTGATATTAGCCTAAACTGTTAGAGTACAAAAACCAATGTGTGGCAGGAAATTATATGATCCTTTTCAAATCCAAGTACAAAAAAAAGAAAAAAAAAATTAGCTTTTAATATTACTGTCCCCAAACAAGAGAAACTTGACTATACCTAGACGAAGAATCTAAAACCCATTTTGGGGGCGCCTAGGTGGCTCAGATGGTTAAGCGTCTGCCTTCAGCTCAGGTCGTGATCCCAGGGTCCTGGGATCAAGCCCCACACCGGGCTCCTGGCTCAGCGAGGAGCCTGCTTCTCCCGCTCCCTCTGCCTCTCTCCCTGCTCATGCTTTCTCTCTCTCTCTCTTTCTCTCTCTCTCTGTATCTCAAATGAATAAATAAATCTTAAAATAAATAAATAAATAAAACCCATTTTGTTTGTAAATTGTTTTTTTTAAAGATCTTCAAAACATTATTAGATCACTGTGCCCACTTAAAAACTAAGACGAGTTACACATATACCTTTAAAGCAGTTAAAAATCAAAGTAATTGGGAATGGTCGGGCTAAATTAAAATCTGGTCCCCTTTATTTTGTTAACATAGGTCCAAATAAAATGCTAAGTGTAGCCACAGCTGGATGCACTCAGAACTTGGTGTCAGCTAGCGCCTGACACATAGTATATGCTTCATTAAATATTTCTTGCATGAATAAATGAAATAACTTATATTCAAACATTTTTCTTGTGCTACTAATGAAAATGCTCTTACTAATGATGATTAATTTTGGAGTATTGAGAAGTCATTCTCATAATCACATACCTGAAAAGAACATATTAGCACCATTACACAATTCTCATATAGGTTTAATTTCTTTATTGTTCAAGGGCCGTGAGCTTCCATCTAACATTACAGATGGATTATTTGAATCATTCTAAATATAGATATTTGCACAAAATATTAAAGTTTTAGTTATGGATAGAGTAGCAAATTTAGTTTTAAGGTACAGAACCCGGGGATGCTTGACTGGCTCAGTCAGTGGAGGACATGACCCTTGATCTCCAGGTTGTTAAGTTCAGTCTCACGCTGAGTGTAGAGATTACTTTTAAAAAAATAAAATCTTTAAGGGCGCCTGGGAGGCTCAGTCGGCTAAGTGTCTGCCTAACTGCTTAGGTCATGATCCCAGGGTTTTGGGAGCGAGCCCCACATCGGGCTCCCTGCTCAGCAGGGAGTCTGCTTCCCCCTCTCCCTCTGCTCTTCCCCCTCTCCCTCTGCTCCTCTTGCACTCACTCTCACTCTCTCTCTCTTTCTCAAATAAATAAATTTTAAAAAATAAAAATAAAAAAATAAAACCTTTTTTTTTTTTAATAAAGAAAGAAAGAACAGAACCTGGTATTTAGTGACCATGTCTTCGAGCCCTTCAATTTTAGAATCTTGCAGGACTGAATATGTCTGGAAGGTTGTAAAGATGTCTATTATCTTGGCAAGACGTCGGTGGAAAGTTTCAAATTTTCCAAAAATATACATCTCACTAAATTCAAATTGCTTTTCACCTGGGTCTTGTTTAAGCTTTTGTTTCACCTTGTGAAAGCAGTGCTGGTATTCCTTAAAGTTAAAAACCAAAATATTAGAAAGGGAACATAACACAGGTACGAGCCTTATTCTCTTAAGTTGGAGGCAGCCACAAATTTAAGGTAGAATTGCAAACCCTCCAAGTTTCATGCCTTTGTATGTACCCCTTCTTCAGCTGGGAATGCCATGTTTCCCAACTCCCAATCTAGCAAATTCCTAATTATTCATGATCTAACTCAATGTCACAGCCTTTCCACGTGGTCCCCCTGGCCAACAGTAGCCTCCCTCTGTGTCTAGCTCCCCATTTGTCCCTAAGAAACTAAACAAACTACTGCATCTTTGCACCTCTGGTACTGAGTGTGGTGTCAGGACATAACCGGCCCCCAAAACAGTAGAATAAGTGAATAAATTGTGAGAGCAGATTTACTAACATTCAATTTTCTTAACAATAAAGAATTACTGTTTTACAAAAAGAATGACTTTTGAGCAACCAATAGTTCGGTCACGGCGAAGTGATTTAAGATGCATCGGCAAAAACAACATACAAAGAATAAAACATTATCCAAATATGTTACTAAGCTGACCATTACCTGCTTAAGCTTAATTGCAGACAATATTTTTTCCACCACAACATCCTGCGGCTGGCTCCAGATGGAAGCAGTTCCATTGTTGGTAATATAGGCTTTACACGCCGATATCATCTGATTAGTCACCTGGAATGTCCCAATAAAATGGTGTGAAGTACATAAAACGGCCATCAGTCAACAGCTGGACTAGACGGTCCTTGACTCCTCTACCTCTCAGAGTGTACAATCTGTGACCTTGACATTAGGTTTACTTTTTTCCATCGCAACTGTGATCCAGCAACAACATTTTTTTTGCCCCAGCCTTACTGAGGTATAAATGACAAACAAAAATGGTATATATTTAAGATGCACAACATGATGCTTGATATTCATATACAGAGTGAAATGATTACCACAATCAAGTTAAACACCTACCCCCTCACAGTAACCATTTTGTGTATGTTGAAAAGACTTAAGATCTGCTCTCTTAACAACTTTTGAGTACACAATACAGTATTATTAACTATAATCACTATGCTGTGCTTTAGATTCCCAGAATTTATTCATCTTATAAGTGAAAATTGTAGCTTTTGACCAGCATCTCCCCATTTCCCACTCTCTCCAGCCCCTGGCAACCACCCTTCTACTCTCTGCTTCTATTTGTTTGACTTTCTTAGATTCCAATATGGACTGTCAAAATCATTTATAAAATCACAGTTGGAAGCACTATGGCAAATCAACAATTCAGGCGCCCCTGTGTATGCAGGATGAACACCTTAACCAGCCAGGAAGGGATTCACTTCCCTATCTAAACGCTGTTGAGAGTCCCCCAGCCTCCTTAGGTAGCCTGCTCTAACATGTAATTCACAGTCTCCAAGTGCCTTGAGAAGGACCGTCCACCCTGGTCATTTTAAGACACCAGGAGCTGGAGCAGAAATGTCAAAGGGAGAAGCAATAGAGGGTCAAGCTGACTTCCATATGCACTCACATTTTATCCATCCTTCCAAACTGTAAAAAACATTTCAGAATTTTCTTGTGATTTTTCTTTTTTTTATAAATTAAAAGGAAAATCAGATGACTATCCAGTCTGCGTGGAATGACATGATGTCTGGGATGTGTAGTGCAAAGGTCAGGAGTGCGCATAAGATGGATGGCATGCAGGCAGAACCTTGGTAACAGGTACATGGGGGGCTGGTGTACCATTCTCTTTCTTTCCTTTTGTACCTGCCTCAAAATTTCCATAGTGAAAAGTTTTTCAAAATTAGATAAATGATGGTTTCACAATTTTGTTCAAAAACAGGCCTTGCCGATAATATGCATGAAGCCTGGTGTGATGACACAAATTGATTTTTGAGTCTCCTACTCAAAGGAATATCCCTCATGACCCTAACGCGTCCTCTGAATGTGGGAAGAAGTGCACCAAGAATCTCATGGATTTCCGTCCTTTTTCTGCCTGAAGTACCTGACTGAGAGCAGAAGAAAGGGAGTCTCCTGTCCAGCTCTTGGGGTGGACGTCCCCCTTCCCAGCAAGAGCCATGCTTCCTAGTATGTTAGCATCCACAACACAAGCCCAGATGAGATGAAAATGCCTCTATCTTAATACAACGCTTAAAATTTTCACCTTGGTAATGAAAGTCATTTACTTCTTAGAGACTGTTCAAAATGGGAAAAGCAACAGTGCTCACCATAAACAGTTACGAGTTAGGACATAAAGTTTAAAGATCGTTATGTTTTTTGGCAGAATCATTATAATTGCTTTATGGATTACTGAAACATTGCAAGTGGCTTTTATTATCATGATTACTGTTCTAATAACACCAAGTAAACAACTGTGGCATCAGATAAATTTGGAAAAGTGGCACATGAAATATAAAACAGGAGAAAGCCAGTTAAATATAGTTTTTCTTAATAAAAATTTACCCAATAGGAATAAATAATGTGCGAAATAACATAGGGAAAGAAATTCAAAGAGAATCTTTATTTTTTTTATTTTTATTATATAAATAACACCATATTTATTACAATAATTACTTTGGAAATAATGCTTTATGATTTGTGAGAATCAGCCTCACAAATACACTTAATTCTCTCTGTTGAGAGATTAAAACTTTTTCTTTCATTGTAGGATACACAGACACTGAATTACGGCAATGTGGTAATTTCTAACTATTAAAAAATTAAAAATTGCAAAAAAAATATAAGTGACCATGGACTCTATGCTATGCACTCACCTTTACAAACAGAGATGTGATCTTCTCAGAGGTGTTATAGTACTGAGAGATACTATAGATCATTTTAATTGCATTTATAAGTGTAGGAATAGCATCAATCATGGATATCTGGAAGACACCATGAGAGTTTTCAAAGAAACAAATATCAAATTCAGCAAAATTCTAATAGTCGAACCATTCAATCTTCATTAGAATAAAATTAGCTATGAGACCTTTTTTAAATTTTTTAAATATTAACTAACACCACTAACTACTTACTAATGAAATACAAACACTAATGAACTACTTACTAATGAACTACTAACTTAACTAACACTACTAAAACTACCACTAAAATATTAACTATCACTTCACATAAATGTATTTAAGGGTCATTTTATTTGTATTATTTAGTCATATGCAGTTAATCAAATTTTATTTCTATGCAAGAAACATTAACTTTCTGTTAATGA
Source organism: Zalophus californianus (assembly GCF_009762305.2). Lineage (NCBI taxonomy): Eukaryota > Metazoa > Chordata > Mammalia > Carnivora > Otariidae > Zalophus > Zalophus californianus. The sequence continues at coordinate 143,100,146 of NC_045599.1, read as the reverse complement.
CAAGGTTAACGGTTAATTCTGTAATAAATAAAAGCAGGCACTCCCTAAAGTTAAAAGATAAAACACCAGCTGATAACCCTTCCCACACTTCTTTGAGTATCATCCAGAGTATCAATTATAATACTTAATGGAAACTGGAATATACAATAAGGGTTTTTAAAATATAATACTGCAGGGCGCCTGGGTGGCTCAGATGGTTAAGCGTCTGCCTTCGGCTCAGGTCATGATCCCAGGGTCCTGGGATCGAGTCCCGCATCGGGCTCCCTGCTCCTTGGGAGCCTGCTTCTCCCTCTGCTTCTCCCTCTCTCTCTCTCCCTCTCTCTCTCTCCTCTGTCTCTCATGAATAAATAAATAAAAAAAATCTTTAAAAAAAATAAAATAAAATAAAATAAAATAAAATATAATACTGCATATCCATCATAGAGATAGACAGATCTAGATAGACATGCGTGCACTTGACCCTTAAACAATGCAGGGGTTAAGGGTGCTAATCCCCATGTAGTTGAAAATTCACGCATAACTTCTGACTCCCCAAAAACTTAACTACTAATAGCCTACTGTCAACCAGGAGCCTTACCGATAACATAAAAAGTTAATTAACCCATATTTTGTATGTTTTGTGTATTATGTGCTATATTCTTACAATAAAGTAAGCCAGATAAAAGAAAATGGTTACGAAAGATAAACTACATTTACAGCACTGTACTGTGTTTATTGAAAAAATCCACATGAAAGTGGACCTATGCAGTCCAAAACCATGTTGCTCAAGGGTCAACTGTATACATTTATCATTTTCTTGAGAGTAGAAAGAGGTTTCAAAGACTTTTCCAACAGACTACAATATTAATGAACCAAACTCCACACTCAATTCAGCCAGTGCAAAATGGTCATCAGTAGACTAAGCAAGTAGAGATCTTTAACTCACAGGGTCACTACTGTACAAGGGGTCACAGCATTTTTCAAGTGTGTACAGATATTTGACATTGTCCTTTGCTTCATTCGCTGCATCAGTAACTCGAATATCCATCTCCCTCCAAGTCTAAGGACAAGACAGGAAAGCACTGTTAATGCATCGATTACAAAGGAACTTCCCATAGAACAGCTGCTAAAAGTCACCACAAGTCCCTTGTGTCAGACTTTCAGTTTATCCTACGCATCTCGCATCAAGCTGAATCCAGAGGAATGAAGGGTATTGCCACATTGAAGAGCAGTTTAAATTTTTTGACTGAAGTTTTAAGGGGATCTCTTCACGGCCTTCTCTTATAAAATCTACTCAATAACTAGGAGAGAGCATCAGGAGGGCACCAACCACCTTTGAACCCACACCTTCTCTCCTCCAGTGGCTCCTGGATCCATTTTGCACCTCATTCCCAGATTTTCTATGGTGAAGAACTGAAGGAAGCCTCCAGCCAAGAGCCAGCAAGGAACTGAACCCTGCAAGAACCCCACCAGCAACTTGGAGGCAGGTCCTCCCCTGGGGTGGGTGAGCCTCAGATGAGTCAACACCCTGACCATAATCTCAGGAGAGATGCTGAGTCACAGGCATCCAGCTGAGCTGCATCCGAACTCCTGACCCACAGGCTGTGACATAATATATGTTTGCTGTTTTATGTTGCTAAGTTGTCGGGTAATTTGTTACACAGGGGTATAAAAGCAATATTCTAGGGCTAAAAAAAAAAAAATATTCAAGTTAAGTTCTTATTTTAATACTCCTGGTTGGTCCGAATTCCAAATGTATATATATATAATCGTGATATTACATTATATCTTAATTACATGCAATGCCCTCTAATTAATACACATACTTACATGGACACGGGCCAACAGATACCGTTGATTCAAAGGCTATTTCCACAGTACTCAGAATTATAACAGGGCAATATTATCCAATCTTAAAGTCTGTTCCTAAAGGTGTAATAACATTTTTCTGTGCCTAGTTACTCTATCACATGAAAATGCACACAGAGAATTTTCACTCCCGTGTCACAGAGCAAAAAGAAATGGCTGACAACCTTTAGAAGCTTGGACCTGGCGGCAGCAAGCACACCCAACACAGCCTTCACATCCGGGCTTTTTAATTGATCCAAAAGGTAGTTAAATTTGGACAGTCTTTTTTTCCAGTGCTCCAGCTCTGCGCGGGGCCCAAGGTCATCTGCTTCCTTACGCAGCTGGTTGTTTTCTGCAAGGACCTGAAAATGCACAGCAGAGCCTTGAACCTCTGACTAGGGCTGGCAGCATGAAAGTTATGCACAGGCAAAAAAAAATAAGGAAATAAGTCAATTATGTTATCAGAATCATGATATATTTTTATTCATGTGCATGCTTCAAATGACAGCTTTTTACTTGTATCCATTTTTAACCCTTTAATAAAAATGTAGTTGACTTGCTCTAACTGAAAACTATTTATTTAAAAAGCTTTAATGAACTTTTGGAGGACCTGTCCTCAGAAAGCTTCCTTGACTACCCACTTACTGTATAATCTTGGAGCAATAGAACCTTGGAAAGCCCCCGTGCCTTAAGTTCGTTAATTTTCATTGTGTTTACTTTTTGATTCAATGTCCACCTTCACGTAGGATTTTTCTGAAAATATTTTTTTTTAAGTTAAGTCTCAAGCTCCCTTTTGGAGGGCACAGTGTTTGGAAAATTCCTTGTACTTCTACAGAGGTCCTCTCTCAAGTAAAATACACCTTGAGAAAATAATTGGCAAAGTGCAGTCTTCTTGTGACGTAAGTATTTAAAGCCATTTGCTTTCATCTCCTCAAATTCTTACTCTCTCTTCTTAACTAATGACTATAAATTAAACCACATTGAACTTCTCACCTTTTTAGGGGCTTGAAGTTAAATACTCAAGTAAATGGGAAGGGCATACAATATACTGTCTTCCATTGACTGCTTCAGTAAAGTGGCATCTGAAACTGATGTTTGGTTTCTGGAAATTACCTGTTCTGTCTGTCTGATCCATACTCTCATACAACCTTCTATTTTCTCCAGAGTCTCGGGGTTATTAGCTAGAGTCAAGTAGTCGGTTGGTTCCTTCAGGGTTTTCAGTTCAAATATGTCACACTTTTGAAGGTTCACCTAATTAAAATGAAAACTATATAATAAGATGATGCTAATTTTAAAACACACACACACACACACTTCTGGTTGACCCTAGGCTCAGAAGGATCTTAGGGTCTTCTCTAAACTACCCTGTTCCCTGAAGAAAGGTCCCTGGAAGCACAGTGTGATACACAATGCTCAATGCTCCCTTACGAATTGAGCACGCCACTGGAGACGACTGAGGGCAGACTTTGGATCAAAAAAAAGAAAAGAAAAAAGAGTGTACTAGAGAGAATCATAACAGTACAAAATTTGGGAATTAATAAAGAACTTAGAAATTACTTAAAAATTGAAGAGTCGACTCACAAAACCAAAGAATATGGGGGAGCTTCAAGGATATCGATTGGAGGGAGGGTAATTTCTAATCCATTACATTCTTTTTTGATACTAACCAGATGAAAATACTCTCATGTCCTTACCCAATAACATCCTTATAGTTAGCAAGTTCAATGTCAAATATACGGATTTGCTTCGGGGGGCGGGGAGGAGAAAGAGGGTAGGAAAGGAGGTGTGCTAGGTTTTGACTTGACAAAGAAACCTGGTGCATTTTCTCACACACATAAATGGACCTCAATATCTGAGAAGGGAACTTCCTTCTGGTAAAGGTGCACCTGGGACTGTGAATGCCTAAATTCAGGTTTCAGGCCTAATCCCTCTTTACCAACCACAGAATGAGTACATTTCTCTCAACTGGTTCAGAACCAGCAGGAAGGGGTGTGGTTATTTGTCACCCTCAAATGCCAATATGGCCAAGGAGCCACATCACAAAGCCCAAGCCCTAAGGGCTTGTTGGTAACTAAGGTAGAACCAGAGTTTTCCCATTTCCTTCACTTGGCTTCCTACGACAGCCCTACCAGCTCTAACCTTATCTGATGGCCTCCAGTCCTGGCTCCCATGCTCAGAAGTTCTATGTTTGTCCCATCCACGTGGGGCTCAGAGACACTACTCCGTCCTCCCAGAACCCAGCCTCCCCACTCTGTTTTTCACTTGGCTACACTCCAACAGAGCTCTGAAAACCCACCGGGGCAGGCATATGCCCCCACTCCCCTGGGCTTGTGCTCACATTGCCCCCAGCCTGGAAGAACCTCCCAGCACGCCTCCACCCCTGACCTCCCCCACCTTCTGCACCTGCCACATCTCCCAGAGTGATCCTTGGTTTCCCAGTGAAGGGCTCTGCACTTCGTGAAGTGGCACAATCTCCCCGCTAGGTGGCGATCCATCCACTTTTTTGAATAGCTATACCACACTAGGAGGTGGAACCTTACGAAAGCACTGCTTTTTAGGTAGAATAACAATTTAACTTGCTTCAATTTGCATCTTACTATGACCTGCACCAGAGTTCATTGCAAATACAACTCAGATATTAGGTGGAATCATCCCGCTCCTGTCTGGATTGAAAGTCACTCCACTCTCCCATTCCACATCCTTTAGAAAGCCTAATGCCTCCTTCCCCCGCTAGGTCCAATACATCTCAGTATTCTCTGGAGAGGAGTGAGTAATACATCGTCATTGGTAGGGCGCCTGGGTGGCTTAGTCAATTAAGCAAATTAAGCATCTGCCTTTAGCTCAGGTCTTGGTCTCAGGATCCTGGGAATGAGCCCAGCATCGAGTCTGCTTCTCCTTCTTCCGCCACTCCCCTTGCTCGTTCTCTCTCTCAAATAAATAAAATCTTTTTAAAAATAACGTTGTTATTGGTATCATAGGCTACATTTCTGTCTCCCATAGATTCCTGATCTGGGCTGCTGTCCGTCATGGTTTTGCATCCACCACCTTCTGCCCCAAGGAACCAGTAACACAGGCTTACCATAGATCACACAAATTTTATGGAAGCTAAATCACATTTGCCAAACTTATCCTTAAAGGCCCTTTTGGTCACAGGCTGAACCACAGGACCGTCCACTCCCTCCAGATATGTCAACTCCTCTCTCCTTTCTGTCTCATCTTCAGGATTTCCTCCATCCCTACCCACCCCCCCAGCCCCCCACACGCATGTGCACACACAGACATTTCCTCCATCCCTACGCATGTGCACACACAGACATTTCCTCCATCCCTACCCACCCCCTACCCCACACACGCGCGCGCGCGCACACACACACACACACACACACACACACACACACACACACGCCACACACCCTGGTTCCAAATTCCTTTCCTTCTAGGATGCAGAGGGATGCCACATACACTTCTGTTTGCAGTCAAATGTTTGATATGACTGAATAAAACCCTGCGTCATGCCCAACACTTCTAAGGAACCCCTAATGCATTAATCACTCCAAACTGTAAGAATTTAAATCTAGTCACTACTATCTCTTGAAGGGGCAATAAAAATGCACACAAGATGTTTTCAAGGTTTGCTGGGCAATGGAATTAAGACCATCTAAGAGAAGCATTACATACTTATACATTGATTTGTTCACCATCTGATAAGTTTTGAAGGAATAACTTATTCATTCTTACCTTCTCCTTCAGACTCTCCTGGGCGCCCGACAGGATGCTCACAAAGCCTTCCAAAGAGCTCAAGAACTCCTGCCGAATGCTGGATGCTTCCTGAAGGCCCTTGAGCTCACCCCAGCCATGGCTCGTGGCCTTGAGAGCGGGAATGAAGATATCTGACAGCAAACGCCTCATGCTATTGAGCAGGCCCCCATCTGCGGTGTCTAACATATTAAAGCTCACCTCCTGGAAAACAGTTAGGAGATCCTCTACTGTCAAAATTACGTGCAATGGCAACATAGCTACTGAGTCATTTCTGAGTGCTGTTCATTCATCAACTATCCTGTAGAAGTAAATGAAGACGAACCAAATGAGAGGAGCAAAAGCCATGAGCTGGCTATAGCAAGAGTCGGTCACCATTGCCTGCATTTCAGCAGACGCTCAAAAGCAGACAGGGGAGTGGGAAAGCTTTCTAGTGGTGAAAAGGGACAGCTTCAGGTGTGGGGGAGCTGGAGGCAGCTCCAAGAAGCAGGGCATCCTGTGTGATTGGTGAGGGGTGCATATTTGGCTTTCTCTGGTCGGCCCCAAGGAAGTATGCTGGGAGTATGGACAGAGTGAAGGAGGCTGACAGTCATGAACAAGGTTGACAGTCCTGAACGAGGTCCTGACCATGCGGGCCAATCGTTTCAGCGATTATTGCTGAGTTTCCTTGCCGGCTTCCTGCAAGTCTCACACTGCAGGCTGGCTACCCGGGGTGTTTCATAGAGAAGGGGCTTGGCTTTCTGGGCAGGTTCCTGCCAGTTGTAGGTCAAAATTCTGTTTTACATGGTCTGACCTTGATCTGTCTGTAGGTTCAGTCTCTATGTCCAGGAAATTACTTTTTCAATACCCTGGTTAAGATATAAGCTTTATATACTTACCTGGCAGGGGAGATACCATGATCACGAAGATATAAGCTTTATACTATTCTAAGTTGCAATCCTCAAAATAAAAGCATGAACTAAACAGAACCAGTTTATTTGCTTCAAGCAGATAATGCACCCACTGAGGGCAGAGGAGATTTACATGTTACTTTGCAGAAAAAATAAAATTACATATCCATCATTGTAAATCTTACTTTAAATGTATGAAATTTGCCATTAAGTAAGTAATGTATGGGGAATTATGTTTAAAAGGCAAGACTTCATGTTTTACACACACATACACACATGCATGCACATGCATACATACAATATTTTATCAGTTTTTGTTAATAAACTGAATATTAGGTCCTCTGACTCAACAGATTTAAAGGAAATGAGCTCTGTGAACGCTTTTAGAAATGAGCTCTTTGCTGTGAACGCTTTTAGAAATACTTCTTTGGAAGTAGTTTTAGATAACCTGATGAACAGAGTGGTTACCTCTATAGCGAGGGATTTTTTTTGTAGAATTTATGTGATTTTTGGCAATTTGGGGTAAAGGACTGCTCTTTCCCCTTACCCGATGGATGTTCTCAGGGGTGATGGCTCTGGAAGGGTCAGTCCTGATGAAGAACACACATACTCCGGTAAGAGCAACATCTTTTCCCTCAGTCACAAACACCTTAGGCTTTTTAATCTTCTCAGGAAGGGGATTTACTCCCCCTGGAGAGCCAAGCTGTCCTACAAGGGCAGAAGAACTTTAGTTTCACCAATACTATAAAGGGGTGAGAGAGGAGACAGCATCTATTGCTCGTATTCTGTCAGCTCCCTTGCTGAGTACATTGTCTACATTATTGAAGTCACTACAACCTTTAAAGGCAGCTGTGACCTGCCTCCAAGTCACAGCCAACAGGTGGCAGAGTCAAAACCAGCTCTGACTATAAATTCCAGACCCCTGCTGTCCCCTCAGCATGGCGCTAGAGTCAGGACACCGCTGAGCCAGGAGAGCATGGTGATGAATGGTGTGAGCTCTAGGGCCAGACTCCCAAGGCTTGAGTCTCAGCTTGCACTTCCCGGCCATGTGACCTTGGGCAAGTTACTTAATCTTTCTGTGCCTTGGTTTTCTCATCTGAAAAATGCAAATAATAATACTAGGTCCAAGCATCTGGAGTTGTTGTGAGGATTAAAGGAGTTAATACATGTGAAGACCTTAGAAAAGCACATAAAAATCGTCGCTTGCTAAGCATTCTCATTATTGTTATTTGAAAATACATTTTTGGTCATCTAAGCATGCAACTCATTGAGGGGATCATTTAAGTAAGCAGAGCTCAACCACTGTGCTCTGATCTGCCCACGAAAGTTTTAGTTCTCCGAGTAAATGGGTAGCTCAAGCAAGTGCCAAGGGAGAAATCTGGGGAAGGACATGGACTGGAAGTTGAATCCCAAAACCCTGGGATTAGAACCTCTTGGAGAGGCATGCCTGGGTGGCTCAGTCGTTAAGCATCTGCCTTCGGCTCAGGTCATGATCCCAGGGTCCTGGGATCGAGTCCCGCATCGGGCTCCCTGTTCAGCAGGGAGCCTGCTTCTCCCTCTCCCACTCCCCCTGCCTGTGTTCCCTCTCTCGCTGTGTCTCTCTGTCAAATAAATAAATAAAATCTTTAAATAAAAAAAAAAGAACCCCTTGGAGGAACCCTCTTATAGGCTCCTGCCACAGTGCTGGGCCCACAGTGCTGGGTTAGGGACTTGGACTGGGGTTTTGACAGCGAACGTGTCCAATAGATAACAAGCAGATAGCTCTCATCTGGAGGACAACACATCGCCATGGGACGTGCAGCCACCAGTGCTCATCTCTGGGGAATCCACCTAGGGCCCACAAGAGCAAAGACCCTGAGAATCAAGGCCGGCCAACTGTGACAATGACAGTGTCAGTCAAGTCAAAGCTCTCCACCACCTCTCCCCCTCTTTCCCTGCCCTACTTCAAGCCGGACACAGTCAGCAACTGTGGTTAACACAATGCGGACAGGAGCTTCTGGAAGGATAAGTTGAACAGAGGAGGACCATATGCTTCTCTCCTACAGCAAATACTGGCCTTCTGAGGTCCCTGCTGGGAAGAAGGAAGGGGGAAGACCAGGAGTGAAGAATATTTAACTTCAGATCAATTAATTTTGATCAATTGGATAATTTTTTTAGTTTCTGAATTGAGATAGTACTTATAATGTAAAGCAACTATAGGAATTTTTCTTACCCAAGAATATCCAGAAAAGTCATGGAATGGTCTGAATTTTAATCCAAGGTCAAAAGATTAAAGCCAGTCCCACTGAAAAGGTTTAGAGGGAGAGTAGAAAACAAAAATAAACTTGCATTGTGTCTACATCCCATGAACCCTTCTCGTCAATGTCAGATTTACACACAAAGGCTTACTTCACCCAGCGCACATTTCATGGATGAACTCAACATTTCATCTGACTTTATGTTTTGCAATCTGGGATAGAATTAGAAATTTCTGTATTATTTCGATTTTTCACTCAAAGTATAATGAACTTTCTTTTTTTTTTTTTAAAGATTTTATTTCTTTATTTGACACAGAGAGAGAGTACAAGACCACAAAATATCAGATGAATAATTCTAGAAAAATGCCAGTCACTTAGAGTATGCATGCATAATTTTCTGTTTTTAAACAAAAAAGCATTAGCCATACTATATGCCAACAGCAATAACTATTTTCCCTTTTCTTCAAAAAAGTAAAAAAGAATGAATATAATATTTTAATATAATCGTAATATTTTTGTTTCTATCCCTAGTTTGGCTTTAAAATTATATGAATCCACATAAAAGTAGAATGGGATATGCCAGTTGAATCCACACAAAGATTTGCAAATTTTTCTTAAGTGAAAATAACTAAACCTGTCATTCTATATTACTCGTTTGAATCATCGTCAGTAGAAAATAAACATAATGTGGTATTTAACTAGAAAATTCATTATGCTCATTGGCAACAATTCCTATGTTAAAAATAAATGGTGTCTATATAGAAAAGAAGCAGATGCCCATAAAAAGTTCTAGAACATAACTGCATAGAATGAACTAGCATGGAAGGACAAGAAGTCTCAAAATGTAAAGTACTTTATTATTCCTCAATTACCAGCACAGCCTGAAACGGGAGACAAAATATCTCAAGTAAAGTTAGAACAACCAGGCTAGATACCCATCATTATCTGTCCCCCTCTCCTTGAGCGGAAAATGGAAACTGGGCCTCACCTCACAGAGGCCCATTTTTCCCATCTGCCAAGATGGAAGCATAAGAGGCCCCGTCAGCTCTGAGGGTGTCCTTCTGCTTCACGCCATCCTCAGATGAACCTAGCAACACATTTGTGGGTTACATCACACCAAGTTTGGATACCTGTTTCTGTTACCTCCATGTCCTGATAATAAAATATAAGGTGACGAAGACCTCCAGCAGCGAAAAGCTGATCGATTCTTTCAATCTGCAAAAAAGAAAAGGCAAGGTCACAACTTCATGCTGAATTAGAAACCATATTTAAATCAGCAGTTGCTGTCATCTTTCTTTTTCAGATAACACTGCATCTAATGCAAACCATAGAGAAGGCATCATATTTTTTGCAACATAAAAAACAGTGAGAGAGTAAATGCCTCACCATAATAAAAATGTAATTCAATGAAGGAATTCAATTAATCATGAAAATATTTGCTACATATACACATTTGAAAAGAGATCGTCTCTCCATTTTTGCTAATTTCCAAAAGTGCTGAGCTCTTGAAAGCAGATAAATATAGAAGTGTTTTGTTTTCACTGAATTGCAGATCAGAAAGAGAGAACACACCTTTCAAAACCCAGTCTAATACACTAGAGACAATTAATATTAAATTGTAATAATCATTGAAAAGTGCCAGAAGAACACACATGATTATGGAACACTCCATCCAACAGCAGTCCAGAACATAGTCCATGAGCTTCACTGTACACCTAAAGGTCTGCCAACTGGCCTACTACCAATGGAAGCACTTTTTTCTAAGTCACTGGCACAGTTTTAGATTCATATTACAAGAAAAAGGATAAAATCTACATGTCCATTAAGATGGCTACTATCAAAAAAAAAAAAAACCCAGAAAATAAATGTTATCAAGGATGTGGAGAAATCGGAACCCTTGTACACTTTTGGTAAGAATGTAAAAATGGTAGAGTCACTATGGAAAACAGTATGGTGATTTCTCAAAATATTAACAGAATTATTCTATGATCCAGGAATTCCACTTCTGGGTATATACCCAAAAGAATCGAAAGCAGGATCTTGCAGAGATATTTGTATACCCATGCTCACCACGGCATTATCCACAATAGTCAAAAGACGGAAGCAACCCAACGGTTCATTAACAGATGAACGGATAAATAAAATGTGGCATAGACATATGATGGAATATTATTTAGCCTTAAAAATGAGGGAAATTCTGACACATGCTACAACATGGATGAATCTTGAGGACATTTTGCTAAATAAAATAAGCCAGTCACAAAAAGACAAATACTGTATGATTACACTTATATGAAGTATCTAAAGTAGTCAAATTCAGAGAGACAGAAAATAGAATAGTGGTTTTCAGGGGCTGGGGGGATGGGTTGTTTGATGATATCGAGTTTCAATTTCACAAGACAAAGAGTTCTGAAGATTGGTTACCCACAATGTGAACATATGTCACAGTACTGAACTGTAAACTTAAAAATGGTTAATGGGGCGCCATGGCTCAGTCGGTTAAGCGTCCGACTCTTGATTTCAGTTCAGGTCTTAATCTCAGTATTGTAGGATGTGGAGCCTACTTAAAAAAAAAAAAAAGGTTAAGATGGTAAATTTTACATTCTATGTCATTACCACAGTTTAAAATAAAATGTTTCCAAATGATAAACTCTAGCCTGAAAATTTAACTGTGGAAAAAATAAGACCCCTTCAACTTCCCCCATATTATAGACATAACTATTATATATATACATATAAGGAAGAGCAAGTTGCCCTGTTTCCTTCCTCACACTTCCTTGATTGAGAACGCTACAGGGCCGCGTGGGATCCCCTCCTTGAGATTAACTTTCAAGCCAAGAATGTGAAGGAGGTACTTCCAAGAGGCCAGTATTGAAACTCCTGCCCCTCTACGTTGCCTGTGAGCCCAAGCAAGGATGTTTTCTTTCAACCTCCAGGTTTTGACCTTCCTGGTCCTGAATATGACAAGGCAGTTTAACTCGGGCTTCCTACAGTTCCAAACTTTTACTCATTTATTCCACTTCCACGATCCCAAATGCAGACGTCTGAATTGGGAAGTGGGGCAGAGTTAAGCATTTCACATGTGGCACGATCTCCCTAAGACTAAATCCAGTAAGTGACTGTCTCCTTCTATGCCTCCATTTTGGAGGAATAAAATTATCTACCTCCTGGCATTATGAAAATTAAATGGGATAATAGATGAAAGTCACTTAGATGAGACTGATGCCCAGTAAATATTCAACAAATGTTAGCTGTGATGAGGAGGAAAAAGGGGAGGAAAAGGGCATTTCCTCAATCCCTGCTTGATCCATCCTGTAGTTGAGCCATTTTAGTGTTCACCACCCCTCATTGTTCCACTGACTCCTGGTGACCCCACCAGAATAACATGGCAGGAAGGAACAAAGCCAAGGGAGGGCTGGAGCCAGCTCATACTGACTGGTTCATGACAGGCAATTGATCACAGCTCTTTCCAGCTAAGCCTTTAGTAACATCACGTTGATAGTCTGGAATCAGCCATAATGGGAGTATTAACATCACAGAAATCAGCAAACACTCAAAATAGTGCCTCCCTCTACCCTCTTGCTCAAAGCTGGTTGTTAAACATTTATAAACATACCACTAAATAACATCATCAATAGTGTGACACCCCTATCAATAGAAAGGACTCACTCTCTCTATTTTTATGCCTAAAAAGACAAACAAACAAACAAACAAAACAACAACAAGAATTCAGCAAGCATCATAGCGCTCCTGATATGCCTTCCTTGGTGCTCAGGAAATTATATGCCCCCATATTTTGATCTTCCCTCTCCAAAATCAAATCACACCCCAGATTTTGGAAGGAAATCATGGCAGAAAATGGAAGTCAAGTTCAGGAACAAAAGAAACCAGATTCAGCTGCCAAACCAAAGTCAAAGCCAGGAAACTATGGCACAATTCAGTCACCCAGGTTAGAACGGGATAAAAAGCTGAGAGAAGACTCTATTCTCCAAACTCACGTTCCAAGATGGCTCCTGAACTCAGCTTCATTGGATTCAGAAACATGCAGACATTGCTGTCAGAACCACGGGACTTAAATAATTGTTATAAGTATCCCATTCAACATGAAGAGCTCGAGAGCCCTAAGGTCAATATGCCACCACCTGTACCATCAGAATGGAATCTTGCCCATGTTAGAACAGACACCCCCTCCACAGCCCAGCACAGATCCTGCCATAGGACTGGGTAAATAGACTCTCTGTGCCCTCCATAATCAAGTCAGTGAGAAATCAAATGCATCTCACCTGATTCCCCTCAAGAATGGCATCTTCCACTTCAGTTTTGTCCACGTCTACACAGGAAGCTACAATCGCAAATAAGTAGTCATGCCTACCATCCAAACATGCCCGTTTGGCTTCCTTCTCTTCCTTCAGTCTTTGCTGTAAGAAAGGAACAAAAATGTTACGTGACAACTGCTGTTCTCAAATGGATTCATTTTATAATAATTTCATGTGATTATCGCTTTTTCAAGTCTTGAGTATTCGGATAACAGACACCGTAATGGTACCAGTTTTTATGTACTATCTTCCATTTTTAGAAATCATATTATTCTATTATGAAAATAAGATGTGCTCATTGTTTTTAAAATTGTATAATACAGAGAAGCTAAAGGGAAAAAAGAAAAAGAAAAATCATCTGTCATCCAGAAATTATTACTGCAGTTATTTTGTCCTAAATCTTTACAGATTTATTTGTATGCATATATAAACATTCAATAGGCACACAAAAAAAGAGATTCCCATTTTTTGTAAACATTCCCTAAGCCTTTAAACCAATTTTCTCCTACATTATCTCCTACCTTTATTGTTTGTCTACAGACTCCTATCAGGTCTTGAAATTGATTTCTGAATACCATTGCTTACCTTTAAACTGATTGTTGATCATAATACGAAGGCATGTTCAATATAACCAGTGTGGGCAGTTTGAAGCATATCCTTCCATACGCACTATGCTCATACAAACATATGCAAATGTATACACACATCTCTATATTATACTACAAAATTTTTTATGCATCTTCCCTTAATAATATACCACAGACCTTTTTCTACTTTAATATAGGCTATTCCTATCTGTGTGACAGCTGCAAAATATTCAACAATATGGATACACCAGTTAGGATATCCTTAGTAACTAATTGTGTTTGCAGCTGCAGCATCCCACAGCTCTTTGGCAATATGACCATGCCATGAACGTCCCCTCCTCTTGAATTTGGCTGGCCCCATGACCAGTCTTCACCAAAAGAACATGCGGAAAAGTAAGACTACAAACCTGTCTAAGCTAATCCTAAGGAGATCTTCAGTTTCTGCCTTTGTGCTTGGGAATGCCCCCTGGGAACCCAGCTACCATGCTGTGAGAAGTCCAAGCCACATGGGGAGACCACATGGAAGAAAAATGAAGGTGTTCTGGTCAACAGCCCCAGCCAAACTAGCCGACACACCAGAACCAACTTTTCTCCATGTGAGTAAGCTATCTTGGACATTCCAACCTAGTCAAGCCTACAGATGACTGCAACCCAACCCAAGGCCACGTGAAGCAGAACCACCACCCCCAGTTGTGCCCAATCACCCACATCCGCAAGAGAGATGATAATAGATCATGTTTGCTGCTGTGAGCCATTATGTTCTGGTGTAGTTTGTTATGCAGCAGCAGATAACAGAGTAATCCTTGTAGAATAATTTCATTGATTGGACAGAAAGCAAATAGATGTATGCTTGAGAAAAGAGAAATACAAAGATATTGAATATAAACTATTCTTTCCAGAAACTTGACTATAAAGGAAAGAGGCATGGTACTAGTAGATAGAGGGGAATTTATAATCAAGAAAAAATTTTGGGGGGGTACCTTCCTGGGTGGTTCTGTTGGTTAAGAGTCCAACTCTTGATTTCAGCTCAGGTCATGATCTCAGGGTCATGAAATGGAGCCTCCTGTCGGGCTCCGAGGTGGGTGTGGAGCCTGCTTAAGATTCTCTTGCTCTCCTTCTGCCTCTGTCCCTCCCCATCCCCTCCCCCTGCCATTTGCAGGCACACTCTTTCTCTCTCTCAAAAAAAAAGAAAAAGAAAGAATTTTTAAGACACAAAAAGAACTTAAAAACAGTGACGAGAAAAAGTTGGGGATTTCAGAGGGATTGAAAGGCCATCCCTGGACCCAGAACCTGAAGGGACTGCTTGAAAGAAGAATTGGGGGTGGAGGGAGGGATTAAGGTTTAAAAAAATAATAACAAACAATATACCTATTTTCTTGCCATTTCTCCCTAGAGGAACGGACACAGGTCCTGACACAAAGTATACATTCCATAAACATCAAATAGAAGTAAATCTTAATCTCTTTTTAAATGTGGCTAAAACAAGGACAATGTCCTGTTGTTTCGACTATTTTCTTCCTTCTTGGCAGGGAGGAATAAAATGCTTTTCAAAGTGAACGCGCAGGGTTTGTACTAAATGGCTTCAGCAGCTTGAGAACATGGTGGGCAACCAGGGGAGCCAGGAATCGGACATCAAAACAAGATGGCCAATGCTGGGTAGCAACAAAGAAAGAAAAGAACCAGAGAACCAGAAGAGTCCGAATGTGAAGCAACTGAAGGCTCCCGAAGAATAGAGAAACTGAAATAAGACTCTACCATGGCAACACATTCTCTGTGGCCTGATTTTATAAGACTCCAAAGGAAAAAAAAAAAATTACATATATTCTAGTGGAGGAAAGGAGAGATTGGTCCCTAAAACAGAACACTAATTATTCTATTTTTACTTAAGGATCACATAGGAAGAAAAATTCCAAAGAAGTGTCATGTGTACAAAGCAAATTATCAATGTGTTTTTAAAGTAAATGTTTTCAGAGCTATGCTAAAAAGCATGTTAAGCAACAAGTATGTTCTTGCATAAACTGCTTGTTGTATCTCTAAAGACAAGTAATATGAAGCAAACCCCCGGAGCCATGTAGAGGAAAGACCACATGTTTGTCCATCTCAACTCTCACTGCCGTATCCACGTACTAAAGTATCCTGGTACAATGAGGGAATTGGTTTTTTTACTATCACAAGAAGTCAGTAATGTCAAACAAGTATTTAGTGACCAGATCGGAGCACCGCCAGCCCATACACTTAAGCCTGCAGCTTTCTGGCCACTAGGAAATGGCAGCAACCAGCAGTCAGTGACCAGCTGTCTGGAGGTGGCTGTCCTGTCGGCCTCCATGTTTCAACATGGAGGACTTGGAGTGGGAGGGTGGAGTGGGATGAAAACAGCAATAGGTGGACCGTGGAATATTTTTTTAAGAGTCACATTAAAATTGTTTTGTGTTGCATGAGCAATGGATGGGGGTGGGGAGGTGCTGGGAAACCCATCTGATGTCCAAAGAAACCTGGAAAGTAGTCAAACATGTCTGCGATTTGGTGACAAGGAAGAAAAGGGTAGCTAATGTGCTAGCTCAGAGAGCTCCTGTGGACCAATGAGCCCTGGGTGTCAGAGGGTCCCGGGTTCCGGTCCCGGCTCTGCCACTTGCATCTACCGGTCAACCTCTCCAGACTTCCATTTCTGTAAATCCAGACGCCAAGCATTAGACGAGCTGACAGCCAAGTGCCATTGCTTCTCCACTGCTGGAGCTCCTTCTCATTGGATCAAAAGTTAACACGGAAAAGAGACATGAGATTTTAAAATACGAACTGCAACAAAGACCCAAAGCGTGTGCTTTCATAATAAAGCCCTGTGACGTTTTCTCATGACAAACCTACCCATTCCATCTTTTTAATATACTAACTTTTGCCTTTGACTCTACAGTTAAGCACAAGTCTGCATGCCTGTATACAGACCACAAACATTTCATTTTAACTCCAGGTTGACAATCCCCAACTCTATGAAAGACCTTACTCTCATCTGTAAAATGAAGATACAGGTCCAAACCTGAAAGGTAATTGTGAAGATTAAATTGGGAGCAGTCTTGAGATAATACTAAGTCAACCAGCGCTTGAATTAAAATGGCATGACCAAGGCATTGACCCTGGACATCAAAATTCGGGAGGAACAAAACTTTTCAATAATGTTTTAATTGTACAAATGTTTAAACTCCCTCCACCCTTAGAAAGCCCAGCCCCGTTGGCAGGTCTGTCTCAGACCCAGGTCTACCCCACTGACATCACTGGCAGCTGGAAGTGAATGTCAGGTCTAGGAGCCCCTTCGTGGCTGAGCAGGGACACCCTTGTCCCCAACCCTCCTGACGGTGTCAGAGTACATTCTGCTGTTTGCCCAGGTGACAGTCCTATAACTATAGCTCTACTAGTCATCACTCACTCACTTCAGTTAGGTTTCATTGTCACAAAAGCCCCACGAAGCAGACATTACTATCTCTACACAAAGAAATGGAGACTATGGACCATGAACAAGTTCCCAAGAGCACACAGCTCAGTAAGTGGCAGGACTGGGAAACCAAGCCCTGTTGTGTTTGCAGGGCCAGGCCAAGATATGGTTGTCCCAGGCAACCAAGAGTTTTGTGTCCATTCAAATTGATATTCCATAAACATTGTTTCTTTAAATTTCCACCCGAGGATTATCTAGGGCACTCTTGGGGGGCTCCCCATATACATTGCATGGGTTATAGAAGGAGCTGTGTGTGTGTGTGTGTGTGTGTGTGTGTGTGTGTGTGTGTGTGTGTGTGTGTGGAAACTGGGGTTAACGGGCGCCATGTTCTTAGTTACACCAGAGACATTTTAGTGCTAGTCCATACTAGCATGCCCTGAGTCCAGCTGGCATGCCCTGAGTCCAGCTCTCTCATCGCACTCTTGTGTCTCAGCAAATGGTAACCTTCCATCCTCAACTCCTAAAAGTGCCTAGAAGGTGGGCTCCCTGCTTGGGCAGCCAGTAGGCTGGACTCCATGCTTTTCCCAGTGTTGCCGCTTTTGCCTGAACAACTTCACTTTTATCTATATCATATTGTACACTCCAGGTCTTCATTGGACGCCTTTGCACAGTGAAGTGTATGGGGCACGGAATGGGTTCTGCAGCCAAAAAAATATTTGTTTAAAAAAAAAAGTTTTTCCAGGTGACATGATTAGCCTTGTTGCAGGTCTGAATGTGAGAAAAAGAAAGAGATCTGTTTTGCTGACAGTCGGTTGCATATCTTTGAATGAATGTATTTCTATTTTCTTGATCTGGGCGTTTTGTTCTTTTATGTGTACAGATGCATACAGCAATGTAACAAACATGGTAGAGGAGAGTGTAATCTAGATTAAAATCCTCACTGGAGATAACTGTAAATAAAGTGAGTCCATGAATTACAGGTGAAACTCCTTATCTTAAATCACCAAAGTAAGTACCTCTGAGACTGATTCTGCTTTGGCTCGCAATATCAATCTCAAGTCCACAGATAATTAATCACTTGATGAAGCATAGTACCAAAGAGGCCAAGGACATGGGTTTGATCATCTGAGGCCAGTTAGCTGCACTTTATATCATCTTCCCCAACTGTGGATGAATCAGGCAAATCCATGAGCAGAAAAAGAAATTACTCAAAGCGTATGCCCAGCTGAAATGCCTCATTATCGGTAATCTGCCACGTGTATAACCTGCTCCTCCTTATCTCTTGAGGGTTAAAATAAAATAAATATCAACTAAATCTCATCATTCCCGCAAGAGCATCAGCTCCGCACAGAGGGATGTTTTCTATTTTAATTTTTGCAATATCCCCAGTGCCTACAACAGTCCCTGGCACATAGTAGAGCCTCAATTGATATCTAATGAGTGGATAAATTAACCAGATTAATCATTTACAAGCCACTCTCAAGTAATTAAGGGCTGGAACACATTATTCTAGTGCAGTCTGCGCCCATGATTGCAGGCTCGGAATTCAGCCAATAAGCTCCTAGGTCTTCAATACTGTCGTGTCTCGAGCATAAACCACTGCACAAAATCCTGCCACGAATGTGGATTATAGCTCTCCTTCAATTTACGGCAAATATAACTGAGATTACTTCGCCTATATCCTACTTCACTGGGTTGATTGACGAAAATGGAGGGAAGTGGTTCTCCTGCTCACTTCCATGTAGAGACCTCTCTACAAAGTCAACCCACTTCCCACGTCTTCCAACAAATTTCTCTGGAAGAGGAAGCCTTCCTCTTTTCCAGCATTTTCATTTTGACCCACCGGGCCCCATTTCCCCTGGGAGTGGCCGTTGTGTGATGCCTCCTAGAGCATCCAAACCTGATCTTTAACTGGCTGGGAGACTCACAGCCCAGCCACTCTCCACTCCTAACTGTGCTTTTCACATTCTGCCTTCTCTTAGCCCCTTCCTCTCGTTTCCCCTGGTGAAGGGCCACACGCAGAGGAAGCGCACGGCACCTCCTTCCCACATGAAGAGCACTCCAGCAAAGTGGTTTCTGAAAGGAAAAGACACTCCACAATGGCTAATCCCACTCACAGCAGGTGCTACAGTGAAGTCCTCCTTTATACAATGAGAGCTGCGCTCCCCTCCGTAGCAAAGAGACAGCACTTAAACGGAGAAGATCCCATCAACCTTCTTGTCCTAAAAGTAAGTTCTGGAATCTCGTCTATTTTCGCTGGAGTTCTCAGGACCCCCAAATCTCCCCATTTACTCACTCCCTTACCTGTCATTCTTTCTAGGCCACTGAAAGATCCCCTATTTACCTTTTACAATAAGTGGATTTTTCACCCAAATCGATCCAAAACCTGTTGGAGGGATGTCCCCATCACCACGACCTGCTGGAGGGATGTCCCCATCGCCACAACCTTCTCTGCCCCCAACATTCCATCATCCACATTCTAACTTACAGTCTGTTTTCTGCACACCAAATTTTGAGGTCTGATCACAGGTCCTTAGTGGGCCTGCACATGGCTACATAGTCTATCTTCCACCCACACCACAGTGGAAATCAGGAGTAACTCTCTTGTGGAATTCCAAGAGTTCCCTCTGGCCGCAGGGGCCATATAATTCAAGTAGCCATATAATTTCACCCACAAGCCAAAATACATAGGATGCCACCGTTCACATTACCTATGGCACAGGAACGAAATTCAAAAATTCCCTTATTCATCACAATAAACCAGAGTACTTAAAGATGGCTGCTCATTAGAATCATGGGGAGTTTTAAAATACTGATGCCTACCTCTACCCCAAAACTCTAATTTATCTTGTTCCAAGGGGGCCCTGAGCACTGGTATTTCTCAGGCAATTCTAACCTACAACACCGCTCCAAAGGAAATCATTTTATGAATTGATCGTGATTGAGGAGTGCAACCAGGTTCTCACTTGAGGTAGGAACTTAACAGAGAAAGTCCAAGGGCATAAATTTGGGATCACTCCAACTCGAGACCTCTTTTTTCCTTCTCATTACTGGCATGATGCCAACACTGACCATTAGCACTAGTTTCAGCTCCAAATTTCATGAGGCCCAGAAGTGTTCCCACCTGCCCAGCCATGAAATACAGCACCACCTGGCACAAAGTAGGCATTCGACAGATATTTGTGGCATGGATGGATTTTGCACTTAGCCGCACTTTCCCAGGGTCTAGCTATGGCATGATGATGATGTGGGCATCTTGAGCATTAACTCATTCAGGCTCAGGAATACGCACCTAAGCATTAACAAGTAGTACGTATTCCCTCCTCACTCCCCAGCTGAATCCTAGAGCCATTCACCTCCCCGAGCTGCAAGAGGATTGTTTTCACATTGTATACTCGATTGTATGTGTGAAATATGTTCACCGGCCAAACATGCCTGGGCCTGATGAACAGAGGACACTGAGACCTGTTTGGCTGTTTTGCCAGAGGATAACAAAACACACGCCCTTTAAACCTTCAAAAAGATATCTGAGAGCAAAGGTTCTTTTCTGCCTTGGTTTCTACCCACACATTCCCAAGGAACAATGGTGGCCCCACCTGCAGAGTTTCTCAGCAGGGGAAGGCACTGTGCCTCCCCCAAGGGGCCTGCCCCTTCTCTTCCCCCACAGTCTCTATGCCCCCCCCGAGAATCACTATTTAGAGAAGCCTAGCAATCTGAAATTCGATGAGCAACAATATTCCCTAGCACAAGTGCATACAGGGCAGAACATGAGCAATACACACCCCTGCGGATAGGAGAGAACTATTCACCATTTTAAAACCCGCTTTGCTATTAGGTGAATTTAAGTCAAGAGGACCGTCACAAACCTTTCGAGTTTTCTTCTAAAAGTCAACAAAGTCAACCAGCAAAATTACATATTTCGGTTTAATTTTAGAGAAGGAAAGAAAACAGAATCCCTAAGTCTGGAACTCATGTCAACTGTACACTTTTAAGCTCATACTAAGCTCTGTTCACCTATGAGAAAAGCGGAAAGAAGGCAGACATATCTGGGCCATATTTTTGTAAATAAGTGAGTGAATATATACAGAATTATTTCAGGTTTTTTCATGGAAAGCATTTGTGTTTATTATACAACAGAAAGGATGTACGGCTTCACTTTTCTAAACTGAGGAGCTTATGGTACTTTTGGTTATTTATATTATAAGATAGCATCATTGTAGTAATACCTTCAGACCAAGGTTCTGGACATAGAGATTTATAGTTTTTATGTTAAGGAGCTTTGGAATCCTGGTCATTGATTATTTTAGGTCACAAAGTTATAATTTAATAAATTGTCATACCAGTGCACTATATAGAAAACGTGTAATTATTTACACACTACACTGCAACCTTATTGAGGTAATTCTGTTAATCTCATTCTTCAGTGGGGAGAACAGAACCAGCACCCAAAATATAGAAATAAAACCCCCCAAAAGCTTACTCCCAAACGGTAGCTCGTGCCAAAGAAGAACATAATTCATTAAACCATACATAGTCAAGATACAAAATCATCGAGTTTAATGTTTTAGACTTGGTAGTAAGGTACAGGAAAAATATTCAGACACATGAGAAGTTTAATTCACTCACTTTATTAACTAAGCATAAAATTAAGGCCTATCAGTGCCAGGCTCTGTGCTAGGGCAAGACTATCTAAACCTGGAAAGCCCATCACCCCTGTCCTCCGGGAACTCACAATCTAGTAAGGGAAGGGGATATGTAGACAAATGTCACTTCCCTGCAGCAATAGGACAAGAGTGCTAGCAGATGCAGAAGCAAAGTGCTAGGAGGGCTTCTCAGAGGAGGTGCTGCTGGCATTTGGTCTTAAAGAATGAGTGTTTGCAGGCAAACAAGTTCCAGAACTCAGCTGGAAGATGTTGACCTTGGAAAGGATGCATCAGAATGGTGGGGCTGGGGAAGTGGAGGGTGGCTGGTGGCGGAGTGCTGAGCAATGCAGAGACTGCATCCCTGCTGTTTGGTGGTGAAAGAGCAGGTTGCAAGGCTGGCCAGAATCATCTGGGCTTGCTGGGGATGCACAGCAGACACAGAGATCCCGCCCTGAGGAAGCACGGGGTTAATGTTGAGAACAGAGTCCTAGAGCAACCTCCACTTTTCTCCCGACATCCGACATCCATTGGCAGGAAGAGGTTCCAAATCCCTCTCTGCATCTGCATAAGAAACGCCCCCCCCCCCCTCCGCCCCGGGCTGAGCCCTTTGCTCAGGGAAGTTCATTTTTCAATGTGATTCCAAAGGCACATCCTTGCATCTCCCAGTTTGTAACCTCATGTCCAGGTCTACAGAAAAGGGGGAATGATTCCAAAGAGCCTCGAAAACTTGCCGCCTAGAATCTGCCTTGACTATCTCCGGTTACCAACAAAAACCTTCCAGGTCTGAAAGAATGCAAAGTCACCAACGCACCCTGAAGGCGTTTCTCCCCCTCAGACTGAGCACCGTCCCCAAAGACTCAGCATGCATCCCTCCAAGTAGTTTCTGTTGGGGCGGCAATGTGCACAAACGCCGGAAGATACGGTACCTTTTTTCTTTTTCTGTATTTGAAATATCAGCATGTAGCATTATGAACTACCCAAACATTAGTAAACAAACACGTTTCTCACAAATGAATCAGAACATGACTATGAGTTGTTTTTAGGTATTTTTCCACCCAGGTGTGAAATATGATCATCCAAGACCCCCTTGCAAGTTTACAGACAAGAGCTCCTTACCGTTAAAATGCGGGTGACGCTCTGCTTCCAGAGCTGTCTCCTACCAATCCGAAACATCACAGAAGTCTGTTCAGGGCATGCAGTGGTCAGAGCTCTTCCTGAATGATCCTCTAAGTGGGGGAGGCCTACTCCTCATCCAACAAGCTTTCAAGTGAAAACTTCTCTGAAGGACCAGAAATTCACCCTCACCTTCCCACCTTGCATGTACTAGTCACCATATGTACAGAATAAAAATTCCAAGAGCGCCTATCCTATTCAAGGCTTCCTTCTAGAGTCTCCCCCCTTGGGCGTCTCCTCTGTTCCAAAGCCTGTTGTTAGGGCAGTGCTGTTGACAGCCATACGGTTTAACCGTGCCTCTCGGGCGTGTTCCTCAGCCAATCAAAGCATCTGAACCGCTCGTTTACAACACTCCTGACGGTCCTTTAATTCTAGACGCTTCCCAACAGTAAGCTTGGAGTCAAGAGATATTTGAATAATTTCTTTGAACAGTGAGAAACTTTAGACGGGATCAAAATAGAAAGCAGAGAAAGCCACTCTGAATAAATGGCTCAAGTCAAGAAATTCAGGATTACTTTGCCTCAACAACTTTGTGTGCACGATTAACTGCCAGCTTTGTGACTAATTGTCACTAATTGTCACCAATTGTCAGATAGACTAATTGTGACCCAAAGGAGCCATTTTCTCCCCATAAAGAACAGAAGCCTATTTCATATGCAAATAGCAAATGATGTCCATAAATTACTTTTGCTCACCCAGTTGCACATACAAATAAACCGAGGTAATTTATTCTATGTCAGTAAACATCTTGATCATCCTTACTGGGAGGACAAGAATGGCAAACCACAGCCAGCGTGATCTGAGGAATCTAATACATACGGTTTCTCTCATCAAGATGAATAAAAAGCAGGACACTTAAGGATGGGCATGTTAAATCTAGGATTTAGACCCTGGAGTTCAAGTCTCGGGAACTCAAATCCCAAGGATAATCAGGAAACAGGGGACTCATCCAGCAAATATTCTGCTAATTAACCTTCTAAGACTGACAGGAAGGTGAAGACGCTAATTGGGTTTTAAAACACCTACTGCTAATTTGGAGGCTAGTCTGGTACCTGAACTTGGGAGATTCACCTGGTCAACGCTAACACCAACACTAGGGAGTGGCCTCCACACGTAGGGTTAATGCAAGAGACAAGACTCAGACCTGAATATAAGCAAAAAAATAGAGCATAGGAAGTCAGAGTTTGTTTATGGGACATTTTTGAAATCAACCTCTGGGTATTGGTGAGTGGCTGCTTCCTGTTCTAATTGTGAATGAGGATGGTATCTAGACTACAAGTCATTCTCCACCGCATGGTGTTAAAAGGTCACCAGCAAATAGCAGTATTTTCTCAGCCCCCTTGCTCAGCATCTTAGTATCAGTCCCAAGAATCCTCAGTCAACGCATGGCCTCTGGACAGAGGTTACACTTCATTATATGTCTGCTTATCTTTCATTAGTCACATTACAGGGCGCTTCCCTAATGGTATGTCAGTCAGGCACCATCCTCGTTCCAGCAGCCCATTTACAACATTATCTCTTTGGGGAGAGTTACTTTCTGGAAAAATTTCCACAGATGGCTGATGGCATTCATTTTGTGTTTGGCAGGCGTAACCGTGGCTCTCTTGAGGCTTCATGGTAAACTGCAAAGTCTTCCAACCTCTTTGGCTGAATTTCAACCCCCCTTGGGCACAGCAGGGGCAGGTGTCTTAAGGGATCCCCTCAAATGAAGGAGGCTAACTGAGAATTGTCATTAGCAGCACAAAGAAGGCAAAGCACAAGACTGAATCTACATCTGACCATCTGCCCCCTCATTGTCGGCCTGAAATAAAATTGATTTCTGGTTGCTGGAGGAGAGTTGTCAAACATTACTTGGAGGAAGACTCAGGAGGGTTTCCGTATGAGTAGTTTCCACCAGGCAACAGTGGGCAAGACTCCTCCTACAGGAACTCCTAAGCCAGGGTCTCTCCGGTCCTATCTGGGTAAACAACGCACTCTTCCAGGCTGAGAATACTGGCCATAAATAAATCTGAAATCAGACATAATGAGAAAATAAGAGTGGACAATGGGCCTCACAGAGGCAGAAGATTTCATCCAGAAATCCAAGTACCTTCAGGCAAGGTTTAAAGTTCCACTTTCTTTCTTTCTTTCTTTCTTTCTTTCTTTCTTTCATTCATTCATTCATTCATTCATTCAACAATGTCTGTGAGTGCCTTATATGGGGCAAGGCAACAATACTACATATGAAGCAAAGAGCAGTTAATTAAAAAACACTTAATCAAACAGTAAAAAATTAATTATGACATGCATAATTATTTTATGGAACACTCAAAGAGAAAGATAAAATGCTGCCAATTAAACACAACCTCAATTTTAAGATGCATTCTGAAATCGAAGATGTTAAAATGTGAAATATGTACATCTCAGCATCAATGAAAAACCATCATTCCTGCCTTCGTTGAGGGAAGGTATTAAACAAATAACATAATGATAAATCTATAATTATAAATAAGATATAATTACAAATTGTGACACGTGCCTTAGAAAAAGCAAAGACGGTGCCAAGATTCACCTGGATCTGTATTCTGAGTTATGACCACGTTGTGCTCACATTCCTGGACTCTCCATCCCTGAATTATGGAGAGTCACCTACTTGGGGCCTTGCAGCCTTGTGTGTACAACCTATGCCGTGTGCTGATACAGAAAAGTGCAAGCACTGAGGTCAGATAGACCCGGATTTAAATCCCAGCTCGGTCCTCTTCCAGCAAGAGGGCATCAAAGCTTTTGTTTCCTAAATTGTGAAATAGAAAATAAGCCCACCTACCCATGAAACTTGTGATGATTTAATTCTACGTAAAATTCCTGGATCCTCACAGGCACCTCATAGATGAAAAATATAACTACATTTTTTAGTTGCAAAAAAAGCTAGAGCTACAATTAGTGATAACAGCAAGGTAGGGGAGAAATTCCCAAGGAATTGAAAGTAACCCACCAATTCCAGGCTAACGCTGCTTGGAAATTTTGGTCTTGATTTCTGAGTCGGTCCCAAGAAAGAAATGGATCCAAGTTTTATCAGTTACCATCGACACATTTTTCACTGATTTCCATCTCTAGGAATGTGTTACTGAGGCCAGCAGACCCAAACACATTCATCAGGTTAACGGCCTAAGGTAGCTGCCGTTGGTCAGCCACCTTCATGATGGAGTTGTCATTACCAGAGTTTGCAAACTCAGTTATCCCTCCGAGTGGCTTGACGGGGCCACAGCAGCACCTCGATGTGAATAAACCACTGGTGACACATTTGAGGAAGGAATGTATGTCCTGGCTATTTTCTGAAAATCTTCCACTGACACCTTCTGGGAAGATCAAGAAAACACCAGCATCACAACTTAAAGAGTAAGTGACTGCGGAGGGAAGGAATCCCAGAAGAGTCACACCCTGAATATGAAGAAGTTTTAGAAATTTCTTAGCCAATTCATTGCACTTTTTTTTGTATAGATGCACAAGAGGGATATATGGCTTGTTTGATCTGTGTTTAAATAAGTCTAAGAGAGCTTTTTCAATTAAATTAAAATTCTAGAAAAGCAATGCATCCTAGTTTAATTGACAGCTGTTTTCTCATCTTACTGGTGAATGAAACAGTGCTATGTCTTGTATGTGAAGATGACTTAGATCAGATGAAAAATGATGATCAAAGAAAACCTCTTGGAGAAGGTAGGATTTAAGTCAAGCCTTGTAGAAGAGTAAGATTCAAATTGGACGAGGTCGGGCATAACATGCGGAAAATATTAACGAAGAAAGCGTAGAGACTGGAATTCAAAGGAGAGCCTGTCTTGTGCTACAGTTGTGAGGAAACATGACTGATTTATCTCTGACAGGTATGTGGAGGCTGAACCGTGGGTGTCAACCTCAGGTGGATGGTCCTAGCAGGCATTAGGGAGTCACTGAAGAGTATATTGGTTAAAGTCCTATTTAGGAAGGTTATGCTAGTGTTGTATGCAGGAAGGACTGGGATGGCAAAAGACTGAAGTCAGCATCCTGGGCATGAGGAAATAAAGGATTTGATAGAGGGGGCAGAAGCAGGGGGTCACCCAAGCTACTCAAAAAGCAAACAAACAAGCTAAATAAAAAGAGGCAAGTCCTCTTGTGCCAGCCTCCATGTTGCTACCCCCAAGCTCTTTCTACATACAAATCCTGGTTGAAGAAGGAATGGGAAAAAACAGACAGATGGAACTTGACAGTCAGTGATGGAGGAAAGAAGACCCAGGTGTCAAAGATGGGTTCCATTTTATCAAGCTCGGGTAAAGGGAAAAATCATAACAACTCAAACAGGAATGGGGAAATCTGGAGAAAGAACATTTTGGAGACTAGATGACTAAAGAAATGTAAACAAAGCTCTCATTCTATACTTATCCTATGGGTCTTTTCATCTTGAAAACACAAACTCTGTATCCGCAAGAGCCAAACATCCAGTACTTTTTTCTTGGTTCTATCAGAATTTTAAAAATCACAATAGAAGAAAAAGACTCTTAATAAAAAGGAAAGAAAAATATATTCATTCAATAATCATTTGAGCTGCCTCCCCTCACAGGGAAATGATCTTAAGAGCTTTGAATGAAGTGGTATGGGTTGTTGGTTTTGCCCCAATTTCTATGCGTTGGAATTGCACAGCAAAAGCTAAGAAAGATGCATAGGTTTACTGAAAGCCTCATCTGCCAAAGTTCAAAAAGGACGAAGGGGGGAAAGGCAGGAAAAATCCCAAAGGAGGATTCAGAAAGCTGCTCCATTTAGAGTCAAGCATACACTAAATGGAACATCCAAGTTCTGCAGGCAGAGCCTGGAGGAAGAGGGGTGCTCTGTGCTAAATGCACCTTCCAGATGTTGTTCCTTCTACTACTACTCAAGTAGAAAGTGTAAGGATTAGGAACTTTGGGGACCAGAAGAGAGACATGCCAAAGGAAAGAGAATCTCAGGAACTTCTTTCTGCTTTTTCTTGCCTTTTCCTTGGTGACACTTCCACTTAGCTCCATAGAGGTAGTGTTGTCCTGGCTTGGGAAGCCACACTTCTGATCCTGACACCCACATGCTCCTTAGTTAACACTGATAAACCACCAGCCACACCGGCCACCGTTTCCCCATGAACAACATGAGGTAGGTGGCCAGATAATCTTGCAGGCACCATCCAGCTCCAAACAAAATGCATGGCCTAAGTGAGGCTCTGCCACTTGGACCTCATGCATACAGCATGCTTAAAGTTACCGGAATGTTCTCTTAATATGAAATCTTCATGTACAATCTTACCACAATCTCATACAAAACACTGGGAAAATTCTGATATCACAGGAATCATTTGAAATGATTTTGATCACTTTAACATCGCAGTGCTAGGACATCTTTGATAATATTGTTTTCCCCATAGGGATTTTTTTCCATTCTAGATGCCCAAAGCTTGAACAAATGATGCTCCCTGGACCATGATACTTGTTCCTTGTGTATAAATGCTGCAGTGTTTTAAAAAAATTCTTCTCCCAAACCTAAACCTAAGGCTCAGCAACTCTGAATGGATATACGGAAATCAAGTCTTAGGTGCATATCATAGAGTTCCTTATAGTAAGTCCTTCCAGCATTGGGCTTTTGGGATGGCTGCTTAGCATGGTTGTAACTGTTCATATTGAGCTTTTCCAGACCATATTGCCTAGCTTAGTTATACCAGTCAGTCCTTGTTTAGGACCAAAATTTCAGTATCATAT
Organism: Zalophus californianus; assembly: GCF_009762305.2. Lineage (NCBI taxonomy): Eukaryota > Metazoa > Chordata > Mammalia > Carnivora > Otariidae > Zalophus > Zalophus californianus. The sequence continues at coordinate 143,071,564 of NC_045599.1, read as the reverse complement.
CACATACAACTGAGAAAAATAATGCTTCTTTAATCAGATTCTGTTTATAGTTATAATCTAAATGATAATCAACAGCTTGGGAATGATCCTATGCCTTAACTACTCGTACTTTCAAAAATTCAAGGTCCAAGCAAATATAAGACCGGTATTAATTACAAAGATACAGAGAGAACCCTTACTAATGTGATAATTCTTGCTTTGTGCAAGCAGTAGACACAAATGATATTTACTGTTATATTACCTTTTAGTTGCTATCATTCCACATGGTCATCCGAAGGCACAAAGGCATGATTGGTTTTCCAAATATAAAACAACAAAAACTCCAACTCAGGGTCCTTCTTTTTTGGTTCTGATTTAGTTTACCAGGGTATTTATTTAGGAGAAAACTATATTTCATGACATTAGTCACTGCCCATACCAAGATTAGGTCTCTGGCATTGAAGGTGTCTAGGAGCAATAAATAATACTGAGAAATTCCCCAACTCACATCCACCTGCTCCTGCTGACTCCCAGCAAGAAGCACATACAATTCTGCAGGAGCTCATGACTACAGCTGCAGAAATGAGGCTCAGGGGCCCAGGGTCACCCTTTTGAGGGTATTTGTGCTTATTTTGGTTAAACAGGGAAAGAGAATGTAGAGTTACGTTCACCAGCAAACATAAAAAAACTCACTTAATACTGTACTCAGTTCCTCTTTTGCTTTTCTCTTGTGCCAAAATATTGTAACATGGCAACCTCAAAATCCTGTTCCTTTTCTATACAAATATTTAAAGAGAAAAGTGAATCAAATGTCATTCAGTGCAAAATCAAGTCCCAATATTAGAAACTATTAGTTGATTCACTCAAGAGCCATCTTCCAAAGGCAACGAAGAATAACTCCAGCCCAGAGCCTCAACCACTCTCCTGTCGGGAGCATGTTAATGACTGCCATGCAGAGGAACTTCCCAACTTATGATAGCTGGACTTTGCAAACCTGTTTACGATGATTTTATCATAAATATAAACCCATGAAAATAACCAAGACACATTTATAAATATGCTAAGCGGTGGTTAGCAGTCACGATCATGCCAAGGAATCTGGCAGTAACATGAGATGCACTGACTTGTAAGGCCGAAAAAACTTTGACTCCAAGAATGTGATCAGATATAGAAAATCCATGCAACTGAAACCAAGCAGTCATTTCCGGAAAGAATGGTTTGCCCCTCTTTGAAAAGCTTAAGGATAAACTTGGGGAGACATCAAAGGAAGATTTTCCAGCCAGAGCCTAGAATGATTTGATCACCTCGGAAAGAGAGCAGTTGATCAGAGTTCCGGGGGAAATTGAGATGCTTTGCTTCTGGTCACCCCTGACCACCACTGCAAACTCCTAGAGACCAGAGATGGAGTTGTCTTGTCGCAACTATATTTCTGGGTCTTCACACTGCTTCATTCAGGGAAGGAAGAACAGTCCATTTCTAACCTCACCCAGGAGCTAACTAGGTCTTTAAACCCCAAAACAACCCACAGTTACAAATAAGTTATACTGCTACCAACAAAGCAAAATTCATATTGCCAAGGAAAACAAAACTAACCCAACATATTCAACTGTTGCTGTATTCTACATTTCGTCTTTCTTAAAGACCATGACATAATTTACAATAAAGATCATTACTACCTATAGATTTCACAAGGCAAATTTCAAACACCGGTGTTTCTTTCCACAGCGAAAATGCTAAAATATCATTTCAGAGAGCAAACATAAAGTCTATTACTGCATATGTAAAGAATAAATTGATTTTTATTGCTAACAAAACTAAATTATATAAACACTCTGCAGACCAAACGTTCCTTCGAAGCTTCTATAAGGATGAGTTTCAATGCTTACTTCTTACCAAAACCAGCACCGCAACTTCCCTGACAGCAGAGATAAAAGGACACAATTAATATTAGGGTACACATACATTTCCTATCGTAAGTACATTTAACAATGCTTCATAATGCAACACCTAGTTTTTGCTTCTTAAAGAACCGCCAGCTTCCTGATTTTCTATTATTAACTCTTCCACGGAAAACTGTCAATACAGTTAATTATATAAATCAATTTCCACTGATTAAGGTGAATTTGATTTTCATGGGGATATAAACATACCAGGTATGAAAACACAAAGGCCAGGATAAGGCAAGATTTTTTTAAAACATAGCTCTCACCTGGTGATTTAGTATCTGACATGAAATTAATCTGAACAATTACTTTCTTGGGATTATTTTAACTTTCAAAAATTACACCATCAAAAACGTGGGAAGGTTCCTGTTTCAAAGAGAACCAAAGGTAACAAAGAAAGACCCTAAGGGGGGCGTCTGGGTGGCTCAGTCGTTAAGCGTCTGCCTTCAGCTCAGGTCATGATCCAGGGTCCTGGGATGGAGCCCCGCATCGAGCCCCACATCGAGCCCCGCATCAGACTCCCTGCTCCGTGGGAAACCTGCTTCTCCCTCTCCCACTCCCCCTGCTTGTGTTCCCTCTCTCGCTGTGTCTCTCTCTGTCAAATAAATAAAATCTTAAAAAAAAAAGAAAGAAAGAAAGACCCTAAGGTTCAAATCTGGTGGCATAATTCCTTTACTAGGTGGTGATTTAGGTGTGATTTAAGAAGTGTTATATATTTTAAGGAAATGTTTTAGTATAGTTCATTAATTTCACCAAAGTCAACCACCATTATATTTATTGAGCGTCTCTGATATGCCCAGCACAATGTTATTCGAGTACAAGATATGAAGAGTTTATAATCTAGCAAAAGAGATAAAACCATAATTAGTCAACAATACAGTACTAAATTGTAAGGACCTATCAAGGTATGTAAGAATCCAGGTGGCTATATACATGAGCCGATGTATATAAAATATACCTTTAATATGCAATAAGATTTAAAACTTAAGAAAATACTTTTCATAAAACTCAGTTTTGAAATTAGTTTAAATCAATTTTAAAAAGCTAGGAGCACTAGCACACAAAAAAGTAAAGGGAAAAATTAAAAAGCTAAATAAAGTCTGTACTATTTTCCTTTCATAACCTAAGAAAATAAGGGGAAATATGTTCCTGAGGGAAGTGTCCTGAAAGTGAGCTACAGCAGGCCAGGAAAAAAAATGCTTCCTCTCTGCTTTTTCACTTTTTTCCTTCCCCCTTCCCAAAGCAAAGGGTGAACATTTGAATCTACTGCGATGGAAAATTCTAGAACAGTGTCTCCCTGTTCGCTGCGAAGCACCCTGCAGCATTGTATCACTACTACTTCCTGAGCAAGTGGGGCCCCCCCACCTTCTACCTCCTGGTCTCCCTCATCCTCCCAGAACCTCCCATGGGCTTCGCTCTCCCTCCTTCCTTATGGGAAAGCCTGAAGGAAAATCATCTCCCAGCCAAATCGCACACAGTCTCCTTCGCATCATCACCAGTCTCCTTGCCATTCAGAACATCATTTTCCAAACAAATGAGGGCCGAACCATCAAGCCTGAGGCTAAGGCAGACTGAGGGAGCCCAGCGTGGTGAGTTGAGCGGGTTTCCCTGCCAAACAATGGAAGCAAGAAAACAGGAAGTGCCCCATTGCTTATCACATAACAAAAACAAAATGGGGAAAAACAAGAGTTGAAGCTGTTAATTCATTGAGTGATCTAGAGCAATAGGAGAAAATCTATTGCTTTTCTAATCCAGGAAATACACAAAGCTGAAAACAGCAGTCTCCTAAGAGAAAATGTTAAGGTAATTACCACAAAAAGAATGATGGCTGAAGGCAATTTTTCTCCAAACTGTTATCCCCATTTGGGAATTACATTTCTCTCGCTCTCTCTCTTTTTAAAGAAAATTAATGAAATGGAAAACATCTTTAAATCACAGCAATTTGTTCTGTGGAAAGTTTTCCAAATGGTAAGCATTCGCCTTGGAGTTCATTTTTCCCTAATTAGTTCTATCCAACTCTTGTACAGATTAAAGCTTGTGAACCTCAGTTCAAAACTCTTATTTAAATATTAAAATGTTATTCTAATATATATGGGAAAGCGAGACCTATATTTATTCTACTCTATAGGGGAAGAGAGGCCCTTGCCAATAGCGTGCAACACTGAAGAAAATGCTTCACACCACCTCCTGCCCTTCCCTACAAACACCAGCTGGTGCGAGGGTTCCAGGGGCCATCCACTCCTGCCAATGGTCTCCAAACAGACCTCCAGAATCTGTCCAAAACACACTCCCCTCCTTCTGTGCAGGTCAAGGTCCCATGCATGTGGCAAGAATCTGTTCCCATGTCCCTTCCTCTGTTAAGTTCTTCCAGAATCTCAGGAGTCCCTTCTCCGAAATTCTATTGCTCATTCCTTAAATCTAATCATTTCATCCTGAATAATTACATTTTAGAAATACAATTTGTACTAGGATTTTTTTTTAAACAAGAGCTTTGAATAACATGATTAGCACAGCATCTGACACATAATAGGTATTTATTAAATATATGTATCAAGGGATCATTTTTTAAATCACTTATTCCATAATAAACCAAAATGATATTTTTTGTTGAGTAATTTTTTTAACCTATTAAAAAATTTTATCCTATTTTCTAATCCTCTTGAAGGTTTCCTTTTTCACACCGTTTTTGTTCTCATTTTTGTTGTTGGTTTTCTATTTTAATTTGTTGACACAGGTGGTGATTGTGGTGTCTGGGGTGTGCAGTTCAAGGAACCATTGATGAGTGTGAAAGGCGAATTCCAATCCCTCCTATACATGCCACTTTGTCTGGTCTGTGCCATTAGTTGAATAAAGGACGTACACTTGCTTATTCTGCATTTCCATTTTCCTCTATTAGCCTAGACTGAAGCATGACGGATACACCATGATCAACTTTCACATTTTTTTCTTGCATTGGAATATACAATCTGGTGCTCTTCTTCATTATCATTTTACTGAGTGATTATCAAATGGGATAGAATTGCAGACTGGAATTTTGTGAACTGAATTATTCATACGAATGAATTTCAGTATACGGAGCATCAGCTTACCATTGCTCTGAGCGATCAGCTAAGTTTGACAAATATTTCCTTACAGGGGACTGTTGTTGCAATATTATTTGTAGTGTAGAATGTCAAAATGGTAAAGCTCTACTATTAATAATGGATCTACAGACTCATGAAAGGAGCACTGTGCCTGCAATCAACAAGCTTAGGTTTATCTGGCTTTTTTCTTTTCTTTCTAAAAAGAAATCCTCAGAATTCCAGTTACAAGACATAGCGCACTTCAATCTTATGCCCTATAAAATCTTACGTTCGGAGGTTAATAAAATGAGATTAATCCAGAGATACTACATGTTGAGTTCTTTTCTTTTTTCCTTTCAAACAAAATACGTTAAATGATGCACAGTCTGCACTATGGAAGAGAGAATCTGGAAACAACTTACTACTAATGGAGGTTAGCTGCCATCCAGTGGCTGCAAATAAAACTCACTTGCAAGAAGAGGAAAGGAAATGCAAAGGGGACCCATGTCTCAAGACTACAAGGCTACCAGTAATTTACTGGTTATTCCTGTCTCATATTTACAAAAAAAAAAAAAAAAAACCAGAATGATGGGGAAATTGTCGAATGCTTTAATGGAGAGAAGCCAAAGTCTCCTCTTCTGTAATTCTAAGCCATAAGAAACTTACCTTTACTTGTTTCCCTTTCAAAAATCCCTAATTTAGAAACTTTGTCTACCTGTATTATATGAATGAAACTAAATAATGAAATAATTATAAAAAATAAAATAGACCTGACTACATGAAAGATGGCACATCAGAGAGGCAAAAGATTTGTATATCAATCTCTAAAGAAGAAAAACACGAAATATATCCATAGAGTGATCCCAATATTGATAGTTACATAGCAAGTTCACTTTGAATGATTTTGATCATTTTCTGTTATGTAAAATGTATTATCATTCTCTCACTTAAACTCCTTAACCTATTCTAATATGAACATTTTTAAAATAGTTTTTTATTATTTTATTATAAAAATAGTGTACATTTATTGTGGAAAATAGAAAGTTAAATATGAGAAAGTAAAAATAAATGTCAACAAAATCTGAGCACTATTAACATATATTCTGCCAGTCTGTTTTCTATGAGAAATGTCCTGCCTCTCCCATCTCCCATTCTCTTAAAAAACTAAATTTACTTTATTTAGCCAATATACTTTTTCTTAACTTTTAGATTGGTTCTGATTTTTCACTATTATAAGTACTACAAAGAGGGCCACCTGGGTGGCTCAGTTGGTTAAGCATCTGCCTTCGGCTCAGGTCATGATCCCAGAGTCCTGGGATTGAGCCCCGCATCGGGCTCCCTGCTCGGCAGGAAGTCTGTTTCTCCCTCTCCCTCTGCCTGCCGCTCTGCCTACTTGTGCTCTCTCTCTCTCTCTCTGTCAAATAAATAAATTAAATTAAAAAGTACTACAAAGAATATCTCTGTATACAAATCCTTGTATAAATCTCTGCTTATTTATTTCAATAAATTATTAGAAAAAGTATTCCCTAAATATTATACCCTTTGGTTCCCATGAGAAATGTATTTATTTTATCTTTGCGTACATGATAGATGGGAAATGATAAGTCACTGCAATCCCACTGCTAGTATAACTTGCAAATATTTAGCAATAATGAGGCTGAACATTTTGTTGGACATTTGGTGGGGGGAGGGGGTGTGCGTATGTGAATTTCCAGTTCTTTTTTTTTTTTGAGATTTATTTATTTATTTGAGAGAGAGAGAGAACACGAGAGGGGGGAGGGTCAGAGGGAGAAGCAGACTCCCCGCCGAGCAGGGAGCCCGATGCGGGGCTCGATCCCAGGACTCCAGGATCACGACCTGAGCCGAAGGCAGTCGCTTAACCAAATGAGTCACCCAGGCGCCCCATGAATTTCCAGTTCTTATCCCTTCCTATTTTTCTCCTGGTAATTTTCGTTCTGTTGATTTGTAATTGCTCTTTCTAAGACTGGATAAAGATACAGCACACACACAGAAAATAAATAGCTGCTTCATTACTATCATAGAAAGTAGAATTAAAGACAAAGCCTTAAAGATTTGGACCAAAACAGACACTTCATTTTTATTAAAGGTATAATCCACTATGAGTATATAGTAGCTATGTGCTAAAAAAAAAACAGTATTAAGGGCGCCTGGGTGGCTCAGTTGGTTAAGCGACTGCCTTCGGCTCAGGTCATGATCCTGGAGTCCCGGGATCGAGTCCCACATCGGGTTCCCCGCTCAGCGAGGAGTCTGCTTCTCCCTCTGACCCTCTTCCCTCTTGTGCTCTCTATCTCTCATTCTCTCTCTTTCTCAAATAAATAAATAAAATCTTTAAAAAAAAAAACAGTATTAACATAAAATAAGCAAAGCCTGTTAGAAATACAGGCAATATTAACAGAAAAACAATAATAAAAGAATGTTCTAAACAATGTGTTAATAGAAATATATTAAACCTTATAGTCCCCCAAATAATACTATTGGTCTATAGTGACAAATGGTTATGGTTAACAAAACTAGTAAGACCAAAGAAACCTTAATACGTTGTAAAGAACAAAAATCACACAAGTCACAATCTCTTACAATAATGTTATATATTGGAAATTAATCATGAAGGAATTCTATGTCCCCTGACTGCTTTAAGAAAAATTTTGGAGCACCTGGCTGGCTCAGTCAGCAGAGCATGCAATATTTGATCTCAGGGTTGTAAGTTTGAGCCCCACGTTGGGTGTAGACATTACTTAAAAATTAAAAAAATATTTTTAAAAAACAGTTTAGAAAAATTTCTTTTAAATTACTACTGGATCTTTGCAGAACTCCAAACTGCAAATACAAGCCACTTGGAATATAATAAATCCCACTAAAGACTCAAGAGGACTGATAAACAGGAAACGAGAGGGACATATGTGGATTCACTCCCAGGGTCCTGAGAAAGGCAGGCAGAGAGGGTTGGGAGAAGGGTGCCCCTAGTCAGGCTGAGTTGGCCAAACCACCCCTAAGGGGCTCTGACCCTTGATGCTTTGAGCACAAGTCTTTCAAGACCAGCCCAGTACCCAAGACAAGTCCTGGAGCACCCCAAGTGCTTGAGAGAAGGGATGGGGCACAAAGGTTGGTCCAGGACGGAGAAAACAGGTAGGAACTGGAGGTAGGTGGCATTACCACCTAAGATCTCCTTATTCATTCCTTACCTGGTTCCCAGAGCCTCTCTCTGGAATTCTAGATGTGTTCCATCAAGATTCTTCATTACCCTCCCAGGACCCTGGGATCATGACCTGAGCCAAAGGCAGACACTTCATGACTGAGCCACCCAGGCATCCCCAAACAGAAGAATTATTTTAAGCAACTCAAACTGCAGTAAAGTTTTTGCACATATCTAAGATATATCCTAAAGAAAAAAAAAAAAAGCAAGTTGTTTTCAGTAATCATATTGTTGGTAATAATAATGGGATTATTATTTTTAATATATAATGAATAATATATGTCCTACCATATAGTAGGATAAAGCAAATAAGTAAGTTGGGTAACATCATTGGGAACCAGGATTTTCAGTATCAGATGAAAGGGATACAAACATAAAAATCAAATAAGTAAAAGCTGGTTAATTTTGAATTGAATATATCATCATGAACTCATGAAGTATTTTTCTCTTTTAAAAAGTCTGGAGCACCTGGCTAGTGCCTGATCTCAGGGTTGTGAGTTCAAGCCCCACATTGGATGTAGAGATTACTTAAAAATAAAATCTTTTTTTTTTTAAGTCTATTTTCAGGGGCGCCTGGGTGGCTCAGTCATTAAGCGTCTGCCTTCGGCTCAGGTCATGATCCCAGGGTGCTGGGATCGAGCCCCACATGGGGCTCCCTGGTCAGCAGGAAGCCTGCTTCTCCCTCGCCCACTCCCCCTGCTTGTGTTCCCTCTCTCGCTGTCTCTCTCTGTCAAATAAATAAAATCTTTTAAAAAGTCTATTTTCTTTGCTCTATCCACTGAAATGGAAATAAATTGTGATCAGCTCAGTAGCAGTGAACACCCCTAACACCAGATTAGAGTCCCTAAATAAATCTCCCATGAAATAGAACCAGAGCTCCTTCAAGAAGTCACTAATTCCTAGAGTAGGGCAGGAAACATACAAGACGGCATGACGCATCTTTATACCAGAAGGCGAAGAAGCTGTCAAAGGCAACTGGGGTCATATCAAAGGACACAGGAGCCAACCTGAAGTGACTCCCATGGACCAAAGAGGAAATGTAAGGAATAAAAACAAAATGACTGCAATAGATTTAAACAGAAAAATACATAATATCCATGATTTCATGCTGATACTTAAAAAACGAAAACAAAAAACATTTTGCGCACTTCTGGAGGTTGCAATGGGCACCAACTTATTTTGAAAACTGATAAAGGGAAAAAAATCATTGTTCCTGCTTTTCCAGAACAAACTGCATTTCACAGCAGTGAAACAGTTTATGAGAGTTGTTTTTAGAGAAGTCTAGTTTTATTTATTTTTTTTTTTTAAGTAGGCTGTACGCCCAGCATGGAGCCCAATGGCCTAATCAGGGATCGTGAGTTCCAGGCACCCCTCGAGGGATCTTGTTTAATCCTTATGGCAAATTATTACTGAAAAAAATTTAGTACTTCTTTGTGGTTTGTTTTTTGTTTCAGTCTTTAGGATATATCTTAGATATGCACAAAAACTTTACTGCATTTTCAGTTGTTTAAAATAATGCTTCTGTTTATGGTTAAAGCCACTAACTTGAGACATAGTTAGAGCCACTTCTTTTTCAATTTATTTCCAATTTTTAGGAATTGCTCTTTTTAAAAAATTGATACGATTTTTTTAATGTTCAAAAAAAAATTGATACCATTTTTTTTTTTTTTTTTAATATTCAAACCTACCCATGGAGGGGCACCTGAGTGGCTCAGTCAGTTGAGTGGCTGATTTCGGCTCAGGTCATGATCTCAGGGTGGTGAGATGGAGCCCCAGGTTGGACTCTGTGCTGGAGTGGGGTGGAGTCTGCATAGAATTCTCTCTCTCCCTCACCAACTGCCCCTCCCCCACCACCTCCACTGGTGTGCGCATTCTCTCTCTCCCCCCCCCCAAAAAGGGGGGCATGGAATGAGTACTAAAGATATTGAGAAATTATTATTGGATGGGTATAATACTGTAAATATGTTTTTAAGTCTTTATTTACTAAAGCTACATACTCCCATCCCTGGCAGCCAGGTGCTAGGGTTGGGAGCTAAAGTGAGTCTGGCATCTTCAAGTGCCTGGGCCACAGAGGCAGCCCTGGGGGCAGAGATGGGTCAACCCCATTAGGCTACAGCTGAAAGGCTGGGGTTGGCTGGCCCTGGTTTTAGGGGCCCCGCTGTGAGCGGCCGAGGCTCAGAGGAGCCAGGATCTACACTGTGGAGGCTGCAGGGCCCTGGTGGATGAACTAGACTGGGAAACTGCCCAGATGGATCCCAAGAAGACCATTCAGATGGGCTCTTTCCAAATCAACCCAGATGGTCACCAGTTAGTGGTGGAGGTGCCTTATGCTCACTCAGAGGCCCATCTCAGAGCTGCTGGAGGAGGTATGTGACCAGATGAAGGAGCATGAAGATCAGACTCACCCATCCACCCACCGCAAGAACTACGTCTGTGTAGTGGACCAAAATGGAGAATCCAATGAACTGGACCTACAGGCCATCCGGATTGATTCAGACATCAGGGGCACTATCAGATTTGCTTGTGAGGACATTATGGAGGAAGAGAAGGATGAACTCATTGAATTCTTTTCTCAAGAGGTTGACAATGTGAAAGACAAACTTTGTCACAGGCAAACAGATCTATGGGACCATGCCCTGTACATATTGCTAAATGAGCTATGAACCACTCGAGTAGCCCAGACTGACAGGTTTGATGGCTCACCTCCAGGAGGGGAAGAGGGGAGCAATGCCTCGTCACTATGTTTTTACTGAAATGAACCGAGAAATTAGGAATCCAAAAGTACAAAAAATAAATAAATGAATAAAGCTACATACTGATGTATTTGTAGATGAAAGAATGTGATGTTTGGTATTTGCCTTAAAATCCTCCAGCCATGGGACACCTGGGTGGCTCAGTCAGTTGGGCATCCGAATCTCAATTCTGGCTCACGTCATGATCTCAGGGTTATGGGATCAAGCCCCATGTCAGGCTCCGCACTCAGCTCAGAGACTGCTTGAGATTCTCTCTCCCCTTCTTCCTCTGCCCCTCCACCTGCTCATACTCTCTAAATAAATAAATAAGCAAATAAATAAATAAATAAATTTTTTTAAATCCTCCAGCCACAACAATGGAGATGAATAAATAAAACAATTCCCCAAAACCATCAGAGAATGCGGTTAACTGTTCAGGTGGGGGATGGGTACAGAGCTTTCATTAGACGATTCTACTTTCATGAATTCTTCAACTTTCCCATAATAAAAAGCTAAGAATTTTTCGGTGGTTTACAGTGTTTGACGCTACACACAGCCCAAGTGGGATAAAGCCTGAGAAGAGTGACAGCATGGTGTGAATATTGTGAAGTGAGCAGACACCATATCATCTTGTTGCTTGGAGGCGCCAGGCCTTCTTCTCACTCCTAACCCCAAACCTCCTCCCTTTATGCCTCTTCACGCCAACTGCTCCAGTAATACCACAAAGCCCAAAACACACCGAGGGGTTCCAATCTTGCTATTCCGTGAAAAATGCCCTGCACCTTGTCCACTTGGCAAGTTCCCATTCTTTGCTTCCGGCTTGCTTAGGAACCCACCTCCATAGTAAAGCTTTCTGGAATGTTACTCCCAGCTCTCCATCACTAACCCCTCCCATCCTGGAACAGAGCACAACGCAGGGTAATCATATGGTCGTGACTCATCTCCTCTACTAGAATGAACCCTTCAAGTATTTACTGTTGGGGGATATTAATAATATTTAACAACCTATACACTAACAAAAATTAATATATGAATCAACTAAAAATCAGTTCTTACATCCCCGTTTATCCTCTAAATAAGCTAAACTATATGTATTATAAAACAACTAACAAAATCTTATGTTCTAGCACATGTCAGCTTAAAATACATGCCTGGTCTAAGGTATTGTCTGATACAGAGAACTGCATCGATCTCTTCCAACAAATCTCCCCCATTAATTGCACAGTCGTTGGGTGGCATCGTCGGAGAATTTCTCTTTAATATCAGCTACATTTGTCATGGGGCTGGAGATTCACCCAGTTTCTACTAAATTAACAGCAAATACATTCAGAATTTCCCTGATCCTCATAATATTGAGATTTTTACAGATTCAAAATCTCCAGTAACAACATTATCATTCAGTCCCTGAAAACGTCCATGCCCTAATCCCATAAACCCATGGATATATTAATGTACATGGAAAAGGGAACTTTGCAAATGTGAATAAATTAAGGATTTGGGGAGGGGAGAGATCATCCTGATTTATTCAGGTGGGCCCAACATAATCAGCTTTAGAAACAGGTTGGGTGCCTGGGTGGCTCAGTTGCTTAAGCATCCAATTCCTGATTTCAGCTCAGGTAGTGATCTCAGGGTCATGGGATCAAGCCCCACATCAGGCTCTGTGCTCAGAGCAGTCTGCTGAAGATTATCTCCCTCTCTCCCTCATTCCGCCCCCTCCCCCCATTCATGAGCCCACAAGTTCGTGTGTGCGCTCTCTCCCTCTCAAGTAAATAAATAAAATCTTGGGGTGCCTGGGTGGCTTAGTCAGTTGAGAATCTGACTACTCATTTCCACTTAGGTCATGGTCTCAGGGTAATGGGATCAAGCCTCGCCTCTGGCTCCATGCTTGGCATGGAGTCTGCTTGGGAATCTCTCTCCCTCTCCCTCTGCCCACCCCCCAATAAATAAGTAAATCTTTTAAAAAATAATAAAATAATAAAATATTTTAAAAACAAACAAATAAACAAAAACAAAAGCTGGAGACAGGAGGGTGAGTGAGAAAGAAGCAAATGTGGAAGAAGGAAAGTTAGTGTGGTGCAAAGAGATGCCATGAGCCAAGAATACCAGTGACCTCTAGAAGCTGGAAAAGGAAGGGCAATGAACTGACCACTAGAGGCTCCAGAAGGAATGCCTGCTAAAACCCTGATCGGAGCCTAGTGAACATGACTTTGGACTTACAAGACAGTATGAAAATAAATTTGGGTTGTTTTCAGTCACCAAGTTTGTGCATTTATTATAGCAGCAATAGGAAACTAATAAACAAACAAGTCTTCAAGGGTGTTTGCTGGCATGTCACATTTAAAATCAAACCCAACCATTCGGGTTCCATGAGCGATGGTTCACTCATGCGGTTAAGGACGGTTCTGAGGCTTTGGTATAAAGTATCTTCTCTGTGCTTCAGCTTCCTCCTTTGTAGAATGAGCGGGGGAGGGGAATACTAATTATAGTACCCACACAAATCTTCTTTGAGAACATCGTTGGCCCAGAACAATGTATTACCCCAGCTTTCTCATAGCCAAAGTCCTAAGGAGAACACAGTTTCTGCACAGGCTCACCGTTCCAGAGGGCACCAGGCACTTGCCCACTGGGGTACCAGTGCCACCATCACTGTTTCCCCGCTGCTTCTGAGCGCACCTGGCTAGGAGAAGAGACACGGATGGCCCAAGAAGCCATGGTAAGCTGGTTTAGGCAGGCTGGAGGCTTGTAAGGACTAGGGCATCCCTATGGCAGGCGGTAATGGGACTTCCCAGGAGCTGGTGAGTATCAGATCAAGCCTCTGGAGTCCACAGGAGGAAACAAATAGCAGGCATCCAAGAGGCAGAACTGCAGGGACACTGATGGTCTTGGACACACACACACAAAAAGAACAGATGGCAGCCCATAGCTCTGTGCCAGGCATTAGTCCTTTAATGCTGGAAAATTGAAAAAGTTCAAGGATTCCAAGTGAGGGGACATAGTGGCCAGGGCAATAGTGGGGCCCTTGGGGATTCTGAGGCAGGGTTTACTTACATACGAAATGAAGGTACTCAACCTTCCAATAATTAGTACGGCCATACCAGCACGTGCTTGCTCATTTCAGCCTTACATAAAATTCTGGTTTGCATACCGTAGTGGATATTGAAGACTGGCTCGTTCAACACCCATGCCAATCTACTTCTAGTATTTGTTTGTTGGATTTTTGTTTGGTTTTTATTGAAATATATTTGACCTGTAGTATTGATTAAAGTGAAGGTATATAACATGTTAATTTGAAATATCTATATATGGTAATGATTGCCATTATAACAAAATAGCACCTCTACCACATTAGATAAGGATCATTTCTTTTTAGTGTTTGGAATACTTTCAGTCTCTTAGCTAGTTTAATGATTATAATACAATATTGTTGCCTATATTCACTCTACTATGCATTAGATCTCTAGGGCTTATTTACTACTTGTTGCAAGTTTGTACCCTTAAACAATGTCTGTCCCATCCCTCAACCTCCAATCCTTAGTAACCATTTTACTCTTTGTTTCTAGGAATTTGAATTTTTTTTCTAGATCCCACATATGAGTGATATCACACAGTATTTGTTTTTCTCTGTCTGACTCCTCATTTAGTAAAATGTCCTCAAGGTCCACCCATGTCCTTGCAAATAGCAGGATTTGTTTCTTTCTCAAGCTGAATAATATTCCATTGTATATATACCACATCTTCTTGCTTTTTGCTTTGTAGTAACCTGAAAGCTAAAAACTACATGTCGCAGACCCCTCTGCAGCTGTCTTGCAGCTAGAGTTCCATATGTAATTGGAAGTTCCATTCAGACAAACTTGTGGGAGATCTTAAATCAAACTAAGCTTTGAGGCAAGGTAGGGTGTGGGACATCCATTTTGCTAGTGCAAATTAAGGCAAAGGTGACAGATCCTGGAGCCAGAACCTGGGCAGTGGTTCACTAATCAGGGAGAAGTCACATTTCCCACACTGGCCCAGTTCTGTGGTATGGTTTTAGAAGATCAGCCCAGGTTTATTTCATTCAAAACTTCTAATAATTCAGTCTCACAGCTGTACCCCTAATAGAGTCCTTCACACTTTAAATAACTAAAATGGATACTAATATCTGTAATTGAGAACAACAGCCAAGTAAATGGTACCAGAAGTAAACTCAGAAAACAGCACCCCACAGGAACATGGAATCTGAGTTTGGCTTGTATCCAACTGCCTTCAGACACTGGGACACTGACAATCATGGCCCACGGGGGCAAATCAGTTGCTTAAGCTGTCATTTTTGGTTGTCTGGAATGAAGTTGACATTGAAGCTCCATGGATTTAGAAGCCCCAGGGTCACCTGCAATTGCCAATTATGGGGAACAAGAGGAATACAGATCTGCCGGTGACAGCCACCAAGCAGTGTAACTGTGCATGGGGGAAAAGAGAGTCCCAGACCTTTGGAAATCACTGAATCCAGCTCTAAGCTAGCAAAGCATGCAATGTGGGCCCCCAGTTAAATGGGGGAGCATGGAGTTAGTAATAAACGATGTCTGGTACCATATCTATCTCACAGCGATCCAGTGGATACATAAACTCATTCTGTGACCCAGTAGACAGGTGAACACTTCCTGTGGTCACTTCCACAATGCCTAAGTGTAGAGTCACAAGAGATACCCTTGGCAAATGGCAGAATCCCCCATTTTTCCAGGTACAGACTCTCCTGGAACAACCTCTCCCTGTGAAAACAGAAAGCAGTGCCACCATCAAAGATATGACAGATGTAGGTGGCAATCCTTACCACAAATCCTTTAAAATTGCCTGTTCTACTAGGAACTATCTCAAGACTGAAGATCTCAGGGTACCAGTCTTGGTGTTGATATTGATATTCTGGGCTGGATAAGTTTTCCATTGTGGAATGCTTAGAAGCATCCCTGGCCTCTTGCCACTAGATTTTATTAGGGGCAATTAATCAGGGATTGATTCCAATTACAGCTGCTGTTCCAAATAGGATTTCTTGAACTAGAAAAAAAACACAATTCTTGTTGAACCTCTTTGCACTTGAAGGCAACATATCCCATATTTGGGTATATTGTCCCTGCCACATAAACAGTAACATATAAAATTTCCAGCTTTGAGTGGCCCAGAGCAAGACACAGCTCTATCTGGTGCAAGCCTCTCTGACTCTTTCACCTAGCTTGGAGTTTCTGGGGAAGATGGGATGCTGCATGGAACTCAGAAAAAAAAAAAAAAATCATAACAGAGGCCCCTTGCCCACTTTGGAAATAACTCTTTTTTAAAACAGCTCCTGGGGCGCCTGGGTGGCTCAGTTGGTTGGGCAACTGCCTTCAGCTCGGGTCATGATCCCGGAGTCCCGGGATCGAGTCCCACATTGGGCTCCCTGCTCAGCGGGGAGTCTGCTTCTCCCTCTGACCCTCTTCCCTCTCGTGCTCTCTAGCTCTCATTCTCTCTCTCAAATAAATAAATAAAATCTTTAAAAATAAATAAATAAATAAAACAGCTCCTGGCTGCTACGGGGCCTGACAGAAACTCATAGTATCCATGGTACCCGAAATTCCCATTATGAATCCAGGGTTTTCTGATCCTTCGGGTCACAAATTCAGACTTACATAATGAATGCCCACCAGATCCTGAAGGCACAGGTAAATTCTGTGAGCAGGAAGCTTACATTCCCAGTGAACCTACACCTGTGAACAGTTACTTCTCTCTCAACCCACACATGGCACCTCTTGGGAGGCAAGTCACTTCTGCCTCTCCTCCTGTGCATTGTGCAATACTTCTGGTTTGACCCAACTCCTAGAACCTAAAAGATGGAATCTTACAAGATCATCTTTTCCAAGTTCCTTACAGGATAGATTAGGAAACTCATGCCTGGAAAAATTTGGTCCTTTCCCCCAAATGATGAAGGCAGGTGGTGACTGACTAGGACAAGAACTTGGGGCTCCTTACTCGCGGTCTTTCTGCATATTTGAAGGTAAAGAGTTCGTCTAAGATTCTTGAATAAGAAGTGATTCTGCATCCTGCTCCAGCCCCTTCCTTGACACTTGTCATACCCAGAGAAAGAAAACTTACCAGTCTGTTGCATTTCACAACATTGTTAAACTTCTACAAAAATAGAGGAAGCTTTGACTAGGTAACCCAAAACTTCCCATCAGTTCATCTCTGTTTCTTGTCTCTATCCCTAGATGGTTTACCTAGCCTCTCAGAGCTTATAGGAATCCTTCCTAAGTCCAAGGTAATCATAAGCACACTTTGTCCTAGATTTGCTTGAAACTGGCATAAGGGAATACATTAGAATTGTGAAAATAATTCTTTATGCAAGAAATTAAGGGTAAGCCCATAATCCATGAAGCACAATAACATTCACATTATAGGGATCTCAGAACAAGAAACGAGAGAAAAGGGGGCAGAATATTTATTTGAAGAAATAATGACTGAAAAATTCCCTAATCTGGGGAAAGAAACAGATATCCAGATCCAGGAGGCACAGTGATCTCCCCCAAAATTCAACCCAAAGAGGTCCACACCAAGACACATAATAATTAAAATGGTAAAAAGTAGTGATAAAAAAAAAAATTGTTGAAGCAGCAAGAGAAAAGAAGACAGTTACATACAAGGGAAACCCCATGAGGCTATCAGCAGATTTTTCAGCAGAAATTTTGCAGGTCACAAGGGAATGGCCTTGCTGGCTATCATTCAAAGTACAAGGAGAGATAAAGAGTTTCTCAGACAAACAAAAGCTAAAGGAGTTCACTAAACCAGTCCTACAAGAAAGGCTAAAGGAGACTTTCAGTGAAAAGAAAAGACCATAAGTAAGAGTAAGAAAAGTAGAAAAAAGGCAGGAAAAACAAGTATATGTGTAAAAATCGGTCAAGATATTCACAAAATAAGAGGGTGTAAAATATATGACACCATATACCTAAAATGTGAGGGGAGAGGAGTAAAGAATGGGTTCAAACTTAAGCAACCATCAACTTCAAATAGACTGCCATATGCAGAAGATGTTCTATACAAACCTAATGGTAACCACAAATCAAAACCAGCAATAGATATGCAAAGAATAAAGAGAAAGGAATCCAAGTATATCACTAAAGAAAGCCAACAAACCATGAAAAAGAGCAAGAGAAGGATCAGAGAAAATTTATAGAAACAACCATGAAATAAGTAATAAAATAGCAATAAATACATATCTACCAATAAATACTTTGAATGTAAATGGATTAAAAGCTCCAGTCAAAAGACACAGGGTGACAGAGTGGAGAAAAAGACAATACCCATCTTTAAGAGACTCATTTCAGACCAAAAGACAACTGCAGATTGAAAGTGAGGGAATGGAGAAATATTTATCATGCAAACAGATGTCCAAAGAAAACCAGGGTAGCAATATTTATGTTGGACAAAATAGACTTTAAAACAAAGACTGTAACAAGACAAAGAAGGATACTATATAATAATAAAGGGGACAATCCAACAAAAGGATATAACAAATGTAAATATTAATGCACCCAACATGGGAGCACCCAGATACACATAACAGTTAATAACAAACGTAAAGGAAATAATCAATAGTAATACAACAATAGTAGGAAATTTTAACATCCCACTTACATAGATGAAGAGATCATCCAAACAGAAAATCAACAAGGAAACAGTGGCTTTGAATGACACACTGGACCAAATGGATTTAACAGACATATTCAAAACATTCCATCCTAAAATAGAACACACATTCTTTTCAAGTGCATATAGAACATCCTCCACAAGAGATTTCATATTAAGTCACAAAACAAGTCTGAACAAATTTTAAAAATTCCAAGTCATACTATACATCTTTTCTGATTACAATGCTATAAAACTGGAAGTCAACTGGTGTTAAAAATCTGGAAAGACCACAAATACATGGAGGTTAAATAATATGCTACTAAACAATGAATGGGTTAGCCAAGAAATCAAAGAAAAAATTAAAAATTACACTGAAACAAACAAAAATGAAAACACAATGCTCCAAAACCTTTGGGATACAGCAAAAGTGGTTCTAAGAGGGAGATTTATAGCAATACATGCCTACTTCAAGAAGCAAGAAAAATTCCAAATAAACAACCTAAACTTACACCTAAAGGAGCTAGAAAAGGAAGAACAAACAAAACCTAAACCCAGCAAAAGGAAGGAAATAATAAAGATTAGAGCAGAAATAAATGATATAGAAACTAAAAAATAATGTATCAATGAAACCAGGGGCTGCTTCTTTGAAAAAATTAATAAAATTGATTAACCTCTAGCCAGAGTCATCCAAAAGAGAGAGACAGAGAGAGAGGGAGTCCAAATAAACAAAATCACTAATGAAAGAAAAGAAAGAACACCACAAAAATACAAACAACTGTAACAAAATATTATGAAAACCTATATGCCAACAAATTGGACAACTTAGAAGAAATAGATAAATTCCTAGAAACATATAACCTACCAAAACTAAAGCAGGAAGAAATAGAAAATTTGAACAGACTGATTACCAGCAATGAAATTGAATCAGTAATCAAAACACTCCCCAAAAAATAAAAGTCCAGGACCAGATAGCTTCCCAGGCAAATTCTACCAAACATTTAAAGAAGAGTTAATACCTATTTTTCTCAAACTGTTCCAAAAAATGGAAGAGGAAGGAAAACTTCCAAATTCATTCTATGAGGCCAGCATCACCATGATAACAAAATCAGATAAAGACACTACTAAAAAAGAGAACTACGGGCCAATATCACTCATGAATATGGATGCAAAAATCCTCAACAAAATATTAGCAAACTGAATCCAACAATACATTAAGAACAATCATATGCCACAATCAAGTGGGGCTTATTCCCAGGATGCATGGGCGGTTCAATATTTGCAAAACAATCAACTGAATAATATTCACAAACACATGAATAACAGAAAGGATAAGAACCATACGATCATTTGCAGAGATGGAGAAAAAGCATTAAACCAAGTACAACATCCATCCATACATCATGCAGGGGCACCTGCCTGGCTCAGTCAGATGAGCATGTAATCTTTGATCTTAGAGTCGTGAGTTTGAGCCCCACATTGGGCACAGAGATCCCTTAAGTAAATAAACAAACTTTAAAAAGAGAGAGCGAGAGAAAACAAAAACAAAAGCCTCTGCAAAGTATGTCTAGAAGGAACACACCTCAACATAATAAAGGCCTTAAACGGAAAAACCCACAGCCAACAATCACACTCAATGCTGAAAAACAGAGAGCTTTTCCCCTAAGGTCAAGAACAAGACAAGTATGTCCACTCTCACCACTGTTATTCAACACAGTACTGGAAGTCCTAGTCAGAGCAATCAGACAACAAAAAGAAATAAGAGGCATCCAAATTGGTAAGGAAGAAATAAAACTCTCACTATGTGCAAATGACATGATACTATATATAGCAACCCTAAAGACTCCACCAAAAAACTATTAGAACTGATAAATGAATTCAGTAAAGTCACAGGATACAAAATCAATGTATAGAAATCCGTTGCATTCCTATACACTAATAGTAAAGCAGCAGAAAGTTAAATTAAGAAAACAATCCCATTTATTATTGCACCAAAAACAAAACATCTAGGAATAAAAAACCAAAAAGGTAAAAGACCTGTACTCTGAAAACTATAAAATACGGATGAAAGAAATTCAGGATGACACAAAGAAATGGAAAGA
Source organism: Zalophus californianus (assembly GCF_009762305.2). Lineage (NCBI taxonomy): Eukaryota > Metazoa > Chordata > Mammalia > Carnivora > Otariidae > Zalophus > Zalophus californianus. The sequence continues at coordinate 143,050,906 of NC_045599.1, read as the reverse complement.
CATTCCATGCTCATGGATTGGAAGAGCAAATACTGTTAAAATGTCTATAGTACCCAAAGCAATCTACACATTTAATGCAATCCCTATCAAAATACCAACAGCATTTTTCACACCACTAGAGCACACAATCCTAAAATTTGTATGGAACCACAAAAGATCTCAAATAGCAAAAGCAATCTTGAAAAAGAAAAACAAGGGCACCTGGGTGGCTCAGTTGGTTAAGCAACTGCCTTCAGCTCAGGTCATGATCCTGGAGTCCCTGGATCGAGTCCCTGGATCGAGTCCCGCATTGGGCTCCCTGCTCGACAGGGAGTCTGCTTCTCCCTCTGACCCTCCCTCCTCTCATGTGCTCTCTCTCTCTCTCTCTCTCATTCTCCCTGTCTCAAATAAATAAATAAAATCTTTTTAAAAAAAAAGAAAAACAAAATTGGAGGTATCATACTGTCAGATTTTAAGTTATATTACAAAGCAGTAGTAATTAAAATAATATGGTCCTGGCATAAAAATAAACATTTAGATCAATAGAATAGAACAGAAAATCCAGAAATAAACCCACAATCATATGCTCAGAGGGAAGCCTGCTTCTCCCTCTTCCGCTCCCCTGCTTGTGCTTTCTCTCTCTCTCTGTCAAATAGGTAAATAAAACCCTTTAAGAAATAATAAAAAAAATAATAATAAATGGCCAGAAGACATGAACAGACATTTCTCCAAACAAGACACATGAAAAGATGCTTAATCATCATCAGGGAAATACAAATCAAAACTACAATGGATATCACCTCACACCTGTCAGAATGGCTAAAATCAAAAACACAAGAAACAAGTGTGGGCAAGGATGTGGAGGAAAAGGAACCCGTTTGCACTGCTTTTGGGAATGCAAACTGGTGCCGCCACTGTGGAAGACAGTACGGAGGTTCCTTCAAAAGTTAAAAATAGAACTAGCCTACAGTCCAGTAATCGAACTACTAGGTATTTACTCCCCAAAATACAAAAACACGAATTCAAAGTGATACATGCATCGTTATATTTATTGCAGCATTATTTACAATAGCCAAGATATGGAAGCAACCCAAGTGTCCATCAATAGATGAATGGATGAAGATGTGGTATATTCATATATATATGTATATTATTGTCATAAAAAGAATGAAATGTTACCATTTGCAACAACATGGATAGAGCTAGAGAACATAATGTTAAGCGAAATAAGTCAGAGAAAGACAAATGATCTCATTCATATGTGGAATTGAAGAAAAAAAAACAAATGAGCAAAAGGAAAGAGAAAGAGAGAAACCAAGAAAGAGAGTCTTAACTATAGAGAACAAACTGAGGGTTACCAGCGAGGGGGAGGGTAGAGGAATGTGTGAAAAGGGGGATGAAGATTAAAGAGTACACTTCTATGAAAAAATAAAATGATATAAATAGATTAAAAACTTTTTTAAAGAAATTAAGGCTAAGCCATCTGGAGGTGTCTTATTTCGTTTTTTTTTTTAAGATAGTAGTGCAATTACAGAGTCAATATCACCTGATGAAGTGACTTCATCACCTATAAAAATATTTATAAGGGGTGCCTTCCTGGCCCAGTTGGAAGAGCGTGCGACTCTTGATCCTGGCGTCACAAGTTCAAGCCCTGCACTGGGCATAGAGATTACTAAAAAAAAAAAAAAAAAAAACACTTTTTTTTTTTTTTTTTAAGTAGGCTCCACATCCAGCGTGGAGCCCAACACGGGGCTTGAACTCACGACCCGAAGATCAAGACCTGAGCCCAGATCAAGTTGGATGCTTAACCAACTGAGCCACCCAGGAGCCCCTAAAACAAATAAACTTTTTCAAAAATATATTTATAAGTTTCACACAAAAATGAATGGTCTGATTATATAAAACTTACAGGTATTTTCTGAAAAAAATAATATTAAAATTCACATTTATTTTGCCTCAATTCCTTATCTTCAAGCAACATGTCACTTCATTATTTTTAGGCTTCTCCACAAGGTGGGGCTAATCTCTAAGCAATTCTGTTGCTGAGGAGAGAGGCATTGGAAATGTCTGATTATGAAGTGTTACTCCCATGAGCATTCTTCATAGGATGGCCCATTAACAGCAACTCTAGGAATCATTAATTAAGATAAAGGATAAATATTTCCAGCACTATATGAGGAGCTGTAACTTCTCAGCCTCTGCTCATTCAGGGAATGGTCTTCCCGCCCAGGCTTGCCTTCTCCATCTCCCCAGTTCCTGACTTCGCTGGGGATGCCAGTGTGAAGGGCATAGGGAGCATGAGGCTCTTCCATCTTTGTTCTCAGTAACTGGCACCTCCGTAGCCCCCGATCCCCTCAGAAGCAAATGCCATGCCAAGAGTCAGGGGTCTTTAGAAGATCTCAGGAGAAGCAGAAAATCTATTCAGGTCTATTTAGATGATGGGAGAGGCAGGAAAATGGGAAGACTGAGGGAAGGCTGTGCCAGGAAAGCCTCTGCCTGCCTCATCTCATTGAATCCTGGTAATAACCCTACGGGGGGCTTGATTCACCCCATCCAACAGAAGATACAAACTACAACTTTGAGGAGCATCTCATTGGGGGTGCCTCGCTGGCTCAGTCAGTGGAGCCTGCAACTCGTGATCTCAGGGTTGTGAGTTTGAGCCCCATGTTGGGTATAGAGATTACTTTTTTAAAAATTAAAAAAAAAAAAAAAAGGAAGAAGCAGCAGCATCTCACTGTAGGTTGCCTAGCTGGAATATGACGGTTTGTCTGACTGCAAAGCCTTCTTACTTTCCTACCACATGTGATATGTAGATATTTGTAACCCTATGTAAAAAGTTAGAATCCAGGGGCGCCTGGGTGGCTCAGTCTCTTGAGTGTCTGACTCTTGGTTTCACCCCAGGTCATAATTTCATGGGTCATGCGATTGAGCCCTATGGTGGGCTCCACACTTGGTGGGGCGTCTACTTGAAAGATTCACTCCCTCTGCCCCTCCTCCACCTCAAATAAATAAATAAATCTTAAAAAAAAAAAATTAAAAACCCTAGAATGCACACGGCTCAGTCTCCCCATGGAGTCCTATACACAAACTATCAGAGCCCTGGAGCCAAAAGTGGTTTCAAAAAAAAATTCTATTTCTTGTACACCTAAAACTAATATTACATTATATGTCAATTACATTCCAGTAATAGAAAACATCTAATTATTGCTTGCATATCTCCAAGAACATTAAAGGGGATTCAACTCACAACCCATAGAAACGTTTCTCAGAACTCTCTTCCTTCTGCTGCTCCATTCTCTCACTGCCCACAGCTCCTCTCTCTCCTCTTCCACTTCCATCTTTCCTAACTCGGCTACATCCGTCCCTGTTTCTTGCCTCTCCAGCTCACTGCCAGGCTGGCAGCTCCAAGTCTCCTTTGAAGGTGAAGGCATTTGGCACAGATCTCTCGCTTGGATATGCCAGGTCCCAGCTCAAGCCAAATGGGAGTCAAACACATACGGCATCTGGACATTTGAAATAAGATGGGGAATTCCTCAGGGAGGGTGATTCATAAGAGTTGAATGACATAAGGATTTTAGGGGATTTTCTTATCTTTCCCTTATTTTGGCCAATGGAGAAAGAAGAGCCACTGAAGATTGCACAGAGTCTCAGAGGGAAGCCAGGGAGGGATGATCGGAAGGACAACTCTCCCAGATAATATTCACACCCTAAACTGTGGCTGGGGCCTAGGGAAGGGGCCACACATGAGCTCCATGGGGATTCTGTGAGAACTGAGGGGAACAGCTGGTACTGTTTTGATGGGACCGAACACCATCCTTAATAAAAGAAGGATATCATGCACATTCAAGCACAGACACACCATGGTTTTTAGTTTGAGACAGGACCTGCCTCCCAGCCAGGTTCTCAAAACCTAGAGAATCGGATGCCTTGGTACCAGAAGCCAACATCTTTTCACACTATGGTGACAGTAAATTTGATATGTCAACTTGGCTAGGCACAGAACCCAGATATTTGGTCAAACACTAGTCTAGATGTTGCTGTGAAGGTATTTCTTAGATAAGATTCACAATTAAATAGTAGATTTTGAGTAAAGCAGATTACCCTCCATACTATGGGTGGGCCTTATCCAATCAGTTGAAGGCCTTGAGAGAAAAAAGGCTGGAGATACCCCAAAGAAGAAGGATTCCCAATAGACTTTTTTAAGAATCTTCAGACTTGAGCTGCACATCAACCTCTCCCTGGGTCTCCACCCTGCTGGCGGACCCTGCAGATACCGGATGTGTCAGGCTCTACAACTGTGAGAGCCAATTCCATAAAATAAATCTCTCTTGATCTATAGATAGATAGATAATATATCTATCGTATTGGTTCGGTGTCTCTGGAGAACCCTAATACAACTACTGGCCCCAAACGTCAATCCCTATAATCTCACCCAGCCAACCTCCTCTGTCCTCCAGTGGTTCCCTGTTTTACTCAGTAAAAGCCAAAACCTTCACAAAGCTCTCCAGGATCCCCACCCCATTTACAAAAACCTCCCGGCCCCTCCCTACCCCTGCATCCCATTTCCTCAGCAACTCATCCCCCACCAGGCACGCTCCAGGCTCAGGCTGTCGCACCCCCTGTCCCTTTTGCTGCAGTGGTCCTTCCCCATGTGTCCACATGGCCAGCATCTACACCTCCTGCAAGTCCTCCCTCAACCATCATCTTCATCACCAGGGCTGCTCAACCACACTGTTACAGTTTCAACCCCCCCCCCCACATAGATACTTAAAGCTCCTTACTCTTCTCCCTCCTTTTAATCCACAGCATTAGTCATCTTCTAACATATAAATGGAATGTGCTTGTTTACTCTCATTGTTTACTGCCTCCCTTGACTAGAATGGAAGCTGCACCAGGGTGAGGACCCTTGGATTGGGTTCCCTGACGTACCTCAGAATCCTAACGCCGTGCCTGAGACATGGTGGGTACTCAACAAATACGTGTGGATCCCACACACACCCCCCACCCCAGCTACATCTCCTCTCTCATCAAATCACCTCTAAAGAATGGCTTCTCCTTGTTCTCTCTCATTGTGCCGCTCCTCCTCATTCTCTTGTGAACACACCACATCTGGCTTTTGGCCCCTTAACTCCTGACACAGCTCATCAAAGGCACTGGGGCCTCCATGTAGCTAAATCCAATGGGAAGTTCTGTCTTCATCTTCGCTTTCAGCTGTATTTGACAAAGTTGGTCACCATTTCTTGAAACACTTTGTTCCTTGACCCAGGACCTGCTCTCAATTCTGCTCTGATCCACTGTCTCCTCCTCTTGGCTCCCAGACACGTGAAGGTCACGTTCTCTCAGATGCCAGACTTCAGTCCTTGTTTCCACTAACACTCACCCCTAGATGACCTCACTGAACCTCCAGATTCCTCTCTCCAAACTTGACCACTCCTCTGAACTCTAGCAATGGACACCCATGTTCCCCATGCAGGCATCCAACCCGCATCAAACTCAGCATTTCCCAAATCATGTCCCATTTCCCTCCCAAACATGCTCTTCCCAGCATCTTCCCCATCTCAGGGGAGGGCAGCTCCGTCCTTCCAGGCGCTAAGGCAGAAACCCATGCAGTCAACCCTGACTGTGTTTTCTCATTACCTCCTCTCACTTCTAATCTGTCATCAAATCCCACCAGCTCTGCTGCAAAATGTTAATTCCACTAACAGTCACACTCAGGCCACAGGACCTTTGCACATGATGTTCTTATTCCCTGGAGCCCTGTTGCCAGATATCCACATGATTTTCTCAAGTCTTTCAGGATCCTGCTCAAATGCCCCTTATCAGTGTAGCAACTCCTGACCACTTTATATAAAATAACAAGCCCCACCACGCCATCTCCACAGACTTCTCCAGCCCCCTTGCTTCCCTGATTTTTGTCCATGGTGCTCATCGACAGCTGACATAGTACATGTTATCCCCCCAGAATGGAAGCTAAGGAGAGCAGGGACCTGGTGTTCACTGCTGAATCCAGGACCTAGAATAGCACCTGGCTCATAGTAGGTGCTGAATAAACACACAATACAGTGAAAATCCAGATGATTTGGACATCAGTGGTCTAGGAAACACACTTCTAAAGGAAACTCGTGAGCTCTTTGGAGCCAGGACTGTGTTTTGTTCACATCTGCATCCTGGCACCCAGCACCATGCCTGGCTCGGAGTCGATCATATAAACATTTGTAGAAGAGACTGATGAATGTTAGCTGCTCCCCACACCTCATCCTTCCACGCGGAGGGACTTCAGCAGATCCCCACTCGCGGCCTCTTCCCCATCCCTCATTCATTCTTGCCCGTGCAGAGGAGTGACATACGTAATAGGAGAGAAGTGGATCACGCGGGCTCTCTCCCCCAACCTCCTCCCGGTCCTGGCTGCTGGAAGGGGAGCTCCCTTACCCAGCCTGGGAGGCTTCCCTTACCCTGCAGACAGGGAGACCCAAATGGCTGCAGGCAGAAAGCCAGTTGCCCACCCCCTTCATCGGTAACCACAGGTAAATATTTTTGTCTTCATCAGTCTGACAGCGTCTGGATCGCTCAAGCCTTCTGAGTGAAGGAGGGAAATGGGGCGATTACTTGTCAGCCCCTCACTCCCAAATTAGCCCCCTCCCTCTTCTCTCTCTCTCTCCACCTCATCCCATCCTAACCTGCTCAGACATTGGGTGTCTGTGTAAACAACCTATGTCTCCCCGATTTTCCAAAAAGGGCACCTCTGGCAAGTTAGGAAATCATTTGCAAACCTGGCGAGCACTTGAATTATCTCCGACGCTGCAAACAAACACAGATTCTCGAGCCGACTGCGAAGACACTTTACAAAGGACGCAGGAAGCCGTACCTTTCCAGACTCCCAGTTACTGCTGCTGCAACCCACCGGCGCCAGTCCCACCTCAGGGCTGAGGGGACAGACCCAGCCCCCTCCCGTTCCCAAAAAAGTCCAGGACACTTTCCGTGAGCTTATTCCTCTTCAACTGAGCTTACGAACAGGTGCAGCCCCCAGGTGACACCCCCACCTGCCGGCTCCCACCCAAACTTGAGGACTGAAGTTGTAGGTAGGCTGGGACAAGTGGCTCCAAACATTTATGTCTCTGGAACCCCTTACACTCTTAAAAATTATCAAGAACCCAAAGCCTGTGTACATGTGCGTTATATCTACTGATATTTACTCCATTCGAAATCAAAACTGAGATGAGTTGAAAACACAAGAAAACTCCAGCACATGTTCCATCAGCCGTCAGAGCAACGACAGTGCCACACGTCAGGAAGCCACTGGAAAGCAGCTCCAGGTGCAAGGTGCCTCAGGACTGGTATGCACATGGTTCTGACCTCAAGGACCCCCGGAACAAGTTTGAGGCCCCCCCCAGGGATCCCTGACGATACTTAGAAAACCTCTGTGCAGGGGAACGGACAGGATCCCCAGGCCTCCTGTGGGACACTGATGCGGGCATGACCACACGCTGGTTGGCAGGATCTCCTGCTCTGTTGGAAGCAAGAAGGGCCCTAGGACGTGAAATCTACAAGGCGATCGATCAGCTCAATCCCTCAGACTAATGTCAGACCCAAGTGCTGGCACCAACAGAAGACACCTGTTGAGCAGGCAGAATGACAGCCCCGGGGATGCCCACATCCTAGCCCCTGGAGCCTGAGCGTGTGCAGATGGAATTAAGGTTGCTGGTCAGCTGACTTTAAAATAGGGAGCATATCCTGGATCATGCAGGTGAGCTCAGTGTAATCACAGGGGCCCTTAAAAGTAGGCGACAGAGGCGGGAGAGGGGGTCGGAGAAAGAGATGGTACTGAAAAAGAATGATCCGACACACAGTGTTGCTGCTTCAAAGGGCCAGGAACCAAGGAATGTAGTCTCTGGAAGCGGGAAAAGGTGAGGGAGCTGTCTCTCCCAGCGCCTCCCGAAAGGAATGCAGCCCTGCCAATGCTTTGATTTCAGCCCAGTGAAACCCACGTCAGATTTCCAACCTACAGACTATTAGATAATACATTTGTGTTGCTTTAGGCCACAAGTCTGGTTTGTGGTTGTTACAAGAGCCACGGGAAATTAACTCACCTGTTAAAGCTGTATAGTCTCTGAGCCCAACACCCAGCAGGGAACGGCCCAGAAGAGCCCTGAAGGAGGGGACGCCTTCCTACGGGTGGACGTGGCAGCACCAGACCCAGCCAGGACCTCACAGCGCCAGCCAGTCAGCAACAGGATGCCACCAGAATCCCAGGCCCACCATCCCTGTCACTCCGCCTGTCCACAGTGGCTGATGCTCCGGACCAAAGGCCCATCCAAAGTGGTTTCACGGAGGCTTCTACATCTTCCAGTGTTTTTCAAATGGGCATCTGGGTTTCAGCAGCCCTGTGCCCCACCCCCATCCCATGCTACATCAGGTGACTTGAGGATAACTAGTAATTTAGTACTTAGTCCCCAGCCAGAGAGACACTCCCTTAGCCTAGACTATGGCCACACGAGTGACCACCCCCAGGAGACCCGGAGACATCACCACCAGCTGGACACAGCTTCAGGTTTTTTCCTGGGGGAGGTGGGGCAATGCACCCATATGGAACGAGTGTTGGAAGGAGCATGTGTGTCCATTCTGAGCCACCCAGCAGCCCAGGGATGGAAAATCATGTATCAATCAATGTATTGGCCCTCGGAATTCAGAATTAGAGCTAACAGAGAATCTGTCTCTTGGGTGGCTATAAATGTGAGGGCTCAGAAACCATGGGTTGGCTTCTTCTGCCTCCAGCCAGGCTATGGATGCAAACAAAGCCAATCTTCAGAAAGAGAGGAACATGAATGAAGCAAACACCCATGTGTGCAGAGATCAGAGTCAGGTTACCTGCCGGTCCTGAGTCTGGTACCTTTCTCGGGTCGAAGCACCATCACCACCCATGCGGTGATTCCCCAACACAACCCTGGCCCATTCCTGGCCCATTCACTTTTCCTGCTTTAGTGGGTGTAGGTTTCTTGCAACCAAAAGAATCCTGCAGGAATCCTGCAGGAAGCATTTACTAGAACACATATTAAAATCCATAACCAATATTTATTCAGCTCCTCAACAGGTTCCTGTGAGCAGAATCTGGGGTTAATACACTAAGCCAGGGGGTAGAGTCCCACACTTTCATGCACCACCTCTCAACCCCCAGCCTCCCCTGTCTCTGGGACCCTGCGCCACTGGTTCTGCCCCAGTTGTCACTGCTGCATCCAACTCTGGTGGGCACCTGCACCTTCTCCTACCCACTGCCCACAACATCTCTTGCTTGGTGCCCAGGCTTCATGCCTCTCACCGCCAGACCCCTGGAGCCGGCTTGTCAGTCATCATGCCTGACCAGAAGAGCCAGGGAACCAAAGCCAGTGAAGCAAACGTTCACCAATGAGGAAATGAAGCCAAGATAAATTCTTCCTTGCTTCCCTCGACTGGACTGACTGTCCTCGGCTCATGCGGCTTGGTGGCTGACAGTCCCACCAGGCTGCTCCCTGGAAGCAGCCAGCTAAATAACACACCCTCAGGCTGGCTCCCCTTCCTTCCCCACCTCATTCTGCCTTTCCTTCCCTCTTGCTCCCCTGACACTGCACTCTTAATAAGCTGGTAACACAAATCCATGCCTCGGGCTCTGCTCTTTAGGGAACTCACTGCAAGATGTTCTTGTTTGAAATGAGGTCTATGGTAAACTCAGAAGCTGAATAGGGCAGAGATTTAAAAAACAATTCCTGGCTAGTCTTCTTTTTGGTAACTGAAGATGGAACAGGATACTATAGTAACTGAACAGAAGGCATAAAACAACTGATCCCCCTACCAGCGTTACTCTAGTAACAAATCACTGACCCATTTCTCACACAAGACAAAAGTAAGATCCTATTAGCAAATATATTACGTTTAATGCATCATTATCCACCGAAGACGAGAGACTGTAATCAGAGGCTCCAACGGGACTCCTCATATAAGGACTCCTTTTGCCTGGAGGAAAATGAACAGAGTGGTGAACTCCAGAAACCTGTCCCGCGGAAAGGAAAACCCAAAAACGCCCAATTCAAGGAAGCCACTTCATAAGCAACCACTAGGTGGCGAGCTTGAACCATCTGTTGGCTTCCTTATGTGGGTAGAGTCCAGGGTTGGCTCTGCACTCATTCTAGTTGATAAGAACTTGTTATTTGGACAAACTGAAATTTACTTGCAATAACCTGAGAATTTAAGAAATCTCTAAATTTTAAGAGTTGAAAATTGTTTTATTAAATCCTAGAGAATTTTTTCCTTGCCCATTAGCCATGGGTTTTTTGTTACTACTGCTCTTCTAAGCTTCCTGTTCTTGAGAGGGAGGCATTTCTTATTATAGACGATTTGATGAGGTCTTTGGTTCTGTTTTACCTTAATTTTGAGAAGTTTGTGTGCTTGCTGTTTAAACAAGGTATTATGAACTAAAACTTCTCCAAGAGTAAGTAGCATTTCTCAAACGAAGCCAGGGCAGAAACGGAGGCTGTATATTGAGCTGGGTCACTGGAGACCCTAGGCCGGTAGCAAGCGCCAGGGAGTGGAGGATGTGCTGTGTGTAGGATGGGAGAAGCGCCAGGGTACCGTGGTAACCAGATACATATATATATATGTATATATATTCATTTCTTTATAATTGCTAATGTTAGAAATACAACAAAATCCTTTGTAGCATCACAATAAGAAATTCATAAAAATAATTTGCTATTGAGCTGTACAGTGGAATTCTACACAGCCATTAAAACTGGTGTTGGGGCGCCTGGCTGGATCAGTCAGTGGAGCAGATGACTCCCAATCTAGGGGTCATGAGTTCAAGCCCCATATTGAGTGTAGAGATTACTTATTTTTTTAAAACGATGTTAAAGAAGCATTTTAATGAAACTGAAACATGTTTCTGATATGTTGTAAAATGGAAAACAAAGTCAGGCTCCAAAAGTATGAATCAAATGTTAAAAAAATTTTTTCAAAATAAAAATAATTTATGGGGCACCTGGCTGGCTCAGTTGGTGGAGCATGTGACTCTTGATTTCAGGGTCGTGAATTCAAGCCCCATGTTGGGTGTAGAGATTACTTCAAAATAAAATCTTTTTAAAAAAAAATCAATAAATTTTAAAATAAAATTTATTTTATTTTAAAATAAAAATAAATTACACATACATATACATGGGGAGATGACTATTGATAGGGATTATTTCTGAGACTGAAAGGTAGGCCTACGTATTATCTTTTGTTATTTTTATCCATTATTTCCTGGGTTTACTTCTGTCGTGTTTTCATTTTTTTATTTTAATTATTAGCATTACTCTTTACTGGGCCCTGTTCTAAGCACTTTATAAATATCAACTCGATCCTCACAACATGACTATGAAGTAGTTACTATTACTATTCCTTTTTTTTTATAGATTAAAACACTGAAGCACAGAGAGGTCAGGTTACATACCTGAGGTCACACAGCTAATGAACAGTATGGCCAGGATACAGACCCAGGAAATCTGGCTCCAGAGTCTATGTTCTTAACTAACAAAGCAAGAGAAAGATAAATAAGAAGCATAACAAAAAAGAAAGGCAGCAAAAAAAAGGAAGAAAGGAAGGAATGAAGAAAAAGGAGGTGTAGGGGGAGGGAAGGCAGAGAGCAAGAAACTGTGTGCCACAGGGAACGATACGCATTTGTTTTAACAAACTCTGAAAAATCATTTACTGCCTCTAAAATATTCTTATTAAAGGGAAGCTGGCTTTTTAAAAAGGAAAAGGAAAAAATGTAAACTGAAAAACAGGTAACAAACATTGAAATGCTTAATCCTGAATAAATTAACTGAAAGAATCCAGAGACACGCAAGTGAAATGTCTTAAATAGGAGGCTCTTTTTTCTTTTTTTTTTTCTTCTCCTCTTCACACTAGCTGCTTCCCCTCTAAGAGCACAATAGGTGTCTAGGGGCTGGATGCCCGTCTCTACCCCACAAGTCTGGACTGTGTCTCTCCAGAACATGCCTCAACCTGACCTGCATGAATGTCATCATTTTTTTTTAACTAAGTAAAAGAAAAACAAATTGGGTTAAAAACAAAACAAAACAAAACCTGGAAAAGGTGTCATGCCCAGCTGAAAATATGACAGCCCTTAAGTATTAGCTACCTGGCCCTCTCTTAAGTGTGTCTTCTTCAAGCCCTAGGGCTGAAAGTGAACCAATGAAGTCTGTATGTCTGCGGCACAAACCAGCCGGTTCAGCCACAGCGAATGCTCTGCTCAGCCCTGGGAGAGGGGGGCACATCACCGGAATCCCTCGAACCCCGGGGGATGCTCTGCAGGGAGATCCAGAGCCAAGGGGACCGGGTGGGGGTGAGGGGGGCGAGTGGGAGGAGGAAAGGGGCAGAAGGGGCAGAAGGAAGCCTGCAGCAAAGGAGGAGGGAGGGAGAGAAGTCAGCAGCGTGTCATAGGAAGCTCTTCACATTTCCAGGGCTGGGGGTTCCAAGCTGAGGAAGGGGACACAAACACTGGTCGAAACTCATGAAGCCTAAAAACAGGAAGATAACTATGTCTTTACTTCCTCTGTCCTTCAGGCAAAAATCCCCATCTGCAAAAGTGGTGAATGCATCTTTGTCTCAAAAGCATGTGGCCAGGGCTGAATTTTGTAAAGAAGTTGAGTGTCATAGGAAACAAGCAGTGAGCAAGATCCTTTGCTTGACTGCGATTATCCTCCAGTACACAAAAGCAAGAATTTTAATTTAGGAGATTTAATTGTCGGAGATGAAGACCCCAGCCCCAAAAGTGGCAAGGTGGTGTCACAAACTCACGACAAGTGCCACACAGGTCCTCTCAGCTCATCTGCTCACCTACCTTCCAGGAAACAGGTATTTCTAAATAGTCAAGGATTAAACTGGCTTTTTTTTTTTTTTTTTTTTTAAAGAGGGGAGGTTAAACGGTTTTAAAAGATATTGTTCATGGGGCGCCTGGGTGGCTCAGTCGTTAAGCGTCTGCCTTCGGCTCAGGTCATGATCCCAGGGTCCTGGGATCGAGCCCCGCATCGGGCTCCCTGCTCGGCGGGAAGCCCGCTTCTCCCTCTCCCACTCCCCCTGCTTGTGTTCCCTCTCTCGCCGTGTCTCTGTCAAATAAATAAATAAAATCTTAACAAAATATATATATAGGGCGCCTGGGTGGCTCAGTTGGTTAAGCGACTGCCTTCGGCTCGGGTCGTGATCCTGGAGTCCCGGGATCGAGTCCCACATCGGGCTCCCTGCTCAGCGGGGAGTCTGCTTCTCCCTCTGACCCTCTTCCCTCTTGTGCTCTCTATCTCTCATTCTCTCTCTCTCAAATAAATAAATAAAATCTTAAAAAATAAAAAAAAATTAAAAAAAAAAAATATATATATATACTGTTCATGTCACTGCAAATAGCAAGTCTTGTAAAAAGAAGCTCTCCACAACTCCAGAGGATAAAGGGTTTGTCCGGTGGGCAGCCACAAAGACCGGCTGGGTGGGGGTTGCCCACATTGAAGAAATTCAGAGGACAGAGAGAAAGTGAGCAGGCAGGAAAGCCCATGATATCTCTTTTCAGAATTGTCGTTATCACTGTTTTAACAGATCATTTGCACGTAATCTTTACTCTTTAGCCTTTAACAAAACGCATAAAAATCGTAACCTAATTTCTTTGCGCTTACCAATTTACTAGTGATGTGCTGGGCCCTGTTTCATATCGCTTTGTTGCCAGGGGCCTAAAAACTTGACTTTAAAAGTCTATGTGTAAGGGCGCCTGGGTGGCTCAGTTGGTTAAGTGACTGCCTTCGGCTCAGGTCATGATCCTGGAGTCCGGGATCGAGTCCCGCATCGGGCTCCCCGCTCCGCGGGGAGTCTGCTTCTCCCTCTGACCCTCTCCCCTCTCATGTGCCCTCATTCTCGCTCTCTCAAGTAAATAAATAAATCTTTAAAAAAAAAAAAAGTCTATGTGTAAGAAATTCCACTGCAAGAATTCATTTTTATATCCAGGGGATTCCCTTGTAATAGAGCGTTACCTACATAACATACTTAACGAAGGCCAGCCAGGCTTTTGGGATGTACTCTCATCTAATGTGATTTCCCAATACTAAGAGGAGATCAAGGAGGTTAAGAGTACGTTATCAGCCATTTTTAAAATCTTATAATAAGATTTAAAATATCAGCTCACTGGCCGTAAATTCGTACTCGGTCACCGAGACATAATTACAACTCCCAAGGTAAGGCGTACTCAGAGCCCCCTATTAAACCAACCACCACTACAGAGACCGCTAGGCAGTGACCCACTTGCTTCTTCAGATGCCTTAATTATCCCAAAAACACTGAAGCTCTTTTCTGAGAAGTCAAAATCTATTTTTGTTATTCATTAACACCCTGGAAGCATATATAAGCCAACGAAGGGGCAATGGGAAGTCACAAACACAGGGTATGATTAACATCCTCAATGAATACGCAATGTACACCCACCTGTTTTCTCAGTGGTGCCTGTCTACACATGCTTAGCTTTAAAATGGAGACTTTAAAATTCTAACAAAGATAAAAGTAGGTCCTTAAGTCATTATGAAGTTAATGAACAAATGTAATCATGATGCAGATGCTACAACACGGTTGAAAACAAGTTAAATACACTGTATATTACTCTCTTAAATTTTCTCTTTAAGCAGGTAGAACATATTTTAAAAGTAAATGAACTGACTGGGAAGGATTTCCCATTGCTATGTTTCCAGGTGTACACAAGCCTGGGAAAAGGGTACTAAATACCCAGGGGTTCTGAGATTAATTTTCTCAGCCAAAAGAAAATCAAGTATTTCACCCACTCTATTGTTAAGTGAAAAGGTAACGAAATGCACATTACATAGAACTTGGTCTCATGAAAAGACTCTTCAGTTAAACATTTTTAATTGCCTCATATACTCAACATCGAACTAGAGATTAACGTAAATGTCTCCCCTAATAGCTTATGAGCATAAATAAAATGAATCTTGTATAGTCCATCCTCAAAAAAAAGTTTAAAAAGCGTAAGTATGGCTATAGAGCTTTGCTTCATGGATGGTTCTGGAATCAACTTCACTAATTCACAGTCACACCCCCCGGAATGGGAGACCCAGGTTGTGAGCGCTCGCTAGCCTCTTGAGATCAAGGTGAACCTGGCCAGAGCACCCATTCTAAGCCCTCCCCAAGACTTCAGCGTACCTCCAGGGGGCTGAAGGGCTCAGGATCCCCTCCAGCTCTGAGCTTCCTCCTCCAGGGTTGCAGGGGGCAAATGTCCAACACGGCCCATCGCTCAAATTCCAGAAACTACAAAGCAGCTCATGCATCTAGCATACCTCCCCAGAGGTCAGAGGGGGCAAGCTCTCTGAACATCCCTCGCCCCAGGGGATCCTTCTAAGACTTCCCTGCACCTGTCTATCCCCAGGCACCCCAGCCTTCCCTCCAGGGCCTTCAAATTCCCTCTGTCCCCCACCTCCCACCACCCACAGACAGTGAACTTTGCCACAAGCCATTTTCCTGCCTTGTTCTGGCTTTGCCCTCAGGCCTCATTTCCTTTCTCTCGTGACTTAACTGAGTTTGTTTTTCCCAAACAAAGACAATTTCCTCCCTGAAAAGGAATTCTGCCACTGAGATCATTAATTATTTATATTGACCTTCCTGGAAAAGTACCATCCTCAATTCTGTACTAGCCGAAAATGTAGGGTACATTAAATACAGACCTTTTAAATCATGACTGCAAGAAACATCAGCAAAACAGCCTGTCGTACCATGAAAAACAAAGGTGAAAGAGTAGAACCCTGCTGAAAAATGACCGTTATACATCGCAGATACAAAAAGACACCTAACCCCAGACACACCACCACCGTATAATTGAAGCCTGACATGACACGGAGCACAAGGTTATCCTACTCTTCAGCATTATTACTAACGGAGCCACCAAAGGTCTGACCACCGTCTTCACGTACAAGCTTGGATGGAAAATCGTAACCTGGGTGGAGAGGAAGGAGCTCCCTGAGAGCTCCTCACTAGCCTCTGCCTCTTCGCTCCAAGACCGCCGCTCCCCTAACTTGTCAGTCTGCTGCCATCACCCCCTCCACTGCAACATTTCCTCTCCCTGCGCAGCTGGCCGACCGCTTCCTTAGGTGCAGATGGGAGAGCCGAACAGGTTCATGGCCACCATCTGTCCTCAGCAGCATCCGTCCATCACACGGGTGGTAGTGAACCTGGGTCGATGCAGCTACGCTGAGCACGTTCCGGGAGCTCCCCGTCCAAGGACTGCCATCAGACAGGCTCCGAGTGGCCGACGGAGGCCGGGGGGAGGTTTGCCCCCTCCCACTGATGCCCCTGTGCTGTGCCGCCGTGACAATCGCAGGCATCCTGGGCCGAGTGGGTTTTCATTTCAATTTGCGTAGGATTCTCAGCGGTGTTGGGCACGCCCGTCTTCCCAATGAGATGGCTATCTTGAAGCGTCCACGTTGTCATCTGTTACGACGAAGATCATGACAGCACCTACCTCACCAGGCTATAACTGGGATTAACTGAGATAATGTGTGCAAACCGTTTAGCACACTGTACGTTTGCTCAGGCTACCATAACGAATTACCACAGAGGGGGAGGCTTAACAGACATTGATTTTCTCACAGTTACAGGGTCTAAGAGTCCAAGATGAAGCTGTCGGCAGATCTGGTTTCTTCTGAGGCCTCTCCCCTCAGCCTGCGGACGGCCGCCTCCTCGCCATGTCCTCCTGAGGTCTTCTTGCGTCTGTGTTTTAATGTGCTCTTCTTGTAAGGATACGGATCACACTGGATTGGGGCCCACATACTTGACCTCATTTGACCTTAATGACCTTTTTAAAAGCTCTGTCTCCACCAGTGCAGCACTGCCTCCTGCCTCCTCCCACGCTGGGCTCCGCGACCCCTGGCCATGCGGCTCTGGTCCTCAGGGGCCTTCTCCTCCAGCCGGAGAGCTTTGTCCTCCTGACCCCTCCCGCCTCCCGCTGGCCCCCCCTGTGTGCCCTCTCACACCATCTTCCCCACCGGGCCATCAGCTTCACACACAGGCGAGGACTCCGGTCTGCCTGTTCCCTGACGTCTCCCCGGACCCCATCGGGACGTTTAGTCGTCCCTCTTTTGGGAAGCGTGGCCAGAGGCGGTGGTGACGGCTTCCTCTGAGCTATAGGCTGTCCTGTGTTTCTTTGTAATGGACAGTAACGTGGACATTTCAGGCCACCAATGCTTCACACCTTCCATTCTTTACCCCAAATAGGCGAAACAATGTTCAGAAGCTGCCCACCCAGCGTTCAGCCCTCCACGAATACGACTGTTCTACTTTCCTCAATGTCCAAGCATTCCAAGGAAGCCCACCACCATTCCCACGGGAGTGGGCACAGGGGCCTTAGCCTGCATCCACAGCCAAGCCCTACTGGCCCTATCTGGAAGCTGCTTCCAAAAAGAAAGACGTTCTGAACTCTACATATTACCTCCTTGGAGGCAGAAATGTTGGCCCATGGGAAGCCAATCATAATTCTATCACCCCATGCAGGGTAGGTACAACGGCAGGTTTTTTTCTAAAGGGACTTATTAAAACGTTGGCCAGATTCCTTCCAGGAATCTGACAAGTGTCACACGTCCTCTCTCCTTTCTCAGTAGGTTGTAATCCATCTCCTGCCACACAGACCTACCAAGCTTACTGTAAGTTACTCCAGAGCAGCAGGCAACGGTCACGATTTGCTCATCTCATTTGGTCCCCGCAAGAAAAGAGGGGAAATGTCATTCGTTGTGTAGTGAGTGTTGGGGGAGCTCCAGAACCGTCACAGAGAATTCGAGAAAAGGGCGTGCCAGAAAGCACTCAACACAAATGGCGGAAGGAAAGAAGCAAGAGGTGGGGAGGGAGGAAAGGAAGGGCTGCAAGGAAGAACGGAGCAGACAGGCCAAAGAGAGGAAGGAAGAAAGGAAGGGGAGGAAACGTGGAGGAAGGAAGCAAAGGTCCTATTCCCCAGTGCTCGCCCCACAGTGCTCGGAACACAGCAGGTACCTCAAGAACAGGACGGAACTGCTCAAGCATCTTCAGACACCACCTCCCCAACCCCAGCCTCCCTCCAAGCATCTGCTCTGGGCAGTTAATACGAAAAGGAAGCTTTCTGTCAGCAGATTCCACACCATCAAATCCATCCACACACTGTCTTCGATGCCAGTCTCCTGGCAGGACAATAACGCAACAGTCAGGGAGGCCAGAAGAGCCTCGACAGGCCATTTACTCTTGAGCTGAAGCTACTGGCTTTTATTCCTAAACAAAGTAATAAGCAAGCAGTTGGTCTAGCCTTTTTTTTTTTTTTTTTTTTTTTTTGCTAAAAGGAAGGCTACAAACAGTAAAGCCAAATGCAAACGCAGAGAGGCATAAATAAACAGCCACAAAGCTCAGTGCCAGGAAAGAGCTTAGCAGGAGGACAGGAGAAAATGTAACAGGTAAACTTCCTCCCAGCTTTTCTTATCAGCCGGGACCAATTCCTCAAAATATCCATACTCCTAGCAGCTTTTTTTTCTACTGCTGATACTAGCCTCAGACTTGCCCTTACCTGGACCTGGGAGAAAAGCAGGGGATCCCTGCCTTCCCCCCCTGGAATTTAAGGTTCCTTAGGAGTTACATTTCACAGATGTAACAATTTGTATGCCTTATACTTTGCCTCTATGTCTGTCTCCATAGTAGATGTATTTGCAGCTTCCATGATAAATTATTATGGCTGCTAAAAATGCTTTCCACATCAACCTGGGCTTAGGGCAACAAGCTGCCTTGATGAGGGGTAAGAAAAGTGTTTAGGACTCAACAGAGCCACACATTTGTTTCATTCTTGCTGCTCTTCACACACTGATCTGGGCATGCTCATTTACCACCTTCCATTTCTAATTTACATAAAATCCAGGTTGCTCACTTAGCTGGGGGAGAGAGCTCAAGTTGCAAAGTAGTGTTTACAAGGTGACCCCTGTGAACTGAAAACAGGAATATTTACCAAAGGAATGCTAAGTTTGTCTCAGGAGAAGAAAGTTGTGTAAATGTTTAAGGAGCATTATTCCTTATGATTTTTTCTAACTACAAAGTTCATATAAATATAAATACTTATAATTTGTAATTAACAGTGTAACTATATTTAAATGTGTCATTTTGTATATTTAAATATACAATTATTTATATTTAAATGTGTAAATATTTATGTACTTATTATATGTATGTTCATTATGGAAAATGTTTAAAGAAAACTTAAATTCTTCTTCAATGCCACCAGCCAGAGATAATCAGTATCAATATTTTGGTGTGTGTCCTTTCACTCTGTTTTCCATACATATTTACATACCTTTTTTTATTTTTATAAAATTGGAACAATATCGGGCACCTGGGTGGCTCAGTCGGTTAAGCGTCTGCCTTAGGCTAGGTCAGGATCCCAGAGTGCTGGGATCAAGTCCCATATTGGGCTCCCTGCTCAGCGGGGAGTTTGCTTCTCCCTCTGCCCTTCACCCTGCTTGTGCTCTTTCTCACTCGCGTTCTCTCTCTCAAATAAATATTTTTTTAAAAATTGGAACAATATTGCTTGAGTGACCTAATTTTTTCAATATAAAAGCATAATTAATAAATCATAAGAACATGATAGAAGGTTAATAGCTATGCTTTATATCCAGAGAGGATAAAACTTGATAAATTTATGTAAGATTTTATAATATATGGATTTTTTTAAAACTAAGAGGCAACAAAAGTCATTGGTTTATTGGTATTACATATAGCAATGCCATCTGTCATTTCAAGGTCCCTCTTTACTTTTACAGAAAATGGAGGGAAGTCAGTAAAAAGACTAAAAAGAACTAGTGAGAATTTGTCTTAATGAAACACAAAATAGATATATTGGAAATCCCAATATTTATGATATATAAATCATATGAAAATAAGAACACTAATATGAATACCATAACAAGATGCTCACAGGAATAAAAGCGCTAATTCTGAGAGGTAAATACTGGCAGAGAGGAGGAAAACATTAAAGTATTACCCATGTAAACTACACACATTGCTCTTAATTAAATAAGTATACATTTACATTCATCAGGATGCATATTTTATTGATTAGGGTGCATATTTTATGATTAGCATTAATAGATTGCTCTAGTTATACATCTACAGACAGTGTAAATGAAGAATACATATGAACACAATCTCCCTTGAAGGTAAATGCAAAAACAAGTACCAGGAGTTTTTTTCACTTACAATATTCATTTAAGGGAGAGAGAGAGAACATAAAGCCTTTTTAAGTGAAAGCTGATTTAAATGCACATACGTCCCCAGCCCTTTCTCACCTGCTGTGCACCAAGGCAAATATACGTAAAAGGCATAAGGAAACCACCTAATGGGGCTTTCTCTGCACACCATCCCTCTCTCTTTGCCTCTCCCCACCTCCAAGGGAACAGAACATTCGCTTTTGTGCAAACCCAAGGGCCAGTGAGAGCTAGTAACGGCCAACAAACTTGACACAAAAGCGGCCTCCGCCACACCTGGATATCTTTGATGCTCGCAATGGGACAGCGGGTTGCTTGGCGCCCACGTCACTGACCTCCAGGTGACCTTTCCACAGCAAGAGGGAGGGGGAAAGAGCAAGTTGAAGATACAAGAAAGAGGTACTCCCTGAACCCACGGCTTTTGCATTTTATGAGTGCCCCGGTGGACATGACTGACCACCACGCCTGGGAAAAGCTGCCAAACATAAAACCCAGCAACTCTAGCCCTCCAAGTTCCTGAAAACCCAGCAAGTTCGGGACCCCGCGCAGAAGTCGAAGCCCCGAGCCAAAGCCCGCGGCCCAGCCACCGCGCGCACCCCGCGGAAACCGCGCGGAGCTTCGGCGGCCCAGCGCCGCGCATGCGCCGCGGGGGCCGGCAGGCGTGGGAGCCGCGCGGACCGAGCGCAGACGGAGCGCGCGTCCTACCGGTTGTTCCATCGCGCTGCGCTCCGGCGCCCCTCGGGGACACGCGGCGGGTGGAGGACGGACGGCCGGTGCTGGCCCCCGCCGCTCTGCCTCCGCTGTTCCCCGGCCGCGCTGCTCGCCTGCGTCCGCTCCGGTGGCGGGTCGGCCGGCAGGCGCGGCTGTTTGCGGCTCACGCCGTTGCCACGGCGACGAGCAATGCTCCGCCTGGACCGGCTCCCTCCTCGGGCTCCCGGCGCTCGGGCGCCTCCTCTGGCCCGCGCTGCCGCCTGGAGCCGCTGACACCGCCGCCCGCGGGGAGCCGGGGCCCGGGCCGCGGAGCCCCAGCCACCTCTCGACTGTTCCCCGTCAGGTTTCTCTTAGCGCTCAGCCGAGGGTGACTTCTCGCATTAGCCACGCCCACTGATTTGGAATTTGTTTAAATGCCCAAATCTATGTGTTTCTAGCTTCAGGAGAAAAATACTCAAAACGGAATTTAGAGTGTTTGAACTTAATCCGCGCATCTTTCCAGAGTCCCGAGTCATGCTTTGGTTTCTCTCATTGTTTCCTGGTCGAGTACCTACTCTAAGCTGATTCTTCAGCTTAGAACTCAATGGGAAGTTTTAACCTTGCGTCTTTTTTTTTTTTTAAAGATTTTTTTTATTTATTCATGAGAGAGAGAGAGAGAGAGAGAGAGAGAAGCAGAGGGAGAAGCAGGCTCCCAAGGAGCAGGGAGCCTGATGCGGGACTCGATCCCAGGACCCTGGGATCACGACCTGAGCCGAAGGCAGATGCTTAACCATCTGAGCCACCCAGGCGCCCTTAACCTTGAGTCTTAACCCGGTGGTGCCTAAATACTATCTGCCTGTCGGAACGAGACCTGCATCGGCATGTGTGAAGCTCCCAGGAACTTTGCCTCAAAGGACTTTACAAAGGAAAAATATAAGTATTTCATATCTGCCATCACTCCTCTCTCATTGGGACTAGCACTGTCCATTAGAAATATGTTTGCCACTTGTGTAAATCTGTATTTTCTAGAAGCCACATTTTAAAAAGTAGCAAGAAACCGGTGAAATTAATTTTAATAATATGTTCATTTAATCCAATATATCCAAAAAATTGTTTCTACAAATCAACATAAAAAAATTATTCATGAGATAGTTTTCATTCAAAAATCATACTTAGTCCCCGTAATCTTATTTATATCTTACACTACCAACACATTTCAGTTCGAACTAGTCACATTTCAAATGTTCAATAGCCAGTAGGACTGGTGGCCAGTTAAGCAGTACAGGTCACCTAAGACTATAAATTCTAGGAAGACCAGCCCCAAATCTCCTTGGGCAGGAAAGGATTACATCTGCTGCTAAATACGGATGAGCTCTATGAACAAATGGTCAAATTCTTACTAAGAAAAAAAAATTCCTTAAGCACTGTACATTCTAAACACTCTTCAGAAATAAGAAAGTTAGAAATGACCTTTATCTTTTGGTTCTTTTTTTTAAGATTTCATTTTTAAGAATCTCTACATCTAGCATAGGGCTCACTTACAACCCAAGATCAAGAGTAGCATGCTCTACCAACTGAGCCAGCCAGACGCCCTGTAGTTCTGTCTTTTTTATTACTAATTAATAAACTTTATTCTTTAGAGCAGTTTTAGGTTTACAACAATATTGAGCAGAAAAAAAATGACATTTTAACCATCTGACTTTCTGGCAATTTGTGTAGCTTTGCCTACAACTGGCCTCTGTCACGTGATGCTCTGCCTAGTAGCCTAAAGACAATGCTGACCTAGGACTTGGGGTGGCTGAGTTTCATCTGCCCCTGTTCTCAGGGACTGCACAGTGTCTTCATCCTCTCTCATTAGCATATGTCAGAGTTAATTGTGCACCCTATTAATCACCTTAGAAGAGCTTAGGACTAGGCCCTCAAAGAAAAAGTTATTATTTTAATAGAGGTGGAAAGTCAGCTTGGCCAGGGAAGACAACCCCAGGGGAAAAGGGCGCCCCTATACGGTAGATCTGAGAAGGGGAAATGAGAGGTCGAACTTTTCTAGGTGATTATTATGCATTAAGTCACTTCATCATAAAACAGCTTCTAGGGGTGCCTGGGTGGCACGGTTGGTGAAAGTCTGACTCTTGGTTTCCTCTGGGGTTGTGATCTCTGGATTGTGAGATCAACTGAGCTCAAGGCGCAATCTCTGGATTGTGAGATCAATTGAGCACAATCTCAAGATTGTGAGATCAACTGGCTCCACGATCAGTGCAGAATCCACTTGAGATTCTCTCTCGCTCTCCCTATGCCCCTCCTGCTTGTGTTCTCACACTCTCGCACGCACTCTCTCTCTCACTCTCTTGTTCTCTCAAATAAGTAAGTCTTTAAAAAAAAACAAAAACCTTCTAAACTTGGCCATTATCACATTGTCCCCATATTACAGAGGAGACACAAAGAGAGATGAAGTGGCTTGCCCAAAGCCACCTTACCAGAAGAGTAGAATGATTTTGTGAGCACTGGAAATTTGTCCCAACCTGGCACCTAACCTCTAGACTATAATGAGATGACAGAAGGTAGGGAAAGTGAGGAGGTAGGTGGGAGGAAGAAATGGACACTTCCAAGATGGTGGCACACCAGCGCAGATCTGGCTGGTTTCAGAAAGAAAGCCAGGGCTGACATAGTCAATACAGTCCTATAGTTCTTTGGTCCATGTCATCTCAGACAAAATTTGTCTTTGGTCTACTCTTCCTGCTAAAAATTCTTTGCTCCCAGAGCAGTGTTTGTTGTTCAAGATCCTTAAGCTAGAGCTGACTTTCTTGGGTCTGCCCTGGGTCCCAGATCTTCCCCAGCCATTCTGGTCCAGGACTTCCTGCCCTGGACACCAACCTCTGAGAACCCCCTCTTGGCTTCCTGACTAATATTCTAGATTGATTCCAGCAGTCACTAGTTATTGGGCAGGTAGCTGTCTCAGCCAGCTCTCCACTGCTCTCCCGCAGCCGTACTCAAACTTGACCTTCTGGAGATGGAGTCAACTCAGTGATGGCAATCTTGAGTGAGATGACAGAGTAGCTAGAAAGATGCTTAAGCTGGAGGAGACTGCAGGTTCCTTAGATCCTGCCTGCTCTGACCAGAGCCAAAAATGATCCCACCATGGGAGGAATTAGGCTAACCTGTTTCAGGAAAAAAAAGTCCAATTTCTTTCTTTTCCTAAAACATTTTAAAGTAAATCTCAGACTAAAACTCTCAGTTAAATGGAGATTCATCCTTGGTGCCTCTGATGCCCGGCACACAGTAGGTGCTCAAAAAATAGCTCTTGAATTCAAGAAGACCAAATGAATCAACACATGGTGATTTCTTTATTGTTCAGCCACATAGAATCAAAGACATCAGGACTAATTACAAAAAATTGTAAATTTTCAAATCTGACAATAACCAGTGTCAATTATGGTTTCATTTTGTAGAAAAGATTATGATTTTATGGAAAAGAAAAAGACCTACTTACCAGAGGCCATATAGTTATTTACTGACTGAGACAGGACTAGGAATCAAATATTTTTTCTGTACTGTGTTTTACAATATATTTAAAGACTTAAAAATCATACATTTCCTTCTCTGGGTCTGATTTTCAAAATCACACTGCTTTACAGTGTTCTGTCAACAGTGTAGCATTCTATGAAATTGATTTTATTTGTCACTAAAATCTTACTCTAATTTTGTTTTTTTTTTAAGTTTATTTTTTTTTTTTAGTACTCTCTCCACCTAACATGGGGCTTGAACTCATGACCCCTAGATCAAGAGTCACATGCTCTTCCAACTAAGCCAGCCAAGTGCCCCTCTAATTGTACTTTTAAAAAATAGATTACTGGGTAGAATTTTATTAACTATCTTACTTCCCTAATTTGGGGGGAAACTTTTGTTGCCTGTCCTAAGCTGTGGGCCAGCAAGCATCAATAGACAGTCAAGGAATTAGCAGTTCACAAATCAATATGAATGCAAGTTATCACACTCAGCAATGGAAGAAGTTACTGTTGGTTGGCTAACCCACCCACATTTCAATCGCTTTCTTCTCTGCCTACCTCTCCTATATATGCAGGAAATGGTAAATATTTCCCAGGCTCCCTTGCAGTTATAGGGGACCATGGGACATGGTGTGGCTGATGAACCATAAATGACAATCCACTAGGACTCCTGCGAACACTTTTGCTTTCCTCATGAAAGACACAAATTTAGTTGTCCCTTTGATACTTTCTTCCAGCTGCAACGCAACCATGATGCCTGGAGCTATTGCAGTCAGCCATATTAGGATTACCTTAGTCAGTTTGAGCTGCTATCACAAGGTACTATAGAGGAGGTGGCTTAGAAACAACAGAAATATATTTCTCACCGTTCTGGAGGCTGAAAGTCCATGATCGGGGTGCCAGCATCGTCTGGTTCTGGTGAGAGCTCTCTTCGCAGTACAGACTGCTGACTTCCCATTGTATCCTCATGTGGCAGAAAGAGAACTAGCTAATTCTCTGGCCTCTCCTTATAAGGGCATTAATCCCATTTATTAAGCCCCTCCCCTCATTACCTAATTACTCCCAAAGGCCCCACCTTTTAATATCATCACATTTGGATTAGGGTTTTACTATATGAAGTTGGGGGTGCACAAATCATCCATTGCAATGACCATGAGGGGAAAGCCCTTTGAATTACAAAAATGATAGCTTTTATATCTTTGAGTCTCTGAACCAACAGTAGTAACTGCCACCCCCCAGACCCACCTGTTACATGGGAACTTAAACCCCTATTTGTTTAAAGCTTTGTATGTGTTTTCTGTTCCCTGCAACTGAAAACATTCCTACGTGATATGGCAACTGCCATTAGATTTTTGTGTGTGTGTGCATTAATTTTATTTTATAAATATAAGAGTTATAAATTGGACAGTCCCAAACTAGAGGTAACTTTGACCACTGTCCCAACCTGAGAGGAGGTGGCAGGGGTCCAACAATCTGTGACTAGAATCTGTGGTTGATTTTGCTGAGATCCACCCAAGTACAGGTGCTGGGTGGGGGCATCATGTCCACTCCATGACTGCCACCATCTCCCTGGGTGGCCAGAACCCCCCCTCTCTGTTTTGAAGGTAGAGGATAAGAAGGCTTACAGGAGGGCTTGGAAACTGTCGTAGGGATGTCTACCCAATGTAGGTAAGAGGAGCTGAGTGAAGCCTTCCGGCTCAAGTGGGGGTCAGTCCTGCTGGAGGATGAGCAGATGCCTGGCAGCCAGCCATCCTTGGGATGCTTTTGTCTGATGATACTGAGAAGGGCTACAGGCATGGCTCCTCTCCACAGGCATCATTCAGAGATGCTCCTTTCAGGATCTGTGGGTGTTAGCCAATCGACTCTGTAGATGCCCTTTTTCCCTCTGGTCCTCCATGGTCCGCAAAGCCCAAGGACACCATCCCCAGGTACCCTCCAGCCGCATGGCTACTCTGCCACTCCTCTGCACTGCCCAGTGCTGCTTCCCGCCCGTAACAGCCAGGTGCCCCAGCATGACTGCCCCGTGGAGTTTCCGTTGCTGCCGTCCTATTGGCTTCCCAGAGGGCTGGGGCCAGCAGCCACTGTGGTAGACGTTTGTCCTCTTTGATTCCTTTCCTATATTTGGAGAATTTCCCACCAAGCAGAGCCCTCCTTCCCCCAAAGCACCAAAATACTCTTTCAGATCCCCTTACTGCCAGGACATCAAGAGGTCACCGAGGCATGACCAATCAAGTGCACCAAACTCTCACTTGAACCAGGAGCTGGTGACCCCAAAACCCAGGACAATAGGGAATACATTCAGAGGCAGTTACGGCAGGTGGCCTCCTGCACTGTGCACCCAGCAATCAGCTGGGGAAGTAGCACTGGGTATCCCCACTGGCTGGTTTTGAGGCAGCATGTCTGACCCATTCCTGGCTCCTGCTGACAGAGCCTCCTGGCCACTTTCCAAGCCTTACTAGCCATGTTTCTCACCTATTCTGAGCTGCCCGATATCCTCTCAATATGTTTTTTTTCTTTCTTTCTTTTCTTTTCTTTTCTTTTTTTTTTTTTTTTTTTTTTTTGCTTCAACCAGCTGTCACAGGTAAGTTTGTATTGCTTGAGATTCAGGCTGGTTGAGACAGCCACACATTCAGTACTACCCATCCTGGAAGTCCCCTTAACAACGTTAACATGGGGCTGTTGGGTGTGTGATGTACTTTATTAATGTTTGGAAATACTAGTGAACAGAGGAATTACAGAAGTAAGAAAAGAAAGATTTAAAGTAGCTTAGGAAATATAACCTTCTCAGGTTTGGGGGGCAAATTTTAAAAAATTAAGCTCTTGGGGCGCCTGGGTGGCTCAGTCGATTAAGCATCAGACTCTTGATTTCAGCTCAGGTCATGAACTCAGGGTCATGAGATCGAGCCCCATGTCAGGCTCTGCGCCGAGCACGGAGCCTGCCTGAGAATCCCTCTCTCCTTCCCCTTCTACCCCTTCCCTACCCCCCTTCCCTGCCCCCCAGCTCAAGCTCGTGCTCTCGTATAAATAAATAAATAAATAATAAATAAATACGTCAAGCTCTTCAACGTGAGTTTCCCTAGGGGGAAAATAGGAGCAATTTGCTAGTCCCTTAGCCTCGTTTACCAGTTTTTAAGGTGTAGAAAAAAAAATTTTTAATAAAAAAAAATGTAGCAATCAGAGTTTCACCAGAGAAACAGAACCAGTAGAATATATACGCACATATACGTATGCATGTCCATGTGCAAACGCATGCATATATACACACACTGTATATATTATATATATTAAAGAGGTCTGTTTCCAGGAATTGACTTCCACGATTGTGGGGCCTGGCGGGTCTGAAATCTGTCAGGAAGGTGAAGCTGGAAACACCTGTGCAGGAGCTGAAGCCTCAGCCCCCAGGCCGAATTTCTTCCTTCTCAGGGAAAGCTCAGCTCTACCCTTAAGGCCTTTCAACGATTACCCGTTGCTCAACAGCAATCTGATATAAAACAAACAGAAGAGAGATATATTTTGAAGTGGCATGGTTTGGAAAATTTTAGTGATACAAATACTTTTATAATGAAAACTTTGACTTCCACCAACAATAAAATCTGATAAAATAGAAAAAGTTAAGCTCACAGGATAAATGCTTTTTTATCCATCTGAGAAAATATGAAATTGCCACAGAAGGATTAAACTAAAAAGACACCCATTAAAAAAGAAACAGAAAAGACCTTTCCATTGTATTTAATATTTGTAGAATCATGGTTTGCCAAAGTACTTCTGTCCAAAAGTGGAGAAACTATTACCCACAAAAACAGTGTACAGATCTCAATACCTAGTAGTGAAATGTAACATGTAACTTGAGGTATGCAATTATTGTAAGTGTTAAATGCTAGCATGAAATACATATAATAAAATTACATTTATTTTTTTTGGCAGGGTGCAGTGTTCTAAAAAAATAATAAAGCTTTCCTTTTTTTCATTATTTAAGTTCAATTAGCCAACATATAGTACATCATTAGTTTCAGGTGTAGAGTTCAGTTATTCATCAGTTGCATATAATACCCAGTTATATATCAAAACAAGATTTTCCGCCGATATCTGAAGATAGCCAATTGTTTACTTAAACGTGTGAAAAAAAAACTAATGGGAAATGAAAAATGAAAAATAAAAATGGTATAAATTCAGGAAGAGCTCCCTGTTATTTAAATTGCCTTCACATTGTATATTTTCCTTTGGGCCTTTAAGTATGGCTTCAGATCATCAAAAACAAATGAAACAATCTATCAAAGAAACAGCTGCTTTCTGGCATTTGGATGACCTTACTAATTTTTTTTTTTTAAGTAAGCTCTGTGCCCAACATGGGGCCCGAATTCACAGCCCCGAGATCAGGAGCCCACCGCTCCACCCCGACTGAACCAGCCAGGCGCCCCATAATAATTTTTAATATTGAAGTGTTAAGGCAATTTCTTAGCCAAATTGAAAAGAGCATGTGTCAAAGTTCCATTTCAAATTTTCCACAAGAGAATGTTAGAGGTGTTTACGGAAAAAAAAAGAAATGGTGGTTAAGAAAAACTTTCCAACACTTGGAAATAAGAAAGAAAGAAGCTTGCGTGACTTTTTAGTCCCATGTTGAGGCATTGTTTAATAACTGATCCACTCAAGGATTATTTAATTTTCAGGGGAATGCACCTCTGCTTGAGTTATTATTTACCATTGATCATGGCACAGATTCTGAAGGTACAGGTTAACTTGTAGTTTTCTGTCCAGTAAAAATGAACATGACTTCTGTCTGGGAGAAAAGAGCATCACAAAAACTACCATTTTGTTGTCACATAGGACATTAACCAATTTTACATCTAACTTTGCATTCTTAATTTGGCTTTCTTCCACTGATGACATTCAATATTTCCCATAATTTTCTAAAATTATGTTGTATCTGTCATTAAGTTAAATAAATCTCTGACACATGCTGTCTTATATTTATATAAGAATCATACTTTGAGATTTTTTTTAATTACCCATTGATATGATACAATGCAAAATATTCCTGGTGATATCAGACTCCTCAAAAAACCAGACGGTCAAGAGAGTGGGTAGGTAGGCACATAACTTTCCAGAAGGATTTCTAAAGCTCCTTAAAGTCTATCAGAAAATTGCTCAAGAATGCTAACTATTTCCCAAAAGGAGTCATAAATTATGTCTGTAAAAATTGTCTGTAACAGATCTTGTTTGGGACGGTTTTCTTTCTCAGTCACCGTTTTGAATTTGGAAAATGCAATGTATGCCATCTACCATCAGTTGACAGA
The DNA here is from genome assembly GCF_009762305.2 of Zalophus californianus. Lineage (NCBI taxonomy): Eukaryota > Metazoa > Chordata > Mammalia > Carnivora > Otariidae > Zalophus > Zalophus californianus. The sequence goes on along the minus strand of NC_045599.1, from coordinate 143,021,191 downwards.
AATAACCATAGAATTACATTCTTTCATAGGGTTATACTGGGGGAGGAATACCAGGAAGAGTATATGCTAATGAATTCCTAGAACTGGGCACTTAAAAATTTCTCCTGCCACTCAAGTGGAGACTTTGTCACGTGCCTCTGACATGCTTCATTGTCTTTATTGTCCTTTCTGAAAACTCAAGCCAAAAAGAGAAAATGACTTCCAAAATGCTTTGTCTTTGTCAAGCTGCTTTGAAGGAAAATATCAAAAGCCTGCACGGATGGGCTTAAGCAGAGAGGATGAGGGACAGGGAGGTTATAGCAGTATCTCAGGAAGCCAGGGCAGGAGGTGGAGCCTGGAGGCAAGATGGAAGCAGGCGGTGAGCAACTTTTGTCTCTACAGTGCAACCTCTTGCTCCCTAGCTTCTACCTCTCACTAAATGGCTCTGCCTACAGGTTTTGCCTCTCCGTGCACGCAGCAGGTTCCTGCCCCATGACGCCCCAGTTTATAGTCCTTAGTTCAAGCACTCAGCAGACTGACAAGCTGGTCTTAACCCCAATTCCTGGAGAGAGAATCTTAACTCCAGCATGCACCGTGGTCCAATCAGCTCTGGCCAGTGGATCCGACAAGACCTAGGGACCCATCCCCACTGGAGGGAGGACAGGCATGGAACAGGCAGATACCCAGTAGGTGTCTATGACAATCCAAGAAGGACCTCTTCAAGGATGCGAAAACATTCTTCTCACTCTGTCAGACTCCATCTCTTGCCAAAACATTCCGTCTCTCTCTTCATCCATTCATTCATTTATTCATCAAACATGTAGCAAGCCTGGGCCATGTGCCGGGGGCTGTACTGGGCGGGGAGGGGAAGATGAATAAGAAAGAACCCCTGCCCTTTTTGACTGTTGGTGAGGGAGGATTTGTAGAGTCCACTGAATTCCTTGAACAACTCAAGACATTTTTAATTCAAGGAATGTCTATTTTCCTTAATGGCCAGACATCCTAAAACTTCAGATTTCTCTCAAACCAGTTCTTTATTTGATCCATCGAGCCTGAATGTGGCCACTCCACATGACCAACAGTAGAGCGGCTAATGTCTTTGATATCCCAGTAAGATAATCAAGGTCAACCTGGACAGAAAAGTGGTTTCTTGGGCCCCTGGGTGGCTCAGATGGTTAAGCGTCTGCCTTCGGCTCAGGTCATGATCCCAGGGTCCTGGGATCGAGTCCCGCATCGGGCTCCCTGCTCCTTGGGAGCCTGCTTCTCCCTCTGCTTCTCTCTCTCTCTCTCTCTCTCTCTCCCTCTGTCTCTCATGAATAAATAAATAAAATCTTTAAAAAAAAAAGAAAAGTGGTTTCTTAAAGTAATATAATTCAAAGTTGGACTTTAAGTAAAGACTTATATAAAATTAATTTTTTTCTTTTAAGGTTTTATTTATTTGACAGAGAGAGACACAGCGAGAGAGGGAACACAAGCAGGGGGAGCGGGAGAGGGAGACGCAGGCTTCCCGCCGAGCAGGGAGCCCGATGCGGGGCTCGATCCCAGGACCCTGGGATCATGACCTGAGCCGAAGGCAAATGCCCAACGACTGAGCCACCCAGGCGCCCCTAAAATTAATATTTTACTTTAATGTAATTTAAATGAATTTAAGTGACTCTCATGTCAGGCCACTCGTCATTAGGACTGTTGAAAGCATCACCGTCCAGTCTCTTGGGTTTTGCTCACGAGGACAAGAATATGTGATAACATCTCGGGGAAATGCTGCTTCTTCTGAAATGACCCTACAAATCCAATGTGTTTAGGTAAACTTGGGGATAGACCCCAACCTCGAGACTGTAGACATGCAAAGTCTCATGATTCAGATTCCACAAACTGGACATTTGGGGTAACGTAAACAAAGGCCGGGCGCCAGATTGTTCTTTCATTGTTTGTAAAGAAGGCATTTGCTGAGTAAATAAATGGTGTATACAAAATTTATCTGAGGGGGAAAAAAAATTAGCCTGTTGAATCCTTCTGTAATTATGGTTTTCAAATATTTGTAAGTACCAGAGAGAACTATGTATTCATAAATCATTGATACGTTCATTGGAAAGCATTCTTATATATTCATCAAATCTGATTCCCTCAGGACTCCTGCTAGGCAATGCTTGGCTCTCCTGGGCCCTAGCTGTTGTGTGTCTTTACGAGTAATAAACACGGTACCTCTTTTTTTTTTTTTAACATGCATTCATTAGTCTGACTTAGTGAAAAATACAGATGTGTGTGGTTTTGTGTTTGTAAATATTTGGAAATTCCTCTCTGTTTCCCTTATTTAAATTGCCCTTCTATATGCACAGTAATTTGGCAGGAGTGTGGATGGGGTACCCAGCTGACCAGGAGAGGACAGGGCCAGGAGCTGGGCTGAGGTGCTTGCTCTAGGCTTCGGGCACCCAGGGACATCCGAATCTGGGGGTGGGGTGGGGGGTGGGCAAAACACAAAAATGCAGAAAAGCTGACATCCAAAAAGCCACAGAGGGAAAGTTAGAGTTAGTCAGTCCTAAGGAATTCTGGATCCAGACTGAGAATTTTTCCAGAAAGATGAGGGCCCTTGAAGTACAGCAGGGAAGGGCACTGAGTTTGAGGAGGCTCTGGGAGAAACTCCCCTGGAACGCCCAAGGCTGTCACACCTTGTTTTGAGGAGCATGAACGTTCTAAGAGAAGTTTTTTAAGTGACAGAATCACCCCTCCCCCCACCAAATAAAGGAATGAAATTCTTGTGCACCCTTAGGGCAGGTGTGAGAAGGTGAAATTCAAGCAACCAAGACCTCATTTGGGATTCTAGGAGGCTTAATCACGCAGATTTAAGCAGCTGAAGACAAAAAGATCAGGTAAACACTAAGTAATATACTTGGGCCCATCCCAGTTTCACCCTAACCACGTCTTTGTTTGAAGAAGGGCAGCTCGTTTTTAAAAAAAAGTTTAGGGCGCCTGGGTGGCTCAGTTGGTTAAGCGACTGCCTTCGGCTCAGGTCGTGATCCTGGAGTCCCGGGATCGAGTCCCGCATCGGGCTCCCTGCTCAGCAGGGAGTCTGCTTCTCCCTCTGACCCTCTCCCCTCTCGTGCTCTCTCTCTCTCATTCTCTCTCTCTCAAATAAATAAATAAAATCTTTAAAAAAATAAATAAATAAATAAATAAAGTTTATTCTTATTTATTTTGTTTTTATTCTTGGTGTTGTAAATCAATACAGGTCCCTTTAAAATTTCTTTAAAAAAAACTTATTTTTGGGCGCCTGGGTGGCTCCGTCAGTTAAGCGTCTGCCTTCGGCTCAGGTCATGATCCCAGGGTCCTGGGATCGAGCCCCGCATCGGGCTCCCTGCTCCGCGGGGAGCCTGCTTCTCCCTCTCCCTCTGCCTGCCGCTCTATCTACTTGTGCTCTCTCTCTATCTCTCTGTCAAATAAATAAATAAAATCTTTAAAAATAAATAAATAAATAAATAAACTTATTTTTTAATGAAGCCAGTATTTGGGAAAATTCACTGCCAGACAGTGAGCATACAATGCTCTTGTTGGTCTTCATTCTTCCAAAATGTTCATTTGTTTCCTTTAAATCATTGCAGAGGTGACTGTGTATATTTTACAATGTGAATAATGATTAGTGAGGGTCAAAACCCTGGGACAATTGTAGACCTGGTTCGAGTTAAATAAAGGATCCTCCATTTTAATTTTTTTTTATTTTTTTTAAGTAGGTCCTGTGCCCAGCGTGAGGCTCGAACTCAGGACCCCAAGATTAAGAGTTGCATTCTGCACTGATTAAGCAAGCCAGGTGCCCCAAGGATCCCCCATTCTTAGATTCATGACAGAAATGCAATGATTATATCACTCTTTTCAAAACTAGCTTTTAAGTTGAAAATAGAGCTACCCTATGACCCAGCAATTGCACTACTGGGTATTTACCCCAAAGATACAAATGTAGTGATCCAAAGGGGCACATGCACCCCAATGTTTATAGCAGCAATGTCCACAATAGCCAAACTATGGAAAGAGCCCAGATGTCCACTGACAGATGAATGGATAAAGAAGATGTGGTATACACACACACACACACACACACACACACACACACACGCACACACACACAATGGAATATTATGCAGCTATCAAAAAAATGAAATCTTGCCATTCTCAACGACATGGATGGAACTAGATGGTATTATGCTAAGCGAAATAAGTCAGTCAGAGAAAGACAAGTATCATATGATCTCACTGATATGAGGAATTTGAGAAACAAGACAGGATCATAGCAGAAGGGAGGGAAGAATGAAATAAGACGAAACCAGAGAGGGAGACAAACCACAAGAGACTCTTAATCTCAGGAAACAAACTGAGGGTTGCTGGAGTGGAGGGAGGTAGGAGGGATGGGGTGGCTGGGTGTTGGACACCGGGGAAGGTATGTGCTATGGTGAGCACTGTGAATTGTGCAAGACTGATGAATCACAGACCTGTACCCCTGAAACAAATAATACATTATATGTGAATTAAAAAATTTTTTTAAAAACCTAGCTTTTAGTAAATGGATTTTTAAAGAATTTTTAGTTCTGGGATGCCTGGGTGGCTCAGTTGGTTGAGCGACTGCCTTCGGCTCAGGTCATGATCCTGGAGTCCCGGGATCGAGTCCCACATCGGGCTCCCTGCTCAGCGGGGAGTCTGCTTCTCCCTCTGACCCTCTTCCCTCTCATGCTCTCTATCTCTCATTCTCTCTCTCTCAAATAAATAAATAAAAAATCTTTAAAAAAAAAAAGAATTTTTAGTTCTAAGAAACATGTTGTCCACCAACAACAATTTCATTAATACCAAATGGCACGTGTCCCTTGAAATGTAGCAAGACCTACTTCCCAAATTCCACAGGCTGAAGGTACTAGAATGTGTATACTGGGCTCTCAATTTACTAGAGCGTTACTTCAGTTTGCTTAAAAGGCTGCACCACAATAGGGGATGTGAAGAAGAGGGTTAATGTTCAAGCTATTTTGATTGTGCATATTTTAATAAGATGTGATTTACAATCCTGAGAAGCACAGATGGTTGATCAAGTGTAAGAACTGTGATGGATGAAAGATCACATATGAGTGCTCAACCCAATTACAAACATCAAATACTATTTGGATTAGCATTCACTATATTGTTGTTTTGTGTGTCTTTTTTGCAACAAGAAGTTAATGGCTGATTACATTGCATTTCAACAATACATCAATCTATTTTGTGAAACGCTCATCCTCTCCAATTTCTTTGCTCCTTTTGGCAGAATTTAGTCGTATACAGAGGGAGAGAAGTTCAGTGCTCAGCGGGGAGCCTGCTTCTCCCCCTCCTTCCTGCTTGTGTTCTCTTCATTCTGTCTCTCTCAAATAAATAAATAAAATCTTTTTATAAAAAAATACTATATAGAGGGAGAAAAGTTCAGGAGCATCTCCTCACTCATTCTAGAGGATCTTTCCAGGGCCCTTTGTGATATTGTGGTTTCTAATGAGAAATATATTTTTGGTCTTCTTTCCTAAAACTCTTGAAATTTCCTGAGATGAGAATGATAAAGGTGTCTTCTGTTGTGTTAATGCGATGCCTTTTGGGAAACAGCCAAGGATGGGTGCTGGGGACCAGGAGAACCAGCCATGTGATTAGAAGGTTGGAACTTTCAATCCCACCTCCCTGACCTCCGCGGAGGAGAGAGGGGCTGGAGATTGAATGCTGTCACCAACGGCCAATGCTTTAATCAATCGCAGCCATGCAACAAAGCTTCCATAAAAACCCAGAAGGACCGATTTGGAGAGCTTCCAGTTTGGTGGACTGGAGATGCAGAGAGAGTGGCAACTATTTTATACAACTCTTCCATCTGGCTGTTCCTGAGTTATATACTTTTATAATAAACTGATCTACTAAGTAAAATGTTTTCTCCTGGTTCTGTGAGCCATTCCAGCAAATTAATCAAATCCAGGGAAGGGGTCACTGGAACCTCCGAACTACAGCCAGCCAGTTGGTCAGAAGCACAAGCAAGAACCTGTATTTGTGATTGGCATCAGAAGGAAAGGAGGGTAGAGGAGGCAAGTCTTGTGGGACTGAGCCCTTTAACCTGTGAGATCTCAGGCCACCTCCAGGGAGATAGTCGGAATTGAGCTGAATTGCAGGACACCTAGCTGATGTCCGAGAATTTCTTGGTGTGGGGAAAAAACCCACACAGTGGCCTCAAAGTCAGAATCAGCAGTCCCTTCTACATTTCAAGTCTGACAATATGGCAATGAGTCAACTCTTAGAGCCAGAGCCAGCCCTTTGCCGTTGGGTGGCCCGGTACTACCTCTCCTTTCTATACGTTCCACCTGTTTTCTCTGTCTTGTCGGTTACACTCCCTGCCTATGAATACACCCCACCTGCAGGTTCAAACCTTGAAATCAATAGAAGAACCACCAGGAGTCCCAGAACAAAACTTAGCCTTGGTCCTGCTCAGGCTTGACTCGTGTTCTATAGACACTGGGTTTTTTCTCTGCTCCATTGAGCACCTTATCTTATTTGTTTATTTGCTTAATTAATTAATTTTTTTTAAGTAAGCTCTACTCCCAATGTGGGACTTGAACTTATGACCCCGAGATCAAGAGTTGCATGCTTTACTGACTGAGCCAGCTTGGTGTCCCCTCCTTATCTTGTTTTGTGCGGGCCCCGCCCCCAGTAAGACCGGGATCTTCTCTTGTTCCTTCAGGCACTTCAGGACCTGGGCCTATATGTCTACACAGGAGAAACTTAGAACTACACATCTGTCTGTGTATATGTTTGTGAAAAAAAAAGAATTTACCATCAAAATTCACCTTGTTTCCCAGTTCCTAGGAGATGACTTTCAGAAGAGGATATTAATTCTATCTTAACTTCTGAGCAGAATAATGTCTGTGAGTCCCTGGCTCCTCTTTGATATAGTTCAGCATTTTTTAGACATGTATGACCCAGACACAAAACCCAAATTCAACCAATAGATATAAAATAGTGAAACTCTTAAATAATACGAGTACATATGTGCAAGGTATGGGGATCAAGGAAAGTAGTAAGAACATTTGCAAATGGTAAGTTAGTTCTCAACACATCTATGTAACTGGAGGTAAAGATGTTTGAACATGTGTATGTTTGTAAATTGTAAAGATTGTAGACTGTAATTAGTGTAGGTGGGTGAGCAGCACACAGTGTATATAACTAAACCTGTGGGTCTAGTTTTCTCTAATTCAATTTATTCCTACAAGGACTTGCAATCACATGGCATTAAATAACTATGAATAAATAAATAAAGACAAAAAGAAACAAGTTATTCTTTGATGATCCAGGTGTGGACACTTTGCTTCCCAGTGGCATCTAAAGGTAAACATTAACTACTTCACCTGAAGCAAAATTAGGGGAATCATTTCATTCTCTGCCTTTGTCCAGACCCTCCCCATCCTTTGGACTCACATACCCATCATCTCTCTTCAGCCTTTGGGTTCCTCTGTGTCACCACTATTTCTGAACTTCTAACCCCCTTAGTTGCTTGGGATTCTCATTTGGCCACTTTCTCGTGTCCTTGACAAGACTGTAAAATCATGGAGAATGTGACATTTTGTCACCCACGCTTTATGCGTTGGGGTTTCTTCAGAAACATGGGTAAGAGGAGGAAGATAAAGAGACAGAGGGAACGCATGAAAAGATGTTCAGTATCATTCATTATTAGCGAAATGCTAATCAAAACCACAGTGAGATAGCACTTCACACCAGAATGGCTAAAATAAAAAAGACAGACAGTAATAAGTGTTGGCAGGAATGTGGAGAATTTGGAACCCTCGTTCATTGCACTGGTGGGAATGTCAAACGGTACAGCCGCTTTGGTAGACAGTCTGATAATTCCCCCAAACCCAGCTATTCTACTCTTTTTTTTGTTTTGTTTTGTTTTGTTTTTTGGTGGAGGGGAGGCAGAGAGAGAAAGAGAATCATAAGCAGGCTCCACACCCAGCACAGAGCCCAACACGGGGCTCCATCTCACAACCCTGAGGTCATGACCTGAGCTGAAATCAAGACTCAGACGCTTAAGCGACTGAGCCACCCAGGCGCCCCCCAGCTATTCTACTCTTAAGTATATAACCAAGAGAATGAAAATATATGTTCAAACAAAACCTTGGACACAAATGTTCATAATAGCCAAATGTAGAAATGACAGAAGTCACTGAATAATATTTTGTTGTATGGAAACACGACATTATCCAGCCAACTGACGAATGAATAAAGAAATTGTGGGATGTTCATAGAATGAAATATTATTTGGTGATAAAATGGAATGAAGCATCGATATGCACTGGACCATGGATGAATCCTGAAAATATAATGCTAAGTGCAAAAAGCCAGTTGCAGAAGACCACATGTTGTATGATTCCATTTAGGTGAAATGTCCAGAATAGGCAAATCCAGAAACAGAAAGTGGATTAGTGGCTGCCTCGGGCTGGGGACGATGGCAAGGGGAGTGCAGAATGACTCCTAATGGGAAGAGGGTTCTATTTGGAGTGTTGAAAATATTCTACAGTTAGATTGTGATGAGAGCTGCATGATGTTGCGAAGATGCTGAAAATCATTGAAATGTATACTTTAAATGGGTGAATTTCATGGTATGTGAAATACAAATATCAATAAAACTGTAAAAAAGGAAATGTTTCATGTGCTTTAAGGTCAAGTTAGACACATTCTTGAATGTAAATACTGACATTATGAATAATGCCTCCAGTAGAAATAAGCCTCATAAGAACATTTTCTTTTTTTCTTTTTAAGATTTTATTTATTTATTTGAGAGAGAGAGCACGTCAGCGAGTAGGGGGAGGAGCAGAGTGAGAAGCAGACTCTGCACTGAGCTCAGAGCCTGATGGGAGGCTCGATCTCACAACCCTGAGATCATGACCTGAACCAAAATCAAGAGTCAGATGCTTCACCAACTGAGCCACCCAGGTGCCCCAAGAGCCACATTTTCTAATGGCAACAGATTTACTTGTTTGGTCCAGTCTGGGAATTAGAATCTTGAATTTGATAGATAGGAGGGAGCCACGCAGTTCAGAAAATTATCCATAACAATACTTACGGTTTTGGTAAGAATGACTGAATTTACACCATGGAATGAAAACTAAATGTAGTTTACGATATAGTTGACTTGAGCATAATTATACACCCCAAACGATAATGATAGAGAGTAGGAGGAAATCGACTCAGAGTTAGTAATTTCTGACTTCCCCACTAGGAGCTATGCGAGAGGTAAGAAAATGGTGTCTGTGTTGGTCCAACCAGATTTTTCATCATCCCAGCTCATGCTGGTTCTAGTGGGTGTTTGGTGCATTCCATAACACTTCTGTCTCGATCTGGTCCATCCTCAGACGTCACTGTCATGTTGTAGAGCCTCTATTATTTGCAGATACCTCTCATTTGCTGTTCCAACTTTATCCTCTATGACTTGATCAGCAGCACGCCTGAAACAGTGTGAATCCCCAAAGGACGCATTGATAATGTCTTACTGACACTGAAATGGCTTCAGTTTCTCTGTGGGTTCACATTCTGCCTTCTTATTGGACCCTCTGCAAGGCACAGCACTCTTGCATTCTACCCCATGCTAAAGCCTGTGATATTCCTTTCCTTTGGGCAGGAAGGGTAGATTAGCTCAACCTGCCTCAAAATCAGTGCTGGTGATCTTTTTTTTGGATGTCCCCGAAAAGACACTAACACAGAGGTTGACCCAGGATGATAATTGCTTGGGGTGCCCTGGCACCTGGGTTAGAGGGGACAATGAGCTGCCGTATCTTCCTTTTTCTCCTTCCTCCCACCCTGTTTCTCCCTGCTGACATTCTTCCTAGGCTTTTGGATCTCCAGGTCCATCACCATGGACCAGGCTCCCCAGGGGATGAAGTCCTAAGTAGGGAATTCACAACCTGAATTTTGCCACAAGTCTTTGGGACGGGAGCAGAGCACTGGACCCAATCGTATTAGTCAGAAGGAAGGGGAGGGAGAGCAGAGTCAGAGGCCCTAATGGGCCGTAATACCTGACACCACCACAAAATACAATACACATTAATATTAATACACAATGATCATAATAGCGAACACTTACAGAGGGCTTATGTGCCAACACTGTCTTAAATTCTTTACCCAGATAAACTTAAATGTATTAAATCCTTACAATTGCCCTCTAAGGTGGGTACTCTTATTGGCCCACTTTGTAGATGATGGAACTGAAGCACAGAGGGTTTTGCCCTTCCTCAAGCCTGGAAAGCTGGTAAGAGGTGGTCCCTGACACAGGTAGAGAGAAGACTTGGGGTCAGGACAACATACTCTGCTTTGTGACCGCCTAACTGCTGATGGCAAGAATCCCAATGAGCTGAGTGGTCCCACTACACATGCATGTTTTCCATCTCACAGCTGGGCTCTGAATGCTTCTTGACAATCATTTTCCTCATCATGACATGATTTCCTTTCCATTCCTCTCTGCAGCTGTTACAAACCTCCACTTCTCTCAGCTCCCCACCTCCACCCCTACCCCCTTCCCTCCCCACGGTGGAGTTCACCTTCAGGGAAAAAGAGACCCATGGGCTGCAAACTTCACCAGCATCCCTTCCTTCAGCTCTCAAATCCCTTCCTCTGCTGTGTCCCGGGTCACCCTTTCTCCTCCTGGTCTCTTTCAGGGAAGAAGCCTGAACATCACCAGGGCTCAGCCCTCCACCCCTTATAGAATAAATAGGTTATTGCAGAGATGGAGATTTGAATCCTGGGACCACCTCTTACCAGCTTTCCAGGCTTGAGCAAGGGCAAAACCCTCTGTGCTTCAGTTCCATCATCTACAAAGTGGGCCAATAAGAGTACCCACCTTAGAGGGCAATTGTAAGGATTTAATATGTTTAAATTTATCTGGGTAAAGAATTTAAGACAGTGTTGGCACATAAGCCCTCTGTAAGTGTTCACTATTATGATCATTGTGTACTAATATTAATGTGTATTGTATTTTGTATATTAATTGTAGTAATTACTAATGTATGTTAATGTCAATAATAGTTCACTATCATTTGTGAATCTTCAAAATGGCAATGTCACATAGCTGCTTCCCAAATTCTGTTATCTGAGGAGCACCTGCTAACAGTTCCCTCGAAGGGCATTCTCTTGCACACCTGCACTGATAGCAATGTCTTCTCTATCCCACGCTCTTTACCACCCAACTCCTTCCAAAGTGATCTGTAGGCCAGCCCCTTCCTCCTACCTTATGATCTGGCCCCACACCCCTCATGCTTCTGGGAAGGATATGTTTCTTGGAGGAGCTTCTAAAGTGCAAACCCATGGACCTTGTCTTGACTCTCTTCCTACTTGACCCCCCCATACTCAGCTATGTTCATTATTGCCTCCCTAAAACCCCCTTCTACCTTGACCCACGGGGCATTATTCTCCTGCCCACCATTCTAAGCATGCTGCTCCCTCACCAGCTTCATTATTTCAGCTAAACCCGAAATGCAGGTGCCACTCTATACCTGGTCACCACCCTCATTCTTCTCTGTTCTTTATGGGTCCCATGGCCTTCCAGACTAGTGTTCTTGGGACAGTCCAGTTGATGTCTAATGCCCCGTTTTCAATCATGAAAATGTCTCATGCTTGGACAACAAATGTCACAACAAATCTATAAGGGATTTCCCCCACCTTTACAGCATCAGCCGTCATCTCTAAATATAATTATGCCTGGGGACAATCCACATCAACGCCCCTCCATTCACAGGGGATTGACATTTTTTTCATCTTATGTAAGGAGCTATGCAGATGTGGGGCCCTTGCCCTACCTCCAGCCAAATTGCCGCCCCTCTTTTATAGATACCCTGGGCCTGCCACTGAATGCAAATGACTCCCAGTCAATATGCTCACCCCTTACCTCTACTTTCAGCTGCAGACATAGCATTTCCAAGTTCTGACAGCCAGTGCCCATCAATATTCCCCAGACACCTCCAATCCAGCAAGTACAAAACCGAAACTCCTATCATTTCTCTAACTTAATCCTCCCCTAATTCCTGCACCTGTTAGCAGCCTATGCCGGCAATATCATGGTGCTCACTCTACTTTGCTGCCCCCAAAGGGAGATAGATGGCCACACTCGCAGCCCTGCTAATGAGGTAACAGGGATTATTTGGACCGGAGGATTCCATATAACCCACCACAGTGATCACACCAAGGAGCTGGCTACCAACGCTAAAGGGAATGAACAACACATGGGCTTTCCATGTGACCTTGGACCTGGATGGCCAGTCTTCTTTCAGGAATATGGAATTGGGAAACTGAAAGATTGATACATTTGCCCACATGAGGAAATATCCAAGAGAGTGGCTCAATCAAGAAAGTAAGACAAATTGGCAGAGGATAGATGGATACACAGAAGAATAACTAACAAGCGTGGTGAGCCGTTGAAGAGCACTTGATGGTAGTATATGGATATTCAGTGTCAAATTCTGCGTGTTTGGAATGGTTTATAATACAATGCCGGGGGGGGGGGGGCAGGGAAGGATGCATCAAAAGGTGTCACTCCTTAAGTAATTAACTTAATAAATACTTCTCAAGGGAGAGATGTGGTCCCTGGCGGGGCGAAAGATGACAAATTGGAGTCTGTTGCAGCCAGAGTTGGAGGGAGCAAAATGGACACGCGAGCAAAGGAGCCTGACGAGGACGGTAGGGGTGGGGCAATACAGCAGATGTGCCGAAGAGAATTCGGGCGTTAGGTGCCGTGGGGGCGATGAGCCACAGCACCCTGGCCAGCCAGGGTCCAGCTCCGGTCCGCGTCCAGGAAGATCCGAAGAAGTTAACTCTCTTCTGTGAGTGCCAACTTAGGGCACAACACTGCGAACTACTCCCGTCCCACATCTCCTCACCTCCTCTCTTGATGCCACACCCTGCGACAAGCCCTGTCGCCGGCCTGCTGGCCTTAAATATGGGTCTCCTCTTTCCTTCCCGCCATGGTTGTCTCCACTCCCACACCCACTGTTCATTCCCACCCAGTCTGACCTCTGCCCTTACACCCTACTGGAAGAGTCTTGGCCAACAGCCCCCTTGTTGCCAAACCCAGTAGGTTCTTTTCTTTTCTCTTCTTTTTAAGATTTTATTTATTTGAGAAAGAGAGAACACGAGCAGCGGGGAAGGGCAAGGGGGGGGAGGGAGAAGCAGACTTCCCACTGAGCAGGGAGCCCGATGTGGGGCTCGATCCCAGGACCCTGGGGTCATAACCTGAGCCGAAGGCAGATGCTTAACCCACTGAGCCACCCAGGCGCCCCTAAACCCTGTAGGTTCTTTTCAGCCTTCTCAGCAGCTTGTGATACTTTCCCTTTCATTCTCATATAGTTAATGTAGAGTGTCACAGGAGTTGCCGGGGTACAATATAATGATTCCACACTTCCATACGTCACCTGGTGCGCATCACAACAACTGCTCAGAAAAGATGCCTCTTTTTCACAACCTAAGATCATGGGTGTCCTCCCCAGCTCCCTTTCTCCCTTGGCCCCCACGTGCAATGAGTCCTCAGGTCTACCTCCTTCATACCTCCCCTCCCAGGATCACAACACTAAATGTGGCCAGTGAGGGGCTTCCTGACCTGGCCCCGCCTAACTCCTCCCTGACTACACTTCCTGATCTCAGCACCGTTTTGTGATCTCTTGCTTTTCTTCCCTCCCTGGATCCCTTGTTCTGGTTAAATTATTTTAGAATTCACCTTCTCCTCCCGAGAGTCCTTACTGGAATCTCAAAGTTGGATTAGGTGCCCTTTTTGTGTTCTTATAGCCCTGAACTATCCTACTGTGGGGGGGTTAACACTGTATTGAAATAATCTCTTTGTCTTGTCGGCATTCTCATTATGTATGTATCTATAGCCTAACACCATGCCTGGCATACAATGGGCACCCAATCTATATTTGATGAATGAATGAATGAATGAATAATGAATGAAAATAACTAAACAGTACAGGTTATCAGGGAAAACTATTTGCATGGTTGCTAATTAAGGATACTAGAAAAAAATACCAAAAGATAGAATAGATTAAAAACTTGCTTTGGTGGCATCTAAGTGATACTAATTACAGTTATTTACGTGAAATCTCACTTTTCATGCCTAATTACCATGCAGTAAAAGCAAGGATTATGTATATCATTAGATGTGTCGGTTGAACTTGGTTGGGTTTTATTTCACTATAATAGTGAATTATGCACATATGCTTAGACTGCATAAATTACCGTAGACATAGCGGTTATCTGTTTCCACGCTTGCAAAAGTTGCTTTCCTCTCTTCCTCATTCCATAGTATCTCCAACATCAGGGGCCCCATGACAATAAGCGCTGGGCAGAGTAATGGGTGATCACGTCTGGCCACGTAGCATATAAAACCATGAGTCAATCGTGAGGCGGCTACTGTTGATGTGTTATTCATCATTATAATCACTTGACAGCTACAGAGGGTTTCATGGGCATCATTTTATGGAATCATCTCTTCAACACAGTAAATAATTAAAATTAAAATTCTCAGAGTTTTGGTGATTTGTTCTAATAAGTGTCAGCGTCGGGAAAATAGCTCAGGTCAAGACAGGTTTGGACAGAATGGGGCTCAAAGGCAACTACATTAGAAATTACACTTACTAAGTTCATATAAAGCATTTTTTATGCACATATCATCAGTGACATTCTGTGATTATAGCAGTAGCATGCTCTCTCTGCAGACAGTGCAACTAAGGGTGTGAACGATGACTTTTGAATGTGGGTTCTTTGGCTCAGGAACCCCTGCTTTTTCCCACCTCATTTAGTTTACGCCTAACGGCTCACATTTTATCAGGAAAGTAGGCATAAAGACATCTCTTAGTCAAGAGCTGTTAGGCTAAATGCTTAAGAGAAGGAAGTAGAAAATGTCTCAGGCAGCTGCTTTGGGGTTATGGAAGGATCCAATCTGCATAAAGCATAAGAATTTTCAAGTACTATTGAGAGCCTGGCTGAAAAAGACACCTCTTATACCATGCGGTGGATTAAAGATGGCCGGACAGTTTTGGCCCTCCCCCCGTGGAGACCAGGTATCTATTTCCCTTGCATCTGACTGGCCTGTGGTCGCACCGGACACGGGAGCACATAGACAGCGAGGCGGCTTGACTTCCAAAGGTAGGCAGGCTCCAGGAAGCTTGATGTTTGCGCCTGGGTCTCCGAGACCACCGAGCCCCCATGCTGGAGGGCCACGTTTTGGCACTCCGGCCCACAGTCCCGACTGAGCCCGGCCTTCCAGCCGTCCCCACTGAGGTACCAGACTCCTGAGTGCAGCGGCCTTGGGCCCTCCAGATCAGCCCCTCCACCAGCTGATCACCACCGAGCAGCCGCAGTCAACACCACACAGGGCAGAACAATGGTGCCGCTGAGCCCTGCCCAAGTCCCTCACCCGCAAAAATCACGGGGCATAATAAAAATGGCTACCGTTTTAAGCCCGTCTGTTTTGAGTACTTTGGTACACGGCAAAGGATCGCTAGAACAGTCCACAAATTCATTCTGTCATTTCCTTCTATTCATGGTGCCAAACAAATAGCCCAGGGCCAGGCTCGTAAACCGTCATCATTAAACAATCTCTCCAGTCTCCGATATGACAGTCCCCGCATCCCCCAGCACACACAAAGACCATGGCATATTTGTATTTCAGACAAATAGCCTTTCAACGGACCCATTCGAAATGCCACCCACAAAATAATTCTTCCTTTGAGAGTTACCAAACCCCGATAAAAGGGCAATGTCTGGGAGAGCGCAACCTGAGACGGGGAGGACAGACAGTCTTCTGATAATTTTATCGTTCCCATTTTTGACACCCGACAGCTTTTTCACTGTTCAATGCAAAGCTGAAAAGGAAACAAGAGACAACATCTGTTTTCTCCACTGTCCTGACACACATTTAATGACACCCAGTTACCCAAGTTCTTGCACACACGTAATTTCTCACATGATACGCCTTTACATTCTGATGACGCTAAGACGAAAATGGCACTACTATTCTAGGTCGGTCTTACAGTGACAGTGCCAGCCAGGAACTCAGAGGAGCCGAGAGGGCAGGGGGACCGCTCGAACCCCAGTGGACAAAGCAGTCGCCGGCACGGTGCAATTGGCCGAGCCCGAAGGCCACGGCTGCTGGCAAAGGCCCCCGAAGCGTTTCTGACCCAGCAAATCCTGCTGCTGATGTCAGACCTCGTTCTTCAACAAAAGTGAAATGTGAGAAGGTGACAAATTACATGAGTGTTGGAAGCTGTTTTTCCTTGTTTCGGGAACTGTATTCTTAGATGACTGCCTTTTCCGCACTTGTGGATTTCCCTCCGGTCTTTGAAAAATCTACTTTTCTTTACAAGCTTTTATAAAACCTACCAGTTGGCTCCCTGAGTTCTTGGTTATCTCATTGCCCTGTCATGCAAGTCACCGAGCAGGGAAAATGACTCATGGGCTCGAAGAAAACCTAACTCATTGAATCAGAAGTTGGAAAAGAACCTCGGTGAGTCATCGTGTCCTTCACCGCCTTAGACAGCACCACACCTAGCCCGCTCCAGCCAGAAGAGAAGGAATCATTTTTAAGAAGCTGGCCAGAGAAGGATTATTTACAACAATAATAAATCCCATTCCTGTACATATCTATATTCCCAAAGCAACAACAAAGGCACTATAAAATTGAAGCCCAAAGTACAAACTGAAGACCAGAGCTGTGCAGAGCCAGGGGCCCGGGGTAACGAGGGCCTTTGTGCAGATTACAAAGTGGCCTCCTAGGGCAAGGGAATTAGGGAAAAAAGCACCCCTTGGGGCAGAAGTCTGTGTGCCAAAGCTGCATGAGCTGAGCAAATGGGTTCAGTCCCCATTCACTCCTGCCCTCCACTCCAACCTTCCCTCCCCGGTGCTGCTGTCCCAGCTTCTGTGCAGAAACCCATCCCAGGACCTGAGAAGACATGAATGAAACCTCTTATGCTTCCCTGCCCCCTCTTCCCAGTAGAATCTCTCTTCCTACTTTTATCCCCATTGTTTCTTGCTGACACTTGGCAACAATGTCTTTTTTATCTGTCACCCTGTAATAAATTTGTGGGCTGACAGGCAACGTGTCTTCATCCCACCGGATACCTGGCAGGTGCTCAATAACCAATCACTAAAGGAATGAACCACTCTGGGAGAGAATGAACACAGCCTTCCAACACTAACGTCTAATTTTTTCCTTGCTTTAAACTGAAAGGAAGAGTATGACCTCACCTCCCCTGGGGGAAAACAACCAACCAGTATACATTTTGCTCTCCAAAGCAGAATTCCAGGCTGTAAAGGGGAATTCTTGAACACATGGACCATGTGGTTATGAGATCCGAATCCCATGCCGGCACCATGTTCCCTCTACTCTCCTCCTGTTTGGATGCCATTTGGGAGCTGTCTCTCGCACCGAGTAGCCCATGAAGACTAGACCACGGAGGAGAGGGAAGCATCCTTTCTAACCCCCAGTGGTCACAGCCGTGATTCCTCTTGGGGACAACACTGGAATCAGAACACGGCCACCAAAACCACTCGCCCAGGGCAGGCCTTCCCAGTCACCCCCCGCAACCTGGTGTCATCAGCGTCCTAAATAGCCACAGAAACAGTTTCCAAATGATCCCCTCAGTTTGATATGAGGGGCTACCTGTCAACGGCCAAGCTCGAGGTCAGAAACCGAACGTCCAAGGGCCAGTTTATTTGGTTCATGTCGTGTCTTCTGTTGTTGTTGATTATTGTAGACATTTGGAATCGAGTGTATGATTCCCTTTATATGAAGGACCCAGAAGAGGTAAATCCACAGAGATGGAATGCAGATTGGTGGCTACCAGGGGCTGGGGTGGGCAGAAATGTGACTACTTAATGAGCACGGAGTTTCCTTTTCAAATGATAAAAATGCTTTGGACCTAGATAGAGGGGGTGATCGTACAACACTGGGAATGGACTAAATGCCATTGACTTCTCCACTTTAAAATGGTTTAATTGTATGCTCTGTCAACTTCACCTCAATTTTCTTAAACAAATGCGAAACAAACTTTGGAGGCTTCTATCAGATCCCTGGCTTCTCCTGAGAAACTGGAAGATGCGGCAGGTGCGGGCTTTTGCCCGTGTGGTGACAGTCGGCTGGTGCAGAGCCTCGGCTGCTGGGTGCCCTCCACGTTGCCCTCCCCCCAGGCCCTCATTTGAGTTTGTGACCCCTGCACCCACCCACAAGGGTAGGCTCTCATGAGCTGCCGTCTTCAGATGAGTGGGAGGTAAGATCATGGAGCAAGGTCTGAGGGTGAACAACGGTGAGACAAATATGAAGAGACCAGTAGAAGAAGCAGGGCCCCGTGTGTTCCTGGTCACTCTGCCTCGAGGAGCCCCTCCTCCGCTTGCGGTTCTCACCATCATCTTCCCCCGCTTTCGTTTCCTTCTCCACTCTCATGATGACCTGATTCCCTGCATGTATTAGTTTCCTAGGGCTGTCCTAACAAAGCCTACAAACCGCGTGTCTTACACAGCAGAAATGTATTCTCTCACATTCCAGAGGCCAGAAGTTCTAAATCAAGGTGTCAATGGGGCCACACTCCCTCCAAAGGCTCCAGGGGACCCTGCTTCCTCCCTCCTCCAGCCTCTGGTGGACCCAGCTATTCCTTGACTTGCAGCTGGATCACCTCTGTGTTCGCCTTACCATGCTCCATCTGTCTCTATGTCTCGAACCTCCCTCTCCTCGCTCTTATAAAGACATCAGTCACTGGATTCAGGGCTCATCCTAAATCCAGGAAGGTCTCATCTTGGATCTGTAATTTATTTATATCTGCAAAGACCTTCTTTCCAAGTAAGATCACACTCACAGGTACCAGGGGGTAGGACTTGGACATAATATGAGGGGGGCACACTTCAATCCGTTGGACTCTGTATCTATCTGTTTCCTGCATGACTCAGGTCACATAAGTGTCATGAGTAGGGACACTCTGCCCAACTGTTTGGATCCCCAGGGCCTAGCACAATGCCCGGCACATGGCTGCTCAATAAATACTTATAGAATGAAGGCAGGAGGTGGCTCATGCATCAGATGATGTTCAGCTCTGGCCAAGTCAGCCAAGAAGCAGTTCAATAGGAAGGCAGGACAAAAGCAATGCAGTAGATGAAAGTCAGGCCCAAGCATCAGGTGGACCGAGAGATGAAGGTCACTGGCTACATGGGGGGCACCTGGGCAACATGAGGGTGCTCCAGCTTACTAAGAGGTTTGTTGTTGTGACCAGGAAGCCTGTGCTGATGGAGATCCCCGACACGCCAGCTCAGGGACCTGGACCCCTCGTCTGCAGTGGATTCTGCAGGAGGGGCTGGACAAACTTCAGGAAGGTTAAGCCTGCCTCCCACCCCTACAGGAGTGCCACTGTGTTTGCAGTAACTCTGTCCGGGGTGTTTAATTCCCTAGGGGAGTGATACTCAACATGTGGATACCAACCACCTGCTTCAGAATCACTTGGGGACTGTGAGCTAAAACTGCACATTGTTGGGCCTCAGCCCAGAACTTGGGAATCCTAATCCCAGGAAAGGGGCCTAGGTGATTGCTGAGAACACTGAAGGTCAAGAACCAAGGTAATGGCGACCCCTGGGATTTTCCGCCTCCTTGGGTATGGTGAACATCCCACACTATTGACCATTGGCTACAGTCACTGTCCTGAGTTCAGGCAGTTGCCCCTTAATGGGTTGGCCTGCCCCAATTTCCTGCCCCCCTCCATTCTCTTTTCTGTACTGTCACCAGAGTGAAAACGTGGCAGAGAGGGCACTACTGTTGGCACTAAGCCCTTGAATAGTTCCTCTATTATGTGAAGAATAGACACCGCTGGCTGCCTGCCCAGCAGCCGGTCCTCCCTTGTTTCCTTCTAATAAAACTCTGATTTCACGGAGGCACTGAGGGAAAATGTGCTCATGGAGAGTGGGCCCTACCCCGGCCACCGGGAACCAAGTGTGACCATTCCCCAGTCGGTCACCATAACACCATTGCCATCAGCCGGTGATTGGCTCAGAGGTAGACAAGTGACCCAGTTATTTCCAGTGAGACATGGGGGGCACTTGCTGGGGGCTTCTGGGAATGATTCTCAACCCTGATAAAAAGACAAACAGGCTGCCTAGGTGGCTCAGTCAGGTTAGCATCCAACTCTTCATCTCAGCTCAGGTCTTGATCTCAGGGTCGTGAGTTCAAGCCCCAAGTTGTGCTCCACGTGGAGCCTACTTAAAAAAAAAAAAAAAAGAATGAAAGAAATACAGGCAGTAAAGGAAACGTTGCCCATTTGCACTATGGTAGCAGGTGTTTTGGCTCCTGGCATCTCATCCCTCAGCCCATGTTGGTTTCAGCCCCAGCCACGTGGCACTTCTTAGCTATAGCTGTTTGAACACCTCCTATTCACTCCGTTGGGGAGGGAGGGATGACTGCCCCCAGGTTACGGGGATGTCTGAACACATGACACTTGACCCTGGACAGATGAGGCGGGCAGCAGCCTATTAGCCACATACACTCATGCCCCAGGGAAGAAGGCACACGGGGGCTGCACTCAGGAACGGAGTGAGCAAGCAGACTGTAGGAGGCAGGCTTGTAGTATCAAGAGGGTGAGGTGTCCCCTGCTTCCCACCGGAGGGTATGCGCTTGTTTGAATAATTCTGTGGTCTGGTAGGAACCCAAAGCCAGTACTCAGGGATGAGCAGAAGCAGTGGCTGGTCCTGTGATAAGGAGGTGGTTGGGCTAGGGGAACTCACACATGGAAGCAGAGTTGGTGGAGGGAGACTTGCCCTCTCAGTTCCCAATGTTGAGACAGCACATAATACTGAGCCTTAATCTTGGGCCGTCCACCATGCTGGTGGGCATTGAGCAAGCTCATACTCCCATGGAGCTGACGGCATCCCACACACTGAGCTTCCTAACATTTGTGCCTTTGAGTCTTCTTCTATGTGGCTTCTCCCAGCCACTGCAGAACAGGAGCAGGGGATGAAGACTCCAGGAGCCTTGTCTTCCGGTGGACAGTCCTGACCATACTCTGTGTACCTTGCAGTAGATCCTGCAGAACTTAGCCCCACATGTCCACAGCAGCAGCTCGATGACACACCGTAATATTGACTTTTCTTCCTTCCCTGTCTTATGTCCCCAGTCCCTCACTTCTGCTTCCTGGATCAGCTCCCAAATAAATATCAGGCTCTGTGTTGCAGGGAGCCCAAAATAAGACACCTCCCTGTACCTGGACACAATTGTATAAAGTGTTTATGAAGTTTCATGTCTTGTACTTTGAGAGGACAAAGCTTAAGAGAAAGCAAATAGGCTGAGGATGTCAAAGTAGAAATGTGGGAAGACCTGGAGGTCCTTGGTGACATCCCCAAGATGCCCCAACCCCACCTGGCTCCTTCCCTTCATTCTTGTTGGAAGGAGAAGATAGGCCCCCATTCCATTGTTTAGACCACGTTCACTGGAGAACCTTAACTGAGCCCCAAGACTTTCCAGAACATCCATGTCCATAACAGGCAAAAGAAGGGTTTTAATTTCAGACCAGTGAAGCCAGGAGTCTCGGATAAAAGGGCAGCTGGAAGTGTCAGCTGTCACAGACACATCGCCCTGGAATCCTGCCGGAGGACACAGAAGTCTTAACGTGCCATCATCTGCCAAAGCCATTCCTCAAGTCACAATATGTGGTGAGTGTAACTATTTGTCATACCTTTGGCCATTCTCATTCCATCTTGTCTTCAGCTGTTACTTGAATTTCACTGGCATAACTCTAGCCACATAATTGTGGAGGAAATTCCTTGTCAGGGCTGCACAAGAGCAATGAGAGCCACTGAGGACTGAGTTTCTCATGAAAACAGCCCCTGGAAAGCAAACACGTTCAAGCATCTCGGCTCTGTGTCAGCCACTGCCATGCCATTGACATGTGGGGTGTGTGCATGAATCTGTAAAACATTAAATAAGACTGGGGTTCTGGAAACACAGTTCCCTGGTGCGCTCTGTGCTCAGCAATAATGTGAGTGATTAGAGATCTATTTTTACTCTTTGGAAGATACTAATTAGCATTTAGTTTGATTTACCCCAATTAGGCAAATAGTTGTTTAATGAGAAATCTTCACAAGTTAGATGGTTAGATGGTTCACGTTACCCTCCCAGAGGAATTAAACCGGCCCCACAAAATCTGGTGGGGGGAGGGGTAAGAAGGAGTGTCTCCTATGTATGTATAGGGATTTACCAGCATGAACTATTAAAGTATCATGTCAGATTTTAGCGTGTTCTCTCTTGTGCTCCCGAGAACAAAAGTTCTAGGGACTTCTTAGTACTTGCTGAATTGTCTTGATTTTCTGTCCTACAATGCTCACTGAACTTCGACCCTAAGTTGGACCAGGGTTGGTACCACGGCCAGTAAGGCCCAGCCTGTCTTCTGCCTTCAGCATTGGAGCTGTGGGCAAGACATAGCCTCTTTATCCTGGACACCCTCAGATGAAAAATGGGGATGGTAACATCTGGCTTCAGGGCCCTTAAGCTGTGCTGTCACATAAGGTCCCAAACTTGGAAAGGCCCTGAGTTTGGTTTAATGCTCTGCTGTTGCCATCTTGAAATTCTTTCATGTTGCTGTTGAGATTTTACTTTTTTTTAAGTAATCTCTACACCCAACATGGGGCTCAAACTCACAACCCCAAAATCAAGAGTCACATGTTCTACCAACTGAACTAACCAGGTGTCCCGCCATCTTGAAATTCCTAATACTTTTTAAACAAGGGGTCTCTCATTTTTCACTTGGCCCCATAAATTGCATAGCCTATCTTGGGGACAGGAAAAAAATACACTGCCGAGCTTTAAAAGGATTAAATAAAGGAATACATTTAAATTGCACAACACAAAGTTTCACATAAAATAAGTTCTCAAAAATGGAGTAACCATCCCAACTGGGTAGTTAAATGCAAAATGAATGTACTTTCTCAAAGCATCCTGTGCATCTAAACTAAGACCATTAGTTACATTCTGATTAACATTCTTTAATGAATGCTATGAGTACATCTCTGCCCTCAACATTGAATCTTAATTTTCAAATAGTTGACATAGCCTATTTCACTTCCTCCCTATCGCTTGTCAAAAGTTCACCCTCTCCACAGCTCCTGTTGATGTGAGAGATGTGTACACCCATAATATCCCTTAGCCATACTGATAGAGTTGACCAAATATTTAATTACCCGTTTCAGTTCAATCAACTTTCTTCCCTGACCTGACCACTTTTAATTCTTCCCAAATGTTTGTGGAGGTAAACTATGCAAAGGACAGTAATGAATTAGAAGTGAAGGCATTGATTTATTTATATAAGTTCTTATGTTCACAGACTTTGCTATGTATCCACAATTCCTTATCCAACAATTCTTAAATCTAAAAAGGCTTTAAAAACTGGAAATAAATGTATGGCAAAAAATATCTGGTGGCAAAACCAAACCTGAAACTGATATGGGGCCATTTGTAGTCTGTTTATGACAATACTTGGATATTACACAACATACCACATATTAGATGAACTATCTTTCTAAAATTAAAGAAAAAAATACGAATTCTAGAACACATCTGACCCTGCGTTGTTGGATAAGACACCATGGCACTGTATCAGGCTTATACTATCCTTTTTGGAGCTTGCCCCTCGACCAACAAAGCAACACATTAAGGACAGGCACCGGAACTTGAAGAGATATTTACACACCGATGTTCACTGTGGCATTCATTATTCACAAAGCCAAAAGGTGGAAGAAAGAAAAAGAGAAGAAAGAAAGAAAGAAAGGAAGGAAGGAAGAAAGAAAGAAAGAAAGAAAGAAAGAAAGAAAGAAAGAAAGAAAGAAAGAAAGAAAGAAAGAAAGAAAGAAAGAAAGAAAGAAAGAAAATTCTAACACATGCTACAACATAGATAAATCTTAAAGACATTATGTTAAATGAAGCCAGTCACAAAAGGACCTTGGCTTGGAATACTATAAGATTCCGCTTACACAGGGACCTATAATAACCAAACTCATACAAATAGAAAATAGAGGGGTGGATGCCAGGGCTTGGGGAAGGGGGAAATGGGGATTTTTGTTTAATGGGTAGAAGGCTTCAGTTTGGGAAGATGAAAAAGTGCTGGAGACGGATGGTGGGTGACGATATTTGCACAACTTGTGAATGTACTTAATGCCCCTGAACTGTACACTTAAAAATGGGTTAGGGTGGCACAGTCGTTTGAGCACCCGACTCTCGGTTTCGGCTCAGGTCGTGATCTCGAGGTCATGGGATCAGGCCCTACGTGGGGCTCCAAGCTCAGCAGGGAGTCTGCTTGTCCCTCTTCCTCTGCTCCTCCCCCTGCTCACATGCTCTCTCTCTAAAATAAATAAAATCTTTTTTTTTAAATGGTTTAAATGGTAAATGTTATATGTTTATTTTAACACATTAAAAAAAAAAGGCAGGCCCTAGAAGAGTCAAGGCTCAGTGCATGGGTGCTGAGCTCCCCTGTCCGCCTGCTCCACCTCTTGTGGCCTGGGCCACCGGGTGCCTGACCATCACACTCGACCGCCAGCGACAGCGCCCACGGAAGACCTCCAGCCTGAGGCTTCAGTTGACCCCCTTCCTGGCTCAGCTTCCCTCTGGCTTCATTTCCTGGAGTCTCAGGCTGGCTAGCTGGCAGCAAACCCACTGTTACCAAGGCACCAGTGTAAATGCCTGTGTCCCGGCCCTGCGGGCATCTGGGACCAGAACAGCCAGAATGACCAACAGACCAGCGTCCAGGGTGCGGTCCCCTCCCTCACACCGTTGACAGCATTAACACGCGGGAAGGAGGAACTAGATTCTCATCTAGTTGATCTGAATCCCCTGTGCATTCCGTTCCTATTGAGGTTGCAACAGTTTAGCATACATCTAGCGGCTCAAAAGAACACAGATACGTTATCTTACAGCACTGGCAGTCAGAAGCCTGAAATGAGTCTTACTGGAATAGAATCACTGTGCGGGTAGGGCTGCAATCTTTCTGGAGGCTCTGGGCAAGAACCTGTTTCCTCGCCTCTTTTTGCTTCCAGAAACCACTGGTATTGCTTGGCTTGTAACCGCTCCCTGCATCTTCAAAGCACATCACTCTGTTCCTTGTCACATGGCCGTCTCTCTCCACTCTGACTCCCCCCATGTCTGTCCTCTTGGAAGAACGCTTGTCCTTTTTTTTTTTTTAAGTTTTTATTTATTTATTCATTTATGTAATCTCTACAGCCAACGTGGGGTCAAACTCACAACCCCAAGATCAGGAGTCCCACGTTCTTCCAATGGAGCCAGCCAGGGGCCCCAGGACCCTTGTCCTTATGATTACATCAGGCCCACCCAGATAATACAGGATAGTTTTCCTGTCACCAGACTCTTAATCACATCTGCAAAGTCTCCTTTGCTCTGTAAGGTAATATTTTCACAGGTTCCAGGGAGTTCACTGATCCCATGACATCTTGGTGGAGGAGGGCATTTATTCAACCTACCACACACTCTTGGCAGGCTAGAGGCTCACACACAAAACTTGAGGTTGGAGCAAGTTACCGAAACAACTCTTGCCGTTAGTTGCGGATCTAGAAGTTAAGTATAGATTCAGGCCTCAGAGAGAAACAGAGATCCGAGTTGGTGAGTAGCCGGATGCATCATCCACATGATGGACCTTAGGTGGACAACAGGCCCCGGAGGCAGAGACGAAGGACAGGTTTCCTGTTTCTGGCAATATGGCCAACAACATAATCTAAACACCCCCTCACTACCAAGAACTGAGAAGTGATGAACAAAACATGATAAATAACTTGTAATTTATTTGAGATTTTATTTATTTATTTATTTATTTATTTATTTAAGAGAGAGAGCATGAGCGGGGGAGGGGGGAGCGGAGGGGGAAGGAGAGGGAGGGAGAAAGAATCTGAAGCAGACTCTCCACTGAATGCGGCTCCAGCTCACAACCCTGAGATCAGGACAGGAGCAGAAACCAAGACTCGCACGCTCAGCGGACTGAGTCCCCCAGGCACCCCAATAAATAACTTTTTAAATTCATAGCCACCTCCTAAGCAAGTAAGGGATAGCCTCAAGGGCAATAGCAAAAATGAAACTGATAATCAACATAGTAAACATGAGGTGATGCAGGGGTTGCTACATGGAGGTGAGAAAGGTGGCAAGTTTGGATAACTAAGGAATTCATGGGGGCTTTTTTTCTTTTCTTTTCTTTTAAGATTTTATTTTTTTAAGTAATCTCGACACCTAATGTGGGACTCAAACACACAACCCAAGATCCAGAGCCGCCTGCTCCACCAACTGAGCCAGCCAGGTGCCTCAGGAATTCATGTTTGAATGGCCATACTGGGACAGGAGAGGCCTCGGGTCCGTCCCAGGTGGAGATCTAGAACTGAGGCCTCCGGGGTGGTCTAAGAAAAAACTCTGCCTCTTGGCCCAGGATGATGACCAATACACAGTGTCTTGGCCTGGACTTGGGAGGGGTCATGAGGAAGATGTGGCCTTCACCCTGAGTGAGATGGGAAGGGTCTGGAGCAGAGGAGAGACATGGTCTGATCTATGCGCTAACAGAAATGCTCAGCTGCTGTGCTGGGACTAGACTGGAAGAAACAAGTGGAAGAAGCGAACCCAGGAGGAGGACAACGCAGTGATCAGGGAAGACATGTTGGTGGGCTGGGCCCGGGGTGGCAGCCAGAGGAGTGGGGGCAGATGGTTGGAATCTAAATATGTGTGAAGATAGAATGGACGGTATCTGCTGATGGATTAGATACAGAGTAGGAGAGAGAATCAAGAATGACTGCGAGATCTCAACAATTTTGAGATTTGAGGCAAATTTTTACATTCGGCTGTCCCAATGGAGGTAGTGAGCAGGCAGGAGGACAGGTAAGTCAGGAGCAGAGGGGAGAGGTGGAGACTGGAAATAGAAATTTGGCAGTTGTTAATACACAGATGGTACTGGGAGCCATAGGACGGCCAAGACCACCCGCGGAGGGAGGCTAGGTAAGAAAGAGGTCCAAGGATCACACTCCAACATTAAGAGTTGAGAGAAAAGGAGGGACCAGCAGAGGAGACAGAGAAGAACCTGCCAGAGAGGAAAATGCCTGTGCTGCAAATCTAGTGAAGAATTGCTTCGAGAAGAGAGAGTGATTGGTCAGGTCAAGCACTGCTGGCAGTTCAAGTCAGATGACGACTGAGAATCAGCCCTGAGATTTAGTAACTTGGAGGCCGTTGGTGATCTTGACAAGAGCAGGGTTGGTAGACTGGCCAAAGGAGAGCCTGGCTGGAGAGGGTTTAAAGAGAATGGGAAAGTGTCCATCAAAAGATGAATGGATTAAAAAATGTAGTCTATGGGGTGCCTGGCTGGCTCTTAATTTCAGCTCAGGTCATGATCTCAGGGTTTATGAGATCAGCTCCGTGTTGGGCTCCATGCTGGACGTGGAGCCTCCTTGAAATTCTTTCTCTCCCTCTCCCTCTGCCCACCCCCCCGCACTCTCTTGCTCCAAAGTAGATATCTACAATGTAATATTACTCAGTCATAAAAAGGAATGAAGTACCAATACATGCTACAATGTAGGTGAGTCTTGAAAACATTGTAGCAGGTGAAAGAAGCCAGTCACAAAGGACCGCGCGTATTGTATGATGCCAATTATAAGAAATATCCAAGCATACTAGTGGTTACCAGAGACCGGGGGTGCCTGGGAGGAGAGTGGAATGGGAAAGAAATGCTTGACAGGTCCCAGGTTTCCATTTGGAGGGAAGAAAAAAGTCCTGAAATCAGAGAGCGGGGATGGTTGCACAACACTGTGAATGTACTTAACACCATTGAATGGTGTACTTTAAAATGCTTACATGGTGAATTTTATGTTGTGTGTATTTTACCACACACAAAAAATGTTTAAGTGAATGGGGAGGGAGAAATTAGAGAGGAAAACGCAGCAATCGTCCTGGAAACAAGAGAGAAATAGAGCAGGAGCACTGAGCAAGGTCATGAATAAGAGCGCACTGATAGGAATGAACAAGGAAAGACAAAATCGATGATTCAGGGGAGGGAGGAAGGAATTGCTGGAGAATGACCCTGAGCAGAGGAGAGAGATAAGATCAGTTCAGCCACCATAAGAGGGGGAAGGGACAGCGTGTGAACTTAGATTCAGCCTGTCGCTGGGCAGATGCTCAGTGAGGACCTGCGAAGTCTCTCTCTGACACACAGGGAGCAAGGTCATCCTCCTAGACTGACGATTGCAGAGGAGGTTTGAAATAGTTGTCTAGGAGAGGGGTGGGACTGGCCCAGGGGACACAGTACAACTGCTTGACTGCAGTGAGCGATGCTGAACTGATCATTCTTTTCTAATGAGACCTGGTGAGCACCTTGCCCACTCTGCCTCCAACTTTGTGAGGCCAGGCTCAGAGCAGGTAGCAAGTGGGTTTAACCAGGGTTCTGGTTTAACCAACAGTGATGGTGAATTTTATGTCAACTTAGCTGCACTCCACTGCCTAGATACTTGGTCAATTATTTGGTCATGTTATTCTAGATGTTTTTGTGAGAGTGTTTTTGGATGAGATTTACATTTAAATCAGCAGACTTTGGTAAGGCAGATTACCCTCCCTGAGGTAGGTGGGCCTCATTTAATCAGTTGAAGGCCTTATAGCACAAAGACTGACCTTTTCCGAGCAAGAAGGAATTCTTCAACAAATGGCATTTGTACTTGAACTGAAACATGAACCAGGCCACCCTGCGGATTTTGGACTCGTCAGCCTCTGTAATCATGTGAACCGATGCCTTAAAATAAATCTCTATATGTATGCACATCCTGGTGATTCTGTTTCTCTGGAAAACCTTGACAGAGGGTGGACTTTCAGCCAGATAAGGAGGAAGGTGAGGCCCCCAGAGGGATAAGGTAAACTACTGGTGGTGTATGTTCAGTGGATTGTGGCCCTCATGGTCTTGAAGGATTTTAGAGTGGGGCATTAGAGCAAATTATGAAGTCAATTCCAAACACCTTCAAATCAACATTATGCAAGATAAATACTAAAATAGCTGTTTTTCCATTTTTCTCCAGAATTGCAAGATTGAAGCTCCGAAGGCAAGGTGAACTCTTCCACACTTCTGATCTGGAACCCAGGCAGGAAGCAGCCTGAGAACATGCAGGTAGGAGATGGGAGGAGAACGGACTGCATAAAGGAAGGGTCAGAGGGTAGGTCTGGAGAGAGGATGGCCTGACAGAGCCACCACACGCTACCCAGCACGATGGAGCTCCAGGGACATTCCCATAGCTCTGGAGTGGCCAAGTAGTAACTGAGAATTCCATCTGGGGCCTGTTCGGGGTCATCTGGACTGGTGCAAGGAATGCAGAAGGCCAGGGGTGACCGCCCAGAGCTAGGAGCCAGAAGGCCATGGCTGGGTGCCCAGGCAGCAGGGGGAGGGCGCCAAGCTCCCAGGAGCAATCAGTGTGTCCAGAAAGTAAGACAAGGCCCCACCTAAGGACCAAGCAGGAAGTCACACCTCTCCTCAGGAGAACTAGCTGCCCACCATGGGTGCCCTGATGTTCCAGAAGCTTCTCGCTGCCCCCAGGGACTTCTCCAGGAGGAGGAAGATGAGAGGAGAAGTCATGTAGGAGGAAAAGGCCTGATAGGAACTGTGAACTTTGAGGTGATAGAGAAATTCACCCAAAAGAGACTTTCAGAAAATACAGAATTACTCTGAGTGGCGAAGTGACTCTTCTGAGTGGAAATGGAGCAAGATTGTTATGGAGATTGTTCCCACTGAAAGGAAAAGGCCGCGTCTAACGAATTCCAGAAGTCTGGTTACCCTTCTGCATATCTGAATGGTGACTCTGAATTCCGATCCTACTCAGTGTCAAAGGGCTGATGTTACTTAAAATAGCTCTATATGCTGAGGTCACAGGAGAGATTCAAAATCATCTTTGAATGGGCTTTAGGGCATCTAATCTAGTGATTCTCAGTCAGGGGCAGTTTTAACCCCCAGGGGACATTTGGTGGTCACAAGGGGGAGATGCTCCTTAGGGCATCCAGGGGGTAGAAGCCAGGGTAGTGCTCAGCAGCGCACAACGCGCAGACAGCACTTCACAACAGAGAATTATGTGGCCCCAAATGTCAGCAGTGTCAAGGTTGAGAAACCCTGGTCAAATCCAAAATCCTCTTCAGTCACGCATGTCCTCAGAAAACATCTCTCCTGCCTCAGCCAGCTTCAGCTTAAGAATTCCTGAGGTCATTCGCCCAGTGACTAAGTGACAGAGGCAGGATTGGTTCCCAGCTCCGCCTGACTCCAGAGTCTGTGCTTTTGAAACCTGTCTGTCCTGTGGCAAGGTCAGTCAAAACAGGGACATTCTAGTTGTGGTCCTCAGAATACCCAGACAATGGGAAGTGAGGAGCTCTGCTGAAAGGCCCCTTTTCCCCAAATCTCTCTGCCTGGTCCACCCTGTAATGATGCTGGCTGCTCCTCACTGAGAGTCCACCCCTTGGTGCTGAGGATCCCTCTTCCCAGGGGCCTCCCATGGAAGTGCAGGGACCTCATATAGCCTGAAGAAATTACAATATAGCCTAAAAATGGTACTGCCTGTTCACTTGTACAAGATACTTGACCCCCTTGCACCTCAACACCCTCATCTGTAAGATGGAAATAATAATTGCATTTACCTCGGGGATTGTGGTGCAAGTAATAGGAATGACTATATGGAAAGCCTGATGCATAGCACGTACAATTTTGTGGTGTGTGTTAACTGTGTGCTCACGCGTTCAGAGGGGAAATCTGTATGGGCCCTTTAAAAAGCCTGGCAGGAACCCAGGTTTAAAAAAAATTTAGCAACAACAAAAGTGCAGCTTCTGCAGTTTCTTTTCAAGTAAGACAAACTGTTCAAAACTGAACAAGCATTAATAAGTTGAAGTGCTGAAAGCGGTGAGCGACTGACTATTCATTTGGTTGCCAAGGAAACCCTCCAGGTTGGAAAAAAAAGATTGTCGTGGGGGTCGACGCAGACTCCAGAAGTGGCCCACAGAACTCTGTCCTCCCTCCGTCACAGGGGTAAAAGCGAGCAAGAGGCTCACGGGGCATTTCAGAGCTAAGCCATGTGGTTGTGAGAAAGCCTCCTGGGTCAGCAGAAAGCCTGCTTCTCTCTCCTAGAGCTTGGCAGATCTCCTTAGGATGGAGAAGAGAGGTTAGCCATGGCCAGGGGAAGCAGCATCCCGTGTTCTCGGGTCCAGAGGACGCTGAAGGCAACAGCCCATGGAGGTTGTCTGCAGGCCATTTGGACCCCCAAGGGTAAAGTATGAGAAACGTAACTATTTCTCCAGAAAAAAAGGTTGGGGGGGAAGGCATGGGGGGAGCAGAGGTAAGAAAGTGCCTAGATGTCGATATTTCTGAAAATTACTTCCCTATTGTATTCCATATTTGTTACAGACCTTTCTTATTGTGGTGACATACACATGAAATTGACCAGGTTAAAGTGCATGGTTCAGTGACATGATCGCTTTCCTACTGTTGCGGGCCATCACACTAACTCCAGAGAGTGTTCATCACCTCAAGCAGAAGCCCTGTGAGCAGTCACTCCACATCTTCCCCTCCTCCCAGCTACCATGAATTGTTTTCTGTTGCTATGGTTTGGCCTATTCTGGATGTTTCATATGCAGGGGATCACACAATATGTGACCTAATGTGTCTGGCTTCTTTCCGAGGATGTCTTTCAAGTTCGCTCTTACTGTAACATCTATCAGCCCTATTCCTTTTCATGGCCGAATAATATTCCATTGTATGGATATGCCTCATTTTGTTTTTCCATCCATTTGAGGGTTTTTTTGTGTTTTTTTTAAAGATTTTTATTTATTTATTCATGAGAGACAGAGAGAGAGGCAGAGGGAGAAGCAGACTCCCAAGGAGCAGGGAGCCCGATGCGGGACTCGATCCCAGGACTCTGGGATCATGACCTGAGCCGAAGGCAGACGCTTAACCATCTGAGCCACCCAGGCGCCCTCCATCCATTTGTTAATGGGCATTTGGGTTGTTTCCACTTTTTGGCTATTGTGAAATAATGCTGCTGTGAACCTTTTCTACGTGTTTTTGTTCGAACACTTGTTTTCACTTCTTTTGGGTAGCTATCTAGGAATGGAATCGCTGGGTTATAGGTTAATTCTATGTTTAATTCATCAAGAAATGGCCAAACTATTTTCCATAGCAGCTGTGCTGTGTTTTCATTGTTACGGATTTTTGCCAAATGAGTTAGGAAGCAATGTTTTTGAAAGGGTAACACCTGGGGCTAGTCAGGGAGCATAGCTGTTAGCCCCTGTGAAAGCAATCTGCTCATACCCGGAACAGTGCCCCTTCGAAGAAAGAGGATAGAACTCGAAGCCACCGTGTGCGGGTTCAATTTCCGGGTCTGACAACTGGTTGTTGGCCACTTAGCTAACCTCCCAAATCTCAGTTTCTTCATCTATAAATGGGGAACATCTGTTTCCTAGGGTTCTGGTGAAGGCTACAGGGTTATAGTAAAACATCTGGCTTCTGGTAGGCTCCCTGTAAGTTCTAAATATTGTCATTATAATGTAAAATGTTATTATCATGTATTAACAGCCATAAAATTCATGTTGTTAACTAGAAAATTCTGCCCTTGAAAAGCTATGCCAAGGAAATCAAGTCCCCCATTTCTAATTTTAAAGAAACTCTCAAAACATATGCCCTGTTAAGAATGCGTTATTAGTACTGTTATTAAAAAAGAAGGAGTGAAGAAAACCAACAGTATTTGAGCACCAGCTCTGCCCTGTGTTCTGGGTTAAGTTCTTGACATACTCACTCCTTCATTAATTAGGCATTTATTGAGCCTCTACTATGTACTACGTACGCACCAAGCTGAGCCCTGAGAACATAGCACTGAAATAAGAGAGACAAAATTCCTGCCCTCATGAAGCTTATATTCTAATAGGAAAGAAAGAAATTAAACAAGTAATAATAATAGTAAACACTTGCTGAGCACATGCTTTGTATCAAGCCTATTCAAAGTCAGGGCTGGCAAAGTACAGTCTGTGAGCCAAATCTGGCCCATCCTCTGTTTTTGTAGAAGAAGTTTTATTTGAATACAGCCATACCCCCTCATTTACAGATTATTGTCCATGGCTGCTTTCACACTACAGCAGCAAAGTTGAGTAATTGAGACAGAGACCATGCAACCTAAAACATTTACTATCTGGCCCTTTATAGGAAAATATACCAAGCCCTATTCTAAGCACAACAAATCTTAGATGTAAGTACAGTGCTATTATTGTGCCCATTTTGCAGATGAGGAAACCGAGGCACGGAGAGACAAAGTAACTTGTTCAAAGTCACGCATATAGGAAACGAAGAACGCAGACGTACAGTACAGTCTGCTATAAAACACATGCTTCACGGTCTATGCTGTACCGCTACCCTACCGAATACTGGGTGATTTAGTCACAAATGTAAAAAGTGCTGTGGAGAAGTAGAGTGTGTAGTGCTTCACTAAAGGGTAAAGCTGAGGCTAGGATCTGAAGGAGAGATTGGGTCGTAGAACTGGGTCATATTCCAGCTCTAAGGAACAGTGAATGCGGGAAGACTTTGAGATGAGAAAAAGCTGGATCATTTAAGGCACAGAAAGAAAGCCAATGTGGGGGCGCCCGGGTGGCTCAGTCAGTTAGGCGTCTGCCTTCACTCAGGTCATGATCCCGGGGTCCTGGGATCGAGCCCCACATCAGGCTCCCTGCTCGGTGGGGAGTCTGCTTCTCCCTCTGCCTCTGTCCCTCCCCCTGTTCATGCTCACATGCACGTGCTCTCTCTCTCTCAAATAAATAAATGAAATCTTAAAAAGAAAAAAAAGAAGCAAGCCAGTGTGGCCAGAGCCGAAGGAAGAGGGAGTGGCGCCTGATGGATCTGAGGAGAGAGACAGATTAGGCAGAGCAGGGTAAAATACTTTAAAGATTTTCAACTTTATACTAAGAACAATAATGAGCCATTGAAGGGTCTTAAGCAAGACCACGATGATATTAGATGTGCCTTTTTTCCAAAGATGACTCTGGATACAGTGTGAAGATGAGGCTGGAAGGCAGGGACTAAAAGTGGGAAGAGAGACCCAGTAGAGGCTGTTGTCAAGGTCCAGAGGAGAGAGCAGTGGTTTGAGCAGGGCTAGGAGAGCGGAGAAGGAGAGAAGCAAACAGATTCAGATGTTTGGAGTGGCAGGGGCAGAATGAGGAAGAGTTAGTAACTGATGAGCTATGGTGGAGAGAAAGAGAAAGGGTTCAGGGCAGGGCACGTGGCTTCAGCCCTTAGGGTTTATTGTTTATAGGGTGCTTCTCTGGAGATTGAATTGTAGCAAGAGAACCTGCTCTAGCTCGTTTGGAAAGGGAGAGGATTATGATGGGGTATTAGCTGCCTAAGAATCTTTGGAAGGAAGAATGGATCAAGTTCTAGGCTGAGTTGCAAGGAACGACCCCTCTGGGGAAGGCAGCAAGGAAGGCCCAGAAGGAAGTTGCCTGAGCAAGATGGCAATGCCCTAGCCCCCTCTTCCCTCGCACAACCACCCCGGGAAGCAAAGTCCCTGCTGATGCGTCTGATTGGTCAACCCTCAGTCAGGCGTCTGGTCCTAGCCACAGAGGAGGCTGGGAAATATTGGGTTTCATTTTTACGTTTGAGTTCTATGTGGGCGGGGGGGATCAAAATGTGAGGAAGGGGTTCTAAGATTCTGGGCTGGTATGAAGCAGCCGGTGGGGTGTGAGGGTTTGGTCACTAAGATGGAAAACACCGTAAGAAGAATTGGTTTAGAGGGAAACCAGAGAGTTCAATTTTGGACTCAGTGGAAGTGAGGTGTCTGTGATCCCCAGGCGGCAGCTGGAGAGATTGTGTTTCATCCTTATGGCAAACTGTAAAATCCATCTTGTGGTCCACTTGCCCGAATGTCACACTGCAAGAAAGTGGGGAAAACAGGACATGAATCCAGGACAGCTTGGCTCCCATAGCTGTGGGTTTTTTCGACCTCACAAACACTGTCTTCCAACTTTATCGTTGTCCTTCTAATCTCTGCCAATCTTTGGTTAATACCATTAATACCTTTTTTTTTCTATTTTGTATTACTCCTGAGGCTAGTAAACACCATGAGTTAACCCAATGGCCTCATGCATGCTCTAGGAAAATTCTATCAATACCAGCAGGCTTTTCTTTAGAAATGTCATGTTGATTCTACATATAAAAATGCAAAGAACTTATAATTTAGCCAAAACCTTTTTGAAAAAGAACAAACTTGAAGCACTTACATTACCTAGATTTCAAGGCTGCTATAAAGCTACAGCAATCGACAGTGTTGGTATTGGCAAAGGATAATCATAAGATGAAAGGAAAGGAAGAGAGTCCAGAGGCAGACTGACATCTGTATGGGCAATTAATATTTAACAAAGGTGCCAAGGTAATTCAGTGGGGAAAGGATAGTCTTTCTCCATATAAATTCTGCTTGAACAACCAGCTATCCATAAAGAAGAAAATGAACCTCCAGCCTTACCTTACATGTGACACGGGAACGAAAGCACACACATGGGTCACAAACCTAAAGTAAAAGCTCAAACCATAAAATGTCTTTTAAAAAGGAGAAAAAAAAATGTTTGTGACTTTGGCATAGACAAAAAGTTCTTAGGACACAGAAAAGCACAAATCATGAAAGAAAATACTGATACAATAGACTTCATCAAAATTAAAAGCTTTTGTTCTTTCAGAGATACTGGGGGTTTTTTTGTTTGTTCATTTTTTTGGAAGATCTTCTTTTTAAGTAATCTTCACACCCAACATGGGGCTCCAACTCACAACCCCAAGATCAAGAGTCATGTGCTCTACCAACTGAGCCAGCCCAGTGCCCCTGAAAGATACTGTCAAGATGATGAAAAGGCAAACTGCAGACCAGGGGAAACAATGGACTTGTCTTAAGAACATAAGAATTTTTACAACTCCATCAGAAGTCAAACAAGCCAATTTTTTTAAATGGGCAAAAAAGATTGCAACCGCCTTCCTTAAAGAGATATACAAATGGCCAAATATGCACATGAAAAGATTCTCAACATCATTAGTCATGGGGAAAATGCAAATTAAAGGCACAATGAGTTAACACCAGACGCCCACTAGAAGGGCTAAAATTAAAAGAACTGGCAATACCACTTTGGCAAGGAAATGGAGCAACTAGGGGTGTAAAATTGTGCTTTGGAAAACAGTTTGGCAGTTTCTCAAAAAATTAAACATACACTTAACATGTGACCCAGAAATTCTGCTTCTAGATTCTTACCCAAGAAAAATGAAAACATACATACTCAAAAGATTTGTATGTGACTGTTCAGAGGGGTTTTCTTCAGGGAAATTGTGTTACATTCAAATACTCAAGTGTTATAAAGGAATGGGACAGTGACTCATGAGTGGATGAGGCTAGAGGATGTTATTACTAGTTGTCTCAGTCATTTTTTTTTCATGACACCTAATCCAAAAGAAATACCTAACAGTGGCACCTGGGTGGCTCAGTCAGTTGAGCATCCAACTTTTGATTTCAGCTCAGATCATGATCTCGGAGTCGTGGGATCAAGTCCTGTGACAGGCTCCACGCTCAGTGGGGAGTCTGCTTGAGATTCTCTTTCTCTCCCTCTCCCCTGCCCATTCCCCGTAAAATAAATAAATTAATTTAAAAAAAAAAAGAAAGTAATACCTAACAGATCTGTTTATTAAGTAGTTGG
The DNA here is from genome assembly GCF_009762305.2 of Zalophus californianus. Taxonomy (NCBI): domain Eukaryota; kingdom Metazoa; phylum Chordata; class Mammalia; order Carnivora; family Otariidae; genus Zalophus; species Zalophus californianus. Next base: position 142,984,473 of record NC_045599.1, on the reverse strand, counting down.
TTCCAATCAATTTCACAGTGGAAGTCCTCAAGGTGTCCAGCAGAAGTCTCCATGCCTCCCTCAAAATTTTAAAATGTCCGTGGTCTCTGTGAGTTTGTCCCAGGGTGTCCCAGTGTAGTTTAGTACAGTGTGGGAACGATGAAAAATGATGGTTGCCTAAAGCTGGCAGAAAGGAGAATTAAGGAACTTTCTGGGATGAAGGAACTTCCCTACATTTTGATTGTGCTGGTGGTGCTAGCGCCTGTGTATACATTTGTCACAACTCATCAAAGTGTATTCCTAAAATGGAGCTCATGTTCCTAAAATATTAGCTCATGTAAGTTATATCTCAACGAAGTTGACTTAAAAATAAAGGCCAAAGGGGCACCTGGGTGGCTCAGTTGGTCAAGCATCCGACTCTTGATTTCAGCTCAGGTCATGATCCCAGGGTCATGGGATTGAGCCCCACATCAGATTCTGTGCTAGGCATGAGACCTGCTTAAGATTCTCTCTCTCTCCCTCTCCCTCTGTCCCTCCTCAGCTCTTTCTCTCTCTCAAAAAAAAAAAAAACAAATAAAATAAAAGCAAAAGATATCTATTTTGCACATGAAAATACATGCCTTGTGCACAGACATATACACTCACACATGCACATACTCATTCTGCCTGTCCATAGAGTCATAAAACTACATTTAGTTATTTTGTTATTGGCCCCACGAATTGACTCTTAGACCAGTCTTCACCTCCCTTCTTCCCCTGCCACTCCTCCACTCTTGCCAATCAAAGATACTTTCATCATTTCATATATCCAGGAATATCGTGAATCTAGAGTCAAGAGCATGGAGGAAGCCGTAAGTGAGCATTTGTAGACATGGACCACCATTATAAACTGAGGATGTGGTATCCAGGCACACAATATCTTTCACACAGTAGATGCTTATTGAATATTCATTGACTTGAATTTATTGAATTTGTTGAGACTTGTGTTCTGAGATATCTTCTCATTATTCCTAAATAATAATTTGAAAACACCTCCAAATGGCTATCATTTATTGAGCATCTGCTCTTCTGATAGACACTGCGCTTAATGCTTTTTGGCTTTTTTTCATGAAATCCCCCCAACTCTGTGAAATAGATATTATTAGCTTCATTATACAGACCTGGCAACAGAGGCTCAAAGAGGTTAAGTAAATTGATCTGTGCGAAAATCTGAGATTACTAAGTGGGGAGACTGGGATCTATATTCCCAGCTGTCTACCCAAGCAGCTCAGCATCTTTACCATGCTGCTCTTATGCCTCTGAGCTGATTACTGTAAAAGACTAGAACCTCATACTGGGAATCTGACCCTCATCATACTCAAGACCAGAGTATAAGGTGTGCTGTCTCTCTATTTCCTTCTGATGGGTGATGGGTGATAGAGAACACTACTTAAATGTCTCTTGGATTTCACCATTACAAAGTATGGTCCTCTCCTGAAGGGTTTTCAGGGAAAGAAAAATCTAGAACCTTATATTCTTCTGACGGACACTATTAGACATTCTAATGCACTCTCTTGTATTATTATGGGATTTTTAGCAGAATTCCAATTACACTAAGAATATTTAAATAACAATGACACCTAGCATTTTTAGATTTTATTACCATTTATGATGTGTCCATCCCCTGGTGGTCTTCCCAACCACCATATGATATCACCATCGATTAGACACTGTTGTTGACTCTCCATCATCTATTCCACCCCAGGTGATTTGTCTGAGTTCATCAGAGTAACCCCATTCCTCGGGCCAGTGAGTGACTCAGGAATGGACATGTGACCCAACGTAGCCAATCAGATGTGAAGAAACATCTTAAGCGTGATCCAAGAAAAGCCATGGGAAGAAAGGATCTCTTGTTGCTCCACTGGATGTTACCATGACCGGATGGGACATCTGGAAGTGCCACAGCCTTCCTTTTCCAATACCAGCCTGAGAATGATGATGACACAGGATGCCAGAGCTGAGAAACAGAGAGAACCTGGCCTTGGTGATTCGGAGTCAACTCCCCCTAGAGCCAGGTTGCCTCCAGCTTTCCTCGTACGTAAGATGCCAGATGTCCTTATTGCTTAAACCATCTTGATTCTTGTTTCTACCACTTGCAGCAGTAAGGATCCCGATACTTTAGCCCCAACAGAGACTCCAAGAGGTTAAGCAGTTTGCTCTACAACACATTGTTAGCATAATCGAAATTGGAACTGGAGTCCCAGTCTCCTACCAGCCAGGTCATCTTTCACTCACCAGCTGCCGTTAATTGGCAGAAATGATCTTACCTATTTTGATGAATATCAGCTGACTTCTCAAAATATCATTTTTGTTGTAAAAAGATGAAACCCTTAGCTAATTTAAAGAGAAAATCCAGGAAAATAAATGTCTGTTGAATAATGTGATGCATAATGTAGATGCTTGCTTTGATATTATTTTACGATAGCAATTAACTTATAACTGAAAATATTTGGCTTTATTTAATATGTGAAATAGCACCATCTCCTTTAGATATATACTAAAGACAAACGTGTTGTTGTTTTTTAAGTAACATTTGTGAGAAAAACCTGCTGGGAAAGATTCTTTCTCATGGTAATTCTTAAACCCTACAAAAATAAAATATGATAATCATTTTTTTTCTACACTACCAATATGTAAGTTGACTTTTTTCTTATTTTCTTCAAGTTTTATGCTTTACCCTTTAGCAAATGTTTACAACAAATTTTCATCTGGCTAAAACGTTTTTTTTCATCTTTGGAACATTTCCTATAACCAATAGTTTAATCTTATCTTGGGATCTAAAGTTGGAAGGGGCTCAGACATCTGCTAATTTATCTTCCTTCCCTGCAGCAGGTAGGCCTTGGCCTTGGATGAAATGAGCGCATGCTGCTTTCCCCAGAAGAGAAACTAGCACTAGCACCACCAGTATCAGAAATGCCTTCTCACTGGGTTAGACTCTTCTCAGGTCTAACATAAAGCTTACATTGCACAGTTCAGATTTGTTTCTCCTTTAAAAAAAATGAATTGAACTCAATGCAGAGCCTGCTTGGGATTCTCTCTCTCCCTCTCCTTCTGCCCCTCCTCCTGCTCATGCTCTAAATAAATAAATGAATAAATAAATAAATAAATAAATAAATAAATAAAATCTTTAAAAATAAAATAAAAAACACATGTGGTTTATCAAAAGGAATGAGATCTTGCCATTTGCAACGACGTGGATGGAACTGGAAGGTGTTATGCTGAGTGAAATAAGTCAATCAGAGAAAGACATGTATCATATGACCTCACTAATATGAGGAATTCTTAATCTCAGGAGACAAACTGAGGGTTACTGGAGTGGGGGTGGGGTGGGAGGGATGGGGTGGCTGGGTGATAGACATTGGGGAGGGTATATGCTGTGCTGAGCTCTGTGAATTGTGCAAGACTGTTGAATCACAGATCTGTACCTCTGAAACAAATAATGCAATATATGTTAAGGAAAAAAAAAAGAAGAAGAAGATAGCAGGAGGGGAAGAATGAAGGGGAGTAAATCGGAGGGGGAGACGAACCATGAGAGACGATGGACTCTGAAAAACAAACTGAGGGTTCTAGAGGGGAGGGGGGTGGGGGGATGGGTCAGCCTGGTGATGGGTATTAAGGAGGGCACGTTCTGCGTGGAGCACTGGGTGTTCTGCACAAACAGTGAATCATGGAACACTACATCAAAAACTAATGATGTAATGTATGGTGATTAACATAACAATAAAAAAATTTAAAAAAAAACACACGTGGCTTGAATTTTGTTTCTGTTGGGCAGTGCTGCTCTATATCCAATGACTCACGCCCAGTAGTGGTTCCCCTTGACTTTCTTTTTCCTTTCCTACATTAACATCATGCTGCCAAGGGGTGGATAATAATAGTTTTAGGTATTACTCTTCCCAGATGGTACTTGCCTGGTGACCGTGGCCACTGATAGTGCACAATCCTTCCTAAAGTTGTTACAGGGTGGAAAATGCACTATTCTTCAGTTAGGGAGATTGGAATTCTAGACCCAGCACTACATCAGTGTGAGCTTAGCTGAGACACCAAACTCAAAGGACCTCAGACTTCCCTTCCATAAAAATGAAGACTTGGAGCTAGCTGACCACTGAAGCCCCTTCAAGTCTCTTCAAGGCCTGAGCCAATGAACGAACACTGTGGCAATTTCAGGGACACCTGTAGGGTTGGTGGAGGACCGTGATTTAGGAGGAGCCCCTGGGTTGCCTCTCAGATCAGACTATGATCGTGCCTCCCCGCCCCAATCAAAGTTGCCCTAATACCCAGAATATCTCCAAATTATACCCCTTGCCACAGTGGCCAAGTCAGAAGCCAGTATTTGGATAAGAAAGTGTTTTACGTACTTTCACATACTGGTGATAATGCAGGCTAAACAAAAATACAGAGGATTAGGAGGACTTTGAAATTCAGAGATAATGGATCCATTATAGGTCATTGAGAGAAGTGAAGATTATTTTTGAGAAACAATAATCCTCCCCTTTCCCAACAACATTTTTCTGGAAACCGTATGTGAAGAATGTTGTAAGATGGATGGAACTTTCCCATAACAGCAATATTGTAGTTGGGAGTTTCATTTCCGACCAGTGACCACATTATAATAACCATAGATACTAGAGTAATAACAATGTGTAGGGTCAATCTTCCCGGGAGGCATTTCATTTTAAAAGAAAATTTGTAGGGGTGCCTGGGTGGCTTCATCGGTTGAGCATCTGCCTTCGGCTCAGGTCATGATCCTTGGGTCCTGGGATTGAGTCCTGTGTTGGGCTCCCTGCTCGTTGGGGAGCCTGCTTCTCCCTCCCCAACCATCCCCCACCCCGCTTGTGCTCTCTCTCACTGTCTCTCTCAAATAAATAAATAAAATCTTTAAAAAAAGAGAAAGAAAGAAAGAAAATTTGTGGGGGCACCTGGGTGGTGTGGTCGGTTGAGTGTCTGCCTTCAGGTCATGATCTCAGGACCCTGGGATCGAGCCCCGCATCAGGCTCCCTGCTCAGTGGGGAGCCTGCTTCTCCCTCTCCTCCCTGCTCTAGCTCTCTCTCACTATCTCCATCTCTCTCAAATAAATAAATAAAATCAATTTAAAGATATTTTTTAAAAAAGAAGCTTTGTAAACACAAATGAATTTCTAGTCTGTGGAACCTGGCAGCTAGGTTGGCTGAGGGCAGATGCTTCTGAACAGAGGTGTTTTCCAAGGCGCTCATCCCTTCAGGGCTGCTGTCAGACCCCAAGAAGGTAGGTGAATTGACACCAGAAAGCCAGTGTTCTGCTTCTAAGGGGTCCACTCGGGTTAGCAGATCAGCAGACTCTTTGAGGGACATGGAACGAAGTTTTGAAGAAGCAGGATGGAAGCGAGGTCATCATCCAGGCTCTCTGGGTAAGAGGATGGCATCCAGATGAACCAATTTTTGAGTAGCCAGGAGGCACTGGGGGATATAGGACAGAAAAAGGAAGGGAGATTCCTAGGCACCAGAGGCCGGAACGGGGCTAACAGATGAGTGAGGGACCGACCAGGGCCATGAGGAAGACAGGTGACCTCACTGGAGGGTCATTAGAATGCCAAAAGCATAGGCAAACATAACTCACTTCCTGCCTGGCCAAGGGCCAGCTCCATGGCTCCTGTTGGTGTGCATTTCCTTTCATTCAGGCTATCGGTGACCTCAGAAGAATGTGAAAAATATGTGCAGCCTTTAGTGAGTTGTTTCTCCTGTGCTCTACCTAAAGGGTTAACTTAGTGGGACCCAGAAGCCAGGCAGTACCCCCATTACTGTGACACCTGACTAACCCTGATCAAGGGAGAGGATGCAGAACAGGAAATACGGACATCCTGAAAATCATGGACGCCTGACCAGAGGCCAAGTCAAAGAAGGAGAAGGAAACAAAGAGGGGGTAATAGAAAGTAAAACATGGCACAAGTGAAGGACGCCTGGATGACTCAGTCGGTTAAGCATCCAACTCTTGGTTTCGGTTCAGGTCACCATCTCAGGGTCGTGGGATCGAACCCTGCTCTCAGAGGGGAGTCTGCTTGACATTCTCCCTCTCCCTCTCCCCCTGCCCCTCCACCTGCGCTCTCTCATTCTCAAATAAATAAATAAATCTTTTTTTTTAATGGCAGGAGTGAGAAGGAAGGGGAAAAGAAAAAGAGAAAGGAGGAGAGGGCTGGGAAACAGAACAAAGGAGACAGGAAGGGAAGAGAGGTTCAGAGAGCCAGACTCCGCAGGTCCCGGGATGAGGATTGGAAGAAAGTGGTCCCGGTCGCGGCTTGTTACCGGTGGCACTTTCCTGACAAGTTAACACTGGGAGCCACTGGACTCTTGCCTATTTCTCAGAGCTCATCAATGGCTTTCATACTTGAGAACGTACAGCCAGTCTCCAACCAGCGGCCTTTCTTTGGTCTACACTGATGTGCCCACAGCAATGCGACCCACTGCGACCCAAGTGATTTGGATCACTTCGGAGAAGGAATGAAACCCTGAAAGCGCCCTTTCACAGAAACGTAAGGCTACCAGGTGTTCCGTATGGACCGGGATGCAGAACCTACACTGAGGACTCTTACGTCGGTGCACCCCCATGCCACCCGTGGACTAGACATTTTGAGATGAGTAAACGGGGCTGCCACGTAATACAGCGAATGGTAGAGCTGAGCTGACATTCGTTCTTGCTGCTGTCTGACTTCAAACACCAGGCTTGCAGCTCCACATCACACTGTCTTCTTCTTGAGAGCCAGGCTCTATGGTAGCAGCTGCAGTTCTGGGTACGCAGGAAAGAGCTGAGTCTTTATGAGAGTTTCGGGTTAACGATCGAAGCCAGGCCTGACCTACCTCTATTTGGCCTGTACGAATAGGCCATTGTCCGACTCTCAATCCAATTCCTTCATCCCCCGGTGGTAATGGCATTACATCCTCCTTGAGGTCACAGCATTTCTGCCCTTCGACTTTTCTAGAAATCTGAGAATGGCGCAGAGGTTTGAATGAAGGGTCTCCCCAGAGGCATTTCCCATGCTTCTGAAAAAGTTGCCGTATTTCACCGAGTATTGGCACTTGGCATCTGAGCCAAATCAAGTGGTAAATAAAAATGTAACCCCAGGGACACCTGGGTGGCTCAGCTGATTAAGCATCCGACTCTTGAATTCAGTTCAGGTCATGATCTCAGGGTCATGAGATCCAGTCCTGCCTCAGGCTCTGTACTGGGTGCAGAGCCTACTTAAGATTCTCTCTCCCTCTCCCTCCACCCACCCACCCACCCCCACTCACTCGCACACACCTGCTCACTCTCTCTCTCTCTCTCTCAAAAAAAATATAACCCCAGGACAGACCCCATTGCTATTAAACACTCAAATTCTGGTTCCAGCCTGGCGGGGGCTTGAGTTTGTCAGGTCATCTACAACGGGACAGCCTGGTACAGCTCATCCCCTTGGAACCCCCCAAAATCAACATGAGGTTTCACTGCCTAGACCTCCAGAGGCCATGGATGTCTCTGTGCCCTATGTCACCATCATCTCCTTCAAGCCCCCTGAACCCAGCATGCCCCCTTCTCGGGACACTACTCCTCTCTGAAGGAGAAAGCCCTTCCATCCAGTCTTTTTGTGCGTCTCGCAAACCCTGGGAGGCTTCATTAGTGCCAGCTCCTGCTGGCTGTGCAGAGGGAAGGCGTGGGCCTGGTCGCTGGGTGACCTAGGATGGGGAGCCTCAGTAGTGCCCCTCTGTCTCTCCTTTACATCTGCCTCGGCTCTCCCCCGGGCTCCTTCTATAACCACGCGCCTGACCCCACTTCCTGTGATATAAGGACTGTTCTCCGGCTCTGCTCTAGCGTCTGTGCTTTTTTCTTGACTTGCTTTCCAACAACAAAGGGTCCCCAGGTTAACTGACAAAGCTTTTTAGTGTTCCCAAATTCTCAGCAGATATTCATCTTTGGGATTCAAGGGTGAGAAATAGGAATTCTCAGAAATTCTGAAAATCAGAAGCTATTATATACTTTTTCATAACATTTCGTTGACGTAAAAACCAGTGAAACATAAGCTTATTTCCTTTCTTCGTACAATGAAAATATTGTCAATTTTACATAGAACTGAAACCTACAGAAAGTATTCAAACACTGGGAAATGCCAGCAAATGCTATAGGACGGTGTTTGAATTGCATGATATTTGGACCTCCCAGCAAGGTTGGCAGCACTGTGCTCACTTCCCAGAATTGCTTTTTAAGGGTGTATTTTGTTTCTAAACTTACTATTTCTTGTAACCCTGCTCATAGCATTTGTATAAAGCCCACTGTGCATTTGAATTTCTTAGCATTTCTTTTATTTGCAGGAATGACTTGTCACTGGCAGGAGACAGGGCCATGAACACACACACAACAGCTATTTGTGAAGACTGACTGAGTAGATCATGACCGCTTCTCTCCTAAGTTCTCTTGTCTTTCCAGAAGTGTCGACCTGACCCTGTGAGCCCTTTGCCATTGCTCCCTGATCCTGCTTTCGACCCGACTTCAGCGGACTCCTAACCAGCAATGTCTCCAGGTGGATTGTCAAGCTTTAATTCTCACAGAAGAATGATCAGTTTTCCTCATTTCTTGTCTGATTTTATCCTCAGGATTCGGGATTTGGAAAAACATAAGAACTTTCCAAGAAATGCTGTGAAGGAATTCCTGAATGAAAACCACTTCTTCCTCAGCCATCGAGAAGGAATGGCGCCAGAGTGGCCCACGGTTTCTTTTTTTCTTTTTTAATTTTTTATTGTTATGTTAATCACCATACATCACATCATTAGTTTTTGATGTAGTGTTCCATGATTCATTGTCTGTGCATAACCCCCAGTGCTCCACGCAGAACGTGCCCTCTTTAATACCCATCACCAGGCTAACCCATCCCCCCGCCCCCCTCCCCTCTAGAACCCTCGGTTTGTTTTTCAGAGTCCATCGTCTTTCATGGTTCGTCTCCCCCTCTGACTTACTCCCCTTCATTCTTCCCCTCCTGCTATCTTCTTCTTTTTCTTTTTTCTTAACATATGTTGCATTATTTGTTTCAGAGGTACAGATCTGTGATTCAACAGTCTTGCACAATTCACAGCGCTCACCATAGCACATACCCTACCCAACGTCTATCACCCGGCCACCCCATGGCCCACAGTTTCTAACAGCCAAGTCCCTCAGCTGATAGTCGAGGAACTGATTTTAGCCCTCCCACTACATGAAAAGCCATGAATTTTTATTTTTGAGAGGGTGTCTCCAAGCATCTGTTCGCTTTTTAACTTGTTTATGTAGTTCATTGACTGTTCACTCTGTGTCAGGCCCAGCTGAGCAGGGAGCCCATTGTGGGGCTTGATCCCAGGCTTGATCCCAGATCACAACCTGAGCCCAAGTCAGACCAATTGAGCCACCCAGGATCCCCCAACAATGTTTTTTAAATCCATTTTGGGAGAGTACACATAGTATTATACCATTTATTTAATTTTAAACACTAGGGAAAACTACATATTTATATGTGAGTCCATTGTATGTAAAGTACAAAAGCAAGAACTGTGAGAACACACATCAGATTTACAAAAGTAGTGACAAGGACTTGGGACCATCCAGGAATTGGATAGAGGAACAAATGAAAAGCTCAACGTTATCTCTAATGACCTCTTATTTTTAAAAAATACAAAGTAAAGGGGCACGTGGGTGGCTCAGTGGGTTAGGTGTCCCACTCTTGATTTCGGCTCAGGTCATGATCTCAGGGTCATGAGATCTAGCCCCGAGTCAGGCTCTGTGTTCAGCCCAGAGTCTGCTTGTCCCTCTCCCTCTGCCCTTCCCCCAACTTGTGCACTTGTGTGCTCTCTCTCTCAAATAAATAAATAAATAAAATCTTTTTTAAAAAAAGTAAAATCAACAATGTTAGCATTTATTAATTCTGGATTGTACATATGTTGATTGTGTTTTTAATCTGTGTTTTTCTGAATGTTTTTAACTCTTCAAAAAGTGTTAAAGAATAAGAGAAAAATCCAATCTGCACTCTGACATATTACCTGGCTGGTACCCTAGAAAAAGCAATAACACACCCACGAAAAAGAAATGATAACTGTGGAACATGATTCCCACAGTGGTAATTAGAGTGTAATATGTAAGTATACCAAATTAATGCATTGTGCACCTTAAATTTATGTCAATTTTCTCATTTTTTAAAAAATGGAATAAAATTCAACATAAATTGAAAAAAAAGAAAGAAAAGCAGTAACATGGACCTCTGGCCCTCAGAATCCCTAAGAGACCCTCCTTCTCCCTGCCAACAATCACACACACACACACACACACACACACACACACACACACACACACACACTCTTATGCACACACTCCACCTACTAAAGAGATAGGGCTTTGGATCTTTCAGTCACTTGGTGAGCCCAGGTAATTATAGTCTGAATGTAAGACCTCAGAGATCCACGAGGCCTCCCTGCATAGTGTTTACAAAGGCCAGACTGCCCGCCTTTGTGAAGCACCATCCTCGAGGAGGCTGAGACATATCTTGGGTATCGCTGCTGGCAAATAACAAGGTCAGATCTCAGACCTCCAGCGGCGGGGCGCCTTTGACCTTCCCAGAGCCAGGCTAGCATAAGCTTCTCTTAGAATTAATTTCACTAATGCCCTTAATTTGGCACTTTGAATTAAATGTTATGCCAGAAACAAGATGTAAACTTTAGAGGTAGTCCCTTTGGCCTTAAGGAACTCACTTTCTAGCAAGTGATATACACACACACCAAATCCTAACATAGTACAACCAATATTAGCTTTGGTAGAAGTGCTTAGATACTGTATGCATCAGGATAAGCCAGGATGTGTGCAGTAACAACTATGTTCTTAAATCTCCACGGCTTGGCCCGGTAAAGGTTTATTTCTCATTCACAAGAAGCCCGAGGCAGGCCAGGCAGCTCCTCTGCCCAGGAAAACTGTGCAGTGCGCTGTGTTCGTTTCCCAAGGCGGCCTTAGCAGAGTGTCACAAACCGAGGGGCTCAAAACCACAGAGATGATTGTCTCACCATCTGGAGGCCAGAAGTCTGAAGCCCAGGTGTCGTCAGGGCCATGCACCTTCCTTGGCCTCTAGGGAAGGATCCTTCCTTGCCTCTTCCAGCTTCTGGTAGCCTCAAGTATTCCTGGGTTCAAGGCAACATAATCCCAGTCCCAGGGTCTGCCTCCACCTTCACTCGGCTTTCTTCCCTCTCTGTCCGAATTTCCCTCTTCTTATAAGCGCATCAGCCATATGGGATTAGGGCCCACCCTAATGACCTCACCCTCCGTAACTCGATCACACGATTCAACCCACAACACACACATAGCTACAAGGTCATGGCAGCAGGACAGAGAGCTGGAGGGTACTACGGGAAGTGGTCAAGGGCTTGGTCTAGAAGGGGCTAAGTTACTTACGAACATCTCCCACTGACCCAAACCTGGTCACATGGTCCCAGCCTGACTGCTGCAAGGGAGGCTGGGAAATGTGGAGGAGCACGTGGCTATTTGGTGAGCATCCGTAGTGTCATCTGTGACCTCCCCTGTTCAGGAGAACAGTCTTTATCCCTCAGCCAGTGGGAAGCCACAGGCTGGGGAGGGCAGGGCGGGGATTGGGGGGTGAAGAGGGATGTAGACAAAAGCAGTTCATGTCACGAGACCATCCGTGGAGGTGCTGTAGAAATCCAGAGTGCAGAGGATGAAGACGCGCAACAGACCGTGGTGGAAAGGAGAGAGAGGAGCAAACGGGTTTGATGAAATTTTCCAAGGTAGAATCAGACCACCAGCCAGAGGGGAAGGAAAGGGACTCATTTTTCTGACTTGCAATTGCTTCCCATCGTGACATTAAAAGAATACGTTTTGCCTGGGGGAAATTCTTGTGAAGAGTTTGCAAAGTTGCACAAGGCAAAATCTCCAAAACCAGATCATTTTGTCAAAACGGTCTCTGTTGTGGACACCACCCAAGCTAATGAAGTCTTTGCGTGTAATGAAGCCTAGAAAGGAGGTGAAGGTGCAAACCTGAGCGGGAAACGTCTCGTTCGGGACTATCCCCCTTTTGCGAAGGGATCACAGAGAAAGGATTGGATTTGGGGAAAATACGCCACAGGCTTCCTGCTCCCGTTCCGCTGCCAGCTCTGCAAGAGAGCGCCGGGAGCTGGGCACTGCTCCTGGAAGAAGCGGGAGAGAAGCTCCCGGGCTGACAAAACTTCACAGCAGAGCCTTGCTGGAGGTGGCGGCCTCCCACGACGCTGCGCGAGTTCTGTGCTGCCGCCAAGCACTTGCTCCGGCCCCGCCAGACACACAGCTCCCCAGCAGGCAGGAGCCCCCCCTCGCAGGCACCTCTGCACATCCCCTCCTGGGGAGCCTGGACACTTACCTGCTTCCCATTCTGCTACCCACTCCGAAAGAAGCAACCTCTTACTTATCCCTGAAAGGATTTTTGGGTTTTTTGCCTTCCAAAATTTATTTTTTTAATTTAATTTAATTTTATTATGTTATGTTAGTCACCATACAATACATCATTAGTTTTTGATGTAGTGAAAGGATTTTTGAAACACAACGCTGAAAGGGATGGATTCTTTCAAGAGGGGCGGTCTGGGCCGGGTAAAAGAGGCAAGGAGGCAGGGGAAGGACCCCTTCCAGGTCGGCGACCGTGGGGGGCCGAGGGCTCATGTTGTTCACACTGGCTCGCACGTTCTTTGTCACCCAATTGTGCTGTAATCCAGAAGGTTAGCACCCACTTTGGAGTGACATTGGCCTTGCTACCTACAATTCCCTCCATTCGCCAGAATGCCTTTCTCCTTTTTTCTTTTTCCTGCCTGCTTCCCCCATTTAAATTCTCCCTCTCCCCCTCCCTTGGCTCAAAGGGACCACAGCCTCCAGAATGCAGAGGGAGGTCAGGAGAAACTCAGGAGAACACACTATCATAGGGTCAAAGCGAGTCAGACAGAGGGAAGGATGGTGATCGTTCACCTCCAGAAGGGGATTCTCCCTCCCTTCCTGAAATCCAGACTTTTCAAGGATGAGGACTTGGTCTAATCTTTTTCAGGGACCCTCCATCAGCTTAGACACCACACTGTTCCTTGCGGGCATCTGGCAAGTGGCTGTGCTAACTGAGCACTTGCGAGGCTCGGATGACTTGCAGGCGATTATGGAAGACTCAGAAATGTAGCCTCACAGACCAGGGAGCTGACCGCTGCGTGCGTCTGCTGGACAGCGGGACTGAGGAAGTGTCTCTAACTAGCAGGGACTGATGGAACAGATAGTACACGCCCCAGAAGGATCTGTAGGCCTTCCGTCCCTGCAGAGGTTGCTAACAGATCATAATCTCATACGCAAGCACACATGCAAGGTTAATGATCTTTAAAATCTGCTTCAACTTGCAACTCACCTGCTTAAAACTCCTCAGTGGCAAGGGTCTACAGGAGAAGTTCTCAAACTTCTTAATCTCAGAACCCCTTTACACTTGTAAAAGGTATCAAAGACCTCGAAGAATTTTTATGTATGTGGGTTATAGCTATCAACATTAGAAAATTAAACTGAGAGAATGTTATTTTTAATTATGAATGTATTTTAAGTAAAAATAGCACCATTGCATATTAATATAAATGACACATATGATTTACACGAATAACGAGTTTATGAAGACTAACTCTACTTTCCAAAGCAAACCATGTTTAGTGAAAAGGGTGGCATTGTTTCCCATTTTTGCAAATCTCTTTTTAAAAAAGAGAGAGAGAGAGAGAGCAGGGGCCGGGGGAGGAGAAAAGGGGGAAGGAGAAGCAGACTCCCCACTGAGCAGCGAGCCCTACGCAGAGCTCGATCCCAAGACCCTAACATCATGACCTGAGCCGAAGTCAGCCACTTAACCGACTGAGCCACCCAGGCGCCCCCATTTTTGCAAATCTCTTAAGTGCCTGACTTAATAGAAGACAACTGAATTCTCACACCTTCATTCAATCTGTTGTGATATATTATGTCGATAAACTGAAGATAAACTGGCCTCATGCAGACATACAGCTGGAAAATGGACTGTTTAATAGGAATTTCAGATCATTGTAGGTATTCTTTTTTTTTGAAGATTTTATTTATTTATTTAGAGAGAGAGCTTGAGCAGGAGGAGGGGCAGAAGGAGAGGAAGAGAGAGAGTCTCAAGCAGACTCCATGCTGAGTACCAAGCCTGACATGGGGCTCAACCTCATGACCCTGAGATCATGACCTGAGCTGAAATCAAATGTCAGATGCAGTTGGTTACTGAGCCACCCAGGCACGCCATGGGTATTCTTTTTTGATGTTACACCAAATCTCAGCATACGGTCACTTCTTAATGGTTAGTTATAATGTGGAATGTGAAATCTTATCAGTGACCTTTTCATACTTTATTATATTCAAATTCACTGGGCTATCTTGTCATTTGTATAGATCTTTTGCCCATACATGATGTTTTTTAAGTAATCTCTACACCCAACATGGGGCTCAAACTCATGACCCTGAGATAAAGAGTCTCATGTGCTACAACTAAGCCAGCCCGGTGCCCTGTCACCATATATAATTTTGAACCATCATAGATTGGTCATTTGGAAAATATTGGTTCACTCAGTCAGTCATATCTTCCAAAATGTTGCCATAGTACATTTACACAGTACCAAAAAAATCACACCTGTTAGTATTACCACCATCTCCCCAGAAAAGACTTTAAGTATTAGGAAGCTCTCAACCAAACCATGACAGATACAGGTTTTCCAAAATTCTAGTTTTCACTTGGAAGTTCACATTTTATTATTGGCAACAAATAATGTCACTTTGTTCATTTTTGAGAAAGTGACTGGCGGACACCCAAGTGTGGAATAATCATAGTTTGATCATCCACCAGTCATTCTTTCGAGCAAAATTAGTGCTCCATGAAGCACGAGGCTAGTTCAGCTCGCAACTCAAGTGCTTTTCCTCAAGACCACATTGGAGTTGGTGTCCACAGAGTGCTTTATGCATATTTCCCATTCCGTTACACAGATTTTTTTAAACTATACTCAGGAGAAGAGATTTAATGAGAAGGAATCATTCTTACAGCTTCACCAAGGACATTTTTAAGTAAAACTTGCAATTTTTTTGGTGGGGGGGACTGTATGTAGTGAAGAATATGAATTGTAGTACAGCCTTGATTTGCGCTAAAGCTCCATGGGTTTTAGCTACCCTTGCTTTATATTTTGATGGTGAAACATCACAATGGTGGGAAAGGTAGGTAGCACTATTGTAAAAAATTGATTTGACCTTTCATACTCCATGAAAGGGTCTCAGGCAACCCTGGGGTTCCAGGGACCGTGCGTTGAGAACCCCAGCCTTCCACACTCTGACTTCTGCCTTCCTCTCAGCCTCCTCCCTCCCTAGCTTCTGTTGGGCTTCCCCAGGGGCAGACCAGGAGACAAGGATTCAAGGGCAAGTAGTTTCTTTGTGAGGTGACCCCAAGAAGTACCAGGAGGGATGTGGGAGAGTGGCATGAAGGAGAGCAGTGCATGGTGTGTGCATGAGTTGTCACCCCTGCAGAAAACCGGGGCTCAGTCATGCTGGGAAAGTGAAGTGGGACATGCCTCCAAGTTGTGCAGCCAGAGGGCTGAGGAAGCTGAGGCATTTACCCTCTGACTCTAGTCACCATTGGCTAATGGCTACTCTCAAGGACCCCCCCACCCAGTACTTCCCAGCTGCCCTGAAGTGCACAGGGTGAGCATGGCAGACATGCCTTCAGATGGAGAGTCCCAGAACCTGCTGGAGGAAGCCATAACGTGACCTCGATTTCGGAATGCCACAGGAGAACAGAGGGGCCCCCAACAGCATCTATTGCCTTCACCATCCTGCCGTCACACTAGCCTCCCTTTGCCCCGACACAGGGTCTTCCCGCATGCTGTTCCTTCTACCTGGAATCTTCCCGTGCTCAACTGTTTGCCTGGCCAATGCCCAGTCATTCTTCAGGTCTCTACCTAAATTTACTTCTAGAGAGGGCGGCTCTGAGCCCCACCATTCTAAAACAGGTTCCCCTGCCAGAGTCGCTCAATGCACACAGTTGTTGTGTGTGTGTGTGTGTGTGTGTGTGTGTGTGTGTGTGTGTGTGTGTTTCTGAGAGCCAACCCCTGCTGTAATTATATATTTGTGTTGTTCTTTTTTAATGGTTTAAAATAAGGTGCTGAGATTATGGGGGATTTTGTGTTTCTTCTTTTTAAATTTTTTTTCTTTATTTTTTAAATTCCAGTATACTTTTTTTTAAGATTTTTTATTTACTTATTAGAGAGAGAGAGAATGGTAGAGAGAGAGCATGAGAGGGAAGGAGGTCAGAGGGAGAGGCAGACTCCCCGCCGAGCAGGGAGCCCGATGCGGGACTCGATCCCGGGACTCCAGGATCATGACCTGAGCCGAAGGCAGTCGCTTAACCGACTGAGCCACCCAGCCGCCCTAAATTCCAGTATACTTAACATACAGTGTTATATTAGTTTCAGGTATACAATATAGTGATTCAGCAAT
Organism: Zalophus californianus; assembly: GCF_009762305.2. Lineage (NCBI taxonomy): Eukaryota > Metazoa > Chordata > Mammalia > Carnivora > Otariidae > Zalophus > Zalophus californianus. The sequence goes on along the minus strand of NC_045599.1, from coordinate 142,967,958 downwards.
TCTCTGCTTTATTCAGTGCTCATCATGATAAGTGTACTTAAATCCCCTTCACCTATTTCACCATCCCCTCCCATCTTATTCTTTATTTAATGTCTTCCTTCCCACTAAACCAGCATTTCTATTATTGGAATTGTACCCACTATTGTATCTCCAGCACCAGAAACATGCCTGGCATGTGGTAGATACTCAGTAAATACTTGTTGTGTGAATAGATGGGTGATTATAAATAAAAAAGCACATAAAATGTAGGCTGCTGAAATTTCCAGTGGCAATTCAAAGCAAGGAACTGCAACATCATTCTAGAAAATCCAGGAGCTCTACTGACGATGTCTCCTTACCAGCAGAAGATTGAGTCAAAGTAGCCTGGAGGAATCACAGCTTTGTCCTGTGTGGGATCATGGCCAAGTGCCATGGTTCAGTTGCAGCCCCCTGTTGCCTTCCTCGGCCCTGCGCCCCCCCCCCCACCCCCGCATGCTACAGATGCTATTTCCCCTACAAGATGCAGGTCCTACAGGTATATAAACACATGGACACATGATTCTAGAACGAGAAGAAAAGGAAGCATCAGAGAAAGATGTTCCATCTGTCCCTCCAGATTCTCACAAAAGCCATCATCAAGGGCCATGAATTTTGCACTTAACATGGAAAACAGCAGTGGAACCCAAATGAGGAATGAATGAATGAGTGATGCATAAGGAAAAAGCATAGTCATGGTAGAAAGGGGCTTTCCTTTCTAGATTCCACACAGATTGGATTGCATTTTTCCAAAGCAAGCTGCTATCTAAGACATTTTTTTTTTTTTTAGCACTGCTTATTTGCAGTACCAAATAGCATAAACCAGGAAAAAAAAGTCTTAACAGAAACCTGACAAATCATCTCATAATACATGATTGGTTTTTTTATGTCTATTACAATTTTCAAATACCCTGTCGGTAGAATAGAAATCTCCTTAATAAAATCTGTTTCCCTTGTATGGCACTTTAACTGAGCTCCATGATGGACAGTAGGGTTCACAAACCCTTTTTGGGGGTTATTAAATCTGCTGCTGGGAAAATGCTAATTCCCTGAAGCCCTTTTTCAAGCTCAGGTCTGTAGGAGATTCAGTCCCAAATTTAAATGCCCAGGTGCATGATTTCATGCGTGCTTTGAATAATGGTGTCTGCTCTCAGAAAATCAAACAGAATTAGGAAAAGCAATTGCCTGCAGGGATTTTCATTTTGTATTAGTGACATGAGATCATTCATAGGCCACGCCATTTTAACAATTCAGCATTGTGGAATTAGAAACCTTTCCACAAATCCACTGTAGAATTCAAAGTGTTCATTTTCTCCCTATTATGGGAGGTGAAGGAAATAGGTGTTCTCAAATGCAGGCAGCGCCAAGGTAAGTGTGCTACCCATTTGCTCAGCAAAAAAAAAAAAAAAAAAAAAAAGCATGTATTCGTTTTCTTATGGAAGAGAGACCATATTTGATTTTAATTACTTCTACAGTGGTGGAGATGTTGGGTATAGATCAAGGAAGCCAACGAACTAAAACAAAATACAATGAAGCATAACAGGTCAAAAGAGAAGCAAACAAATATGAACACAGAAATGAAACTACAATGAATACCCAAACAGACCCTGTGCCACTCACTCATTGCAGAGCTGCCTGAACATCAAAATCTGTTTTCAGGTTTCTTCAAATATCTGGGGCCCCAATACCCCGGGAGTGGTCTCCTTAGGCCGACTACAGATTGCCAAGCACGCCAAGGAAATAGGCCGGAGAAACCGAAAGGGCACGGCCAGTGGCCAGAAGGCTGCCCCCGTCCATGTCAGTGCCATACTCCCTTTCATGGACATTGGGTTTAGGTTTGTCCCGGGCTGCCTAAGACCTGCTGAGGTCAGGCAAGCCCCCATTTAGAAAGCACAGAGTAAGATGTCACAAGGCTCTCTAAAGAGAGAGACAGAATGTTTGTGGGCAGGCAGGGAGTCCCATAAATGAGCTTTTACAGCATCCTCGAGACTCACTGCCCTTCAGAGTCACCCTGCATCTGCCTAACGCGCACTTAAGCCTGGTGAGTAAGTCTTTACAAGCTTCGACTCCTGCTAATGTCATCGACAGCCATTTGGACGAGCTCCTTAACCTCTCTCTGCTTCCATTTCCTCATCTTTAAAATGGGCATTATAACCATTCATCCGATCCCATAACATTGTTGTGAGGCTTAAAAAAGTCAACGTGTATTTAAAGCTCCTACTTCTGCTGAAAGCCTGGCATTTGGTACCTTGGTCCTCCTTCCTCCTTACTGTCTTCCCAGTTGCTTTCCTCTTCATGAGTCCCCTGATCCAAATACCCCTGGGCCTCGCTCCCCTCACTTCTGTGTCCTCTCGGAAGGCAGCTTGCCCACCAGTGGGGTGGCAGCTGGATCCTCCAACAATCCCAGAGTCTTAGGGACCCAAGGGCAAGGAACTCCATTCCATAAACCTATAACCTCAGCTCGGAAATACTTACAAGCCCCAAAAGGCTAATTTAGCCGTCCCTCAACAATGAGCAAAGCTTTCAGCTGTTTTTAGTATTGGGAGAAGAATGAAAATGGGCTCTGAAGGGCACAGTGTCCCTGGAAGAGCCTTGTCATTTATGCTCACCGGACACCTTACGGTCTCACCACGTTGCTCACAGGCACCAGAGCGTGCCACATGCCGGCTCGGCTCCTTGGGGAGCTTTAAATACATATTGACTTTTTTAAGCCTCACAACAATGTTACGGGATCGGATGAATGGTTATAATGCCCACTTTAAAGATGAGGAAATAGAAGCAGAGAGAGGTTAAGGAACTCGTCCAAATGGCAAAATCAGAAGGTGGCGGAGCTGAGAGTCCCACCAGCACACTGGGTCTCCAGAACCTGGTACTTGAGCTGGCACAGATTCAAGGATGACGAGGTGAGGGAGCAGAGTTCATATTTCTGGTTTATACTCAACTATTATCTCTTTTTTAAGAAAAGCTCCAATTCTCAGAGTGCCTGGGTGGCTCGGTCAGTTAAGCGAACAACTCTTGATTTCAGCTCAGGTCATGATCTCAGGGTCATAGGTTTAAGCCCCACGTGTGCGCCGAGCTCCCCGCTCAGCAGGGAGTCTCCTTCTCTCCCTCTCCGTCTGCCCCTCCCACCGCTCTCTCTCTCTCTCTCTCTCTCAAAATAAATATATAAATCTTTAAAAAAGAAGAAAAGCTCCAATTCTTATTTTAATCATTCGTGTAAATGATTAAGCATGTTCAACACTTATGCTTTGGGGATTAAAGATTTAATGAAGTTAGTCAAACAGATATAAATAAAGAGGCCGTTATTCTAGAACCGTCAAGGAGAAATTTAATTCTGAAAGGTGGTATTTGTGGAACCTCTGTGGAATCTTCCCATTCGAATGGTGGCTCAGACCTGCCCAGCAGGGAGCCCTGCCGCCATCACGCCCTCTTGAGTATGGAATGTACTCCCTTATTAAAACAAGATCAGACCAGTGCCTGATCACCATTTTTTAAACAATGTGATTTGTCATAAGTGATGAGGGTCCAAGCGGGACCTAAATGTTGCCAAAGTGTTGGTCTAAGTGTCGCCTGTTTAAGGAGAAATGACTTGGGGGGAACAAAACCCTGTGGATGAATACATCACATAGTTGGATATTGGGGATGAAGGAGATCATCAAATTTCAGGTCAACAAATAGTTATCGTGCACTTTCGTTGTTCACTGACCATATGAGGTATGTGAAGGTGAGCTAGAGACATCCCTGATCTCAAGGTGCTTGCCTAAAAATTTGGAAAGCAGACAGATAAGCACACACATACCAATACTATAAATTAGATTAACCATATTATGTCAATTGCAGACAAAGTACTAAAAATGTGCTTAGGATTTGCCAGTAAGGAGCGGTCTCATGCAGTTTTGCACTAAGAAATGGTGCTGTAGGGACTGTCATGGGCACGGTAAAGAGTTGTGGGCATGCATGCACACTCTCTCACCCTCTTCACCCTGCCCCAGCCTGAGGGCAAGTTCAAATCCCCACCCCACACTCACTGGAGGCTGGTAGAAGGAGGCTGGTGGGTGGCCCCTCAGCGCGGCCAGAGTTAGAATTCTCTGCAGCTCCTCCTGGCTCCGTCCAAACCCTTGTACTATCTGAGTAGCTCTGGAGTCACACGAGAGGGTACAGTGTTTTTCTCCTGGCAGAGGCCTGAAGAAACACAGCCTCTTCGAGAAGTCAGCATCCTCAGGAATGTGAGATGGAGAGAGGGTACTATGTTTGACATCCATGGGAATATAAGCAGAAAACTAGAAAAGGGGACAAGTAGAAGGAGACAGCAAAGGATCAATTCATAAATGACGAACCCACTGGACTGTCTGGATTTCATGACCAAAAGGCTCTTTGTTTAGTAGGAAGGTTTAAAGAATAGGCATGCCTACTGAGCTCCTAATTCATGCCATCGTATGATTTATTTCTGCTAATACAGTCACTGAAGTTTACGTGTCACATTCAGACAGACGACATATCTCTCATACAACAGTCAAGACAATGCCTAGATTCTTCATCATATTTAACTGAGTTTTTTTTTTTTAAGAGAGAAAGAGGGGTACCTGCTGGCTCAGTCAGAAAAGCATGCAACTCTTGATCTCGGGTAGTGAGTTTGAGCCCCATGTTGGGTGTAGAGAGTAATAAAAAATAAATAAATAAACTTTAAAAAAGAGAGAGAGGGGAGCACCTGAGTGGCTTAGTCAGTTGAGCTTCCGACTCCTGGTTTCAGCTACAGGTCACGCATGATCTCAGGGTCGTGAGATCAAGCGAGCCCCATGCTGAACGTGGAACCTGCTTACAACTCTCTCTCTCCCTTTGACCTTCCTCCTCCCTCCATCCCTGAGGGTTCTGGCCTTCCCAAACCACTTTTGATCTTCTGATTCCTCTTGGGTTGAAGCAGACCAAGTTCTGCCTGGGCATCCCAGTTGGGGAGGGAGGGCTGTATTTTTTTAACGATTCCCCACCTGTTCCTCCCTTTTCCCATGCTGCCAACTTCTAACCACAATAATGACTCTGTGCTTGTCTATTTAGTTCTGGAATGTTGTGGAGATGACACAGATGAATGTTGTTGAGCTGCCTGATTCCCCTTCCCTGTGCCCTGGTGGGGCCACTCATGAAAGCAGGGCCATAAAGGACCATCAATTCAAACAAAACACCACACACAGAGCCATAATAATTTTTAAAAATGTACTTGGCATGGCCAATTAATGAATAATGCAGTTTTTGTGCATTAGTCAATTTGCCAAATTCTAATATTTTACAGTATCATCAACTTGCAGTTCTTCTGTAAAAATCAGTAAAATGTGTTTGTGTGTACAGTTCCTCAGAGTGCTCCTGATCATGTTATTAAACCTGTGTTACTGAGCTTATGGTTTGAGTTTTCATCTGGATTAATATGACTCAGCCTGAAGGCAAAGGAACATATTAAACCAGGGCTCCTTGGAGAAATGGCTAATTCCGGAACTGGAGCAAAAAAAGTACATGAGCCCTGGAACGACTTTTATGCCAAAAATTAAGGATGCAATCAAAAGGACATGGGAGCCAGCTCGAAGGGGCTCCAAAGTGGCCAAATATGGGACAATTCGAACATCCAAATATAACAAAAGGTATGTATTGCATCCTATAATCTGTGGAATGGAATAAAAATCCACAAGTCCATACTGATTAAGTAAATAAATGGGGATGAAAGGAAAGTGATTCCTTGTAGCAAAATGTGAACTAATAAATGTAGGAGAGACAATGGAGTTCAAAAATCACCCTTTCATAACTGTCAGAGTAATAATTGATTCGGGGAAGAATGATCAATGGCTGCAAAGAGTAGGGTGAATGTATGAAGAACAATAGGATATGTACATAGTCCCAAAGCCTTTTACAAAAGACTTCTCATAAGTTGCAAAGGAAAACAGTGATTTCCAGTAAAGACACCTGACAGACACCACCTCGGTCAGAGGATCAAAGCTAATCTCGCCAATAACAGGACAAGCAGACATCACGTGTCTCCTGATGCGACACGCTGGGAAACACACAATCCCACTCATGAAGTATTTTGCCCCAACTGCATAACCTAATGTAATCATGAGGAAACATGAGGTAAAAAACAAACTCAGGGACAGTCTACCAAATAATTGACCTTTTTAAAAACAATGACACGGGAGATAGAGAGGCTGAAGAATTCAGATTAGAGGTGGGTACAAAAACCTTGAAGACTAAATATGGAGTGTGATTTTGGAATAGGTTCTGGGTTGGAGTGGGGAGGAGGAGGTGAATTACATTCATAGAATTAATGAAACTGTTGGGGAGATCTGAATATGGACTATATGGCATGTAATAATATTGAATCAATGTTAAATGTTCTGCCTTTGATATTTGTGCCCTGGCCATGTAACAGACTGTTCTTGTTCTGAGGAAATAGACACTGGCAGCATTTAGGGATAAGAGACCATGATGTCTGCAACTAAGTCACAAATGGCTCAGTAAAAGCAAATGTGGCAAAATGTTAACAATTGGTGTATCTGGGTGAAGGGCAAAAGTTCTTTGTACTGGAGTACCTGGGTGGCTCAGTCGGTTAAGCGTCCAACTCTTGATTTTGGCTCAGGTCATGATCTCAGGTCATGATCTCAGGGTCCTGGGATTGAGCCCTGTGTCAGGCTCCACGCTGGGCATGAGTCTGCTTGAGATTCTCTCTCCCTCTCCCTCTGCTCCTCCCCCCCCAGCCACTCCCACTCATGCTCTCTCTCTCTTTTTAAAAAAAAAAATCTTTGTACTATTTTTGCAGCTCTTCTGTATACTTGAAATTATTAAATGATGCTTGAACATCTCCTCCTATGTGCTGTCCCGTGAGTCTACGATAGTCCTTCTAATGGTGACAACAGCCGCATCCCAGGAAGCCTAGTGGTCATCCTCTCTGCTCTCTGTACTGCACATTACAATGTTGCATAGAATTTTCACCACAGTCCTGGGGAGCTTCCTATGGTCCCAATTTTACTGATGAGGAAAATGAAGGTTTAGAAAGCTGAAATAATGTGTTAGATTAGATGACTACTCGGGGAATATTCACCCATACACACCCAACCTCGATGAGGAAAGTAGACTTTCCCCATCTCATATTTGTTGGGCTAGCACCGTAGGACTTATTCTGGGAAAAGGGATGTTCATAGCTAAGACACGAGTAGAAGCTTAAAATGTGATGGCATGGTGGGACTTGCACTTCCGGGCCTCTGCCATCACTATGAGAAAAATGTGTCTTGGGTAGGTGTTGCTGGCCCAAGGAGGTTGAGAAGTCTGTGAAGCAGGCCCGGACCTAACTCACGGATTGAAGACAGGCCCAACTTAGCCCAGACTAGATCAGGAACACCAACAAACTCATGGATGCTTGTTATTAGATGTTACTGGGTCACATAGCACCAGAGTGGAAAGAGGTAACTGACCCAGCTAATGTGTCTGAAATCACACATATAATAAAAGTTGGAGCCAAGATGTTCAACCAACCAAGTACTGTGGTGCCTTACACCACTCCTTTATTAAAGAGCGTTTCCAGAGGCGCCTGGGTGGTTCAGTCGGTTAAGCGTCTGACTCTTGATTTCAGCTCAGAACATGATCTCAGGGTCCCAGGATTGAGCCCCACGTCAGGCTCTGTGTTCAGTGTGGAGTCTGCTTGAGAGTCTCTCCCTCTCCCTCTACCCCTCCCCCAGCTCATGCTTTCTCTCTCTCTCTCTCTGAAAAAAAAAAAAGAGCATTTTCAAATAGGAATAGCCTTGCTATTCATAATGATAATTCATGACCTGAAAACTCCTAAGATACTTTCTGAATCATAAAATAAAAAATGATTAATAGCAAAAATTGTGTGTTTTATCTTCATGTTTTAGTAATTGATAATCATGGCATATTTAATTAACCTTCCTGTTTACCAGCTTGGTTAAATGGTGCTACCATTTTTCAACTTTAATAACCCTCAGAAATATTAAATAAACATAGATTTCAAGTGCGATGAAGTAGAGGCATTGTTTGAATAATCACGTCTCTAATGTCAGATGGAAAAATCAATGCTGTAAAAAACAAAAACTGGAGTGAATTTTCTTGCAAGGGTTTTTACTCATCTGTGTCCTAAGACAGAGGAGAATAGATTTCTTTAGGTGTTTTGTTTCTCTGGTTTTAGTGTTCCTCAGAACCCAAGATGCAAAATTGCACCTGTTCTTAAATTTCAGATCCAAAGCAAATTTCCCACTTAAACCTAAAGCTCTGTTGGGTTTGTTAGTTTTCCTCAATCGCTAAAAATATCCCCACATTTTTGCCAAAATGCTGAAACATTTTCTCTTACAATAAAAAAGGAAGTTTTTTTCAGCAAAGGAGATTTTTTTTGTCTAAGTTACATTTACCTGAAGACCAAATCCTGTGACAAACAAGTGCCGAGCATGGTAGCAAAGGGGTCACGCCGTGACTGTCATTCGGTTCTGTAGGCGTGCCTGGGTCTCCCAGCAGGTTGACTCTGAGGTAAGCAGAGTCATGCTTTTCTGGTGGAAGAAACAGCCCCGGCTAATTCTTCTGGGACAATGCTGTCAGCATCCATTCAAATGAGATGAAGAGGAAGGGGGGGAGGGGAAGGGAGAGGAAGGAGGGGGAGAAGATAAAGTAAAAAGGGGAAACCTGCAGAGTTAATGCTCAGTCATATACTTTCTCAAACACACATGGTGTGGGAAATATAATACTGTGAGAATGGAGCCAGAACGTCTAGTAAACACACATAAAGATGAACTCCCTAAAACACAACCTTATTTTCCAATAGGAAAGACCGATTTTTTCCCCTCCTGTACAAAAAAAAGAGAGATTATTTGCAGAAACTGGGGTTTAAAATAGCTGTGGTGATATTGTACACGAAGCTGAAAAATGCTCTTTTTTGTTTCATATCCTGGTTAACAAGAGAAGCAAAGGGGGTGTGAAATAGTGAGAACAACCTCTCTAGAAGAACAGAAGGCAAAGAACTCTCCCACTGACATGAAAGAGTCAAGTCAAAATTTGAGCAAATTTCCCAAGAATGGAGCTTTAGTAAATGAGTAAAGAGATGTCATTTCTTTTTAGGGCACAGATGGCTTAGTCTCCTCTTAGACTCGCATGAAAAGTCCTTGTTCTTCTGCCACCTTAGCCGGTAAGACTGCTCGACATAACTGCTCGAAAGACTGAAGCCAAACCATTGCTCACAGAAGGCCTGAGGAAGCTCCAAGGAGGCAGGGGGTTCCCCTCCTTCTCATTCTTAATTTATCTTTGCAGCACGGGCAGGAAGCCTCTTGGGCAAGAAACAGACAAACAAAAGGAGACAATGGCAGCAATTTTGACTTAAAAACAAAGCTCTGACCCTATTTGATGGCCTCCAGTTTTTTTCTAGTAGGACACAAGGTCATTTTTTTTTCATTTTTATAAGAAAGGCAGTGAGTACTTGATTTTACCACCTTTGCAGTGGAATCATCTTTAACAAATGTTGAAACTTTAAATGAGATGTAAACCATATCAGAAATGGTAAGGCAACAAAGGGACGTCTGTAGACTGCTTCATGAAGCAAGCCGGGAGTCTCATTGAAAACTCAGAAAACACGTAAGTTATCCCATAATTATGTAAAATGTATTAGAAAGAAATGCATCAACAAACCAGGGGAACTATTGTTATGTAGATTAATGTCAGCGAACATCAAAGAAGTTGTAAAAACATGTCTAAGAGGAAGAATTCATTATGCCATCTGGAATTCATATTTCTAGCTCCAAACCAATTGGTAGCATGAATTAATCTTTTTAGTGGGAATAATCTGGTATGGTTGAAAAATAACAAAATATGAAATAGTAGTCACATATGTACTACAGAACACAGACCTCCATACATAATACTCTCACGATGCTAGAACATAGTTAATCTGGAAACAAGTACAGACGAAATACGGATTGGTAGACATTTTAGCACTGCAGTTATGTTACATTCATTATATATTATTGATATGTGTAGGTGAAGGACCTGCTACCTCTCGCTCAGGTGTGGGACTTAGGAGAGAAGCCACTATCTCTGTCGCAGGAGGCTCAAACAGCCTCACCTCATCTCGGCCAGTTGAAAAGGGGATTCTCTATTGCCTTCCACATCCCTGGCTAGCAGGGTAGGAGAAGCTATTTCTGGGAGGGGCAGCATCTTCCAGGACCCCAGGCAGGGTTCACACCCCAAACAGACTTGCAGCCTGTCTTTCCTGTTCTCATTTCCCGGCCTCCCAATTTCCTCATCACATAATTTAAGTGGCATTAATCTTTTCTGAAAGAAGATTGGACATAAGTAAATAAAGTACCTCTCTGAGGCAACAGAGCTGGTTTGCCCACCTCATTGGTGCCACTGTTTTTTTGTTACCAGACTGAATGTCACCCAAACTCAGATTTCAAGAGGTTGGTTTCAAAAACTAGCTGACATAAACAGATGGGAAACGGAATGTCAGACTGAAGTAGCTGCGTTACTCTATGCAACACTGAAAGAGCTTCCGTATTATCATTTTTCTAAAGATGACTTTGTATCAAGTATCGGTTTATTTTCTTCAACCAGAGCAGGTGGCAGCCTCAGCGATCATGACTGATGCCTGAGGTTCCTTAACTGGAAAATGTCTTTCATGTATCAATTACGCAAAGGTTTCTTAAAGCAATCTCCCTCAGTCAATGATACCTCATTTCGCTCCATGGCAGGTAAATTACTGCTAAGTCATCCTGAGGAAGAAGGGAAAGGAGAGAGAAATCCTGGTGCCTGAAGAGGGTAGAGAACGAGAATATGCTAGTGAACATGATGCTAGCTGTGGTTTCTGCTGGAAAAAGGTAATCTATGAAAAAACCACAGCTACCATCATGTTTAATGGAGACAAACTAGAAGCTTTCCCCTTACGGCCAAGAATGAGACAAAGATCTCCAACCTCACCACTTCTCTTCCGTTGTACTAGAGGTCCTAGCCAGAGCACTTAGGCAAGAAAAAGAAAAGATCAGAAAGGAAGAAGGAAAAGAAGAAGTAAAACAATCTCTGTTTACAGATGCTGTGATCTTGTCTATACAAAATCCAAAAGAATCCACTAGAAAAGGATTAAAACTAATAAACTAAGTCAGCAAAGTGTCAGGATACAAAATCAATACACAATAATCAACTGCATTTTTGTACCCTAGCAAGGAACAACCACAAAAATAAAGAAAACAATTCTATTTACAATAGCATAAAAAACAGAGTATTTGGGAACGAATTTAGCAAAAGATGTGCAAAACTTATACTCTGAAAACTACAAAACATTGCTGAAATAAATTTTAAAATATCTAAGTAATGGAAAGTCATCCTATGTTCATGAATCAAGAAGACATCCTACAGTTAAGACGGCAATACTTCCCAAATTGACCTGCAGATTCAGTGCAATCGCTATCAAAATCCCAGAGGGATTTTTCCAGAAATTGACAAACTGATCATAAAATTCATATGGAAATGTAAGGGACCCAGCATAGACAAACAATTCTGAAAAACAAGAACAAAGTTGAAGGGCACGCAAGTTTTTGAAAGCTTGCAGTGCTGGCAAAAGGACAGGCTTATGAATCAATGGAACAGAAATGAAGTCCAGTAATAAAACCTTACAATTTATGCTCAAGTGGTTTTCAACAAGGACTGCAAGACAATTCAACAGGAAAAGAATTTATTCAGAGACAACTGGATATTCACACACACAAAAAATTAAGTCATACCCCCATCTCACACTACACACAAAAGTTAAATCGAAATTAATCTTTGATCTAAATATAAGAACTCAAACTATGAAACTCCTAAAAGAAAATACAGAAGTAAACCTTTGTGACTTTGGATTAAACACGATTTCTTAAATACAAACCCAAAGGACAAGCACTAATAGAAAATATAGACAAATTGTACCATGTGAAAATTAAAAATTTGTGTGCTTCAGTGGACATGATCAAGAAAGTGAAAAGATAACCTACAGAATGGGAGAAAATATTTGTAAATCATATATCTGACAAGGGATTTGTATCCAAATACATAAAGAACTCTTACAAATTAACAATAAAAAGACGTATAAACCAATTTAAAAATGAGCAAAGATTTGAATAGGCATTTCTCTCGAAAAAAGATACAAACGGGCAACAAGTACATGAAAAGATGCTCAATGTTATTAGATATAAGGACCCTACAAACAAACCACAATGAGATACATTTCACACCCACTGGGATGGCTAAAATAAAAAAGATGACAATAACAAGTGTTCATGAATATGTGGAAAAATTGGAACCCTCATTCATGCCTGGTGGGAATGTAAAATGGTGCAGCTGCTTTGGAAAATAGTTTGGCAATCCCTCAAAATGCTAAACATAGAGTTACCATATGATTGAGCAATTTCATTCCTAAGTATAGACTCAAGGGAATTGAAAAACATGTTCACACAAATGCTTATGCCAGGATTATTGATGATAGCCAAAAAGTGGTTATAAATGCACATCTACTGATGAATAGATTAAAAAATGTGAGTTTGGGGCACCTGGCTGACTCAGTTGGTAGAGCATGAAACTCTCGATCTTGGGGTTGTGAGTTTGAGCCCCATGTTGGGTGTAGAGGTTACCAAAAAAAAGTAAGTTTGTTTAAAATGGAATATTATTTGGCAATAAAAAAAGAATCAAGTACTGATACATATTACAATATGAATGGACCTTGAAAACATTACCCTAAGTGAAAGAAGCCTGTCACCAATGATCACAAATTATATGGTTCTATTTATGTAAAATATCCAAAATTGACAAATCCATAGAGACAGAAAAGAGATAGTGGGTGCCCAGGGCTAAGGCAGTAGGGAAAGAGTAGAGAATTACTGCTAATATGTATGGGGTTTCTTTTTAGGGTGATGAAAATATTCTAAAATATTAAGTTGAGGTGGTTGCACAGCTGTGAATATACTAAAAACCACTGGACACTTTAAATGGGTGAATTTTATGGTGTGTGAAATATATCTCAAATCTTATAAAAATGCACTTTGGCATAGGATCTATTTTTTTTAAAAAAAGCACTCTATCATAGGGTTTAATTTTCAAGTTTGGATTCAGATACTCTGGTAGACACTCTGAGTTGACTACCCAACAACCATTCTTGTTTCTGGGAGTTGAATCCCAATTTGGTGCAAGTCAGAGGCAACAATGTGCCTGACCCCAGGTGAGTAGTATTGATTGACAGAACTCCTAGTCAGTCTTGGGCTCCTTATTTACCTGTGACAGTGATTGGTTCAAGGGTGGCAAGTGATCCAGCCCTGGCTGTTGACACAAAATGAGAATCTTCTGCTGAAAGTCTTAACGGAATAAAAAGTCCTGGATGAAAACAAAGATCCCTCCATTCCCTGCTTCTTTATTTTAGTTAGTAAGGAAGTGATGCATGTTGGGTACACAATCATGAGAAAGACATTAACCATCTCTGGAAGCACCTATCTCCAGAGTTCTCAAAAAAGTTGTTCATAAGCCCCATTGTTTAAACCACACTCTGTTAGATAATGCTGCTAAATGTGACTGCAAGCCTGCTAATTGATATATTTTCTCTTAAGTGGGCTTATTTGTGAATTTTCGTAAAATTACATTATCAGTTCTATATCAATGCTCTTGTTTAGACGATGAAGTGAAACCGATCTAGATTTTTCCTGAAGATAGGCCTACCACTGGTCAGTGAAAGCAAAAGAAGGGAGTATCTTGCTTAATAGAAGAAATGACTTACACATGAAATGGATCAGAGCATTGGCCGGCCTTTGTTAGGAAGTGAAGGTGCTCATAAGGATCACCTGTCAAAAATTCTAACAGGCATCCTCTAGGACCTGGACTAGAGTGTTCATAAAATTCTATGTCCTGTGTTTCTTAATTCTCGCATGAAAACTGCTATGATCACAGACTCATTTTCATACAGAAGATGAAATCAAGCAGCTCTCCTTCCAGATACGTTAATATTTTATAACTTTGTTAGCTTGGGCTCAAACTAACAACCAGAAGCCAGATCTTAATTGGTTTCATCCAATTCTTGTTTTTTTTTTTTTAAGATTTTATTAATTTGACAGAGAGAGACACAGCAAGAGAGGGAACACAAGCAGGGGGAGCGGGAGAGGGAGAAGCAGGCTTCCCGCCAGGCAGGGAGCCCAATGTGGGGCTTGATCCCAGGACCCCGGTACCATGACCCGAGCCGAAAGCAGACGTTTAATGACTGAGCCACCCAGGAGCCCCAGTTTCATCTAATTCTTTATGAAAATTTGAACAATATCTTAGTATTCACCATTTAAGAAAATTTCATAAATTATTTTAGAAGTGAACAAGAAATAAATCATGATAGAAAAGCAGACATCTTAATAATTCTGAAAAAAATACCATTTCTCTTCTTTAAATTATTTATCTTAATGGAATCCAGGAAATGTGTGAAAATATCTACAACTGCTGATGCCATAACGGAATCTCTTTATAAATCTGTAAGTGTGGGATTTATATTTGTCTCATAATTGTGATCTAATTCTTTCTATATATATATATAGAAAATATGATTATATACATATATCTATAATTGTTCTAAGCAATACAATTTAACCTAAATCAATGCAAAATTTAGCTATGAAATATTAAGACAATTTCAAATCTCATTTTGTGATAGAACTAATACCACAGAGGCAGATAGCTGTTGTTTTATTAATTCAAATTTTATGCTAAAAAGACAATTGGGCAATCCACTTGCAGAATACCGATGTGAGCTCCACGTACCCACTCGTCAGTGCAACAACCATAAGTGGTGAAAAAATTTTTTGAAAAACAAAACAACCATTTAAAGTCTCAAGAAATTGTCCTGAGTAAGTATAACAAGGACATTAGGAAACTTGTATCAGGAAAATATACAAAATCTTGGTAAGAATAGTAAAAATCTAGGGAATTTAAGCTATAATCCGCTCCCCCACCCTTACCCCAACTAGTTTAGCATGATGGAAGCTCTAGCCCAAGTAAATGTGGCTCTCTCACCCCCGGCTCCCAATCAAAGGCTAAGGTATCTGTCTGGGAGGGGCTGGCCACAAGCATTTCTCATTCCAGCCCCAGGTCTATATTACAGAGGCTGAATTCCGGGCGAGTATGGCTGAGAGGCGAAGAGCTTTCTTCCTCCATCAAGTCCCTACTCGTAGGGCAAAGGATCTACCACAAGTATGGCAGACTGAGAATATAGGGGCTCTGATTGCACTCATCCCAGTTCACTCATGGGTCAGAGGTTCCACACCAAGAAAGTAAACTGAGAAGATCAGAGGCTCCTGCCCCCACCCACGCCCTGCTCCTAAAACAGGTGTCCCCCAGAGAGAGGCATGGCACTGTCCCTGCCTTCAGCTCTGGAGCCACAGCTCAGAAGTTTTGCCAAGGAACAGACGCAGGCTATAAAATGGAGCCCTGAAGTTCTCCCCAAAAGAACTGACTTTATTTGAAACAGAATTGGGGAAGTAAAAGCCTAAAAGCATTCTCAAAAAAAAAAAAATGGAGATTTTTGGTGGTAAGCAATTAAGAGGAGGCTGAGAGCTTCAATGAAAGCTTCATAAACCATAGGCCAATCTAGTTTCCCTAGGAAAACCAGGAAAAGATACAATTAATAGAGCACTCCTGGGGTTAGAACAAACTCCCAAGACTGGCCTCAAAAACCTCCCCTGGAAAGAGGATTGAATTTTCAGAGTACAAGGCAATTTATGCCCCCAAAACATTGTCAAAAACTAGAGCATTCAGTCTGGCAATTAGTGGAATCTAACAGCTGGGTGTGATACCAACAGGGGCAGACAACTTGACTGATATTAGGGAAAATGAAAGGCAAAAGAAGCTCTGCTAAAATTACCACCATGCTAGGGTGACTGTGTACATGCCCAAGGCTGTACCCTTTGACTTCAGAGGCTTTGTACCACAGAGAAAGTAGACCTCACTAAAAAAAAAAAAAAAATTCCAGCCGAGACACTAAGCATATAAACAAGCAAACAACAACATCATGCCCTGGAGGTGGGGAAAACCAACATCCGGAGTTGCCACAAGACATTAATTAAAATCTCCAGGTCTCCACAAGAAATTTGAGACCCTCAAGGATACAAAAAGTGTGACCCGTACACAAGAAAAAAAAGCAGACAATGGAAACTGTCTGGATCCAGATGTTACACATAACAAAGACTCTGAAACAGTCGTTACAAATAATCCTCGAAGAGCTAAAGAAAAGTGTGCTTAAAGAAGTAAAGCCAGGGGTCGGGATGGGGGGTGCTGGCTGGCTTAGTCAGTGGAGTGTGCAACTCTTGATCTCAGGGTTGTAAGTTCAAGCCCCATATTAGGTGTAGAGATTACTTTAAAAAAGTCCTGGTGCACCTGGGTGGCTCAGTTGATTAAGCATCTGCCTTCCACTCAGGTCATGATCTCAGGGTCCTGGGATCAAGCCCAGCATCATGCTCCCCACTCAGCGGGGAGCCTGCTTCTCCCTCTGCCTGCCACTCCCCCACTTGTGCTCTCACTCTCTCTCTCTCTGGCAAATAAACAAATAAAATCTTAAAAAAAATCTTAGAAATAAAAGAAATAACATGACAAGCTCTGATCAAATAGAGAAAATAAGGAGAAATTATAAAAAAAAAAAAGAAACAAATCCAGATTCTGGAGTTAAAAAATACAATAACTTAAATGAAAAAAATTTTTACAGTAGTTTTGAATTGGCATAAGAAAAAATATGAATTTGAAGATAAATCGAGAGAGATCCCATAATCTGAAGAACACAGAGAAAAAAGAAGGATGAAAAATGAGCAGAACCTCATAAAAATGTGGGATACCAACTCACATATAACCAGAGAATCCAAAGGGGAGAAGAGAGAGAAAGAAGCAGAAAAAGTATCTGCAGAAATAATAACTGAAAACTTCCCATACTTGCTTTAAAGCAAACAAAAAACACTAACCTACACATCCAAGAAGTTCAACCAACTTTAAGTAGGATTCACAGAAAGAGATCCATACCTACACACATCATACTAAAAATGTTAGAAAATTTTTTTAAAAGAGAAAATGTTCAAGGTAAAGAGAAAAATCTTGAAAGCAGTGATTGAAAAACAACTTGTCATGTACAAGAACCCCAATAAGATTAACAACCAACCTCTTGTTAGAAACAAGGGAATCTCAAAGGTGACATATTCAAACTGCTGTACAAAAAAATTCTGTCAACCAAATATGTGATATCCAGCAAAACTACCCTACAAAAGTGAAAGCAAGATAAAGATACTCCTTGATAGACAAAAACTGAAAGAATCTGTTGCTAGCAGACCCACCTTACAAGAAATACTAAAGGAAGTTCTTTAGGCTGAAAGCAAGTGACCCCTAATGGTAATTCAAACATATGCACACACACACACACACACACACACACACACAATACAGGTAAAGGTAATCAAAAATGATATAAATGCATATTTCATCTCCTTTCTTAACTGATTTAAAAAGCAATTATATAAAATAATGTGTATATAATTGCCTTGTTGGGTTATAACATATAGGAATGTAAAATTTGTGACAATAATAACACAAAGGAAGTGGGTGGGAGCAAAGTTGTATCGGAGTAAGGAAAGTACACTTGATGGTAATATGAACCCCTAGGAATAAACAAAGAGAACCAGAAATGATAAACAAGAAGGTAAATAAAACAAACACTATAAATATGCTGCCTTCCTTCACTTTGTTTCTTTAAACAACATGAAATTATATAGAACATGTTATATATTTATATTATATGATATATGATATATATATAAATATTTTTGATATTGATATATATCAATATGTTGAATATATTGAATTGATATATATATCAATATTAGCCCAAAAAGAAGTAATGGGGAATAGAGCTCTTTAAGAGTAATATTTCTATATCTAACTGGAATGAATTTAGTATAAATCTGAAGTCAATTCTATATAAAGCAAACTCTGGAGAAACCACCAAAAAGAGCCTCAAAAAATATAGTGAAAATAATCACTAAAGTAATTAAAATATTACACTAAAAAATATTCACTTAATGCATAAAAAAGGACAACTGGTCACATTCACTACTACAAATGGGCACTGGACAACCCAAACACTAAAAAAGTGAAAAATAATAAAATGCTTTCAAAAACTTTGGTCCAAGTTACCAATACATGCAAGGATCTTTCCACAGCAGTAAGAAAAGTACAGTTCTGTAGGGTTTATTCTTAAGAGGAGAACCTACTGTTTATTCACTTCTTCCTTGCCACCAGTGGGATAATACAATTATGTGAATTTCTCACAATGACCCCACTGACTGATGAGCAATGGGAGTGGAATTCTTGAACAGGAAGTGAGTAAAACTGACTCAAGATCTATGATGGAATGGAGTCTATGTGAGCTTGTTCACACAGGATTCAGAACTCCTCCAATTGGTACACATCACATGTCTGGAAACATGATCCAGTTTTCAGGGAAGGGAAATGATCTCCATCCACTTTTATGGAAAGATCGATCTGCTCAAAGGCAGGTAGTGCTCTGAAGCTTAATTGTTTTAGAGAAAAGGGGGCAAGTGACTCGCTTGTGGAATGCTGAATGACCTTGATAGGCATGAGCCTCGGTAGAGCTTTTGAACAGATGAATGGAAATTACCACATTTCTCCCAGATTAGACATAACCAAAATCCCTTCTTAGAGTCATCAGTAAGGAATTTGCTTAATAACTGAACCTGTGGTCTCTGGGCTCTCTGCCAATGGCAGGATGAATAAGGACAAGGGTATGGACACGGGCAGGGATAAAGGAAGATACTTCGTGCCTGAATTTAGTGCTCCCTTTTTTTTATCTGTCTCCTCACCCTTCTTATCTATTTATAGAAAACAGAACTATTCCTTAAATCTGATAGTTATGTAAATGATTATAGAATAATAAAATCAGATGTCCAGAGTAAATGATTTCCATTACCACTAACCCATGGCAAGGCTCCCCATTCTATTTTCAAGCAGCTTCAAATCTTACTTGTAGTCTTTTATCTCAATTTCATTTTTATAACATTTTTCCTACTCTATAGGGAGCTTGCCTGAATACTGAAGGAAAAAAATTCTGCTATACTCATTTCTATAAGCAAGATTTTATGGAAAATTTTGCCTATCAAGGAATTTTCTTTCAACTTTCACTGAAATAGCAAAATCAAACTGCTCTTCAGACCCATGGTAACTCCCTTACAATTTCATACTCTTTCCGAGCTTCATTTGAAAAAGTGACTTTTTTTTTTTTTTTACAAACCAGAGAAAATTTGACTTTGGTTTTCAAATAAAAGTACCAAGAATAATGAAAAATTGAGCAGATGTAGGAAGCATTTGAAAGGTTTGATTGGAGAAATGATTGATCAGTCTTTGCATATCTCCTTATTATCACTGCTATCTCCATCCCTCCAGTTTTGTCAGTTTTTATTTTATTTATTTTTATTTTTATTTCCACTAAAATCCCTAGTGTTCCTTCTTTTTCTGTGGTAGATTAATCTATGAATGGAGATAAGCATTTTTTGGTCATCCATACTTGGTGTATGCTATGTTTTCTTTAGATTCATGTCTTTCACCAGTTCTGGAAAATTCTCTAATCATTACTTCTTTGAATATTCTCTTTACTCCTTTCTATCTATTTACCCCTTCAGGAAATGTGTGAGAATGACTCACTCCACTAGGTCTCTTTTTGCTTTGTTTTAAAAAAAAAGGCACAGTTCTTTATTAAAGTGAGTTTATTTACTTTATTAAAGTAAATTACATTTTAATTCCTAATTAACACAGTTTAGAAATGACCAACTACAAATTAAATACCTTGCCAACCATAGTAAGTTCTTATACTTCACCATTTTCTAATCTTTTAAGTTTATTTTTTTTGGTAATCTCTACACCCAGCTTGGAGCTTGAACTCACGACCCCAAGACCAAGAGTTGCATTCCCCTCCGACTGAGCCAGCCAGGTGCCCTACCATTTCCTAATTTTTAAGTAGACTTTCTTGTGGTATAATTTACATACAATAAAAGTCCACATTTTAAGGGGATATATTTACATTTTTAAGTGGAAATGGATGAATTCTGAATTCATCTATGTAACCGATGCCCCATTTAAGAAATAGAAGATCTGGGGTGCCCGGGTGGCTCAGTTGGTTGAGCGTCTGCCTTCAGCTCAGGTCATGATCCCAGGGTCCTGGGATGGAGCCCCACATCGAGCTCCCTGCTCTGCAGGAAGCCTGCTTCTCCCTCTCCCACTCTCCCTGCTTGAATTCCCTCTCTCACTGTCTCTCTCTCTCTCTCTCTCTCTCTCTCTCTGTCAAATAAATAAATAAATAAAATCTTTAGGAAAAAAAAAAGAAATAGAAGATCTCCCCAGAAGGTTTCCTCCTGCTCATTTGCACTCAGTCAACACTCCACCATCATACTTTAGTCAACCACCGATCTGATTTATGAATATAGTTTGTTCTGACTCTTCTAGAATTTTATCATATAAACAGAATCATGTAGTTGTCCTTCTTTTGTGCCCAGTTTCTTTGTCCAGAATAATGTCTGGGAGATTCATCCATATTGTCGCATGAATCAGCGTTTTGGGTTTTTTATAGCTGAATAATATTCCATTGTATGAATATACCACGATTTCTTTATCCACATTAATTTCATACATATA
This sequence comes from Zalophus californianus, assembly GCF_009762305.2. Taxonomy (NCBI): domain Eukaryota; kingdom Metazoa; phylum Chordata; class Mammalia; order Carnivora; family Otariidae; genus Zalophus; species Zalophus californianus. The sequence goes on along the minus strand of NC_045599.1, from coordinate 142,947,237 downwards.
ATCTAAACTGTCACATTATGAAAGTGTATATATTCCATAGAAGATATGATATTCAAAAATTTGGTGAGGGGGGGCGCCTGGCTGACTCAATCGGTGGAGCATGTGACTCTTGATCTCAGCATTGTAAGTTCCAGCCCCAAGTTGGGTGTAGAGATTACCTAAAAAAAAATAAAATCTTAAAAAAAAATTTTTTTGGTCCCCTTTAACTGGCTTCTCTCACTCCAGCCTCTAGTATATTCTTACTGCCGTGACCAACTTCGGTTAAACTTTGCCCTAGTCCACTGCTGGAAGTAATCCTTTTGCTTGCTAGTTTTACTTGAGAGGATACATCACTTTCTGGTTTGTATTATGGTTACTTAGTTACCTAATTTCAACTCCTAGATCTAGGCTGCTTGAGGTCAGGAACCAACTGAGATTTATCTCTGCTTGTGGGCAGAATTTAGCCAACAGCGGGCTTGTGGGACATGCTCGGCAAACGGCCGCTGAGTAGATAAGTAAAGGAGTGAATTCCTCCCTTCAAATTTAGCCTCCGTGGTTTCCGTTGTATAGCTGCTTATTCAAAATCTTCCACAACTAGCTCCAACCTGTCTGTCCAGCTGCATTCTCATGCTTTTTTCCTACGCAACTCTTCTTCCCCGGTTAAACTAGGCTATTTGCTGGCTTCCGTGCCTTTATCTATGCTGTTTTTCCTGTTTGGTAGAAAACGCACGTACACACACACACACACACACACACACACACACACACACACACACTTCCATCTTTATTCTCCCCTGCCTCCTGAACAAGAGTTAGAATCCCAAGATTTTCGTTGTCGGGGAGCCCTCCCCCATCCACACACCTCTGCCAGTAGACCATACAAATAAGCAGTTGCAAATTGTGCCCAGTAGGGGGAGATGTGCCCATAGTCTCCTGTTAGGTCCAGGGTTTTCTCTGTAGCCTTGGAGATTTTTTAAAGTAGCCATGCATTTACAGAAACCTCCCACAGATCAAGAAATAAATAAACAGTTCACCAATCTCTTTCTGCAAATCACTCACAAGCTATGAGTAACCCCCACTAACCAAAGCATAGGAACTTCGGCCCTAATAACAAAAGACAAAACAACTTGACCATTTTTAATCTCTTGGATTTAAAACACAACCAGTTCATTTTTTAAACGTTACGTCTGAAGGACCTCGCTCCATTTGCACCCCCATTTTTAAAAAGTAATACAGTGTACTCAAGATTAAGTGTCGAGTCTGTGTTGTTGAATCAGAAACCAGTAATGCATGGTTGAAGGTCCTGCCTTTCCTAAGTTAAAGTTTCATTAGTACAAATGAGAGAAGTAAATCCTGTCCTGCCCACTTTCTTCTCATCTCCACCCACTTCTTCCCTCCATTTAGATTTTTTTAAAAATGTTTTGTCACTGTTGACCAAATGGCAGTTATTTTTTAAGTACTCGACTTCAGATACCACAGGATTCGGCTTGACTCAAGTGTTAATTATTGATTTGCACTGATCACAAACCAGAAGTGAACAGTCATGAAATACACAAACGATGACACATCACCGGGAGCGAGAGATAGCCTCGCCCATTCTCCCACTGGGGCAGATGGATCTCCTAGAGAATTAACATAGTTCAGTGCTTCATAAGTTCATAAATTAATGAAGCCAGAAAAGATCATTGTATTTCACAGATGAGAAAAGTAAGATCACAGTGACTTATTCAAGAGACCGCAGCCAGCTGCTGAAAAAGCAGAGACTAGAATCCAACTCTTTGGACCTGTTTCCTGTAGGATGCTGCTCATCCATAAACACCATTTATTGCTCCTTTGCAGTGTCAGCAAGAGATGATATCTTAAAAGGCTTTTTTTTGTGTCCAGGTCCTTTAAAGATAGGCTAAGAAGGCAATGCAAACACCAGGTTGGCTTGAACAACGCCTAAGGAGTGGGCCAGGCTTTGGGTTTCTTAAGGCTGTCACATTGGCACCTTTCAAAAAGTGCTTGTGTGGGGATCATGAAAGAAGAAAGCAAAGCCCATCCATGGTGGCTATTGCATATGTCAGAGCCCATTCTATTCATTTCTCCCGTAATTACTTAGCAAGTCAGGGAAGATCCAGGACGTGTTAATATATTAGGAAGTTATTTGTCCTTTGAATCTAAAGATGATGCCTACAGCTCACATGACATCAGAGGTAGGATTTAAATGCTAAAACTGTGTTAAAATGACGGCGCTTAATAATCATGGGACTTGAAGCTTGTAACACCTTTCAGGGTGGATCTCAAAGCACTTGGCAAATATTCATTACATTTCAACAAAGTATTATGCCAAAGGAGCATCATGTAATTTCTTTTTTACAAGTCAGAGAAAAGAAAGGTAATTGCCTTTTAAAATCTATCTGTTTTGGTTTTAGCCCTAACATTTTTATTTTTAATTATGCCTAATTTTGCAAATTACCTACAGGCCTCTCAGGAATACGTTCATGTAAGTTCTAATTCAATAAATAAAGTGATTGGCTTCATTTGGATCAGAACTTGAAAGTCCTGTGCTCATAAATAAATAAATAAATAAATAAATAAATAAATAAATAATAAAAATAAATTAAAAAAAAAAGAAAGTCCTGTGCTCATTCAAAGGAAACACTAACTTTTCTGGTTTTGTGATACAAAATTCATACCAAAAACCATCATAAATCATCTGAAATTCCAGGGGTAGAATGTGTGAAGAAATATAGCAACTTAGGAAAAAAATTACAGAAACTGAGATTCTTCCCTGAATGATCTTTATAAAAAATCAATCCAGGAATTCAGGTTTAGGGATGAAGTGGGAGGATGGGTAGGGGAGAATTAGGAAGGGAGAAGAAGCAGACAAAACTGTTTAACTATTTATGATTTTTATTTGAAATCAGAGAAAGTTTCCCTACTTTCAAAACTTGAAGTGTCATGATAACTAAGTACTTCAGATATTTTCTGTTGTATCTGATGAGTTCTGACTTCAAAGGAACTTCAAGGGCAAGGTCTCAGCCAACACAGGGCTTTCATTGTAGTCCCCCAAAACATTCAGCCTCATCAGAGATGGCTCAGCACAGTCTTCAATGGAGCATGACACTCTAGGGACAATGTCTCCACTCTAAAATGGCCAGTGAAATACAAATGGAACTTGTTGGACAGAGTCCCTGGAAAAGTTTCTTAAAGAGGACTGGCTGACTCAGCTAGGAAGGGCGCTTTTTTTGCTGTTCCTCCCATCCCTCCTTCTTCCTGCCTGGAATGGGAACGTGACAGCTGGAGTTTCAGCAGCTATTTTGTATCTCAAGGTAGACATAGAGAAAGGAGGCCACACTCTGAGGGTAACAGAAGAAAGAAAAAAGGAACCTACACATCTCTTGATGATGTTGATTACACACACCTGAACTGCCTGCCTTGGGATTTCTTTTACATAATAGAAAGTCTTTTAGGGACACCTCGGTGGCTCCGTCGGTTAAGCGGCTGCCTTTGGCTCAGGTCAGGGTCCTGGGATCGAGTCCCACATCGGGCTCCTTGCTGGGCAAGGAGCCTGCTTCTCCCTCTGCCTGCCTCTGTCTCTCTCTCTCTGATAAATAAATAAAATCTTAAAAAAAAAAAGAAAGTCTTTTAGTTAAGGTTTTCATTATTTATTCATTAATACAGCCAGCTCAATGACCCTTAGAGTTTAAGAACTTTATTTTCTCTCTTTCTTTTTTAAGCAAGTCTATACCCAACAGTGGGGCTTGAACTCACAACCCTGAGAACAAGAGTCACATGCTCTTCACAGGGCAACCAGCCAGGTGCCCTGAATTTTATTTTCTCTTTAAAATTCCTTTGCTTCTTGAAGAAGTGTGGTCAGTACTACTTTCTTTGACTTTATAGAATAGGTCCACTAAGGCATCCAAGTCCCTTAACTCCAGAGGACACCATATATATTGTGGCCCAATGGACACCTCTCACATAGACTACAGTGTGTATAGGGTCCACTGGACCTTACGGTCCTAGCTTCCCCAGCTTTCATAGAATTTTTTGCTTCCTTCTTGACCTTCTTGGGGTTACATCCTCAGGGAAATAAGTGAAAAGGTGATTTTAGATTCAAATATTGACCAAACAATCATTAATGCAATCAGTGGCTTTATAATCTTATGAGGGACTAATTTAAGCCATATTTCTCAAACTTGAAAGCCATGTATGACTTTGGCAGGTAAATGAATATAATGAACCATCTATCATCCTTTTCACAGCAGAAACGGAAAGCAAGGGGGAAGGGAAGGAGGGAAGGAAGGAAGGAAGGAAATTACCACGTTGAATGGAAAAGAAAGCATACTATTGCTCATAAAACAAGAAAAGCTATAGGAAAAGTATTTTCCAACAGAAAAAAGGATAGTGATACTCATAATTAATAACATTATTGTGACACAGCCCACTGTCAGTCACTGCTCCACACCCTTTACATACATTAACTCATTTGATCCTGTGAAATAGTCATCATCATCATCATCATCATCACCATGTTTACTTTACAGATGAAGAGACTGAGGCACAGAGCTCTGAAGTGAGTTGCCCAAGTCTCACAGTTGGTAAGTGGTGGAATCAGGATGTGAACCCAGTTCCATCTGACCGCCAAACACATACAATTAAGTACCATACCATACTTCCCCCAAGAGTTTAAAACTGTTGGTACCGCATTACCATAAACACTGATACTAGACAGCAGGCTCCTCCAGGGAAGGGGTAATCTTATGTTTTGCTCACTGCTCCATGTCCAGTGCCTACAACACCACGTGGCCCTCAAATAATTAGTGAGTGAAGGAAGGAACGACTGACTGAATGAGTGTGGAGAACTTGACAGACCCCTGGTGGGGGCCATATATGATTATGATTTAAGAATTGTTCCTTGGGGTTGCTAAAAGCAGACCATCCCAAGAAGAAACCCATTCCTGATAATGCCGCGTGGGATGCACCACCTTCAGATACTAACAAGTCGTTAGCATCCGACCATCCGTAGGAAATTGTAATGATACCTTCTGGGGAAGGCTCATAGAGTATAAAGCACCTTCGTTTATGCCTTTTTGTTTAATCCTAACACCCTGTAGGATTTATTTCCACTTAGGTGACAAAGCTGAGGCTTGAGGTGAGAGCCAGAATCCAGTCTCCCGACCTCTCACTCAGCCCCCGACCACGGGCATTTATCCTGGTGTGTCTTGCCCTCTGTGAGGTCAGATGTCCCTTGACCGCTCACATTCCACTGCCCCACTCCTTTCATGACCATGGACCTGCATTTACTGCTATCCCTTGGCCCACGGTATGGTCCTTAATCTTGGTGTTTGGGGTATCCATTGTTGAGTGACAAATTACTCCAAAATACAACAGCTTAAATCAAAATCTATTATCTCTCGTGAGTTTGACTGGGCTCAGCCAAGGGGTTGTTGCTCAAAATCTCCAGCTTGATATCGCAGCAGCTGGGGCTGCACTCACCTGAAGACTCGACTGTCATGACTCACATCCTTCTCAATGATGGCCTGGCTGGGGCTGTTGACCTGTGTGAGCCTCTCTCTGTGACTTGAGCTTCTCACAGCCTGGTGGCTGGGTTTCCAGAGGAGCATTCCAGGAGTGAGTGTTTCAGAGGGTAGGAAGCTGAAGCTGCCAGACCAGTGAAGGGCTGTGCTCAGAACTGTGGTGACATTATTTCCACAGTGTCCTATTGATGAAAGCAACCATGGGGCTCACCCAGATTCCAGGGTGTGGAGAAATAAAGTGCCCCTCCTCCTGGGGAGGGGGAAGGTCACATTGGTGAAAAGCATGTGGAATGGGAGATGTTGTTGCTGCCATTTTTGGAAAATATGATCCACCGCACTCAGCTTTGTCATTAACGTGCAATGAAGCTACCCAGCTGCAGATAAATTTCCATTTCCACACTGTTATTCTGTGTTTAATTGGGCACAGGGTAATATTCAATTTATTTTTTTAACTGTTGCCAAGGTTACATTTGGTGCCTTAGCTGTTAGGAGTTCATACCCTTTTATGTCTCCTAAGGCTAATCTAATTCAAACACATATTTAGGCCCAATGATAAGAGTCCTCATGGGGTCCAGGGCATGGGGGAAGGCACCGCTGTTTGATTTATGTGTTGCAATAGTCCTGTGTATACCTGTGTTCCCAGCCTCTCGAGGAGGACCAGGTAAGAACGTATTAGTTAGATGAGTTCAAATCCATCACAATAATAACAATAATAACACTCCTTTATTAAGGTCACCATCAACTAGTCTTTCAAATCTTATTTTCCGATATTTGCCACCAGCACCCATGTTCCAATCAAACTGCACTTGTCACCTTTATGCTTCTCAGCCTTGTCTGTTCTGCTTCCCTACTTCTGTTTACCCCCAACCCCAGCTCAGAGGCCACTCCCATATCGCCATTTACCAAAACATGACTTCTTTCACGGCAAATTCAAGCTCCACTTCTTTTAGCTTGGCTTTCCTGATTTCCCTGCCAAATATGTGTAACCCTGCTCTTCCTTCAACCTCCCTGACTCTTGCCTTGTCTCCTTGGAGTCACGGTCCTGCTCGGGCTTGTCTAATTCCCTCCCCTTACCTTTGCATCCATTCCCTGCACAACTCAGCACAGCACCGCCCACATCACAGGTGTTCCTGCATTGACATGTGTTGAATCGGACTGAACCTCCAGGAATGTCATTCTCATTAGACTGTCATTGTCTCTAATGGCCTCAGCCTCTAAAAGGGCCCACCCGCCTTCAGGGAAATGTGTTCAGGCATACCCATTCCTTCATCCATTCATTAATCCAATGAATATTGACTGGGCATAGTTCCCCAGGCTAAAACAAAATAATGCTTTAACAGAACTCTGGAATTATGGTAAATCACCCCAGGTCCACAAGCAAAATTAGCTTACCAAAGAAAGCAGCATCGCGTGTCAATGTTTGCCCCAAATTCAGCTCCTTGAAGACCAAAAGAGATGTATCTTGGAGCTAGACAAAGGCTTGGTCCATAAAGACCCGAATGTAGCTTCTGCAGGAGGACCCTGATTTCCATCATCTTGCCGGCCTGTCCTCAGCAGCCACACCTGGGACTGGCTCTCCAATGTTGCCTCTTCTGATCGAGTTCACAGATGTGGATACTTCCTTGCCGATCCTTCCTGATTCTGGTTTTGCTTCATCCATCCTGGGGCTGGGGGGGGGGGGGGGTCCTGTCCATGCTCCCCATGCTGCTCCTTACCTGTTCCACTCCCCAGGTTAGCCTCGGCTTTCGTACAGGTCTGTTTTTACACCAGGAGAAAGGACAGCAAAAGGACGTCCAGGCCCTTCCTGGAAGACAGTCAGAAACGTCCATTTCAAGGTGGGACTAAGTCTTCAAATGCACAAAAGTGAGTTATTTAGCCACTCAGTGTCTCCCTTTTCTCAAGTGAAAATGTGGATCATAACCCCTATTTCAATGATATAATGCGCCATGCCTGGTACATTATAAGCTTTCTTGTTACTGAATCATTGTTGCCTTGAGTCATGTTTCTCAGAAACAGACTCTAAGACAAGGAAGGATCTGATTTTAGGCAAAGTTGCAAGGAGGGCAGCTTCAGCCTCATCCTGCAGGGGAATTGGGAGTGTGGGCATCCATAGTCAAGGGCAGAGGGGTTCCGGGGGGCGGGGGGAAGAATTCCCTGGCACTACTGGTTCTCTTCACTGACAGGCAAATCTGTAGCCCAAGGACCGTCCTCCAAGAAGAGCAGCAGGAGTGGGCCTTGAGAAACAAAGAGCACACTGGGCTGTGAGGAGCAAGCAGGGATATGGAGGGTCCTATGGGGAGTTGGGTGAGTCCTGCTGTGTGCGTCATAGCTGTCTTCTGCAAGACATTCCTTGTCATTCTTATCTTTATTGGCCTTTTCATTCTACGGTCCCCATTCTCTGTCCTTCATCCTAGCACCTTCCACAGCCTCCAGCCTGTTAATTCATTTATCAAATACTTACTGAGTCCTGCTATGTGCCAAGCACTGGGCGAGGACTTGGGAATATATCACTGAGCAAAACAGGCAGAAATCCGTGATCATATCCAGTGGTAGCAAATTTTACTACTTTTTAAAGTAGATCTGATTTTTAGAAATAGCCCAGTCAGAGAAGATGCAATTAACTGCGTGATAGCAATTTTTACCTAAAGTAAGTTACAATTATAAATTAATAATACTGATTTTTCTCCTACGTCTGTACCTAATCTTTCCCAGACAATAATTTTCACAGGACTTTTTTTTTTTTTAAGATTTTATTTATTTGAGAGAGAGAGAGAGAGCACATGAGAGGGGGGAGGGTCAGAGGGCCGAAGCAGACTCCCCGCTGGGCAGGGAGCCCGATGCGGGACCCGATCCAGGGACTCCAGGATCATGACCTGAGCCGAAGGCAGCCGCTCAACCAACTGAACCACCCAGGCGCCCCACAGGACTTTTTTAAAATTATACATTTTTTATTACACAGGAACATAATCACACAAAAACTTAGAAAATAGAAAAAAGTAAATTAATCACACACCTATAATTCCACAGTCTTCATCAGACTACTGCAAGCATTTGGGGGGATTTTCTTCCTGTCTTTTCTTTGTCTACTTTTTTTTTTTTTAAGTAAACTCTGTCCCCAGTGTGGTGCTCCAATTCATGACCCTGAGATCAAGAGTCACATGTTCTACCCACTGAGACAGCCAACCCTATTTTACCTCTTTATAAATTTGAAATCATTAATGTATATTCATATATTCCTTTTTCACTTCATACTTTACCATAAGCACAGTCCCACAGTCTATATACACAAGATTTTAATGACCATATAATGTGCTATTCTTTACTCATTCATTCCCTGTTATTGGCTCTTTGGGTTGTTTGCATTGTTTTCACGCCTAAGTATTGAATCAATTAAGTTCCAAAAGAAGAGCTCCAAAAGAGGAGTTTCAACTATGTGTGAAACAAGTTCTCGGATTCCCAGGGTAGGCTTCTGAAGGTTCACTCTGATTTGAATGAATGAGGTTTATCATGTTGGTTTAAAAAAAAAATCATCTCACCCTGCAGTGTCATATTTCACATGCTTGAGGAGCTCCTAATAAATTTACAGGAGGCCCCCAGAAGAGGAATTCTTGGAATTTGATTTTTATCTCCATCTGACTGCCTGCCCCAGAATCTCTCTCTTCAATCTCCCTGAACGCGCTCCATTGCTCCTAGAGGACAGGGCTGGGGAGAGGCATCCTGTGGTTTGCCAGGGCTGTTCCTGCCAAGGCCTCAGCTGACCCCGGAAGGGCCCCAGGTCTGGGTTTTCGGAAGGCTCTTCAAGGCCTCAGACATCTGTTAGACACAACCCAAGACAAAGACAGCTGGGAAAACCCACAAGGAAGGAAATCCCACTGTGAAAGGAGCTGCCTCCGAGGTCCTCTGAGAGCCAGAGTTAACCATTGTTCAGTTACAAAAGGCTCAAGTTGAAAGCTGCTGCTGATTCCAGGGTCAGTCTCTTGGCCTGTGGTGGAGTTCTCGCAGGGAGGGATACAGAAGCGCCTTGTCCCCAGGGGTGGCTGCCAGTGGCGGATGGAGCAGCTGCGGGACTGCTGCCAAGAGCCGGGGCTCTGTCTAGAGAGGGCCTGGCCCCTGAGGAGACGACACGACAGGCGTGGACAATGGGCTGTTAGCTCTCTGTGGCTTCTCCCTCCCAGCGTTGGCATTTACCCCACGTCCCACACTCTCCCATCCAGAGTTCCCGGCAAACTGTAGTAAATTGTGGGGAAGGCTTCCCAGCCACCACCTGCACACCCTCCCCGGGCTGGACCAATAAGTACAAAGTCTGGCTTCTCCCACCCACCCCCTCCCCCTCCACCGCACCGTAAGGCCTGGAGAAAGGGGAACAAGTTTTAAAAGTATATGCACTGTTCCAAACTGGGTGGGCACTGTCATGGCTGGATGCCATGTCACTGCCTCTGGCAGATATTTGACATCAATATGCAGGGCATATTCCTCTGGAAGTAGAGAACAAGCACGTGGGAGAGAGAAATGGCCGTCGTGGGGGCGTGAGAGAGAAAAACCATCTCCAAGCTGCTGTCTACAGCTTTCTCTCAACAGTTTCTGCACCTCATCAGAAACCGTCATGTGACAGGGGGTCCGGGCCCTGAAGTGGGGCCCGGGTGTTGGCACGGACGGGGGTCCAGTGAGTACTGGCCAGGATTAGAACTGGGAATGACCTCACGCTGGATGGGCTCAGCCTGATGCTTTTTATTTTTATGCAGTGCTGGGGGAGGGGAAGGCTCTAAAACAAAAACAAAACAAAACAGCTCCTAAGAAGAGGCGAGCAAAATCAAGTTAAGACAAAACACACACGCAAACTTTCACTCTACCACCACAGGTGGAATTCTAGGCCTAACATATCTTAACAAGCACCTCAGTTAAAGACAAACCTGGAGGACACCGTACTAAGAATCTAATTTGCAGGCCAAGACCCTGAGGTGAAAGGCTTCCCCGAGGCCATGGCTATAGGCCAGTGTGCACTATGAGGGGAGAGGGGCAGAGCTGGCCATCTAGAATGTGGTAAACTGCAGAAACGTAAAGGACATTTAGCATGGGATGGCCTTGGCAAGTGTCCTGATATATAGGCTTGGTATACGGAAAGCATGCTCTGGTGAAGCTTTATCTGTTATTAAAATAATGGCACACTTCCATACTGGTTGGCAAAGGCCTGCTGCTCCAAACCCTCCTAGTGCTACTCCCCCCCCACCTTCTCCCAACCATCCCACTGCTGAAGATCAAGAGCGGGCCTCTCCAGGGCCCACCCTGGCACCTGCCAGCCTACAGAGGCACGAGCCAGTTCACAGCAATCGCCGCATACAAACCCCACCCATGTGTGTCCCTCCAACCACAGAGGCCTTACACAATAGCTCTTGGGACGTGCCCAATGCCAAGGTGCTGGAGGCATTCTCCCAAGGCACCCTCAAGAAATGCAGCCCCACAGGGTACCATCCAGATTATTTTTGTGTATCAACTATGTTTACACGTGTCCTTAATGGCAGGATTTTCCCATTTAAGACTGCCTCAGACTTCAAAGTCACCAAGGTGCAAGTAATTATATTACGCTTTTTGTTGGGTAAAGAAAAGTCCAGGGCAGAGGACATTCAAGTAACTAAGAAATTGTAAGCTGAATATTAGTCAATGTGGAGCCAAGACTCTGAGATCCTTCAGACCCATCGGGAAGAAGTAGGTCTTCCATGAAGGGGCCTTTTGGAAAATTTCCCTTCCTCTGTTAGGTTGTCTCCAATCAGTATTAAATCTCTTAACTGAGTTGGGGTTTTTTGATTAAAGAAAGTATGGGAGAAAAATGTTTCCATACAGATGGGCCAGGCTTGATGCTACATGCTTCTCATGCAATCCTCATGGGCTCTGACACTGGGTTACTGATCCCTTTTATGGACAAGGAAACTGAGGCTTAGGAAAATTAAGTAATTTACTCAGGGGTCTAGAGGCTAGAAGGTAGCAAACATAAATTTGGAAGCCTGGCCTATGTAACTGAAAAGCCCCATCTGAACCACTGTCCACCAAATACTGTCTCCTTTGTCACTGGTATATGGTTTACCCTTGCTCTTCCTGTATCACGAGGTTACATAGCTATTAAGTTTGAAGGGGGGGGGAAGCTTGTGAGAAGTGTGAGGTCAAAAAGAGCAGAAGCTTTGAGGAGAAGAAGTCAACTGTCACCCTCCAGAGAGAAGTTGGTCTCCCCAAGCATCAGGGAGGCTCCTTTTCCAGATGCGATCTGGCCACACCCCATCCACCTGCTCAAGAAGAGGTGCCATCCCCACTGGCCAGACAGACTCCATCTCCTCCAAACTGCTTGACTGGAGTCAACCATCACTTTCTTCTTATAGCCCATTACTGATCTGTACTTAGGTCTTTTCCTCTGCTAGACCCTAACCTCATTCAAATCAGGATGCTTGAATAATCTTTTTTTCTTATACCCCATCCATGTTGTGTACAACATTCATATCAGCTGAATGAATGAATGAATGAGTGTGGGAGATGATTCTCTCTCTCTCTCTCTCTCGCATCCTATGCAGGTTGCAGGTTGCATGCAACACAACACAGCAGATGCCAAAAAAGCAGCTGAATGAAGGAGTGCATGAGTCGGGGGATGCAGAACTGGTTCCTGACCTGTAGGGATTCACATTAAAAGGCGGTGTCAGTAGGGATGTCACCCAGAAAGCAACACACGTGGAAATACGAGACATGATGACACCAGAGGAAAGCCCTGGCCAAATTTTATTCTAAAGCCTAACCTGGAGAGAGTATCTTTCTGCTCTTATGCTGCCTTTCTGTAAAGCAGGACACCCTGTAGGCCCCACGGAACATCCTACATTGGAAGTGAGAAGTCCTCCTAAGTCCGCGCCAAGATCACCGAGTAACTGTGATCAGTGAGACCTAAATGGGCCTCTACCACACCACATCAGACTTTCTTGAAAGTCCTGCATTTCTGTCATTATTTGCGACATAATCAGACAGCCTGCCACCTGAAGTACTTACTTCGGGCAGGAAGTTCTTGGAATATGTCTTTAAAGATAGAACTCTAAGGGAGATGCCCCAGCACGTGCACTGCCAACTCATCTCAACTCTTAGTAGTGTCTTGTTTTCCAGGTTTTGCATCATCATCCTTGTTTACATTTGTTTTCATCTTCCATTTGATAGGAACTTGTTACTTTACTTTTTTTTTTAACATATCATGTATTATTTGTTTCAGGGGTGCAGGTCTGTGATTCATCAGTCTTATACTTTACTTTTTTAAAGATTTTATTTATATATTAGAGAGAGAGAGTGTGCAAGCGTGTGAGAGCGGGAGTGGGGTGGGGGGAGGGGGAGCAGAGGGGAAGGGAGGGAGACGGGGAGAGCACCTGAAGCGGACCCTGTGCTGAGTGAGGAGCCCCACACAGGGCTGGATCTCAGGACTCTGAGATCATGACTTGAGCCGAAACCAAGAGTGGGACGATTAACAACTGAGCCACCCAGGTGCCCCGGAACTTGTTCCCCTTTAAAAAGAACCAAATTCAAGGCGCCAGGGTGGCTCAGCCAGTTAAGCGGCTGCCTTCAGCTCAGGTCATGATCCCAGGGTCCTGGGATCGGGTCCCGCATCGGGCTCCCTGCTCCGCGGGAGCCTGCTTCTCCCTCTGCCTCTCTCTGTCTCTCTCTCTGTCTCTCATGAATAAATAAATAAAATCTTTAAAAAAAAAAAAAAAAAAGGAGTCTTATGGTTTGGGGCACCTGAGTGGCTCAGTTGGTTAAGCCTCCATGTCTTGGCTTCAGCTCAGTTCATGATCTCAGGGTGGTGGGATCAAGCCCCATGTCGGGCTCTGTGTTCAGCGGGGAGTCTGCTGGATATTCTCTCCCTCTCCCTCTGCCCCTCTCCCTCTCTCAAAAATAAATTAAGAAATCTTAAAAAGAGTTTTATGGTTTGCTTCCCTCCTCAAATGATCACTCTTAATATGCTAGCATCTATTATTTCATTAAATGAGTCCCTCTGAACACAGTCCTCACCTATGGATATTTAAAAAATAAAGTTACCAAACCACTGACAATATTTAAGTCAAATGGATGTTAGTTGGCCCTACACCAGTCTCAGAGACATGTGCCAAAATACAGAACCCAGAATAGAAACTCTTACCTTGCTAAGAGCTCTTACCTCTTACCTTGAAACTAGTTTGCTGCAAGATAGGAGGACAGATCTGTTTTATTTCACAAGAGCATTGCTTAAAGCAGACTTAATTTTACCTAATTTGAGGATCATATGATGGTTATTGCAACACTAGTTTCTTTATTTCTACCGTCATACCTTTTTTAAAAAAAAAAAGATTTACTTATTTATTTATTCATTCATTCATTCACTCATTCATTCATTTGAAAGAGAGAGAGAGTGTCCGTGAGCAGAACACAGAGGGGGAGGGGAAGGGAGAGAGAATCTTGAGCAGACCCCGTGCTGAGTAGAGCACGATGCAGGGTTTGATCTCACAACCCTAAGATCATGACCTGAGCCAAAACCAAGAGTTGGACGCTTAACCGACTGAGCCACCCATGTGCCCATCATACCTTTTTTTTTTAAACTTTTTTTTAAAACTAAATAAGCTTTATGCCCAATGTGGGGCTTGACCTCATGACCCCGAGATCAAGAGACACATGCTCTACTGACAGAGCCAGTCAGGCGCCCCTCTACCTTCATGTCCTACATCCAGAGAGAATGACCTTTTACATGTGAGTGAATGACCCTGTGCATCTACTAGTTACACGAAAGATTGTCCTATTTGTCAGCTGCAAGGCAGGCCCAAGGACAGTCTCAGCCAACTTTAAAGAGTTAGAATGGCCCCTAAGTGTTGTCCTAAGTCTGGCTGAGATGGCCAGGCCTTTATACCCCCGAATCAATGTGGAGACAGGCTGCCCAGGCAGGGACATGACTGCTTCTGGCAATGGAGACACTCCCTGGAGAGGGTGACAGCTGAAAGGCTGCCTGCTGACACTGTCCCCAGCAGCTGAGGCAACCAATCTGTCATTGAAGGAAAATCTGGATGGCCAACACAGAGCCCACCACAAATACACCGTCCAGCTGAGAGATACAAGTACATAGGAAATCATAATGCACTGTGATAGGAATGACAGAGGGTTAGATACAGGGCCTCTGTGGGCATCTAACTGAGTTATGGTACACAGTTTGGGGACAAGGGACGCTCCTCTGGGGAAAAATCTCATGGTGCTGAGCTGTGACAAGTGTGACGCTGAGTGACACAAGAGGGAAGAGCACATGCAAAGGGCCGGAGAACAAGTAGCTCAGGGTGATGGGGAAAGACAAAGCTAAAGGGGAAATACGGGCCAGATCTCATCGACCTTACTGAAGAAGATTAAGACTAGCTGTAGGGAGCCATGGAAGATTTCTAAGCAAGGCAGTGGCACGATGAGAAGTGCATTTCAAGAGATTGTGATAGACGCAGTGTAGTGAATAAAGTGGAGGGGGGAGCTCTAGGGGAAGCCTAACAATGTTGAATGCTGTAGGAACCCAGGTAGAAGAGGATGGTTACTGGTAGGGATGGAAGGCTGTACACAGAGCCAAGAGATATTCAGGTGGCAAAATCAGGAGAATCAGATGATGGACTGGAAGTAGGAGGTGTAGACAAAGAAACCAGTCAGGGTGATGGCCAGGTTTCTGGATGGATGACCATGGCATTTACTGAGATGGGGTAGGTTTTGGGGAAAGGAGTAAGGAAGCAAGATGACTTTTAGCTATGGATATGTTGAGTTGATGTCCAGGAGGAGATGTCCACCAAGCAGCTGCCCCGTGGGTCTGAAACTCAGGAGTAATCACTGAGCTAAAGATGCACTAAAGAGGAGTCATCTGCACCTCTGGGCGAAATAGAGGTCCTAGGAGCAGATGGAGCCTCCTGCAGATTTATGTCAACAGTGAGAAGAGGTGGGGGCCTGGAGTTACCAGAACTACAAACAGCACTGAAGTTTAAGGAATGGTTGAATGGAGAGATGCCTCACAGAAGAGCCTGAGAAGACTTGGAATGTTAGCAGGAAAAGCAAGAGAATATGGGGGAATGAAAACAAAGAGAAGCGAGTGATAATAAGGGAAGATTGGTAAACTCTACTGGGGTGCTCAACAAATGTTTCTCGTTTTCCCTAAATGCATTCTGAACTGATAAGAGATAAACAAGCAAGTAGGAACTTGAAGACCACCACCTTCCTTCTTGATGAAGCTGACAACCAGCATTGTGGCTTCGGAGTGTGGCCGTAATAAGCTACCCAGCACTGAAACCTGGACTCCTCACTGGCCCAGGCACAGCAGTACTGAGCCCCGTGGGCCTCCCCACTTAGGTGTGGACAAGGAACAGGGCACAATGCCAGCCTCTGGCAGCAACTGCTCCCAAGAGAAAAACAGGGAGCAGCAAGACTGGACCTGCCCACTTCCCTTCCCAAAGTCACCAGTCAGGTGGGTCCACCCACATGGAAGGAAACACTAGGATTGGGGAGCAAATATCCGCTTGCCCCTCCCATTCACACCCATACAGTTGAGGACTGGAAAATGTCTGTTGGGGGCTACCGGTGACAGTGGGTTCTGTGGGGGTGGTGGCGAGGAAAAGCAACCTGCAGTAGGCTAGGTGTGGAATAGCAGGTGAAGAAGATTACAACCAGGCCCCATGACTACAATGGCTACTCCTGTAGGGTAGGGCTAGTGTTGATAGAGTTCAGTTTCGTTGAATTGGCGCATTTTAGGATAACCCAAGCTTGAGGAGCTGAAGTAAGGTCTTGATGAACTTCCCAGGGAAAGATATAAGAAATAAAGGCATGAAATATGTGTTGTGAGGTTTGTGGCCAGTAGACTAACAAGGAAATTCTACCCGGGGTCAGATCAGGGAAAGCCAATGAAAAGCTGGGAAAGACCATTGGTGTCCGGGGCATGTGTCTATTTTCTCAAGGTTATTCATTGAGCCAGATTCGTTAAAATAGAGAAAGAGGATACAGAGCTTTCCAGAAATCACTTTTTTTTTTTTTTTTAAATCATCTCTACACCCAACATGGGGCTTGAGCTGAACACTGAGATCAAGAGTTGCATGTTCTACTGACCGAGCCAGCCGGGCAAACCTTTTTCAGAAAGACTTTAAACTAACCAAACAAACCAAAAAAGCACCACTAAACTGAATTAAGAGCATATGTTACTCAAAAAGTTGTGCTTCTAAATAGATCCCCAAGTTTCAGTGGCTTAACAAAAGTAAAAGTATGACTCTCTCACGTCCTACCTGCTCTATCACAGCTCAGGTAGGTCTGCTCCATCTTGTACCTTCACCATCTAGGACAGGTGGGCCCCAAGGCTGACGTGGATGGGGAATGGAGAACAGAGGTTCACAAACAGGGGTGTCCTCATTTCACTGGACAGAATAGAGTCACATGGCCCCATCTAACAGCAAGGAAGTCTGAGAATTAGCGTCTGTGGGACTCTAAGCAGAGAAAAATGGACACTGGGAGCTCCAGTAGAATCCATCACAGAATGAGAAGCTCATATCAGTAAGGTACTTCCTCACTAGCCTTGAAGAAAGGCACAAGTGTTTAAATCAAAGAAATAAATACCACTGGGATGGAAGTCATGATCCATGGCATAAAATCATTAGAGGCAAAATACCTAGCACAGAGTTGGGCTCGATAAATATCTACGGATCAATTCAGCTGGTGCCTGCGAAATCTTGAATTTAAGAGATAGAGAAGACAATAGCAACAACAAAATGTTAGCAGGCTTTTCACCCAAAGGCTTTTCACCCAAAGGCTGAAAACATTCTGATTTTGCACTCTTACTCAAGTTTTCCCACATCCTATATTTTTGGCTGCTGGCTTGGAGACCATCATCTAGGGCAAGGAAAAGAGGGAAGCTTAGGAAAGCAGAGTGGTTGGGCTGGGTGAAAACCAGCCACGAAAAAGTCTTGCTTTGGTGGATTTTACTTTGCTCTTTCCTTTCTTTTCCAAGGGGGTGTGGCTTACGGGGATGCTCGACCGCGTTGGTGTGGCTCCCATGGCCTGGAGAAGGCCTCCGGGACTCCTCAAACCTCGGTGCCTGCTCATGTGGGGAACCTTTTTAAAACATTCAGCTGCATAATTGGAGAAAAGGTTTAAATTGTCTTGTGGGAGGCAGGAGCTTGACTAACATCCCTACTTAAAAAATAAGTAACAAAAAGTCAGATTTTGCAATTTATTATTTCAACGGGCATTTTTTGAACATTTACTGAATCTGAGAAGCAGTGTACCAAATGCGGTGAAGGACAAAAAGAACGGATGGACTGGGCTGAGCCTGAGGAGTTAGTGGAAAGACCGTCACTTAAATGTCTCATTGGGTTATAAGGAGAAGTGACCATAGACAGAATGATGAGGAAGTTAGCATAGTGTCGGTGAGAGGTGTTTGCCTCAGACCACCAAGAGCAAAGGCCCTGTGGTGAGTGCAGGTTTAGTGGAAGACTCTGGAACAGATAAATGGTTGAGGTTCTGGTCTGACTGGGTCACAGTCCTCTAAGGGGGCCTTCCTGCCCAAATCCTACACCAGGCATGGATGTTAGGATTTTGGCCCCCTGGGACACCGCCAGACCTTCTTGGAGGAGGCTCCTTAAAATGTGCATTTGAAATTAAGGCTCCAGAAGATTCTGAGGTTTGGGACACTCACAAGGTGCATCTTTAATGTCATGCAAAGAGTCTAGAGTGTTCTAAAGGGCAGAGAATAAATCAAAGGTTCTTGAGAAGGGGTGGCACAATCTGCTTTTGCTTTAAGAAGATCAGTGGGATTATGGTCAAAGGAGCAATGGCTGCGGCCACACCAGAGTGTGGAGAAGGTCAAGGGGAAGAGCCCAGAGACAGACGCCTCCTCCCCCAATCACTGTGCCCCTTTGTGACACCGCCCCCCCTTTCCCTAGCCTTAAGCACTTGCAGAGATAAATCATGTTCCGTTATTGTGTGTGTTCAACTTTCACTGGCTTGTTAAACTCACCACGATCACACAGAGTCTCAAGTTCTTGGAGGACAGCAAAGCTCCCTGCCCGGAGTACTTGGAGGAGTTCCAGGGGATCGCACAGATGTATGTCCCCTCCCATGCGGTTCGGCAGGCCCTGCCCCTGTCCTGTGCACCCTACCTGCTGCCACAGTACCACCTGAAGCTCCACCTCTGAAGCAACCAGCCGGAGCCTTGGGAGGCCAAAGCCAGAATGTGGGCTGCAGCCCAATGAGAGAGATGACCATCATCCTCTGGCATGAAAGCGTCCCGTAGCAACCTATTACTTGAACTCTAACGTGTAACAGATTTGGTTGCCAGAGCCTTCAGTTTTAGCTTCTAGTCAGACTTGGGAGCCAGACTTGCATCCAGGAGGCTGGACCAAAGCCCATTCTCTGAATTTTCACTCTCTGCCCGAAGTTTTGCTCCTGGTTCAAGCTCCTCACACCTGGATCTTCCTCCCTGTATATGAGTTCTGGCACCTGAGGCTCCTCAGACAATCTCTACCAACAGGCCACTCCCCCTGCACATAGAAATACCCAAGCTGTGCATACAGCTCAGCTCCCTTCCGGGCGGTTCTTTAAAGACAGAAGATTCCCAGTGGTTCACCAGTTATACCTAGACATGGCTAAGCACCCCCATCTGCTGAAATCCATGTCATGTGACTCTGTCACACGACACAACATTTCTCTTGTCAAGTCTCTCTAGTTTATATTTGTAAAATGGGGGTGTCGGATTAGGTAATCCTTTTTGGCTGTAAGATTCTTAATTTGAAGACAAGTTAGAAGGCTACTGCAACAGTCCGAAAGTACAACAATGCAAACAAGCATGTCACTTAATTCTGAGCATCTTGACTCCCGAGGAATAAAAAGAAACACGGTGAGTTCCATAGTTTGCACTGGTTCATACAAGGAAGCACAACCATCTGTCGGCAGAGACAAACTTTCCTACTACCAAACCCTAAAACAACTAACACATGGGTCTTTATTTATTAAAGGAAAATTAAATAACATAAGGCTAGCATCTTCAAATGCAGAGGAGTCCCAATAAAGGCAGAGCATGTCATGTTAAATCTGCCTTATTTCTGTAGGACTTCAGGGTACAAGAATCCGGACACATTCTGTCTAGAGTGGGTTTGGAGTTCTGCATTGGGGAGGTCCAGGGGTGTGTGACTTACTGCTTCCCTGTCCTTCAATATAGTCTCACCTTCACCTTATCATTGGCTTCTCCTTCATTCCGTCTCAGGAAAGTAATTACATAGGGACACCAATCAGATAATATCAGAGAGAATGGAAGACACAGGAAGGCAAAAAGACCAGAGACCCCAGAAGATGTTCCCAAGGTGGGGACTGGGCAGGAGGGGAGTGGGTGAAAGAGCATGGCTTATAAATGCCATGTCCCACTACCTTGGAAAAACCCAGATAATAGATTTCCATCAATAGGTGTTGGTTCCTCTCCTTGCTTCTCTGAGGTTGTGAAAAACTGGAACTCACTTCTCTTTCCAGTGAGGTGCTTCTAGCTAGAGACCCCCCCGAGGGATCTCAGGAAGAAGATTTAGTGTAGGAGCCCAGGAAAGGGGACAGGCACCCAGGCCGGAATAAGGGCAGTGTCCTAGGCTGGGGGCCCCTCCCCCCTCCCCCCCGTACGTCCCCAGCTGCCCAGATGCCCATTCCTCGGCTCCTGTCCCCACGTTTCCTAATTCAAGCGGGAATGGCTTGTCTCCAGATGTTCTTTTTACCCTCTGATGAAGGGAGGTAGGGCTGGAGGAGGGAGCAAACGGGCTACCCAGGGGAAGCAATGACCGACTGCATGTGGGGTCTTCCTGGGGAAGGGTGGGTTCCTGAAGGCGGGCACCAGGCAGACAACATTCCTTTCTCCCTTGCACTTGTCCAGTATCCCACAGCTAGTTGGTGTGAGAGCTGCCACCGAAAACCTTCCTTTTCCTTCTGTGACAATGTCTACGACAGAAGACACTCAACGACAGTGGTTTTGAAAAGAAACCCAATCCACAAATTGGGGTCCCTTGTGGCTTTGTGTAGCCTCTGATTTTACTCTGAGGCCAGAGAAAAAGAGACAGGAAGGAAAAGGGGGCCCAAGATTCTAAGAAGTGGTTCCCTTGTCTCTTCTTGGCTCTAGGTCGCTAAGAGCAGGTGAGTGGGAGGGAGAAGGAGGGAAGCCATGGGCAGGCCCCTCGGCTTGGGAGGGAAGAAGTCCTCTAAGCATGGCTCCAGAACACGTGGATCAGCGCCGGCCAGGGCCTGTCACCTGGGGTCCCCCGCTTTCCCTTCGCAGGTGGGCATCTCTGCGCTTGGTGGGGGTCCCACATGCTCACGCATCTTTTGGAGCCTTCTCCCTGGGAGGTGACAACCCCTGGTTCCTAGGTTCTCTCCACGGCCCTCTTTCACAAAGCATTTTACAAACTTCTACTTTATTTCCAAACCTTCTGATGAGTTCACATAACCTCCCACTTTCAACCTGAAATCACTTAGAATCTTCTCATACAAGAATTCACACCTGTGATCTCATTCTGATTAGAAGGCAGAGTCCTTACAAAGCACCTGCGAGATTTTGCATGATGGGCTCCTGTACTTCACTGACTTGTTCTCCTATTTTCCGCCATAGTTGACATCAGTGCCCTCCCCCATTATGCTTCACGAAGCCGAGAACACTGGGCTGCCTCAGGGCCTTTGCCCTTGCTCTTTCCTCTCCCTTAAATCCCCATCCCCCAAATATCCACTCAAGCCGTTCTTTCGTTCTGATCTTTGGTCAAGTGTCACATCGAATATCGCTCACTGCCCCTTGCCCCGAACTTATCCCCATTTCCTGTTTAATTCCTCTCCGTAGTGCTTCTTGTCACTGGACCAACATGCATCTTAATTATTTGTGTGTTTTTTGCCCCATCCCACTAGGAAGTAAGCTCCATGAGGGCAAGCATCTTTGCTTGTTTTGTCACTATAGCTTAAAATAGTGTCTGCCATATCGTAGGGGTTCAATAAATGTTTACTGCATGAATAAATTGAGACTTCTAGAACAGCCCCGAACTGGACATGGAGTTTTCACATGGCTTCCTGTGTGCAATGGGAGGCCTCCAGAGAATAACTGATGACCCCAAAATACAGCTCTTCACCACCCATGCAAATGAATGAGGTCAGAATTTTCTCAGGGTCTGTGCTAGACTGAAGCAAAAGGACTGGCTTTAGGAAAAAGCAAAGTACATGCTCTTTAAATGGTGCCTTCCCCCTTTTTTTTTTTTAAGTTAATTTATTTTTGTAGTATCTGCTACACCTAACGTGGGGCTCAAACTCACAACCCTGAGATCAAGAGTTGCATGGGCTTCCGTCGGGGCCAGCCCGGCGCCCCTATTGGTGCCTTCCATTGCTCTTTTCCTTCTTTTATCCCTCATTACTCCGGCCAACACGGGGCTAATCCACTAATCCTCTCTATAAGGCATTACGTGATAAAGGTTTAACGTGTTAGCACTCCCAGGGGTACTTATCCTTTAAACAGAAATCTTTAAGACCCAAAGTTGGCTGGGATCAGAATCAGTGAATCTCACCTGTATATTTTGGGCGGGGGGCTCAATTTAGAATTCTTGGAGTTCCTGGCTAGGAACAGAAAGATAGCAGTTATTAAGCAATGAGTCTGTAACATTGATCAATTTGAAGCTAAGGCAGCAAATATAGATATTGCCACTTCTTCTATATACCCTTCTCATTTATAGATCAGTAATAATAAAACTTCGCAGCTTTCAACTCTGAGCTCTTTTCAAAGCTGAATCTGCCTTTAACTTTTCTTCCTGTATCATTGGACTTCCTTGCTAGCAGATCAAGATCTTCATCAACACCTATCCCAAATACAGACAGAAAAGCGTGTGATGTATACACAGATGTGCGCGCGCGCGCGCGCGCGCGCACGCGCACACACACACACACACACACACACACACACACACCCCTTTTGCCCCCTATCTATCTCAAATCCTCCCAAATTCCATCCTGTTTCTTTTCCAGGCTTATTCCATTGAATTTCCTTTTCCATCTCCCACTGGATATTCAGAGCTGTTTCAATGACTGGAAAAATCCTGGAGTGAAAGGGCTCAAGAGACTCTTACCAATCAATCTTCAAGGCCAGTCAGCAATTCCTGGGGCCCCAGTCCTGTGCGTATGGGTTCAGAGCAGGGTAAGTCTCTGGCTTGGATCTTTCTGGCTTAGTGGAGGTCACTCCAGATCAAAGAAATCCAAGAAGCTGAGTTCATTTGTAGTCATTTGTGAGACAACTTAGCACAGCCTAGGCTGAATTAGATGCCCTGGCCCTGTGAGTCTGGTTTCCCCCTTCCACATGCTTCTTAATTTCTCAGGACAAACTGGGGACTCTCTGGGCATTTCAAGTCACACTTCTACCCAGTGCTACCCACTAGACAGCATCAAAACTCAGCCCTTGGTCCCATACCCTACTCACTTTTTACACTCATTCCCTTGGCAAACTATTCAGGTCTAAAGCTCCAAGTATATTTATGCTCTTTAGCTCAAATTTAGAGTTCGAGTTCCAACTCTGGCCAGAGGTCAAGCATCATATCTCAGGTTATCATCTGGACATTTCCATGGTATGTCCTCGTTAACATTAATTAACCCCCACAGCTGATCAAGCTGGAACTCCACATTCCTCTGGATTCTGTTCCTTTATTTTAAGCATCCATCGGATATTATCTGTAAGATCAATGTATAAATTTCTCTCTAGAATTTTCTCTCAAAAATTTGGAGGACTGGATTAGTTTGTGCGTTTCCTAGGGCCACCGTAACTGTAAGTCCCACAAACTGGGTGGCTTAAAACAATAGAAACGTATTACCTGAGTTCTGGAGGTTAGAAGTCTGGACTCTAGGTGCCCTCAGGGCCATGCTTCCTCTGAAACTTGTAGGGAAATCCTTCCTTGTCTTTCTCTTAGCTTCTGGTGGTTTGGTGGCCACCTTTGGCACTCCTTGGCACGTGGATGCACCACTCCTATCTTCCGCCTCCCTGCGTCATCCTCCCCTGGTGTGTCCTCACATGGCTATTTTTAAATGAGGACACCAGTCATATTGGATTAGGGGCCACCCTAATCTCGTATGACTTCATCCTAACTACATCTATCTGCAATGACCCTACATCTAAATACTGTCATATTTTAAGGTACTGAGGGCTAATATATCGATGTGTCTTCTTGGGAGGGCACAATTGAACCCCAAACAACTGGTAAATGACTTAAGACATTAATCATATATTAAAATAAATGCCAATTATAAGGAGAAGGAAAAATTCAGATGCATTTCTAAGGAAAAGAGATTTCAAGCTGCCTGGGCTCCCCACAAGATTCTTAAGGACACAACTTTCACCATCTTCAGAGTTTCTTTAGCGGAAAAGTCTGAGGAGCCCTGATGAAGAAGCATGGCTGGTCTATGTGTTAGGAACTGGTTCGGGGGCATGAAACTGAACAGGCAACTTAACTAACTCAGGGTCTTCTTTTTCTTGTGTGTTTCTATGTAACAAGGAGTCTGGAGGTGGGCAGCTCCCTGAGCCATCTGTACCATGGGCTTCTGTCCTCATCTTCACCCCTTCGGAGTCACATGGTGGCTTCTTCCCCTCCAGCATCTTGCCTGTGTTCCAGAGAGGACAAAGGGCACAGGGTGTGCACATGCTGAATCTAAACTCCTTCGTGTGAGCCCTGCCCCATCCTCTCCACTTATATCTCATTAGCCGGCACCCTGTGGCATAACCACCATAGCTGGGAAGTGGGGTTTTTCAGCAGGCCATGCATGGGTTCTGGTAAGAAGGAGAGAAAGGATGGTGAGTAGACACCTTGCAGGGTCTCCCCAGCTGGCTTTCTCCATGTCTTCTGCTTCATACCTTTGTGCCTCAGTTCTAGGCACACAGGAGACATGCCCATGCTGGCATGCTCATTGCAAAGGATCTCCTCATCTTGCAGGCAAGACGTTAAACAGGAACGACGTAAATAATATAGTGCAGCACTTGATCAAAGGCCGGCACGAACTGGGGCTGCAGAATACAGAGAAGGGAGAGATGAGTTTGAGTGCTGTAGGAGCTTCGTGAAAGGAGGTGAAATTTGAGCTCCATTTTGAAGGTTGGGTAGGATCAACAGCAGCTGTCATGAAACCCTGTTTAGATCCCCCTACACATACTCAGATGGCAGAAGGAAAAACCTGTGCCCAGCCTCTTTTTCTTATTGCAAGCTGGGTGAGACTTCATGCGTGTCCCATACTCAGTCACAGGTCTTCTGTATCATTCTCTTGGCAATGTCTCTACCTGAGATAGAATTGGTCAATACCTGGAGCTCAACCCTAGAGAGACCTTTTTGCCCAAATACATTCCCTCTCCACCCTAATCCCCCACACCCTTAGCAGTCATTGCCATGTAGGCACATTCTCTGTCAGGCCAACTCCCAACATCCAGAGCTTGCCCCCACCCAAGCACCCTCCAACAGAACAATCCTTTTCCAGTTGTTTCTTCTGGTGGACCAGCACTGAGGCATTGGCGATCTTTCTGTGGCTGCACGATTTCCAGTCTGCCCCCCACCCCCAGCTCCCCACCCCAGCAGTTTTTACTTTTCATATGTTTGACCTTTTCCCACCATTTAGGCGGGGGTGCGGGATTGGTGGCTCTGTATTCATTACCTTCAGGGGCCGGTAACTCTGGGTGAGATGCAAAGGAAAAGAAAGAAATCAGCACTTGGATTCTGAATTTGTAGACACACTGCTGGAAGCCATGGCAGAAGGAATCACTGGAGGTAAAGGGTTTCGAGTATTAAAACTGAGTTTCCTTAAGAACACAAAGATTATGCAAAAACAATAGATTTGGAAGAAAGCATGATGAAACTAGAGTGAGATTTACTCCTTCAGAGAAAATGATTCTGCAGTTTTGGGGAGAGGAGATGGATAGCATTAGATCCTGATGTCTCTGAGAAGGGAAGTCTGTGCTCAGGTAGGCTTGAGGGACCTGGGAGCAGAGAGATTCTCACTTGGCCTCACTTTCTGGGGCAGGCTGGGTGGAGAAGGTGGGTCTGAGCTCCCCAGTGAGCACCTGAATGTTTTCCTGAGTGACTGGGAGTAGCTACCCAACTGACAAAGAACATTTCCAGAGATCGAGTTGTCCTTGAACTAGGATTCAGCTTCTGCCATGAGGAATGGGAAATGGAGACAGAAATTACCCCACAGAAAAATATGGAAAAGAAACATTGTCAGCACACCTGACATGATGGCCTGTGGAATTTGGACCTATTGCATTTTTCTTTTTGAGATACTGCACATATAATTAAAAATTTTTAAAAATAAACTTTTATTTTAAAATAGATTCAGGGCGCCTGGGTGGCTCAGATGGTTAAGCGTCTGCCTTCGGCTCAGGTCATGATCCCGGAGTCCTGGGATCGAGTTCCGCATCGGGCTCCCTGCTCCTTGGGAGCCTGCTTTTCCCTCTGCCTCTCTCTCTCTCTCTCTCTGTCTCTCATGAATAAATAAAAAATGAAATCTTTAAAAAAAATAAAATAGATTTAAATGTACAGAAAAGTTATGAAGATAGTACAGAGTTCCCCTATACCCAACATCAAGTTTTCTTATATTATGCACAATTAATAAATCAGTATTGGCATGTATCATATATTATTCAAATTTTCTTAGTTTTTACCTAATTCTTTCTTTTCTCTTTCTTTCTTTCTTTCGTTCGTTCCAGGATCCCGTCACGAATACCGTATTACATTTAGTTGTCATGTTTCCTTGGGCTCCTCTTGACTGTGATGGTTTTTCTGACTCTTGTTATTTTGAAGACCTTGACAGTTTGGGAAAGAACTGGTCAGCCAGTTTGTAGAATGTTCCTTAATTTGGATTTGTCTGCTGTTTTTCTCATGGCTAGACTGGGGTTATGTATTCTTGGAAGTTAGACCACAGAGGTAAAGTGCCATTTTCTTCACATCGTATCAAGGGTACATACTACCATCCACGTGGTTTCTCAGTATTGATGCTAACCTTGATCACTGGCTAAATTAGGGTTTGTCAGGTTTCTCCACTGGAAGGTCACTCTCCCCACTTACCATGTTTTACTCTTGGGAAGGAAGATACTATGTGCAGCCCATAGTTAAGGACAGGAGAGTTCTAGTACTAATCTCACAGAGGGCGGAGTATCTACATAAACGATTTGAAATTCTTCACAGGAGAGTTGTCCTCTCCATTTATTGACTTATTTAATCAATTGTGTCAGTATGGACTCATGGATATTTATTTTATACTTTGGGTTATAATCAAGTGTTATTTTATTTATTTTGTTGCTCAAATTGTTCCAGCTTTGGCCACTGGGAGCTCTTTCAATTGGCTCCTGTGTCCCTTTGACAGGCTCCTTCTCTCTTGTTGTTGATTAAAAAAAAATTTTTTTTGACCACTTCCTTACCTTCTGGCCCAACAAGATGCTCCAGGAGCATCTTGTATACTCCCTGCTGCAGTCCAGTTCCTCAAGGAGACCTCTTTTTACTGAAGAATGGTGTTAAAAACAAGATCTCAGTGCCAGGTGTACTCCTTGTTCCTGGAGTGTTATTTCTAAGTCCACTCAGCTGACACAGCAAGGATATTACATGTATGTGTACTAACCCACATATATACACATATCTGTAAATCTTTTTATCTATCCATTTCTGTTTATATCAAGCTCATCATGGGTACATAGTGAGGTCTCCAACTACAACCCAGTACCACAGGGCTCATTCTAGCTTCCTCCTATTTATCCGTAACCTCCCTCTCCCACGGTGATAAACCTGGTGTCCACCATCCACCCCTCATTTATTTAATTGTTCCTTTCCAGTATGCATTACAGTAGTTTCATCGTCCATTTAAAAAAAAAATCAGTCTGGTTTCTGTCTCTCCTGTTTCCCCAGCATTGGCTCCTTTAACCTCTGACATCCATCCCTTCTGCTCACTCCTCTTGTAGCCACGTCAAAAACGTTTTGTACTTGATTCTGGTTTGACACAGAACTTCCATAAAGCTGGGTGTCACCCATTCTCCATTTCCTTCGGTTTTCCCAGCCCCCATCACCCTCCCCATTCTCAACGTTCTGGTGGGTTAAGGACAAGAGGAGCTTTGAGTCAGGAATCTGATTTTACAGATGAGAAGACTTGGGCCCCCAGGAGTTCAGAGGATTGCCCCACTCGCCTCTGGGACTGTTTCCATGAGCTCTCTGTTCATTCAACAACTATTCTGGAGCCCGCTCTACGTGCCAGTGCGAGCTCCGTGCCCAAGTCACCGGTTTCTGCGGGCGAGATCGGTGATAAAACAGCTCGAGCGCTCGGAGGACGGTGCTTGCTGCAGGAAACGTCCGCCCCAGCTGGTGTGAGCGTTCCTGCTCCTTCCAGGTTGGAACTGCCCCGGCGGAGGACAGGGAGCGCAGCTGTGCCTTTACGCCACCGCCCGCCGGCTCTCAGGGCGTCCGGCCGACGGGCGAGGCCCCGCCCCTCCCGCCAGGCCCCGCCCACCCGCCGAGCCCACGCTCGGGCCCCTGACGATGTTCGCCGGAAATTCCCGAAGCCCTTCTTTTTTTTTTTTTTTTCCCTTCCTCTCCTTTCCCTGCTCTCCCTTTTCCTTTCACCCGGGTTCCCTCGGCCGTGATTTTCCCCCTCCCCCTCCTTCCTTCCCCATTTGGAATCAAGATGGAGGCTCGCGGCTGCCGCCGGCGCCCGTGATCCCGGAGCTCCTGCCGGCCACGGGCCCCCGCCCTTGCGACTGCGTGTCCTGCGCGGCGCGCGCTGCTGCCCGCGCTCCGGCCGGCGCCGCCGCCGAGGCCGTGGCTCCGCGTCCCCGCCCCGCGGCCGGCTCGCGGCTACCGGGCGGAGTCCTCGTCTATGTGGGCGCGCTCCACTGGCCGAGCCGCCGCCGCCGCCGCCGCCCGCTGCCGCCCCGGGGCTCTGCGTCCGCGCGCCGGGCGCTGGCAGCTGGGTGCTCGGCGCCGCCAGGCCCGGCGCGGAGCGGGCGGCACGCGGCGCTAGGGGCGCGGGGCCCGAGCCGGGCGCGGCCGCGGGCGCCGCCGCAGCCATGAGCGGCAGCAGCGGCGGCGCCGCCGCCCCCGCCGCGTCCTCTGGCCCCGCCGCCACGACCAGCGCGGCGGGCTCGGGCTGCGGGGGCGGCGCGGGCGAGGGGGCCGAGGAGGCTGCCAAGGACCTGGCCGACATCGCGGCCTTCTTCCGATCCGGTGAGTGCAACTGCGGCGCTGCCCGCGCTCTCGGCCAAGCCCGCCGTGGAGGCGCGGTCCGGGAGTCCCGGCGCGCCCGGTGCCCGCCCGTCCTTCGGGCCCGGCGCGCTCTGGCCCGGGCTACTGCACCCCCACGCCCGGTCTCCCGGACCTACACCCGCGTGTCCCGCTGCCCGCGCCGCCCCGCGGGCCGTAGCTCGGCCCGGACGCCGTGGACTCGCCCTTCCCTGCGCCCGCCCCTCGTTCCAGGGTAAAATCTAACCGTCACCCGTCCCCGGCGGCCACCGCTCTACGGGTTGGGGCGCCGGCTCTTTGTCTCTTTCGCGGGAGAGCCGAGGAATCGGCTGCGGGGACGGTGAGGGCGGAGGCCCCTGGCCCGGACGGGGGTGGCAGGGCTGGACCCGGGAAAGCGGCTCTGATCTGGGCTGGTCTCAGTGGCGGATTTGTGCCTGGCCCCTCCTCGACCCCATTAGCAGCCGGGTATCTTTGCTCGGTTCTCTAGCCTGTCACGTCCCCGGCCTCTGTCTACGCTTCTGTGAAACGGGGCAGCCATGGCACCCGCTGCCCAGGGAGGGGGGAGGTGAAGCGCGGCCGGCCGGGAGGCGGGTGAGCCATTGTCTCCGGGGGCGGCCCGGGTGGGACATCTGCGAACGCGGTGGCCCAGGAGGACGGCGCGCGGCGAGCGCTCGCGGGGCACTGCCTGGGTGGCTTGGAGGTGGAGGCAGTGCCAGGTGGCCCGGTGTCTTTCTGGCGAGGAGGGGTGCCCGCGGGAGAGGTGAGCTTGGCGGCCAGCCCGCGGGGAGAAGGCGTGGGGGGCGTGACGGGGCGTCCCCGGGACCCCCGTAGTGGCGCCTCCGGCCCGGGCCCAGATCCCGCGTGAGTCGAGCCCGCGCCCCCGCGCCCCTCCGCCCCTCCTCTCCTCCTCTCCCCCCGCCTAGTCCGGTCCGCTAGCGCGCCCGGGCGTCGGCGGAGGAGCGGGCGGCGGTGGCGGCGGCGGCGGCGGCTTCGGGGGGGCCCGCAGCCCGGAGCGCATGCCGAGCGGGCCAGCGCGGGGCTGGGAGGATGCAGACTCGGCGCTGGAGAGCCGAGGAGGGCAGGCCAGGTCCGCGCCAGGGCCGGGGCGGGCGAGCGGAGGGCGTGTGCTGAGTGCTGGTGGCAGCCCCGGGGAGGACGGTGGGGCTGGGACGTCGGGGAAACGGCCCGTGATGGGGCGCGCGCCGGGGGCCGGCGGCTCACGTTTGTTCGTGGCCCCTTTCAAATCCGGTAATCCGGGTCACAAGGAGCAGTTGGCTGCGGGAGGGCGATGGTCAGAGGCAGAAGTTAGCAGTGCCAATAGGTACCTGGTTTAGTACTGTCTTCCCCTCGCTTTCTTGATCTTTGCAAGCGGGGTTATTTTTGAGTCATTTTAACAGATTGGATGTGGCTAGGAGTGACATACGCCGACTCTACAGTGTCAGCTTGGGGTTAATACACTTCTTCGTGCTCCCTCTCCGCGTGAGGTCCTCGCAGAAAGCAACGGTTTAGGAAAACATGATCTCCTTCAAATGAAAGCCTTTTTTGGGGGGATGTGTGCAGCTAGCCCGATAGAGCAGCCTCGTGTTACCTCTTAATAGCAGAACTGGGACGTCTTCCCTTCATGCCCTGAAGCTAAAGTCTAGCCTGTCTTTCCTCTGTCTCTACCACCTGTCACAGAATAATAGATTCTGTGCAGAATTCGGCTCCTCTCTGTTAGAAAGGCTCCTGTGCCCTGGAGATGGAATTTTTGGTGCTTGTGAGGCCAGACTTTCTTACATCTTTATTATGCGCAGTCGAGAAATTACTTCTTTTGCTCAGAAGAGCCCAAAACACATCAGGTTGGACTGGATGCCTGCAGAAAACTGGCTCCCTGTCAGTGTAGCTCTTCCCAGGATTTATCTGAGGAGCTAAGTCTGGTGGTTGCTGTGCCTAATGCCTGTGCCCATGCTTGCTTCCATGGCCTGGCTCTTGTTCATGCTCAGTTTTGGGCAAAAGCAGGCAGTGCTCTCCCTGGTTTGCTCCTTTCTTCCACCCTCCAAAATGATGTGACAAACCATGCTTTTAGTTTCATTCGGAATCAGGAGCCAGAGCGGATTTTAAGTAGCAGCAATTGCACTGTCCCATCCCAGGGGTAGTCTGGGACATCTTTTTAAAGTGTTTTTCCCTCCTTTGGGCAGCTCTGAATCCCTGACCTAGATCTTGGCTGCAGCATCTAGGACAGTGATGTCTAGCAGAGGGTAAGAGAGGGACCATTCAGTTGGATTTGTGGGGGTGGGGTGGGGGTTTGGACAGTCGGGACAGATGAAGCAGGAGGAATGTGAGTAAGGACCTCATCTGGTAGAGTGGCTCAGGCAGGGGAGCCTCCTCCGCGACTTTGGTTGAATATGGATGGCTGAATGGAGAGGCCAAGCCCATCAGTAAAATCTGACATTCTTTTCTAAGGTGCAGAAACACACAAAAATGGTTCTCATTGACTGCAGTGGACAAATTAGGGTGTGAACATTTTTCCAGAAAGCGCCTGGCACAACATTGCCAACGTGTCCTAGACAAAGCATTTCTGTTGCTTGCCTTTCTTTTCTCAGCCTTGGAACTGTTTGCTTGGCTACCTTATTTTCTTTCGTTCTTTTTATTCGTTCCCAGTCCTGCATTAAATTTTAACTTTGTAGTCATGGATTGAAAACTGGTACCCATGGTAGGATGAAAGAAGGAGAAAGACTTCAGCTTAATAGAACTTTTTAAACAATTAGAGCAGTTCAGGAATAGAATGGGCTGCCATGTGATTTTTCCATTACTGGAAGTGTCAAGTAGGGGCGCTGCCACCTGCCAGAGTTGAGTTGGTGCTGAGATTAGGACTTCTGCATTTGGAGAGCGGTGGGGGGGGGGAATGGCTCAGGGGCTATTTCCCTCTCTCAGATTTTGTGGTTCCCGCTGAGCCCCCGGCACTTAATGGTTATTCTCCACTTTTCTTTGGGTAATTCATGGCTCCAGAGCAGTGATTGCCCTTTGCCTCTGCCTCGGCTTGGTGGCACCCAGAGTGCACCTCGCTCAGGTTCTTACCTCGTATGTTGTTATTCCATTCCCCGCTCAGGTCCTTGGCTCAGAAACTACCTGTCCATTCTGACAGTCCTGATTCTCCTTATTATAAACCTGGCACCAGCAGGCAGGTCAATTAGTGTCAAGTTGGATTGAGCAGAAGTAGGTGGTGATGGTGTGTTAAAGGGCAGCCGAGATTTTCCACGTATTTGTGTATTTCAAACTTCATTTTTCTCCTTTGCACAGACCTCAGCTCCAGAAAAGATAAAGCAGATTTTAAAAGGAAAAAAAGGGGGGGTGGGTTGGGGAATCACAGATACGAGTTAGTTCAGGTGGGTTTTTTTTTTTTTTTTTTTCCCAGAAAAGGAATCAGGCTTGTAAGATGATTGAGTGCCTTGCTCAGAGTGGAACTCTGGTAGAGGTGGGGTCAGGGCCGGGAAGTCCTGTCTCCCCTACTCTGTTTCCCCCCCCCAACTCTTCCTGGAGGCCTCTCATGGCCAGGACTTTGCTTACATTAGTTCTCAACCCTACTGGGACCAATCACTTTTATTGCCAATCTATTTTGGGGCTCTGTTCTTGTGGCAATAAATCATTCTTTCAGAGCTCTCTATTTAACCTTGCAAGAGTGTGTGGTGTGGGGGGGGTACTTACATAAATACATTATTTTTAACCTGCCTGGCATGTTTTAGGTTGGCATTAGATGAATGTGCAGAGAATAAAGGTTTGTGGTTATTCTGAAGCGTCACGGCCCATCGTGTTGGGTTTCTTTCATTATTAGATCTTATTCTGGACTCCTGGCTACAGCTTTTCTTTCCAGTGGAATATATGAAGAGAATTGAGTCTGTTACTGAGCAACAGAGCAGCAGCATGCATGTCTTTCTGTGTTTTGATATGATGATTTCCTCATGGAGCATTGAGGGAAGCTTTCTTCATATTTATGCTTCTAATACCACATAAGTGGAGGCCTTAAGCTGGCCTGCAAGTTTGCCATGCTACATCTGTGTATATTTAGAAGTCTGGCAGCTTTGGTCTTTGTGAGCACGAGTAATTATTGTTTTACAAATTCGGTCCTTGTTACCCTCAGTATTTTGAAAAAGGGAGTTGAAGAAAATGTAATTTGAGAGTGAATGTCAGTTTCTCCTTTTTCTGTGGCAGTGAGACTCAGTTTTAGAAGAAAGTAGAGATAGTTAAAAATAATCCTGTAAGTGACTTTCAAGAAATCAAAGAGCAGTAAAACAGTCATTCAAAGAAACTTTTCATTGAGACCTTGTAAATTGACTTACACAGGATATTGTATTTTTTCCTTTGCAGTTTAACTGTCCAAGATTCAAATGAAGATTTAAATGAAGCCATTTAATGATTTAAATGATTAACCAAGATATAAGTGACACAAGTGGTTCTGTTCAAAATGAAGCCTGTGGTTTAAATATATTCCTCAAGTGCATACTAAAAATAAGTGATTAGGATGGTCTTTCTAGACCTTTTAAATGTTATGGTAAATTTGGGGTTTGTTTCTAACTGAAAGTGCAAGATGTATTTGAAGCTGCCATAATGTAAATCAGCTATATCTGATACTTATTTTAAGCTTATTTACTTGATTCCTCTACTGAGAAAATAAAATTTTATCTCACATCCTTGGCAGAAGTCCAGAGAAAAGTCAAATTCTTAATCAATAGCCACACTTTACTGCCCAGTAAAAATCACTTCTGTTGATAGGGATGAATTGTGTTTATAAAAAGCAGTCTTAACAACACCCTTCATTCCTCCTCAATTTTATCATGAGTTGGTTTTTATTTCCTTAAGTGCATTGTCTTGACAGATTTTAGTAGTGATACTGGTAGGAACAGGA
This sequence comes from Zalophus californianus, assembly GCF_009762305.2. Classification (NCBI taxonomy): domain Eukaryota; kingdom Metazoa; phylum Chordata; class Mammalia; order Carnivora; family Otariidae; genus Zalophus; species Zalophus californianus. The sequence continues at coordinate 142,913,623 of NC_045599.1, read as the reverse complement.
GCCCCTCCAAGGCCAGTAAAGAGATGGGTTTGAGGGAGAATCCCAGTGCGTTCTGGTGGAAGGTGGTGGCTCCTTCTGCTGTCCCTTCTCTTTCCTTCCTTTCCCAAGTGTTCAGCCAAGGGGGCTTGGGTGAACTGCCAGGGTGACTCTGTTAGTTGCCTTGTGGATGAAGAACGCCGTCCTTTATATCTTCTCCTTGCTTCTCAGTCCTGTTGAAGCTGATGGCAGGCAGCGATCCAGGTGGGCCCACAGCTGGGGAGAGGGGTGGGAGAGATGAGGTCGTGAGCCGGAGTTCTCTCTCGTCCCGAGGCAGATTCTGCTGATGGGCTGTTTAGCAGAGCAGTGTGCAAGGGAATGAGCTTGGATGGGGAGTCTGCTCAATGGCCCTGGCATTTAGGAATGCTGGCTGGTATGTTGCTCAGCTGGAGCCACTCCGGGGATTCCTGTCGCAGTACCTCTTAACTGAGGGGAAAGGACCAAAAAGGAGAAAAGAAGGGAGAGGTTGGGACAAGGCCCTGCAAGGCACTGACTTCCTGCTGCCTTCCCGTCTGCCCCTCCCCCACCGTCTCCGGGCCTCCTGTGCCCGTGGTGGTGGCCTTTCCTCTTGGGACCTTTGCTTCCTCTCTCACCAGTCGCCAGCCCCTGCAAGGCCCCGATTTCACTCTATCCCTGCCAGTTTATGAAGAGGAAAAGGAGGTATCTGGCTGGAATTTATAGTATCGTCTCCCAGGTTTTGGACGTTATTGAGCCTTACCTGCAGACATTCTTGTTTATGGGAAATTCATGCTCTCCTGTTCAGTGGTTGGCAAGTGAGTAAGTCCTCATTTTCACTTCTCATTCCCTCCTGGGGTCATTTAGTTTGCTTACTGACCAGTTGTTACCTTAATTTCCTCTTTTTTGTTCCTCTCCATGTAAGGAAGCCCCTCAAAACCCAAATTAAAAACCACCTGCCCTCTGGGAAAGGCTATATGACCAGGGCCGGAGAGCAAGTGTGTGCAGACTTCCCAAGCATGAGGCATAGATTGCTAAGCTGGAGAAAGGGTATAGCTTCTGGGGTTTTGCCAGTGTGACTCTCTAATATTTGGTCTAATGCCAGATGTACTGTGGAAATAAAGAACTTCGTTTTGGTGATAAATATACTTGACTTTTAGATTACTGACTATTTTAATTAGCCACATGTCTACTCTTGTCTGGTTGGTGAGGAATGTGGAGAAATCTGTAGAGCAAATCGTGTATTTTGTAAGCATTACTCTGTTTGGGCTTTGTCATAAATTAGTACCTTTTAGTGGTTAGGCTGACAGAGAAAGCTTTAATGAAGATGTTAGTCGAAGTGAAGAATAGATTCTAGGTCTAGGGTACTTTGGGTTAGTGGTGTCCGTGTGAGTTAATCAGGCTTATTTTCTTAACAGTCTGTAGTCCTGTCATGGACAGTGATGAATTGCACTTGGTTTTTCTTTAGGAGGGGTTTCTGTAGGATCCTGCCAGTTTGGTGAACTCTCCCCTCTTTCCCTGCAGTTCCGAAAAGAAGTACACGGTATGCTGCTCTGTTCTTTTTTTTAAGTTTATTTATTTTCACAGAGAGAGATAGAACAGGAACACAAGCTGGGGGAGCGGCAGAGGGAGAGGCAGGCTCCCCGCTGAGCAGGGAGCCCGACGTGGGGCTCGATTCCAGGACCCTGGGATCCTGACCTGAGCCGAAGGCTGACGCTTAACGGCTGAGCCACCCAGGCGCCCCTGCTGCTCTGTTCTTGTCCTGCTGCTTGGAAGGGCTGGAGGGCCTTTGCGGTCGGATGTGGCTGTTAGCATTAAAACAATGTAGGTGTGAACAGATAAACTGGTGCATCCATTCAGTTAATGCTGGGTAAAGGAAGCCAGTCTCAAAAGGCTACACACTGATTCCATTCTCAAAAAGAACAGTGACAGAGAACAGATGGATTGGTTGCCAGGAATTAGGGTTCGAGAGGGCGTGACTACAGAGGGTCAGTATGAGGGGCATTTTGGGGGGTGATGGAACTGTTTTGTATTTTGGCTTTGATGCTTCTGTGTCTTAAACTTCATAGAACAGCACCCCCCCCATCAGTTTTATTGTGTGTTAATTTAAAACATACCATAAAAAAAGGGCTAACAGCAAACTGAGAGTAAACATTTATTATAAATCAAAGAATTTTATACGTGTAAGAAAAAAAGGGCTTCCTCAAATCAGTAAGACAACCCATAAGGAAAATAGGCAGATAATTCAAAGAAGTACAACAAATAAATATCAGCTCCACTAGTAATAAAGGATATGTAAATAGTTTTAAAACAAAACCAATATCCAATATAAGTTATTTCTTTAGGTAAACTAGAACAAAACTGAGTTGTTTTGGAAAGATTTTCTGTTGATTTGAAAGATAACAGTAGTCACTCTGACTGCCATCGGGTGGGACCAAACTTCCTGTAATTTCTAGGGTAACTTCAAAGATAGTTATGGGGAAGTAAAGATCCTTTCCTTGGGTTCTGTAAGAAGTGTTAACTTGAGGAATCCATATGGCATGGAAGTCAAAGTCTGCTGACTTAAGGAAGCCCTATCTTTAGATATGAACAGTCACCATTTTTCTTCAAATTTTCCCACTCTGGTGAGTTTTTGTCTCCAAATTGAAGAGTGAGTAGTACACGCAGGATGGTCTATACTGGGTGCTGAAGAAGGAATTCCTAGGGATAAGTTTCGTTTGGGGGGAGACGGTGGTATTCCTGCGTTTGTATCTGCATGAGGTCATTTGCCTTCTGTTCTTGGGCCTTCCTGTATGTAATTGACTTCGCAGCTACCGATTTTGTGGTATTGATGGTTAACGAAAGAATTTATAAAGTGTTAGTCCCAGCATTTAAGATTCATAACCACAAAATAAAACTATTCTTGAACTTAAAACACCACCTCGCAGGCCTGTGGGAGGGTGCTCCTGGCTCATTGGGATTCATAAAGCTTTACATTTTCATACTTACGTTTGCTTTTACTCAGTCTTTGCTCTGCATGACAGATGTGCTAGGATCTGCAGGAATAACATGTACATTTTATTAGTTTTTGGATAACTTTATTAGTTTAGTAAGGGCCCCAAAGTACAATTCTTCTATTATTTATTCCGAAGGCACACACAGATATTGGGAAAACAATACATTGACTAGAATGTCGTTATAAATATTTCTAAATAGTGTCACGTAGTGAAATCTCTGAAGTTTAAATTATTTAATATTTTGGCATCCAAATAACTGGAATAAATTTCTCATTAGCCAAGTATTAAACATATAGATGTTTCTGGTTTGTAGGTAGCTTTTTTACCCCCCTTTGATGTTGAGAAATTATTTCCAGGGCTCGCTGCCCTTTTCAGTACGGCAGTGATGGTAGTTGGCATGATGGGGACCGAACGAACAGAGAAGCCAGATTGCACAGAGGCAGAATACATTTTACACGTTTAGTTTAGAGTTATTTCACCTCCATCTAAATTTTGTTGCACTTGTCCTAATTTATCTTGGGTTCAGGAGCCTTGAGAACCAGTGCTAATTTGATGGTTTCCAGGCCATACATTTTCTTCATGTGACAGTTGAGTTCACGTGTCCCCTGACAGGTTGCCCGGGTGAGGGCAGCTCCTCACGGGAGAGGCTTCATGGCACAGGCATTAAGTTTCAGCATTTTGTTAGCTGGCCTGTGTACTTGTTTCTTTACCAGTATTTAACTGCCGTCCTCGAGACACAGACTTTGCAGGGCTCACTGTTAGGCATTTCTCTCCTTTCTCCTGGCCACACCTTGAACTCCCAGAAGGGATCAGCCCGTATGCGCGATGGCCCCTGCCTCCGGAACCAAATTGCTGGGACCCTTTGATTGTAAAACCTATGCAGGGTTGAGGCGGGATCACTGTAGACTTCCTGTGACCACTTCCTTGTGGATATGGGGCCATTTTTTGGAAACTAGGAAGATGGCAGACTTGAAGTGGTCCCCTGCCTCTTGCGGGCTCTTCTTGCTCTCGGTGTAATGTGAGTCTTTAGCAGCTGCTTCCTGACTGGTGTGAGGGGCCAGGACCCCCGGTTGTCAGGGGTCAGATAGCACCTTTGGAATTAGTCTTCATAAGAGAGTAAAATAAGTGCATCCAGAAAGCAATAACTTGCTTGTAAGGTCAGGGGATGATATTTAAAACACCATGTTTATTTTTTTCCTTCAAATACCGTTAATGCCAATCCTGTCCTTCAAGAAAACCTGGTCAAGTCTTTCTGTTGACTGTTATCTCTACCACTGCCTGCACTGACCACCATCTGAGTGTCTGATTCTAGATACTGTGCAGGAGGGGTTTTATATACGTTTTCTTGTTTAAAATCACATCCTCCTGCCCCCGCCTCCCAAGCCCCCACTTCCAGCAGGTGGATGCTTCTGTGTTGGGGTGAGGATCTCAGCCTCTGGTGCGGTTGAATGACCTGCCCCAGTCTGTGCTGCTTCTGAGGGCCTGAGCTGGAATTTACGCCCGGGCTGCCAGGCCACAGAGCCCCCGCATGCCCTTGCCCTCCCTAAAGGAGGGAGAGGGGAGAAAGGACCTTCACTCTGTACAACTTCTCATAGGATCCTGTGTTGTAATTTTCAAATCTTTAAAATTGACTATGTATATCCTTGTGTGTTGATGACTGAAGCTGTAATTTACAAGTCACACATCAAGCAAAGTTGAGAGAAAGATTCCAGGATATAGCCGGCCTTTTTTTTTTTCCTCTTCATGTTGGTCTGGGCCCTATAATTCAGTTTCTGTGCCGTTCCTCTTCTCACCTAATTACAAGTGATGTTCCTTTTTACATAAATAATCCTAGTAACCTAGCGCTTCATTTGAGGCGTGTTGGCTGTGTGAGGTTTCCTGGCTCTCACCTGTCTCAGTCTTGGGAGGAATCCTGATGGAAATGCTGGCCCCCTGTTTCCCTGGTTGTTGTGGACTTGGACTGAAGGGCTGGGTGGGGAATCTCCTCTGGGGCTGTCAGGGCTGCAGAGGGAATTGTGGGAGGGGTGCGGGGAGGCTGGCCAGGGAGGGCAGTTTGTCAGCCGGTTGCTCTGTCTGACACATTATAAAGATTACTGGGGCTTCCTTTCTCACTGAGGAAGGGACCTGGGATGGGGAAGTGGGGAGGGGCCAGAAGCTGCCCAGCTGCTCTTTTGGGGACAGTTTTATAAGGTGGGTGTGGTGACTCCTGGGTTCTCTCTGTATAGCTATTTTGTTGCAGGCTCTCATTTCTTTGCTGTGCATGTAGACGATGATGTGTTGTGGTCCTGGGGAACAGGATTATTTCCCACCCACCGTCCTCTTTTAACAAGGTAACGCAGGTGTGTGTTTTAGATTCTTCTGTCTGTGGGGTGCATTTCTGTCTGTTACACCTATCCGCCCCCTCACCGTTGCAGCCTGCTCCGATGGGATGCTTGGTCAGGTTTATCCCCACAGGGAGCTCCCGGCAACATTTCCACACTGGGAATGTGTTCTGTTTGTGTGTGTGTCTCAGTAACTCCATGTCTCCCTTTGATTTTTAATAGTTCAGTCAGGCGATGATTGAAATGCTGGTGTCTTGAGTGTAGACATTATATAATCAGAAGGTGTGTTGCACTCTAAAAATCTACAGTTTTTATTTCCTTCTGGTTTGCTTAAAGAGTTTCTAAAAGTTTCAAGTTTTCATTTTTAATTCTTGTTTGTTTTTTTTTTTTAAAGATTTTATTTATTTGGGGGCACCTGGGTGGCTCAGTTGGTTGAGCCTTAGGCTTGGGTCATGATTCCAGGGTCCTGGGATCAGGTCCTGCATCGGGCTCCCTGCTCAATTTGAGAGCGAGTGAGCGAGCACCAGCCAGAGGAGGGGCAGAGGGAGAGAGAGAGAAGCACACTCCCCACTGAGCAGGGAGCCCCCCTTGGGACTCCATCCTAGGACCCTAGGATCATGATCTGAGGCAAAGGCAGACGCTTAATGGACTGAGCCACCCCCAGGTGCCCCAAATTCTTGTTTTTTTTTTTAAAGATTATTTGAGGGGCGCCTGGGCTCAGGTCAGGGTCCCAGGGTCCTGGGATCGAGCCCCGCATCGGGCTCCCTGCTTGGCGGGAAGCGTGCTTCTCCCTCTCCCACTCCCCCTGCTTGTGTTCCCTCTCTCGCTGTGTCTCTCGCTGTCAAATAAATAAAAATCTTAAAAAAAAAAAGATTATTTGATATTTGAGAGAGAGAGCATGCCCCTGAGCAGGGGGAGTGGCAGAGGGAGAGGGAGAAGCAGGCTCCCCACTGAGCAGGGAGCCCCACCGGGACTCCATCCCAGCACCCTGAGAGCATGACCTGAGCCAAGTCAGACGCTTAATGGACTGAGTCACCCAGGCGCCCCTTTTTAATTCTTGTTTTTAAACATTTCTAGAGTTAAAAAATAGGATTGGTTTGCTGTTTACTGTGAGATTATGGGTTACTCTTGACATGTTGTTATAGTTTATCTTTGATTTTTAAACCAGCAAAGGAGGTACCAAGCTTGAATCCATTATCAACTTAAATTGAGATTTCACTGTATTATTTTTGGCTATGTAGTTGGTTCCTGTCTTCATAGTTGATTACATTTAAAGTTTGTTGGGTTTATTTGTGGGGGGGGGCAGGTAAGTCTGTTTCATTTTTGAATTCCTGTTCACAGAACAAGAACTCAGACTCAGATCCCCCCAGCTGTTGCTCTTTCCCCACACATGCATGTGTGTGCATGTCTTCCCTGCTGTTTCCCCACACATGCATGTGTGTGCATGTCTTCCCTGCTCTGTTTCCCCACACATGCATGTGTGTGCATGTCTTCCCTGCTCTGTTTCCCCACACATGCATGTGTGTGCATGTCTTCCCTGCTCTGTTTCCCCACACATGCATGTGTGTGCATGTCTTCCCTGCTCTGTTTCCCCACACATGCATGTGTGTGCATGTCTTCCCTGCTCTGTTTCCCCACACATGCATGTGTGTGCATGTCTTCCCTGCTCTCCTCTCTCCCTGTATGTGTGTGTGCGTATAACATTTATATAGTATTTTGTTTCTGAAGCAGTTAGAGAGTAAGTTGCAGAGGGCATGATGCCTTTACCTCTACATGTGGTTTGCTATGTATTTTCTAAGAGCAGTGATGGGTTTTCCTACATGATGATCCAAATCAGGAAATTATGTTGGATACAATAGTATTATGTAAATCTACTGACTTCAGTAAAATTTTACCAATTGTTCCAGAAATGTCCTTTTTGGCAGTTAAACTGATGGTCCGGCATTCCATCCAGGACCACAGACTGCGTTTAGTTGTTGTGTCTCATAGGTTTTTTTTAATTTGGAACATTCCCCCAGTCTCTCTCGTTACGTTGGTGTTTTGCAGATTCCAGTCAGTTCTTCAGGTGGCCATCCCTCAGTGCGGGTTGTAGGGTTCCTCCTGACGAGATCCAAGTCGTGCATTTCTGGCAGAAGATCCCAGAGCACCCTGTCAGGGGCGCAGCTGTCGGTGGTCCCATGTGGGTCATTTGGTTCAGGTGGTGACTACCAGGTTTCTCCACTGAGTTTTTCCTTATAATTAGTGTTTTGTGGGGAGATAATTTGAGACCATGTAAAATCCTGTTCCTTTTCTGACTTTCATTTGCTGGTTGTAGCATCTGTTGATATTTTTGCTGGAATCAATGATTATAGTGTTGGTTGCGAAATGGTGATTTTTCTAACTTCATTATTCCTTCTGTGTGTCCCTGGCTTTCTACTGTAAGGAAGAGATTTTCCTTCTGCCCTACTTATTTGTTTATGTAAATATGTCCTCATGGATTTTATCCCATGGGTTTTTATTTTATCCCTCTGATTTATCCCATGGGTTATAATCCTTCGCTGTCATTGTTTCATTCGATGCTCAAATTTTCCAAGATTTGGCCAGTGGGAGTCCTTTCAGACTGGCTCCTTTATCTTTTGTGACTTGTCCCTGTCATTTTCTGAGCACTTTGTTATTTTCCGACACAATAAGATGTTCCAGGCTTATGTTGTACTTTTCTTACTGCGGGCGTGTGACCAGCCATTTCTCATTTTAGCAGAGAAATGGTGTTTAGCAACAGTCTGGGCTTCAGCTTGTTCATTGCTACAGGGGTGTCATTGGTTCTAGAACCTTTCAGTGGACAGAGCTAGGAAGTGTGTGTGTAAGCACGTGAGTATATGTGCACACGTATCACTCCTTCTGCACCTGTCTAAAATAAAAACCGTGAATTTATACTCATGCCTTCAGTTCCAGTCCACAGCCACAGCACTGCGATAAGTGAACCTCCATCTTCAAGTTTAAACTGCTCAAATCGGCAGTTAGTGGTCAGCTTTGCAGCTCAGAGCTTTGTCAGTTAATCATCCAAAGAAAACAGATGAAGTCACGCGCTGGAACCCCCCAGAGGCATGTTTAAGAGCTGCCAGACTCCATCAACAGCTCACTTTTCTGGTGATGGTGAAGGACAAAATTGAAAAATAAGGAATTGCCAAAAAAGAAAGGGGGGTTAATTCCTGATAAGCACAGTTTCTGAAGATGACACCTGTTGTGGGAAAGACAGTTTATCATCTTCATCTCAATGTACTAATTGCTGGAACAGAGGAAGAGAGAGGAAAGCTTGGAGATGTAAAGAATGGATACTGAGCTGTCAGAGGTGGCGGAGGAACTGGAGGGGGAGAGGGTTAGGTGGGGTCTTGTCCTCGGGACCCAGCACATTCGGTGAGTAGGGGAAGAAGCAGAGCTCCCCTGTTGGAGTAAGTCGTGACTCATGACTGGGAGACTGTTGCTTGCTGCCCTTCAGTGGCTACATGTTTCTTCCCAGAAACCACCCGCAATAAATTTAACGTGGCTCCGTACTTTGTCTTAGCGCGGGTTTCCAGGAAGCAGGTCTGTGAGTACTCAGTTCTAGAATCATGGAACAGTGGGTGCAGATCTTAGGTTACAGGCAGAGTAATTGCTGTTCAGTGTTTTCCTCCATTAAATGATGACAAAACGCCCTTGATTTTGGGAGATAGTCTTGATTTCATATATTATGTTCTGTATTTCCTATAAATGTCCTCATGATTATTTGATCATATTCTGGAAAATTTGGCCTCTGTACTTCTAGAAGTCCTACAACTAGACATTTTAGCAAGAAAGAAGAATCGTAATTTGCTTATTACTCTTTTAAGGTGAGGCATTTGATAATCAAAATTTGGAGAATAAAAGGTCATGCCTGGGGAGACTGGGAATGACTGCTAATGGCTCAGGCGTTCTGGGGGAGTCCTAGGGTGATGAGGGTGTCCTGGAATTAGGTCATGGTGATGGTTGTACAACATTGCGAATGTACTAAAAACCAGGGGTATACTTTAAAAGGGTTAAAGGGTGAATTTTGTGGTATGTAAGTTATATATCAATAAAAAAAGAAAAAAGGTCATGGCTAAGTTGGTAACACATTTCATATATATATATATTTTTAAAGATTTTATCTATTTATTAGAGAGCACGTGCATGAGTCAGGGACAGAGGTAAAGAAGCAAACTCCCCTGCTGAGCAGGGAGCCCGATACGGGGCTCTGTCTCTGGACCCTGAGATCATGACCTGAGCGGAAGGCAGACGCCTCAACCAACTGAGCCATCCAGGCGCCTCCACATTTCATATTCTTAAACAGCTTCATTTTTGGGATGCTTACTATACACAAGCTATTTAATTTTCCTAGCCCCTTGCAAGGTAGATAGTGACATCTATTTGATACCTGAGGAAGGGAGCTCAGGCTTTTTAACTTACTCTTAGGGGCCTACAGGAGGATGCCAAGTGCATAGTGATGTTTTTTCCAAAGTGGGTACCTGGGTGAACACAGGGTTAGCCTGCTAATGTTTTCCCCTGCTGTGCTGTGCAAATCACCTTGAGCTCTTTGGCACCATTAGGGAGCTTTCTACTTCCTGTTTTGTTTTGTTTGGTTTGGTTTTAGGGAGGGAAAACAAGGAAATCACTTTTGAAAGAGAGCCTTATGGGTAAGATGTGATTGGACTTCCGTCATGATTTGATGGTATATTTGGTAATTTCTTAGGAAATTTTGGATGAACTATCACGGTGAAAGTTTTAGGGAGTTTCAGTCAGAAAGGAAAGGGCGCCTTTTGCTTCCCCATGGATGGTGTATTTTGGGATAGCAAAGGGCACTCCTGACATAGTTCAAGCTGGGGGTACTTTAGTCTTTCTAATGAACATCCTGGGGAAGTTGAAGGGAGAGGCAGTGTTCTCCTGGGCTCCTATTTAAAATGATTTTAACATTAGAACTTGCAGCCAGGGTGCTCTTGCTAGTGTGAGTCCTGTATTCGTGGGCATCGGCATGGGCATCGGCTCTGCTCACTCGCATGCACGACTGAGGCATGGAGTACATGTTAGACTCTAAGACAGAAACTATGAATTTGCATAAAATCGCATATGCTCTGCTGCAGTTTTCATTGTGCCTGTTTTAGAACTGAGTTGACACTTCATGCAGAGTATTTTAGCTTCGCTTGAAAGGAGACTTCTCAGAAAGAAGAATTTGTGGGGCTCTGAAATTACTTGAGGGGATGGTCAAACCACTGAAGACTTTTAAGAGGGTTCATTTGTTGTCACTGTTCGAAATGTACAAAAAAAAATTAGAAAGTAGCCTTCTACCCTTGAACCACTGAAGACTTCTGTTCTTTCCCCCTGATTATATACATTAAAAACATGTAAAGCAGGTTGGGGTTTGGTCTGCTGTGTGGCATGCCTGCAGAGGGACCAGAGGTCTGGCGGAACAAGAGCCTTCCTGCTGGGCGGTGACCTTTTTGTGGTGTTTGGTCTGTCATCTTTGTTTCCCAGTCTCAAATGCCTAGCTCAGAATTACTTAGCACTTGAAGTGGCTTTCATCTTCAAAGGACTTTATGGGCATTATTCAATATACATGGCACTGTGTAATGAATGAGCTGTTTATCCTTTGAGCAGCATCAACATGCCAGGTGCCATACAGCTGGAGAAGACAAAAATAATATTCTGGCCAGTGGGAGTTTATATTCTAAAGAGGCAAGATGATTAGGCAGGTTTTCTTTTTTGGCCTCTTTTAAAAATGTGCCAGGGAATAATATAGAAATTAAAATTATAAGAGGTGATCAACTAGCTCAAGTCTATCTAATTGGAATTGCTCTCAAGGTGAAAATGAAATCTGAGATGCTCTTAAAAAGACAGCATATTAGCTCTCATTTATCGATGTACGTGGTGTTTGCCCTGTGTCACAGATGAGGATTTGGTAAAGACTAGGGCGGAAACCATTCTCAGTTCTCCATGACCTACACTCTTCTTTTTCTTTGCCTGGTCTAGAAAGGTGCTTTGGAACCAAGGCCATGCGTGAGTCACAGACATGTGTTTCTGGGTTTCAGATCCCGTCAGTCCATCCAGGCTCGCAGGGCCGGCCTCAAGAGAAGCTTTGGGATGTCTTGCCCCTGTCAGCCTCTCTGGTCCCCGTTTACCCCCCATTCTGTGTCCATGCTCTTGGACCTGTTTCTGTGTAGGGTGTTCCCTCTTTTTGGCTGCCTTACCTGGCCCAACTCAAGAATCACCTCCTTTGGGGAAACTGCCCTTGTCCCTCCTCTTCTGGCCTCAGTGGCTCTCAGGGTTGGCATGGCACTTTGTGTAGACTGCATTCTGGTTCAGGTGTCTTTGGGTTGTGATAATTCCTTGTGAGTGTGAGCTGCTGCACTGTCAGAGCAGGAGGGACCCCAAGTAGAGGCATGGCAAATGCTTGTGATTTACACCTGTGGTTCTTCAACCTGGACTATAGCAGAATTGCCTGGAAAGCTGTTTTTTTTTTTAAGTTTTTTATTTTTTTATAGTAATCTCCACACCCAGCATGGGACTTGAACTCACAACCCTAAGATCAAGAGTCAAGTGCTCTTCCTATTGAACCAGCTAGGCACCCCACCGGGGAAGTTTTTTTAAAATCACAGAATCCCTAATCCCTGATTTAGTAGTTGTAGAAAAGGGCCCTGGAATCTGTACTTTGAAAAAGTCCTGCTGGTAATTCAGGTGTACAGCCTGTGTAGGAACGACTGAGTTATGCCAAGGCATACGTATTGGTTGTGGGTTATTGGGCCATGGCCAATTCTGTAGAAGGTATGATCTGTGCAGTTTGCAGAATTCATCTTATTTACGTATCTGGAGGTAACAGAGAAAGTGAGTGCCCATTTATGACAGGGACATCTTTCCTGAAGGAGAAGATCCTGGTTCATTGAGGAGCTTGCCAACCAGTCTGCCTTTCTGCTGTGTGAACAGACTAAAGGCACAATTAGCCCTCCAAACTTAAATTTGAAGTTGCTGTGTTGCCATAGAGATGTTGTATAGTGTTGAAGGAGATTAGAGAAATCACATCGTAAATTATTAGAACAGATGGTTTGTAATCTAACACTCTTCTAGCCCATATTCTTTGTACTGACACTTGAGAATATTTAAAAATATCAGTTCTTACTTTGTTCTTTCACCTGTAAAAATGGCAGACTTCATACCAAGATTTAAAATGGGTGTAATATATGTCACACGCAGTACACAATGGCAGTGATGGAAGGTGGGGAGAATATTTAAAGCATTGTGGGAGTGGCCTCTCTACCTCTGCTTTTAGAACCCATGTGTAATTTGCTATGTTTTTCAGTTCCAGTTATAGATTTCATACTCTCCCTTATTATTTTGATAGTACCAGTCAGGGATAATTTTTATCTCCGGGCTTGATGGTAATCGAGTTGTGGTCTCAGAGCTTTTCTTACAAAGGAATATTACAAGATCATGTAGATTCAGACAATATACTCACTTCCAAGTTGTTTTAAATGTGATCACATAGTGGGTATTTTCTGTAAGACATTTTTTTGAATTTCTCTCTTTTCCTGTTTTAGTCTGTGGACTGATGTGCAAACTCTTAGATTGTATCCCTTGTTAAGGACAATTATTCTTTGTCTCTTGTGGGAAACTGCAGCTTGACTGGCATTTGGCATCTCTCTCTCTCTCTCTCTCTCTCTCTCTCTCTCTCTCTCTCTCTCTCTCTCACACACACACACACACACACACACACACACACACACTTGCTTATCATTTACATTGTATAAATGACCAGGGTGGATGTATACTTAACCTACCTCAAATAACGGAATGATAATCCTATTAGAGTAGTTTAAAGATTCAGTAAAACTTACCTCGTTTTTTAGGTTCTTGTAGTTACACATATGTTCACATAATTTTTAGATTTCTTTATTCTTACATTCTTAAAGTATTCAGGAATCTTAACAGGCTGCCCCTATATACATTTTCATGAGTCTCATTTTTCATGTGCCATACATTAATAGTAACTTGCAAAGGAAATTAACAAGTAAGTTTTGCAGCTTCCAGACAATTACTGACTTGCTTGTGTGTAAATGTGTGTTTTAAACTGAGTCCAGACATTAACAGTACAGGGCACTTCTTTGAATTTTTCTCTGAGTGCTTTTTCAGCAGCCTGTGCTGCTTTCACTGATGGCAGTTTCTGATGCCATCCAGCAGTGGACACGTAGGCCCATTGTGAACCAGCTCCACTGGATGAAGCAATTCCTTCTTTAGGATGAATCATTCAGATGACTTAAGTCCTTTGACCACCCCCAAGTCAGTGCTAGAAAGTAAAAAAAAAAAAAAAAAAAGTGCTTGGTAATTATATCAAAAACATCAGAAAAACCATCTTATCAGAGGACTTGGAGCCATTACAGGAGTAAGGAAAAGAATGTGGGATGAAGCCTGACTTTCTTAGATAACCATGGCACGCCGTTCAGCAAGGTTGGCTCGACCTCCTGGGAATTCCCCTGCTGCACAGTCTGTTGGCACTGGCTTGAGTGATTCGGGATGAAATTACCCAATTATAAAAATGTGTGGCTTGAGGGGAGGTTATTTGGCTCTGGAAAACCACCTGCCATGGCGGAAAGATGAGACTGACAGTAGAATCTGCCCAGGATACAATTTGCCTCACGGGTAGAAAGGTTCTTGGTGTCAAAACCCAGGATCTTGTTTTCCTGAGATTGCTTCGGAGGGTTTGGACCATGACCTCCCAGCCGACTGGATTTGTAGAGTCCATGGGTAGCTTTCCATGAACCTATTTCTCATTAGTAGGGAAGTCTACTCTTTGTCTTTGGTTAGAGTTGGAATGAATCCTGTTTAGTCTCTCTCAGCGAACCACTGGTGTTGGTTTGTCTTTTTCCTCTTAATCATCTTCTAAAATTATTCTCTTGTCGGTTGCGTCTGCAGGAGGCATTTCCTCATTGGAGTGTCTGCATGGTTAAACCAAATTCAGCTTTTCACACGAAGGCCCAGGCCCTAAAGTGTCACTGTCATTTTGTCCATTGAATTGCTTATTAAATGCACTAAGATCTTGTGAGGCCCTGAAACCATGGGCAGGAGAAGAAATTGGCCCTTTTCAGTTGGTCCTTGGATGTGCGGTGTTTGTGGAGTGAGTTGTCTCTCAGTAAAGGGAGGACCCTCTCAAGAAAAACAAATGAATGAAAGCAGTGCCCCCCTAAACTTCCTAGGAGCTATATTTTTATTGTGTTCTTCCTGTTGACCGTCCATCTTTCTTTCTGAGGCTCTGTGTCTCTGTGTGCCCTTCACAGGGACTTTCCTCTGTGAGGAGTGACTCACCCAGAGGTCATTCTTCAGCCTCAGCCCTACCCAAACACAGCCCCACCTGCCCAGAAGTGAGCTTTTCAAAAAGGCCCATGGACCCTATAAATAGCTGTCAAATGCCCTCATTCAGATTGTGTGAACTCTCACCACGAGTCTCTGGTTTTCTGGCTTCCGAAGCTGGTGAAGTCAGCTAGAATGGCCGGTTGGTGGATGCGAGGGGCACACGCACTCATTCCAGGCTTGTTAAAGGGACAAATGCCTTTCTTTACTAAGCGGGCTCCGTATCGTTCTCTTTTTAATCCCTCTTTTTCTCACTTCTTCCTTTTATCGTGCATTCCTCTCATTTCCCTTCTTTGACCACTTAAGAGTAAGCAGTGCCCCTCACAGCCATTGCTAGAGTGGAGGCTGGAGGCAGGCAGAGAGAAGAGTTTGATTTCTGGAGCGGGGATGTTCCCCGTGGAGAGTTTGGATTATGCACTGGCACCTAAATACAGTCTTAAACCGGGAGGAAAGCACCGCCCTGGAGGGCCCCCCTTCTCTCCTTTGCCCCAAGGCACAAGGTCCTCTCTTGTCTGCACCTGTGCCACAGTTTCATCTAACGGAAAATGCGTATTTTACGGTGATTCTAATAAACTTGGTTTAGCAGATAAACGTGATGGTTCTTATTTTGGGGGTAATTTAATCCCTTTCCCTAAACTGTGGTGTATTATTCCTCATAATTCCATTGACTCACAGTGGCCCCAGCATCATATAATTTCCCCTTGAGATTTTATTTTTTAAGCTGTAATTTACATCGAGGCTGAATCTAACTCATATGTGTATCCCCAGTGCCCAGCACACAGTCGGTGCTTACTAGATGTTTGCCGAATGAATGCGAAAGTGAATGTTGCATCCCCATATCCAGTGGCAGGAGGCTGCTGTGAAGTGGTAACTATTAAGTCAGCACACATGGGGTAGAGGCCCAGACGTTCTTAGGGTGTCACATCCTCTCCAGTAGCAAATTGCAGGACGAGGAGGAGGCGGAGGAAGCAAGCCCACCCGTTCTTGCCTCTGGGGTGGGCTTGTGTGCTGGTGGGGTGCGGGCACAGGCAGCGCCGGAGAAGGCCGCGCTCCTGCTTCTGCCCTCTGTCCGCCTGGTGCTGTTGCCATGGATAATTAGCGAATCCTCGGGACCTTGGCTTCTTGTGTGGGGACTTGTCCTCCCGTGGAATCCCTGACTCCAGGCCACCTGCCCCCTGCGGATCCTGATCAGTATCTGCTGAAGGATTACTGGGCTTGACCAGTCACGGTGGAGGGTGAAGGGGCATCTTTTATCAGGTTTCTTTTGAGATTTTTTTTTTTTAAGGTTTTATTTATTTATTTGACAGAGACACAGCGAGAAAGGGAACACAAGCAGGGGGAGTGGGAAAGGGAAAAGCAGGCTTCCCGCTGAGCAGGGAGCCCGATGTGGGGCTCCGTCCCAGAACTCTGGGATCGTGACCTGAGCCGAAGGCAGACGCTTAATGACTGAGCCACCCAGGCACCCAAGGTTTCCTTTGAGATTTAAGATCTAGTCGCCTCTGAGTGTTTTTCTTTTTCAGGAGTTGATTTCTCATTGAGTACATTGTGGAAAGGTCACGTTGGGGAAAGTGCATGGGTAAGATTTTCTCTTGGGGAATGTAGGAGAGCTTTCCATAAGCCTATTAAGAGTGTTTCAGGTCCTCCTTGGTCTTCCCTTTTTTTCCATACTTCACTTCCATTTCTAGGACCCCCCCCACCCCTTTTAAGGCTTTATTTACATCAATCTGAAAGCAGGCCACAGGGCCTTTTAAAATTATACACATCAATATGAGGCCAACCCAGTTTTTCATAAATAGGTCAACATGTTTCTACAAAGTAAGGGATTCAGAAATCTCTATCCTTTAAAGAAAAGGTATTTTAAGGAAAGATGATGAGTGTTCAAAGGTTAGCTGTTGGCCAGGGCCTAAGAATCCGAGCACTAGAGGATGCTGATTTCAGGGACCTGCCTTGGATGAACTGCCAGGTGTCACAGACATTATTGAGCGTGGGGCTGCTGGGGGCCAGATGCGGGGTGAGGCCTGGGTGCATGTGAGAGAGAAAGCCAGGTGCAGACCTGTAAGGAGCTCCTGGGCCTCAAGAAGCAGCTTGATGCTGAATGGGTGCCTTGATGGGCCATTGGCAGCAGGCTTCTGCCCAAGGAGGGTAATGCAGACAGGTTTTTTTTTTTCAGTCAGACAAGTACTCTTGCTTTACCTAATTACCAAACATTCATTTTTTGCTTATAGAGAATAAGTTACATCTCTCCCGTAAGTTCTTTTTATTGATGATTGTGCTTTTTGCCTACATATCAGAATCAACTGATAATAGTGTGATACTGGGAAGCCATAGCAAATCAGGAAAGGAAAAAGTATGGAGGTATTTATTTGCAAGGTGGTTCTTCGCATTTATCTGAGAGTAGATAGCCTTCAATAATGGTAATAATGTCTGGCATGATCCTTGGAGAAGTTTCTAGGACTCTCTTACGTTTGTAAAATTGAGAAGAACCCTGAATAGCTGTGTAAACTGGCTATGTTCACAGGTGTAAACATTCACAGCATGCCATCCGGAGTCAGTGAAATGCTTTATCACTGATTCCATGGGCTTTTGTTACCATCCATGAAGAGTGCCATGTGTTTAATTCATGACCACGTTTTCTGTACTGTTAACATAGCCTGATGCAAGACATACACTTTTAAGTTTACCCTGAAGTCCCCTGAATAGGGAGGTCCCACATAGGTGAATAAGTAAGACTCTCCACAAATACATTATTCATCATATTTTTAAAATAGGAGACTCTCCAGTAAGTCTGAATGATTTGGCAACAGAATGTGGCTTATACAGCCTGGTATAAGTCTGCTCATTTTCCCCTTGTAGTTGATTTTGAAGAGGGTTAATCCAATTTATTGTTTCCCCATAGTAGAAAAACTTGCTTTTGTGTTGTTTGTGACTGTTCTCAAGCACTGGAAGTGCTTGTGTGTGCATATTGTCTCCTCCTTCAGATTTGGAAGGCTGCCCTTTGAACTAGCCTTCAGTTTGTTTGATTTATTGGGCTTTTTGGACTTGGTGGGTGCTGGGGCTTGTGAGTTCGTGCTACCATTTGCAGTAGACATATTTAAGTTCACGTTCCTCCATTTCCATCTTTTTCATTTTAATTACTGATCTACCCTTAATCCTGATTTTTGGAATAACCTGTGTTAAATGCAGATTGATTGTTGGAAGTGTCACTGAGAAATCTGAGTCTGGTGTTCCTCTTCTGAGTCAGGCCATGGCCTCCCCGCCCCCAATGGGGTGGTGGAAGAGCCTTGGAGCAGGGAGGCCTTGCCAACCTTACCATCCAGATGTGACAGCCAGTGCTGGGGGTCACTGGGTGACCTCTGCAGTCAGTTGTCCTCAGGGCCACTCCTTAGAGGGTGAGACTTTTGACTCCTACTGTTTGATTTTTACTTTTTAATTAGGTTATTTGAGGTGAATGCATGGATTAAGTTCCTTGTTCTTTGTGTAGGAGAGAATTAAAGGGAAATTTAAGACATCCTGGGCTGCTTTTGTTCATCACCTTTGTTACATTGTTAATGGGTATTAAGACTGCCTTTTTTCATTCTTTTTTCTCTTAGGGTTGGGAAGGTCCCCATTTTTATTTTTATATCATGTTCTTCCCTCACAGTTTTATTTGACAGTACAACTAATATTTTTTAATAAGTGTTCCCACATTTCTATATTCTTTACTTTTGTAGGACGATGTCATTTTTGATGATCACTAATTGGTATGTCTGAATATCTCCCTTTTGATTATAGGTATTAATTGTGACTAGAATGAGAGATTTTGTTTCAAAGGTGGAAATTTTGGGGTACTGCTCTGGCTTTACCACTAACTTCCAGGAAATAACCTGCCCTGTTTCATAAATTATACATTGGCTTCTGTTGTGGATAATTATCAAGTCTGTGATATTCTTTGTTTTATTCGACTGGAATGCTTGAGTTACTCTCATAAAATGTGATCAGTGAAATGCATTGTAACTTGTTTGTGTTTATTCTGTGCAGTGGTGGTAACAAAATTGTTATCTAAACTTCTTAATTATGATTTTTCATATTGGATTCACAGTGAGTTCTTAAAAAAGGGATTGCCCATCAGTAGATTCAAATCTAGTTTTGGAAAATTAAAAGTCGTAAGTACTTAATGGTATTGTAGGATTAGCTTGGAAATATCTGTAAGTTGATAGTGCTTGGATCATACAATTGTGTTATCACCGGCTGTAGAGTGATTTGGTAATTAGACAAAGCATTTTAGAAAGGGCTTATTATTAAAAACAAGTGGTAGCCAGTTTTTATAGGCAAAAGAAAAAACAGCTGAGAAAAGCAGGACTCTAGGTGTTTAAATGGGAAACAGATGAAGTTGGGGAGAGGGAGAGGAGAAGGAGGTAGGAAGATGGGAAATCAGGCCATGTGTTAGGGACTTAAGGAAATGTTTTCTAGAACTCATTTACACTCCTGGCTGTGTTTTCTGTATTTTACCCAAACCAGAGATTCCTGTTGTTGTAACATGCTTGGAAGTTTGTTTTAAGTTTCATGTGAGACATACACGAGGGAGGTGATAATAAAGTTCTTTGTGATAGCTTTATGATGTATATAGTATTTATTAACTTTTTAAAAATTATAGAACTACATTCAGTGCAGAGTGTAGTAGTTTGTATATACTGTGGTTAGAAAATTTTGGTTTTATTTAAAAATTTGAGATATGCTTTTGGTAATCTTTAGCTGGTTGCTAAATCCTACCCTTTACCTTAATCATTGTTTGATACAGTCTTTAATGTTTGCTTGTTCATTCATGTAGCAGGCATTTATTGAGCTCCTACGTGCAGTCACTAAAAGTAAAACTTCCCTTGAAGTTGATTTGACGTTCTTGAAAGAGAGTATTATATATGTAGAAATATATTTTGTCACTTTCCAACCATTTGCGTTAAAAAAAACTAAAAATTTAAATACCTATCTATATCAGCTTGACATACAATTTCAGCATTTGATGAAATGAAGATGGAATATTAGTAGTTTATGGTAATGAGGAATTCTTGGAGCTTGACCCTATTTCAGCATTCCAGTTCTTAAATTGTATCTAGCATTACTCTAAAATCAAAATTATGGAGCTATTTTGGTGAAGGATTGGAAATTCTTACAATCTAGAGTATTAAAGATACAAAGACTGTCCAGAACCAACCAAGCCTGATTTGCTCAAGGAAGTAAGTAAATGAAACGTCTGGTTTGTTACTGCTTCAGTTTGTATGACCACAAAGAAAGAACTGACTTATGTTCAGCAAAAACTGTACACACAGCAAATTATACCCTTGTAAAAGAAACAGAATATTTTATAATAGTTTGCCAAAAATATAGTGCCATTATAAGAAAAGGCCGTTGGCTTAGTCTCTCATTGGTCACTGTAAGTAATCATACTTTTGACTAAAACTATTGGAATGCCAATCTAAAGTTTTCAGTATTTGAAAGACTAAGATTGCACCATTTAAGGTAATGCTGGCTAGCTAGACTTTGTAACATTTGAATGTAGACCATAAACCGAGAAGCTCAGGGTCAAAATTAGACAATCTGAATTATTTAGGATAACAGAACACAAAGGCGGGGTTTAGCCAGTGAGCTGTTCTAAAGTCTGTCTTATCACTTGGAAGAGGACACATAGAAATCACCCACAGAGGTACAGATAGGTTGCTCCAGAATAATTCTTTTAAAAAGATTTTATTTAATTATTTTTTTAAGTAACTTCTACACCCAACATGGGGCTGGAACTCACAACCCGAGATGAAGAGTTGCATGCTCTACTGATTGAGTCAGCCGGGCACCCCATGCGCCAGAATAATTTTTTTTTAATTAATTTATTTTTAGAGAGAGAGCATGAACGGGAGGCGCAGAGGGACAGAGAGAGAGAATCCCAAGCCGACTGTGTGCTGAGCATAGAGCCCGATGCGGGGCTGAATCTTACCACCCTGAGATCATGGCCTGAGCTGAAACCAAGAGTTGAACGCTTGACTGACCTCGCCACCCAGAATAATTTTTGAGTAGACCCTCAGTGTATCTGAAACCTGACAAGGTCTAAGGATTAGTTTATTGCTGTTCCTGGCTAGTCCTTGGTCTGAGACTTCTTCCCTCCTCTTAAGATTAGAAAAACAGGAAAGAAATTAGCTTGTTGCTAATTAAAAGGGAAAACGCTGAACATCAAAGCACAGGGGTTTTGTTCTGTTTTGCTTTCCACATGTAAATGCGAAGTGTCTGTCTCTGTGACTCTTGTCCTCCTCTAGTGGTCAGCATAAATAGAAAGCTACACGGTCTCTGTACATCTTGGCTGTCTTCTGAAAATACAGGGTAATGCTGCCAGAATAACCAGCCGCAAACACCAGCAGCTACAGTTAAGCTTAGGTAAGGCCATTGTGGGGAAAGTGAAACCAAACAAGTATGCCTGCTGATACTCCAGCATCATTAAGGTATAGATACTTCATGTACTTTTTAGAAAGATGCGCTTTATAACGCTGCTAATTGATGGGAAAATTAGCTCTTGTTGCTGTCAATCTATATGGATTTAACACTCTGGTGGCTGTGGTTTTTAGTGGTTTGCATGTGAGCAGTTACGTGCCCAGTTTGGAATCTATTTACAGGACGTGACTTAGTTAAGGCTCTTTTGGTTGCTGGAGCAAAAGGTGGAATTTATCATTAAGTGTATGAGGGCCGCGCAGTCAACCTGAGGGAGGAGGGCTGTGGCCTCGCCTTCCCCCCGGAGGAGCAGCTGGTAGTGGGAGCTCTGAAATAGCTCCTTAGAGTCCTTTCTCGTTTGTCTCTGTTTCCTGTTTGTCCCGCAGGCCTGCTTTCTGTCTGCCCGCCCGGCCAGCTTGGCCCTCACTTTCATTGTGTAAGAAGGAGGTGGGCTAGCTGCTCGAAGCAGTTGGGCATACATGGGGCTGCCACCTGAGCCCTTGCCCGAGAGAAGATACTGCTGTGGAGTGTGGGGTCCCCTGGTTAAGAACCTGTTTGTAGGTGACATTCTTAAGACATTCCCTCTGAAGGTCGAGATCAGAAAGCCAAATAAGTCACAGAGTGTCTGGAGTAAGAGTAGTCTGGAGACCCATGAACTTGGATGGGGAAAAAATTAATTCCATCTTTATTTTCATAGCTCTCCAACTAAATACAGTATATTTCCTTCAATTACGAATGTAATGTGGTAGTTTGAGCAGTATCTGTGACGTCTCCAATGGATATCACAGATGTTTTCAAATTCTGTTCTAGTTACTGCGTATCTCTCAAAGGGTTGTGCATGCTCATCACTTCTTCAAGATTAACAGTAGTTACTAGACTGCTAGATCTCTTTACTTAATGTAAAGAAGCAATACTTTAAAATCTTTGGTAACTTTATAAAAAATGGGTCTTCTGTGTAAGTTTCTGTATTTTATGCATTTAAAAACAATATTCTGAGAAGAGGTCCATTAAATTTCACCAACTGCCACTAGTTGGAAATACAGTACTCCTAAAAAGTTGTTAGCTGGAATTAAGATTACAGTGTTCTTCTGATGGCTGTCAGGATTCAGATGTTTTCTAGAAAGAGTTTTCCAATTTCCTTCCAGTTTCCCCTATTCTTAGAAGTCCTTTCTCCCTTTTCACAATTCTTCGTTCCTTTGATCTTTTAAAGTCTAGTAATGGATTCCATTTCTTGTTTGTCCTTTGCATAAATTGTATATTCTTTGGAGCTGAGGATTCTAGAAAATTACAGTATTTATTTTTCAATATTTTATTTTATCTTATTTTATTTAATAGGCTCCAAGTCCACATGGAGCTTGAACTCGCCACCCCTTGAAATCAAGAGCCACATGCTCCACTGACTGAACCAGCCAGGTGCCCTACATTATTAAAGTTTAGGGATATACCAGGATAAAACTAAGTCTTGAAACATAACCTCAAGGTATGGGAGCAAGATGTTTTACAAGCCTGTGTGTCTCAAGATTAGGTATGATGATGACAGTTTACATAACTGTACCAGCGCATTTTAAATAAAACTAATTTTATCACATTGAAGATTACATGAATGTTTTGGAAACTCCCGCATAATGATAATGTAGCCTGTCTTTCATGTAGTGTGCTGTCGATCCATTTAGCATGAGCTTAGCATAATTTATGAGAGTCATGATAATATAAAGGATACTTAGACCACTGTGTGCTGGGTTGGGGGAGACAAAGCTCATGAAAGAAAAGTTCACAAAATGTCATATTATAGTAAAAGTGTCTCTCTTTGCATCAGAAATACTGATTGTGAAGAATATCTAGAGGTTAATGCATTTTGGGATAACAAATACCAAGCATAGTTCTTATTTAGAAATATGACTCATTAGGGGCCGCCTGGTTGGCTCAGTCGGTCCTTTGGCTCAGGTCGTGATCCCAGGGTCCTGGGATCCAGCCCCTCATTGGGCTCCCTGCCCAGCGGGGACCCTGCTTCTCCTTCTCCCTTTGCTGCTCCCTGTGCTTGTGTTCTTTCTCTCCCAGTCAAGTAAATAAAAAAAAAAAAAAATCTTAGAAATACAGCTTCATATAAAATAGGGATTAAAAATTCCCATTCATGCTTTTAAAGATGGTTTTGACATTTAGGAATGTTGAGCCTTTCAAAAATAACATTTTCACTTAATGCCAGATAAGCAGAGATAGCCAAAACGTTTAATTCTTTTTTATTTTTTTTAAGATTTTATTTATTTATTTGACAGAGAGCACAAACAGGGGGAGCAGCAGAGTGAGGGGGAGAAGCAGGCTTCCCGTTGAGCTGGGAGCCCGATGCAGGACTCAATCCCAGGACCCTGGGATCATGACCTGAGCTGAAGGCACCCCTAATTCTTCTTTAAAGTATAATCAGTTGGTGGGGTACCCAAGTAGCTCAGTTGGTTAGGCGTCCCAATCTTGATTTTGGCTCAGGTCATGAACTCAGGGTCTTGAGATGGAGCTCCGTGTCGGGCTCTGGGCTGAGTAGGGAACCTGCTTCCTCTGCACCGCACCCCTCCAGCCACTGCACTGTCTTTCTCTCTCTCAAAAAAAGTATAGTCACTGAAATTTGGGTTTTAAGTCTCATCTTTATGGCTGTTGAACATTTTATGCACATATTTACAGGGTTGATACTAGATATATTCATTTTATAAATGTGGTTTTCTGAAACACCATTAAATTTAGTTTTCACAAGGGGTGCCTGGCTGGCTCAGTAAGTGGATTATAGGACTCTTGATCTTGGGGTTGTGAGTTTGAGCCCCACATTGGGTGCAGAGATTAGTTAAAAATAAAATCTTTCCAAAAAATTTTAGGTTTCACAAGAGTATGTTTAGGTAGGTGCAAACAGCCCATTCAGGATACTTTGTTTCTGTATATCACTTTCTGTCCCATGGACTGCGCCCTGAGGTTTGAGAGACCTGTGGGGCAGATGATTTATTCTGGAACTCATTTGCATGTTGAAAACAACCTTTCATAAATAAATTGCCATATTTACATTTTGTTTCCAGTGGCTTATATTTCACAAGTTCAAAGGTCTCCAAGTTTAAAAGTCACATTTTAATTTTTTTGGTAAATGTCATTTTTTTTACTTGAAGTAGACATACAATGTTATATTAGTTTTAGATATATGATATAGTGACTTAACAATTTTGTACATTACTCAGTGCTTACCAACCATGAAAGTGTAGTCACTACATTTTCTTTTTTGATAATAACTGGAATATGAGTGGGTACCTTTTAAAAAACATTTTTATTATGAAAAACGTAGATCTTTTTAATGCCATGCCTTTCTGGTATTTGTGTGAATTTCGTGTTGATTCTTGATATTTGCCCTGAAATATGCAAACACTAGCTTTGCACTTTCCTTGCTGGAGCTCCTCCCTAGAACCTGGAGATTTGCACAGCCTAGGATTCTGACATTTTTAAGCATGTTGCTTCTGGTTTACTAGCAAATGGAAAATTAAAAAGTAAAAGTGGAAATACAGCTAATGGAGCAGGGTAGGAAGAGACAGGAAGAAAGAAAGAGGAAGAGAGGAAGAGAAAGAAAGAAAGAAGGAGGGAGGAAGGAAGGAGGAAGGAAGGAAGGAAGAAAAAGAAAGAAAGAAGAAAAGAAAAGAAAGAAAGAAAAAATATTGTGGGACTAACTGGCTTCCCTCTCTTGGCTGGGACCCAGGACCCCCTGGAGAGCAGAATTGCTCCTGTCTCTGCTGAGAACCCTCCTACTCTCAACTTCACTGAGGTTGGGCTGGGGTTGGGCACATAGGAGGTTTTCTTCCTCTTGATTGCGCTTTATTACCTCTGAGTATTTTGGCGGCATGGAGGAGGAGCTGCTTTGCATCTGTATGTAAATGGGAGACTTCCCTGGAATTTCCACAGGCCCATTATTGCAGATTAAACACAAAAAACCAAAATCAGCCCTGGCTATACTGTGGCTTGGCTCTGTTTCTAACCCACTGTAAGAATTTTATCAATGTCTTCTTTTTCCATTTTATTTATATTTACCATTTAATATCATAGGTTACTACTTACTGTGTGTGGCTTGCTTTTATTTTTATTTTTACAAATACTCCTACCCAATGATTTTCCTAGTACATGAAGTAATTCTTCATTTCCCTACTTCTTTTAACTGTTGTTCCCTAAAACTACCTCTTTTAGGGCAGAGATGTCATTTGGCCCTTACTGCTCTATATTTGCCAAGCACGAGCAATGAGTTGTACGTGCGGTGCTAAGACCACATAGCAAAGGCTTTCTCGTGCTGCCGGAGATCAAAAGGGAGGTCATTTTAGGCGATACTTGGCGGCACAGCAATGTTGCCACTTAAAAGCGTAGAGAAAATGAATAATGTTCAAGTTGGCTGATGTAGTTATTGCTAAGCTTCAACTTTAGGAACCCTA